>NC_084798.1:32215000-34615000 GCF_963169125.1 Humulus lupulus
GCTTTACCAATAGTTGAGACCCAATCGGGAGATGTTTCAGCTTATATTCCTACTAATGTAATTTCGATTACAGATGGACAAATATTCTTATCCGCTGATCTGTTCAACTCTAGAATCCGCCCTGCTATTAATGTAGGCATTTCGGTTTCCAGAGTAGGATCCGCGGCTCAAATCAAAGCCATGAAACAGGTAGCCAGCAAATTAAAATTAGAATTGGCACAATTCGCAAAATTAGAAGCCTTTGCACAATTTGCCTCTGATCTCGATAAAGCTACTCAGAATCAATTGGCAAGAGGTCAACGATTACGTGAATTACTCAAACATTCTCAATCGGCCCCCCTTGCGGTGGAAGAACAGATAATCACTATTTATACCGGAACGAACGGTTATCTTGATTGATTAGAAATTGGACAGGTAAGAAAATTTCTGCTTGAGTTACGGAATTATTTAAAAACGAATAAACCTCAATTCCAAGAAATCATATCTTCTACCAAGACATTTACTGAAGAAGAAGAAGCCCTTTTGAAACAAGCTATTCAAGAACAGATGGAGTGTTTTCTCCTTCAAGAACAAGTCTAAATAAATTGATCTTTTTAAATCCGTAAATCTGTATATATTAAGTAAGAAGTGTATATAAGAAGCGGATCTTTTATTTAAGCCATTCAAAACATCTTTCTTGATATAGAAATATCAAATAGAAAATACATATGGAAATAAATTGCGTCTAATAGGATTTGATACTATACTAAAGGTTTAGAAGACCTCTGTCCTATCCATTAGACAATGGACGCTTTTCATTTCAATTTTATTTTTTATTTTTAATATTCGTAAAAAACGAATATAGGACAGGGCCGGGAGTTGGGTATTCAATTTTCATTTTAATAATGCAAATGAATTAAATTAATTATATTCGAATTATTAAATAAGATTATTTTCTAAATTTTCAAATAATAGTATTTATTATACTTTAATTTGAAAAATTTTATTCAAATGAAAAAATTCAATATTATTTCAATTGAATTTAATATTTAGTTTTAAAATAGAAAGAATTTTCTAATATAAAAATAGAGAGATTGTTAGGAATATTGAATATAGATAAGAAATCAAGTAAGCACAAGCGGGTAGCGGGAATCGAACCCGCATCGTTAGCTTGGAAGGCTAGGGGTTATAGTCGACGTTGATTCATCAGTTTTACTTTAACGTCACTAATTCAAAACCGAACGTGAAACTTTGATTTCATTCGGCTCCTTCATGGAATATGGATAAATTTCCGAATGTAAGATATGAATGAAATTAAAAAAATTCAACCTATAACATCTATGTCAGCTTTTCTGTATGAATGCATTCAAAACGACCTGCTTTCTAGACGATCCTTATAGAAAAGAAGGGGATTCTAACACTTTTTCTAGTTACTTCGTTCTCTATTTCTATTTTAAAGAATCCTTAGGAAAATTGTTTTGTTTCTACCGAGCTAAAAAATTCGTCGATGTCTCTAGTAAACCAAAGTCATTGTTTAATAGCTATTTTGCTTCAATTTTCCCTATAACAAAAAAAATGGAAGATTTAGTTACGGTTAGAAATAAACTTTCTATCTTTATCAATGGATTCCTTACTCATACTCATTCAATTGGAAGTATTGCTCCAATTTTTTAAAATTATGTTTCGTAATTCCACAATCCAATTTTTCAATTTGTAATTGACTCTTGGATACAAATCACGAGAATGTATATTTTTCCTCGAATTTTTCATTGAGAGGAAAAGGGTTAAATCCTTTTTACGAGATAAAGTTTTTGATCGGAATGGAATATTCATCAAACCGAGGGACCCCTTAACTATATAAGGGGTTAATAGAACGAATCACACTTTTACCACTAAACTATACCCGCTACAATCCCATTATTGTATATAAAGGGACTTTTTGTCGAACAAGCAACTCAGGCGTAATCAAAAGATAGGATCAAAAGAGAATCATGAAAATTAGAGCGGTACCGAGAGGACTTAATGAGATTAGGAAACGCAGACTCATTTAAATAACTAAAAACCAAGTCTTTTGCTAGCGGTTTTTGATGGATATGGATATGACTTGACAAAACTAATTAAGCCGTAACATAAAAATGCATTGTTCAAGAATTTATGGTTCTTTATTTTTTCTTAATTTTTTATTTCTTTTTTTATTATTATAGAAATTTTAATAAAAAAAAAGAAATATAATCAAAACAATATAATAAAAAAGGTGTTGGTGTATTATAAAGCAAATCAAAGCAACTCAAAATAGTGTTTAAAAACAAAAAATAAAACTAAGAAATGACATTTTGATTATATATCAAAGAAATCAAAACAGTCTTTCTTATGATTGTTTTAATATTTAATATAATAATAAGCATTTGTGTTTTCAAATTTTATTTTTAATAAATAATTAAAATTTGATTTGTTTTTGTTGGAATAAAAGAGGCCCGGCCCGCTAGGTATTGACCAGGCCAAGCCGTGGAAAGAATAAGGTTTCTTTGGAAAAAATCAAAGAAAAGAGGTATTTTTTTGTATTTTATTTCTTAATTCTTATTTTTATATTATTGTTTTTTATATAGTTATATTTCTATATTGAAAAAAATAAATAAATAAGAATAATTACTATGTTCCATAAGCCAAAACAAAAGTGCCTTGAGTTTGAAGGAGGGAAAGGCGTGCTACCAATGCTACTGCTAACGAAAGTGCACTACCGCCTCCGGTTGACAACACCGCAGAAATTGTCAGGCTTCGGCAACAAGTGGAAGAACTACTACAGCAACAACGACAATAGCCTCAGCCTTAGCCGCAACCGCAGCCTTAGCCAGCGATTTCAGCACCCCAACAAGTAGGTCCTTATGGGGGATGGCTAATGGCGAACTATGCGCCCTGCCTAGCTCAGTACATGGAGCCAATCTATGAGCAGTTTCATAAACAACACACTCCAAACTTTGAAGGGACAACAGACCCCTTTGAGGCAGAAAAAATGGCTCAGAAATGTAAAGCCAATCCTAGCACACATGAATCTCGACAACACGAACTTCATATCCTGCGTTTCGTCTCTTTTAAAGAAGGATGCTAGAATATGGTGGGACCTAGTTCAGCAAACGCATGATGTCTCCACCATGACATGGACTAGATTTGTGGAGTTGTTTCACAAGAAGTACGACAACTCGGCTGTCATCACTATGAGGGTCGAAGAATTCACCAGTCTGAAGCAGGGCAACTTATCAGTAGTAGAGTATGCTCGACAGTTCGACCAACTAGCCAAGTTTGCTCCAGAGCTGGTCCCAACTGATTTTCTGAGGGTTACCAAGTTTGTTAGAGGACTTGGACCAAAGATTGCGCTAGGAGTTAAGCTAGCAAATCCTGGAACTACTACCTATGTTGATGCTCTAGAAACGGCTATAGAAGTAGAAAGGCTTCAGGCGAATGTTAGTAAGGAGGAGGCCAGTAAGGTTGAACCTAAACAGCAGAGTCAACCTCAGAGCGGTCGAAATCACAACAATCATCAGCCTAGCAACAATAGTAATGGTTAGAAGAGAAGCATCCTGACAATAAGCAGTCCGACAACAAAAGAGCACGAACAAACAATTGAGGTAGTAGGTCGGGTTATGTAGCATACCCGCAATGCTCCAAATGTCTAAAGAAACATCCGGATGAGTGTCGTGCAAACACCAAGGGATGTTACAATTGTGGTCAGGAAGGTCGTCAAAGGAGGGATGTCCACAGCTTAAGCAAGAAGAGAAAAGGGATGAGAAGATGGTTCCTGCCAGAGTTTTTGCCTTGACCTAGGGAGAAGGTGAAGCTAGTAATAAAGTGGTCACAGGTCAGATTCCTATCCTCAATAATGTATGTTCAGTATTATTTGATTCAGGAGCAACACACTCGTATATCTCGTTAGGAATGATAGAGAAATCAGACAAACCTTGTGAAAGATTTAGAACTAGGTTTGTGACAAAATTGCCTTCGGGTGAAGTAGTCCTATCATCACGGATAGTACGAGGCGTACCGATCAAAATTGAGGACGTAGAACTAGAAGGAGACCTGATAGAATTAGAGATCAAAGACTTCAACGTAATATTGAGAATGGATTGGCTAGCAAGGCATGGCACAACCATCGACTGTAGACGCAAGAAAGTGACGTTCGAGACTCTTGACGATCAAAGACTATGCTTTGTGGGAAAGGTTTGAGGACTACGTACGCCACTTATTTCATCTCTCAAAGCTCAGAGGATGATTGAGAAAGGATGTCACACATTCTTAGCCAGCGTCACGGATGTGGTAAAGGAAACACCACTAAAGGTTGGAGATGACCGCATCATAAAAGAATTCCCAAAAGTATTTCCTGAAGACTTACCAGGATTGCCGCCGACTCAGGAAATTGACTTCACAATCGAACTAGTACTGGGAACTGAGCCTATCTCCAAGGCACCATACCGGATGGCACCTACCAAACTCAAGGAGTTAAAGATGTAGCTACTAGAACTCTTAGAGTTGGGTTTCATTAGACCAAGTCATTCGCCATGGGGAGCACCGGTTCTATTTGTGAAGAAGAAGGATGGAAGCATGTGGATGTGTATAGATTACCACGAGTTGAGTAAGGTGACAATTAAGAATAAGTACCCGCTACCCCAGATTGACAACTTGTTTGATCAACTTCGAGGAGCAACCGTATTTTCAAAGATTGATCTATGGTCCGGGTATCACCAGCTCAAGGTACAGGAAGAGGATATTCTAAGACAGCTTTCAGAACTTGTTATGGACATTACAAGTTTCTAGTTATGTCGTTTGGTCTTACCAATGCTCCAGCCGCATTTATGGATTTAATGAATAGGGTCTTCAAGGATTACTTGGACAAATTCTTCGTCATGTTCATCAATGATATTTTGGTGTACTCCAAGGACAAAGCTGAGCATGAGGAACATTTAAGGATGACCATGTTGCGACTGAAAGAGCGTCAAATTTATGCAAAGTTCAATAAGTGCGAATTTTGGCTTTCGCAAGTAGCGTTCCTCGGGCACATGGTATCCAAGGATGGAGTTGTTGTAGACCCAACTAAGGTAGAGGCTGTAAAGGATTGGCCAAGACCTAAGAACGCATCAGAGGTAAGAAGTTTTCTAGGGCTAGCAGGTTATTATTGGAGGTTTGTAGAGGGCTTTTCTAAGATAGCCACTCTGCTAACCAACTTGACCCGGAAGCAACAAAGGTTCAAATGGACAGATAAGTGTGAAGAGAGCTTCGAGTTGCTTAAGGACAAGTTATGCTCAGCACCAGTACTTTGTGTATCAACACCCAATGACAAGTTTGTAGTCTACTGTGATGCGTCGAAGCAAAGTTTGGGTTATGTGTTGATGCAGAATGACAAAGTAATAGCCTACGCCTCAAGGCAGTTGAAGGAATATGAACAATGCTACCCAACGCACGATATGGAGTTGGCAGCGGTGATCTTTGCATTGAAAATATGGCGCCATTATCTTTATGGAAAACGGAGTGAGATTTATACGGACCACAAAAACTTAAAGTATTTCTTCACACAAAAGGAGCTTAACATGAGGCAGTGTAGGTGGTTAGAACTAGTGAAGGATTATGACTGCGAAATCCTATACCACCCGGGAAAGGAAAACGTAGTTGCTGATGCACTAAGTAGGAAGAGTTATGGAAATCTAGCAGCATTAGCCGGAATAGAAAAGCCGCTACAGCAGGATCTGATTAATGCTGGAATAGAAGTAGTCATTGGTAAACTGGCTAACTTGTCCATCCAGTCAAGTTTGTTAGAAGATATACGGATCGAACAAGGGCATGATGACACATTAGTATCTCTCATAGTGGCAGTTAAACAGGGCAAGGCCACAAATTTCTCTATATCAGGACAGGGGTTCTTGAGATATAAGGAACGGGTATGCGTGTCGAATAATCATGGGATTAAGATGAAGATTTTAGAAGAAGCGCACAATACCCCATACTCAGTTCACCCAGGATCGACCAAGATGACTCATGACCTTAAAGCATTGTATTGGTGGCCAGGAATGAAGAAAAATGTAACGGAGTATATGTCTAAATGCTTAGTATGCCCGCAAGTGAAAGTAGAACATCAGTGGCCAGCAGGCTTATTGCAACCGCTTAGTATTCCAGAATGGAAGTGGGAAGACATAGCTATGAATTTCATGACAGGACTACCACGAACAAATAAGCAGCACGACTCAGCTTGGGTAGTAGTAGATAGACTATCCAAGTCAGCTCACTTCCTTCCTGTCAAGACTACATATACAGCGGATCAATATGCAAGCATTTATGTTCAAGAAATAGTATGACTGAATGGAATCCCTAAGACCATAGTATCTGATAGAGGATCGGTGTTTACATCGAGATTTGGGGGAAGTTTGCAGCAAGCCATGGGTACCAAGTTAAGCCTTAGTACGACATTTCATCCTCAGACCGATGGTCAGTCCGAGCGTACCATACAGATTTTAGAAGATATGTTGCACGCTTGTGTACTTGATTTCAAAGGATCATGGAGTGAGTATTTGCCGCTTATATAATTCTCCTACAACAATAGCTACCAGTCAACACTCGAGATGGCATCCTATGAGTTACTTTATGGAAGGAGGTGTCAATCGTCATTACATTAGGATGAGGTATGAGAAAGGAAACTTCTTGGACCCGAAGCTGTCACTCAGTAGACCCATAAGACTTGTAATAACTCTTCTAGCCATTTTCCTTTTGCCTCTCCGAGCCTCTTCTTAATAGACTCTTCAGGGTCTTGTTTACAGCTTCGACCTTGCCATTTTCTTGTGGATGGGCTACTAAGGAAAAACTTTTGATTATCCCATTCTTTTCATAGAACTATGTGAACAGTTCATTGTCGAACTGGGTCCCATTGTCTAACACTATTTTCCTCAGTACCCCATATCTACAAAAAAAAAATTTACCACAAAGTTCAGAACTTTCTTTGTGATGATAGTGGCCAGAGGTTCGGCCTTGGTCCCACAAACTTGGAATGGTGAACATCTACACCCTTACTATCAGTAATGTAGGAATGATGTTTATTCAGTTGTAACCAAACTTGTACTTAATTCTTTGTTTTCATCAATAAATCACTGATTTTTATTCAAATTTTGTATATTTTTATTGTTATACTTTTTGCAAGCTCTCAAAATTCAATAACCTAAGATTACAATCATAGGATATTAAGGGGGCATAAGTGGTACACAATCATACCATGAGCTTGAAAAAACATAACATCAATAAAAACAAACTCTAATAGCAGTGGATGGGTTGTTAACCAAGCACGAAGTAAACAATAATAGTATGGATTATTAACCAAATAAATAACGGGCAGGAAGCTTTCGAGATGAATGAATCAAGAACAAGGCTAGCTTTTCCATTAACAGACATCTCGACTTTGCCCCCAGTAACCTTTTACTAACATAATAAACAAGTTTTTGTACTTTCTTGTCCTCCCGAACTAGTACTGCGCTAATTGCATGTTCGGTTGTGGAGAGGTACAAGTACATTGCTTCCCCTGTGATTGGTTTAGATAATATTGTTGGTTTGGAAAGGTGCATTTTAAGGGCTTGAAAAGCGATCTCACACTCGTCTGACCATTCGAATTTCTTGCCCCCTTTCAAAAGATTAAAGAACGAAAGGCATTTGTCTGTAGATTTTGATATGAACCTACTTAAGGTTGCCATTCGTCTAGTTAAACTCTGGACATCTTTATGCTTCTGAGGTGAGGGTATATCGATTAATTCATTTATCTTATATGGGTTTGCCTCTATGCCTCGAGCGTTTACTATGAATCCGAGAAACTTTCCATAAGATACTCTGAAAGAGCACTTCTATGGGTTAAGTCTCATATTGTACTTTCGGAGTATAGCAAAGCACTCTACAAGATCGTCAACATGGTTACAGTTATGTTTGGACTTTACCAGCATACCTGTAGTGTCCCAAAATATTTACTTAGCTAGCTAGATAATAGTAGTAGTTAGTATTAGTTAGTAGTATGTTAGTTACCGTGGATTTTGGTTCAAGCCGGGACTTAGTTGGAAACTCATAGCAACAGTTATGGATTTTATAAGTTTAACCTATAGTTTAGAAATATTAATTATAACATAAGGTTTGATTAATATTGCTAGATCTAGAAATATATTTATTATAACCTAAGGTTTAGAAAAAGCTAATAAGAGTGTGACACTTGTCATAATCATGTTTATTAAGGATTTAAGTATTTTGGATGAATAGTTTAAGTAAAAGAAAGATCTAGAAGCTCTTAAACATTCCAGAATCTGTTAGGATCGTATTATGACTCAGTCATAGATGTTTATCCAATTTAAAATATACTGAAAAAGTGTAAAAATGTGTTTAAAATATCAATGTATGCCGATATATCATAGCATAGGGGCCGATATATTGCCTACGAAAGATACGAAAAACACGTCGACTTTGCACAAACGACGAACGAGGCTCGGAAATACAGGGGGAGGTGATATATTGCCTATGGGGGACGATATATCGGCTCCATGTATGTATTTTTTAAAGTTTGATTTTTTTTAATTTTAAAAATACCTTTAACCTCTTAGACCTGCCTTTGAACAATTTAGACCGAGTTATAGGTGTCGGTTGAACGAAAATTCAAATCTTTTTCAATTTATAATCATTTATTTATTCAAATTAAAAGGGGTTAGTTTCACTCCTTGAACTCTATAAATAGGACCTAGTGCTCAGCCATTTTCTTCATTCTTCAAGCATTTAATCAGAGCCTCGAAGGTGCTAAGGTTACTATAGAGGGATACACTTGGATTTTAGGTTAAAGCTTTATCATTCTAAGCTTTTATAAACACTTGGGAAGTGAGATATAGGGTGATTTCGGTATTGAGGTTTAGATCAATCCAGAAGATCATTCAAGGTATTCCTATTCCTTAAGTTCAGTTCTTTATGATTCTATAGTTTTCTTTTATTCAGATCCTAACTCTTGTTATTGATTACTTATTAGGTATTTAAGTTCTTGAAACTTAAGGTTCTTCTTAGTAAGTTTCTTCTTGGATGGTTTAGTGTTCTTTTCATCTCTTTTTCTTTAGATACTCACCATTTTACTGCTTGTTTATAGGAGTGTTCTAATCCCGTTCTTGTTCCCAAATATCCCGGCTTTTGGTATAGAAAAAATAGGATAGATTTTATGTGCTTATAAGTTATGATATGTTTTTATTCGCTTGGGCATATGACTTGTTTAGATAACAAGCCCCAAGATTATTTATCATTTTCATGGGTTAGAGTTATGACTTACCCTACCTCGACTAGTAGAGGGCCTAGATGGGTTATCATATACTACCATGTGATCTACCTACCTCGATTAGTAGACAGAGGACCTAGATGGTTTATCACATGTCATGTTAATGAGTTAATGGCCATTAATATTGTAGTCCTATATGATATACATTTTTTATATAGTCATATGTTTTATAGTCTATTGTTTATGATTTATGACTTGTTTATGTGTTAGTAGATTTTCCTTGCTGGGCCTTAGGCTCATTTCTTTATTTTTAGTGTGATGCGGGAAAATGATTATGGAAGGCGGAAGGATTCATGCTGCTTGGCATGTGTGTTAAGGATGAATGGACTGAATGGACTGTGTGTCAATCAAGGATATTATTTTAATCTTTAAAATTATGTTTTTATGTAATTCCGCGAATAGTATTTAAACACTTAAAGTTATGTTTTATGTTTTATAAACCATGGGATCTCATACCGTGTTTTATATTTCATATTTTATCTTGTATTTTGCATAATATTTATTTTGAGATTTTAATAAAGCTATGTTATTTCATATGTATGTTTCTCAAAATAGTAGCTATGTCTAGTAGTTTTAATGGTCCAAGGTCTTAGAAATGGTTGGGTCATTACAATACCATCCACATATACCTCCATGTTGTTCCCTATCTGCTCGAAAAACATCCTATTTACCATTCTTTGATATGTGGCCCTGACGTTCTTGAGTCTGAAAAACATCACATTGTAGCAGTACAAACCTTTAACAGTCATGATGCTCGTATGCTCCTGATCGGGTGCATGCATGGCTATCTGGTTATATCTAGAATGCGCGTCCATGAATGACATGATATCATGACCCGTGGTAGCGTCTAGGAGCTGATCGATTCGAAGAAGGGGAAATCAATCCTTTGGACACGCCTTGTTGAGGTTCGAATAGTCAATGCAAGTTTGCTACTTGCCATTGGGCTTCAGAACTAACGTGGGATTGGCTATCCAATCAAGATAGAAAGCATCTCGGATAAACCGATTTTCCTTCAGCCTTTCGACCTTCTCTTTCAAGGCCTTCTTCCTTTCATCATCTAGGAGCCTTCTTTTTTGTTGTTTTGGTGGGAAGCCTTTGTCTATTGATAAGTACCGAATTTATCTATTTTTAATTCATTATTTTTCTATAATTATGAACTTGATTATTTATTTATATATGATGAATTAGTTTATTATGTTTTTTTAGGATTTTCAAGACATTTGGATGAAAACGAATGAATTTGAGATGTTTTACAAGCAATGGTTAAGCTCGGAATTACAAGTCTGAAACTTCACACTTGATTTTGATAGTTTTCCAATACTCTTTTGGAAATATAAGTTTTAGATCTTTTTCTTAGATTTCCATAGCTTTTTGAATCGTCCAATTCCAAGTTATATCAAGGAAGTGATGGTTAAAATACTTTTATTCGCTGCAAGAGAAGAATACTGAAAAATGGGAAAAATTGCTACGGTCGCAGCCTGGAAGACAGAACGTAGTGGCCACGGCCAGCAATGTCCCAGGTCGCGGCCTGAGCCCGATTTTCTGGAAAATATATTTTTCTAGCGGCCGCCAAGAAACACTAGCCGCGGCCGTGCGACAAGTTTTTCCTTAAAATTCAAATTTTAAATATAATTTTTGATGGGCTATAAAAGGGATTAGGGTTAACTTTTATTATAACGTTGGATTGCGAATTTTAGAGGTTAGAGCAGTAGAGGAGGAGAAAAAATATCATCATTTATATTCTTCAATCTAGTTTTTCTTTCTTCTCATAACTCTTTTATTTTCATTGAATATTTATGTTTATGAATATAAATATGATTATGGAGTAGTTTTCTTTATAGTTGAGGGTTATTTCAAAACCCTAGACATGAGATCTTGAATGCATTGATGAATGTTATTCCTTTTATTCCCTTATATTAAATTGCTTCTATTTTTCTATTTGATTGTCATGGATCTTGTAAAATCTTTTTTAGATGGCCACTAATTAGGGTTTTTCATTATTCTACTATCATCTTAGGATTTCTATTCACCTAATAGTTTAGGATTCTAAGTAGAGTGATAAATTGCAATTAGAGTATTGTGACGGGTATTTTGATTGTGATCAAAAATAGAACCTAGGTTAAATGAATTGCATGCTTAATGAATTTATTGCCTAGATTAACCTGTTTCCACAAAGTGTAATGCTTTTACTAGGTTAAATAGATCGTATGCTTAATGGGTTTATTGCTGGGTAAAAAGGGTTAATTAAGAGCGCTTAGCTTTAATTAATTATATTAGGAAAATTGAGATAATTGATTGCTTAAATGTTATCTGCGGAGTTAATAGTTTAATTGAGAATAGGGAATATTATTCATCATTGTTGATAGATTGATTGTTGAAGGTGAAGAGTATTTCTTGACTATTTCTTTAATGTCGTTATATCCTTAGTTATTCAATTGTTGATATTTATTTTATTTTATGTTTTTAGCTATTAAAACTAAAACCCCTTTTTAATTTCAGTCTAGTATTATTTTGAATAATGATTTGATCATAGTCCTCGTGGATTCGACCCTTATTTACCGCTATACTGAAGTAGATGGTGTAAGTGAATAAAAAATATATATTTAAATTTGATACGGCATACGACACGCATCATCTATGTTGAGTGCATGGCTTATAATGTTTGGGTTGATCCCAATCATGTCTAAGTGCGACCATGCGAATACATCTTGGTTCTCCCTTAGGAAGAAGATTAATTGTTGTCTCGCATCCTTTGGAAGGCTCTCCCCTATCTTTACCATCCTAGTGGTATCATTTTCATCGAGCTTAACATCCTCGAGCTCTTCGATCGGTACAAGATTGGCCCTATCCTTTTCTATCGTGGGGTCGATCTCTTCTTTGACCTCGTACACTGTCTCGCTTATCTCTTGGATGACGACATGTGCCTATGCACTTGTTTGGCTCTTCCCTCTCATTGAGATGATGTAGCATTCTCGACCAACCAGCTGGTCTCCTTTCAGCGTCCCAATGCCACTAGGTGTTGGGAATTTGATAGATAGGTTCCTCGCATATGAAACTGCCCCCAGCCCAATCAGAGTTAGTCTCCCGAGCAGTACATTATAGGCAGAAGGGGTGTCTACCATGATAAACTCCATTATCTTGGTTACCGAGACTGGATAGTCTCCCAAGGTTACCTGGAGATCGATAGATCCCGTACTGACTATTCCTTCCCCTGAAAACTCGTACAACATCGTCGCAGAGGCTTTTAGGTCTTAAACGGAGAGTCCCTTATTTTCAAGAATGACCTTATAGAGGATGTTGACCAAGCTCCAGTTATCGAGTAGGACTTGGCGCGCCCTCTTATTGGCAAGCTAGAAGGTAATGACCATAGGGTCGTTATGGGGGAATTGGATGTGCGAGGCGCCATCTTCAGTAAATGTAATAGGTTGGGACTCAACCCTCTGTTGTTACGGAGCTTGAGGTTCAAGTTCATAGGGAGATTCATCCCCCATAATGAGCTCATTCACGTATATCTTCTGGGCATTCCTACCCGACCCAGCGATACACGGTGCCTCCGCAATGGTTATTACATCCTCTTCGTCAATGGGGGCAGATCGGATATCCTCCCTTTTGTGTGGGGCCGTAGCCTGTTGGGTAGGCTGTGTAGGAGCTGCCCTCTGCCTAGGCGTTGCTTGGGCCAAATTTCTGTGTAATGCCTGTAACGTCCCAAATTTCCTAACAAGGCTTAGGGCCTTGATTAGGGGGCCATAATGGAACATTATGGAATATTTATGTGCATCATTATGTGATTACATCCATGATTATGTGAGTTATATTATTATATGATGATAATTGTGTGCATGTGGGCCCACTTCTTATTAGAAGGGAATTTTTGTAATTTGGGCCATTGAGGGCGTATTTGTATATTTATGCGCATATATGTGATATTTGGGTGAGACCACATTATTATGTGGATATGTTTGAGCTATTTGGCATGAGACAACCCTAGGATGCGAGTTAGCGGTTTGGTCATAACAAGGTTAATTATCAAACTCAGGGTGAGCCTGAGGGTAATTTGATGCTTAGTACATTACCGGGAATGAGCGGGTAATGGGATATGATTTATTAATTATTTGAGGATATTGGGAATAATGGGAATTGGAGGACGCTAATTATGATTAACAGGATAGGTGGGAAATTACAATTATTCCCGTGGGTGGCTTTGAGGAATTAAAATAGCCCTAGGGGCATTTTGACCAATGGATATACTTAGCCAAGCAAGGTTATGGAGTGAAGTAGGTAGCAAAAACAGAGTTATACTCTCCCTCTCTTGATCATCTTTCTCTCTCTCTTCCCATTGGAATTTTGAAGACAAGCTAGGGAATTCAAGCTTGAGAGTTAAGACTTGGAGTTTAGGATTGGATTACAGCAATTGAAGGGGTTTAAATCGTAACTAAGGTAAGGTTTTCAGCTTGATTCTCAAGGATTTTTCTCTATTTTTATGTAGTTTGAAGGCTTGAGAATTTGAATGTGGAGTTGGGAATTTGGTGATGTTTCAAGTGATATAAAGCTTGGGTTTTGATGTTAGTATGGTGATCATGTTGTTTATATGATTGGTTGTGATTTTGGGATTGTTTGGTTGACCTTTGGTTGAGGTTTAGATTGAAGGAAATGCAAGGGAGATGGGTTCGCAGGGTCAAGTCACGACCGAGTTCATGCAAGTCACGACTTGAATGTGTTCTAGAGCCTCCCCTGGGCTCTGCCAAGCAGGTGCGCCGCGACCCAGAGGGTCAAGTTGCGGGCCGCCCCTGGCACCCCAGGGGGCTCTCTGCCTTGGGGGCGTGTCGCGGCCCTTGGGGCAGGTCGCGACCCACCTGTCACCTTTGTGCCATGATGGGTTTTAGCCAATTTTGGGTGTGGGTTTCCAATTATAAAGGCTCGGGATCGAATCTACTAACCATTTTAGTAGGATTCGAGGTCGTAGGAGCTGGGTTTTAGTCCATGAACCTTTTATTACTTATTTTATTGATGGGATTTTCTATTTGGATATGATTAGGTGACCGCTAAGGGCCTAAGGATAGGATCGTTCTCAAGGGGTCGTTCTTCATTATTTTACACTCAAGTCTAAGGTAAGAAAACTGCACCCAGTATGTGATGCATGTGATAAATATGATACATGTGGTTATGGCATGGCATAAATGTTGAATGTGGAATTGATCAGAGCTTGAATCTCTGTAATTGTACATGATTATGATTATTGGTTAAGCATGTTGAATGCCTTATATCTGGATGTTTGAATGTGCATGATTATAATTATGCTGGTGATTATTGATGAGGCATGTTGAGTGCTCTATAAATGGACATTGATTTCATTAAATATGTCTAGTAACATGGCTTACTTGTGAATGGCACTGACTTATTAGTCAGAAATGGCATTGGTGTTTAGTATTTGTCATGAAGCTCTGATTATCAGTCATGGTTGGCCATAGTATTGGCTTATGAGTCAAGAGCGACATTAGTGTGTTTAACGCAGGCTAAAATGATTAGATCTATTCAATATGAGCTTTAAATGCTTGACTAACCTATTGGTCGAAGAAAAATAAAGCGTTTGTCTAGTCTAAAGGCTAGTTATTCAAAGTCAGGGCTAAAAGGCTCAGGTGACTGAAACGGCACATGGCTTGGGGCGTAAAACCCCAGAGAGACTTATTAGTCATCTATTCAGAGAGACTTATTAGTCATCTATTCAGGGAGGCTTATTAGTCAACTATCCAGAGAGACTTATTAGTCATCTACCCTAGAGAGAGATACTTATTAGTCATCTACTTAGTGTGCAGGACTCCATAATCATTTATTAGTACTTGCCTGCATGCGTGAATAGGGTTATTACTGCTAGGCATGCTTATTATGATTTGGTGACATGTTAGTGTCTGCTTATTAGCATGTTTAAGTTTTCTTACTGAGCTTCGGCTCACGAGTGCTATGTGGTGCAGGTAAATGTAAAAGAAAGTTGAACCATCCTTGAGTTGGAGGGCTTAAGTGACGATGTGTACATATGCAGCTGCTCGCCCACCACAGCTGAGGGTTTAAATAGGAACTAAGGTTAAACCTATTTTGCCGATAAGGTCGGCTAGTTGTAAATCTTTTATTCTAATTAACCTTTAAAATATATTTTGGGATCCCAATGTATATAGTAAACGTTTTAGTGAAACATTGTATCTTTGACAAAAAAAATTAACCCTAAACCATTAATCTCATTTAGTTACACGATTATGGCCAAATGACTCGTTTAGTGAGTTTAACACTGATTAAAATGCACAACATAACAGTCATTGGGTAGTAGAGTGTTACAACACCCTACTTCCTTAGAGTTGTTACCATGTGAGTTAAAAATGTGCCATTAGCTTGCTAATCGAGGTTTTAGGTTAAAAGTGTGACTAAATTGAAGTAAAACTTGTAATGATATTAGTTATAAAAATTTGGACATTCATTGAAATCGTAAAAAGTTATACGGTTAGGATCCCAAAATACTGTTTAGAAAATATATTACAATTCAAAAATATAATTATGGTCGACCTAAGAGACAAAGCATTTCATTACAACATTCTTCCCAAAATAACCCTAGTCACGGCAGCCAGGTAGGCCGAACATGTACCCGTCACTCCACGCTCTCTGTACTCATGGTTGGTCGACCTTTCCTTTGCCTTTACCTACACCATAGAGCACTCATGAGCCGAAGCCCAGCATGAAAGCTCAACATATAACATAACAATCCACAATATACAACAAAATAGCCAATGGCTAAACACATAGCGGCCTATGCCGTCCCAGACACTTTACCAGGCCTAGGGTTTGCGGTCTACACCAAGCAGGTGGATTCAATACCCTAGGAGGGTCTTGCCCTAACGGCCAGCACTCAGCGTGCTTGACGCCGATCCCGGCCCCTTGCCGTACTCAGCTTCATGTCGTTCGCGGCCTTCACCGTTCTTAGCCTTCGCGGTTCCCGGCCACTCGCCATTCACTGACAACATAACATTATAATCATAGTCATCCACACATATAATAAGCATAATCAATAGGGTCGCGCCCTGAAACACAAACAATAGGGTCATGCCCTGCTCTACGGGTACAACAATTTTCATACCTGTGTCCCGAGCTGATAAGCCAATGTGATCCTAAACACAATCCCCTAATCTGAGCCTCATTGAAAACCTAGTCACAACGCATTCCTAATAACCCTCCATCAAGTTTTAAGCTAATAAATAACTTTGGAATATTAATATAGCATCTGGGACCTTGGATTCTACTATTCTGGGTAGTAGGATCCTTCTCGAGCCTTAGCATTCGAGTTCCCGAGCTTAAAACCTCTATTTCCCCTTTTTCTCATTTTGAGTCGTGGCCCACCCCTTTAGGGTCGCGGCCTGCTGCAATTTAGAGTGCAAAGCCCTCTCTGCTGGCAGACACAGGCCGCGATGCGCTATACCCTGCGCCGTGGCGCCTGGGCAAATTCTTCAGGCCCCCAAGCCTCTATGTTCAAGCGGGTCGCGGTGCCTGATGAATAAGGCCGCGACTCAAGCCTATAAAGCCAGAATTTCCCATGCATTTCATGAGCCAACCTCCTTGAAACTCACCAATTCCAAGCCTTAATCCCAGAATTCTGCCTAGGATTCATATCCAAATAACATAACTGATACAAACATAGTATCCTCTTGAGATCAAAACTTCGATCTCATCCTTTAGCTATCTGCATTCATCAGTGGTATGACTAATGTCCCTATGAAATTTGTAAAATTTATTGGTATCCCTTATAGACTTCTAATTTTTCATTGGATCAGGTCATCTGAAAGGGACCTGTTCTCTTTTGCAGCAAAAATGTTCTCCCGAGTATCTGTGAGCTTGGTATAGACTGTGTAAATGGAGAAGTATTTATCTCCTTTTTTCTTCTAACCCCCGTTAGCCTCAGAGTTATTCCCTTCATTCTTTTTTTTTTTTGAAGGGTTATCTTCTAAGGGCCGCGATATGGAGGGTGTAACCAAGGTCGAGGCTAAGTTAACATTTGTCGTTGTAGTTATTATGGGCTGAGAAGTCAATTTGAGTGTCGACCTCGCCTCTTCTACACTGACGAAAATCTGAGCCCGGGTGTTGATCTCGGTTATCATCCTCATGGGTTTCCTTTGCATGTCATCCTAAAGGGGACTCCCTGGCAATACTTCAGCTCATACTGCCATGAGATGACCACTGTCATCGACATTTTGAGCTCGTGGCACTTCTATGTTGAATCTCGCCAAGTAACTTTTTAACGACTCTCCTGGCTGTTGCCTAACATTAGTCAACGTTGAGGCCTTGGTAGACTTTCCTTCATTGGTGATAGCCTCCTCCATCTTGATATAGTTTTCTGCTCAATCCAAGAATTCTTGTGTACTTTTGACTCCATTTTTCCTTAGGCTGCTCTAAAGGGGAGATTGGCGTTGTACTCCAACTGTGATGGCCATCATCTTTCCCTCGTCTCCAACTATCTTGGCTCGAGGAGATGCTCGCATAAACCTTGGTATGTATTCCTTGAGAGGTTCTCCTTCCTTTTGTCGAATATCGACCAGCTGATTGGCCTTTGTCAGATGTATCCGACCAGCATAGAATTGTCCATAAAATTCTTTTACGGACATCTCCTATGAAATTATGCTGGCCGATGGAAATTTGAAGTACCATTCCTAGGCAGAATAAGATAAAGTAGCAGGAAAGATCCTGCATCAAGCATCTTTGAACACCTTCTGGATGTCCATTTGTATCTCAAATTTATTTACGTGAGATATCGTGTCTTCTCTTCTAGTAAAGTTGGGCAGTATTGGCATTTTGAATTTGCTTGGGATTTCTGCCATAACAATTATGTTGATAAACGGGGTGCCATTTCTCAGGTCATACTCAATATGGGATATTTTATTCACGACCAGCTGTAGTACAGCCTGATTCAGGGAATCTATCTGAGCCTGAACAATGTCTAGTATAGCGGGGATATGAGCGGTTGCTGTAGATGGGATGTGCTCATCGTGCCTTTCCCTTCGGCCATTAAGTATGTCCTTTAGGTCCTCATCCCTCTGCCTCTACTCGCTTGCACCTAGTCGGTCAAAGACATTGGTTTTGTCTAGCTACCCCCTAGCGTTCTGGCTTGCTGGTGCATTGGAGGAGGGTTTTGCTGTCCATTCCCTTCCTCCTGTTGTCGACCAACGTTTCTCCTATTATAATCGGAGTCCCCCTCGTTTTAATTATGGTCGTCTCTGTATTGTGACCTGTGCGTTCCTGACCTGCTATATGCACGGTCCCCCTCTCCTCTCCCTAGTCTGTCTCAGTAAACAGGAGGAGGCTTGAACTAGTCGTTGGATCCTTGGACATTGCTATGTCGTGGGGGATACTGGACCACAGAGCCTAAGTCTGTCTTCCTTCTACTCCCTGAGGGACACTGCCCCCTGCCAGGAAGGCTTTGTTCGTCTGTTGCTTAACATCTAAGGCTTCTGGGATGCTGCTCGTCCCTATTTTGTTTGTGATTTTGTGTATTACCTTAGCCAGCATGAAAGGGTTGACGTTGCTCGCTATTTCTAGCAGGATTCTGAGGCTACCTTCCTTGCTGAGCAATTGGATGTTGTTGTGGTCGTTGTGGGCTCCTTGGGTCTTGTGGATTTGGAGGACATTGGTAGTGCTCTGGTCGCGAATTTTGAGGAGGATGAGGATTTGGTGGTAGATCTAGCTGAGAGGTTGGTACGGGTGGTTTTCCTCGAGCCAACTGAATAGCCACCTCTAAAGTCATTGTCGCATCTCATTGCCTACGATCCATGTCCGCTTGTCTTTTGTTCAATTCTCGAGCTGTCGGTCGAGCTCCATTTGTTGCATCACCGTTGTTTTAGGCACATTATCTTGGTTAGCTTTTTAAGGTAGCTAACTTGTCTTGAAACACTCCCAAAGATGTTCGCAAGGTTCCAGCGTCTATCTCCTCCTTTTCCAATTGCACTTATGGCTCATCCTCTGCTACGCCTAGTGGAGGAGGTGGATTTGGTACATTTTTCGTCCAGCTGGACCCACTCTCTTGGAGTTCTTAGCCATTGTTTTCGTGGAATACTTGAATTTAGCTCTCAATGAAAACACCAAAATATTGACCCTCGATTTAATCAACAACACAGAGTCACGAAAAACTATAAGAATTATAGAATTAAATGCAAGAATGTAAACGACACAAGGATTTTGTAGTGGTTCGACCCCAGAGATTGGTAATAACCTACGTCAACTTAGTGTTTTTATTGATGTAAAACCCCAAAACTTGCGATCAGCGAACAAGGATGCATTGAGTTTCACAAGTCTTAAAGGTAGATACAAGTACTGCGTATAAAAGCACTATTTCTCTCTGAATACAAAATATTGCGCCTATCCTAAATGAATCCTATGAGTCATATTTATAGATTCATTGATGTACATGTGGACCTATTGGCCATCCTTAACTTTCGTTACAAGCATAATGTTATACCCAGATTTCGAGCCATAGTAAATATGACTTCGAAAGCTGAACTCGCAATAAATGGTCTCGTGAGGTTTAGAGTGTTCTAGGATTGTATATCGAGCCTGCAAAGTACGATACATGAGCTCGAGTATGGTGACCTCGAAATGACCTCGATCGCGAAAGGTAGCTCTGAGAGCACCCTCATCTTCAGGAACGACTTCGGAGCAAGGGTCTTGAGCTCGACGTACTATCTCGAAAGCCACATGAGCTCGGGAGATGTCATTAGCTCGGGCAATGATGGGAAACCTGGGAGGCAAGAGCCTTAGAGATACGCGATCGCCACCTTGAATATCAACAAGTATTATAAACAAGAGATGTAATCTTCATTTATTGATGTAAATCCCCAAGAATTGTGGGATATTATTTAGTCAGTTAATACGCCCCCTGATCTTCAGGGGACGTTTCCTTTTATATCTGATTAAAGGAATTTAACGCCATTTATTTTATTCACAAACGAGTAACTACCCAAAATATGTGGGATAGTATTCTGCAGCCTTCTCTATAAATAGAGAGGCCATGCACCATTGTAAAGGACCAAAATTCTGATCCTTGAGAGAAAACTCTGGAGAATTCATGCTAAAGAATTTTTCAGAGATAATCTTAAGATTAATAACAGAGACTCGTGGACTAGGCAGATTTAACTGCTGAACCACGTAAAAAACTGTGTGTTTGATTTGTTTGTTTCGTTTGGCCATTGTCATTCATTGTTTTTGTGCTCTTCTTTTATCTGTTGACGAAAAACGGCGTCAACAGTTTGGTGCTTTCATTGAGAGCCTTAACCATTCATCCCTGAGAGATTCATGGCTACAAACAATCAGAACACCCCTGATGAAAGCTACCCAAGGCGTCCTGGAAAACAACCAATGGAAAACCCGGATGCTGAGGAGAGAAGTGGGTCCTCCGATTCCCGGGGACCACCGCCTCCACCGAGGGATGAGGATATGTACTACAATCCTGAGCGTTACGTTCCTATTGTAGAACTGGAAAACCGGAAATTGAAAGAGCTGTTGGCAGAAGCCAACAAACGAAATGAGGAGTTGACTAGGATGGCCGCAGAGGCGCAGGTGGCTCAGCCCCCGCCTCCGCGCGAAAACCAAGTCCCTCCTCCAAGGGACGTGCATGTTCCTCCCCGGAGGCCCCGTGGACGTCCGCAAAAAGATGCTGCCACAAGGAGGCCGACTCAACCTCCGGCACCAGCAGAGCCATCTGCTCCTCCTAGGCCCCAGAGGAGTACCCGAGCTCGAGTCCCACCTAATCCACCTGTGGAAGTGCCTGTAGGAACTGAGAATAACCGAGCTCCTACCGAGGCTCGGACTCAGGTTCCTGGTAGTGCACCGAACGCGACTGACCCATCTCGGGCAAATTCTGGACCCTCTAGGCCGAGGCAGGGACGGCAGCCACCGTCTCCTATACGGTTCCCTCCGTCTCCCATAAGATATCCTTCACCTCCCCGCAGAAACGCTCAACCTGTTCGAGATCAGGATCAAGGGCGTACGGGGGATAGACAAGGACACAGGGAGACTTTCCAGGAGCGGGGAGGCGCACAATCTGAGAGAAGTCAGGCGTCCCGGTCTCGCACTGCGGAGAAGAGGCGACATGGGAAGGACCCATCTCAAAACGACCGATCAATGAGTTTCACCAGTGACGAGTCCGGAGAGACCAGGTCCGTCAGTAAACGCGACCGAGGTCGTAAAAATACTGGAAGCCGCAAGATCCGTCCTGACCTGCGGAATCATCTGAATCAGAGCAGGGGGAAGGGAGATCAGACAAATCCGGACCTAAGGAATCACCTAAATAGGCGTAGAGATCCCTCACGGAGACGCGAGCCTGGGATCATGATCAATGACTGTCAATTCCAGACACCACCTAAGGACCCAGTCCAAGAAAGGATTGATCAGCTCGAAAAAGCCTTTAGGCTTTTAAAGAATGAATGAGGGAATGGTCGATACGAGGACTCTGATGAGGAGCTCGAGCCGTTTGCTCCCAATATTTCTAACACTCAGTTTCCTCAAGGGTTCCGGATTCCTCACGTCCCAGCGTTTGAAGGAAAAACCGACCCATGTAGCCACCTGAGTACATTCAACACTATTATGAGAGCTAGTAACGTGGGTTACGAGCTCAGGTGCATGTTGTTTCCAACATCATTGGCCAGACCTGCCAAGAGTTGGTTCGAGAAGTACAAGAGACACTCGATAACTTCATGGGATCAGTTGTCTAGAGACTTCAAGAAGCAGTTCCGAGCTATGATGGGAGTCAGACCAGAGGCATCCACTTTGACTAACGTCCGACAACAGCCGGGCGAAACACTGAAAAGCTACCTGACAAGATTTAATCTAGAGGTTGCACGAGCTCGAGAAGTGGATGACAGTGGGCACCTGATGGCTATTCGAGCTAGTGTGTTACCCGGAAGTGCCCTTTGGGATGACATGCAAGGGAAACCGGTGAGGTCAATAACCGAATTTAACAGACAGGCGCAGAGATTTGTCAATGTAGAGGAGGCGAGGTCAACCCTGAAGGCGACCTCGCAGACCGAAACTACAACGATAAACGTTAACTCCGCCTCAACCTCGGCTGACCCAGCAGCTTCACAGCCTACCTCGGAGAATCCCTCCAAGAGGAAAAAGAGCGAGGGAAATAACCCCGAGGCTGAAGGAGGAAAGAAAAAGAAAGGAGAAAGGTATTTCTCCGTATATAAAGTACACACCGAACTCAATGAGTCTCGGGAAAACATATACCTGGCTAATGAAAACCAGGTCCCCTTCAGGCGTCCGGACCCAATGAGAAATTAGAAGTCCAAAAGGGATTCCAGTAAGTATTGCCGGTTCCATAGAGACACCGGACACACCACTGACGAATGTCGACAGCTGAAAGACGAGATCGAAGGGTTGATCTCGAGAGGTTATTTCCGGCAATATGTCAAAAACCAGAGTACTGGACAGACTACTGTGAGCCAGAGAGTAGCCGCGCCTTCGACGGCACAAAATAATAACTCCCGATCTCGGGAAGAAGACAGGCCCCCGCCGATTGATGGAGAGGATGTAATAACCATCTCGGGAGGGCCTCATCTCGCGGGAGGGGGCAGAAATGCTCAAAAGCGATACGTTAACGAGTTGAAGACAGGGGACGGGTCTCCTTATGAACCCGAACCTAGGGCACCAAAAAGCCAAAGGGTTGAAATGCAACCGATAACCTTCACTGGGGAGGACGCATCTCATGTTCAGTTCCCTCATCATGACCCATTGGTTATTACTCTTCAGCTTGCCAACAAGAGAGTCCGCCGAGTTCTCATAGATAATGGGAGCTCGGTCAACATTCTTTATAAGGCGACCCTCGAGAAAATGGGACTCTCCCTTCGCGACCTGAAGGCGTGTGCAACTACTTTGTACGGCTTTTCAGGAGAAGGGACTGCTTGTATGGGATCCATTGAACTCCCTGTGACCTTGGGAGACTATCCAGTCTCGGTGACCAAGATAATGGAGTTTGTTGTGGTAGATTTACCATCTGCCTACAATGTACTGCTCGGGAGACCCGCCCTGGTCGGGCTGGGGGCAGTGTCATCTGTGAGGCACCTGGCCCTTAAGTTCCCAACCCCAAGCGGGGTCGGGACATTAAAAGGAGATCAATTGGCAGGAAGGGAGTGCTATAACATTTCTTTGAGGGGAAAGAAACAAACGAGCGCTCAAGCATTCATTATCATACAAAATAAAGATAGGACGGTTTTAGAAATTGATGAGGAGATCGATCCGAGAATCGAGGAAAAAGTTGACCTCCAACCTTTGGAGGAGCTCGAAGAAGTTCAGCTCGAGGAAGCTGATCCCTCGAAGAAGGTGAAGGTCGGAAAACACCTCCAAGACGAGGTAAAATAGCAATTAATTTGCTTTCTGAAGAAAAACCAGGATGTCTTCGCATGGTCACACTCAGACATGGTGGGGATAAGCCCGAATGTAGCGAGCCACGCATTGAATATAGACAAAAGCTTTCCCCCGGAGCAACAAAAGCGAAGACAGCTGGACAAAGACAGAAAGAAAGCACTAAAGGAGGAAGTTGACAGGCTGAAAGCAAACAATTTCATTAGGGACGCTTTTTACCCTGACTGGGTAGCCAATCCAGTGTTGGTCCCGAAGCCCAATGGGACGTGGAGAACCTGCATTGACTACTCAGACTTCAACAAGGCCTGCCCAAAAAACTGTTTTCCGCTGCCAAGAATTGACCAGCTCGTGGATGCCACGGCGGGGCATGGCCTGATGTCGTTCATGGATGCCTATTCTGGATATAACCAGATTCCCATGCATGCCCGCGACCAAGAGCATACGAGCTTCATCACAGATAAAGGGCTCTACTGCTACAATGTCATGCCATTCGGACTCAAGAATGCTGGAGCCACGTACCAACGGCTCGTAAACATGATGTTTTCAGAGCAAATAGGGAACAACATGGAAGTTTATGTTGATGACATGCTTGTAAAGTCTCAACTTAACAAGAACCATGTTGATGATCTCGAAGAGTGCTTTGGCGTACTCAGGAAATACAACATGAAGCTAAATCCTCAGAAGTGCACTTTTGGGGTATCTTCGGGAAAATTTCTGGGCTTTATTGTCAACTCTCGAGGGATCGAGGCTAATCCCGACAAAATAAAGGCCCTGATTGATATGCCTTCACCTCGGAAGCATAAAGATGCCCAAAGCTTGACTGGCAGGATGGCCGCCCTGAGCAGATTCATCTCGAAGTCAACGGATCGTGGCCTTCCATTCTTCAACTTATTGAAAGGAAGTAAGAAGTTTGAATGGACAGAGGAGTGCGAGCTGGCCTTTCAGGAGCTCAAAAAGCACTTAGCTGAACCGCCCATCCTATCGAAGCCTGAGACGGGAGAAGTATTGTTCCTATACCTCTTAACTACCGAACACGCGATAAGCGCGGTGCTCGTTCGAGAAGAAGAGAAATTGCAGAAACCCGTCTATTACATCAGCAAAAGATTACTGGGGGCAGAGTCAGGATATCCATTGATGGAAAAGCTTGCCCTCAGCCTAATCCACTCAACTCGCAAGCTCCGCCCCTACTTTCAAGCACATCCCATCCATGTACTGACAGATCAACCACTTAGGCAAGTCCTGTCTAAACCAGAGGCGTCAGGTCGGCTCCTTAAATGGGCTGTTGAGCTCAGAATGTTCGAGATCACTTACCATCCAAGAACGATCATTAAGGCACAAGCCTTGGCAGACTTCATAGTGGAGTGCACTGGTATAGCCGACGACGAGGTAATAACCACGGCCCACGAGCTGTGGAAACTTTACGTCGACGGCTCGTCAAATGAAAATGGAGCGGGGGCAGGAGTTATTCTAATCACTCCTGTAGGGAGCAAATTTCACTATACTTTAAGATTTGGTTTTAAAGCATCTAATAATGAAGCTGAATATGAGGCTCTACTTGCGGGACTACGAATAGCAAAAGAGCTCAAGGCCAAAGCTATACATTGCTACAGCGACTCCCAGCTCGTGGTTAATCAAATCTTGGGGGAGTACCAGGCTCGTGGCACAAGAATGGCAGCTTATCTGGAGAAGGCAAAATCCGCATTAGAGTATTTCGAGTTTTATGCAATCGAACAGGTTCCCCGAGAACAAAACTCAAATGCAGATGCCTTAGCTCGACTCGCCACTTCCGCCGAAAATGAAGAGCTGAATGTTATACCCGTAGAACACCTATCAGAACCCAGCATTACTGAGCCAGACGAGGAAGATGTGTGTATGATTGAAACAGAACCAACCTGGATGAGTCCAATAGTTGATTATCTCGAAAATGGAATTCTTCCAAGAGATCGAAATCAAGCTCGAAGGTTGATGTATCAACTTCCTCGTTAAACCATTCTGGATGGAAAGTTATACAGAAGAGGGTACTCCATGCCGCTGCTTAGATGTGTAACTCCTCCCGAAGCTAAGAAGATCATTGAAGAAATTCATGAAGGGTTCTGCGGAGACCATACCGGGGGGCATAGCCTGTCCAAGAAGATTATACGCCAAGGATATTTCTGGCCAACCATTAAAACGGACTCTTTCGAGTACGTGAAAAAGTGCGACAAATGCCAGAGATTCGCCACGATACCCTGAGCTCCACCTTCTGAACTGACCATGTTGACATCCCCATGGCCTTTCGCGGTATGGGGCATCGACCTCATAGGCTCACTCCCAACTGGCAAAGGCGAAGTAAAATATGTTGTGGTCGCCGTTGATTACTTCACAAAATGGACAGAGGCTGAACCATTGGCGACCATAACTTCGAAAAAGATCCTTGATTTCGTGGTAAAGAACATCGTATGCCGATATGGAGTACCAAGAAAGATTGTATCTGATAACGGAACCCAGTTCGATTGCAACTTATTCACCAACTTTTGTGACAAGAACGGTATAATAAAGAGTTTTTCATCAGTGGCTCACCCTCAAGCGAATGGTCAGGTCGAAGCCGTTAACAAAACCCTCAAGAGTTCTCTAAAGAAAAAGTTGGAGGAGGCAAGGGGACGATGGCCCGAGGAATTACCTCAAGTCCTTTGGGGATATAGAACTACAGCTCGGACATCAACGGGACATACCCCGTTCTCTCTAGCGTACGGATGCGAGGCAATGTTGCCCATCGAGGTCGAAATCCCAACGATTCGAACTCAAATTTACGATCAGGATTCAAATCACACTCGGCTCGAAGAAACCCTAGACTTGATCGAAGAAAAAAGGGAAGAGGCTCAGCTGAGAAATGCTGCTTACCAGCAACGAACCACAAGATATTTCAATAAAAGGGTTCGAGATCGAAAGTTCGGAGTGGGAGATCTGATATTGAGACGCGTATTCTTAGCAACCTGAGATCCAGTAGCTGGAGTGCTCGGGATAAACTGAGAAGGACCATACCAGATAGAATCAGTCATCCGACCTGGCGTATACAAACTTGCGAGATTAGATGGGAGCCTGATACCACGAGCATGGAATGGCGAACACCTTAGACCATATTATCAATAGTGTAGGAAGTGTTGCCTGTAACCATGAATTTATATCTGTACTAGTTTGTTTGTTTGTTTCTGAATTTCATCAAATAAAAGGTCTGCTTTGTTTCACATGTAATGTATTTTTATTTTTGCAATCTCTCTTAATTTAATAACCTATGGTCACACTCATAGGATATTAAGGGGGCATCATTGGTATACATACCACCAGCTTAAAAAATAAAGAATATATATAAAGTATTTGGATGTAACCAAGTACGCGATTTAGATAGTTCGGACATAACCGAATTATCAAAAACATAAAGTATTTGGATGTAACCAAGTACGCGATCTTAGATAGTTCGGACATAACCGAATTATCAAAAACAAAGTATTTGGATATGACCAAATACACGAGCTTAGATAGTTCGGATATAACCGACCATCAAGAACCTAAAATATTTGGAGTTAACCAGATGTGCAAACACAACAGGTTTGGAACAAACCAGCCAAATTATCGATCGATGATAAATGGGAGCCTAAACCTATTGCAAAATATGTCGAGATCGAGGCTGGAATATCTTAAAGAAAAATAGTTTCAAACTCATAACCTCGGAGGCAAAATACTGAGGATGAGGAAAAGTGACTAAAAAGATAACCAAATCATTCATATTACATACCATATAAGTACTTTTCAGTTCATGGTTAAAGTAATATCCGACCTTGATAAATAACGAGGTCGGAAGCGGATAATTCGAATAAACTATGCATAAGTGCATCGAATTTCGAGCCTAAGTCCATACTATGTTTGTATGAATAAATAAACATAACTAGTTCATCAATATAGAATTTGCAAAATATTTCGAGCCAAGAAATGTAAAGCATATAAAAGAATAGTAAAGGAAATTGTATCACCCCCTTGGGTATAAATTAAAATAATTACAGAAATAAGGGGACGCAGCCCCGATAACTGATCTCCCCGTGGCCAGATTCAAGGAAGAGGAGTCTCCTTGGCCTTCTCAGCATCAGTAACACTGGACCCACCAGGATGAATAGCATGACTATCCTCCTGAGCTTCCACCGAAACGGTGCCCGGAGCAGCATTTTCTCTCTCGAGCTGCTCAGCCTTTTCCTTCTCGAGCTGTTTGGCCTCTTCCTTCTCGAGTCGAGCGTTCCATCGCTCGAGAAGCGGCGCCTCGTGGGGACCCAAGAAGCTGGTGTCCAGCTCTTCGTTATAAGCCCACATCCGATACATGGCTGAGTCGACCGCCTTTTCCTTCTTTTCTTTGTACTCGGCAGTAAGGCGAGCTTTGACATCCTCTATGAGGTCGAAGGTGGCGGTCTTGTCCTCCTCGAGCTTCTTATTGGTCTCCCGAAGCTGGGTGTTATCTTTCTTTTGCTCCTCGAGTTCATCTTTCAACTTTTCGAGCTCCTTGGCCATATCCTCACGCTCCTTAACCACTGCCTCAAGCTTAGCATTCGCCGCCTTCAGATCATCGTTCGCTCTAAGGTGGAGGTCCTTCGCCTCTTGGGCATGAGTCCTGCTCGAATGGATCTCGTTATTAAGCTCGTAGTTGAGCTGGGCCGTGAAGGCAAGAGCCTGAAAAAAGGAAGAAACCACCATTAGCCTCAAGACAGCATGGATATAAGCGAAAGAAATATGGAAAAATACTTACTGCAGCGGTGTGCTCGATACTCTTCTCGTAGAGAACAGTGCGGTCTCGGGTGCCAGTTAGGCACTGCCACTGGGGAGCTTCGAAACTGCCATAGCTCTGGCCGATCCGGGATATGACATCCGAAATCAGCGTAGACCCATGAGGTCCGGCAGCGTTATCCACCACATATGAGTCCATATGGGTGGAGATGGTTAGCTTCTGAGCTCGAGAAGCAGAAGGTCTCTTGGCGAGCTGAGCAGAAGACGTTTGACCCACCACAGGAGGTTGGGACTCAACCACGACAGGGGTACCAGCCAGCGAGGCCGGTGCCACCGCAGAGACGACGGCCTGCGAGGATGGCATCATCGTGGGGGCGCTGATCTGGCCAGTCGACGCAGCAGCAGAGCTCGAAGCCGGCGGGGCAGGAGGAGGCATTTTCTTAGATCTCTTGGAGCCTTTCCCCGGCTGGCTGGTTTTCAGTGACCCTGCCCTGGGGCGTTTGCTCCTCTTGGCACCCGCATTGTCAATAAGGGTGTCAAGGTCGGAATCCATCTCGCCTGCACAATCCAACACAGTGAGTCAGTAAAAGAGGTGTACAAGTTACTTCAGTATCACAGACGTATAGAGTGATGGTAGAAAAAACCTAACTGGAACTTTCCCCCGAGCTCGAGCTTGGGGACCATGAAATTCCCCCATCTTCAGAAGAGGCGGGGGGAGTGCCTTCCCTATAAGTTGGTGATAACCTCGAGAGGTCCCTATAATCATTGGTCCCATACTGCACAGCTATCCCATTCCACACCTCGTCCATGGTGTACATAGTGTCGTATTTCCCGAGCCCAGTATCAAACCTATGGACACAGCCGTCTACCCAACTCCATATGTAGAAGTGGTATCTATCCTGTGGGCACGAGACTAACCTATTGGGCTTGTGTTTTAGCAAAGTGGGGGACCACATTCTCAAAGTAGGAAGGGTTTTACCTTCATCTGAGTCCGAGCTCGAGGCCTCGTCGTTGGCTTCATTCCCAGATCGCGGACTCCTCAAGCGAACTGGGAGAGATGCCCTCTTTTCTCTCCTCGGAAGAAGGGTGCTTGTGGGCTGTGGCACCTCCTCCCAACGTTCGTATTTTTTGTTAGACCAGTCAGAGGTTGACTGGCCTTCTCCCAACAACCCACAGGCTCGGAGCTTGCCCTCTTGAAGAAGATACGAGAGAGACCTCCTGCCATAAGGAAGTCGGAGCAAGGCCTCTCTGTGCTCCCTCATTGCCTTGGTGGGGGAGGGACGCTAAAAATTAGCTGAAAGGCGAAACACATTTCAGCTAAGTATGGTCTTAAGGGCTAAAATTCCGAGCTCAAAAAAATATATATAATAATAAAAGTACCAAGAGTACTTACGAATCCGCCTGAACGAACGATGTCGAGACGGGGACAGACCGTCTGTCCAAAAAAAAGCCTTTTTGGAGTCAGGAGAGTGGTTTGGAAGATCTTCAAAAATCTTCGTCTCTTTGGGGTAGCTCGAAAGATAAAAAAAACCATCTCCTCCCCGAGCTCGGGAGGGGTTACTCTTCAAACAAAAGAGATATAAAATCTCTTGGGGTGAAGGTCCTGTCCACCCCAGCTCGTGGAACAAGGACCTCAGGGCAGACAGCACCCTGTACGAATTGGTGTTGAGTGGGAATGGGGCCAACCCAACGAAATCAGTGAAGTCTCTGAAAAAGGACTTCAAGGGCAGCAGAGCTCCTGCCCTTATATGTTCCTGGATCCAGGCCGCATATTTCACACTGACATCGCGGCCCCCAGGGGCGAAACAGCTCCGTTCATGACTAGCCGGAGCTCGACACTTCAGGGTGTCCAACGAACCAAGGCCATGGAGGGCCAAAATGTCAGTTATTTGGTCGGTGGTGGTAACCGAGCTCTGGTAGAGCTCGGCTTCAAACATCTCTCTCCTAGGCTACGCGGACGAAGGTTCCGCCATTAAAGAAAATTGGAGTTCCCCTGGATGATATGCAATCGTAACTTTTAACGCAGGGTCGAGGGGAATTGGCCTAGGTCCTGGGTTGGGCTCCGGATAGATGGCCTCCCAAAGAACTCTTCTCTTCTTTTCAATGACCTCGTCTATCTGACGGCGATAGTGGGCTCGAGTGTCCTCTTGCTCGCGCGCAAGCTCGTATTCTTTTATCCGACGCTGATTCCGGGCGAACAACGATTATGGACTCGGAGATTTAGGCTCGTAAGGGATGGCTCGCAATGACCCCCACCGTCTTTCCAGATTCTGTGACATCTAACGAGAAAGAAAAAATGGTGAGGGCCATGCATGCAAGAATCACGAGCTCGATGGTATGAGCTCGGGGATTTAGGAACAAGAAATTAAATATTGAGACCCTTACTAAAGAGTCAGAGCGTGTGTTCCACGGGAAAGAAAAGGAGCGTGGAAGATTTTTTGAAAATCCCGAGATTCAAGGGAAAGAAAGGTGGCGGTTAACCAGAAAGGGTATTCTTGGGTTTCGTGCATTTGTCAAGGACAAGGGTTTTTACCCGAAAACTTAGTAGACAAGAAACATGGCCTAAAATTTTCAAAACCCACAAAATTGAAACTTCGCTCAAACGTTAAAACTGGATATAAACCAGTGATGCGAAATCCAGCAGGGGAAGTCTAGGAAACTTGAAAGCCTATCGAAACGAAACCCCCTATCTTATTATGCTAAGAACGTAAACTAGCATACACAATAAGAACAGTATGGATAAAAAACTGAAAACAAAAATGGCATACTTACACAGTGATGGTGATTGCAGAGAAATCGTCGATTGGAGAAGAGGTTGCAAGAAAGAACTCACTGACTCGAACAGACCAGGATTCCTGTGTTTCTTTGGCCGAGAAAACATGCACAGAGTAGAAACTGTGGCAAGAGGTTTCTGGGTATGTTTTTCTTCTTCTCTTGCTTACGAGGAACAAAAGTGAAGGAGAAGATGAAGCGGGGTCTTGTATATATAGGTGGGAAAACGAAATTAATCAGGAGCGTTGAATAAAATCCTCACTAGATCGAACGGATGGGGATCGATGAAAAGAAGGCACCGAAAAGTTGTCAGACAGACGATCGTGAGCGTGTTTCCAAGGTACTCAAGTACCTAAAGTGAGCAATACCTAGCTGACGCGTGTCCACGTTCGAAAGTGTATGACGGTGCGGTTCCCAGAGAAAGTAGTTCAATAGTTTCCTTCTCTTAGGATTCGAACAAATACTTTTGAGGGGGCAAGATGTTATACCCAGATTTCGAGCCATAGTAAATATGACTTCGAAAGCTGAACTCGCAATAAATGGTCTCGTGAGGTTTAGAGTGTTCTAGGATTGTATATCGAGCCTGCAAAGTACGATACATGAGCTCGAGTATGGTGACCTCGAAATGACCTCGATCGCGAAAGGTAGCTCTGAGAGCACCCTCATCTTCAGGAACGACTTCGGAGCAGGGGTCTTGAGCTCGACATACTTTCTCGAAAGCCACATGAGCTCGGGAGATGTCATTAGCTCGGGCAATGATGGGAAACCTGGGAGGCAAGAGCCTTAGAGATACGCGATCGCCACCTTGAATATCAACAAGTATTATAAACAAGAGATGTAATCTTCATTTATTGATGTAAATCCCCAAGAATTGTGGGATATTATTTAGTCAGTTAATACGCCCCCTGATCTTCAGGGGACGTTTCCTTTTATATCTGATTAAAGGCCTTTAATGCCATTTATTTTATTCACAAACGAGTAACTACCCAAAATATGTGGGATAGTATTCTGCAGCCTTCTCTATAAATAGAGAGGCCATGCACCATTGTAAAGGACCAAAATTCTGATCCTTGAGAGAAAACTCTGGAGAATTCATGCTAAAGAATTTTTCAGAGATAATCTTAAGATTAATAACAGAGACTCGTGGACTAGGCAGATTTAACTGCTGAACCACGTAAAAAACCCTGTGTTTGATTTGTTTGTTTCGTTTGGCCATTGTCATTCATTGTTTTTGTGCTCTTCTTTTATCTGTTGACGAAAAACGGCGTCAACACATAACAAAATAATAACATAAATAATGATATTTACATTTAAAATAGTTAAATATCTCATAAATATCTAACTTATAACCATTTCTAAGCATTTGTCTTGGTCCCACGAGCAGCTCTGGATGTATGCCTATGCACCCTTTCTTTTCCTGTTGCTCAGCATATTCCTTGCGCCTATTGAGCAGCTTTAATTTCCTCTTAACACTCTGGTCGTCGGTCGACCAAGCCTTCATTAATAATAACCACATGTCGCTTATGTGCCTTTCAAACATCACACATCATCATGCAAATATTTTGGGAAACAAGGGTTATATTGATTCCCGTGTACAAGCTGCAAAGGCTCTCTTCGGTTATTTTAATGTGTTCTTAAGTTCGGGTTTGGCGGGTTAGTCTGCCCATGATTCTGATTCAGTTGATCTCGAAGATCAGGACAGTCATTCTCGTAATTCTCATTATTCCTGAGCTCAGTTATATATACACTCATCGACCGGCTAAGGTCCAGACTTCCACTAAGGAAGCTGACATTCCTCTCAGGTTGTTGTTGCATGGCTCGATTGTTACGAGGTGAGTTTTCTGCTTGCACCCCCGCCCTAGTTGTTTCTGAATTTGACATATGACTTCCTGATGGTTGAGGTGCCCAATGTCCTTGATGGGCCTCTCGTGGGGCCTCACGTTCACCACCTTGCTCAGATCGAGCCCTATGGCTTCTTTTTTAGCTCCCACTTTGGCCACTCCGAGAGGGCCTCTTGGGTGCCCGATCCCCTACCTAGTTTCCATTGGGAACTGGTTGGGGTGCCATTCGAGCTGGAGAGGGATGTCTTATTAGAGAGGGTGGATGCCTTATTGGTGAGGGTGGTGGCCTTTCGTTATTTGGTCTGGAAGGTCCAAAATTGACTCGGACAAGCTTCGGGTTGTTCCTGACAAGTTCAGGGTTATCATTCCAAGCTATTAGAGGAGCTCAGTTATTCCTAGTTCTAGCAGGTACATTTCCTGTAGGATTATTCCTAGTAGCATTTTGAGCATTTCCCCTAGGTCGACCGTTGCCAGTATTTGTCCTGGGCCGCGGTTGAGGCTGTTGGGCCCTTTGCTCATTCATCCTGGAGTCGCACTACCTCTGGGTTGTCCTTTGGCCCTTCGAGGCAATGCTTGTACTTCAATGACTTGCCTAGCCAACTCCTCGTTTTGTCGTGTAGCCTCGGCCAACTGCTCACGCAATCTGCGATTCTCCAGTTCCACGATTGGTATGTACCTTTCAGGATTATAATATAAATCTTCATCAGGCATGGGGGTCTGAACAGGTTTCCCCTTAGAGGTTGATGATGCACTCCCTTTGTCGGGGCTCTAATCTACCATGGGTTGCTTCCTAGGCCTCTGTGGGTGGTTCTCAGCCTGAGGAGTACGCTCCTCGGGGATTTGGGGTAATGGTCGCCCACCTGTTCCGGGGATGTTCAAGGCGTCCATTGATGTTGTGTGGGAGGTTTTGATTAAACAATACAGATATTTTCTTAATGCTCTCAACGAAAGCATCAAAATTTTGATGCCATTTTTCGTCAGCTTAATTATGAAGAGCACTAAACAAAAATATAGAAAGAATATAAGATTTCAGAGAGTTTTTGCGTGGTTCATCAGTTAAATTTGCCTACGTCTGTGAGTCACTATTATTATCAATACTCTCTCAAAGCTTTGAATGAAAGCAATTTGGCAGAGTTTCTTCAGTACAATTTGTGTGCATACAATTGAATTAGTCTAGACTATTTATAGATCTGATTGTAGAAATATCGTCCCCCAAATTCAGGGAAGTTACAATCAAATATTCAAATTTGAAATAAATACATTCAATGCGTTAATTACATAGTATCTCATGATAATAGAGATTCAATGTACAACTTTAACGAATCTAGGAAATAGGGATTTCCTAACAACTATTCTATGTGGTAAGTGCGTCATTGAGCTCAATCGTTGTCTTGATGTGCTTTCGAGACTAGCCATCTTTCAAGCTCGTCCTTTCAGTTGTTGCATCCTCCTCATTCATTAACTCAGCTAAACTCATTCTTCGGAGAAGGTTGGTATCTTCAAGCCTGCACCTCATGCTCGAATTCTAATAACAGCTCTAGAACCATGTCAAATTATACAAGTGTACTTCTAACACTTGTTATTTTTGAGCTTACTCTTTTCGAGCCTATATTTCGAGGCTATTTATTTATTCTTGAAATTTGGATGCAACATTCTTCTTATTCTTCTTCTTCTTCTTCTTCCTCCTCTTCTTCTTCTTCTTCTTCTTCTTCTTCTTCTTCTTCTTCTTCTTCTTCCTTGTTGATTCAAATCTGTTATTTTTTTTTTTTCAGATCTGGTTTTTTTCCCAGATCTATCTAAGTAACCAGTTACTATCACTATTTGGTTTTGTTTTCAAATTTGAGTTTTTTGTGGACCTAGCTTTAACCAGTTACCTTATCCAATCTCCTTCTTCATGGTTGTTTTTAAATCTGATTTTATTTTTCAGATATGATTTCCATTAAAAAAAAAACTACCTAAGTAACAAGTTACCTTCTTCGATCTTCTTCTTCTTCTTGGTTATTTTCATATCTTATTTTGCTTTTCAGATGTAGTTGTTTTTTTTAAGATTTGGCTAAGTAACCAGTTAGCATTTAATTGTTATTTTGATAGGGTTACCAGTTACCACCTTCTTCTTCTTCTTCTTCTAGGTTTTTTTATTAATTTTTTATTTCTTATATATTTTTTTCTAGGTTTGGCTTAGTAACTAGTTATCAATAAGTTATTTTAATAGAGGTAACTGATTACCACCTTCTTCTTCTTCTTCTTCTTCTTCTTTAATGGTTATATTCTAATCTGTTTGTTTTTCTTTCCAAATCTGGCAGTATCTAGTTACAATTCACTCGAGTACTTGCCATGGAAGTTATAATTGATAGTGGTAATCGATTACCACCGCATTACTAAAAAATCCAAAATTATTTTTATAGGTGGAACCCGTTGTTATTTAAAATGTCATATATACATGTCCAAGAATAATCCAAAACATACATATGTATAATGAACGTAACTCAGACATCATCATCATTACCACCACAGTGTAATAACCAATATTATTATTTTCTTATAAGCTCCTTAAATAAGATCACAGGTTAGTTTTATTAGTTTATATTTATGACTTGAGTGGTAAAATTTTAAAAATTGCTTTAAGTTCAAATTATTTATTTTAAGGTATGATCTTGGAAATAATTATAATTTAGATAATTAAAATTATTATTGCTAGTAATGTATGGGATTTTAGTATATGATTAAATTAGTGTTACACCCAGATTTCGAGAATGGAAATCTTGATCTCGAAATTCAAGTTCGTAAGGTGTGAGCTTGAAGTAAGCACAATCATCATATGATTCACCAGTCAGATAGTTTCGTTGTAAATAACGACCTCGTGAGCTCGAGCAGTATGTAGCCTCGAAGATGCTCCGAGCTTATGATTTAGGCTCGTAGTTCATAATAACAAGGGTTCAACACTTGTATAAACTTCTTGATGCATCTCTTTCCCTCGGACAAGATGCTTTGATCTCGAGGGTGACGGCTTTGTCAATGGTTACTTGGTGGGAACATAGGCGAAGTAAGATGACAAGCTCATAATAGGCAAACAGTCTCGAAGGCGCACGGGCCTGGCGTCTAAGCTCGTCGATTCTATATGAATGTATATATTGTTATAAATTCCCTATGTTTAAGGAATCTGATATAATTGGTTATACAATCCCACATTTTTTGGGATATTACCGCGTACGTTGTAACTAATGCATTTATTGGCATTATATTATTTGATTTACAGAATATCTTCCCAAAATATGTGGGAAGCAATTCTGAAAACCTCTCTATAAATAGAGATGGAAAATTCATTTGTAGGGGACTGAAAAATTGATATTTGGAGAGAAACCTCCGGGCAATTATTCTCTAAACGTTTCCAGAAAACTCCAAACAACTAATAATATAGACTCATGGACTAGGCAGATTTTAACTGCTGAACCACGTAAAAATATCTTGTCTTCATTCTCTTATTTACTTCCTCTGGTATATTTTTGTTTAATTGCTCTTCTTTTTTAAGTTGGCGAAAAACGGCGTCAACAGTTTGGTGCTTTCATTAAGAGCTATTAAACAAGATGTGAGCCTGTTTAGTCAGAGAGCCTCTCGGATCAACAATGGTCATGGCAAGCAACCCCAATATACCTGAGGAGGAAATTCCTCATGATGAAGAGTATCCCCGACGGCCTGGAAAGCAGCCTATGGTGGATCTCGATCCCGACGAAAGGAGTGAATCATCCAACTCACGAGGACCACCTGCCCCCAAGGTCGACGAGGACATGTATTATAATCCTGAGAGATATGTTCCATCTGTGGAACTTGAGAATCGCCAACTGCGCAAACAGTTGGCAAAAGCTACAAAACGCAATGAAGAGTTAGCCAGACTAGCTGCTAGCGCACATGTGCCTCCTCGAGACACTTAGGCCCCACCTCGTAGGCATAAGGGACGCCCTTGTAAGAATACGGTCGCCAGGAGGGTGGAACAAGCACTGCCACCAATGTCCCATCCTGTTCAGCCGAGACCCCGAAGGGGAAACCGGGCTGAGGCTACTGCCAACCCGACTACAGAAGCACAAACGAGAATGGGGAATAACCGAGCCCCCTAAATGACTCAAACCCCAAATCCTGGTGCCACGCAGAACATCCTGGAACCTTACCGGGCAAATTCAGGACCATCTAGGCCCTACAATGGGAGGCAGCCACCATCTCCTATAAGACACCCACCATCGCCAATAAGGCATCGCTCGCCAGTCCAAAGAGTTCCGCGACCTATCCACCAAGATAGGGATCGATGGGCTAGGCGCGGACAAGGAAATGGAGGAGAGGCTGCCCGAGATTACAGGGCTCCTCAACCTACGATAAGCCAAATGTCACGATCACAAACTGTTGAGAAAAGGAGGCCAGTAGGAAACCCATCTCGTAATAACCAAGCAATGAGCTATGTTAGTGAAAGCTCGGATTACACTAGGTCCGCGAGCATATACAACACGGAACCAAGAAATGTCAGAAATCGAGGAGATCACCCTGATCTACAGGAACACTTAAACCATAATCGTGGACGCGATAATCCCTCGAACCCAGATCTACGAGATCATTTAAACGGTCGCAAGCAGTCGATTTACAATCCTGCACCGAGACAGGGAGCCAGAGTTGTTATCAACGATAACCAACCCCCTCAGGTCCAGTCTAAGAAAGGATTGAACAGTTGGAGAGAGCATTCAGGCTCTTGAAGAACGAGCGTAGCCGGGAAAGGGATGAAGAGTTCGATGAAGAACTCAAGCCGTTTTCCCTGCATATCTCCAACACTCCCTTTTCCTCAAGGGTTTAGGATTCCTCATGTCCCGCCATTTGACAGAAATTTAGATCCCTATAGCCATCTGAGCATGTTCGACACAATTATGTGAGCCAGCAATGTAGGCTACGAGCTCAGGTGTATGCTGTTTCTAGCCACACTCACAGGACCAGCAAAAAACTGGTTTGAAAAGTTCAAAGGCATTTGATCGCATCCTGGGATCAATTGTCAAGAGATTTCAAAAAACAATTCAAAGCTACGGTTGGCATTAGGCCTGAGGCCTCAACCCTGACCAATGTACGACAACAACAGAACAAGTCACTAAAAAGTTACCTCACAAGGTTTAACCTAGAAGTGGCTCGAGCTCGAGATGTCGATGATAGTGGTCACTTTATGGTAGTTCGAGCCGGTGTAATGCCAGGAAGTCCTCTCTGGGAAGACTTACAAAGAAAACTTGTTAGGACGTTGGTCGAGTTCAATCGACGAGCACAGAGGTTTGTCAATGTAGAAGAGGCGAGGTCAGCCCATAACTACAATGACAAATGTGAACTCTGCGTCGACCTCAGCAGACCCGTCAACCTCAAAACCCCCCAAGGACAACCCTTCCAAAAGAAAGAAAAACGAAGGGAATCACCCCGAGGTAGATGGGGGAAAGAAGAAGAAAGGGGAAAGATACTTCTCCGTATACAAAGTGTATACCAAGCTCAATGATTCGAGAGAGAATATCTACCTAGCTAATGAAAACCAGGTCCCATTCAGACGACCTGACCCAATGAGGAATTAAAAAGCAAAGAGAAATTCTAGTAAGTACTGTAGATTTCACCAGGATATCGGACATACAACCGATGAATGTCAATAGTTAAAAGACGAGATCAAAGGATTGATCTCGAGGGGTTACTTCAGGAAATACGTAAGAAAATGAAATCCCAACCAGGCTTCTACCAACCAAAGGGCAGCGCCTGCCCAAAATAGTAACTCCTGAGCTCGGGAGGATGAGCGACCCCCTCCGATTGATGGAGAAGATGTAATAACCATCTCGGAGGCACCCCATATCGTGGGGACCCCATATGGTGACAGTTCTCCTTACAAACCCGAACCAAGAGCTCTGAAACAACGAAGGGTTGAAACTCAACCCATAGCCTTCACCGAAGAGGACGCGTCTCGTGTCCAGTTCCCCCATAATGACAGCTCACGAACAAGAGGGTACACCGAGTCTTGATTGATAATGGGAGCTCGGTGAATATCCTCTATAAATCCACTCTAGAAAAGATGGGACTCGTGCTTCACGACCTAAAATCCCGTGCAACCACGCTGTGCAATTTTTCAGGAGAAGGGATTGTCTGTATGGGATCCATTGAACTCCCTGTGACCTTGGGAGATTATCTGGTCTCTGTAACCAAGATGATGGAGTTCATTGGCATGGATCTTCCATCTGCCTACAATGTACTACTCGGGAGACCCGCCCTAGTTGGGCTGGGGGCAGTATCATCTGTCAGACATTTGGCCATCAAGTTTCCGACTTCTAGTGGCATTGGGACTCTGAAAGGGGACCAGCTGCAGGGAGGAAGTTCTATAGCATCTCCATTAGACGAAAGAAGCAAACAAGTGCACAGGCACTTGTGGTAATACAGAACAAAGATGGGATGATTTTTTAGATTGATGAAGAGATCGACCCTAGAATAGAGGAAAGGTCTGACCTCGAGCCTCTGGAAGAGCTCGAGGAGGTCAAGCTCAATGATCCCACAAAGACTGTGAAGGTGGGTAAAAACCTTTCTAAAAAAGTGAAGTAGCAATTAATTTTCTTCTTAAAAGATAACCAGGATGTCTTCGCATGGTCACATTCGGACATGGTAGGAATAATTCCAAATGTAATAAGTCACGCACTTAATATTGATAAGAGCTTCCCCCTAAAGCAGCAAAAGCGAAGACTCCTAGACAATGATAGAAAGAAAGCCCTAAAGGAAGAAGTCGACAGGTTAAAGGCAAATCGGTTCATATGAGATGCCTTCTATCCTGATTGGATCACCACTCCAGTGTTGGTTCTGAAACCCAACGGAACCGTGGTGAACCTGCATCGACTACTCCGACCTCAACAAGGCATGCCTCAAGGATTGTTTTCCCTTACCTCGAATCGATCAGCTCGTAGATGGCACAGCTAGACACGGCCTCATGTCATTCATGGATGCCTATTCTGGATATAACCAGTTCTCCATGCACGCACCAGACCAAGAGCATACGAGCTTTGTAACCGATAAAGGACTATACTGCTACAATGTTATGCCTTTCGGACTTAAAAATGCTGGAGCAACATACCAAAGACTTGTGAACAGAATATTCTCCAAGCAGATAGGTAATAACATGGAAGTTTATGTTGATGACATGCTAGTCAAGTCTAAACATAACGATAACCATGTGGATGGCCTCAAAGAATGCTTCATCGTACTACGAAAATATAACATGAAACTCATCCCGCAAAAATGCTCTTTTAGAGTATCTTCAGGAAAGTTTCTGGGTTTTATAGTGAATGCTTGAGCGATAGAGGTTAATCCTGACAAGATCAAGGCATTGATCGATATGCCCTCACCTCGAAAGCATAAAGATGTTCAGAGTTTAACTGGACGGATGGCGGCATTAAGTAGGTTTGTTTCAAAATCTATAGACCATTGTCTTCCATTCTTCCTTTTGAAAGGAGGCAAAAATTTTGAGTGGACAGACGAATGCGAGCTCGCATTCCAAGATTTAAAGAAGCATCTCGCGAAGCCTCCGATCTTGTCAAAACCTATCACAGGAGAAGTCTTATACTTGTATCTCGCTACTACCGAGCACACCATCAATGATGTGCTCATTCAAGAAGACAAGAAGGTACAAAACTCAGTATATTATGTCAACAAAAGGTTATTGGGGGCAGAATCGAGATACCCCTTAATGGAAAAGATGGCTCTCAGCCTGATCCATTCATCTCGAAAACTCTGACCTTATTTCCAAGCGCATCCTATTCATGTGTTAAATGACCAACCACTGCGGCAAGTGTTGTCTAAACCAAAAGCCTCGGGTAGATTGTTGAAGTGGGCAGTAGAACTCGGACAGTTTGAGATTACATATCACCCAAGAACGAACATAAAAGGACAAGCCCTGGCTGATTTCATTGTAGAATGTACCGAAGTGTCTGACGACGAAGTTATAACCCCATCCCGCGAGCTGTGGAAACTCTAAGTCGACGGATCTTTCAACAAAAATGGATCGGGGGCAGGGATCATACTAATCACTTCAGCAGGAAGTCATTTTCATTCTGCCTTGAGGTTCAAATTCGAAGCGTCCAATAACGAGCCTGAATACGAAGCATCATTGGCAGGACTTTGAGTGGCCAAGGAACTCAAAGCAAAGGCTATACACTGCTACAATGATTCGCAATTAGTGGTAAACCAAATTTTAGGGGAATATCAAGCTCATGGCATGAAGATGGCTGCGTATTTAGATAAAGCCAAGGCCACAATCAGACAATTCGAGATCTCTGCTATAGAGCAAGTCCCCTGAGAGTGAAATTAAAATGTGGACGCCTTAGCTAGGCTCGCTACGTTCAACGAGGCCGACACACTAAACGTGGTCCTAAAAGAATTTCTATCAACCCCCAGTATCAACGAGCCTAAAGAGGAAGACGTGCGTATGATTGACTCTGAACCAACCTGGATGACCCCAATAGTTAATTACCTCGAAACCGGCATTCTCCCAACAGAACGGAATAAGGCTCGAAAATTGATGTATCAGATTCTGAGGTACACTATTGTGGAAGGAAGGTTGTATCAAAGATGATATTCTATGCCACTACTCTGATGTGTGACTCCACCCGAGGCAAGGAAAATTCTAGAAGAGATTCATGAAGGATTTTGTGGAGACCACACTGGGGGGCATAGTCTATCGAAAAAAGTTATAAGACAAGGATACTTCTGGCCCACTGTAAAAGCAGATGCATTTCAATATGTCAAGAGATGTGATAAATGCCAGCAATTCGCCACAATTTCACGAGCTCCACCATCCGAGCTAACCATGATGATCTCCCCATGGCCATTTACGGTATGGGGAATTGATCCTATATGCTCGTTACCAACTAGCGAAGGTGGAGTAAGGTATGTTGTGGTTGCGGTTGATTATTTTACAAAATGGACCGAGGCCGAACCCCTGAAACAATTACCTCAAAAAAAGTTCTAGACTTTGTGGTAAAAACATCATCTACCGATACGGAATGCCTAGAAAAATAGTTTCAGATAACAATACCCAATTCGATAGCAAATTATTTACCCATTTTTGTGAAAAAAAATGGAATAATAAAAAGATTCTCCTCCGTTGCCCATCCCCAAGCAAATGGCCAGGTTGAAGCGGTCAATAAAACCCTTAAGAGCTCCATAAAAATAAAAATAAAAGGCTGGAGGAGGCTAAAGGAAAATGGCCTGAGGAGTTACCCCAAGTTTTGTGGGCTTATTGAACCACAGCTCGCACTTCAACAGGGCATACCCCTTTCTCCCTGGCATATGGATGCGAGGCCATGTTACCAATTGAGGTCGAAATACCCATAATTTGAAGCCATGTTTATGACCAAGCCTCAAACTAATCCCAGCTCAAAGACAGTCTGGACCTTATTGAAGAAAAATGAGATGAAGCTCAACTGAAGAATGCAGCATATTAGCAGCGAGCTACCAGATACTTCAATAAAAAAGGTTCAGAGTAAATAACTCAGATTGAGAGACTTAGTATTAAGATGTGCATTCCTAGCTACAAGGGTCGGACCTAACTGTGAAGGACCTTACTAGATCGAGTCCATTATTCGACCTAGAGTATACAAATTGGCCAAATTAAATGAAGAATTGGCACCACGTGCTTGGAATGGCGAACATCTATGACCTTACTATCAATAGTGTAGGAATGATGTTTCATTGTAACCAAGCATGTTTATTTTTTCAAAATTTTTATTAATAAAATGTTTGATTTTGATCAAAAATCATTTTCCTTATTAAATGTTGTATTTTTTGCAAACTCTCTTAATTTAATAACCTATGGTCACACTCATAGGATATTAAGGGGGCATCAATGGTATACAATAATACCATAAGTTTGAAAAAATAAATAACATAAAATAAAAATGTCTGGATGGTTAACCCGACATGAAAATGTTGTATACACAAAAACTAGCAAACATGTCTGGATCATTAACCCGACATAAGTGTATACGTGAGCCAAAGCAGTCTGGATATGACAAGATGTACGAGCTAAGATGATCTGGATATAACCAGATTATCAAAGTTATAAATGTCTGGATATATCCAGATGCGCAAACTAAGACAATGTGGACATAACCAAATTATTAAAAAACAAAAGTGTCTGGATAAAACTAGATACACGAGTTAAGACAATCTGGACGTAACAAGATTGTTAAAAAATAAAGTGTCTAGGTATGACTAGATACACGAGCTAATATGATCTGGACATAACCGGATTACCAAAATTACAAATAAGTTTGGAACAAACCAACTAAAACTAATTGACAAAAGTTGGAACATAAATAAACCTACTTCGAGCTAAGTCGAGATCGAGGCTGGAATATTTTGCAAGAAAATAGTTTCGACCTCATAACCTTAAGGAGCTACTCGAGGAAGAGGAAAAGTTACTAGAAAATGCAAGATATAACTAAACTACCTATCTTACGTGTCATATAAGTACTTTCGAGTGCATGGTAAAAGTAAGGTCCGACCTTGACAAATAATGAGATCGAACATGGATATATCGAGCAAACTGTGCATGAATGCATTGAAACTCGAGCTTAAATCCAATAGATGTTTGTATGAATAAACAAACATAAAGGCAAACATTTAATATAAGATGCTCAAAATATTTCGACCTAGAAATGTGAAACAAAAATATTAAAGTAAAAGTCGAACATAAAATTAAATATATCAAATATGAAATTTTAAACAAACAAAAAATAGCTCTTATACGAACTGTAAATTGTTTTTGCCCCAGGGGCATAAAAAAAGTTACAAAATTATTAATGGGACGCAGCCCATGGCCTCGCTTCTACGAAGCAGGAGCATCCCCCTCAACGGCATTCGGCTTCTCCTTAGCTTTTTTAGCCTCCTCCTCCTCGGCTTCCTCCTTTTCAAGTCGAGCTTGCCACCTCGCCAAGAACTCATCCTTGAGAGTATCCAAGAAGCTTTTATCAAGGTCGTCATTGTTAGCCCAGATTATGTACATGGCCATATACACTGCTCGATCCTTCTTTTGCTTGAATTCCTCAAGGAGGTGAGCCTTTTCACCCTCAATCATGTCAAAGGTGGCTTTTTCTCCTCCTCGAGCTTGGCGTTTAGCTTCTCATGCTCCTTGATTCTCAAGTTCTTCTCCTCAAGCTCAGCCTCTAGCTTTGACTTCGTAGCCTTAAGCTCGTTAGCAAACTTGAGCTTGAGATTCTTCGACTCCTGAGCATAAGACATGCTCGAATGAACTTCGTTGTTCAGCTAGTAGTTCAGCTGAGCAAATGCAGCAAGAGCCTACACAAATAAATTGGGTTGTAACATATACCAAGTAAAACCCAAACAAATAACGACAAAGTAAGAGAAAATTACCAAGGAGATGAGCTCGGCACCCTTGTCATAAAGGGCATTGGAGTCTCACGAGTGGATTAGGAACTGCCACTAAGGAGCCCCGAGATTGCTAAAGCTTTGGCCTACTTGCGACAGAACGTCCGAGCCAAGGGTGGCTACATGGGTCCCCGCAACGTTGTCAATAACATACTCAGTAGAATGAGTCGAAATCGACAACAGGTGCTCTCGAGTGGGAACTAGCTTCTTTGGGGCTGGTGCGGTATTCTGAGGGACTTGGATGGCAGGAGGTAGAGGAAGATCGACTTTGACTGGTACCCCGACCTTGGGGTCTGCAACAGCAGCTTGGTTCGAGCCATGGGAGTCCGGAGGAGGAGGGGTCGTCTCAGTCCGTTTCGGGACCTTAGAGGGTCGTCTCGCCTTTTGTGACGCCCTCAGGCGTTTGCTTTGTTTGGAACCCGAACTGCAATTGAGCACGTTATCGAGGTCAGAGTCCATATCGCCTGCATAAACAAGTCACACGTTAGTTAACGAGCTTAAAATACTAAAAAAAACAAAGACTCAAGTGACAAGAAACCTAACTGGAACTCTCCCTCGAGTTTGTGCTCGGCGACCAAGTAATCCCCCTATCTTCAGAGGAGGCTGAGGGAGTCTCAATAGTCATTTTTCCGGTATTGAACGGCTACCCCATCCCAAACTTCATTTAAACTATACGTAGTTTGGAATCTCCCTAACCAACTATCAAACCTATGGACCATCTCGTCTACCCAAGACCATACGTGGAAATTATCCCTGGAATCCGGAAATAGGATCAGGGTGTCGGGTTTATGTTTTAGTAGGGAAGGAGACCACAAGGTCGAGCTTAGGATGACTTTACCTCTGCCACTCGAGCTCGAAGCCTCGTCGTTTGCCTCATTTCCCGAGCACGGACTCTTGTGGCGACGAACTGGGGAGCGGGCCCTCAAGCTTGTTGACCTCTATCTCAGGGGAAGCTTATCAGTAGGGAGGGATATGTGCTCCCACATGGTATATTTGTGGTAAGTGACGTTGTCCATCAACTGATCCTGCTCCAGAAGGCCGCAAGCTCAAAGCTTATCTTCATGAAGAAGATAAGAGAGAGAACGCCTGCCATACGGCAGTTGGAGCAAAGCTTTCTTGTGCTCCCTCATCGAGTCTGTGGGAGTGGGACGATGACAGTTGGCTGAAGAAATGGATACATGTCATTAGCTCGAGCCTAAACATTAATCGAGCAAGAAAAAGAAAGGAGAGTTGTATGTACTTACGAATTCGTTGGAACAAGTAGAATTTTGAAGGAGCTAGGCCATCTGTCCAGAAGAAGGCCAGCTTGAAGTTGGGGGGATGGTTGGGCATGTTTTCAAAGATTTTCTTCTCCTTGGGATAGCTCAACTGGTAGTAGAAGCCATCTTCTCCCTGAGCTCGGGAAGGGTTGCTTTTCAGGCAAAAGAGATATAGGATCTCCCTTAGCGAAGGTCCTTCCCACTTTAATTCGTGGTATAGCGACCTCAGGGTTGATAGAAACCTGTATGAATTGGTCTGTAGTTGGAAGGGCGCAAGCCCAACAAAATCCAGAAAATCCTTAAAAAAGGATTTCAAGGGTAGTAGAGCCCCTACCTTCATATGCTCGTGACTCCAGGCCACGAGCTTAAGTTTATTATCGGGACGACCATCACCCAGGGTGTAGCAGCTCTGTTCATTTGGATTAGGAGCTCGACACCTCAGCGAGCCAGACAGTCCTAAGCCATGGCGAGCAAGGATGTCGGAGATTTGTCCCAATGAAGTAACCGAGCTCCAATAGTGCTCAGCTTTGAAGAATTCCTCCCTGGAGGTACGAATGGCAGTAGGTTGCGAGGTGGATGGATGGTTTGATGAGTCTTCCATCAACGATAAAGTACGGTCACCAGGCTTGTAAGCGACGGTTACTTTAAGCGCGGGGTCGAGAGGGATAAGTTTGAGCTCGGGGTCTGGGTCTAGATAGATTGCGACCAGAAGTTTCCTCCTTTTCTTTTCATTGACCTCGTCGATCTGATGCTAGAAGTGAGCTCGAATATCTTCTTGCTCATACCTCACTTTATGCTCGTGAATTAGCCGCTGGTTTCGAGTGAAAGGCGATTATGGACTTGGAGTTGTTGGAGAGTAAGGAATTGCGAGCACTGACCCCACTGTTTCTCAGAATTCTGCAACATCTAGCAAGAAAGAAAAGAGTGAGGGCCAGGCATACAAGGAATCAGAGTAAGAATTTAGGTGATTTGAGCTCGAAGGCTCGAGATCACAGAGTAAGCTTGATCGAGACTGATGTCTCGAAAGAATGGGTCGAATTCGAGGAAGAAACCCGGACTTTTTAAAAGCTCGGGCTTCGGGCGTGTATTCGACGCAAGGGAAGGAAAGTGTGGATTTATTTTAAGAATCCCAGATTTTAGGGGAAAAGTTGTCGGTTACTCAAAAAGGTGATTGTTGACGCCGTTTTTCGTCAACAGATAAAAGAAGAGAGCACGTAAACAATTTAAGACAATGGCCAAAAATAAACAAACGGATCAAACACGGTTTTTTACGTGGTTCAGCAGTTAAATCTGCCTAGTCCACGAGTCTCTGTTATTAATCTCAAGATTATCTCTGAACAATTCTTTAGCATGAATTCTCCAGAGTTTTCTCTCAAGGATCAGAATTTTGGTCCTTTACAATGGTGCATGACTTCTCTATTTATAGAGAAGGATGCAGAATACTATCCCACATATTTTGGGTAGTTACTCTTTTGTGAATAAAAATAATTGGCTTTAAATGCCAATAATCAGATATAAAAGGAAACGTCCCCCAAAGATCAGGAAACGCATAACTGGCTAAATAATATCCCACGATTCTTGGGGATTTACATCAATAAATGAGGATTACATCTCATGTTTACAATACTTGTAGATATTCAAGGTGGTCATAGCGTATCTCCAAGGCTTCAGCATCTCAGGTTTCACGTCATTGTGCGAGTCACTGACATCTCCCGAGCTAACATTGCTTTCGAGATAGTACATCGAGCTCAATATCCCTGCTCCGAAGTTGTTCCCGAAGATGAGGGGCTCTCAGAGCTATCTTTCGAGATCGAGATCATTTCGAGGTCACTACATTCAAGGTCACTACATTCGAGGTCATGTATCATACTTTGCAGGCCCGATTTACAATCGTAGAGCATACCCTAACCCTCACGAGACCATTTAATGCGAACTCAGCTTTCGAGGTCATATTTACTATGGCTCGAAATCTGGGTATAACATTTTGCCCCCTCAAAAGTATTTGTTCGAGTCCTAAGAGAAGGAAACTTTTGAACTACTCTTTCTGGGAACCATACCGTCACACTCTTAAAAACGGACACGTGCCAGATGGGTATTGCTCACGTTAGGTACTTGAGTACCTTGGGAACACGCCCACGATCGTTCGTCTGACAGCTTTTCGGCGCCATCTTATCACCGATTCCCCTCCATTCGATCTGTTGAGGATTTTAACCAACGCTCCTGATTGATTTAGTTTTCCCACCTATATATATAAGATCTCCTCTTCGTCTTCTTCTTTACGTTTGTTCATTGTAAACCAGAAAGAAAAGAAAAAACAAGAAAGCCAGAAACTTTCTTAAGAAGCTTCCGTCCCGCGCATGTTTTCTCGACCCAAAAAACAAAGGAACCCTGGTCTGTTCGAGTCAGTGAGTTCTTTCCTGCAACCTCTTCTCCACTCGACGATTTCGCTGCAATCACCATCACTGTGTAAGTATGCCATTTTTGTTCTTAGCTCTTCTCTTTTTTCTTTTTTTGTTATGTCGCTCTTGCTGCGTATAATAGAATGATACGATAGGAGGTTTTGGATCAATAGGCTTTATGTTTTCTGGATTTTCTTTCTGGATGTTCGTCTCTGGTTTATACCCAGTTTCGACGTTTGAATGTGGTTCCCATTCTCTGGGTTTTGAAGTTCTTAAGCTATGTTTCTTGTACACCAAGTTTTCGGGTAAAAACCCTTGTTCTTGACAATTACACGAAACCCGAAAATGCCCTTTCTTGGCTAACCGCCACCTTTCTTTCCCTTGAATTTCTGGATTTTCAAAAAATCATCCACATTCTTTTTCTTCCCTGTGGAGTACGCGCTCTGACTCTTTAGTGAAGGTCTTAATATTTAGTTTCTTGTCGTTAGATCTCCGAGCTCATCCATCGAGCTCGTGATTCTTGCATGCATGGCCCTCACCATTTTTTCTTTCTCGCTAGATGTCACAGAATTCGGAAAGACGGTGGGGGTCATTACGAGCAATTCCTTACAAGCCCAAATCTTCGAGCCCGGAATCGATCTTTGCCCGGAACCAGCGTCGGATTAAAGAGTACGAGATAGCACCCAAGCAAGAAGACATTCGAGCCCACTATCGCCGCCAGATTGACGAGGTCATCGAAAAGAAGAGAAGGGTCCTTCGTGAAGCCATCTATCCGGAGCCTAACCCCGGACCTAGGCCAGTTCCCCTCGACCCCGCGTTAAAAGTCACGGTAGCATACCACCCGGGGGAACTTCAGTTTTCCTTAATGGCGGAGCCTTCATCTTCGCAGCCTAGGAGGGAGATGTTTGAAGCCGAATTCTACCAGAGCTCGGTTACCACCTCCGACCAGATAACTGACATCCTGGCCATTCATGGCCTTAGCTCGTTGGACACACTGAAGTGTCGAGCTCCGACAAGGCATGAACGGAGCTGTTTCGCTCCTGGGGGCCGCGATTCCAGTGTGAAATACGCGGCCTGGAGCCAGGAACACCTAAAGGCAGGAGCTTTGCTGCCCCTGAAGTCCTTTTTCAGAGACTTCACCGATTTCGTTGGGTTGGCTCCATTCCAACTCAACACCAACTCATACAGGGTGCTGCTGCCCTGAGGTCCTTATTCCACGAGCTGGGGTGGATAGGACCTTCACCCCAAGAGATTTTATATCTCTTTTGTTTGAAGAGTAATCCCTCCCGAGCTCGGGGATGAGATGGTTTCTACTATCTTTCGAGCTACCCCAAAGAGACAAAAATCTTTGAAGACCTTCCGAACCATCCCCCTGACTTCAAGAGGGCTTTTTTCTGGACAGACGGTCTGTTCCCGTCTCGACATCGTTCGTTTAGGCGAATTCGTAAGTATTCTCGTTACTTTCTATTTTTGAGCTCGAATCTTTAGCCCTTGAATCCATGTTTAGTTGAAGTGTATCTCGCCTTTCAGCTAACTTTCAGCGTCCCACCCCTGACGAGACAATGAAGGAGCACAGAGAGAGCCTGCTCCGACTCCCTTATGGCAGGAGGTCTCTCTCATTTCTGCTACATGAGGACAAGCTACGAGCTTGTGGGTTGTTGGGACAGGGCCAGTCAACCTCTGACTGGTCCAGTAAAAAATATGAACGCTGGGAGGAAGTGCCTCTGCCCACAGGCATCCTTCCTCCGAGGAGGGAAAGGAAAGCATCCCTCCCAATTCGCTCGAGAAGTCCGCGGTCGGGGAACGAGGCCAATGATGAAGCCTCGAGTTCGGACTCCGATGGAGGTAAAACCCTTCCTACTTCGCGAATGTGGTCCCCTACTTTATTAAAACACAGGCCCAATAGACTAGTCTCGTGCCCACAGGATAGATACCACTTCTACATATGGAGTTGGGTAGATGACTGTGTCCATAGGTTTGATAGTGGGCTCAGGAAATACGACACTATGTATACCACGGACGAGGTGTGGAATGGGATAGCTGTGCAGTATGGGACCAATGATTATAGGGACCTTTCGAGGTTATCACCAACTTATAGGGAAGCCCCCCCCCCCCCCCCGCCTCTTCTGAAGACGGGGGAATTTCATGGTCCCCAAGCTCAAGCTCAGGGGAAAGTTCCAGTTAGGTTTTTTCTTCCACCACTCTATATATAGTGTTGAAGTAACTTGTATCTCTTTTACTGACTCACTGTGATGACTTGTGCAGGCGATATGGACTCCGACCTCGACGCCCTCATCGACAATGCGGGTGCCAAGAGGAGCAAACGCCCCAGGGCAGGGGGACTGAAAACCAGCCAGCCTGGGAAAGGCTCCAAGAAATCTAGGAAAACGCCTCCTCCTCCCCCGCCGGCTTCGAGCTCTGCTGCTGCGTCGACTGGCCAGACTAACGCCCCCACGACGATACCACCCTCGCAGGCCGTCGTCTCTGTGGTGGCGCCGGCCTCGCAGACCGGTATCGCTGCCGTGGCCGAATCCCAACCTCCTGCGGCGGGTCAAATGTCTTCTACTCAGCTCGCCAAAAGACCTTCTGCTTCCCGAGCTCAGAAGCTAACCATCTCCACCCATATGGATTCGTATGTGGTGGATAATGCTGCCGGTCCTCACGGATCTACGCTGATCTCGGATGTAATGTCCCGGATCGGCCAGAGCTACGGCAGTTTCGAGGCTCCTCAGTGGCAGTGTCTAACTGGCACTCGAGACCGCACTGTCTTGTACGAGAAGAGTATCGAGCACACTGCCGCGGTAAGTATCCTATATTCCCTTTGCTTACATTCACACTGTCTCGAGGCTAATGACGGTTTCTTCCTTTTTTCAGGCTCTTGCTTTCACTGCCCAGCTCAATTACGAGCTGAACAACGAGGTCCATTCGAGCAGGACCCTCGCCCAAGAGGAGAGGGACCTCCACCTTAGAGCGAATGATGACCTGAAGGCGGCGAACATTAAGCTCGAGTCAGTGGTTAAGGAGCGTGAGGAAATGGCCAAGGAGCTCGGAAAGCTGAAAGATGAACTCGAGGAGCAAAAGAAAGATAACATCCAACTTCGGGAGACCAATAAGAAGCTCGAGGAAGATAAGGTCGTCACCCTCGACCTTATGGAGGATATCAAAACCCGCCTTACTGCCGAGTTTAAAGAAAAGAAGGAAACGGCGGTCGATTCAGCCATGTACCGGATGTGGGCCTATAACGAAGAACTGGACACCAGTTTTTTGGGTCCCCACGAGGCGTCCTTCCTCGAACGATGGAATGCTCGGCTCGAGAAGGAAGAGGCTGAACGGCTCGAGAAAGAGAAGGCTGAGCAGCTCGAGAAGGATAAGGCTGCTCCGGGTACCGTTTCGGAGGGAGCTCAGGAGGATAGTCATGCTATTCGTCCTGAGGGGTCCGGTGCCGCTGAGAAGGCCAAGGAGACTCCTCTTCATTGAGTCTGACCTCGGGAAGATCAGTCATTGGGGCTGCGTCCTCTTATGTAATTATTGTGAATTACGCCCATGGGGCTGATACAATTTCTTTAACTAATTTAATTTTTTACATGCTTTACATTTCTTGGCTCGAAATATTTTGCACATTCTTATAATTGATGAACTCGTTTATGTTTATTTATGCATACAAACATAGTTTGGATTTTAAGCTGGAAATTCGATGCATTCATGCATAGTTTATTCGGATTATCCGTTTCCGACCTCATTATTTATCAAGGTCGGATATTACTCCAACCATGAACTCGAAAGTACTTATATGGTATGTAATATGAATGATTTGGTTATATCTTTTTTTAGTTACTTTTCCTCATCCTCAGTATTTTAGCTCCGAGGTTAAGAGTTCGAAACTATATTTCTAAGATATTTCAGCCTCGACTTTAACTTATCTCGCAATAGGTTTAGGCTCCCATTTGTCATCGATCGATAATTTGGCTGGTTTGTTCCAAACCTGTTGTGTCTACACATCTGGTTAACTCCAGATATTTAGGTTTTAATGGTTCGGTTATATCCGAACTATCTAAGCTCGCGCATTTGGTCATGTCCAAATACTTTGTGTTTGATAATTCGGTTATGTCCGAACTGTCTAATATCGCGTACTTGGTTATATCCAAATACTTTATGTATATTCTTTATTTTTTAAGCTGGTGGTATGTATACCAATGATGCCCCCTTAATATCCTATGAGTGTGATCATAGGTTATTAAATTAAGAGAGATTGCAAAAATAAAAATAAATTACATGTGAAACAAAGTAGACCCTTTATTCAAAAAAAAACTAAATACAGAAAATCATGGTTACAGGCGACACTTTCTACACTATTGATAATATGGTCTAAGGTGTTCGCCATTCCATGCTCGATGTATCAGGCTCCCATCTAATCTCGCAAGTTTATATACGCCCGGTCGGATGATTGACTCTATCTGGTATGGTCTTTCCCAGTTCGGCCCGAGCACCCCAGCTACTGGATCTCGGGTTGCTAAGAATACTCGTCTCAAAATCAGGTCTCCCACTCCGAACTTTCGGTCTCGAACCCTCTTATTGAAATATCTCGTGGTCCGTTGCTGGTAAGCAGCATTTTTCAGCTGAGCCTCTTCCCTTTTTTCTTCGATCAAGTCTAGGGTTTCTTCGAGCTGAGTATGATTGGAACTTTGGTCGTAAATCTGAGTTCGAATCGTTGGAATTTCGACCTCAATGGGCAACATTGCCTCGCAGCCGTATGCTAGAGAAAACGGGGTATGCCCAGTTGATGTCCGAGCTGTAGTTCTATATCCCCAAAGGACTTGGGGTAATTCCTCAGGCCATCGTCCCTTTGCTTCTTCCAACTTTTTCTTCAAGGAACTCTTGAGAGTTTTATTAACGGCTTCGACCTGACCGTTCGCCTGAGGATGAGCCACTGACGAAAAGCTCTTTATTATACCGTTCTTGTTACAAAAGTTGGTAAATAAGTCGCAATCAAACTGGGTTCCGTTGTCAGACACAATCTTTCTTGGCACTCCATATCGGCATACGATGTTCTTTACCACGAAATCTAGGATCTTCTTCGAAGTTATGGTCGCCAATGGTTCAGCCTCCGTCCATTTTGTGAAGTAATCAACTGCGACCACAGCATACTTTACTCCTCCTTTGCCAGTTGGGAGTGAGCCTATGAGGTCGATGCCCCATACCGCAAAAGGCCATGGGGATGTCAACATGGTTAGTTCGGAAGGTGGAGCTCGGGGTGTCGTGGCGAATCTCTGGCACTTGTCGCACTTTTTCACGAACTCGAAAGAATCCGTTTTAATGGTTGGCCAGAAATATCCTTGGCGTATAATCTTCTTGGACAGGCTATGCCCCCCGGTATGGTCTCCGCAGAATCCTTCATGAATTTCTTCAATAATCTTCTTTGCCTCGGGAGGAGTTACACATCTGAGCAATGGCATGGAATACCCTCTTCTGTATAGCCTTCCGTCCAGGATGGTGTAACGGGGAAGTTGATACATTAGTTTCCGAGCCTGATTTCGATCTTTTGGAAGAATTCCATTTTCGAGGTACTCAACTATCGGGCTCATCCAGGTCGGCTCTGTCTCGACCATACACACATCTTCCTCGTCAGGCTCAGTAATGCTGGGCGCTGACAGGTGCTCTACGGGTACGACATTTAGCTCCTCATTTTCGGCGGAGGTGGCGAGGCGAGCTAAGGCATCTGCGTTTGAGTTTTGTTCTCGGGGAACCTGTTCGATTGCATAAAACTCAAAAAACTCCAATGCGGATTTTGCCTTCTCCAGATAAGCTGCCATTTTTGTGCCACGAGCCTGGTACTCTCCCAAGATTTGATTAACTACGAGCTGGGAGTCGCTGTAGCAATGTATAGCTTTGGCCTTGAGCTCCTTTGCTATTCGTAGTCCCGCAAGTAAAGCTTCATACTCAGCTTCATTATTAGATGCTTTAAATCCGAACTTTAAAGCAGAGTGAAATCTGCTCCCTGTAGGAGTGATCAGAATAACTCCTGCCCCTGCTCCATTTTCATTTGACGACCCGTCGACGTAAAGTTTCCACAGCTCGTGGGCCGTGGTTGTTACCTCGTCGTCGGCTGTACCGGTGCATTCCACTATAAAATCTGCCAACGCTTGTGCCTTAATGGTTGTTCTCGGATGGTAGGTGATCTCGAATTGTCCGAGCTCAACAGCCCACTTTAGGAGTCGACCAGACGCCTCTGGTTTAGACAAGACTTGCCTTAGTGGTTGATCTGTTAGTACATGGATAGGATGTGCCTGAAAGTAAGGGCGGAGCTTTCGAGATGAGTGGATCAGACTGAGGGCGAGCTTCTCCATCAGTGGATACCTTGACTCTGCCCCCAGTAATCTTTTACTGATATAGTAGACGGGTTTCTGTATTCTCTCTTCCTCTCGGACGAGCACCGCGCTTATCGCGTGTTCGGTAGTTGAGAGGTACAGGAACAGTACTTCTCCCGTCTCAGGCTTTGATAGGATGGGTGGTTCGGCTAAGTGCCTTTTGAGCTCTTGAAAGGCTAGCTCGCACTCATCTGTCCATTCGAACTTTCTACTTCCTTTCAATAAGTTGAAGAATGGGAGACCGCGGTCCGTTGACTTCGAAATGAACCTGCCCAGAGCTGCCATCCTGCCAGTCAAGCTTTGAACATCTTTATGCTTCCGAGGTGAAGGCATATCGATCAGGGCCTTTATTTTATCGGGATTAGCCTCGATTCCACGAGAGTTGACAATGAAACCCAGAAATTTCCCTGAAGACACCCCAAAAGTGCACTTCTGAGGATTCAACTTCATGTTGTACTTTCTGAGCACGCCAAAGCACTCTTCGAGGTCATCAACATGGTTTTTGTTAAGTTGAGACTTTACAAACATGTCATCAACATAAACTTCCATGTTGTTCCCAATTTGCTCTGAGAACATCATGTTTACGAGCCGCTGGTACGTGGCTCCGGCATTCTTGAGTCCGAATGGCATGACATTGTAGCAGTAGAGCCCCTTGTCTGTGATGAAGCTTGTATGCTCTTGGTCGGGGGCATGCATGGGAATCTGGTTATACCCAGAATAAGCATCCATGAACGACATCAGACCATGCCCCGCCGTGGCGTCTACGAGCTGGTCAATTCTCGGCAGGGGAAAACAGTCTTTCGGCCAGGCCTTGTTGAGGTCTGAGTAGTCAATGCACGTTCTCCACGTCCCATTGGGTTTCAGGACTAACACTGGATTGGCCACCCAGTCCGGGTAAAAAGCGTCCTTTATGAAATTATTTGCTTTCAGCCTGTCTACCTCCTCCTTTAGTGCTTTCTTTCTGTCTTCATCCAGCTGCCTTCGCTTTTGCTGCTTCGGGGGAAAGCTTTTGTCTATATTCAATGCGTGGCTCGCTACATTAGGGCTTATTCCCACCATGTCAGAGTGTGACCACGCGAAGACATCCTGGTTTTTCTTCAGAAAGCAAATTAATTGCTATTTTGATTCGTCTTGGAAGTGTTTCCCAACCTTCACTTTCTTTGAGGGATCAGCTTCCTCGAGCTGAACCTCTTCGAGCTCTTCCAAAGGTTGGAGGTCGACCTTCTCCTCAATCCTTGGATCGATCTCCTCATCAATTTCTAAAACTGTCCCATCTTTATTCTGTATGACAACGAGTGCTTGCGCGCTTGTTTGTTTCTTTCCCCTTAAGGAAATGATGTAGCACTCCCTTCCTACCAATTGATCTCCTTTCAATGTTCCGACCCCGCTTGGAGTTGGGAACTTAAGGGCTAGATGCCTTACAGATGAAACTGCCCCCAGCCCGACCAGGGCGGGTCTCCCGAGCAGTACATTGTAGGCAGATGGTAACTCTACCACCACGAACTCCATCATCTTGGTCACCGAGACTGGATAGTCTCCCAAGGTCATAGGGAGTTCAATGGACCCCATACAGGCGGTTCCTTCTCCAGAAAAGCCGTACAAAGTGGTTGCACAAGCCTTCAGGTCGCGAAGGGAGAGTCCCATTTTCTCTAGTGTCGCTTTATAAAGAATGTTAACTGAGCTCCCATTGTCTATGAGAACTCGGCGCACTCTTTTGTTGGCAAGCTGTAGGGTGATGACGAGTGGATCATGATGAGGGAACTGGACATGGGAGGCATCCTCCTCGGTGAAGGTTATAGGCTGAGTCTCAACCCTTTGGCTTTTTGGTGCCCTTGGTTCGGGTTCGTATGGAGACCCGTCCCCTGTCTTCAGCTCATTCACATATCGTTTTTGAGCATTTCTGCCCCCTCCTGCGAGATGAGGACCTCCCGAGATGGTTATTATGTCCTCTCCATCTATCGGCGGAGGCCTGTCCTCATCCCGAGATCGGGAGTTATTATTCTGTGCTGCCGGAAGCGCGGCTACTCTCTGGCTAGCAGTAGCCTGTCCAGTATTCTGGTTTTTGACGTACTGCCGGAAATAACCTCTCGAGATCAACCCTTCGATCTCGTCCTTCAGCTGTCGGCACTCATCAGTTGTGTGGCCGGTGTCCCTATGAAATCGACAGTATTTGCTGGAATCCCTCTTGGACTTTTGATTCCTCATAGGGTCCGGACGCCTGAAGGGGACCTGGTTTTCATTAGCCAGGTATATGTTTTCCCGAGACTCATTGAGCTCGGTGTGCACTTTATATACGGAGAAATACCTTTCTCCTTTTTTCTTCTTTCCTCCATCAGCCTCGGGATTATTTCCCTCGCTCTTTTTCCTCTTGGAGGGATTCTCCGAGGTAGGCTGTGTAGCTGCTGGGTCAACCGAGGTTGAGGCGGAGTTAATGTTTATCGTTGTAGTTTCGGTCTGCGAGGTCGCCTTGAGTGTTGACCTTGCCTCCTCTACATTGACAAATTTCTGCGCCCATCTGTTAAACTCGGTTATCGACCTCACCGGTTTCCCTTGCATGTCATCCCAAAGGGCACTCCCGGGTAAAACACCAGCTCGGATGGCCATCAAGTGCCCACTGTCATCCACGTCACGAGCTCGGGCGACCTCTAGATTAAATCTTGTCAGGTAGCTCTTCAGTGTTTCGCCCGGTTGTTGTCGAACATTAGTCAAAGTGGATGCTTCGGGTCTGACTCCCATCATAGCTCAGAACTGCTTCTTGAAGTCTCTAGACAATTGATCCCACGAAGTTATAGAATGTCTCTTGTACTTCTCGAACCAACTCTTGGCAGGTCCGGCCAATGATGTCGGAAACAACATACATCTGAGCTCGTAACCCACGTTACTAGCTCTCATGATAGTGTTGAATGTACTCAGGTGGCTGCATGGGTCGGTTTTTCCTTCAAACGCTGGGACGTGAGGAATCCGGAACCCTTGGGGGAACTGAGTGTTAGAAATATTGGGAGCAAACGGCTCGAGCTCCTCATCAGAGTCCTCATATCGACCGTTCCCTCGTTCATTCTTCAAAAGCCTAAAGGCTTTTTCAAGCTGATCGATCCTTTCTTGTACTGGGTCCTTAGGCGGTGTTTGGAATTGATAGTCATTAATCGCGATCCCAGGCTCGCGTCTCCGTGAGGGATCTCTACGCCCATTCAGATGATTCCTAAGATCCGGGTTTGTCTGATCTCCCTTTCCCCTGCTCTGATTCAGATGATTGCGCAGGTCGGGATGGCTCTTGTGATTTCCAGTATTTTTACGACCCCGGTCGTGTTTACTGACAGACCTAGTTTCTCCGGACTCATCACCGGTGAAACTCATCGATCGGTCATTTCGTGGTGGATCCTTTCTACGTCGCCTTGTCTCTGCAGTGCGAGATCGGGACGTCTGACTTCTCTCGGATGGCGCGCCTTTCCGCCCCTGGAACGTCTCCCTGTTTCCTTGTCTTTCCCCCGTACGCCCTTGATCCTGATCTCGACCAGGTTGAGCGTTCCTGCGGGGAGGTGAAGGATATCTTATGGGAGACGGAGGAAACCGTATAGGTGACGGTGGTTGTCTTCCTTGCCTCGGCCTGGAGGGTCCAGAATTTGCCCGAGACGGGCCAGTTGCGTTCGGTGCACTACCAGGAACCTGAGTCCGAGCCTCGGCAGGAGCTCGGTTGTTCTCAGTTCCTGTAGGCACTCCCACAGGTGGATTAGGCGGGACCCGAGCTCGGGTACTCCTCTGAGGCCTAGAAGGAGCAGATGGCTTTGTTGGTGCTGGAGGTTGTGCTAGCCTCCTTGTGGCAGCATTTTTTCGTGGACGTCCACGGGGCCTCTGGGGAGGAACGTGCACGTCCCTTGGAGGAGGGACTTGGTCTTCGCGCGGAAGCAGGGGCTGAGCCACATGCGCCTCCACGGTTATCCTAGTCAACTCCTCGTTACGTTTGTTGGCATCTGCCAGCAGCTGTTTCAGCTGCCGATTCTCCAATTCTACAATAGGGACATAACGCTCAGGGTTATAGTACATGTCCTCATCCCTTGGTTGTGGAGGTGGTCCCCGGGAATCAGAGGACCCACTCCTTTCTTCAGCGTCCGGGTTCTCCATTGGTTGTTTTCCAGGACGCCTTGGGTAATTTCCTTCAGGAGTGTTCTGATTGTTTGCAGCCATGAATCTCTCCGGGATGGATGCTTGAGGCTCTCAATGAAAGCACCAAACTGTTGACGCCATTTTTCGTCAACAGATAAAAGAAGAGAGCACGTAAACAATTTAAGACAATGGCCAAAAATAAACAAACGAATCAAACACGGTTTTTTACGTGGTTCAGCAGTTAAATCTGCCTAGTCCACGAGTCTCTGTTATTAATCTCAAGATTATCTCTGAACAATTCTTTAGCATGAATTCTCTAGAGTTTTCTCTCAAGGATCAGAATTTCGGTCCTTTACAATGGTGCATGACTTCTCTATTTATAGAGAAGGATGCAGAATACTATCCCACATATTTTGGGTAGTTACTCTTTTGTGAATAAAAATAATTGGCTTTAAATGCCAATAATCAGATATAAAAGGAAACGTCCCCCAAAGATCAGGAAACGCATAACTGACTAAATAATATCCCACGATTCTTGGGGATTTACATCAATAAATGAGGATTACATCTCATGTTTACAATACTTGTAGATATTCAAGGTGGTCATAGCGTATCTCCAAGGCTTCAGCATCTCAGGTTTCACGTCATTGTGCGAGCCACTGACATCTCCCGAGCTAACATTGCTTTCGAGATAGTACATCGAGCTCAATATCCCTGCTCCGAAGTTGTTCCCGAAGATGAGGGGCTCTCAGAGCTATCTTTCGAGATCGAGATCATTTCGAGGTCACTACATTCGAGGTCATGTATCATACTTTGTAGGCCCGATTTACAATCGTAGAGCATACCCTAACCCTCACGAGACCATTTAATGCGAACTCAGCTTTCGAGGTCATATTTACTATGGCTCGAAATCTGGGTATAACAGTGATAATTTTTGGAAACATGCAATTTAAAACCCTAATTCAGTACCCCATTTCTTAGTCTACATGGTATATCATCATAGTCTAAATAAGGGGGGGGGGGGGGGGGGGAATAAACATCTATGCTTTTTTGCACTAAAATATGGGTTTTAAACCCACGATTTCAGAGAATTTTGGGTCCAAATTTTATACACTATCAACTAAACAATGTGGCTAAGACTACTAATTGCTGCAAATATCCTTATAAACTAGTGAAAAACTAGTAAATATGCTCACGGTGCAAAGAAACATAAAAATGCATGAAGAAATAAAAGTACGAGGGTCAATAACAGAGACTTATACACAGAGGCTTACGGATGCAATGAAATCAACAACTAGAGGAGCGGTTGCAAGAATGATCTCATGGAGTGGAAAAGGCCAAGGTTGTTTTGTCTTCTCGGTTTAGAGAACATGCAAAGAGGAAAAAAGAATTTTTGGCTCTGGTTTTTTCTCTCTCTGAAACTTAAAAACGTAAAAGTGAAAAGGAGGAAGATGATACAGTTATATATATATATGTGTGTGTGTGTGTGTGTCCCAAAAGTAGGTCAAGGGTCGAGCTAATCTGGGCCTTTGGCTGGATTTGGTATTTGATCAGACGGTCAGGTGCAAATGTAATAATGGCGACAAAAAGCTTATACGTGAAAGGACGTGGGTATGTTGAAAAAGTACTCAAGTACTCTGATTAAGTAACCCGTGATTGACGCGTGTCCACACTCGAGTGTGGTAGGTAGCTCAATTTTTGAAAGTGGCAGTTCAAAAGTTTCCTTCTCATAGGATTCGAACTGATACTTTTGAGGGGGCAAAATGTTACACCCAGATTTTGAGAATGGAAATCTTGATCTTGAAATTAAGGTTCGTATCGTGTGAGCTCGAAGTAAGCACAGTCATCATATGATCCACCAATCAGACAGTTTTGCTGTAAATGACGACCTCGTGAGCTCGAGCAGTATGTAGCCTCAAAGATGCTCCGAGCTTATGAGTTAGGCTCACAGTTCATAATAACAAGGGTTCAACACTTGTATAAACTTCTTGATGAATCTCTTGCCCTCGGACAAGATACTTCGAGCTTGGGGGCTGTAAGCTCAAAGGTGACGGCTTTGTCAATGGTTACTTGGTGGGAACATAGGCAAAGTAAGATGACAAGCTCGTAATAGGCAAACAGTCTCGAAGGCACACGGGTCTGGCGTCTAAGCTCGTCGATTCTATGTAAATGTATTTATTGTTATAAATTCCCTATGTTTCAGGGATCTGATATAATTTGTTATACAATCCCACATTTTTTGGGATATTATCGCGTACGCTGTAACTAATGCATTTATTGGCATTATATTATTTGATTTACAAAATATCTTCCTGAAATGTGTGGGAAGAAATTCTGAAAACCTCTCTATAAATAGAGATGGAAAATTCATTTGTAGGGTACCGAAAAATTGATATTTGGAGAGAAACCTCTGGGCAATTATTCTCTGAAAGTTTCCAGAAAACTCCAAAAAGCTAATAATATACACTTGTGGACTAGGCAGATTTTAACTGCTAAACCACGTAAAAAGATCTTGTCTTCATTCTCTTATTTACTTCCTCTGGTATATTTTTGTTTAATTGCTCTTCCTTTTTAAGTCGACGAAAAATGGCGTCAACAATTAACATATAGTTTTAAGTTCTTAATTAAATTAGAATATATTTTTATTAAAGAATAATGCACACATGTTATTTGGTGGTCTAAGAAGTATACATGTGGCAATAAATTAAGTCCCAATTATTTAAAATTAGCTTGTATAGCTGAATTTCCCTATGGTTTTATTAGGTGAAATTTTTTTGAATTAATTAAATTAATATCAGAGCTAAATTAATTGAAGAACCAGACTAGGTGGCGTGGGAAGCATAAGAATAGGCAAGGATGGACTAGTTTGAATGAAGTGACTATGTGTCAACAAAAACTAGTTAAATGGAGATTAGAAATATAGTTTAAGGAGTCAAAAACTAAGTAGAGAAAGTAGTGGGTTGGTTGTACTAGAAATAACTAAGATTTGAAATCTAATGCATAGTCATAGGCGTGGAGACAATGTAGGAAGCAAAGCTTGGACCTTGACTCAAGTTTGAATCAAATGAAGGCTATGTGGCATTTAGAGAGTAATTGTAGCACTTGACTAGGGAAGGGCATGGGCTGGCTGAAACCACTAAAGAGGAGGGAGTTTTGAATTTTTGAAAAGTTGTTGAAGTAAAGTGGAGAAGTTTAAGGAAGATGGTTGGGGTTTGGAGCCTATAAATAAAGTCATTCACCTTCACATTTTTCACACACAAACAAAACATAAAACACTCTCCTATTTTCGAAATTACTCTCTCCCAAAAGCCCTCATCTTATTGCCCCATAAACACACCATAGCCAAACCACTATATCCTTTATAGTGCTTGGGAATTCATTTCTTCTTCTATTTTTTTATTGAGCCTTAAACACTATTGCCCTTATAAACCCTATCAATTCAATATACAGCCAAAATCTACTCAAGTATTAAAGCTCTTGGTGTCGTTGTTGGAAGATAAACATTACAGAGAAGGCTCGGGATTTCATCTTTTGGTTCTAGGGTGAAGGTATGACTTTATGAGGTTTAGAATTTTTTGAGGTATAGTTTTATTATAAGTCTCTAATTGTAATTTTTTATGTCATATATAAAGGTTTTGGGCGATTTTCTATAGCAAAAGCAATCTCTTTTCTTCTCTTTTTCCACACTCAAGGTAAGGAAAATTAGGTGGTTTAGTTTGTGATATGTATGGCCTTAAAATTTTAGGTACAATAAGAAGATAAGTGTGGATGGACCTAAGGTGTTCAAAAATGTATGACAGACCTAAGTTGATGTCCGGTAGGCTCGGTTGCCAAAATTGTATGACGGACTTATGTCCAGGGCTTAATTGCCACCCCTTTCTAAGCACTTATCTTTTTCTTATACCTGTCTTGTTATTATGACCTATGTTATGGCCTAGAATATAATATGATCTTGTATGATTAGTATAAATTAGCGTCGTTATGAACTCTTGTATGAACTTATAGTATGTTTGTTATGATTATGTAGTTATATGATTGCTTGTTTGTATTTTCCTTACTGGGCTTAGAAGCTCACTCCTTATTATGTTGTTGTGCAGACAATTGAGAATAGAAAGGCCGATGACGAGTGAGACCTAAGAGGTTAGTGATATATTCGTGGGGACCATATAGCCGAGGAATGATCAACGAGCCTATTACTTTATTTACAAAACATTTTCTTTCAAGTTTTTCTTTTTATTTAAATGTTGTTTAGTTCATTTTGTTAAAAACCCTTTTTCTTTTTTTTTTTTGTAAAGACATGGGATCCCTTTGCTTATTATGATTTTCTTATATAAATTAGCAATATTTATGTTTATGATCCAATGATGTATTCTCGATAATATTATGAGAAATTAGGGCGTTACACACAATCGGTGAAAGCCAATCCCATCGCTTCAAATTTGTATGTATGTATAAAAACAATATAATAACAATAATAATAATATATTCACATATACATATATAAATTTGTGTACTGTTTTATAATGGAATATATATGTATATACATATAAAAATAATAATAACAGTAACAATAATATATGTATATATATGATGGAAGAAATTATATTGTTTCATGTATACAATTATTTTTATATATATTATTAACTTAAATATAATTAAAAAAATACAGTAATAAAAATATTCTAAAAGTAATTAAAAAAAAATGAATACTAAGTTTTATATTAAATTTATGGCATATTTCAATAAAATTATAAAAATATGAGAAAATAATCCCATAAAATATAAATAAATAAATAAATTATGTCATACAAAACTTAAGAGAAAAAAAGTCATATTTATCAAAAAAAATTAAAATAAATCTCATATTTCATTTAGTTTCCACTACCTTTAAATTGTATGCGTACAATCAAACTCCTCAATTTAAGATATTTAAATTTTGCAGTAATTTCTTTCAAAAGGGAAGAAGAAAAAGAATAATAAGAAGATGCAATTATGAGAATGAGTGTTTTTAGCTTAAATGGGGAGAAACTTTGTTTACATGAGAAAATGGAAAGGCCAGTATGATTTTTTAATCGCAAAAGTAATGGAATGAAATAAGAATGGTAATAGGAATTGATTATGATGTTTGGTTTGTTGTTAGAATGAACATTGAAATCAGTAATTAATTGACAAAAATACCCCTACTTCACTTTTTGGTTTATATTTTTGTTTTAAATAATCAAAATATAAGTAAATTTAAAAAATATTTATGATTTAAATGCATAACAAAAAATATTTTTAAATAAATAAAAATGATATTTTAAAATTAATGTATTCAGTAATAATAATTATAATATATGAATTAATATATTTTTATGGCTTTATATAACTATATATATAACTATATATATATATATATGTTTATTTATGGTTATTATGAACATAATACACATATATATATTAGATAAAATCAACGTGCAATGCACGTTTGCTTAATTTTATTTATAGAATTTATTAATTGTTTTTATTAAATTTGTATCATTGCCATGTAAATTTTATTTAAATAAATAATATTATATATAACAGAATGACATAAACGTATTAAATGAAAAATTAAATTAAAACATTGTTTATAATTTTTTTTAAAATATATATATAGATAATATGATAATTTTTTTAAACATATATGATAATTTTTTTAATAAAAATAAAAATTATGTATTATAATGATATTTTATAATATTTAAATTTATATTAATATAAGTATTATATATAGTACTTGTATTAAATATTATTATCATAATAATATTTTATAATATTTAAATTTATATTAGTATAATTAGTAAAAAAATTAGGATTATATATTATTATCATAATAAAATTTTATAACATTTAAATTTATATTTGTTATCCCTAAAAAATCCAGGGATGATGTGGCGAATGAGAAAGTGGCACGTGGCATCACAGCCCAGTGAAAAACGACGAAGTATTGAAAAAAGACCGATAAGCAAAACAGATAGGTCCATGACCTATAGAGAAGTTGATTAGGCCAAAAACCCCCTACGGGTGGTCGGCCTGACCTGCTCAAGAGCCACATGGGTGGTCAGCCCACCCTATTCTTCATAGGGTGGTCGACCTATACTCCCAAATACACTTCGCTGGATAAAACTCAAACTCGTTCAAACTAAGGTCATCAGGCCTAGCACCCAAGCTCTAAAGGGTCGTCGAGCCTAGCACCTAAGTCTCATAGACCAGTCAAGACCTAGCATTTTTTCGAATGTCTCAATCATGCATTATCAATCACGATCCAGAGAAGACAACGGGAAGAACCACAATCTCATAATCATGGGAAGGTGGATACGTATCCCCACTACCCAATAGTCGTGTACCAAACCACGATCCAGTATTACTGATCATGTAACATCCCCTAGGTACTATAAATAAAGGACCCAGGGCTTCATAAAGGAGGCTTCTTCTTTTTTGATCTTCCTGGAAACTATTTTGAGAGAGATATTTTCTGGGGAGAAACTCTGGGCAAATTGGTGACGAATGAATACTTTAGTTCGTCCATGTAATTGTCTATCGAGTGATTCAATACCAAAGACTAAGTGGATTAGGTTATTACTATTCATCAGAACAAGGCTGAACCACTATAAAATTTCTGTGTGTTTATTTAAGATATTTGTACTCTATCATATATTATATTCATTTCGTTCAAAAGGTGTCGTATACTGTACATACGACTGTTGACCAATTTCACAGGTCAACAATATTAATATAGTTATTGAATATTTATTTTTGTATTATATATTACTATAATAATTATATTTTATAACATTTGAATTTGAATTTATATTTTAATATTTGAATTTTTATTAATATAACTCACAAATATATATGTTTTTAATTAGTTTTAAAGGTATATTTCGTTAAATATTTAGAATATTCCGTCAAAGTTAACGAAACAAATAGTTAAAACCAAGAATTTATGTTATCTACACACTATTTATATAGAAGAGATTGTTATCCCTCAAAAATCCAGAGATGACGTGGCGAATGAAAAGTAGCACGTGGCATCACAAATCAGGGAAAAACGACGAAGTATTGAAAAAAGACCGATGAGCAAAAAGATAGGTCCAGGACCTATAGAAAGTCAACTAGGACTAAACCCCCTAGGGGTGGTCGGTCTGCATTGGCCCCCTAGGGGTGGTTGGCCCACCCTATCCTTCATAGGGTGGTCGGCCTACACCTCCCAAAGACACTTCACTGGGTAAAACTCACGCTCGTTCAAACTGAGATCAACAGGCCTATCACCCAGCAAATCAACGGGCCTAGCACCCAAAAGATCACAGGCCTAGCACCTAGAGGACCAACAGGTCTAGCACCCAAGCTCTAAAGGGTCGTCGAGCCTAGCACCTAAGTCTCATAAACCAATCAAGACTTAGCATTTTCTCGAAGGTCTCAATTGTGCATTACTGACCACGATTCAGAGAAGACAACAGGAAGACCCAGGATCTCATAATCATGGGAGGGTGGACACGCATCTTCACTCCCAATGATCGTGTACCAAACCACGATCCCCACTCTTACTGATCATCTAACATCCCCTGGGTACTATAAATAAAGGACCCATGGCTTCATTTCAAGAGATCTCTTTTTTCGGACTTTTTGGATTGATCATTTGGACGAACTTGTGAGGAGTGAATTCTGAGTTAATCTTTGTAATTGTCTATCGAGAGACTCAATACTAAAGACTAAGTGGATTAGGTTATTACTATTCATAAGAACAAGCGTTGAACCACTATAAATTTCTATGTGTTTTTGTTTAGATATTTGTACTCTGTCGTATATTAGATTCATTCCGTTCAAAATGTGTCATATATTGTACATACGATCGTTGGCCAATTTCACATGTGAACAGAGATGGTGTATATATTGAGTGTGTGTTTTATGTGTACATATAATATGATCTTAAAAAATATATTAAATATTATATATATATATATGATATATAAATAACCTTATTTTCTAGTATGGGCAAAATGGACAAATAAGTGTAGTAATGAAGGATTCCTAAGGAAAGAGACTTGAATTGTTATTCCACTAAGTGACGTTTGGTTTGGTGGAATGGAATGGTAATGGTAATTGTAATGAGAATAGTAATGGAATAGAATAAGAATGGTAAGGAGAATTGATTACTATGTCTGGTTTGTTGTTAGAATGAACATTGTAATCATGATTATTTTGTTTGGTTTAGTGTGGAAATGCAACAAAATAAGTGATAAATTGACAAAAATGTCTCTACTTTAATTATTTTATTTATATTTTTTAAAATATTCAAAATTTGAGTAATTTAGAAAGATATTTATGATTTAAATTCAAAATAAAATAATATCATTATTATAGATAATTTAAATTAATTTTTTTTATAAATAAAAATTATTACTTAGTTTATGATAGACTAAAACTTTTTATTTATGGAGAAAAAAGTTGGGTTAAATGGTCATTTCACTTTTATTTTGAATATTATATTGGAAAGGATGATGCCCCTTCGTTGGTGGAGCACATGAATCCAAATTCCACCATTTAATAGAATTTTGATTTCATTGGAAAGCTATTTCTAGAGCTAATACTCCAAAGCAAACAAATGAATGAGATTTGTGATTCCATTCCAATGTAAATTCCAATAAACCAAACATGCCGAGTGTAGGAATCAAAATTTCATTGGAATGGGCTGCTAAAGTTCTTTGTTAGTAAAGAAGCCAAAACCATAAACCATGTGTTCCTCTTTTGCAATTTTGCCAGATGCCTTTGGTACTCTAACCATCGGAACATTGTGCCAAGAACTGATACAACTCTGAATTGCAGTAAATGACTGGACTTTATTTGAGGATTGAACAGGGTAGGAATCAACGCTGACCACTTTCCATTATTTGCTTCTATCACGATGAATTCTATATGGCATTGCAGGAACATGATGGTCCATGAGAATGCTAGACCCAACCCGCAAGACACTGCTATGGAACTGAAAATGAGATTTGTTGAATACCAGGAAGTGATCATTCCTTTTGTTTCCACATCGAGGATCTCCACGATCAATATTTACATTCCCTCTCCTGAGGGATGGATTAAGACCAATTCGATATAGCGGTTGGCCTAGACCAGATGGTCCTCAGTGCGATTGCTAGAACTTCTTCAGAGAAAGTCCTTTGGGCGGTCACTGAGCATGTGCCCGCTTCTAATGCTCTTGTTGGAGAAGCCATGGCAGCTCGACCTGGCCTCTACATTGCCAAACTTTCACACCGCCAATACATCCAACTAGAAGGAGATTCCAGGCTGGTGAGAATGGTGTACTGTTATGTTTATTTCAATCTTTCTAAACAAGTAATGTTTCTTTGTCCTTGTTTGTTGTCCATCTAGCCCTTCATTACTAATTGAGAGAATTATTCTCCAAATGAGAGAAACGCCAATTGGCTGCCATAGTAGCTTCTATTTCACCTGAGTTTTAGACGTTTCATGAGTCAATAAGATTTGTAGGAGCTTTTTGAACAGAAAGTCACTTACTTTATAAAAGTTACATGTCATTAGGTTAGGCTTTCCATGTTTTGATTCTGCTGTGCTGAATGCTGATAACATATGAAAAGGATGAATCAAAATCTTCTGTCCAATATTAGTGTCTCAGTTCATGTCTAACTGATGAATGCATGACAACTCATCTTAAATTAGTTTCCAACTTTTTATTTTTATTTAAGTATTTTAAATGATGTAACATACATTCATTGGTTTACATGAATTGAAATTGGATAGAAAATCTTGATATATGGAGTATGTATGATATAAAAATACATTAGACTCCTCAATTAGCTTTCCGAGGGCGAGAGTTAAGGTCAATTGTAACACATAATAATTGATATGTGCATTTCAGTCAATTGTTTCCCTTTCTGATTGTTGTTTCTTTCCTTCTAAGAATTAAAAAAAATTAAGAAGCAGGTAGTTGTATCTCTTACTCACAACATACCCACTCAATCACTTGGATAGACTTAGTGGTTCCGGCCGTTACTTTCTTAGTGTTCCTGTACAAAGTTGTTGCACGCATGCTTAAAAGCTTAAATAAACATTGATTTCAGGTTTGACTACTCTGTAGATGCCACTCGTGCTGAGCGATATTAGAAAGTACTACCCAAATTTGAAGGATGGTTCTCTTCAGCCCGAATATGCAGGAATTCGACCAAAACTTTCAGGTCCTGGACAGCCACCCGTCGATTTTGTAGTACAGGTCAGTTCTTGTGCTTTTCTTATGCCTGATATTATTTCTTAGTATGTGTTTTTACTAGACTATCTGTAATTAATATTGATCAGAAAACATATACCGTAGTTGAGGGCCAGTGCTAGCATCTTCTATTGTATTGTTATATTTGTACTTCTTAAGGGAGCATATTTTACTTATAGTTTCTCAGTTGAATGCTTTGAAGAATCTTTATAATTGAATTTTTATCTTATTTTGTGTCCAATTTTGAGGTACATAGCCATTTCTATATTTTTCTGTTATCCATATATTGGAGATTTAGGCAGGGAGCCCAATTTCTAATTTGGACCTGCTGTGCAAGTTTGGGAGATGTCTGAGTAAAAAAACAATCGCGAGGAAGATTCAAATAATGTGTAATAGCTTGGTGATTTGATTGTGAAATAAACTAAACGAAGTAATTACAACTTAGAAAATGCATCAATAGTTTGTGTGGAATTGGCTTAAACCTTCAAGACAAATATGCTTGGAGAGTATTGGCAGAAATCAAGAAAAATCAAAATAGATTTCAATATTAATTGTATTATATTCTAGCAGTAGAATCAGTTTGTGGTTTGCCATGATTTTGGGAATAGTCATTAGCATTTGTTTGATTTGTTTTTCTACAGTCTATATATACCATTTAGAGGGATGTTCTAACGCAATCTAGCCAAACTGATTTTCCTTTCCTAGTTTGGTTTTATTCAGCTTTCAATGTGCTTTGTCTAAAGATTTTGGCTGGTAAATTTGTTTGATTAAAAACAAAATTACTACTTTGATTTTCTTCATTCAGGGGGCGGATACCCATGGTGTAGCTACTCTTGTTAACCTCATCGGAATCGAGTCACCGGGTTTAACTTCAAGTTTAGCTATTGCAGAACACATTGCAACCAGATTCTTATGATGGAGAACCAATCTTTAATGTGTATTGAAGATTTCTGATGTAGGACATTGAAATACTACCCTCTGTTTCAACATATGAAGATCCTAACATCTTTGTTGTATCATGTACTCTTACCTGTTGTGTAAAGAGCAAATAAGATTAGTGAGTGCATAACAAGTAAATTTGTACATTTTCATTCTAACTCGGATGTCAGATTTATAATGAGAAGAATATCTATGTTATAAATATGTTATTTTATTTTTGTAAAAACGTTCTTAAAAATCATTTTAATATTATAATATACACTTTCATATTGTTATTATTTTCATGATCTTTTTATTGTTCCCCATTTTAATTATTACTTTCAATGAGTCAATCAATAGCAAGCCTTAATCTATCCACCATTCCAGCATAAAAATAAAGAATAATATTATTAAATATTGAAAAATGATGTTAAAATATTATATATTGATTGATGTCATTCAGAATGAATTATTGAGAGGCCAAAATAATCTGTGTAGATTAAAGTTTAGGTCCAAATTGAGAAGTTATTGTAGACTGAGATGATAAATAATAATATAGCAAAGCGTTGAAGAGAACAAGTTAAGAATCGAGTATTGTATTGTTTTGTTTGAACCTGACAATATGCCACGCCCTCGCACTTAATTTGAGCTACTTTTCTTTGTTTGTCCCACATGGATTAGAGAGAGTTAGGTTTTGCTTGAGTTGTAATATAAAACCAATTGGAAGAGCCCTGACAAAAGCATCTTTGCGCTTGGGGCAATGACGCAGCTAGTGAGGTTATAACCGAGGCGCGTCTATTGCTGGTTGAAAACTATTTCCAAACCCCCTCTTAGGCCTGGGTTTTGCTCAGGCCTTCGAGAATTTCTGGAAGGGCTCCCTTTGGGGTAAAGTCCTACAATTTTAGTTCTAATATTTTTCCCTTTTTTGAAGGCGTTTCTAACTCTTCAGTCGAGCCATAATTCCGTGGGGCTTTCCCAAGTCATTTTTTGAATATATAGTTTTAATATTGTTTGGTGTTGAATAATGTTAAATTAGGTCAAAATGCAGTCTTATTGTATATACAACCTTTGGTGGATTTTCATCAATAGTGACACCAAAATATTTAGTTGAATCCATTTCTAACTACTTTTTTTTCTATTTTACCTCTATTGGGAATAGTTTCCGAGACATTGAAATTTTTTTGCTCTAAGAATTTAGTTCATCATCATTGGAGGTCTGCAAGCCACCAGAGTGATCATTAGTGGTCGTATATGTTGGGGTTTTATGCCCTAATTAAAACCCAAATTCTTTGTAATCTCATTTTATTATCAATAAAAGAATATAAATCATTTTTTTACTTGGTCAATCACTTTGCTCACGTGTTTTATTTTCATGATTATTTGTTTAATATAAACTTCTATTAAATCCCGAGCATATAACTAATCTTATTTATAGTGACGTAATCACATTGGAATATAAATATGATTATATGTTCATAATAAGTTAGTCCTATGATTAGTCAGTGCACAGGATTTACATTGACTTGCCAATCTACGATATGATCTACTTACACATTACAGTGTTATGTTCTTTCCAGAACATTAGCAAAGTAGATAAGACCGGATGTATTTGTTACATCGGACATGACCGATATTGACAGTTGATAAGATAAGTAAACATATCGTTATTATCTATTCTAGTCATATCATATAGTTGACCGTATGTCAATTCAATCTCAATTCTGAGTGGTTAGTATTCTAACTGATTGTATTATTTGAGTTCTTTGACTTGTTCGTTACCAGCTTACCCTACGGAATAGCCCGTACTTACATCTTGGGAACCCGGTAGTATAATTGAGTGGGAGTGTTAATCATAGATATGAACATCTATAGCTTCTGATGAAGAAGTGAAATGATAGTTTCATTTTAGTTTGGTTCAAGGTGTTAAATGATAGAGATCTCATTTCAGTAATTAAATTAGTTTACTGAAATATCATTTATAAGGAACTAAGTGTTTTAAGGATAAAATATAATGAGGGGTAAAACGGTATTTTAGTCCTATCTCATTGTAGACTGTCTATAGAGGATTGAGTGACAATTATGGTTGTAACAATGGATAATTAATAGCGTATCTATATTTGTTATAGAGCGTTCTATGAATTCAAGAGTGCAATTCCGAGTCTATAGTGGAGTCACGAGGAATTAATAAGTTAGTAAATTTATTTATTAGATTTATGATAACTTATTGGAGCTTGATTTCATAGGCCCATGGTCCCCATTGTACCTTGGATAAAATCATCTAGATAGTCTCAATTAATTGATTTAATCATCAATTAGAATTATCAAAGTTGACCAGGTCAATTTTGAATAGCTTCACAGAGTTGTGTAATTTTGAGAAGAAAAGAGAAATTATGGCAGATTTATTAATTAAGATAAATTGGTATCTAAATTAATAAATAAATTTAAATCAAGGTTCAAATTATAAATAATTAATTTGATAAAGGATTTAAATAATTATTTAATTAATTAAATCAATAGAAAATAATACATGTCTTGATTTTAAGTCCAATGGGCTTATAATCAAATGGGAAATTTCACGGGCTTATAGCCCATGATAATTTCGACCTAGGGCTTCAAAATGACTGTTATTTTATTGATTTTTTAATTAAATTAAATGGCCTAATTAAGTCTGTAAAATGAGTGCTTAGAGAGAAATCAAAACATAAGTTTGATAAGTCACAAGTTAGATTTTCTGATAGTTGTAGATTCTCTCTAAACACAAGTCATTTTCTAAGACTCTTTGTTATTTTCTCTTATTCTCTCTATATATATCTCATGTGTTGAGAATTACCCACACTAGTCTAGGTGGTTATAAGGATACATTGGCAGATTGTGAAGAAAATAGAAGATCGGTTTAGTTTCTTGATAATACTCTGCGACAGAGAGGATACAAGAGTTAGAGAAACTGAAGGAAGGACTCTTTAATTCCGCTGCGTATACTGTAAGTATTCTATTCTTTGTTTCTCTTTGAATTCAATTTTAGAAACATGTTTTAGGCTATCTCGTATTAATTTCTTTAATATTAGATATACAAGAAAATAAATAAGGATCCTGTATAAGCTTATCCCACAACTGGCCTCAGAGCCTTTGGTAATCTTTATTTTCATGCATGAACATGTTTAAAATTGGATTATTTGATATGTTTAAATAATTGGATGGTTTTCATGTTTTTATGAAGCATATTGATTTTATGTGAATTTTAGCAATTTTTAGGTTATTTTGTTGTGTTTTCTATGCTATTAATTTTTATATATGCTTTATTTTGTGTAAAACATGTTAAAAATTAATTAGAAAATAGTTTTGGTTTGAAAAATTGCTCAAAAAAGTTTTGGAAATTTTTTTTGCACGGGCTCCCATGCGCACGCGCACCCCAGCCATGCGGGTGAACAGTACTCGATCCAGTTTTTTTTTTTAGAATTTAAAAAAAAAATTAATTGTGAAAATACATTATTTATTATCAAAACCAAAAATATCTTTTTTTTTGTTTTATAATTTAATTATTTTAAAATAAAGATATTTTTGTTAGTTGAGATTTAAATAATTAGATATTTTCTACAAAGATTCAAATTCAAATTTCAAAATAGACTAACAACTTAATTTTAATTCTTTTAAAATATTAGAATTATGATATAAGATATTTTAGATATTTTCATTTAAATTCTTGATTTTTTTTAAAATCTTTATTTGAAAATATAAATATCTTTTTATTCTATAGTTTTTAATATTTAAATTTTTTGAAATTTGAATATTGTTAGTTAGATATTTTTATAGATATTTGAATTTGTTTAACTATTTTGAGATATTTTAGGATTGTTATAACTATTTATATTTTATTTTTTTAAAATGGTTAAAATATTAGCAAATAGTTGTAACAACACAAGATATTTTGGAAAATAGTTAAGATATTGATTTTAAAATTTAAAATTGGTTAAATTTTGAAAAATATCATTTTTTTTTTCAGCCAATTAATAAAATATTTTTTTTAATAAATAGGATTTAAATTAACTTTGGTTAATTGTTGATAAATCCTATTTAAATTAAATTAATTTTTTTTTTCAAATTAACCTAAAACCAAGTTGATTGTTGATAAATGAAATTTAAATTAACTATTGTTAATTATTGATAAATTTCATTTAAATTGACTTATTTTTTGTAAAAATTTAATTAATTAAATTTTTTGTGATAAATTCTAGATAATTAATTGTGGTATTTTTGCAAATGAAATCAATTGTGGTATTTTTGCATAAATTCATAGAATTGCTCATATAGTAACATGATTAGGCCCATCCAATTATAACATGTCTGTTTGCACTATATGTGGTATTTTGGCAATTGGGCTTAGATGCATATAGTGGCTCATATGTTTGTTAGATATATGATATTTTGCCAAATAAAATATTCATAAAATGATAGGCTTTATTTGGGCCCATTAGAAAATGTAAAGTTTAAATTCCTCTCTTGTAGGTGATTCCACTTGTGAATGCTCATTTGCTTTGCATGACTATAATGGGCCTGATCAATTAATAACAATTAATAAATCGAAGGTTTAAATTCTTGTCTCTTGGACCTTGTATGGAAGATAGAGGGTCTTTGTAGTGGGAACGACATGCTGAACCCAGCCCTCCTCCATACAAGTCCAATTGTTAATGCTCATTTACCTGAGTTGGACTTAATTGTATAGGTTCATTATATTAGTTAAACTTAAATATTTATTAACAACAAATTAATTCTAAATTAATTGAATTTGTTTCAATGTGACACTTTAGAATTAATAAGAAATTATAGGACTTTGGTTTTAAAAAATTTTAATCTGTTTAATTTTTTTGGAAAAACCATAGTCATTGATTTTCTAAAAATAAATAATAAAAATACTATTTTAATTTTATAATGAGCTTATTTTAAGGATTTTATTCGATCTCCACCGTTGGTTTAACATAGTCAATAGCTTAATGGGGCCTCGAGGCGCTTTGATTCGTCCCCCTACGGAAGGTGTTCATTAGTTATTTTGACAAGGTTAGATTTCGAAAGATAGATAATTATAGGTCAAATTCTACTAGACTCACCCCTACGGTGACTACTATAACTAAATCTATGATTATTGAAACCGTGGGTCTAGCTCATAAAATAAGAGATTTTGTTTTCTTATTTTGATCGAATAGTAGGTTGTTAATAGTGGTGTCCATTATTAAATGAGTTTACAACTCTATTTAACTAGTTGTATTTTTTACTCTCGCCAACCAGGACAAGTGTATCATAGATTAGTTAAAAACCTAAAGAAATAGAGATATGATTGTTTTTGGTATTTTTTCTCATATCTTACATATTTTTGGTATATGTTGTGTTATTTCTTGAAATTTGTGTGAATAGAAGTTTTATTGAGCAAATGTGATTGATTTCTATTTTATTGGTAATTTGTAGTTTTGAGTTATGGCTGTGTCTACTCCCATCCTTTCTCAACTTTCGATGGAAAAACTCACTGGAGAAAACTTCCTTAAATGGAAGCAAAACATCAACATTGTGTTGATAGGTGACAACTCCAAGTTCGTCATGACTAAGGAATCCCCGAAAGTTCCAGCTGAAGGAGCTACCAAGTCTGTGAGGGACAAGTATGAGCGTTGGCAGGCGGCTAACAACAAGGCGTGGTACTACATGTTGACTAGTATGGTTGACACTCTCAAGACAAAGATGGAGAATGTCGAGACAGCCTACGAAATCATGGATTAGCTCCAAGACATGTTTGGTGCCAAGTCAGTGCAGACTCGTTTTAAGGCCACCAAGAAATATGCCAATGCTCGAATGGCACCTTCTCAACATGTTCGTGATCACCTGATCAAAATGACAAACTACTTTCAAGAAGCTGAACTGCACGGAACCATAATAGATGAGGAAACTCAAGTTGTCTTAATCCTCAACAATCTTTCTTCAGCTTTCCTTCCATTCACCACCAACTATGTGTTGAATAAACTCAACTATGGTCTGACGTAGCTCATGAATGAGCTTCAGACTTTTGAGTCTATCATGGGTGGACTTAGTAAGGGAGGAGAAAAGAAGACAACTACTACTACTGCTGCTCATCCAGCTAAGGCTGAAGCTAACCAAGCTTCTTCTTCAAAAGCTGGAAACAAGAGGAAAGGTGGGCAAAACAACAACCCCAAGCCTGCAAAGGCGAGTGCACAACCAAGTGCGCAGACGCCTAAGGGGAAAAACAAGAAGGGTAAAGGTAAATGTTTTCACTGCAAAGAGAAGGGGCCTTGGAAACAAGATTGCCCCAAGTTTCTAGCAAATAAAAACAAAGGTACTGATTATAGTTCATTTATTTTGGAAACATGTGTTTTAGAGAATGATAACTCTATTTGGATTATTGATTCTGGATCTACTAACCATGTTTGTAACTCTTTACAACTTCTTGAATCGTGGGAGGAAGTGAACAAAGGCGGCTTAAAGCTTAGAGTTGGGAACGGAGCATTCGTTGCGGTCCAAGCTAGAGGAAGAGCTCGTCTGAAGTTCGGAAATAAATTTTTAATTTTAAAAGATGTATTTTTTATTCCGGATTTTAGTAGAAATTTAATTTCAGTTTCCATGTTGCAATTAGAACGATTTTTTTTTACTTTCACAAGTTTTAATATATCTATTTCTTTCAATGGATCACAATTGTGTATTGCATTTTTGGAAAACGGGCTTTATATTTTGCGATCTAACGAACCCCTCGCTCTTAATAATGATTTATTCAAAATAGATAAACCTAGGACCAATAAACGTCAAAAGACCGATAACAATAATATGACGTATTTATGGCACTTGAGACTAAGTCACATTAGCTATGATAGGATTCAAAGACTTACAAAGGACAGACCTTTGAGGGAACTCACCTTAGGTGAATTACCTGCCTGTGAATCTTGTCTAGAAGGCAAACTGACCAAGCGTCCATTCTCTGCAAAGTGTGATAGGGCCAAAGAACCACTTGGTCTTGTGCATTCAGATGTTTGTGGACCTTTGAATGTACAAGCCAAGGGTGGTTTTGAGTATTTCGTCACTTTCATTGACGATTACTCTAGATACTCATGTTTACCTAATGCATAGGAAATCATAAACATTTTCAAAGTTTCAGGAATTCCTAGCAATGGCTCAGAACCAATTAGGTAAAACGTTAAAGATCTTGTGATCTGATAGGGGTGGAGAATATTTGGATATGCAGTTCCAAGATCATTTAACTGAACTTGGGATTTTATCACAACTTACTACCCCAGGTACTCCGCAACAAAATGGTGTAGCGGAATGCCGGAACAGAACTTTATTGGAAATGGTTAGATGCATGCTTAGTTACTCAACTTTACCAACTTCGTTCTAGGGACATGCAATTGAAACCGCGAATGACATTCTCAATGTCGTGCCATCAAAATCAATAATGGTCGTGAACCTAGTTTACGCCATTATAGAATCTGGGGGTGTCCCGCTCACGTCCTGAGGAAAAAGGAGGGAAAGCTAGAACCACGAACTGAAGTTTGCATGTTTGTTGGCTATCCTAAAGGTACTCGGGGTGGACTTTTCTATAGTCATTCAGAAAAGAAAGTGTTTACTTCTACAAATGCTATTTTTCTGGAAAATGACTATGTCCAAAACTTTAAACCTCGCAGCAAAGTAGTTTTAGAGGAGATGGTTAAAGAATTGACTCCAACCAATGTTCCATCGTCATCAACGCAAGTCGATGATGAAATTCCCACTCTTCATGTACAAAAGGCACAAGTCGATTTAAATGAAGAAAGTACCACTGTTCCTGAGCAAACAGTCACGAAGCCTCGTAGTAGTGGGAGGGTTTCTAGGAACCCGGTTCGCTATGGTTTGGATGGTGAAACCAATATGGTTGTTGGTGACACTAGTGATGATGATCCATTGTCTTTCAAACAGGCAATGGCTAGCCCTGAAAAGGAACTATGGCTCGAAGCCATGAAACGACAAATGGAGTCCATGCACTCAAATTCTGTCTGGGATCTTGTGGAAGCACCTAGTGACTTTAGGGCCATTGGGTGCAAATGGATCTACAAGAAGAAACTAGGTGTTGATGGAAATATCAAGACTTATAAAGCCCGATTAGTGGCAAAGAGTTATACCCAAAGAGAAGGCGTGGACTATGAGGAAACTTTTAGTCCGGTAGCCATGCTTAAATCCATTCGCATCCTCCTATCCATAGCAGCTGCTCTCGACTATGAGATCTGGAAAATGGACGTCAAGACAACTTTTTTTAATGGAAAGCTTGACGAAGTCATTTATATGGATCAGCCAGAAGGATTTAAAGTATCTGGACAAGAAGGAAAAGTTTGTAAGTTAAATAGGTCCATCTATGGACTTAAGCAAGCTTCTCGTTCCTGGAATCTTAGGTTTGATGAAATAATCAAAACCTATGGCTTTGAACAAAATATTGATGAGCCCTGTGTTTACCAACTAAAGGCAAATCAAATAGTGGTATTCTTGGTTCTTTATGTAGATGATATCTTACTCATTGGAAACAATGTTAAGAAATTATCAGATGTGAAGAATTGGCTGAGCACTCAATTCCAGATGAAGGATTTGGGTGAAGCAAGTTATGTTCTAGGTATCCAGATCATCAAGGATAGAAAGAACAAACTTTTAGCTCTATCTCAAGCAGCTTACATTGATAAAGTGCTTGAACGTTTCTCAATGACAAATTCCAAGAAAGGCGTCTACCGTCCCGCCATGGAATTCATCTTTCAAAGAAGCAGTCTCCCCAGACTCCTGAAGAGGAAGATGCAATGAGAAAAGTTCCTTACGCATCTACAATTGGAAGTCTGATGTATGCCATGTTGTGTACTAGACCAGATATCTACTATGCAGTGGGAGTAGTGAGAAGGTATTAGTCAAACCCATGACTGGAACATTGGATAGCAGTTAAGCATATCCTGAAGTATTTGAGATGGACTAGGGATTATATGTTAGTCTACAATAGTGGTGTTCTGAATCCTATAGGCTACACCGATTCAGATTTTCAGACTGGTGTCGATGACAGGAAGTCTACTTCTGGAATGGTGTTTACTCTTGGGGGTGGAGCTGTGATTTGGAGAAGTGTAAAGCAGTCTGCAATCTCAGATTCCACCATGGAGGCTGAGTACATAGTTGCGTCAGAAGGAGCTAAGGAAATAGTCTGGCTAAAGAAGTTCTATTCGAATCTTGGTGTTATTCCAGAAATGGATAAACCGCTTGTGTTGTTTTGTGACAATACAGGAGCGATAGCCAACTCGAAAGAACCTCGAAGTCACAAGAGGAGTAAGCATATAGAAAGGAAGTATCACATTATTCGAGAATATGTGGCTAGGGGAGATGTGAAGGTTATGAAGATTGCAACTGAAGACAATCTTGCGGATTCGGTTACAAAGACACTACCAGAAGCTACATTTGATAAGCATATCAAGGAAATGGGATTAGTAGAATTAAGGCATTAGTTTCAATTAGTGCAAGTGGGAGTTTGTTGGGGTTTTATGCCCTAATTAAAACCCAAATTCTTTGTAATCTCATTTTATTATCAATAAAAGAATATAAATCATTTTTTTACTTGGTCAATCACTTTGCTCACGTGTTTTATTTTCATGATTATTTGTTTAATATAAACTTCTATTAAATCCCGAGCATATAACTAATCTTATTTATAGTGACGTAATCACATTGGAATATAAATATGATTATATGTTCATAATAAGTTAGTCCTATGATTAGTCAGTGCACAGGATTTACATTGACTTGCCAATCTACGATATGATCTACTTACACATTACAGTGTTATGTTCTTTCCAGAACATTAGCAAAGTAGATAAGACCGGATGTATTTGTTACATCGGACATGACCGATATTGACAGTTGATAAGATAAGTAAACATATCGTTATTATCTATTCTAGTCATATCATATAGTTGACCGTATGTCAATTCAATCTCAATTCTGAGTGGTTAGTATTCTAACTGATTGTATTATTTGAGTTCTTTGACTTGTTCGTTACCAGCTTACCCTACGGAATAGCCCATACTTACAACTTGGGAACTCAGTAGTATAATTGAGTGGGAGTGTTAATCATAGATATGAACATCTATAGCTTCTGATGAAGAAGTGAAATGATGGTTTCCTTTTAGTTTGGTTCAATGTGTTAAATGATAGAGATCTCATTTCAGTAATTAAATTAGTTTACTGAAACATCATTTACAAGGAACTAAGTGTTTTAATGATAAAATATAATGAGGAGTAAAATGGTATTTTAGTCCTATCTCATTGTAGACCGTCTATAGAGGATTGAGTGACAATTATGGTTGTAACAATGGATAATTAATAGCGTATCTATATTTGTTATAGAGCGTTCTATGAATTCAAGAGTGCAATTCCGAGTCTATAGTGGAGTCACGAGGAATTAATAAGTTAGTAAATTTATTTATTAGATTTATGATAACTTATTGGAGCTTGATTTCATAGGCCCATGGTCCCCATTGTACCTTGGATAAAATCATCTAGATAGTCTCAATTAATTGATTTAATCATCAATTAGAATTATCAAAGTTGACCAGGTCAATTTTGGATAGTTTCACAGAGTTGTGTAATTTTGAGAAGAAAAGAGAAATTATGGCAGATTTATTAATTAAGATAAATTGGTATCTAAATTAATAAATAAATTTAAATCAAGGTTCAAATTATAAATAATTAATTTGATAAAGAATTTAAATAATTATTTATTTAATTAAATCAATAGAAAATAATACATGTCTTGATTTTAAGTCCAATGGGCTTATAATCAAATGAGAAATTTCACGGGCCTATAGCCCATGATAATTTCAACCTAGGGCTTTAAAATGACTGTTATTTTATTGATTTTTTAATTAAATTAAATGGCCTAATTGAGTCTATAAATGAGTGCTTAGAGAGAAATCAAAACATAAGTTTGATAAGTCACAAGTCAGATTTTCTGATAGTTTTAGATTCTCTCTAAACACAAGTCATTTTCTTAGCCTCTTTGTTATTTTCTCTTCTTCTCTCTATATCTGTCTCATGTGTTGAGAATTGCCCACACTAGTCTAGGTGGTTCTAAGGATACATTGGAAGATTGTGAAGAAAATAGAAGATCGATTCAGTTTCTTGATAATACGCTGCGACAGAGAGGATACAAGAGTTAGAGAAACTGAAGGAATGACTCTTTAATTCCGCTGCGTATACTGTAAATATTCTATTCTTTGTTTCTCTTTGAATTCAATTTTAGAAACATGTTTTAGGCTATCTCGTATTAATTTGTTTAATATTAGATATACATGAAAATAAATAAAGATCATGTATATGCTTATCCCACAGTATGAAACTAGCATGCATCCTGACTCCCGAGACTCTTTCATAGAAATCCAACACTTTCTCCCGCTTTTCTCTTCTAATGGTTGGTGTTCTGATGATTTCGACAATCACCTTTTCCCCGAGAAAATGCCCTACCTATGAGCCTTTGCGACGAGACGCGGACATTCTCCATGCTGCAGTTCCCTCCGGTCCATTCCCAGGTTGGGTTAGGGGAACATCCGAGTGATTTCCTTCATGGATCCTGATGTCGAATTTTGATTGAAACCTACTTTTAACTCAACACAGACGTTGGCACATCACTTTGACATAAGTTACATATGTGTGCAAAGGTGTCGGCCAATTTCAGGCTCTTTTTAAATCATTTCTTCAGTGAGAAATCTCGTTCCTAAATTTGGTAGTTACTCGTTTAAGGGTTCAAAAACTTTTTTTTTTCCTAATAATTGTGTGTGATCCTGCAGCGGCTATCAGAGGGACATTACATGGACAATTATAGGTGACCCTCCTCCATTTCGAATAGAACGATTTCTCATGAGAAAAGAAAGCTTCTTCTCGAGGTTGGACGAGCACTACTAACCAAGCCAAGCCTAGTTCTCACTGATAGGTGCTACTAGCTTGCTTCCAAGCCTTGCCTTATATAATAGTTGTGGCCATGGCCCGAAGGAGCCTTAAGCACTTGTACAATGCTCAAGTTAAGGCTCTAGGCAACGAGGAGGATGGATCCTTGACTTGATATTCTATTAGTAAAGCATGCCATATATATTGAGGGAAGGGAAAAAGGGGGTCTCTTTCCTCCCCCAATGGTAGAGGTCGATCCCCTATCACCTTCGGTGCCTCCTTGAGGTCCTTCTCTTTAGCTTTCCCTTGGCCTTTAGAGCTAGTGATAGGCTACTTTCCACATCCGTTGCATCAAGATTTCATCTTGGATTTCTAACCTCATGCCTAATTAAGCAAGGGATTCGTTCAAGCCATTGCGCATAAACAATTGGTAGAACTTCGCAACTTGTTAGGAGTGGGCGCTTTCTTCTACGCTTCTCTCCCCCTATCCTTTAAAGTGAAGTGCAACCTTTTGAGCAAGCTTTGGGTCTAAGCAGAGGGTAGAAATTTCCCCGCTACCTTGATCGCATCTTGTCTCATGTACTTCCCTTTGCCTTTCCGCTCATGCCTTGCTTGGACTTGATCCCACCAAATTAAGGCATGACCCGTGCTCAGGAATTTCACCTTCGCACACCTCGGATAATTCTTTCCAATCAAAGAACTTCTCCATGCTACTTATCCAATCAAGAAAGTCCTCAGGATGCAGTCGACCATGGAAATCGGGAACGTCCACTTGGATCCCACGATCTCCTTTATCTCAAAGCCATTTTATTGCCCTAAAGAGAAGACTCGGCTTCTTCTTCTTTCTTTTGCGAATCCGGAAAGCGAAAACCCTTTCTTCTCTTGAGTGATTTCTTGAGTTAAGCCTTCTTGACTAGTTTTGAGTCTCAATTTGAAGTCCTTGGATGATCTTTAGGGTCTTAGTACAATGGATTCCATAGGCTTTTCCTATGCTCTTCCGAAAGAAGCATCTGGAAATGACTTGTCATGGGCTTATGCGATGAAGAATGATTTTCTCGGGAAAAAAATTTGTGCTTATGTGGATGGGTCGCTTCAATTTCCCAAGACTAGAAAAAGGGATCTTCCTACAAAAGATGAAAAGTGCTTAGCTTCAAATGTGATTACTTGTGTATTTCCTTTGAGCCCCATATACACCATCACCTCTTTTGCGACTGCTAAAGATATTTGGGATTACATAAGTAATCTTAATTCATAGGATGATTCTCCATCTTTCTATCAGTTGCAACATGAAGAGCATGCCTTAGCTTATGGGGAAAATAAAGAAAGAAGTGTGCTTCACTATTTATTATTACTGAAGGCTTAGGCTTCTATGGGACCAGCTGAACATGAGGGACTCCTTTTAAAGATAGGGGCTCTGATTCTAAAAGCTTTTTTCGGGAAGAATTTCATATAACATAGAATAGCTTTATTTATAGAGTATAAAGGGGCTCTCTAAAAATTTTATGGGCTTGAGACCTGAGTTCGAGAATGTTAGATCCTCAATTCAATTTCATTGCCTCCACCAAACATTGAAAGAGCAGTTGCTGATGTGAGATCCTAGGAGACTCAACTTGCTCCCCTTTACTAGGTTGGGTGCTGAGGGTCGATCTTCTATTACTCAGGGTGCTTCATGTGATTGGAATTCGTTTTTCTTTGTTTGTATCACCAAGACACCCAAAGGGCCAGCCATATGTACCTCGGGAGACTCGACCCATTCAAATCAAAATAGAATGAGCACCCACGACTAAGGGGAATGGAATGTTGACCACGGGGTGAGATGATCTTCTAATACAAGGGTGAGTGACTGGTCAAGTCATGAAACTTAGTCATTTTGATCAACATGGCTGGAGTGGTCTGGGTTTATGTGTTTGAACTGACTATGACCAACTTCAACCAAAAAAAGGGCTACCCCCTATTCAAATCGAAAGAAGTACCTCACCTCGCTTACAAAGAAATAGTTGGAGCTGGGCTCCAACTATGAGAGTTTGCTTTTGTTAAATCTTTTCAAAGAATAGTAAGCTTCTTTCCTTGCTACTTGAAAGAATGCATTGGCACACTCATAATAGAAGTCAAAGAAAGAACTTAGGTCTAAGCTCTCAACTTCAAGGAAAGAAACCGAAAGAGGAGAAATGTCATCTACCTTTCCAATGGAATCTTTGACCGGCTAACGTGAGTTCTAGGAAGAAAAAAAATTGAAAAAAAAAAAAAAACTAATGGAGGGAGAAAAATAAAAATAAAATTTAATAAAGTTGTAAAAGCTTAGCTATATTTGGTGAAAAAAATATTGGTATTAGAACCTATGTTTTATAGCTAAATATTTAGATTAGAGCACCCAAGGAAGTTGAATTTTAAGTTCTTAGTTAAAATGATTTCAATTATAACTCGATATCTTCATATAACAATCAGACAAAATTGGGTTGCCTGGTAATATTGTGTTTGTTTTGGATTAACTGAGGTTTCATTAATTATCTTTTTCCTCGATGTGAATTTATTGTATCATGTTGCTAGGTAGTCGATGTAGGAGCTAAGCTACGTTTGCATTAGGATTAGATAATAATGAATAAATATAGGATGATGTTTATCAATATTCTACTTTTATTATACTTGTACTTGATGCTTTATCTAATTGATGGATTTTTTTTCTATATATAAGAAAAATCTTTATACAAATATGATTAAATTACGTAAATAGAAAAAATTACATTTAAATTAATATTAAAAGTCAGGATATGATTAGGGTGATCGCAACTGTTTTATTATTATTATCTGAGTAGTAGAAGTGCTAATTATTTTGTCATTTCAGGCACCGCATGTCCATACTATTTGCCAATGATTTTTCAAATGTGAGAAAGAAAAAAAAACAATAATACACTAACTTTTGTCCAATATTTACATTACAAAGGCCTAAAATCTCATATCATATTAATTGATAGCACATGAAACACATATAGGCAGTCCAAACCATTATATATTACATATAATTTATGCCAAGATACCTAAAATTAAGGATATCAATACAACAGATATCAACAAAATATTTTAGTATCAAAGTGGTTAACAATTACTATACAAAACACATATATGGATATGAGACATTAGTTGATATATTTTATATCCTTATGTTATCAATGCAGGATTTCATATAGCACTTGCTGCTTTGTTGAAGTTGTATGTACTCGTTGTAGGACATGCCGGAGTACGCCGGAGATTGGCCTTCTCTCTCTAATAACTCCGGCAATGGCACGACCACCGTGTTGACCGACGGTCCATGTGGCTCTGCTATGGAGATCCTTGTCCTTGTGTTGTTCACCACTGCTCTATGACATACACTCTTGTATTTGCCATTGGTCAGCACCTATATATATATATATGTACATACAAACAATAACACTTTATACACATTATAATAAATTGTTCTAATAAGTATGAACTTTTTTCTTTACCAACATTACAATTTGGTTCTCATGATTTTTTTTTTAATTTTAAATTAATGCTGATAAAAGGGTAGAGATCATTAATGTTAAAAATATAGATTATAGAAAGTCAGATAGAATATAGTAGAGCATATGTGACTAGCTTGTCAATAGATTGGGTTACATCTCAAATAATCTACTTATTTTAATTATATCATCATTTTACGTATATGATTATTTACTATAGAACTATTCGTAATATTATAACTATAGTGCTACAAATATATATATATGTATATATATGGAAAAGTTCTCAATGGTTATTACCCACACATGGGTACCTAGATAAATGTGCAAATATGCTGACATGGCATGTAGGTGACTTGGTACATAAAGTTACCAACAAGTAAAGATTCTTTTTTTTTTTTGCATTAATTTCGAAATTGGTTTTTTTTTTTTGGTCATTAGGAATGGTGATACCAACCAATAAAAGGTAAACTCTCTTTTCAAGTTTTGAATTAATTTAAAATTTTAAAAATTAGGGTTTCATAATAAATGCACATTCATTTCTTAAACTCTCTATTCTTCTTCTTCTTCTTTCAAAGTAAAAAAATAAACATAAAAAAATCAAAATTGCACCATCATTTTCGTGAGCATGTGAAGGAGAGAAAGAAGAAAAAAAAAACGTGTGAGGAAAAAATAGAGGGGGAGAGAGAGAAAACGTATGGGAGTAAAGGGGAAGGGGATGAAGAATAAAAGAAGTAGATCTAAGGATTTAGAAGGAAGGGTTGGAAAGAAGAGACAATTTTTTTATGATAGCTCATTGTCTCCTAATCGAATCAGGTCAAAATTGCTTTTAGATCGCGCTCGTCGGTATAGATCTCCTATGAAAAGTTTGGAGTCGTCATCTTCAATGTTTGAAAGTAGAACTCGGCGTTGTCTTCATAATGAGTCTTATTGTTCTTTTTGTAAGGCAATATCTTCATATCTATATATGTGTCTATGATTGAGATCTCATTTTATGTTTATATTAGAACACTTAGATTATATTTTTCTAAAATATTTTTTCTATTTAAAAATTAGGAATACGAAAACCATGTATGTGTAGATGAGGTAGACCGTGATGTTCCTATCCCACCATGGAGTTTTGTCATACCTGATGAAGATGGTGATGCAATGACCATTAATATACCATCAGATGTAAACAAAGGGAACCTTCAAATTCCAGACCATGTAAAATGTGTATGTATTATTTTTATTATTATTATTATTATTTTAATTATTTTTTAAAATTTATATTAGTTTATTTTTTATAGGTTGGGGTGGCAAAAGTAAATGCTTTGCTCACAATGGTTGTTGGTTTGCAAAATATTTTGGTTACAAAGATCCTTGAATCTAGAGATAGGTTAGATGGTTCAAATAATATTATCCATCAACTTCGTCGTCGTCTGGTTGGTATATCTTAATTAATTTCATAATTTTACAGTATGAAACATTATCTGGTTGGTATATGTTTATCTAATTTTATTTATTTATTGTTTTGTACAGCAACTATGTGAAGCATCTCAAATATCTGAAGACCATAATCAAGATATCATTGATAGTAGCAATGTAATCAATAAATATAGAGATGTGGAGTAGTAATTTGGTTTACTTTTGTATTTTTATATTGTTGATCGAAATAAGTTTGTTTAATTTCCAATGTAGCATTTTAAATATTATTTGGTGCAAGTATATGTAATTTCCAATGAACTAATTGAAATATATTTTTTTAATTTCTTTAATGTATTAAATTTTAATTTCAAAATTATTATTTCAAATTTGAGATTTTATTATTTAAATCTTATATTGGAAATCACAACTAATTAATGATTTTTTATGTACCCTAAAATAATGGATGACTATTGGTTTTTCTAACAATAATAGAACATCAAAACAAAAATAAGAAATAAATATTTCCATATTACAGTATAAAATACAAATTTAAAAAGAAAAAACAACTTTGATTTATGCCAAAGTACTTTGATTATAGGTAAAATGAATCAATACAACTCTTCATTTTTTTCCAAAAAATGTTAACTTAATTAATTTTATTTTTTCCATAAACTACAAAACAATACAACTTTTCAAATTTTCTATTATCAATAAATGAGCATTTATTGATAAGATTACATCACAACCAATAACTATTGATATTCTTTACCTTGAAAATATATTTTTTAATTGAAACTTTTTTAAAATCATTATTTTCGGCATGCACTAATTAAAAAAAAATTCAGCTAGCATTAAAAAACTATTTTGATTTTTTAAAAGAAGCATCTCTTTGTATTCTCTTGGGAAAATCAAATTATGATGTTTTGAAATTATATATTTATTCATTAGTCCTATATTGCCCAATAAGGAATCTTATTCATTTAATATAATTGGTTAGGTAATTTATAAAATCCATTAATTTAGAGATTGCTTAATGGTAAATTGTTAATTTTTAATTAAAATTTTACATTGAAAACCGAAAATTAATATACAATTTCGGCATTAATTTAAAAAAAAAAATTGGACAATTTCACTCCAAAAAAATTATTAACATTATTAATAAATAAATAATAATAAGATTTTATCTGAAGACCCAAAAACAAATAAAAGTTTCTTTTCATAACAAATCCTCATAAGAAAATGTCCATAAAAAAAATTAAAACATAATAGAATAAAAATATTATAGTAAGACCTAAGGAAACACATAGAAACAATAAATTTAAAAATAAAAAAAAACACTTGAAGCATTTTAGAAATTGTCATTCTTCTTTGTCATCTTCTTCTCCTTATCCTTCAAATATTTCTCCCACACCTCGTTCTTTTTCCTCTCTACATCAAAATAGTTGGCCACTGATTCATGCAGAGTTTGCATCGCAAAAGTGCATCTTGTCATCTCTAGAACAAATTCATCCATGTTGTTCTTCAATTACAGTAGACGACTGATATTTTCATTAAATTTTTGGAACATAATATCGAAATATATTACTTTTGGATTGTACTCTAGTTGAGCATCAAGTGGATTCACATCTTTTTCACCACCGCTAAACTTCTCAGTCTTGATATTCTTCAATTGAGACTTTGCATCATTGTCAAACTTCTCAACCTTGATCTTCTTCAATGGAAAATTTACTTCATCATCTTTAGAATCAAAGGGTGAAGAGTTATCTTCATTCTTTGAATATGTTGAATATGATATGTTGATGATAGACATGGTAGTTGAATGTTTGTAAAACTTGATTTAAAAAAAAAAAAAAAAAAATAGGACAATCGATTTTGGCTATATGGGAATATATTTATAGTGTGTGTTATGAAGAAACAATGCAACCTTTCACATTCTTAATAAAATATTTTGGATTTATTTAAAAATAAATAATAAAATATTATTGAAAGAATAAATAATTAATATTTGGTAACTTCCCAATGTAAACACTAATCATGCATTCACATTAATTAAATATTATTTCTATTTTATAAAAGAGACCCATTAATTTCGGCCACCTATATTTCAATAAGCAATTTCACAAATTAAATGCATTTAACAAAAAAAAAATCAAAAACCGAAAAAATAATAACAATATTAAACTATGTCATATAATACAAGAACCACACTTTCTTAATTTAATGAATAAATAATTAATATGTTATTACTTCCCAAATGTAATTAGTAATCATGTAGCAACATTTAATTTAATATTGTCTTTTTGAATCATTTATCAATAAATTTCAGCTACAACCAATTTTTATAATTTAATATTAAATTTTTAATAAAAATCACTCATTAATTTCAGCCACTATGTTTTTATTACAAATTTGACCAATTAAATGCTTTAAAAAAACAAAAAAATAAATAAAAAACCGAAAAAATAATAACAATATTAAACTATGTCATTTAATGCAAGAACCACACTTTCTTAATTTAATGAATAAATAATTAATATGTTGTTACTTCCCAAATGTAATTAGTAATCATGTAGCAACATTTAATTTAATATTGTCTTTTTGAATCATTTATCAATTAATTTCGGCTGCTACCAATTTTTATAATTTAATATTAAATTTTTAATAAAAATCACCCATTAATTTCAGCCACTATAATTTTAATTACAAATTTGACCAATTAAATGCATTAAAAAAATAAATAGAAAATAGAATTAATAATTTAAGACACTTAATACAACTACCACAATTTTTTGATTTAATGAATTTAAAAAAATAAAATTAAATAAAAATTTGATAAGGTGAAACTGTATAATTTTATTATTGGTAGATATTTACAAATTTAATTAATTCTTATCCTAAACTAAAAAAAAATTCAGGAATTTAATAAATCATTAAATTATAGTATTGATTTTATTTTATTAATAATGATAATTATTTTAATAATACAAAAAGAAATTAGAATTAAAAAAACCTTAATTGAAAATTTTAAAATAAAAAATATATATTTATTGTTATCCAATAAATTAGCATTGATGACGTGGCAAGTAATCCCTGGACACGTGGCTGACACCTGGAAGCGTCTGCTAGAGTATCGACCAGAGGACACAGTAGAAGCAGGGTAAGCCCGTCTTACCCGCGACCAGTCTGGTCGATGGTTCCGTGTACAAGGCAACATTTATGGGAAGATCTTTGTAATCCCGAATTTATCTCACTCAATCTCCTGGGTACCTGATTATTCAGGGGAGAATATCTGTAACAATCTTTTGTAACCCCCCTTGAGCCTATAAATAGCAAGAGATAGCTCAAGGGAGGGGACTTTTGGCTTTTGAATCATTCGAAACTATAGCAATTCTCCTAAAAACTTGTATTGTTCTTCAGAGGTTAGTGAAACTCATTGAACCCTAGTTCTTTGATCACTCTTCTAATTCTTATATCAATATCAGTCTAAGTGGACATAGGTCATTACCAGATCCTGGGGCCGAACCACTATAAAAATTCTTGTGTGATTTACTATTTTTTCCATACGTTCTTCTCTATACATTCATTCATATCAATCACATTTTGACTCCGTGTCAGTTGGCCAAATCTTGGGTCAACTTTCTGGTGCTTTCATTGAGAGATTGATTTATTGCTGTTAAGAAAACTAATGGCGAAAGCAGGAAAGAAAACTGGGCAGGCGACCGCCGCTGCACCGTCAAACCCGCCACCTCCTCCTCCTCCTGCAAGCATAGCAGAAGATGAGCCGCAACTGGATTTTGAAGAGGAGGAAATGGATGATGCGACGCTGAAGAGTACTCTGGGCGCGTTGCAGGAAGAGCTGGCTAGTCTGAGGGCCAGTCAAGAGACCGCCGCTGAAGTTATGGCGCGGCAGCAGCAGGAGATTGAAAGGCAGCGCGCGGAATTGAGCGAAAGGCAGGCGGAGGTGGATCGCCGCCATAACGAAGCCATGGCATCCCTGGAGGCCGCCTTGCTGTTGGCTAGAAATCAGCCTGCACCTGCCTCGCAGCCTGACCAACCGGTGAATGGGCCACCCTAGAGGGGTCCTAATCCGAGCCCACCGATTCAGCCTTCGAGTCCGCAAAGGCCCGAGCAGCCTCAGATGCCCCATGACGATGTCCCACAGGATCCTGAGGCACAGCCACCATCCCAAGCTGCTCGGGGTAATCCCCCGCAACAGAGGCAGAATAGGGCCGAGCGTCAACCTCGCAGCCCTAGACGCCATAGAGATGATGGGCCGAACCTACCGAACAGAGGTCAGTACCCTCCTGGCAACAGGAGAGACTCGGAGTTAGGCTCTGCGGTCCGGGGCCCCCCACGGCACGATGGTGCACGGGGACACCACGACCAGCGCAGACCACCCTCTAACGCTCGGGATGGTTCAGCCAAAAACGGGCATCGAGGGAACAATCGATCTCACCATAGCCAGTCAAGGTTCAGAGATGACCACGGATACAATGAGGCTGACTCAGGCAAGGGAAATGCCGGTGGGAGGAATGGAGAAAGAGGTAAAAGCAGGAGCCAAGTACCTCAAGATGACCAACCAAATAGACAAGACGCTGGGGGGCAGCCCAGACAAAATAATGTCTTCAACCGGCTCGGTGGTAGCGAGCAGCGAGGAAGAGAAGAGGACCTGAGAAATGTACTCAATGATCGCCGCGAGAGACACGGCGAGAACGTCCTCCCAGCAACAGAGGCCACCGCGATTCCTACCACAGTGCAGGCCCAGATAGATGCACTCAACCAGGCTGTGCAGCAGCTGGTCGGAGGAAGGACTTCTTACATCGACCACGACAGGAGGAAAGGCACTCCTTTCGTCCAAAGGATAGCTAACGCCGAAACCTCCAGCGAATTCAAGATGCCTACGCTCCCAAACTTTGATGGATATGGGGAGCCAGTCTCGCATGTGAATAAGTTTGAGATTCAGATGGACATTCAGAAAGTGTCCGAAGACGCTCGGTGCAGGATCTTCCCTGCAACACTTTCTGAAGCAGCGCAGGAGTGGTTCTTTAAGTTCCCGCCTGCAAGCATAGTCTCTTGGGAAATGTTCGTAAGGGAGTTCTACGGACAGCTCTATGCAGGTCGTGTGCACCCAACCGAAGCAAACAAGCTAGTCGAAATTCGCCAGCAGGACGGGGAGTCAGTGAAGGATTACGTCTAGCGCTTTATGCTAGCGGCAGCTGGAGCAAAAACAGTCGGAGATGAAGGCAAGATGATGGCCATTACCGCAGGGGTTAAACATTGCTCTCCCCTCTGGAAAAGTCTCCGAAAGGAAGGAGTTAGAACAACCCAGGAGTTCTTGGACCGAGCTGATCGTTACATCAAGCTCGAAGAGGCCATTGCTGATGATGGAAAACCCTCGAACAAGGGTAAGAAGGCCGCCGAGCTCGCCAAAGCCGCCAATGGTTCCAAACCTAATGGCAACGGCAAAGGCAACGGAAACGGCAACGGTAATGGCAAGAATGGTGGAAAACGGCCGTATAACGAGCCTTCCACCTCCGACAACAAACGAGCCAAGGGTAATCGTTATGAACCTAGGTTCACTAACTACACTGCCCTCGTTGAGTCTCGGGGAGAGGTTTACCAGGCCACAAGCTCTAGTGTGCCTTACAAGAAACCTGGACCCATTTGAAAGGACATTTCGAAAAGAGACACTACCAAGTTCTGTCGTTACCATAACGACTACGGACATGACACTAATGAGTGCAACCAGTTAAAAGACGAAATCGAGTTCCTTATTAGACAAGGACACTTGAGAAGATACGTACGGGCCTCGGGAAATTCTCAACGAGAAGCTTCAGGTGGCAACGAGCAGGCGACCACACGCCAACGCTCGCCACCATTACAGCCTGCCCCCGTAGCTGGAACACTCTTAACCATCTGTGGAGGCCCGCACCTCGCGGGAAACAGCGGAAAGGCCAGAGAACGATATGCCCGGACTCAGCGCCACGACCAGGACATCGAGATGATGACTGTGGAGGACCGTGCACCAAAAAAGGCTCGGTCAGAGGAAGGTGAGATAACCTTCTCTGATGGCGATGCCCAACACGTCCGGTTCCCACATGCCGATCCGTTGGTCGTGGACATCCAGATGGCCAAGATGATGGTAAAGAGGGTACTAGTCGATACAGGAAGTTCAGTGAACATTCTGTATAAGTCAACACTGGAACGCATGAAATTGTCCGTAAAGGACTTGGAGCCCTGCAATCAGACGATATATGGCTTCTCTGGAGAAGGACTCGCCCCAACCGGAATGATCAAACTTCCAGTAACGACGGGTACGACGCCTACAACAAGGACATTACTCGCCACTTTTGTAGTGGTCGATTGTCCTTCGGCGTACAACGCCGTTATCGGAAGGCCCATACTGGTTGATCTACGGGCCGTCACCTCTATGTGGCATCTAGCCATGAAGTTTCCAACAAACGCGGGGGTAGGACGCGTTTTAGGAAACCAAAGGGAAGCCAGGGAGTGCTACAACACCTCGATCACAAAGGCGAAAAGTGGAACGTCAAGGAGCACTACCCCAGACCGATTGCAGATGGCAGTAGATACGCAAGCCCAATCAGGTGGTGAAGTCACCAAATAGGGTGTTGCCCAAAGCGAGGATGGAGATTTGGATCCTCGCTTTGGGGATTTTGAAGAGAATGTTGGAACCGTCGAGGACCTGGAGGAGGTCCAACTCGACAAAGAAGACCCGACCAGAGTCATGAAGGTTGGGAAAAACTTAGAGCCTACCACGAAGCATGCACTGGTGGAATTCTTGCGAAGGAACCAGGAAGTTTTCGCCTGGTCGCACAAAGACATGGTGGGGATAGATTCTGCGGTAATCAGCCATGTCTTGAACATAGATAAAACTTTTCCACCCGTGCAACAAAAAAGAAGGCTGCTTGATAAAGATAGATCAAGAGCCTTGAAATAAGAAGTCGAAAGACTTAAGGAGAATGGGTTTATCAGGGTGGCGTTTTATCCGTCGTGGGTCTCAAATCCGGTGCTGGTCCCCAAGCCTAACGGCAAGTGGCGGACCTGTGTGGATTTTACAGACCTCAATAAAGCCTGCCCAAAAGACTGCTTCCCACTCCCAAGAATCGACCAGCTGGTCGATGCGACCACAGGACATGAGATCCTCTCGTTCATGGATGCGTATTCGGGCTACAACCATATTAGCATGCATCCCCCTGACGAGGATCACACCAGCTTTCGGACCGATACGGGCTTATACTGTTACAAAGTCATGTCCTTCGGACTGAAAAACGCAGGTGCGACTTACCAACGGCTAGTCAACCACATGTTTAAGGAGCTGATCGGTGCAAACATGGAGGTATATGTGGATGACATGCTGGTAAAGTCTAAAAAGGCAGAAGGACATGTGAGGGATCTACAAGAGTGCTTTGATGTGTTAAACAAGTACCAGATGAAGTTGAATCCCCTCAAATGTTCCTTTGGAGTCGGATCAGGGAAATTTTTGGGGTTTATAGTAAATTCAAGAGGAATCGAGGCCAACCCTGACAAGATAAAAGCCCTGATCGACATGAAGTCGCCGGAGAAGATCAAGGATGTACAAAGTTTGACCGGAAGGATCGCCGCCCTGAGTAGATTCATCTCGAAATCAACTGACAAATGTGTCCCTTTCTTCAATCTACTCAGGGGCAATAAAAAGTTTGAATGGACGGGAGACTGCGAGCAAGCATTCCAGGCCTTGAAAGCTCATATGGCGCAACCTCCCATCTTGTCAAAACCGATCGAAGGAGAAACTTTGTTTATTTATCTGGCGATTACTGAAGTTGCTGCTAGTGCGGTACTTGGACGGGAAGAAGAAGGCGTACAGAAAGCAGTCTACTATGTCAGCAAGAGGCTAATCGGTGCAGAATTAAGATATCCGCCAATCGAAAGGTTAGCATATTGCTTAATACTAGCCTCCAGGAAGTTGCGTCCTTACTTCCAAGCCCATCCTATCACAGTTCTAACCGACCAGCCCCTTCGGCAAGTCCTCCAAAAACCTGAGGCGGCTGGGCGATTGTTAAAATGGGCAGTCGAACTAGGGCAGTTCGATATAACGTATTCACCGCGAGCAGCAATAAAGGGACAAGTCTTGGCCGATCTTGTTGCGGAGTTCACCGAACTCCCAGACAGTGAGCAGCGCGAACAGCCTGAAGCGCCCATGCCTCAAGACAAAACTCCTTCGTGGAAGCTATTCACGGATGGTTCATCCAACGAATCCCACGCTGGAGCGGGAGTGATATTGATAACGTCGAAAGGGCATCAATTTCACTGCGCAATCAGGTTCGACTTCACCGCGTCAAACAATGAAGCAGAATATGAAGCACTCCTCGCTGGATTGAGAATGGCCAAAGACATGAGCATAAAGAAGCTTGATATTTATAGTGACTCACAGCTAGTCGTGAATCAAGTCCTGGGAGAATATCAAGCACGAGGCTTAAAGATGATGGCCTACCTGAATAAAACGAAGGATTTGCTAGCCCAGTTTACAAAGTACACCCTCCAGCAAATTCCGCGAGACCAGAATTCGAATGCAGACGCCCTGGCTAAACTCGCGAGCACAAAGGATGCAGACACCTTGAACATAGTTCCAGTAGAAAGACTGAATAAGCCGAGCATAGAAGCGGCCGAAGCCAATATGGAGATTCATCTAGAAGATACATGGATGGCGCCTTACTTGGAGTATCTGACGAATGGTACACTGCCAGCAGATAGAAACAAAGCCAGAACTCTGCAAAGGCGAGCCGCTAGGTACATACTGGTCGATGGTGTTATGTACCGAAGAGGATATTCAATGCCACTACTCAGGTGCGTTACACCAGAAAAAGCTAAGGAACTCATGAAGGAGGTGCATGAAGGCTTCTGCGGAGATCACGCTGGGGGGCAAAGTTTGGCGAAAAAGATTCTAAGGCAAGGCTACTTCTGACCAACAATGAACGAGGATTCGATGGAGTATGTACGAAGATGCGACAAATGTCAAAGGTTCTCCAAGATTCCACGAGCAGCTCCAAATGAACTAAAACAGATGCAGAGCCCGTGGCCTTTCGCAGTATGGGGGATAGATTTGATTGGATCCTTGCCTACAGGGAAAGGCGGAGTAAAGTATACAGTTGTGGCAGTTGATTACTTCACCAAATGGGCCGAAGCTGAACCACTCACAACCATCACGATCAAGAAAGTTCTTGACTTCGTCAACAAGAACATTGTATGCCAGTATGGTCTGCCCAGGAAGATAGTTTCAGACAATGGGACCCAGTTTGACAGCGACTTATTCACCGATTTCTGCGAAAGGCATGGAATTGTTAAAAGCTTTTCTTTAGTCGCACACCCCCAAGAGAATGGGCAAGTAGAAGCCGTGAACAAAACTCTTAAAGACACCCTAAAGAAAAGACTTGAAGAAGCTAAAGGAGCGTGGCCAGAGCAGCTGCCTGAAGTCCTATGGTCGTATAGAACGTCCCACCGAACAGCAACAGGCCATACCCCATTTTCCTTGGCCTATGGATATGAGGCCATGTTGCCTGTCGAGTTAGATCCCCCCTCACATCAGCGCTTAACTTACGACCAGGATCAGAACAGCCAGCTAATGATGGACTCCCTAGACACAATCGACGAGATGCGAGAGAAATCTCAACTCTGAGTTGCTGCTTACCAGCAAAAAGTCGCCCGGTACTTTAACTCCAAAGTTAAAGAAAGAAAATTCAATGTCGGTGACTTAGTGCTACGATGAGTTTTCTTAAATACCTGCGACCCCACTGCTAGAGTGCTCGGACCTAATTGGGAAGGACCTTACCAGATTGAAGAAGTCCTTCACCCAGGCACATACAAACTTGCACGCTTAAACGGAGATCTCGTTCCACGTTACTGGAATGGAGAACACCTGCGCAAGTATTATCAATAAACAGTCCTTTTTAAAGGACTGGCTTGTGTAAAGATTTTCAATTTTTTACAAGTTTTGTAAAGAGGGTTAGCCACGCTGTATGGCTAACTACTCGTATATGTAAGGTTCTATTATAGAATCACTCGTAAAGACATGTTTAGTCCATTTTTAATACGAGATTATAAGGGACTGTGCGCAGCCAGTCATTCTTGCCAACCTTTGTGAATTTACATTTGCAAGTATTTGTTCATTACGTGTGTTGTTTTGTTGTATTACAAGTATCGTTTTTTACACGAACAGGAATGTTCGAACAGGCCATGGTCAAGGAAAGTGACCAAGGACCTAAAGCTCCTCGATCACTTGGGGGGCATATAAGGCACATCGATAGAAAAGTATACTCTCAAGGTATGTAAACACATGAACAAAATGAGTGAAAGCATGCTACAGTACTTAGAGTATTTTTCAAAATTTAGGTTTTGTTAAATCATGCCAAAGTACTATGCTAAGTTCAGTCATTCGGACAAATGTTATAATAAGTAAAAATATTATAGCATCAAGATTTAAGCTTTTACACCACAAGCATCGCTGCTTGGATGTAACTGTTCAAGTAAAAGAAAAAAAGATTTACTGCCCGTGCAGCAAAGTTTAAAAAAGAAACTATTGTCTTTACATCACGACCCGTGGGTCGTATATCCAAAAAGAAAAGAAAAAAAGAAAATTCTAAGAGGCATTCGGGGCCGGAGGGTCCTGGGCAGCATCCTGGTTGGTCGCGTCCTCGACAACTTCTTCTTCCACACCAGCGACACTTGGAGATGCGGGGGTTGCAGCTCTTGCCTCCTCTTCGGCCAGTTGGGCAGCGCATCGAGCCAACTCTGCAGTTCTGACTTCCTTTGAAAGGTAACTAAAGTCAGCACCCTGATTATGTTTCCAGAAATTGTAGAAACACCAGAGTGTCGTCCTCTTGTACTTTTCCAGATTCTTGGAGTTGTCAAGCTCCAACTGCTTCACCTTGCCCCCGAGAGTGACAATAGCCTCATCCTTGGACTTGAGTACCTCTCCCAGATGCTTGATTTCGCGAAGATGGGCTTGGTTGAAATCTCGATACTCCTGCCTCAACTTGACTGCTGCATTCTTCGCAGCTTCAGCCTCTGATAGCTTAGTCACCGCCGCATCCCTCTCTCGGACCATTGCCTCCAACTCCTTGGCATGCCTAGCCTCAGCAGCCGAAAGCTCCTCGGCCGCCTTCACCTGATACCTCTCGATGGCCTTTGCCTTAGCCTGCTCGAGGTAAGCCTGGGCTCGGGTACGAGCAGTAGTGGCAGACAGCAAGGCCTGTAAATAAAGCAAAAAGGAGTTAGAACTTATCATGAGGACTAAAAGACTAAAGCTTAAAATACAAAGAAGTACTTACGCTGGAGATTTTGTTCAGAGCCCTGTTTAGGATCTGGTCGACTAGCAGGTCTTCAGCTTCGACCATTGCAGCTCTAACACGGTCGCCTTTGCCGATGCGATCGAGGCGATCCCTGGCAGATCGAATGGCACGGCTCATGAGTCTGGCCCCAAGAGCTTCTTCACGAGTAAGCTGCTCTCTGGCAGGCGCGGCTGGAGGTTTCGACGGGGCAGGGGGAGTCTGCTGCTCGGAAAGAACTGGAGGAGGGGTAGAAGTTTGCCCTGTTGGCGCAGGACTTTGCCCAGATGGCGCGTCTTGAGGAATGTCTTCTGTTCGACCCTTCTTGGCTGGAGGGCCTCAGCTGGATTCACCAGTTCTTTTCTTAGGCTTCCGTTGGAGTTGAGGAACCTCCTCTTTGTCCTCGGCCTGGTACATGTCGAAGATGTTGGGAGTAGACATATCTGCATGTAGGTAAACACAACAAGTTAATAAGAAAAGAGGCAGGTGAAAGTATGTTATACAACTGAAAGGAGGTAACAAAGTAAATACCCGAGCTACAACTACTGGTCGCTACACTATTGACTCTATTAGTCATATACTCATTATCTGGCATGAAGAAGTCTGGCCCTAGATTTGGAGCATATGTAAAGTTACCATCCCCGTCAAACAAGTGACAGGGAATTGGCAAACCATTTAAAAGCGAAATAACTTTACCGTTATCGTCAGATGATTCTCCCAAGTCAACAATAGGCTCTTTGGCCTTTTCTTTCCCCTTGCCTTGGGGAGCAGAAGGCCTTTCTGCGGAAGGGCTACCCGTGGGTTCCCTGATTGTAACCCCCGTTGGCCTCCTTCGGGGAGGAGGCACAGGAGGTTGCTGCTCGGGAACCCCCTCGGCAGTGGCTTCGTCCACCACGGACCCTCTATTTTCATGGCGAGGAGCCAGGAGGCCAGACAGCCTCAAGTTTGTTTCAGTTATCAGGGTCTTGACACTTTTTACTGCGTCAGACGTCCTGGCCAGAGCATTGGACCTCAACACCATGTCTGGTGTTGGGGTCGGACGTAACCAAGGGCCTGAAAAGCAGATTAAGGTTTGAGAAAAATGAAAGGAGACACCTTAGATTAAAATATCGACCAGTCAAAGACAAGCTCTTACCTCCTCGTGCGAAGGACAAATTGTTGCTGGTTATGTATGGAGTAAGGAAATACTCCTTATTGTAGTGCCCCACGTTTGATATATGGGTAGTGCCACTCAAGAACGTCCGGCCGGTCTCCTGGTGGCAGAAGTGGAAGAAGCCCGTCCCGTTGTGTTGCGGGTTAGATTTAAGATCAAAAAGATAGTTGACCTCGTGGGGCGAAGGTTCTGGCCATTTGTTAAGTTTATACAAGATATAGAGTGCGGCCAGCATCCTATATCCATTTGGAGTTATCTGGAAGGGGGCGACACCAAAATAATTGGCCACCCCCACAAAAAAGGGATGAAGAGGGAGGTAAGCTCCCGCCTCAATGTGATACCGGGACCAGGCGCTGTTCGCACCTCCTGGGAGGTTAGCCCTCTGGTCTGCGATAGGACGTATAATAGTAACCCCCGTGAGGGGGAATTTTCTGAAGCAGTTAGCGACCATTCGAGGGGTCACTAGACTGTCTGGGGAAGTATACCACTTGACATTAGGCGGATTCCGATGGCGAGGGCGGGCCCTAGTTTGGATATTAGGGTCAGGAATGATATTTTCTTGACCACTGGTCGAGGGAACCCTAGCCTGTGAATCAGGCTAGGCAGGAGAATTTGGATTGCTTTCGGACTCAGGTCTTTTCTTGCCAGTAGACTTGGAGCGGGCCATTGGAGAGGAAGGATGGGGTCTGGAAGAGGATCACGAGAAAGGAATATTGTGGACACGGTCAGCTGGTTGTTCTTCTCCCTCGAGCAGCTGGGCGAGAAGGTCGTCGTCGATGGGTCTTTCACCTCCCCACAAATCTGGCATTAAATTCTGCAAATAGAAGAATGGGGAGGTGAGGATATAGAACTTTAAAAGGCTTTTTAGAATAACGCTGGTCGAGTATAAAAGTTAGGCTTTTATACAACAGCATTCTAACAAAAAGCTAAATCCTTCTACACGAACAGTTTGAAAAACGGGTCAAAGGGTGAAAGTAAAAAGTTTTTCTGGAAAAGCTTTTTCAACTCCCCTTAGGGCAGGAAAAATTTATTTTTCAACTGGCTTAAAGATCGAAATTTTACTTCGATTTTACGTCCTAAAAAGCATGATCCTGGGTTTTAAACTAACTCGTAACTCTACTTTACCTACAAAAACATTCTGTCTACAAGCACCTTAAACCAGAAACAGAAAAACTTAAACAGTCCACCATCAGAAGCACGCACCACGAGAAATTAGAAGCATGGGGTTTCGAAAACTTACCAAGAAGAGTGATCGTGGAGGTGGAAGAAAGGTCTTCGGAGATAAAGGAGCTCACGGTCTGAGTCTTGGAAGAGCAGGAAAACGGTCTCCGGAGAAGTTTAAAGCTCTGGTTTTTAGGGTTTTCTGCAAAGACAATGGCGTGCGTAAAAAGAAAAAGGAGGCTTCGACGATCTTATATAAGTTTGTTTCTGATATTAAAAAAGTGTAATCATTAGTTTTCCTTATTCAAAGTATGGGGAAACGGGATGGCCGTCGAAATCGTTTCGGGGGAACTGAAAAGGCATGATTAGACAGAAGTGGGTTGCTTTTTCCAAGAACACACGAAGGGTTCTGACACGTCAAGTGGGGTTACCGAAGAGTCATTCGTTCAAAAGTTTATTTACTGTTCGTAGTAAATAAACTTTGGGGGGAAAATGTTATCCAATAAATTAGCATTGATGATGTGGCAAGTAATCCCTGGACACGTGGCTGACACCTGGAAGCATCTGCTAGAGTATCGACCAGAGGACACAGTAGAAGCAGGGTAAGCCCGTCTTACCCGCGACCAGTCTGGTCGATGGTTCCGTGTACAAGGCAACATTTATGGGAAGATCTTTGTAATCCCGAATTTATCTCACTCAATCTCCTGGGCACCCGATTATTCAGGGGAGAATATCTGTAACAATCTTTTGTAACCCCCCTTGAGCCTATAAATAGCAAGAGATAGCTCAAGGGAGGGGACTTTTGGCTTTTGAATCATTCGAAACTATAGTAATTATCCTAAAAACTTGTATTGTTCTTCAGAGGTTAGTGAAACTCATTGAACCCTAGTTCTTTGATCACTCTTCTGATTCTTATATCAATATCAGTCTAAGTGGACGTAGGTCATTACCAGATGCTGGGGCCGAACCACTATAAAAATTCTTGTGTGATTTACTGTTTTTGCCATACGTTCTTCTCTATACATTCATTCATATCAATCACAGTTTATCTCCGTGTCAGTTGGCCAAATCTTGGGTCAACATTTATATATTAGGGACATCATATTTGCACTCCAATAATATATAAAGACACTCCATTAATTAAACAAAAAATTAATTTTATATTCATTTCTAACACTTTTTCTCAAAAAAAAATTATTGGCATTATTTAATTTTTTTTTTGTTAATTTCAAAAAGCTTTTTTATATTATTTTCATCATTATTTTTAAAAAATAATGATTTTTTTTTATGAAAAAGCCTCTTATTTTAACAAGTTTTTAATATATATATATATTTTAATATTATTTATTTAAATATTTTAAAAATATATTATTTATATGTATTGTTTAAAATATGAAAAATAAAAAAATTATGTCATAATTAGGACTGCTTAGTGCAATGTTATCTAGTAATAATTTTTCGGGATCGGATCCCCTTCTAAATTCTCTACTATATCTTAGTGCAATGTTAACTAGTAGTATTTTTCGGGATCAGATCCCCTTCTAAATTCACTACTCTATCTTACTCAGCATGACAACTATATGAGACCCTAGCGGTAGTATTGGTTTACTAGTGTACCTTGGAACAGTTCATTATGTCAAAATTAGGTCTGCTTAGTGCAATGTTATCTAGTCATAATTTTTCTGGGATCAGATCCCCTTCTAAATTCACTACTATATCTTAGTGCAATGTTATCAAGTAATATTTTTCCGGGATCGGATCCCCTTCTAAATTCACTACTCTATCTTACTCAGAATGACAAATATATGAGACCCTAGCAGTAGTATTGGTTTACTAGTGTACGTTGGAACGGTTCATTATGTCATAATTAGGTCTATTTAGTGCAATGTTATTTAGTAATAATTTTTCAGGATCAGATCCCCTTCTAAATTCATTACTATATCTTAGTGCAATGTTATCTAGTAGTATTTTTTCGAAATCGGATCCCCTTCTAAATTTACCACTCTATCTTACTCATAATGACAACTATATGAGACCCTATCGGTAGTATTGGTTTACTAGTGTACGTTGGAACGGTTCATTATGTCATAATTAGGTCTGCTTAGTGCAATGTTATCTAGTAATAATTTTTCAGGATCGGATCCCCTTCTAAATTCACTACTATATCTTAGTGCAATGTTATCTAGTAGTATTTTTCGGGATCGGATCCCCTTCTAAATTCATTACTCTATCTTACTCAGCATGACAACTATATGAAACCCTAGTGGTAGAATTGGTTTACTAGTATACGTTGGAACAATTCATTATGTCATAATTAGGTCTGCTTAGTACAATGTTATCTGGTCATAATTTTTCTGGGATCGGATCCCCTTCTAAATTCACTACTATATTTTAGTACAATGTTATCTAGTAATATTTTTCCGGGATCGGATCCCCTTCTAAATTCACTACTCTATCTTACTCAGAATGACAACTATATGAGACCCTAGTGGTAGTATTAGTTTACTAGTGTACGTTGGAACGGTTCACTATGTCATAATTGGGTCTGCTTAGTGCAATGTTATCTAGTCATAATATTTTGGGATCAGATGCCATTCTAAATTCATTACTATATCATAGTGCAATGTTATCTAGTAGTATTTTTTCGAGATCGGATCCCCATCTAAATTCACTACTATATCTTACTCAGAATGACAACAATATGAGACCCTAGCGGTAGTATTGGTTTACTAGTGTACGTTGGAAAGGTTCATTATGTCGTTATTAGGTCTACTTAGTGCAATGTTATCTAGTAATAATTTTTCAGGATCGGATCCCCTTCTAAATTCACTACAATATCTTAGTGCAATGTTATCTAGTAGTAATTTTCGGGATCGGATCCCCTTCTAAATTCACTACTCTATCTTACTCAGAATGACAACTATATGAGACCCTAGCGGTACTATTGGTTTACTAGTGTACTTTGGAACGGTTCATTATGTCATAATTAGGTCTGCTTAGTGCAATGTTATCTAGTAATAATTTTTCAGGATCGGATCCCCTTCTAAATTCACTACTATATCTTAGTGCAATGTTATCTACTAGTATTTTTCGGGATCGGGTCACCTTCTAAATTCACTACTCTATCTTACTCAGAATGACAACTATATGAGACCCTAGCGGTAGTATTGGTTTACTAGTGTACGTTGGAACGGTTCATTATGTCATAATTAGGTCTACTTAGTGCAATGTTATCTAGTAATAATTTTTCAGGATCAGATCCCCTTCTAAATTCACTACTATATCTTAGTGCAATGTTATCTAGTAGTATTTTTCGAGATTGGATCCCCTTCTAAATTCACTACCCTATCTTACTCAAAATGACAACTGTATGAGACCCTAGCGGTAGTATTGGTTAACTAGTGTACGTTGGAATGGTTTATTATGTCATAATTAAGTCTGCTTAGTGCAATGTTATCTAGTAATAATTTTTCAGGATCGGATCCCCTTCTAAATTCACTACTATATCTTAGTGCAATGTTATCTAGTAGTATTTTTTCGGAATCGGATCCCCTTCTAAATTTACTACTCTATCTTACTCATAATGACAACTATACCAGACCCTATCGATAGTATTGGTTTACTAGTGTACGTTGGAACGATTCATTATGTCATAATTAGGTCTGCTTAGTGCAATGTTATCTAGTAATAATTTTTCAGGATCGGATCCCCTTCTAAATTCACTACTATATCTTAGTGAAATGTTATCTAGTAGTATTTTTCGAGATCGGATCCCCTTCTAAATTCATTACTCTATCTTACTCAGCATGACAACTATATGAAACCCTAGTGGTAGTATTGGTTTACTAGTATACGTTGGAATAGTTCATTATGTCATAATTAGCTCTGCTTAGTGCAATGTTATCTAGTCATAATTTTTCCGGGATCGATTCCCCTTCTAAATTCACTACTATATTTTAGTGCAATGTTATCTAGTAATATTTTTCCGGGATCAGATCCCCTTCTAAATTAACTACTCTATCTTACTCAGAATGACAACTATATGAGACCATAGTGGTAGTATTAGTTTACTAGTGTACGTTGGAACGGTTCATTATGTCATAATTTGGTCTGCTTAGTGGAAAGTTATCTAGTCATAATATTTTGGGATCAGATGCCATTCTAAATTCATTACTATATCATAGTGCAATGCTATCTAGTAGTATTTTTTCGAGATCGGATCCCCATCTAAATTCACTACTATATCTTACTCAGAATGACAACAATATGAGACCTTAGCGGTAGTATTGGTTTACTAGTGTACGTTGGAACGGTTCAATATGTCTTTATTAGGTCTGCTTAGTTCAATGTTATCTAGTAATAATTTTTCAGGATCGGATCCCCTTCTAAATTCACTACTATATCTTAATGCAATGTTATCTAGTAGTATTTTTCGGGATCGGATCCCCTTCTAAATTCACTACTCTATCTTACTCAGAATGACAACTATATGAGACCCTAGCGGTACTATTGGTTTACTAGTGTACGTTGGAACGGTTCATTATGTCATAATTACGTCTGCTTAGAGCAATGTTATCTAGTAATAATTTTTCAGGATCGGATCCCCTTCAAAATTCAGTACTGTATCTTAGTGCAATGTTATCTAGTAGTATTTTCCGGGATCGAGTCCCCTTCTAAATTCACTACTCTATCTTACTCAGAATGACAACTATATGAGACCCTAACGGTAGTATTGGTTTACTAGTGTACGTTGGAACGGTTCATTATGTCATAATTAGGTCTACTTAGTGCAATGTTATCTAGTAATAATTTTTCAGGATCGGATCCCCTTCTAAATTCACTACTATATCTTAGAGCAATTTTATCTAGTAGTATTTTTCAAGATTGGATCCCCTTCTAAATTCACTACTCTATCTTACTCAGAATGACAACTGTATGAGACCCTAGCGGTAGTATTGGTTTACAATAGTACGTTGGAATGGTTCATTATGTCATAATTAAGTCTGCTTAGTGCAATGTTTTCTAGTAATAATTTTTCAGGATCGGATCCCCTTCTAAATTCTCTACAATATCTTAGTGCAATGTTATCTAGTAGTATTTTTCTGGATCGGGTCCCCTTCTAAATTCACTACTCTATCTTACTCAGAATGACAACTATATGAGACCCTAACGGTAGTATTGGTTTCCTAGTGTACGTTGGAACAGTTCATTATGTCATAATTAGGTCTGCTTTGTGCAATGTTATCTAGTAATAATTTTTCAGGATCGGATCCCCTTCTATATTCACTACTATATCTTAGTGCAATGTTATCTAGTAGTATTTTTTGGGACTGGATCCCCTTCTAAATTCACTACTCTATCTTACTTAGAATGACAACTATATGAGACTCTAGTGGTAGAATTAGTTTACTAGTGTACTCTGGAACGGTTCATTATTACATAATTAGGTCTGCTTAGTGCAATGTTATCTAGTCACAATATTTTGGGATCGGTTGCCATTCTAAATTCACTACTATATCTTAGTGCAATGTTGTCTAGTAGTATTTTTTTGAGATCAGATCCCCATCTAAATTTACTACTCTATCTTACTCAGAATGACAACTGTATGAGACGCTAGCGGTAGTATTGGTTTACTAGTGTACGTTGGAATGGTTCATTATGTCATAATTAAGTCTCCTTAGTGCAATGTTATCTAGTAATAATTTTTCAGGATCGGATCCCCTTCTAAATTCACTACTATATTTTAGTGCAATGTTATCTAGTAATATTTTTCCGGGATCAGATCCCCTTCTAAATTCACTACTCTATCTTACTCAGAATGACTACTGTATGAGACCCTAGTGGTAGTATTAGTTTACTAGTGTACGTTGGAACGGTTCATTATGTCGTAATTAGGTCTGCTTAGTGCAATGTTATCTACTCATAATATTTTGGGATCAGATGTCATTCTAAATTCATTACTATATCATAGTGCAATGTTATCTAGTAGTATTTTTTCGATATCGGATCCCCATGTAAATTCACTACTATATCTTACTCAGAATGACAACTATATGAGACTCTAGTGGTAGTATTAATTTACTAGTGTACGTTGGAACAGTTCATTATTACAAAATTAGGTCTGCTTAGTGCAATGTTGTCTAGTCACAATATTTTGGGATCGGATGCCATTCTAAATTCACTACTATATCTTAGTGCAATGTTATCTAGTAGTATTTTTCGTGATCGGATCCCCTTCTAAATTCATTACTCTATCTTACTCAGCATGACAACTAAATGAAACCCTAGTGGTAGTATTGGTTTACTAGTATACGTTGGAACAGTTCATTATGTCATAATTAGGTCTGCATAGTGCAATGTTATCTAGTCATAATTTTTCTGGGATCGGATCCCCTTCTAAATTCACTACTATATTTTAGTGCAATGTTATCTAGTAATATTTTTCCGGGATCAGATCCCCTTCTAAATTCACTACTCTATCTTACTCAGAATGACTACTATATGAGACCCTAGTGGTAGTATTAGTTTACTAGTGTACGTTGGAACGGTTCATTATGTCGTAATTAGGTCTGCTTAGTGCAATGTTATCTACTCATAATATTTTGGGATCAGATGTCATTCTAAATTCATTACTATATCATAGTGCAATGTTATCTAGTAGTATTTTTTCGAGATCGGATCCCCATGTAAATTCACTACTATATCTTACTCAGAATGACAACTATATGAGACTCTAGTGGTAGTATTAATTTACTAGTGTACGTTGGAACAGTTCATTATTACATAATTAGGTCTGCTTAGTGCAATGTTGTCTAGTCACAATATTTTGGGATCGGATGCCATTCTAAATTCACTACTATATCTTAGTGCAATGTTGTCCAGTAGTATTTTTTCGAGATCAGATCCCAATCTAAATTCACTACTCTATCTTACTCAGAATGACAACTGTATGAGACCCTAGCGGTAGTATTGGTTTACTATTGTACGTTGGAATGGTTCATTATGTCATAATTAAGTCTACTTAGTGCATTGTTATCTAGTAATAATTTTTCAGGATCGGTTCCCCTTCTAAATTCACTACTATATCTTAGTGCAATGTTATCTAGTAGTATTTTTCGGGATCAGGTCCCCTTCTAAATTCACTACTCTATCTTACTCAGAATGACAACTATATGAGACCCTAACGGTAGTATTGGTTTACTAGTGTACGTTGGAACGATTCATTATGTCATAATTAGGTCTGCTTAGTGCAATGTTATCTAGTAATAATTTTTCAGGATCGGATCCCCTTCTAAATTCACAACTATATCTTAGTGCAATGTTATCTAGTAGTATTTTTCGAGATCGGATCCCCTTCTAAATTCATTACTCTATCTTACTCAGCATGACGACTATATGAAACCCTAGTGGTAGTATTGGTTTACTAGTATATGTTGGAACAGTTCATTATGTCATAATTAGGTCTGCTTAGAGCAATGTTATCTAGTAATAATTTTTTAGGATCGGATCCCCTTCTGATTTCCCTACTATATCTTAGTGCAATGTTATCTAGTAGTATTTTTCGGGATCGGGTCCCCTTCTAATTCACTACTATATCTTACTCAGAATGACAACTATATGAGACCTTAGCAGTAGTATTGGTTTACTAGTGTGCTTTGGAACGGTTCATTATGTCATAATTAGGTCCGCTTAGTGCAATGCTATCTAGTAGTAATATTTCAGGATTGGATCCCCTTCTAAATTCACTACTATATCTTAATGCAATGTTATCTAGTAGTAATTTTCGGGATCGGATCCCCTTCTGAATTCACTACTATATCTTACTCAGAATGACATCTATATGAGACCCTAGCGGTAGTATTGGTTTACTAGTGTACGTTGGAACGGTTCATTATGTCATAATTAGGTCTACTTAATGCAATGTTATCTAGTCATAATTTTTCTGGGATCGGATCCCCTTCTAAATTCACTACTATATCTTAGTGCAATGTTATCTAGTAGTATTTTTCGGGATCGGATCCCCTTCTAAATTCACTACTCTATCTTACTAAGAATGACAACTATATGAGACCCTAGCGGTACTATTGGTTTACTAGTGTACGTTGGAACAGTTCATTATGTCATAATTAGGTCTCCTTTGTGCAATGTTATCTAGTAATAATTTTTCAGGATCGGATCCCCTTCTAAATTCACTACTATATCTTAGTGCAATGTTATCTAGTAGTATTTTTTGGGACCGGATCCCCTTCTAAATTCACTACTCTATCTTACTTAGAATGACAACTATATGAGACTTTAGTGGTAGTATTAGTTTACTAGTGTACGTTGGAACGGTTCATTATTACATAATTAGGTCTGCTTAGTGCAATGTTATCTAGTCATAATATTTTGGGATCGGATGCCAATCTAAATTCACTACTATATATTAGTGCAATGTTGTCTAGTAGTATTTTTTCGATATCAGATCCCCATCTAAATTCACTACTATATCTTACTTAGAATGACAACTATATGAAACCCTAGTAGTAGTATTGGTTTGCTAGTGTACGTTGGAATGGTTCATTATGTCATAATTAGATCTGCTTAGTGCAATGTTATCTAGTAATAATTTTTCAAGATCGGATCCCCTTCTAAATTCACTACTATATCTTAGTGCAATGTTATCTAGTGGTTTTTTTTCGGAATCGGATCCCCTTCTAAATTTACTACTCTATCTTACTCATAATGACAACTATATGAGACCCTATCAGTTGTATTGGTTTACTAGTGTACGTTGGAACGGTTCATTATGTCATAATTAGGTCTGCTTAGTGCAATGTTATCTAGTAATAATTTTTCAAGATCAGATCGCCTTCTAAATTCACTACTATATCTTAGTGCAATGTTATCTAGTAGTATTTTTCGGGATCGGATCCCCTTCTAAATTCATTACTCTATCTTACTCAGCATGACAACTATATGAAACCCTAGTGGAAGTATTGGTTTACTTGTATACGTTGGAACTGTTCATTATGTCATAATTAGGTCTGCTTAGTGCAATGTTATCTAGTCAAAAAATTTCTGGGATCGGTTCCCCTTCTAAATTCACTACTATATTTTAGTGCAATGTTATCTAGTAATATTTTTCCGAGATCAGATCCCCTTCTAAATTCACTACTCTATCTTACTCAGAATGACAACTATATGAGATCCTAGCGGTACTATTGGTTTACTAGTGTACGTTGTTACGGTTCATTATGTCTTTATTAGGTCTGCTTAGTGCAATGTTATCTAGTAATAATTTTTCAGATCGGATCCCCTTCTAAATTCACTACTATATCTTAGTGCAATGTTATCTAGTAGTATTTTTCGAGATCGGATCCCCTTCTAAATTCTCTACTCTATCTTACTCAGAATGACAACTATATGAGACCCTAGCTGTACTATTGGTTTACTAGTGTACGTTGGAACGGTTCATTATGTCATAATTAGGTCCGCTTAGTCCAATGTTTTCTAGTAATAATTTTTCAGGATCGGATCCCCTTCTAAATTCACTACTATATCTTAGTGCAATGTTATCTAGTAGTATTTTTCGGGATCGGGTCCCCTTCTAAATTCACTACTCTATCTTACTCAGAATGACAACTATATGAGACCCTAACGGTAGTATTGGTTTACTAGTGTACGTTGGAACGGTTCATTATGTCATAATTAGGTCTGCTTAGTGCAATGTTATCTAGTAATAATTTTTCAGGATCGGATCCCCTTCTAAATTCACTACTATATCTTAGTGCAATGTTATCTAGAAGTATTTTTTGAGATCGGATCCCCTTCTAAATTCATTACTCTACCTTACTCAGCATGACAACTATATGAAACCCTAGTGGTAGTATTGGTTTACTAGTATATGTTGGAACAGTTCATTATGTCATAATTAGGTCTGCTTAGTGCAATGTTATCTAGTAATAATTTTTGAGGATCGGATCCCCTTCTAAATTCTCTACTATATCTTAGTGCAATGTTATCTAGTAGTATTGTTCGGGATCGGGTCCCCTTCTAATTCACTACAATGTCTTTCTCAGAATGACAACTATATGAGAACTTAGTGGTAGTATTGGTTTACTAGTGTACTTTGGAACGGTTCATTATGTCATAATTAGGTCTGCTTAGTGCAATGCTGTCTAGTAGTAATATTTCAGGATTGGATCCACTTCTAAATTCACTACTATATCTTAGTGCAAAGTTATCTAGTAGTAATTTTCGGGATCGGATCCCCTTCTGAATTCACTACAATATATTACTCAGAATGACAACTATATGAGACCCCAGCGGTAGTATTGGTTTACTAGTGTACGTTGGAACGGTTCATTATGTCATAATTAGGTCTACTTAATGCAATGTTATCTAGTCATAATTTTTCTGGGATCGGATGCCCTTCTAAATTCACTACTATATCTTAGTGCAATGTTATCTAGTAGTATTTTTCGGGATCGGATCCCCTTCTAAAATCACTACTCTATCTTACTAAGAATGACAACTATATGAGACCCTTGCGGTACTATTGGTTTACTAGTGTACGTTGGAACGGTTCATTATGTCATAATTAGGTCTGCTTAGTGCAATGTTATCTAGTAATAATTTTTCAGGATCGGATCCCCATCTAAATTCACTACTATATCTTAGTGCAATGTTATCTAGTAGTATTTTTTGGGAGCGGATCCCCTTCTAAATTCTCTACTCTATCTTACTTAGAATGACTACTATATGAGACTCTAGTGGTAGTATTAGTATACTTGTGTACGTTGGAACGGTTCATTATTACATAATTAGGTCTGCTTAGTGCAATGTTATCTAGTCATAATATTTTGGGATCGGATGCCACTCTAAATTCACTACTATATCTTAGTGCAATGTTGTCTAGTAGTATTTTTTCGATATCAGATGCCCATCTAAATTCACTACTCTATCTTACTCAGAATGACAACTGTATGAGACCCTAGCGGTAGTATTGGTTTACTAGTGTACGTTGGAATGGTTCATTATGTCATAATTAATTCTGCTTAGTGCAATGTTATCTAGTAATAATTTTTCAGGATCGGATCCCCTTCTAAATTCACTACTATATCTTAGTGCAATGTTATCTAGTAGTATTTTTCGGGATCAGATCCCGTTCTAAATTCATTACTCTATCTTACTCAGCATGACAACTATATGAAGCCCAAGTGGTAGTATTGGTTTACTAGTATACGTTGGAACAGTTCATTATGTCATAATTAGGTCTGCTTAGTGCAATGTTATCTAGTCATAATTTTTCTGGGATCGGATCCCCTTCTAAATTCACTACTATATTTTAGTGCAATGTTATCTAGTAATATTTTTTCGGGATCAGATCCCCTTCTAAATTCACTACTCTATCTTACTCAGAATGACAACTATATGAGACCCAAGTGGTAGTATTAGTTTACTAGTGTACGTTGCAACGGTTCATTATGTCATAATTAGGTCTGCTTAGTGCAATGTTATCTAGTCACAATATTTTGGGGTCAGATGCCATTCTAAATTCATTACTATATCATAGTGCAATGTTATCTAGTAGTATTTTTTCGAGATCGGATCCCCATGTAAATTCACTACTATATCTTACTCAGAATGACAACTATATGAGACCTTAGCGGTAGTATTGTTTTACAAGTGTATGTTGGAACGGTTCATTATGTCTTTATTAGATCTGCTTAGTGCAATGTTATCTAGTAATAATTTTTCAGGATCGGATCCCATTCTAAATTCACTACTATATCTTAGTGCAATGTTATCTAGTAGTATTTTCCGGGATCGGGTCCCCTTCTAAATTCACTACTCTATCTTACTCAGAATGACAACTATATGAGACCCTAGCAGTTGTATTGGTTTACTAGTGTACGTGGGAAGGGTTCATTATGTCATAATTAGGTCTACTTAGTGCAATGTTATATAGTAATAATTTTTCAGGATCGGATCCCCTTCTAAATTCACTACTATATCTTAGTGCAATGTTATCATGTAGTATTTTTCGAGATTGGATCCCCTTCTAAATTCACTACTATATCTTAGTGCAATGTTATCTAGTGGTTTTTTTTCGGAATCGGATCCCCTTCTAAATTTACTACTCTATCTTACTCATAATGACAACTATATGAGATCCTATCGGTTGTATTGGTTTACTAGTGTACGTTGGAACGGTTCATTATGTCATAATTAGGTCTGGTTAGTGCAATGTTATCTAGTAATAATTTTTTAGGATCAGATCCCCTTCTAAATTCACTACTATATTTTAGTGCAATGTTATCTAGTAGTATTTTTCGGGATCGGATCCCCTTCTAAATTCATTACTCTATCTTACTCAGCATGACAACTATATGAAACCCTAGTGGTAGTATTGGTTTACGAATATACGTTGGAACTGTTCATTATGTCATAATTAGGTCTGCTTAGTGCAATGTTATCTAGTCAAAAATTTTCTGGGATCGGATCCCCTTCTGAATTCAATACTATATTTTAGTGCAATGTTATCTAGTAATATTTTTCCGGGATCAGATCCCATTCTAAATTCACTACTCTATCTTACTCAGAATGACAACTATATGAGACCCTAGCGGTACTATTGGTTTACTAGTGTACGTTGTTACGGTTCATTATGTCTTTATTAGGTCTGCTTAGTGCAATGTTATCTAGTAATAATTTTTCAAGATCGGATCCCCTTCTAAATTCACTACTATATCTTAGTGCAAAGTTATCTAGTAGTATTTTTCGGGATCGGATCCCCTTCTAAATACACTACTCTGTCTTACTCAGAATGACAACTATATGAGACCCTAGCTGTACTATTGGTTTACTAGTGTACGTTGGAACGGTTCATTATGTCATAATTAGGTCCGCTGAGTCCAATGTTTTCTAGTAATAATTTTTCAGGATTGGATCCCCTTCTAAATTCACTACTATATCTTAGTGCAATGTTATCTAGTAGTATTTTTCGGGATCGGGTCCCCTTCTAAATTCATTACTCTATCTTACTCAGCATGACAACTATATGAAACCCTAGTGGTAGTATTGGTTTACGAATATACGTTGGAACTGTTCATTATGTCATAATTAGGTCTGCTTAGTGCAATGTTATCTAGTCAAAAATTTTCTGGGATCGGATCCCCTTCTGAATTCAATACTATATTTTAGTGCAATGTTATCTAGTAATATTTTTCCGGGATCAGATCCCATTCTAAATTCACTACTCAATCTTACTCAGAATGACAACTATATGAGACCCTAGCGGTACTATTGGTTTACTAGTGTACGTTGTTACGGTTCATTATGTCTTTATTAGTTCTGCTTAGTGCAATGTTATCTAGTAATAATTTTTCAAGATCGGATCCCCTTCTAAATTCACTACTATATCTTAGTCCAAAGTTATCTAGTAGTATTTTTCGGGATCGGATCCCCTTCTAAATACACTACTCTGTCTTACTCAGAATGACAACTATATGAGACCCTAGCTGTACTATTGGTTTACTAGTGTACGTTGGAACGGTTCATTATGTCATAATTAGGTCCGCTGAGTCCAATGTTTTCTAGTAATAATTTTTCAGGATTGGATCCCCTTCTAAATTCACTACTATATCTTAGTGCAATGTTATCTAGTAGTATTTTTCGGGATCGGGTCCCCTTCTAAATTCACTACTCTATCTTACTCAGAATGACAACAATATGAGACCCTAACGGTAGTATTGGTTTACTAGTGTACATTGGAACGGTTCATTATGTCATAATTAGGTCTGCTTAGTGCAATGTTATCTAGTAATAATTTTTCAAGATCGGATCCCCTTCTAAATTCACTACTATATCTTAGTGCAATGTTATCTAGTAGTATTTTTCGAGATCGGATCCCCTTCTAAATTCATTACTCTATCTTACTCAGCATGACGACTATATGAAACCCTAGTGGTAGTATTGGTTTACTAGTATATGTTGGAACAGTTCATTATGTCATAATTAGGTCTGCTTAGTGCAATGTTATCTAGTAATAATTTTTGAAGATCGGATCCCCTTCTAAATTCTCTACTATGTCTTAGTGCAATGTTATCTAGTAGTATTTTTCGGGATCGGGTCCCCTTCTAATTCACTACAATATCTTACTCAGAATGACAACTATATGAGACCTTAGTGGTAGTATTGATTTACTAGTGTACTTTGGAACGGTTCATTATGTCATAATTAGGTCTGCTTAGTGCAATGCTGTCTAGTAGTAATATTTCAGGATTGGATCCCCTTCTAAATTCACTACTATATCTTAGTGCAAAGTTATCTAGTAGTAATTTTCGGGATCGGATCCCCTTCTGAATTCACTACTATATATTACTCAGAATGACAACTATATGAGACCCCAGCGGTAGTATTGGTTTACTAGTGTACGTTGGAACGGTTCATTATGTCATAATTAGGTCTACTTAATGCAATGTTATCTAGTCATAATTTTTCTGGGATCGGATGCCCTTCTAAATTCACTACTATATCTTAGTGCATTGTTATCTAGTAGTATTTTTCGGGATCGGATCCCCTACTAAATTCACTACTCTATCTTACTAAGAATGACAACTATATGAGACCCTAGCGGTACTATTGGTTTACTAGTGTACGTTGGAACGGTTCATTATGTCATAATTAGGTCTGCTTAGTGCAATGTTATCTAGTAATAATTTTTCAGGATCGGATCCCCATCTAAATTCACTACTATATCTTAGTGCAATGTTATCTAGTAGTATTTTTTGGGACCGGATCCCCTTCTAAATTCTCTACTCTATCTTACTTAGAATGACAACTATATGAGACTGTAGTGGTAGTATTAGTTTACTTGTGTACGTTGGAACGGTTCATTATTACATAATTAGGTCTGCTTAGTGCAATGTTATCTAGTCATAATATTTTGGGATCGGATGCCACTCTAAATTCACTACTATATCTTAGTGCAATGTTGTCTAGTATTATTTTTCCGATATCAGATGCCCATCTAAATTCACAACTCAATCTTACTCAGAATGACAACTGTATGAGACCTTAGCGGTAGTATTGGTTTACTAGTGTACGTTGGAATGGTTCATTATGTCATAATTAAGTCTGCTTAGTGCAATGTTATCTAGTAATAATTTTTCAGGATCGGATCCCCTTCTAAATTCACTACTATATCTTAGTGCAATGTTATCTAGTAGTATTTTTCGGGATGAGATCCCCTTCTAAATTCATTACTCTATCTTACTCAGCATGACAACTATATGAAACCCAAGTGGTAGTATTGGTTTACTAGTATACGTTGGAACAGTTCATTATGTCATAATTAGGTCTGCTTAGTGCAATGTTATCTAGTCATAATTTTTCTGGGATCGGATCCCCTTCTAAATTCACTTCTATATTTTAGTGCAATGTTATCTAGTAATATTTTTCCGGGATCAGATCCCCTTCTAAATTCACTACTCTATCTTACTCAGAATGACAACTATATGAGACCCTAGTGGTAGTATTAGTTTACTAGTGTACGTTGCAACGGTTCATTATGTCATAATTAGGTCTGCTTAGTGCAATGTTATCTAGACACAATATTTTGGGATCAGATGCCATTCTAAATTCATTACTATATCATAGTGCAATGTTATCTAGAAGTATTTTTTCGAGATCGGATCCCCATGTAAATTCACTACTATATCTTACTCAGAATGACAACTATATGAGACTTTAGCGGTAGTATTGTTTTACTAGTGTATGTTGGAACGGTTCATTATGTCTTTATTAGATCTGCTTAGTGCAATGTTATCTAGTAATAATTTTTCAGGATCGGATCCCCTTCTAAATTCACTACTATATCTTAGTGCAATGTTATCTAGTAGTATTTTCCAGGATCGGGTCCCCTTCTAAATTCACTACTCTATCTTACTCATAATGACAACTATATGAGACCCTAGCAGTTGTATTGGTTTACTAGTGTACGTTGGAAGGGTTCATTATGTCATAATTAGGTCTACTTAGTGCAATGTTATATAGTAATAATTTTTCAGGATCGGATCCCCTTCTAAATTCACTACTATATCTTAGTGCAATGTTATCTAGTAGTATTTTTCGAGATTGGATCCCCTTCTAAATTCACTACTATATCTTACTCATAATGACAACTATATGAGACCCTATCGGTAGTATTGGTTTACTAGTGTACGTTGGAACGGTTCATTATGTCATAATTAGGTCTGCTTAGTGCAATGTTATCTAGCCATAATTTTTCTGGGTTCAGATCCCCTTCTAAATTCACTACTATATTTTAGTGCAATGTTATCTAGTAATATTTTTCCGGGATCAGATCCCCTTCTAAATTCACTACTCTATCTTACTCATAATGACAACTATATGAGACCCTAGCGGTACTATTGGTTTACTAGTGTACGTTGGAATGGTTCATTATGTCTTTATTAGGTCTGCTTCGTGCAATGTTATCTAGTAATAATTTTTCAGGATCGGATCCCCTTCTAAATTCACTACTATGTCTTAGTACAATGTTATCTAGTAGTATTTTTCGGGTTCGGGTCCCCTTCTAAATTCACTACTCTATCTTACTCAGAATGACTACTATATGAGACCTTAACGGTAGTATTGGTTTACTAGTGTACGTTGGAACGGTTCATTATGTCATAATTAGGTCTGCTTAGTGCAATGTTATCTAGTAATAATTTTTCAGGATCGGATCCCCTTCTAAATTCACTACTTTATCTTAGTGCAATGTTATCTAGTAGTATTTTTTGGGACCGGATCCCCTTCTAAATTTACTACTCTATCTTACTTAGAATGACAACTATATGAGACTCTAGTGGTAGTATTAGTTTACTAGTGTACGTTGGAACGGTTCATTATTACATAATTAGGTCTGCTTAGTGCAATGTTATCTAGTCATAATATTTTGGGATCGGATGCCATTCTAAATTCACTACTATATCTTAGTGCAATGTTGTCTAGTAGTATTTTTTCGATATCAGATGCCCATCTAAATTCACTACTATATCTTACTAAGAATGAAAACTATATGAAACCCTAGTAGTAGTATTGGTTTGCTAGTGTACGTTGGAATGGTTCATGATGTCATAATTAGATCTGCTTAGTGCAATGTTATCTAGTAATAATTTTTCAGGATCGGATCCCCTTCTAAATTCACGACTATATCTTAGTGCAATGTTATCTAGTAGTATTTTTTCGGAATCGGATCCCCTTCTAAATTTTCTACTCTATCTTACTCATAATGACAACTATATGAGACCCTATCGGTAGTATTGGTTTACAAGTGTACGTTGGAACGGTTCATTATGTCATAATTAGTTCTGCTTAGTGCAATGTTATCTAGTAATAATTTTTCAGGATCGGATCACCTTCTAAATTCAATACTATCTCTTAGTGCAATGTTATCTAGTAGTATTTTTCGGGATCGGATCCCCTTCTAAATTCATTACTCTATCTTACTCAGCATGACAACTATTTGAAAACCTGGTGATAGGATTGGTTTACTAGTATACAATGGAACAGTTCATTTTGTCAAAATTAGGTCTGCTTAGTGCAATGTTATCTAGTCATAATTTTACTGGGATCGGATCCCCTTCTAAATTCACTACTATATTTTAGTGCAATGTTATCTCGTAATATTTTTCCGAGATCAGATCCCCTTCTAAATTCACTACTCTATCTTACTCAGAATGACAACTATATGAGACCCTAGCGGTACTATTGGTTTACTAGTGTACGTTGGAACGGTTCATTATGTCTTTATTAGGTCTGATTAGTGCAATGTTATCTAGTAATAATTTTTCAGGATCGGATCCCCTTCTAAATTCACTACTATATCTTAGTGCAATGTTATCTAGTAGTATTTTTCGGGATTGGATCCCCTTCTAAATTCACTACTCTATCTTACTCAGAATGACAACTATATGAGACCCAAGCGGTACTATTGGTTTACTAGTGTACGTTGCAACGGTTCATTATGTCATAATTAGGTCAGCTTAGTGCAATGTTATCTAGTAATAATTTTTCAGGATCGGATCCCCTTCTAAATTCCCTACTATATCTTAGTGCAATGTTATCTAGTAGTATTTTTCGGGATCGGATCCCCTTCTAAATTAACTACTCTATCTTACTCAGAATGACAACTATATGAGACCCTAGCAGTACTATTGGTTTACTAGTGTACGTTGGAACTGTTCATTATGTCATAATTAGGTCTGCTTAGTGCAATGTTATCTAGTAATTATTTTTCAGGATCGGATCCCCTTCTAAATTCACTACTATATCTTAGTGCAATGTTATCTAGTAGTATTTTCCGGGATCGGGTCCCCTTCTAAATTCACTACTCTATCTTACTCAGAATGACAACTATATGAGACCCTAGCGGTAGTATTGGTTTACTAGTGTACGTTGGAACGGTTCATTATGTCATAATTAGGTCTACTTAGTGCAATGTTATCTAGTAATAATTTTTCTGGATTGGATCCCCTTCTAAATTCACTACTATATCTTAGTGCAATGTTATCTAATAGTATTTTTCGAGATTGGATCCCCTTCTAAATTCACTACTCTATCTTACTTAGAATGACAACTGTATGAGACCCTAGCGGTAGTATTGGTTTACTATTGTACGTTGGAACGGTTCATTATGTCATAATTAGGTCTGCTTAGTGCAATGTTATCTAGTAATAATTTTTCAGGATCGGATCCCCTTCTAAATTCACTACTATATCTTAGTGCAATGTTATCTAGTAGTATTTTTTGGGACCGGATCCCCTTCTAAATTCACTACTCTATCTTACTTAGAATGACAACTATATGAGACTCTAGTGGTAGTATTAGTTTACTAGTGTACGTTGGAACGGTTCATTATTACATAATTAGGTCTGCTTAGTGCAATGTTATCTAGTCATAATATTTTGGGATCGGATGCCATTCTAAATTCACTACTATATCTTAGTGCAATGTTGTCTAGTAGTATTTTTTCGATATCAGATGCCCATCTAAATTCACTACTATATCTTACTAAGAATGACAACTATATGAAACCCTAGTAGTAGTATTTGTTTGCTAGTGTACGTTGGAATGTTCCATTATGTCATAATTAGATCTGCTTAGTGCAATGTTATCTAGTAATAATTTTTCAGGATCGGATCCCCTTCTAAATTCACTACTATATCTTAGTGCAATGTTATCTAGTAATATTTTTTCGGAATCGGATCCCCTTTTAAATTTACTACTCTATCTTACTCATAATGACAACTATATGAGACCATATCGGTAGAATTGGTTTACTAGTGTACGTTGGAACGGTTCATTATGTCATAATTAGGTCTGCTTAGTGCAATGTTATCTAGTAATAATTTTTCAGGATCGGATCACCTTCTAGATTCACTACTATATCTTAGTGCAATGTTATCTAGTAGTATTTTTCAGGATCGGATCCCCTTCTAAATTCATTACTCATCTTACTAAGCGTGACAACTATATGAAACCCTAGTGGTAGTATTGGTTTACTAGTATACGTTGGAACAGTTCATTATGTCATAATTAGGTCTGCTTAGTGCAATGGTATCTAGTCATAATTTTTCTGGGATCGGATCCCCTTCTAAATTCACTACTATATATTAGTGCAATGTTATCTAGTAATATTTTTCCGGATTCATGATTCCCTTCTAAATTTACTACTCTATCTTACTCAGAATGACAACTATATAAGTCCCTAGTGGTAGTATTAGTTTACTAGTGTACGTTGGAACGGTTCATTATGTCATAATTAGGTTTGCATAGTGCAATGTTAACTAGTCATAATATTTTGGGATCCGATACCATTCTAAATTCATTACTATATCATAGTGCAATGTTATCTAGTAGTATTTTTTCGAGATCGGATCCCCATCTAAATTCACTACTATATCTTACTCAGAATGACAACTATATGAGACCTTAGCGGTAGTATTGGTTTACTAGTGTACGTTTGATCGGTTCATTATGTCTTTATTAGGTCTGCTTAGTGCAATGTTATCTAGTAATAATTTTTCAGGATCGGATCCCCTTCTAAATTCACTACTATATCTTAGTGCAATGTTATCTAGTAGTATTTTTCGGGATGAGATCCCCTTCTAAATTCATTATTCTATCTTACTCAGCATGACAACTATATGAAACCCAAGTGGTAGTATTGGTTTACTAGTATACGTTGGAACAGTTCATTATGTCATAATTAGGTCTGCTTAGTGCAATGTTATCTAGTCATAATATTTTGGGATCGGATGCCATTCTAAATTCACTACTATATCTTAGTGCAATGTTGTCTAGTAGTATTTTTTCGATATCAGATGCCCATCTAAATTCTCTACTATATCTTACTAAGAATGACAACTATATGAAACCCTAGTAGTAGTATTGGTTTGCTAGTGTACGTTGGAATGTTCCATTATGTCATAATTAGATCTGCTTAGTGCAATGTTATCTAGTAATAATTTTTCAGGATCGGATCCCCTTCTAAATTCACTACTATATCTTAGTGCAATGTTATCTAGTAATATTTTTTCGGAATCGGATCCCCTTTTAAATTTACTACTCTATCTTACTCATAATGACAACTATATGAGACCATATCGGTAGAATTGGTTTACTAGTGTACGTTGGAACGGTTCATTATGTCATAATTAGGTCTGCTTAGTGCAATGTTATCTAGTAATAATTTTTCAGGATCGGATCACCTTCTAGATTCACTACTATATCTTAGTGCAATGTTATCTAGTAGTATTTTTCAGGATCGGATCCCCTTCTAAATTCATTACTCATCTTACTAAGCGTGACAACTATATGAAACCCTAGTGGTAGTATTGGTTTACTAGTATACGTTGGAACAGTTCATTATGTCATAATTAGGTCTGCTTAGTGCAATGTTATCTAGTCATAATTTTTCTGGGATCGGATCCCCTTCTAAATTCACTACTATATATTAGTGCAATGTTATCTAGTAATATTTTTCCGGATTCATGATTCCCTTCTAAATTTACTACTCTATCTTACTCGGAATGACAACTATATAAGTCCCTAGTGGTAGTATTAGTTTACTAGTGTACGTTGGAACGGTTCATTATGTCATAATTAGGTTTGCTTAGTGCAATGTTAACTAGTCATAATATTTTGGGATCCGATACCATTCTAAATTCATTACTATATCATAGTGCAATGTTATCTAGTAGTATTTTTTCGAGATCGGATCCCCATCTAAATTCACTACTATATCTTACTCAGAATGACAACTATATGAGACCTTAGCGGTAGTATTGGTTTACTAGTGTACGTTTGATCGGTTCATTATGTCTTTATTAGGTCTGCTTAGTGCAATGTTATCTAGTAATAATTTTTCAGGATCGGATCCCCTTCTAAATTCACTACTATATCTTAGTGCAATGTTATCTAGTAGTATTTTTCGGGATCGGATCCCCTTCTAAATTCACTACTCTATCTTACTCAGAATGACAACTATATGAGACTCTAGCGGTACTATTGGTTTACTAGTGTAATTTGGAACGGTTCATTATGTCATAATTAGGTCTGCTTAGTGCAATGTTATCTAGTAATAATTTTTCAGGATCGGATCCCCTTCTAAATTCACTACTATATCTTAGTGCAATGTTATCTAGTAGTATTTTCCGGGATCGGGTCCCCTTCTAAATTCACTACTCTATCTTACTCAGAATGACAACTATATGAGACCCTAGCAGTTGTATTGGTTTACTAGTGTACGTTGGAACGGTTCATTATGTCATAATTAGGTCTACTTAGTGCAATGTTATCTAGTAATAATTTTTCAGGATCGGATCCCCTTCTAAATTCACTACTATATCTTAGTGCAATGTTATCTAGTTGTATTTTTCGAGATTGAATCCCCTTCTAAATTCACTACTCTATCTTTCTCAGAATGACAACTGTATGAGACCCTAGCGGTAGTATTGGTTTACTAGTGTACGTTGGAATGGTTCATTATGTCATAATTAAGTCTGCTTAGTGCAATGTTATCTAGTAATAATTTTTCAGGATCGGATCCCCTTCTAAATTCACTACTATATCTTAGTACAATGTTATCTAGTAGTATATTTCGAGTTTGGGTCCCCTTCTAAATTCACTACTCTATCTTACTCTGAATGACAACTATATGAGACCCTAACGGTAGTATTGGTTTACTAGTGTACGTTGGAACGGTTCATTATGTCATAATTAGGTCTGCTTAGTGCAATGTTATCTTGTAATAATTTTTCAGTATCGGATCCCCTTCTAAATTCACTACTATATGTTAGTGCAATGTTAACTAGTAGTATTTTTTGGGACCGGATCCCCTTCTAAATTCACTACTCTATCTTACTTAGAATGACAACTATATGAGACCCTAGTGGCAGTATTAGTTTACTAGTGTACGTTGGAACGGTTCATTATTACATAATTTGGTCTGCTTAGTGCAATGTTATCTAGTCATAATATTTTGGGTTCGGATGCCATTCTAAATTCACTACTATATCATAGTGCAATGTTATCTAGTAGTATTTTTTCGAGATCAGATCCCCATCTAAATTCACTACTATATCTTACTCAGAATTACAACTATATGAAACCCTAGCAGTAGTATTGGTTTGCTAGTGAACGTTGGAATGGTTCATTATGTCATAATTAGATCTGCTTAGTGCAATGTTATCTAGTAATAATTTTTCAGGATCGGATCCCCTTCTAAATTCACTACTATATCTTAGTGCAATGTTCTCTATTAGTATTTTTCGAGATCGGATCCCCTTCTAAATTCGCTACTCTATCTTACTCAGAATGACAACTGTATGAGACCCTAGCGGTAGTATTTGTTTACTTGTGTACGTTGGAACGGTTCATTATGTCATAATTAGGTCTGCTTAGTGCAATGTTATCTAGTAATAATTTTTTAGGATCGGATCCCCTTCTAAATTCTCTACTATATCTTAGTGCAATGTTATCTAGTAGTATTTTTCGGGATCGGGTCCCCTTCTAAATTCACTACTCTAACTTACTCAGAATGACAACTATATGAGACCTTAGCGGTAGTATTGTTTTACTAGTGTACTTTGGAACGGTTCATTATGTCATAATTAGGTCTGCTTAGTGCAATGCCATCTAGTAGTAATTTTTCAGGATTGGATCCCCTTCTAAATTCACTACTCTATCTTACTCAGAATGACAACTATATGAGACCCTAGCGGTAGTATTGGTTTACTAGTGTACGTTGGAACGGTTCATTATGTCATAGTTAGGTCTACTTAATGCAATGTTATCTAGTCATAATATTTCTGGGATCGTATCCCCTTCTAAATTCACTACTATATCTTAGTGCAATGTTATCTAGTAATATTTTTTCGGGATCGGATCCCCTTCAAAATTCACTACTCTATCTTACTCAGAATGACAACTATATGAGACCCTAGTGGTAGTATTTGTTTACTAGTTTACGTTGGAACGGTTCCTTATGTCATAATTAGGTCTGCTTAGTGCAATGTTATCTAGTCATAATATTTTGGGATCAGATGCCATTCTAAATTCCTTACTATATCATAGTCCAATGTTATCTAGTAGTATTTTTTTGAGATCGGATCCCCATCTAAATTCACTACTATATATTACTCAGAATGACAACTATATGAGACCCTAGCGGTAGTATTGGTTTACTAGTGTACATTGGAACGGTTCATTGTGTCTTAATTAGGTCTGCTTAGTGCAATGTTATCTAGTAATAATTTTTCAGGATCGGATCCCCTTCTTAATTCACTACTATATCTTAGTGTAATGTTATCTAGTAGTATTTTTCGGGATCGGATCCTCTTCTAAATTCACTTCTCTATCTTACTCAGAATGACAACTATATGCGACCCTAGCGGTACTATTGGTTTACTAATGTACGTTGGAACGGTTCATTATGTCATAATTAGTTCCGCTTAGTGCAATGTTATCTAGTAATAATTTTTCTGGGATCGGATCCCCTTCTAAATTCACTACTATATCTTAGTGCAATGTTATCTAGTAGTATTTTCCGGGATCGGGTCCCCTTCTAAATTCACTACTCTATCTTACTCAGAATGACAACTATATGAGACCCTAGTGGTAGTATTGGTTTACTAGTGTACGTTGGAACGGTTCATTATGTCATAATTAGGTCTGCTTAGTGCAATGTTATCTAGCCATAATTTTTCTGGGTTCAGATCCCCTTCTAAATTCACTACTATATTTTAGTGCAATGTTATCTAGTAATATTTTTCCGGGATCAGATCCCCTTCTAAATTCACTACTCTATCTTACTCATAATGACAACTATATGAGACCCTAGCGGTACTATTGGTTTACTAGTGTACGTTGGAATGGTTCATTATGTCTTTATTAGGTCTGCTTCGTGCAATGTTATCTAGTAATAATTTTTCAGGATCGGATCCCCTTCTAAATTCACTACTATGTCTTAGTACAATGTTATCTAGTAGTATTTTTCGGGTTCGGGTCCCCTTCTAAATTCACTACTCTATCTTACTCAGAATGACTACTATATGAGACCTTAACGGTAGTATTGGTTTACTAGTGTACGTTGGAACGGTTCATTATGTCATAATTAGGTCTGCTTAGTGCAATGTTATCTAGTAATAATTTTTCAGGATCGGATCCCCTTCTAAATTCACTACTTTATCTTAGTGCAATGTTATCTAGTAGTATTTTTTGGGACCGGATCCCCTTCTAAATTTACTACTCTATCTTACTTAGAATGACAACTATATGAGACTCTAGTGGTAGTATTAGTTTACTAGTGTACGTTGGAACGGTTCATTATTACATAATTAGGTCTGCTTAGTGCAATGTTATCTAGTCATAATATTTTGGGATCGGATGCCATTCTAAATTCACTACTATATCTTAGTGCAATGTTGTCTAGTAGTATTTTTTCGATATCAGATGCCCATCTAAATTCACTACTATATCTTACTAAGAATGAAAACTATATGAAACCCTAGTAGTAGTATTGGTTTGCTAGTGTACGTTGGAATGGTTCATGATGTCATAATTAGATCTGCTTAGTGCAATGTTATCTAGTAATAATTTTTCAGGATCGGATCCCCTTCTAAATTCACGACTATATCTTAGTGCAATGTTATCTAGTAGTATTTTTTCGGAATCGGATCCCCTTCTAAATTTTCTACTCTATCTTACTCATAATGACAACTATATGAGACCCTATCGGTAGTATTGGTTTACAAGTGTACGTTGGAACGGTTCATTATGTCATAATTAGTTCTGCTTAGTGCAATGTTATCTAGTAATAATTTTTCAGGATCGGATCACCTTCTAAATTCAATACTATCTCTTAGTGCAATGTTATCTAGTAGTATTTTTCGGGATCGGATCCCCTTCTAAATTCATTACTCTATCTTACTCAGCATGACAACTATTTGAAAACCTGGTGATAGGATTGGTTTACTAGTATACAATGGAACAGTTCATTTTGTCAAAATTAGGTCTGCTTAGTGCAATGTTATCTAGTCATAATTTTACTGGGATCGGATCCCCTTCTAAATTCACTACTATATTTTAGTGCAATGTTATCTCGTAATATTTTTCCGAGATCAGATCCCCTTCTAAATTCACTACTCTATCTTACTCAGAATGACAACTATATGAGACCCTAGCGGTACTATTGGTTTACTAGTGTACGTTGGAACGGTTCATTATGTCTTTATTAGGTCTGATTAGTGCAATGTTATCTAGTAATAATTTTTCAGGATCGGATCCCCTTCTAAATTCACTACTATATCTTAGTGCAATGTTATCTAGTAGTATTTTTCGGGATTGGATCCCCTTCTAAATTCACTACTCTATCTTACTCAGAATGACAACTATATGAGACCCAAGCGGTACTATTGGTTTACTAGTGTACGTTGCAACGGTTCATTATGTCATAATTAGGTCAGCTTAGTGCAATGTTATCTAGTAATAATTTTTCAGGATCGGATCCCCTTCTAAATTCCCTACTATATCTTAGTGCAATGTTATCTAGTAGTATTTTTCGGGATCGGATCCCCTTCTAAATTAACTACTCTATCTTACTCAGAATGACAACTATATGAGACCCTAGCAGTACTATTGGTTTACTAGTGTACGTTGGAACTGTTCATTATGTCATAATTAGGTCTGCTTAGTGCAATGTTATCTAGTAATTATTTTTCAGGATCGGATCCCCTTCTAAATTCACTACTATATCTTAGTGCAATGTTATCTAGTAGTATTTTCCGGGATCGGGTCCCCTTCTAAATTCACTACTCTATCTTACTCAGAATGACAACTATATGAGACCCTAGCGGTAGTATTGGTTTACTAGTGTACGTTGGAACGGTTCATTATGTCATAATTAGGTCTACTTAGTGCAATGTTATCTAGTAATAATTTTTCTGGATTGGATCCCTTCTAAATTCACTACTATATCTTAGTGCAATGTTATCTAATAGTATTTTTCGAGATTGGATCCCCTTCTAAATTCACTACTCTATCTTACTTAGAATGACAACTGTATGAGACCCTAGCGGTAGTATTGGTTTACTATTGTACGTTGGAACGGTTCATTATGTCATAATTAGGTCTGCTTAGTGCAATGTTATCTAGTAATAATTTTTCAGGATCGGATCCCCTTCTAAATTCACTACTATATCTTAGTGCAATGTTATCTAGTAGTATTTTTTGGGACCGGATCCCCTTCTAAATTCACTACTCTATCTTACTTAGAATGACAACTATATGAGACTCTAGTGGTAGTATTAGTTTACTAGTGTACGTTGGAACGGTTCATTATTACATAATTAGGTCTGCTTAGTGCAATGTTATCTAGTCATAATATTTTGGGATCGGATGCCATTCTAAATTCACTACTATATCTTAGTGCAATGTTGTCTAGTAGTATTTTTTCGATATCAGATGCCCATCTAAATTCACTACTATATCTTACTAAGAATGACAACTATATGAAACCCTAGTAGTAGTATTTGTTTGCTAGTGTACGTTGGAATGTTCCATTATGTCATAATTAGATCTGCTTAGTGCAATGTTATCTAGTAATAATTTTTCAGGATCGGATCCCCTTCTAAATTCACTACTATATCTTAGTGCAATGTTATCTAGTAATATTTTTTCGGAATCGGATCCCCTTTTAAATTTACTACTCTATCTTACTCATAATGACAACTATATGAGACCATATCGGTAGAATTGGTTTACTAGTGTACGTTGGAACGGTTCATTATGTCATAATTAGGTCTGCTTAGTGCAATGTTATCTAGTAATAATTTTTCAGGATCGGATCACCTTCTAGATTCACTACTATATCTTAGTGCAATGTTATCTAGTAGTATTTTTCAGGATCGGATCCCCTTCTAAATTCATTACTCATCTTACTAAGCGTGACAACTATATGAAACCCTAGTGGTAGTATTGGTTTACTAGTATACGTTGGAACAGTTCATTATGTCATAATTAGGTCTGCTTAGTGCAATGTTATCTAGTCATAATTTTTCTGGGATCGGATCCCCTTCTAAATTCACTACTATATATTAGTGCAATGTTATCTAGTAATATTTTTCCGGATTCATGATTCCCTTCTAAATTTACTACTCTATCTTACTCAGAATGACAACTATATAAGTCCCTAGTGGTAGTATTAGTTTACTAGTGTACGTTGGAACGGTTCATTATGTCATAATTAGGTTTGCATAGTGCAATGTTAACTAGTCATAATATTTTGGGATCCGATACCATTCTAAATTCATTACTATATCATAGTGCAATGTTATCTAGTAGTATTTTTTCGAGATCGGATCCCCATCTAAATTCACTACTATATCTTACTCAGAATGACAACTATATGAGACCTTAGCGGTAGTATTGGTTTACTAGTGTACGTTTGATCGGTTCATTATGTCTTTATTAGGTCTGCTTAGTGCAATGTTATCTAGTAATAATTTTTCAGGATCGGATCCCCTTCTAAATTCACTACTATATCTTAGTGCAATGTTATCTAGTAGTATTTTTCGGGATGAGATCCCCTTCTAAATTCATTATTCTATCTTACTCAGCATGACAACTATATGAAACCCAAGTGGTAGTATTGGTTTACTAGTATACGTTGGAACAGTTCATTATGTCATAATTAGGTCTGCTTAGTGCAATGTTATCTAGTCATAATATTTTGGGATCGGATGCCATTCTAAATTCACTACTATATCTTAGTGCAATGTTGTCTAGTAGTATTTTTTCGATATCAGATGCCCATCTAAATTCTCTACTATATCTTACTAAGAATGACAACTATATGAAACCCTAGTAGTAGTATTGGTTTGCTAGTGTACGTTGGAATGTTCCATTATGTCATAATTAGATCTGCTTAGTGCAATGTTATCTAGTAATAATTTTTCAGGATCGGATCCCCTTCTAAATTCACTACTATATCTTAGTGCAATGTTATCTAGTAATATTTTTTCGGAATCGGATCCCCTTTTAAATTTACTACTCTATCTTACTCATAATGACAACTATATGAGACCATATCGGTAGAATTGGTTTACTAGTGTACGTTGGAACGGTTCATTATGTCATAATTAGGTCTGCTTAGTGCAATGTTATCTAGTAATAATTTTTCAGGATCGGATCACCTTCTAGATTCACTACTATATCTTAGTGCAATGTTATCTAGTAGTATTTTTCAGGATCGGATCCCCTTCTAAATTCATTACTCATCTTACTAAGCGTGACAACTATATGAAACCCTAGTGGTAGTATTGGTTTACTAGTATACGTTGGAACAGTTCATTATGTCATAATTAGGTCTGCTTAGTGCAATGTTATCTAGTCATAATTTTTCTGGGATCGGATCCCCTTCTAAATTCACTACTATATATTAGTGCAATGTTATCTAGTAATATTTTTCCGGATTCATGATTCCCTTCTAAATTTACTACTCTATCTTACTCGGAATGACAACTATATAAGTCCCTAGTGGTAGTATTAGTTTACTAGTGTACGTTGGAACGGTTCATTATGTCATAATTAGGTTTGCTTAGTGCAATGTTAACTAGTCATAATATTTTGGGATCCGATACCATTCTAAATTCATTACTATATCATAGTGCAATGTTATCTAGTAGTATTTTTTCGAGATCGGATCCCCATCTAAATTCACTACTATATCTTACTCAGAATGACAACTATATGAGACCTTAGCGGTAGTATTGGTTTACTAGTGTACGTTTGATCGGTTCATTATGTCTTTATTAGGTCTGCTTAGTGCAATGTTATCTAGTAATAATTTTTCAGGATCGGATCCCCTTCTAAATTCACTACTATATCTTAGTGCAATGTTATCTAGTAGTATTTTTCGGGATCGGATCCCCTTCTAAATTCACTACTCTATCTTACTCAGAATGACAACTATATGAGACTCTAGCGGTACTATTGGTTTACTAGTGTAATTTGGAACGGTTCATTATGTCATAATTAGGTCTGCTTAGTGCAATGTTATCTAGTAATAATTTTTCAGGATCGGATCCCCTTCTAAATTCACTACTATATCTTAGTGCAATGTTATCTAGTAGTATTTTCCGGGATCGGGTCCCCTTCTAAATTCACTACTCTATCTTACTCAGAATGACAACTATATGAGACCCTAGCAGTTGTATTGGTTTACTAGTGTACGTTGGAACGGTTCATTATGTCATAATTAGGTCTACTTAGTGCAATGTTATCTAGTAATAATTTTTCAGGATCGGATCCCCTTCTAAATTCACTACTATATCTTAGTGCAATGTTATCTAGTTGTATTTTTCGAGATTGAATCCCCTTCTAAATTCACTACTCTATCTTTCTCAGAATGACAACTGTATGAGACCCTAGCGGTAGTATTGGTTTACTAGTGTACGTTGGAATGGTTCATTATGTCATAATTAAGTCTGCTTAGTGCAATGTTATCTAGTAATAATTTTTCAGGATCGGATCCCCTTCTAAATTCACTACTATATCTTAGTACAATGTTATCTAGTAGTATATTTCGAGTTTGGGTCCCCTTCTAAATTCACTACTCTATCTTACTCTGAATGACAACTATATGAGACCCTAACGGTAGTATTGGTTTACTAGTGTACGTTGGAACGGTTCATTATGTCATAATTAGGTCTGCTTAGTGCAATGTTATCTTGTAATAATTTTTCAGTATCGGATCCCCTTCTAAATTCACTACTATATGTTAGTGCAATGTTAACTAGTAGTATTTTTTGGGACCGGATCCCCTTCTAAATTCACTACTCTATCTTACTTAGAATGACAACTATATGAGACCCTAGTGGCAGTATTAGTTTACTAGTGTACGTTGGAACGGTTCATTATTACATAATTTGGTCTGCTTAGTGCAATGTTATCTAGTCATAATATTTTGGGTTCGGATGCCATTCTAAATTCACTACTATATCATAGTGCAATGTTATCTAGTAGTATTTTTTCGAGATCAGATCCCCATCTAAATTCACTACTATATCTTACTCAGAATTACAACTATATGAAACCCTAGCAGTAGTATTGGTTTGCTAGTGAACGTTGGAATGGTTCATTATGTCATAATTAGATCTGCTTAGTGCAATGTTATCTAGTAATAATTTTTCAGGATCGGATCCCCTTCTAAATTCACTACTATATCTTAGTGCAATGTTCTCTATTAGTATTTTTCGAGATCGGATCCCCTTCTAAATTCACTACTCTATCTTACTCAGAATGACAACTGTATGAGACCCTAGCGGTAGTATTTGTTTACTTGTGTACGTTGGAACGGTTCATTATGTCATAATTAGGTCTGCTTAGTGCAATGTTATCTAGTAATAATTTTTTAGGATCGGATCCCCTTCTAAATTCTCTACTATATCTTAGTGCAATGTTATCTAGTAGTATTTTTCGGGATCGGGTCCCCTTCTAAATTCACTACTCTAACTTACTCAGAATGACAACTATATGAGACCTTAGCGGTAGTATTGTTTTACTAGTGTACTTTGGAACGGTTCATTATGTCATAATTAGGTCTGCTTAGTGCAATGCCATCTAGTAGTAATTTTTCAGGATTGGATCCCCTTCTAAATTCACTACTCTATCTTACTCAGAATGACAACTATATGAGACCCTAGCGGTAGTATTGGTTTACTAGTGTACGTTGGAACGGTTCATTATGTCATAGTTAGGTCTACTTAATGCAATGTTATCTAGTCATAATATTTCTGGGATCGTATCCCCTTCTAAATTCACTACTATATCTTAGTGCAATGTTATCTAGTAATATTTTTTCGGGATCGGATCCCCTTCAAAATTCACTACTCTATCTTACTCAGAATGACAACTATATGAGACCCTAGTGGTAGTATTTGTTTACTAGTTTACGTTGGAACGGTTCCTTATGTCATAATTAGGTCTGCTTAGTGCAATGTTATCTAGTCATAATATTTTGGGATCAGATGCCATTCTAAATTCCTTACTATATCATAGTCCAATGTTATCTAGTAGTATTTTTTTGAGATCGGATCCCCATCTAAATTCACTACTATATATTACTCAGAATGACAACTATATGAGACCCTAGCGGTAGTATTGGTTTACTAGTGTACATTGGAACGGTTCATTGTGTCTTAATTAGGTCTGCTTAGTGCAATGTTATCTAGTAATAATTTTTCAGGATCGGATCCCCTTCTTAATTCACTACTATATCTTAGTGTAATGTTATCTAGTAGTATTTTTCGGGATCGGATCCTCTTCTAAATTCACTTCTCTATCTTACTCAGAATGACAACTATATGCGACCCTAGCGGTACTATTGGTTTACTAATGTACGTTGGAACGGTTCATTATGTCATAATTAGTTCCGCTTAGTGCAATGTTATCTAGTAATAATTTTTCTGGGATCGGATCCCCTTCTAAATTCACTACTATATCTTAGTGCAATGTTATCTAGTAGTATTTTTCGGGATCAGATCCCGTTCTAAATTCATTACTCTATCTTACTCAGCATGACAACTATATGAAGCCCAAGTGGTAGTATTGGTTTACTAGTATACGTTGGAACAGTTCATTATGTCATAATTAGGTCTGCTTAGTGCAATGTTATCTAGTCATAATTTTTCTGGGATCGGATCCCCTTCTAAATTCACTACTATATTTTAGTGCAATGTTATCTAGTAATATTTTTTCGGGATCAGATCCCCTTCTAAATTCACTACTCTATCTTACTCAGAATGACAACTATATGAGACCCAAGTGGTAGTATTAGTTTACTAGTGTACGTTGCAACGGTTCATTATGTCATAATTAGGTCTGCTTAGTGCAATGTTATCTAGTCACAATATTTTGGGGTCAGATGCCATTCTAAATTCATTACTATATCATAGTGCAATGTTATCTAGTAGTATTTTTTCGAGATCGGATCCCCATGTAAATTCACTACTATATCTTACTCAGAATGACAACTATATGAGACCTTAGCGGTAGTATTGTTTTACAAGTGTATGTTGGAACGGTTCATTATGTCTTTATTAGATCTGCTTAGTGCAATGTTATCTAGTAATAATTTTTCAGGATCGGATCCCATTCTAAATTCACTACTATATCTTAGTGCAATGTTATCTAGTAGTATTTTCCGGGATCGGGTCCCCTTCTAAATTCACTACTCTATCTTACTCATAATGAGAACTATATGAGATCCTATCGGTTGTATTGGTTTACTAGTGTACGTTGGAACGGTTCATTATGTCATAATTAGGTCTGGTTAGTGCAATGTTATCTAGTAATAATTTTTTAGGATCAGATCCCCTTCTAAATTCACTACTATATTTTAGTGCAATGTTATCTAGTAGTATTTTTCGGGATCGGATCCCCTTCTAAATTCATTACTCTATCTTACTCAGCATGACAACTATATGAAACCCTAGTGGTAGTATTGGTTTACGAATATACGTTGGAACTGTTCATTATGTCATAATTAGGTCTGCTTAGTGCAATGTTATCTAGTCAAAAATTTTCTGGGATCGGATCCCCTTCTGAATTCAATACTATATTTTAGTGCAATGTTATCTAGTAATATTTTTCCGGGATCAGATCCCATTCTAAATTCACTACTCTATCTTACTCAGAATGACAACTATATGAGACCCTAGCGGTACTATTGGTTTACTAGTGTACGTTGTTACGGTTCATTATGTCTTTATTAGGTCTGCTTAGTGCAATGTTATCTAGTAATAATTTTTCAAGATCGGATCCCCTTCTAAATTCACTACTATATCTTAGTGCAAAGTTATCTAGTAGTATTTTTCGGGATCGGATCCCCTTCTAAATACACTACTCTGTCTTACTCAGAATGACAACTATATGAGACCCTAGCTGTACTATTGGTTTACTAGTGTACGTTGGAACGGTTCATTATGTCATAATTAGGTCCGCTGAGTCCAATGTTTTCTAGTAATAATTTTTCAGGATTGGATCCCCTTCTAAATTCACTACTATATCTTAGTGCAATGTTATCTAGTAGTATTTTTCGGGATCGGGTCCCCTTCTAAATTCATTACTCTATCTTACTCAGCATGACAACTATATGAAACCCTAGTGGTAGTATTGGTTTACGAATATACGTTGGAACTGTTCATTATGTCATAATTAGGTCTGCTTAGTGCAATGTTATCTAGTCAAAAATTTTCTGGGATCGGATCCCCTTCTGAATTCAATACTATATTTTAGTGCAATGTTATCTAGTAATATTTTTCCGGGATCAGATCCCATTCTAAATTCACTACTCAATCTTACTCAGAATGACAACTATATGAGACCCTAGCGGTACTATTGGTTTACTAGTGTACGTTGTTACGGTTCATTATGTCTTTATTAGGTCTGCTTAGTGCAATGTTATCTAGTAATAATTTTTCAAGATCGGATCCCCTTCTAAATTCACTACTATATCTTAGTCCAAAGTTATCTAGTAGTATTTTTCGGGATCGGATCCCCTTCTAAATACACTACTCTGTCTTACTCAGAATGACAACTATATGAGACCCTAGCTGTACTATTGGTTTACTAGTGTACGTTGGAACGGTTCATTATGTCATAATTAGGTCCGCTGAGTCCAATGTTTTCTAGTAATAATTTTTCAGGATTGGATCCCCTTCTAAATTCACTACTATATCTTAGTGCAATGTTATCTAGTAGTATTTTTCGGGATCGGGTCCCCTTCTAAATTCACTACTCTATCTTACTCAGAATGACAACTATATGAGACCCTAACGGTAGTATTGGTTTACTAGTGTACATTGGAACGGTTCATTATGTCATAATTAGGTCTGCTTAGTGCAATGTTATCTAGTAATAATTTTTCAAGATCGGATCCCCTTCTAAATTCACTACTATATCTTAGTGCAATGTTATCTAGTAGTATTTTTCGAGATCGGATCCCCTTCTAAATTCATTACTCTATCTTACTCAGCATGACGACTATATGAAACCCTAGTGGTAGTATTGGTTTACTAGTATATGTTGGAACAGTTCATTATGTCATAATTAGGTCTGCTTAGTGCAATGTTATCTAGTAATAATTTTTGAAGATCGGATCCCCTTCTAAATTCTCTACTATGTCTTAGTGCAATGTTATCTAGTAGTATTTTTCGGGATCGGGTCCCCTTCTAATTCACTACAATATCTTACTCAGAATGACAACTATATGAGACCTTAGTGGTAGTATTGATTTACTAGTGTACTTTGGAACGGTTCATTATGTCATAATTAGGTCTGCTTAGTGCAATGCTGTCTAGTAGTAATATTTCAGGATTGGATCCCCTTCTAAATTCACTACTATATCTTAGTGCAAAGTTATCTAGTAGTAATTTTCGGGATCGGATCCCCTTCTGAATTCACTACTATATATTACTCAGAATGACAACTATATGAGACCCCAGCGGTAGTATTGGTTTACTAGTGTACGTTGGAACGGTTCATTATGTCATAATTAGGTCTACTTAATGCAATGTTATCTAGTCATAATTTTTCTGGGATCGGATGCCCTTCTAAATTCACTACTATATCTTAGTGCATTGTTATCTAGTAGTATTTTTCGGGATCGGATCCCCTACTAAATTCACTACTCTATCTTACTAAGAATGACAACTATATGAGACCCTAGCGGTACTATTGGTTTACTAGTGTACGTTGGAACGGTTCATTATGTCATAATTAGGTCTGCTTAGTGCAATGTTATCTAGTAATAATTTTTCAGGATCGGATCCCCATCTAAATTCACTACTATATCTTAGTGCAATGTTATCTAGTAGTATTTTTTGGGACCGGATCCCCTTCTAAATTCTCTACTCTATCTTACTTAGAATGACAACTATATGAGACTGTAGTGGTAGTATTAGTTTACTTGTGTACGTTGGAACGGTTCATTATTACATAATTAGGTCTGCTTAGTGCAATGTTATCTAGTCATAATATTTTGGGATCGGATGCCACTCTAAATTCACTACTATATCTTAGTGCAATGTTGTCTAGTATTATTTTTCCGATATCAGATGCCCATCTAAATTCACAACTCAATCTTACTCAGAATGACAACTGTATGAGACCTTAGCGGTAGTATTGGTTTACTAGTGTACGTTGGAATGGTTCATTATGTCATAATTAAGTCTGCTTAGTGCAATGTTATCTAGTAATAATTTTTCAGGATCGGATCCCCTTCTAAATTCACTACTATATCTTAGTGCAATGTTATCTAGTAGTATTTTTCGGGATGAGATCCCCTTCTAAATTCATTACTCTATCTTACTCAGCATGACAACTATATGAAACCCAAGTGGTAGTATTGGTTTACTAGTATACGTTGGAACAGTTCATTATGTCATAATTAGGTCTGCTTAGTGCAATGTTATCTAGTCATAATTTTTCTGGGATCGGATCCCCTTCTAAATTCACTTCTATATTTTAGTGCAATGTTATCTAGTAATATTTTTCCGGGATCAGATCCCCTTCTAAATTCACTACTCTATCTTACTCAGAATGACAACTATATGAGACCCTAGTGGTAGTATTAGTTTACTAGTGTACGTTGCAACGGTTCATTATGTCATAATTAGGTCTGCTTAGTGCAATGTTATCTAGACACAATATTTTGGGATCAGATGCCATTCTAAATTCATTACTATATCATAGTGCAATGTTATCTAGAAGTATTTTTTCGAGATCGGATCCCCATGTAAATTCACTACTATATCTTACTCAGAATGACAACTATATGAGACTTTAGCGGTAGTATTGTTTTACTAGTGTATGTTGGAACGGTTCATTATGTCTTTATTAGATCTGCTTAGTGCAATGTTATCTAGTAATAATTTTTCAGGATCGGATCCCCTTCTAAATTCACTACTATATCTTAGTGCAATGTTATCTAGTAGTATTTTCCAGGATCGGGTCCCCTTCTAAATTCACTACTCTATCTTACTCATAATGACAACTATATGAGACCCTAGCAGTTGTATTGGTTTACTAGTGTACGTTGGAAGGGTTCATTATGTCATAATTAGGTCTACTTAGTGCAATGTTATATAGTAATAATTTTTCAGGATCGGATCCCCTTCTAAATTCACTACTATATCTTAGTGCAATGTTATCTAGTAGTATTTTTCGAGATTGGATCCCCTTCTAAATTCACTACTATATCTTACTCATAATGACAACTATATGAGACCCTATCGGTAGTATTGGTTTACTAGTGTACGTTGGAACGGTTCATTATGTCATAATTAGGTCTGCTTAGTGCAATGTTATCTAGCCATAATTTTTCTGGGTTCAGATCCCCTTCTAAATTCACTACTATATTTTAGTGCAATGTTATCTAGTAATATTTTTCCGGGATCAGATCCCCTTCTAAATTCACTACTCTATCTTACTCATAATGACAACTATATGAGACCCTAGCGGTACTATTGGTTTACTAGTGTACGTTGGAATGGTTCATTATGTCTTTATTAGGTCTGCTTCGTGCAATGTTATCTAGTAATAATTTTTCAGGATCGGATCCCCTTCTAAATTCACTACTATGTCTTAGTACAATGTTATCTAGTAGTATTTTTCGGGTTCGGGTCCCCTTCTAAATTCACTACTCTATCTTACTCAGAATGACTACTATATGAGACCTTAACGGTAGTATTGGTTTACTAGTGTACGTTGGAACGGTTCATTATGTCATAATTAGGTCTGCTTAGTGCAATGTTATCTAGTAATAATTTTTCAGGATCGGATCCCCTTCTAAATTCACTACTTTATCTTAGTGCAATGTTATCTAGTAGTATTTTTTGGGACCGGATCCCCTTCTAAATTTACTACTCTATCTTACTTAGAATGACAACTATATGAGACTCTAGTGGTAGTATTAGTTTACTAGTGTACGTTGGAACGGTTCATTATTACATAATTAGGTCTGCTTAGTGCAATGTTATCTAGTCATAATATTTTGGGATCGGATGCCATTCTAAATTCACTACTATATCTTAGTGCAATGTTGTCTAGTAGTATTTTTTCGATATCAGATGCCCATCTAAATTCACTACTATATCTTACTAAGAATGAAAACTATATGAAACCCTAGTAGTAGTATTGGTTTGCTAGTGTACGTTGGAATGGTTCATGATGTCATAATTAGATCTGCTTAGTGCAATGTTATCTAGTAATAATTTTTCAGGATCGGATCCCCTTCTAAATTCACGACTATATCTTAGTGCAATGTTATCTAGTAGTATTTTTTCGGAATCGGATCCCCTTCTAAATTTTCTACTCTATCTTACTCATAATGACAACTATATGAGACCCTATCGGTAGTATTGGTTTACAAGTGTACGTTGGAACGGTTCATTATGTCATAATTAGTTCTGCTTAGTGCAATGTTATCTAGTAATAATTTTTCAGGATCGGATCACCTTCTAAATTCAATACTATCTCTTAGTGCAATGTTATCTAGTAGTATTTTTCGGGATCGGATCCCCTTCTAAATTCATTACTCTATCTTACTCAGCATGACAACTATTTGAAAACCTGGTGATAGGATTGGTTTACTAGTATACAATGGAACAGTTCATTTTGTCAAAATTAGGTCTGCTTAGTGCAATGTTATCTAGTCATAATTTTACTGGGATCGGATCCCCTTCTAAATTCACTACTATATTTTAGTGCAATGTTATCTCGTAATATTTTTCCGAGATCAGATCCCCTTCTAAATTCACTACTCTATCTTACTCAGAATGACAACTATATGAGACCCTAGCGGTACTATTGGTTTACTAGTGTACGTTGGAACGGTTCATTATGTCTTTATTAGGTCTGATTAGTGCAATGTTATCTAGTAATAATTTTTCAGGATCGGATCCCCTTCTAAATTCACTACTATATCTTAGTGCAATGTTATCTAGTAGTATTTTTCGGGATTGGATCCCCTTCTAAATTCACTACTCTATCTTACTCAGAATGACAACTATATGAGACCCAAGCGGTACTATTGGTTTACTAGTGTACGTTGCAACGGTTCATTATGTCATAATTAGGTCAGCTTAGTGCAATGTTATCTAGTAATAATTTTTCAGGATCGGATCCCCTTCTAAATTCCCTACTATATCTTAGTGCAATGTTATCTAGTAGTATTTTTCGGGATCGGATCCCCTTCTAAATTAACTACTCTATCTTACTCAGAATGACAACTATATGAGACCCTAGCAGTACTATTGGTTTACTAGTGTACGTTGGAACTGTTCATTATGTCATAATTAGGTCTGCTTAGTGCAATGTTATCTAGTAATTATTTTTCAGGATCGGATCCCCTTCTAAATTCACTACTATATCTTAGTGCAATGTTATCTAGTAGTATTTTCCGGGATCGGGTCCCCTTCTAAATTCACTACTCTATCTTACTCAGAATGACAACTATATGAGACCCTAGCGGTAGTATTGGTATACTAGTGTACGTTGGAACGGTTCATTATGTCATAATTAGGTCTACTTAGTGCAATGTTATCTAGTAATAATTTTTCTGGATTGGATCCCCTTCTAAATTCACTACTATATCTTAGTGCAATGTTATCTAATAGTATTTTTCGAGATTGGATCCCCTTCTAAATTCACTACTCTATCTTACTTAGAATGACAACTGTATGAGACCCTAGCGGTAGTATTGGTTTACTATTGTACGTTGGAACGGTTCATTATGTCATAATTAGGTCTGCTTAGTGCAATGTTATCTAGTAATAATTTTTCAGGATCGGATCCCCTTCTAAATTCACTACTATATCTTAGTGCAATGTTATCTAGTAGTATTTTTTGGGACCGGATCCCCTTCTAAATTCACTACTCTATCTTACTTAGAATGACAACTATATGAGACTCTAGTGGTAGTATTAGTTTACTAGTGTACGTTGGAACGGTTCATTATTACATAATTAGGTCTGCTTAGTGCAATGTTATCTAGTCATAATATTTTGGGATCGGATGCCATTCTAAATTCACTACTATATCTTAGTGCAATGTTGTCTAGTAGTATTTTTTCGATATCAGATGCCCATCTAAATTCACTACTATATCTTACTAAGAATGACAACTATATGAAACCCTAGTAGTAGTATTTGTTTGCTAGTGTACGTTGGAATGTTCCATTATGTCATAATTAGATCTGCTTAGTGCAATGTTATCTAGTAATAATTTTTCAGGATCGGATCCCCTTCTAAATTCACTACTATATCTTAGTGCAATGTTATCTAGTAATATTTTTTCGGAATCGGATCCCCTTTTAAATTTACTACTCTATCTTACTCATAATGACAACTATATGAGACCATATCGGTAGAATTGGTTTACTAGTGTACGTTGGAACGGTTCATTATGTCATAATTAGGTCTGCTTAGTGCAATGTTATCTAGTAATAATTTTTCAGGATCGGATCACCTTCTAGATTCACTACTATATCTTAGTGCAATGTTATCTAGTAGTATTTTTCAGGATCGGATCCCCTTCTAAATTCATTACTCATCTTACTAAGCGTGACAACTATATGAAACCCTAGTGGTAGTATTGGTTTACTAGTATACGTTGGAACAGTTCATTATGTCATAATTAGGTCTGCTTAGTGCAATGTTATCTAGTCATAATTTTTCTGGGATCGGATCCCCTTCTAAATTCACTACTATATATTAGTGCAATGTTATCTAGTAATATTTTTCCGGATTCATGATTCCCTTCTAAATTTACTACTCTATCTTACTCAGAATGACAACTATATAAGTCCCTAGTGGTAGTATTAGTTTACTAGTGTACGTTGGAACGGTTCATTATGTCATAATTAGGTTTGCATAGTGCAATGTTAACTAGTCATAATATTTTGGGATCCGATACCATTCTAAATTCATTACTATATCATAGTGCAATGTTATCTAGTAGTATTTTTTCGAGATCGGATCCCCATCTAAATTCACTACTATATCTTACTCAGAATGACAACTATATGAGACCTTAGCGGTAGTATTGGTTTACTAGTGTACGTTTGATCGGTTCATTATGTCTTTATTAGGTCTGCTTAGTGCAATGTTATCTAGTAATAATTTTTCAGGATCGGATCCCCTTCTAAATTCACTACTATATCTTAGTGCAATGTTATCTAGTAGTATTTTTCGGGATGAGATCCCCTTCTAAATTCATTATTCTATCTTACTCAGCATGACAACTATATGAAACCCAAGTGGTAGTATTGGTTTACTAGTATACGTTGGAACAGTTCATTATGTCATAATTAGGTCTGCTTAGTGCAATGTTATCTAGTCATAATATTTTGGGATCGGATGCCATTCTAAATTCACTACTATATCTTAGTGCAATGTTGTCTAGTAGTATTTTTTCGATATCAGATGCCCATCTAAATTCTCTACTATATCTTACTAAGAATGACAACTATATGAAACCCTAGTAGTAGTATTGGTTTGCTAGTGTACGTTGGAATGTTCCATTATGTCATAATTAGATCTGCTTAGTGCAATGTTATCTAGTAATAATTTTTCAGGATCGGATCCCCTTCTAAATTCACTACTATATCTTAGTGCAATGTTATCTAGTAATATTTTTTCGGAATCGGATCCCCTTTTAAATTTACTACTCTATCTTACTCATAATGACAACTATATGAGACCATATCGGTAGAATTGGTTTACTAGTGTACGTTGGAACGGTTCATTATGTCATAATTAGGTCTGCTTAGTGCAATGTTATCTAGTAATAATTTTTCAGGATCGGATCACCTTCTAGATTCACTACTATATCTTAGTGCAATGTTATCTAGTAGTATTTTTCAGGATCGGATCCCCTTCTAAATTCATTACTCATCTTACTAAGCGTGACAACTATATGAAACCCTAGTGGTAGTATTGGTTTACTAGTATACGTTGGAACAGTTCATTATGTCATAATTAGGTCTGCTTAGTGCAATGTTATCTAGTCATAATTTTTCTGGGATCGGATCCCCTTCTAAATTCACTACTATATATTAGTGCAATGTTATCTAGTAATATTTTTCCGGATTCATGATTCCCTTCTAAATTTACTACTCTATCTTACTCGGAATGACAACTATATAAGTCCCTAGTGGTAGTATTAGTTTACTAGTGTACGTTGGAACGGTTCATTATGTCATAATTAGGTTTGCTTAGTGCAATGTTAACTAGTCATAATATTTTGGGATCCGATACCATTCTAAATTCATTACTATATCATAGTGCAATGTTATCTAGTAGTATTTTTTCGAGATCGGATCCCCATCTAAATTCACTACTATATCTTACTCAGAATGACAACTATATGAGACCTTAGCGGTAGTATTGGTTTACTAGTGTACGTTTGATCGGTTCATTATGTCTTTATTAGGTCTGCTTAGTGCAATGTTATCTAGTAATAATTTTTCAGGATCGGATCCCCTTCTAAATTCACTACTATATCTTAGTGCAATGTTATCTAGTAGTATTTTTCGGGATCGGATCCCCTTCTAAATTCACTACTCTATCTTACTCAGAATGACAACTATATGAGACTCTAGCGGTACTATTGGTTTACTAGTGTAATTTGGAACGGTTCATTATGTCATAATTAGGTCTGCTTAGTGCAATGTTATCTAGTAATAATTTTTCAGGATCGGATCCCCTTCTAAATTCACTACTATATCTTAGTGCAATGTTATCTAGTAGTATTTTCCGGGATCGGGTCCCCTTCTAAATTCACTACTCTATCTTACTCAGAATGACAACTATATGAGACCCTAGCAGTTGTATTGGTTTACTAGTGTACGTTGGAACGGTTCATTATGTCATAATTAGGTCTACTTAGTGCAATGTTATCTAGTAATAATTTTTCAGGATCGGATCCCCTTCTAAATTCACTACTATATCTTAGTGCAATGTTATCTAGTTGTATTTTTCGAGATTGAATCCCCTTCTAAATTCACTACTCTATCTTTCTCAGAATGACAACTGTATGAGACCCTAGCGGTAGTATTGGTTTACTAGTGTACGTTGGAATGGTTCATTATGTCATAATTAAGTCTGCTTAGTGCAATGTTATCTAGTAATAATTTTTCAGGATCGGATCCCCTTCTAAATTCACTACTATATCTTAGTACAATGTTATCTAGTAGTATATTTCGAGTTTGGGTCCCCTTCTAAATTCACTACTCTATCTTACTCTGAATGACAACTATATGAGACCCTAACGGTAGTATTGGTTTACTAGTGTACGTTGGAACGGTTCATTATGTCATAATTAGGTCTGCTTAGTGCAATGTTATCTTGTAATAATTTTTCAGTATCGGATCCCCTTCTAAATTCACTACTATATGTTAGTGCAATGTTAACTAGTAGTATTTTTTGGGACCGGATCCCCTTCTAAATTCACTACTCTATCTTACTTAGAATGACAACTATATGAGACCCTAGTGGCAGTATTAGTTTACTAGTGTACGTTGGAACGGTTCATTATTACATAATTTGGTCTGCTTAGTGCAATGTTATCTAGTCATAATATTTTGGGTTCGGATGCCATTCTAAATTCACTACTATATCATAGTGCAATGTTATCTAGTAGTATTTTTTCGAGATCAGATCCCCATCTAAATTCACTACTATATCTTACTCAGAATTACAACTATATGAAACCCTAGCAGTAGTATTGGTTTGCTAGTGAACGTTGGAATGGTTCATTATGTCATAATTAGATCTGCTTAGTGCAATGTTATCTAGTAATAATTTTTCAGGATCGGATCCCCTTCTAAATTCACTACTATATCTTAGTGCAATGTTCTCTATTAGTATTTTTCGAGATCGGATCCCCTTCTAAATTCACTACTCTATCTTACTCAGAATGACAACTGTATGAGACCCTAGCGGTAGTATTTGTTTACTTGTGTACGTTGGAACGGTTCATTATGTCATAATTAGGTCTGCTTAGTGCAATGTTATCTACTAATAATTTTTTAGGATCGGATCCCCTTCTAAATTCTCTACTATATCTTAGTGCAATGTTATCTAGTAGTATTTTTCGGGATCGGGTCCCCTTCTAAATTCACTACTCTAACTTACTCAGAATGACAACTATATGAGACCTTAGCGGTAGTATTGTTTTACTAGTGTACTTTGGAACGGTTCATTATGTCATAATTAGGTCTGCTTAGTGCAATGCCATCTAGTAGTAATTTTTCAGGATTGGATCCCCTTCTAAATTCACTACTCTATCTTACTCAGAATGACAACTATATGAGACCCTAGCGGTAGTATTGGTTTACTAGTGTACGTTGGAACGGTTCATTATGTCATAGTTAGGTCTACTTAATGCAATGTTATCTAGTCATAATATTTCTGGGATCGTATCCCCTTCTAAATTCACTACTATATCTTAGTGCAATGTTATCTAGTAATATTTTTTCGGGATCGGATCCCCTTCAAAATTCACTACTCTATCTTACTCAGAATGACAACTATATGAGACCCTAGTGGTAGTATTTGTTTACTAGTTTACGTTGGAACGGTTCCTTATGTCATAATTAGGTCTGCTTAGTGCAATGTTATCTAGTCATAATATTTTGGGATCAGATGCCATTCTAAATTCCTTACTATATCATAGTCCAATGTTATCTAGTAGTATTTTTTTGAGATCGGATCCCCATCTAAATTCACTACTATATATTACTCAGAATGACAACTATATGAGACCCTAGCGGTAGTATTGGTTTACTAGTGTACATTGGAACGGTTCATTGTGTCTTAATTAGGTCTGCTTAGTGCAATGTTATCTAGTAATAATTTTTCAGGATCGGATCCCCTTCTTAATTCACTACTATATCTTAGTGTAATGTTATCTAGTAGTATTTTTCGGGATCGGATCCTCTTCTAAATTCACTTCTCTATCTTACTCAGAATGACAACTATATGCGACCCTAGCGGTACTATTGGTTTACTAATGTACGTTGGAACGGTTCATTATGTCATAATTAGTTCCGCTTAGTGCAATGTTATCTAGTAATAATTTTTCTGGGATCGGATCCCCTTCTAAATTCACTACTATATCTTAGTGCAATGTTATCTAGTAGTATTTTCCGGGATCGGGTCCCCTTCTAAATTCACTACTCTATCTTACTCAGAATGACAACTATATGAGACCCTAGTGGTAGTATTGGTTTACTAGTGTACGTTGGAACGGTTCATTATGTCATAATTAGATCTGCTTAGTGCATTGTTATCTAGTAATAATTTTTTCAGGATCAGATCCCCTTCTAAATTCACTCCTATATCTTAGTGCAATGTTATCTAGTAGTATTTTTCGGGATCGGATCCCCTTCTGAATTCACTACTCTATCTTACTGAGAATGACAACTATATGAGACCCTATTGGTTGTATTGGTTTACTAGTGTACGTTGGAACAGTTCATTGTGTCTTAATTAGGTCTCCTTAGTGCAATGTTATCTAGTAATAATTTTTCAGGATCGGATCCCCTTCTAAATTCACTACTATATCTTAGTGCAATGTTATCTAGTAGTATTTTTCGGGACCGGATCCCCTTCTAAATTCACTACTATATCTTAGTGCAATGTTATCTAGTAATATTTTTCCGGGATCGGATCCCCTTCTAAATTCACTACTCTATCTTACTCAGAATGACATCTATATGAGACCCTAGCACTAGTATTGGTTTACTAGTGTACGCTGAAACGGTTCATTATGTCATTATTAGGTTTGCTTAGTGAAATGTTATCTAGTAATAATTTTTCGAGATCGGATCCCCTTCTAAATTCTCAATTGTATCAAATGAAAATATATTGTACAACTATCCGAGACTCTATGATATTATATGAATATCAAAATTTCAATCCAAGATTCCCTAAAAAATGAAACTAACCATAGATTAATTACCCTCAACGAAAACTAAATTTGTTGTGCATGTACACGTACGGTTGGCCTTTTTATTTTAAAAAACAGAAAAAAATAACAATAATAATTTATGCAATTTAATACAATTACCATAATTTTTTAATTAAATGAATTTAAAAAAATTAAAATTTAGTTCAAATTTGATAAGATAAAACTTTCTAATTTGATGATTGGAAGATATTAAGAAATTTAATTAATTTTTCTTAAAAACTAAATAAATTTTGAGAATTTAATGAAACAACCATAATATAATATTAATTTAAATTTATTAATAAAATAAATAAATTAAAAAAAAATCGGTTACCTTTCTTATATCTAAAAAAAAAAAAAACCATGTTAATGGAAATTAAGATTGGTAGCTTTTCCATCTCACCAAGTGACCACTATTTATCTTCCCTATGTTTTTATCATGTAACATATTTCAACCAATGTTATTAATTGCACCTATAATTTTTTTTTTAAAACACAACAACTTCATTGATGTCTTTTATTCTCTCTATTTTATGTGAACACCTAAGTTGATTCTATATATTTTATAGATTTCCTCTTATATTCTCTACATATTTCATCTTTTGCTTATAGTTATAACGGAAAAGTAACCATTCTAGTCCTGGATTATGGCTCCTCCCGAAATTATAGGTGATCCATACTACCAAATAGTAACAGGTGATATTGATAACACCATCAGACTAGGTGAAGGTTCTAATTATTTCTTTGTTATTCACCTCTTCGCAAAATTTTCACGACATCCACTAACTAGTAGCGAACCAAATTTTACAAATTGGATGGTCAATAACGGCATGGAAGACTCTATTTGTTGTGATACTATTGTATTTCTTTCAAGACAAACGTTGATGGCCAATGAAAATAATCATGCCAAAGTTATCATTGATAAGATGCTAGGTGAGGCTTATCTCCATCCTTCTATATTTTTTCTTTCAGATAAAATTATTGATTACGCTCGAAAGATGTGGAACAAAGAGGATTTTAATTTCTGTGTAAAAGTGGATGTTCATGATTTTGTTTATGATCTTCCTCCACAACACGATTCTGGCATTGATGGTGACGTTGATAGTGAGGAGTATATGGATAATATGACTATTAATTTCATGGCGGCAAGCGAGAAATCCATTGAAAGATTGGAGAAAGTTTTGATTAAAGATGATCAAATTGTATGTTCTATTTTCCTTGAGAATGTTCATGTTGGTTTGGAAGCTACAAAGTTACCTTGCACACACACATATCATGAAAAATGTATTGTTGGAAAGTAGATAATATGGTTATTTTATTAATAAATATGAAACACTTGAACACATAAGATTCAGCCACCTATGTTATTTTGAAAATAATGGTAATTGGCAAGCAATTGTTAATAAATCCAGCAAATTATTAACAAAATTTTGGAATTGATATAATATTATAACATTAAATAACAAAACAACTTCCAATGTAGTACATTTGATTCCCTAAAGAAAATAAAGAGGAACATATGGTTATTTTTATTTGAACCATGCATGTGATTGAAAAGCAAAGACTCATGATAATTAATTTCATATTCAACATCAAACAGTTGTTGCCTCCAAAACAAGTCTTCCTTCTCCGAACCTTCAATAAAAGATAACGCTAAATCTTTTTGAGCTTGTTCAATATCTTTCAAATCCAAAGGATTTGTCGAGTATCGTTGGATTACCAGATCTGCCAAGATCATCCTTATTGTACTTCTTTCATGAAAATTTTGCAAGATGCGCGACTGAATATCATCCCGCAAAGCATGTAAGTCTCCAGTGATGAATCTTTCCTTGCATTTGGAAATGGAATGACGGCGAACAATTTCCACCATAAATTTGTTATGCATTATGTTGTGACTCATCTTAAACTATCACTTTTCAATAATGAATAATGTTGTCACTTATATAGTATGCTTTTATTATTAATCATAATTAACAATGGAATATGAGAGTTCAATGCATTTCTCATTAAAATGGTTACATTGATTATAAAGAGATGTAACATGTTCCAACCTATAACAATTAAATATTCAATTGGTAATTTCGAAAATATATTTACATATCTAAACAAAAATATATATTTGTTTTTTTTTTTAAAATAAAAGTAATTAAGATAGGCTTTTATTATAGTTTTTATAGCATTTTTCATTACTATTATTACAGTGATTAAATATAAATTGATAATTTCGAGAAGACCTTTTACATATCCAAGAATTATAGTTGTGGCATGTGTGTTTTAGTATTTATTATAGTTGTGGGATGTGTGTTTGGGTATTATGTAACATTTTAGTTTTTAATAATTTGTATAGTTTTCGAGATCTACAGAGATATATTAAATAAATTACTATATTTTATATTTAATATACATTTTGATAATTAATATTAATAAATAATTATAGTTATTTTATGTAATTTTTTTTTATTAATTTTAAAAGTTATCAAATTCTAAAAAAATATTAAATAAATTACTAAATTTTAGATTAATTATAATTTCTGAAAATTATTATTAATAAGTAATTATAGTTACTTAAAATATATTATGGTTTAGTGAGAAATTATTATCATAAGTTACTCTTAATATTTTGCCATTTACTTATCGTAACAATTTATAATGTTCATGTGTTGAAGAACATTGCAAACAAATAAATTGAAGAATATTGTAGAGAAACTAAAATTCATAAAATAAAATTCATAGACGACAAATTACAAAGAGAAGAAAACTAATATTGTCAAAATAAAAAATTTAATAAGAAATAACATTTTTCAAAATTTGAGTAGACTATTATCTTTATTTTCATCATGAACAATCTTCAAGAGTTCTTGGAGCCAAAAGTGTTCTTCCTTCTCTACAGCATGGATGAATTTCTAAATGATGATATGTTGAGAAAGTTGCATCTTGCGTGCCTCAGGACTCCATAGGCGACTTGAGATGCATCGAGATGAAAAGAGAGACCCAAGTTTAGTCTTTCTGGTACAGAGAAGAACCAAGAGTTGATTGATTTCATCCTTCTTCTTTTTTATATCTACCGATGTGGTGAGCTCTTTAAGATTAATAATTGTATTATCAGATAGTAATTCAACTACTTTATTGAGGAACACATCGTCTCGTTCCATATCCTTCACATCTACCAATTTTTTTTCCTTTTTCTTTTTCCTCATTCGTAACATCTGCCCATTTTCGCTTTCCTTTTGCTATATGATCAATGTCTTCAATTTTTGGCTTATCTTTCTGTACATCGTTGCTGTCGTCCATTTTTTGCTTGCCTTCCTCAAAAATAATAATATCACTCATTTTTTGCTTCTCTTTCTCCATATCATTGACCATATCTTTGTTTTGATTCTCTTTATCGATAGTCTATTGTTTTCACTCTCTTTCTCCATATCGTTGATGTATTCCATTTTTTTATTACGTTTCTCTATTTTTTAGGTTATCTTTGTAAATTCTTGACCTACATATATAAAGAGTTTTTATAACCTAACTAGATGAAAAAAATAATTAGAAATTAAAAAAAAATCATTTATTCAATTTAATAAATTTTGAAATTCTCATAAAAATTGTATACCACACACCTTTTTATAAATGTATTTAATTACTAGTTTAACTTCCAATACAAAGTTTAAGTTTTAAATTATAATAAAATTATTATGACTTTATTGTAAAGGCAATTGTTCAACTACCCATCATTTATTACTATTATTATTTGAAATACACACTTATATAATATTTCAAAAAATTCGGTCAAAATAATAAAGGTAATTATTTATATATTTATTGCATTTTTTTTATTTTGAGAAATTTTTGCTTATCAATTTAATATGTTTTTCTTTCATTAATTTTTTTCCATAAAGGAATCCAAAATTTCGAACATGCTATTATTATTAGTTACAAATTTTGGTCAAATTTTCAATAATTTTTTAATAAATAAGAAAATATAACCAATACATTTAGTTATTAATTTTAGTTACATATCGTTGATGTACTCCGTTTTTTTATTATGTTTATCTATTTTTTAGGTTATCTTTGTAAATTCTTAACCTACATATATAAAGAGTTTTTATAACCTAACTAGATGAAAAAAATAATTAGAAATTAAAAAATATTCATTTATTCAATTTAATAAATTTCAAAATTCTCATAAAAATTGTATACCACACACTTATTTATAAATGTATTTAATTACCAGTTTAACTTCCAATACAAAGTTTAAGTTTTAAATTATAATAAAATTATTATGACTTTATTGTAAAGGCAATTGTTCAACTACCCATCATTTATTACTATTATTATTTGAAATACACACTTATATAATATTTCAAAAAATTCGGTCAAAATAATAAAGGTAATTATTTACATATTTATTGTATTTTTCGATTTTGAGAAATTTTTGCTTATCAATTTAATATGTTTTTCTTTCATTAATTTTTTTTCCATAAAGGTATCCAAAATTTTGAACATGCTATTATTATTAGTTACAAATTTTGGTCAAATTTTCAATAATTTTTTAAAAAAAAAATAAATAGGAAAATATAACCAATTCTCATGAATGATGCATATAAGTTATTTTTAATAAAATATACATGAAAAATAATAAAAAATTTCGACAAAATAAAAAAAAAAACTTGAAATTCTTAATAATATTAGAGAGATTAATGTAAGAATCAATCACTAAGACTGAAGAACAATGCCATAACAAACTCATAAACTTACAAAATAAAACAAAGAAAAAACTTGATAATAATTTAAGTAAAATAATAAAACTGATAATCTACTCATCCTTGTCGGAGTTCAAATCAATTCCACTGATATCGATTTTTTCATCATCCAAGAGAACTTTCATATTCTTTTTGAATAGTTCTTCGTTGCCACCCAATAATTGATCGAAGACGTCTTCGTCATCCATCCTCACCTTTTGAAGCTCTTCTCTCCAAAGTTCAATTTCATATTCCAAATTTTCAACCATAAGAGAAGTCAAACATTTTCTTCTTTGTTGTTGCTTCTTGGCAAAAAGGACAATTTCAGACTCCGATTCGCTTTCGCTTTGAGAAGTCTCTACTTTGGCAAATGCTTTGACAATGGATAATTGGCGTTCCAGCAGTTCAATCATTGAAAGCATAGGTACATGGAAAGTTATAAAGTCTTCCATAATAATGAAAAATTGTTTAGAAGAGATGTAGGAATTTTCTAGAGAAACTGATGAAGAGATATATATTTTTATGAAAACTATTTAATCTACTTTAGAATATATATATAGCCTAAGAAGATGTTGTGTAGGGTTATGAAAAAATATTTTTTAATTGTTTGTTTATGAAAATAATATATTTAATGAGTAATTGCAACTTTTCAAATACATGCATGTTTCCATTTTCGAAAATAAAGGGTATTATTTGGCCCCATGCAACTTTTCATTTAGTGTGCATTTATGATACAAATAATTCCATCTATTAATTTTGAGGTGGTTATTCCCATTTTAAAAAATATAGGGTATTATTTTGCCACCTATTTTTTTCAAAAATTGTTCCTATTTTCTTGAAATGGTGTATGAAAAAAAGACATTAATTGGAAACCGATTAGGTATCTTTTTAATGGTCATATATTAATTGAATATTAAATCATATTCCTTAATTATTTATTGGGTAAAATAAACATTTTTATTATTAATTGACAATAATCATTTTTTTAAAATTTAATTATTTTTTAAAATTTCACTGTATTAAATATAATTTTGTAAGATGTTAAATAACGATAAGAAACACAATAAATTTTAAACTTTTTACTGAAAAACTTAAAATATTTGTTCATATTAAAAATTAAGCATAAAATAAAAACAAAATACAAATAATTAATATTCTCTAACTTAAAATCTACTCTTCATTTCCCTTTATCTTTTTATTTGAAAATTCCCCTTCTTCATCTTCCATAATCCTCTTCTTGATGCTTTCACGAGTCTTCTTCATTTTGACAAGTTCTTTGTTCCAATCTTCAATTTCTTCCTTCAAGTTTTCAACATACATCTTGTTCAACCCCCTCCTCATTTTTCGAGATATTGTGGCAAACTTGTAGGGAAAATTTGTTCCATCTTCGAACTCAGTAAATTTTGATGAAGGCAAGATCTCTGCTACTGACAAAATGAATTTCAATTTTTTTATCATGCCTTCAGCAAGAGAGATGAGATCTTGAATCATGTTATCCATGAGGAATGTTGAAAGACAAAGAAATATGTGAAAGGAGAGTAAAGTAGGTTGTGTTTGAAGAAGAAGTGTATAATATATAAAGTGTGTTCTTAAATAATTAAAAAAATAATATTAATTTATTAACAATTGCAACTCTTCAACTTCATTGATTTAAATATTATATAATTAGAAAAAAAATATTCAGCCATTAATGTGGTTGGAGAGACAAAAAAATTTCGGCCACATTAATAACTATTATTATATATATATATATTTTCAACTCTAAACCTTCATGCATGTACATAAAACCTAGATTTCACATTTAATTATAATTATTATTATTTTAAACTTTATTTTTAAAATATACATTTATATTTTTTTGGGAAAGTGGGATAAATATGAGGAGTAGAAAGATTTGATTTTATCATCAATATGTATTGAAATAATAATAAACAACATGATTTTTCGGTTTTTTAAAAAGAAAAATCAATATTAAATGCAAATTTTATTATCACCACTATACTTAAACCATGCATAATAATTCAAATATAAAAAAATAAAAATTAATTGGACAATTAAATATATTTTTCGGTATTAATTTAATTTAATTTTTATAGTAAAATAATATCAAATTTTATTATTTTTAAATGAACTTGCAAAGTTTTAATTATAAAAAATAACCATAAAAATTAACTTTCAATTTATAGCCGATAAATCATTATATAATATTTTTAAACAAAGTATGAATATTCCTACATATTCATGAAAGAGTTCAACAAAGTTTCATGATATATTATTTCGCGTCCAACATCATACATTAGACGCCTCCAATACAAGTCCTCCTTCTCAAAATCATCGATGAACGTTTGTGTTAATTCATTATGAATTTCTCTAATCTTACGTACTTTAGTGCTTTCTCCACTCCATTCTCCAAATGCTTGATCGATGAAGACGGTTCTCACTATACTTCTTTCTTCGAATGATCTCATGAGGCGCAACTTAATTTGTTCCACGAAATTGTACAACTCTCCACTTAAGTATTTTTCTTTGCATTTCGAAAGTGATCTAGTAAGAATTATTTCCTCTATCATCTTGTTGTCCATTTTCTTTCTATTTTTCTGGTACCTAAATGGAAAACCTTAGTGATGATGATGAACTAGGGTTGCCTAGTCACACACATATATATAAAGAATTTGTATTCAACATTGTTTTCCTACACAAATAATTAATAAGTAAGAGAAGACATCGGGAATAATAATGAGTGATGAGCAAGACGAGGAGTCAACTACTCCGGAATAATTAATAATATTTATAAAAAATATTTACTTTAAATTTACACTAAGGATTTTTTTTAAATATATCATTTTATATCTTAGTAAAAAATTAGTCATTTTCGAAATACATTTTATAGGATAAATGGCTTTGTTCATTTTTTAAATATATTGCTACAAGAAAACAAAATTGATATGTAAATTGCTAACAATAATAATAATTAAAAAAAAAGATCAAATTTCCATTAACAAGAATAAAATTCTTAATTCAATATAGATGAGCAAACACTCTAATTTTTGTAGACAAAATAGACAATCCCTAAATGTTCTTGAAAGCATCCAACAACATTTCATGATATACAATTTCATGTTCAACATCATACATTTGAGTCATCCAATACAAGTACTCCTGCTCAGAAGCATCGATGAACTTTTGGAATAATTCATACTGAATGTGTCGAATTTCACGTACTTTAGGGCTTTCTCCACTCCATTCTCTAAATGATTGATCCATCATTTCCTTTCTCATTGTAATTCTTTCTTCAAGTGATCTATTGAGGCGTATCTTAATCTCTTCCATGAAACTGTACAACTCTCCACTTAAGAATTTTTCTTTGAATTTCGAAAGTGATCTAGTAAGAATGATCTCCTCTATCTTGTTTATGTCCATTTTCTCTCTATGATGAACAATCTTTATGATGATAAAAAAAATGTTCTAGCCACATATATATAATGAAGTAATAATAAAGAAGATAAAACATGAGGAATTGTAAAGAGCGCCCTAAGCTAATACTTATAAAACATTCGCATAACATAGTTTGTAAAAGAATACCACTCATTATCAAAGTCTCAGTGGGGACTTGCTTAAAACCATGCAAGTTGGCGCCATAAGTTTTAAAAGAAAACATAAATTTTTATGCAAAGTTTAAAAGAAACAAAATAAAATAACTGAGTCCCACTGATAATTTAGGAAAGTCTCTTAAACAAAACATAATTCAAATGGCATTCTACGATGATCGTTTTTCCGTCCATAGGATTTCCCCACGCCATACACCCCATGATGAAAGAACTCCTCACGTCACAACGCGTGCCATACAGAAATCCTATTTGCTACCTGGAAGGAAAGTAAGAGGGGTGAGCTAAAAGCCCAGTAAGGAAGTACAAACAAATAAGCAAGTAAGAATACAACAAATACAAACACTAACGTTCATTTACAACATCATGGCATATCAAAACATAATCATTGCATAACACAATTGTAACATATCATCATATCATAACATAATCGTAACATATCATCATTTCACAAACATACAGCATACATGATGAGCATGGATCGCTAGTTGTCCATGTCACCCTATGAGGTAAACAAGAGATCTCTGGTCCTTGAATAACCTCGGCCCGTCCGCCCTAGGAGTTACGTCTCAATGTCCTTAGTAACTCGTTCGATGTATCTAACATCGTAATCTGTTTGATGTATCTAACATCGTAATCTGTTTGATGTATCTGACATCGTAACTGGTTTGATGTATCTAACATCCATACACATATCACATTCAACATATCATCACGTTATGGCATTCATAATTCATAACAATTCATTCATACAACAGTCTTACCATTCATAGCATAAAATCATAGAATCTATCTAACTTCCTTACCTCAGGTCCAAGCTAAGAAATTTCACAATCTTTCAACGAGCCTATATCATAATCAAAATAACATTTCTTAGGTTCATAAAATTACTATTTTGCCCTTCCATACAACTCATGTGTGCATGGGTCATGCACACGTAATAACAGTTACACAAAACATGCAATTATTCTTAACTACTCATAAAGCCATAAAAGAATAATGCTCGTTTTACCCATTTTACTTGCATGATCGTTTTATAAAAACCACATAGTTGAATAATAAACATAATTTTGGACGTAAAAGTGGAGTTGCATGTAACATGCATACGTGGGAACATTACGTAATTGTGACGTTTTTCAAAAACGATAATTCTACATTTCTTACTTTTATTATTTAAAATCAATAGACATATAACATGCTTTATTTTTCTTAAAATTTCTAAGTTGATTAAATTTCTCAAAACATTATTTTATTTTATAAAATTATTTTATTTTAGCTTAAAAAAATAAAATATGTGACAATTTCATTTATAAATCTCAAATTACAAAGAATTAACCAAAAAGCTTGGATTTAATTAAAATACCTATTTTTAATATGTTTCTTTAGAAAAATAAATTTTATCATTGTGTTACATAAATGATGTGAAAAAATATATTTTTAAGTGTGGAAAATATATTTTTATTTAAATTATTTAAGACTTAGTTTTTATGTAACAAAATCCATATGTGACAATTAAATAATAATTTTTAACCTTTTTAAAACAAACTTTCAGCCACCATTTATTTTCTTCAAAAATCACAAATAAATAGAATCTAAATATTTTTCTCAATCAAAATAAAGGAAAATCATAACTTATCAAAATATGCATTCATACCATTAAAAATACAATTTTTCAATATTACCATAACTTAGGAAAAATAATTTGTTCCAAAAACTCATCACATTCATTTTAGTGAAACTCACTTCATATTTTCTTACAAAAATTCCAGCAACTATTTTTATCATTAAAAATCACCATATTCAATTTAAAAGCTCATATTTTCTCAAAAATTCAATAAAAATTATGTAGGTAATTATTTGAGTAAAATATCATTTTAATGGGACTTAAAATCCCCTTTTTAATTCCATAAAATTAACATAACATCAAGGACATTATTTATGCATGCAAATCATCTTTTTATCAAACTTTTACCCAATTATTTACAAAAATCAGCAAGCTTAATTTCTCAAGAGATTCATCTTTTATCCCCAAAATTTCACATAAAATCATACATGTCCAAAATCTCATCATACTCTTCTTATATACATGATTCTAAGAATATTACTAACATATTCACATGAGATCTTATAAAACCAATTTTTTTCTATTCCATTGAATCTGCACATGAAATCCAACAACAATAACCATGGCAATAACATACATAAATTCATAACACCATATCTCATGAACATGCCTTATAACAATCCTAACATATTCTTATCATATTTCTAAAATCATCATTTACCATTTTACATAAATCAAAGATTAAAAAGATAATCATAGCAATATAAACATAACATATATCCTCATTATAAACCCTATCAAATCCATTCCCTCAATCATACCCATGAACCCTTTTTAAACAAATCATATTCTCAAAAATATACAAATCATAATCATCAATCCTACAATAATCAACCATTAGCATCACTATCAAAAACCTCAAAGACAAACCCATCAAAACCAATATATAGGCTAAGAAAGACCATTACCTCTCTTGATTGTAAAATCAAGAACACAATATGATCAACACCCAAACTTCACACCCTTGTTCAAGCCTAGGGTTTTTATTTGAAAACCACCATGAGGAGGAGAAAGAACCCAATCACACACAACAAATAAACAAAGTCAATAACATATAATCAAGAAAAGAGATTTGACAAACCAAAAATACAAGAAAACATACTCTAAGATGGGTTCCTCTTCACCTTCTTCTTCTTTCTTTCTTTCTTCTTCTCCCTCTCTCTCTACATGCCACTCTCTCTCTCTCTCTCTCTCTCTCTCTCTCTAATTTCGGCAGCCACAAGAGCAAATGGCTCTTCTCCTCTTTCCTTTCCCCTTTATCCTTATTCTCTCATAATGGCTTAATAAAAAGAAAAGGTAAGTTTCCTATTCTCTCCATATTTTCTCTTAATTTTTGTATAATTGTTTTTATCTTTAAATGGCATGGAATAAAAAGATAATCACATCCTTACTTAAAATAACCATGGTCTTCTAATTTTTAATTTATTTGAATCAAGAAAATAAATGGAAAACCATTCTTTTCCCACTACACATACACGTCCACCACATGGTTTCCCATTCCCTTGTTCTTTTTATTATTATTATTTAATTTCCTACTTATTAAAATAAACTACCCAAAAATATCATAAATGACAATTATAAAATGTGTAGAAAATCCACACATGTGCACCTTATTACCATATACTAGTACACACTAAAACACTAGAGTGCATCACTATCTACCATGCACCTTAGTGCATTCAATCATAACTCACATAATTACCTCAATTGTCACATTTATTTAAAATGTAACACTAATAGTAAAATAAACATGTTACACAACTATTCACTTATTAAATTAATTAACCAAACAAACAATTAACAAATTTAAATTCAAAAGATTATACCAAACAATTCTAACAATTAAATAAAATAATAAACAATCAAATAAAACAAACAATCAACTAAATAAAATAACAACACTTAAATAAAACAATTCATCACGCTTAACATTTAAATAAAATAAATCACAAAATTTAAATAATCTAAAAAAAAAAATTTGGTGCACTACAGGAATAATAATGACTGATGGGAAATACAAGGAGTCAATTATGCTAAGTATTTGCCATTTTTGAAATACTACAAATATTATTATTATTATTATTATTATTATTATTATTATTATTATTATAATTAATTAGTTTACCAAATAAAAATATTAATTGTAATAAATACAAATAAATCCATAAATGTCATTGACTACTCATATTCTTATTTGTTTATTTATTAATTCTATTAACATGTATAATTAAGTATTTTTTAACAATATTTTCGAAAAATTGTCATTATTTATATTAAAAAATTATATAAAAAAAGTAATCACTTTTTAAACTTTCGACAAAACCCACTAATTTTTTATTACATTTTTTTATAACGAAATATATATATAAAAAAGAAATATACATATTACAAAATAACAATATTTATAACCATTAAAAAAAAATTCTATTTCATAATAATAAGTTAAACTCAACATACATCTAACAAAAAAAGAGAGAGTACAATCATTTAAATAAAAATTGTAAAAAGAGACAACAGTCTTCAATCTTTGATCCAATTTTTCAAGCACCACTTTTGAAAAGTAATATTGCGTTCAAGCTTGACGAGTTCAATCCGCATGTAGTAATCTTCCTTTTCTAGAGCATGGATGAGCCTTTGACAGGTTTCAGTTTGGAGTATTTGGAGCTCACGGGCCGGAACACAGTTAAGATTAGTAGAGATGCTTCCTGACAACAAGAGTTGTTGAATGGTATTTATTTTACTACTAATGCAAAGAAGACGAGTGTTTATATCATACCTCCTATTTTCGAATTGTATTATAAGTTGTTGGACATCTTTTTTTTTTGGAACAATGGTTTCCAAACACTTTGGTTCCTCCGACGTGTGAGATACATCATTTGTATTACACCCCTCATTCTTTTGCTTCATTTTCCCATTTTTCTTCAGGTCTTCCATTTTCTGCTTCCCTTTATCCTTTTTGTTCATGTCTTTCATTTTTCCTTCTCTTTCTCAACCTTGTTTTTCATGTAATACTAATACATGTAATAGATTATTTATAAATAATTTTAAAACTTATCATTCAATAGTGTAGTTAATAATGATGGTCTCTTATCTTAATATGAGTAACACCTATTGAGATTCCCTATTATTTTTTCGAATTTTTCAATATAAATTTTAAAAAAATTGTGTTTTCAAAAAATGAATTTATTCTCACAAATTTCTACACATTTGTTACATCACATGTTTAATTTATCAAGACACCTATTCATCTTCACAACACCAATTAAAAAAGTTAATAATTATATATTTTCAAAATATAATTAAACAACATTTATTATGTTCAAAGAACCTAGACATAGAATCAAAATTAATTCAATATTTGTATACATTTATTACACTCTATGAATTATTCAAAAGACAAGTTTTCAATTAAAAAATATTAATTTCGAATTTCATAATAAATTTTAAACAAATTTACATTAATTTTTGCCATATTAATTTAATATTATTTTATATTTCGATTTTTATTTAATTTATTTTTAAAAAAATGTTACACATAATTATTAAAAAGACACTTGTTCAACTTCCCATTGAACAAACACATTTGTTCAAATTTAATTTTCTATTATTTTGAAATTAATTTAAAAATTTGTACATAATTATTGAAAAGACTCCTGTTCAATTTCCCATTAAAGAAGCAATTCAATTTACCATTGTATTTTTTTCGAAATTATTTAATAAAAGCTATACATAATTAATAAAAAGATACATATTCAACTTCCAATTTACCAATGTATTTTTTAAAAATTATTTAATAAAAAGTATACATAGTTTTTGAAAAAACACTTGTTCAACTTCCCATTAAACAAAAGCAACTGTTCAATTTACCATTGTATTTTTTTAAAATTAATTAATGAAAATTATACATAATTATTAAAAATATACATATTCACTTCCCATTCTTCCCATTTTGAAAAATACAATGGTTGGAAGTTGAACAAGTGTCTTTTTAATAATTATGTATAACATTTTAAAAGGGAGTTATTCATATTCCTAACCACCTATCATAAATGCTTTTTATTCTTCTCATCAAATTTTAAATATAACACAAAAATTAGTATAATTTCCAAGATGGAGATTACTATGGAGCCTAGAAGGGTTGATGAATATAGTGGCAATCATGAAACAAAAAGTGAATCCAACTATGAAGTCAAAGATGCAGAGAATGATGTTGAATATGAAGACATTATCTCACGTGAACCAGACAAAGACATTGTTGTTGAAGGCGAAAGTAGCAATACAATCGATCAAGTTAAGGAAGAACAACATTTTCATGTACTCGGAAAATGGCCTCAAGCATTACTCGATATGGAGTTTTTGGAAGGCTTTTTTGATGTTGAATCAAGCGACACTGACGGGGAAATAGATGTTGTCCAGTTAATTAAAAATATCAACAGTTCACCAACAATATGTACAGATTCAAATGAATATTATAAGGAGCTTGAACGAAACGATGATGGCCAGGAAGATAACATCCCTTCTTCTACCAAAACCTTTCCAAACTCGAAAGGTTTCTATAACATTCTCATGAAAGCAAAAGACTTGCGTAGAAGAACTAAAGATATGCATGATTGTCTCGATAAAGGATTAAAATTTGAAACTCGCATCAAGCTTTTGGATTTGGAAGATGCTATTAATAATCTTATTGGTGCAATTTGTGATGCATGATTGTCTCTATATATATGCATCAAGCTTTTTTTGTACTAAGAATTATATGAAAGCTATTTATATTTTATGTTTACAAGGATCTTATGAGTGTTGTAAATTAAACCATTATATAATAAAAAGTAAAATTTCATTAGTTCAATCAAACATAAAAATAAAAATCTACAAAGTACAATAGTAGATAAACAAACAAACAATTTCCTTACGCTCTCTTCAACTTTTCCATCATTCTCAAGAGCACATCCATATTTTTCAAGTGCTCATCAACTTTTGTTTGTTCCTCTTCGAATAGTTTCTTCATTTTCTCAAATAATGCTTCGCGATTGTCGAATCCAAAACTCACTCCAACATGATCAATCAAATGTGTAGCAAGCAACACAATCTCTTTAACTTCTTCCTCTCCTAAGTCATCATAATATTGAGTAAATGGACACATTCTTAAAAATATAAAATGATTTCAAACTCTACCTAAAAACAAAGTTTATGTTTGCCTACAAATGATATCAGTGTATATTAGATAAAATGATTTATAAATAGTGTTAAAAACCATATAATTTCGAAATTATGACATTTAAAATATCCATTTAAAAAAAAAACTAAATTCCATTTTGAACCAATACTTGAATTGTTTTGGTTAAATTAATAAATAAGATGGGTAATAATTATGGAAAATATAGCAATTGATGGGCTATTCCATATCCCAAAAATCATGCTCAAAATTATGATTAGTTACACTTCTCAAAACATAAAATGAACATATTTCAATTCCCAAAAATAACACAATAATTTTGTTATTGGTTTGGTTGATTATGCATAATTATACCATTAAATTCTAAATGGTTAGGTTGGTATTAACTAGTTTAGTTACTATGCATTGATTTTTAATTTAAATTGAAAACACAATTTCGAAATATATTTAATTTTTTTTATAGATAAAAAGGTTTGGTTGAGTTAGTTTGTGTAAAAAAAATATATATTTTATTAAAATTTCACTTAAAAAACGTGAGCAATTAATTTAGAAAATGCCACCTAATTGCATTAAATGCATGTATTCATAAATCCATTCCAATACCCTAATATCATGCTCTATTTATGTTTGGTTGAGTTATTAATCATTTCTCATAAAAAAAACGTGTACAATTAAGATCATGTCAACTAATTTCATTAAATGCATGTCTCCATAAATCCATTCCAATTCCCTAACATTATGCTCAAAATTCTGATTGGTTGATATATTAATTAATAAATTCAAAATTAACATTTACATAATAGTTTTTATTTAATAAATATGATATTAATGTCTACAACTACCATTTGAAACTTCCAATAAACATTAACGCTTATTGTGAAAATGATAAAATTTAAATTGTGTTTTAATCTTGTTAATAAATAATTAATTCAGAAATAAACTATTCAAATTCTCCCAAATATTGATCATCTTCTAATTTCTCAAAATTGATAAATAATAATACAAATTTCTTTCTTTTACACAACTTGATTGAGAATAAAAAAATTAGGGCAAAGATCATTGTCCCTAGTACTATATTCCTCTACTTGAAATGAACTCTCGAACATCTTTCAATAATTTTGCTCTATTCTTGTTGAAATTTGAGCATGCAATCCACGAAGCTATGTGACACCTTTCTTCATTAGAGTCGAACTACAATAGTGAAAAAAACTCAAGTATAGTATGATAAGAACAAAATTAAAAAAAAAAACTTAGTATGAAATTTACTTACCACAAAAGACCGCGAGTCGAGCTTACAACTATTCATCATAAATAATATGACAAAGACTCCACAATCGTACAAATTTTGTTGTCTAGGGACATTTCTACCACGAACTATACCAAAACTAGCAAAGTTGAAACTACCAGGTTTCCTTTCGATCTGATTCTCCAAGAACAAATCTAGATTGCGTAGCTTCATTTGCACTCTAACATCAGAATTTATAAATTTATAAAGTAATATATTCAACCAATAAAAACTTACAATATCAACAATCTTAGATGACTGTAATATAGGATTCTTTTCGTCGGCAAGTGAGTCCCAAACTTCAACTTTTTTTTCTTTAAGTATCACTCGTGCAAGAATGAAGCGTCTTACAAGCAACATAGGAATATAAATATACAAGTATAATTGTTGTTAGAAATTACATAATAAATAGATGCTTAAAAATATATTCAACATAAACCATTAGAATTATACTTCATTGCAATGTTCGAGGGAGCCCATAAATCTTTCGTAGTAATGCATTTTCCTCCAAATTTGATATAGTGGTAAATTGGAGTAGGAGTCGGGTAGTAAGTATTTCTATTGTCATAATTTAAAAAAAAAAAAACTTCACAAACATGAAATATGTTTTGACAAAAAAGAAAAACAACAAAAAACTCACCATATTTCGAGCAGGAAGATACCAATTCTTACACTCTTTACCCTTCTTCAACCTCTCATCCTCGGTCAAGAATGAAGAAACCATAGTAACAATCTGCATTTACCAAAAAAAAAAAAAATTATAACGGTCATACTAAAATTATTAATATATACAAATGAATTACCTCAGTCTCCAACTCCGTTTTAGGTCCAAGATACCGGAAGTCGGACCGTCGTAGAAAACTAGACTCACTTTCAACTATAATTTCCCTAGGATAGATACAATAATATACATTAAAATATATTGAAAAAAATGACAAAAAATATATACATTAAGATAGAAAAACTTACAATTGATCAGAGTTTTAGAAAATGTATTCTAACACCTCCCTATCTTTCGGTCTTAAAGTATTACCTAGTTTAAAATGTTCAAAGAATGCAACATCATCTTTGACTAATAACATGTTTTTTTAAAAATAGTGATTGTGAGGCCTTTTCGTTAATGGATTCACATTTAAATTTTTTCTTCTTCTCATATCTACATGGAATTTTATCTTTGGCTTGTAAATCCAGTTTAATAGAGTGTAGTTCATCTCTCAACTCTTTCAACTCATGTTCAATTACTATCCTCCATTCCATTTCTGATTCCATCTCAAAGTTCTATACAAAAAAATTGATGAAGATTATCACTATGTAAGAAATATTTTTTAAAAATAATAATATGTTTGAAAATTTTACATGATGAAATTTTCAAAACTTTAAAATTCCTCACATTTTTAGTTTATTGAAGAAAAATGAACTACAAAATAATTTGTAATAATAATGTTTTAAAATTTCTTTTATAAAATAGGAAATTTTTAAAACCCTATAACCTTCAATGTAAATTTATAAACCTAATAGTTGATATCTAAGAAGTTTGAATAATTTCGAATTTTACAATGGGAGAAAAAAATGATAATTTGTATGTAAAAATAAAGAAATCACATGAATGATTGAAAATCTTGCAAGAAACACTATGAAAAATCTAGAGTTTTTTCATAAAACATTTTTTAAAAAAAATTGTTCTTGTGAGATTTTACTAGACAAGTTTTTCAAGAGAAATAAGATTTAATCATTTTTTTGAATTTCAAATCCTACATGACAAATAAAACTAAGTTGGAATTTAAAAAAAAAAAAAAAAGATCTAGTAATGAATTTCAAAATATGAAATTGGTGAAATAGATAATAAATTGTTTGTAAAAATAAAGAAAGCACAAAAATGATTGAAAATCTTGCAAGAAACACTATGAAAATCTAGAGCTTTTTCATCAAACATTTTTAAAAAAAATTGTTATTGTGAGATTTTACTAAACAAGTTTTCAAGAGAAATAAGATTTAGTCTTTTTTTTTTTAATTTCAAATTCTACATGACAAATAAAACTAAGTTGATATTTTTTTTTAAAAAAAAAACCTCTAGTAGTGAATTTCGAAATATGAAATTGGAGAAATAGATGATAATTTGTTTGTAAAAATAAAGAAAGCACAAAAACGATTGAAAATCTTACAAAGAACACTATGAAAAATCTCGAGTTTTTTCATCAAACACTTTCAAAAAATTAATTCTTGTGGGTTTTCACTAAACAAGTTTTTCAAGAGAAATAAGATTTACTCATCTATGTGAATTTCAAATGCTACATAACAAAAAAAAAAGATGGATTTTTTTTTAAAAAAAATAAAAATAAAAAATCTACTAGTGATTTTCGAAAATGACATAGAAAACTTACTTGAAAACACTTTAAAAAATTGGAGCTTCTTCAATAAACAAGTTTTTTAAGATGAGTAAATTTTGTATAAAAATATATATAATATATAGAAAATTCGAAATATGCTTTATTAATTAACCAACTAATTGTAGTTGGGAAGATAGGAGTCATTAATGCATAAGGAATGAATCTGGAAAGAACAAGGAATGAAGAAGGAATGGGGATATGGAATCTTGGAATGAATCTTAAATAATGATTTTTTTAATTATTTAATTAAATTAAAAGGTGACCGCCATGTCAGCAGGTAGCCCATTACCAAGTTTGAAAAAGTCAAAGATATTATTAATTAACATCTTTAAATGTGGATCATTGGATCTTAATCCAATGGCTATAAATTGACAACCCATCCATGGGGAAAAAACTCAATCACCATTAAGAGTGAACTCATATATATATATACTAAGTGTAAATATGTTGTAATTTACGTTAATTTTATTTAGAAAATTTATTAATTATTTTTAGTTAGATTAAGTAATAAAAAATAACAAGTTTTCTTTTTTAATATTTATAGACATATATATATATATACTAGATACAATCAACGTGCAATATGTACATTTGCTTAGTTTTATTTACAAAATTTATTAATTATTTTTATTAAATTTATATTAATTTCACATAAAATTTGAAATAAATATCTTATTTTAATTAAATAATTTATTTATTTTTGTTTAAATTTATGTTTGTTCTAATTTTTTAATTTAGGAGTGACAACAAGAGATTATATATTATATATTTAATGTAATATTAAATATTATGCGTGGATTTTAAATTTAAGTTTCTTGCTAGTTTTTAAAAAAAAAACAATTTGTTGCTAATTCACAGTAAGTTATATTATATGCTTAATATGATATTATTCTAATAAGTGTGTTTAAGTTTAATTAAATTTTATTTAAGTTATAAAATGTATGATTTTATTATTTTTAAATAATTATTATTGTAAAATATCTCAAAAATATCATATTTTAATTTGTTTAATTATTTATTATTTTAAAATAATTATCATTGTAAAATATTTTTAAAATATTCTATTTTAATTTTTTTAATTATCTATTATTTTTAAATAATTGTCATTGTAAAATGTCTCAAAAATATCATATTTTATTTTTTTTAATTATTTATTTTATTTTATTTAAGTTTAAGTGTTTACAAACCACCATTAAATATAAGAATATTTCGTTAAAGTTAACATTAAAAAAATAAAAAGCCGTTAAAACCAAGAATTTCCGCTATCTACACACTTATTATATATACGATATATCTTCTATATAAAAAATATGTATTTTACGATTTTTTTTGTTAACTTACATAATATTCTAAATATTTATTAATTATATTAATATAAATTAAAATGTTATAATAATATTTAATACAAGACTATATATTTAATAATTATATTATTATAAATTCAAATATTATTATTATAATAATATATAATACAAAATCTTAATTTTTATTAAAAAAATTCATTTATATTTAAATTCAAAAAAACATGTTTTTTTATTACTTAATCTAACTTATATAAATATATATATATATTCATATTAAATAATAACAAACATTATATATATATATTATATATATAAGTTTCGTGTGTACACAAATATTATGATTATGTAACTACATAAGAAATTAGAATAATATTTCTATTATACCAAGAATAAACAAGTTTATTCTTCAATTATTAAGGTGTGATTTAAATAATATTATGCATGTTTTGTATCTTAAATATGGATGTTTGTGATCTAAAATGTTATCATATTCTATATATATTTTTTACAAAGTATAAACAATGTTTTGGTTTAATTTTTTTTTAATATATTTATGTCATTCTTTTATATATAATATTATTTATTTATTTAAAATTTATACGCAAATCATAAAAACTTAATAAAAATAATTAATAAATTTCGAAATAATAAAACTAAGTAAACGTACATTTTGTGAGTTGCTTGCACCTAGTATAAATATAAATATACCTAAGCAATAGTAGTTAGAACTATAATATTCATGTAAAGATGGAATATCAATTAAAAGTACCTGCATTTGATCACCAAGGTTAACAACAAAGGCATCATCAGGCATGGCATTCAACATGACCCACTGGCCTTTGTGGTGAACTTGAAGACCACTCATCTCATTCTGGATTAGAAGAGTGACAAGGCCATGGTCGGTGTGAGGTGGGATTCCAATGGCTCGATGGGGCTGGGGGCAAGCTGGGTAGTAGTTGGCCGCCAGGAGTTGTAAGCCTTCATCCCAATTCACTGCCTTTGCTATATGTGATCATCTTCCAGTCCCAATGTCTCTGATATTGCCTTCACTACTTCACTTGCTACTTCTCTGGTTCTTGCGCTGAACTCTAATGCAACCTCACTAACATACGTACATATACATTACAATAACACTAACGTTATATATATATATATAGGACATGGTTATAATGGTGCACGTTTTTTTTCCAGGTGAATCGTACATTTTCACACACACAAACTCTATTTTTTGTTACATGATGATATTCACTGTAGTCACAGCCAACCACTTGCAATTTTTCAAGAAAATTTGAATAATTCAGGACACTGAAAATAAGGTCTAAAACAATATTTGGGTGCATGAAAAAATGGAAAGTTTGGAATCCTGTTTCGGCATTCTAAGTTATTCAGATTTTCTTGAATTTGCAGGAAGTTCGTTGTGACTACAATAAACACCGTCATATAAAAAACTAATATCTAACTTATACACACGTATAAAAATGTATGATTCATCATGCTAATGTATAAAAAGCGTACTCTATTTTTGTCGTTTTCAAAGATAGAGTCACAATTTATGAGTATGGGAGTCAATTGTTTTTTAATATTGTTGTAAGGTATACTTTTAAGTTGTCATATACAAGATGAAATATATCTTCTTTTGAATTGCTGAATTTTTAAAACCGGGTCTTATTTATTATAATTTAAAATAATAAAATAATTAATTCAACAACTTATAATTAAATGTATTGGACAACTTAATTGATATTAGAATAAGACATATATATGTGCGTATACCTGAAGCCAGAAGGGTTGTGAGGGGAATTGAAATGAGGATGAGTTATAACCTTAAGAAAGTCCCTCCACAGAAAACTTTATCGATAGCAACATTAAAACTAGTGCCATACTTAATGGGGTCCAAAACATTTTTGGTGGCTCTAATTATTTGCGGATTTTGCTCGGCCGGCAGATTGAAAAAATCTCTACACACCTCTATCATTCTCTTCATCACACTCTCCACCACACCGTGGTTAATCAGCTGATCATTCAAAAAAACATTATAATAGAATAATAACTTATTTTTAAATTACCTTTGCTTAATTTTATATAGAATATTAATTAATTTAATTTTATTATGTTTTTATGATTACCATATAAATTTTTTTTAGAATAGTCCATATTATATATAAAAGAAATTATATAAACATATTAAAATAAAAATTAAACCAAAATATTTTCTAAGATTTTTTTTGAAAAAAATAATAATATGATAATATTTTAGATCACATACTAGTTACCCTTTTCAAAGTACAAAACATTCATGATATTATTCAAAATACATCTCAATGATTGGAAAATAAACTTCTTTATTCTTGATAGAAAAGAAATATTATTATAATTTCTTATGTAGTTACACAATTATTCTATTTGTACACATACAACATATTTATAATGTATTTATAATATTTATTGTTATTTAATATGAATATATGAACCCATCTGTATAGATATCATCATCTACATCCAGAAAGTCGTATGCTTTGGAAGAAGCTTGTACAGTTTGGGAAGGGGTTTTGATTGATCAAAAAGAAGAATCTACTTCAACCGATATGCCCTTAGGCACGGCCATACATAACATAGAAATCACACTTGGAAAGGGTGGACAATTAGCTAGAGCAGCAGGTGCTGTAGCGAAACTGATTGCAAAAGAGGGGAAATCGGCCACATTAAAATTACCTTCTGGGGAGGTCCGTTTGATACCCAAAAACTGCTCAGCAACAGTCGAACAAGTGGGGAATGTTGGGGTGAACCAGAAAAGTTTGGGTAGAGCCGGATCTAAACGTTGGCTAGGTAAGCGTCCTGTAGTAAGAGGAGTAGTTATGAACCCTGTAGACCATCCCCATGGGGGTGGTGAAGGGAGGGCCCCAATTGGTAGAAAAATAAGGGGCATGATGACTTGACGTCATCCTCACCTTCCTCCGGCTTATCACCGGCAGTCTGCTCAGGGTTCCAAACTCAACGGTGGCAACTAAACACGAGGGTTGCGCTCGTTGCTGGACTTAACCCAACACCTTACGGCACGAGTTGACGACAGCCATGCACCACCTGTGTCCGCGTTCCCGAAGGAGAGTAACATGTTTTTTTTTTAAATATGAATGATAAATATAAAATTAAGATTGTGTATTATATATTATTATAATAATGATATTTTATAATATTTAAATTTTATTAATATAAGTATTAAATATGTACTTTTCTATTAAATATTATTATAAAAATGATATTTAAAATATTTAAATTTATATTAATTTAATTACTAAATAGTTATTCTACTAAAATTTTATAAAAATTATGATTATATATAATAGATTATAATAATAATTTATAACATTTAAATTTATATTATTATTATAATTATTAAATATACATATTCTTTTATTATATATTATATTAATAATGATATTTTATAACATTTGAATTTATATTAATATAATTATTAAATATCTAATTTTGCATTAAATATTATTATAATATTGATATTTTATAACATTTAATTTTTTTAGCATTATAATATTTGTATTTATACTAATATAATTAATAAATATCTATTTTTAAATAGTTTTAAAAGTATATTCTGTTTAAAATATATAATATTTCGTCAAAGTTAAAAAGAAACGGTTAAATACATACTTTTTATATAGAAAATATATGTTTATATACTAGGTAGAAGCAACGTGCAATGCATGTTGCTTAATTTTAAAGTTGTAAACATTGACTATAATTTTAATAAAAATTGGTTCACTGTTTTTAAAAAATATATATAATAGAATGAATTATAATTCTAAAATATATATGTAAGTTGTTACACCCAGATTTCGAGACCAGAGATATGACCTCGAAAACTGGACTCGTCAAGTGTGAGCTCGAAATGTATGAAAACATTGTATGGTCCAGCTGTAAGATCTCCGAAGTAAAATAACGACCTCGAAGATGTGTAACCTCGGGATGCTTTCTGAGTTCGAAATGACATGACCTTGGGGTTACATCCGTTATCGATTGCCTTCAAATTAAACAGTCCGAGCTTGGGAAGTGCAAGCTCGAGTATGATGCCTTCGATATTGTCAATCTACTCCGAGCATGTCCTGAAGTAGGATGGCAAGCTCGTAGCAATACCATAAGTCTCAACAGCCACAGGGTCGATCGTTGATCTCGAAGACCTGATGAGTCATCTGGGATAGCCCGTTATGTATGAACATATTTATTGTTGTATAATCCCAACATTTAAGGGATATTATTTAGTTTGTTATCTGTTCCCGATTCTTATGGGACGTTCCCATATATGTAGGAGATATTGTATTTAATGTCATTATTTAAATTGATATACAGAATATCTTCCCGAAATATGTGGGAATGAACTCTGTAACCTCCCCTATAAATAGAGGAGGAATGACCACTTGTAAATGATCGATTTCTTTTGGCTGGAGAATAATTTCTGGGTAATTCATCTCTGAAGAATTTCCAGAAATCTGTAAGCCTTAATAACACAGACACGTGGACTAGGCAGAGTTAACTGCTGAACCACGTAAAAACCTTCTTATCTTTCTTCATTATTCATTCGCTCCACAGTATACGTTGTTTAATTGCTCTACGATTTAAGTTGACGAAAAACGGCGACAACGCAAGTATTTGTTGACGCCGTTTTTCGTCAACTTAAATCGTAGAGCAATTAAACAATAAAACAATGAAGTGAATGAATAGTGAAGAAAAACAAGAGGATTTTTACGTGGTTCAGCTGTTAATTCTGCCTAGTTCACGAGTCTATGTTATAAAGACTTGGGAGTTTTCTAGAAATTCTTCAAAGATGAATTACCCAGAGTTTTCCCTTCCGAAATCAAAAATCTGTTCTCTACAAGTGGTGATTCCTTCTCTATTTATAGAGAATGTTGCAGAATTCATTCCCACATATTTTAGGAAGATATTCTGTAATAATGATATTCAATGCATTATCTCCTATATACACAGAAACATCCCATGAAGATCGGGAACGGATAACAGATTAAATGATATCCCTTAAATATTGGGATTACACAACAATAAACATGTTCACATGTAATGGGCTATCCCAGGTGATTCATCAAATATTCCAGATCAGCAATTGGCACTGAGTCTGTCAAGACTATTGGTCAATCACGAGCTTGCCACCCAACTTCATGCTATGCTTGGGATAGGTAGGTGATGACAGGGCTGTCACATCCGAGCTTACACTTCCCGAGCTCGAGCTATCTCGTCTGAAGACAATCGATAAAAAATATATTCAAGTGTCATGCCATTGCCCATCGCGAGCTCGGAGAATATTCGAGGTTACGCATCCTCGATGTCGTTATTTTACTTCAGAGAGGTTTAACTGTTGAACCATATAATGTCTGCATATATTTCGAGCTCACACCTGACGAGCCCAGTTTTTGGGGTCATAACTTCTTATCTCGAAATCTGGGTGTAACAGTATTTATATCAATAATCTCTCATATATCACTACTACAAAAAAGATTTTTTAGGACTCGTGGGGCGCGAGTCCTCTATTTGAGAGCCTTAAAAAGTGAGGTTTTTTAGGACTCGCAACGCGAGTCCTAAAAAATCTGGTTGAGTGTCTTTAATTAAGTTTTTAGGACTTGCAATGCGAGTCCTAAAAGAATGTTTTTAGGACTCGCAATGCGAGTCCTAAAAAATCTGGTTGAGTGCATTTAAGTAATTTTTTAGGACTCGCAACGCGAGTCCTAAAAGAATGTGTTTAGGACCAGCAATGCGAGTCCTAAAAAATCTGGTTGAGTGGCTTTAAGTAATTTTTTAGGACTTGCAATGCGAGTCCTAAAAAATCTTGTTGAGTATCTTTAAATTAAGATTTTAGGACTCGCTTTGCATGCCCTTAAAAGTAATTTTTTTTTTTAAAAATGCAGCTACAATTTTCATTTTGATTTAAAAAAATATATCCATTTTCCAAAATGTATTATATATGTATGACTTCTAAAATTTTCAAAAGAAAATACAACAAAATAATTTTTTTATTAATTCCTCTAAAATATAATTTTAACATATTACATGATAGTTATAATTGCATATGGATATTTTGGTCAAAGTAATGTTAGTCCATGCCATTCCAAACAAAATTTCAACCAAACAAAAGAATTGATATTTCTTTCCCATTCTATTTCTATTCTCACATAAACACTATCATTTCAATCCCAACCATACAAGATTGTATTAAAAAAAATGATAAGAAATCACCTGTACTGTATTACAGTCTAGACAGCCTCAGACTAAGATAGTACATATAAGACATAAAACTACAAACAGAGACCAACAAAGACAGCAAAGAGGCCCTCATGAAAAACTATCGAAACTACAACCACAAGTGTCAGTCACAAAGAAGCATTGAGTATTCCTTAAAGCAAGGAGTGCTACACCAAAAAAAAAATGCCTGAGCATTTTTCTTTTCAAGCAAGGAATGATTTCACAGCATCACAATTTTTTTATTATTATTAAGGATTTCTTTCAAGTATTTCTTCATGAGGAATGAACTTAACTTTACCAGTTTCTACTGGCTTTTTCTTCTTGGAATGAAGCTGTGAAATTGACAATTGCCCCTTGCTCATTGCTATTGTGACAGCCTCATCTCTCTTCCCAGATTCCATCAAAACTGAGTCACTGACACTTTGGCATGATTCACAGACCCAATCTTCAGGGACCTCGTGCTTTACTTTTCTTCCCATGCAATAACTAAAAACAGAGAGATATAAGAATCATTTATGATTGATTATTATCAATACTTGTATCATCACACACACTCAAAAAGTCATGGAAAAAATATATATGAAAGTTAGAAGCAATAAACACGTACAGAAGAATATCTTCATGTTGAAAACAAGAGCATCATAGAGTTGCAGCACACCATAGCTTACAAACATGAAATTTAGGATCATTGTTCTGAGCTAATGTATTAGCAAGCATACGACTTTGCTCCATATCAGCTAAGTTTGCAACATTTACCCCTCTCACATGATCCATTGACATCAACTGAGACTGCTCCTGTGAACAAAATTACAAAATCAAACTCAATGTATGGATGACTACTTTATAATTCTTCAAAAGGTTGAAAGAGCAGTCAAACAATCAATCAAAGAGATAAAACCCTTAAGTGGATGAAGTTGATGCAAAAAAGAAGATAGAATTTATAACAAAAAAATATATTTAACTACATTGTAAATCAAAACTTAAGTGGTCCAATTTGGATACACGGTCCAAGAGCAATTTTTTACTGTAAAGGCTTACGTGCCAATTATCTTTATGGTTAGTCTTTTAAAATCCTATAAATGAATTAACATTATAAGTGTATATCCCATCCTATGATATTTTTTATAAGATAAACATAAGCAAATATTGCAGCTTTTATATCTAGAAAAGTTAAAACATAAAAATAACAATGAAGCTATACTATTCTGATTGACACACCACAAAATTGAGCTCTACAACTAGTGCTAATGGTACTACTGCGGACCTCAAATAATAATGCAAGCTAAAGATATTCAGAGCATTGGCACTGCAAATCTATAATTAGTACAAAAGATATACATTAAGTTCAGCAGAACAAATATTTCAGCAGAAGTCATAATCATGAGGCTCAAACATAATAAAACTAAGCAATCTAGTAATCTACAAATACGCAAGATTAAAAGAAGAGAAAAATATCTTGAAAATTAAAGTTACATTTTCTTTCAAGTCACCAAAGTTGTTTATTTTATTTACTAACTCAGATTTAGGAACAAAACCTCTCAAACCTTGCAAAGTAAGATTTAAGATTGGTACCAATTGACTAAAAAACAAAACAAATGAGATAAAAGTCACAACTTTATTTAGAGGACATACATTCTCAATTATTTGGAGCCCATTCACATATGTTTTATCCTCTCTTCATCAAGAATCAGAATTTGACAGCGTAGAATTTATCAATGGCCAAATATGTGTCATTTTTACACCTCACATTAACCCAATTCAGCTTGAACAAACAATAATGTAGAAGAAAACTACAAGGCTACACTAACAGTATCATTGAAACATATTTGGAAACAGACAGTGTGCAGCGTCAATATTCTCAGAGAAATAAAAGACTACTTAAACCAAATAAGAATCAAACCAGAAATAATGTTTAATAAATAGCATGATACTGAACAAGACCCAAAACAGAGAAATGAAAAACAATAATTCATGGAAAATGAGATATGATAGATTTAGAAATGCATATCAACCATTGTTTTTTCCCTAAAAATTGCCTCATTTCTACTTTATAAATGCATACCAACCATTGTTTTTTTCCAAAAAATTCATGGAAAATAGTCTTCTCCCTAGCCATCCCGAACAATCTCCTCTTGACTATTTCCTGCATTGATCCTGAAGATCCCTTCTGCCTAAACATGGAAAATATGATTTGTACATAAAGATGGTTACCATATGAAGAGTATTGTCTATGCTTTGTTACAGATTATCAAGAAATTGGATTCTGGTAGTATGCCAAAGATATGCAGGGAACAAGGGCAAATAAAATGTTAATAGAGCTTTTTCTTGTGTTGTGACTTGTGTAAGTATTTTTTGTATCTTCCTTTAATTGAATAAGAAAAACATAAACCAGAAAACATGTGTCTATAGCACTTGCTCATATAAGAGCTTATTCCATCATTATATTCTTACAGAATCAGTTGATCAATCCTACCTACAATCTCTCATTTTTACCCGTTAGCATGTACAATAAGCCTAGCTAACTAACTAAGCTTATTGTATCCTGTTAACCATGATTTTGAAGCTGTACTTTTCAATTTCAGTTCAGCAGCATTTGATTTTAAGTTATGGTAATTTTTAACTAGGCTCAGATGAAAACAATACTCAATTTCATGCAACATATAATGCTACCTGCAAGTAGGAAATTTCCACACTATCAAAACCAGGAGATGTACAAGAAAGTATGTCCTCCAGAGCTCTGGCCATTATACCACGCTCAGACGTATCATCTTTACCCAGCCTGCTGAGTGTGTAAGTTTTACCAGTACCTGTTTGACCGTAAGCCATAACTGTTCCATTATATCCATTCAAGACACTCTGCGAAAAATTCATACAAAACAAAAACAAAATATCCATAAGTTACAGAATTTCCATGAAACAAAATTTGAGATCAACAACCAGTCTCAATGTACACTCTCCAAACTAACCATTTGAAAAATAACTAGAAAAACAAACAGATGGGGGACAAAATGCAAAGCATAAACACATACACATACTAGAATCAATATTTTAGAACTTGTTTTGTTATGCTAATTTCAGCACCAATTGCAAAATTAATCAATACTTCATTGATTATTGTAGAAGTCATTAGTCTCTTGATGAGTTACCTCAACTACAGGCTTGGCAACCGCTTCGTAAACTCGCCTTTGGGAGGCAGTGTCTGTAAAAACTTCATCAAATCTATAAGATTCCGAGCTCCAGTTGTTTTTTCTCAACTTCAGTCTCTTCAGTTGCATAAGAGAAAAATATAGAATTATGGTGCTACTCTAAACATTCCTATGGTTGAGGTAAGATAAGTAAGGCTTAGCTGATTTGCCCTTTGGGAGAAACATAAACAGATATATTGGAAAAAATGAATGCACTGTTTTAGAAAGAAGAAAAAAGAATCTACAATCAATTGAAACCAAAAATGTCTTTTTTTTTTATAACTGTATAATCATTAACCATGAAAGTAGTTTATCAAATAAACAATAAAAAATAAGGAATGGCACTAAAAATAAGTAAAATAGAATGAGAAACCTTGGGGCCAATAACGGTGGCGAGCGGTGGCTTCGCACGGCTCGAGGAGCGTCGGTGTACCGTCAACTGGAGGAGTGTGGTCGGCTTTGGAGAAGACAACACCACACAGAGTCGTGGACTGAACACCCATGGCACCATGTCGCACCACCATCTCCAGCCCACGCAACCCAGTCGTCGGTCAACTACAGAGAGAGAGAGAGAGATCGTTACCTGCACCAACGAATCCGAGCCGCGTCGTCAAGCCTCCAGCAGTCCCGTTGAGCCTCTGTCAGCCCCGTCGACCTCCACCGTTGTTGAAGCCTCATATGGCCCCTCGCCGTCGTAGTTGAAGCCCCCAGCTGCTGGTGTTTTGAGCAGGAGAGAGAGAAGGAGATGGATCGGGGAAGTGTGAGAGGGGAGAGTGGCTTGTAAAGAAAAGAGATAGGGTTTTCAGATATTTTGTTTTGGGGAAGGATTTTTTTTTTTTGTTTACTTCTGGGTCAACTACACATTAAAAAACAATTAAAAAATTTATTACTCCAAAAAAATTAAAAATATATGATAATCTTAATAAATAATTTTGTAATAGAATTATAATTTTTTATCTCATTAAGTTATTAATTAAAAAAATATTATTATAAGCATCTTGATATTTATTTCAAATAATAATATACCAATGGGTTGATCAAATTTTTTTTTATTTTAATTCTCATAATTTAAATATAAATCTTTAATTCTAGATGAATCTCATTTATCAAATTTAAAGATTTCTTATTATTTACTTAGCAACAAATAATAATTTAATTTAACAAAAGTAAAACTTTTTAAATTCAATCTATTCTCCATTTCTAAATTTTAATGTCATTTATTAATCATTCCAAAAAATAATACATAATTTGAGGCATAAATCCATCTATTATCTCATTATATTATTAAATTTAAATTTTAATATAAAAATTTTTATAAATACAAAAGTTAATAATATAAAAAATTTAGAAACAAAAAAAATCTAATTTTAAAATTTTTTAATAAATACATCATTTTTATAAATATATATTTACATAATTTAGTTTATTTTAAAAATTATACTATTTATTAAAAAAATTACAAGATTTTTCCAATTAATAAAAAACTTTGTTTTAACTAATACAAGTTTTATAAATATGTTAAAGAACAATTTTAAGGACTTGCTTTGAAAGTCCTTAATACTCTTTTAGGACTCGCAAAGCGAGTCTTTAAAAGTCATCATTCCTAATTTTTCAGCCCAGGTGTTTTTAGGACTCGCAAAGCGAGTCCTTAAAGAGTATTAAGGACTCACAAAGCAAGTCCTTAAAACTGTTAAGTAAAACACTCATTTTTTAGCCCAGATTTTTTTAGTACTCACATATTTTTTTAGGACACTCATTGCGAGTCCTAAATTGTGTTTTTTCAGGACTCTCAATGAGTGTCCTAAAAACTCCATAAATATTTTTAAGGACTTGCATTTATGTGTGTGTCCTAAAAAAGTGTCCCGTAAAGGGTATTTTGTAGTAGTGTATGACATCTAAACACAACGTTGACATAGATATATATATATTTGCATGGCTACATGACATATATATAAAATACAATAATATTTAAAAAGAAATTAATAATAGAAATAAAATAAGAATAGAAAAAGTCATAGTGTACGTAGACAATAATACGCATGCATCAACTATTTTTAGTTTCTAATGTATCTCACAATGTCCTTTGGTGAATTTGATGAAGAAAAAGAGATCCAATCACTTGATAAAAAATAAACTATCACACAAATTTATAAGATAAAAAAATGATGTATGCCTTTATTATTTTTAAATAGATATGGTTTAATTATTTAAATTATCATAAAATATCTTTAAAATATAATATAATATTAAGTTTAAGTTTAACTAAATTTTATTTAAGTTATAAAATATATAGTTTTATTATTTTTAAATAATTATCATTGTAAAATATCTCAAAAATATATTATTCTAATTTGTTTAATTATTTATTTATTTAATTTTATTTAAGTTTAAGTCATGTTTACAATCTACCGTTAAATATAAGAATATTCAGTTAAAGTTAACGGAAAAAAATAAATGTTAAAACTAAGAATTTCCATTATCTACACACTTATTATATAGAAGAGATATGTATACATGAGCCAACATAAATTTATAATAATAATGACAAATATAGAGTAAAAAAATTTCCCATGTACTGGCTGCAAAGGCTCTCTTCTGTTATTTAAATGTGTTCTTAAGTTCGGGTTTGGCAGGTTAGTCTGCCCCCGATTCTGATTCAGTTGATCTCGAAGATCAGGATAGTCATTCTCGTAATTCCCATTATTTCTGGGCTCAGTGTTATATACACTCACCGACAGACTAAGGTCCATACTTCCACTAACTGACATTCCTCTCTGGTTGTTGTTGTTGCGTGGCTCGATTGTTACGAGGTGGGTTTTTTGCTTGCACCCTCGCCCCAGTTGTTTCTGACCTCGACATATGACTTCCCGATGGTTGAGGTGCCCAATTTCCTCGATGAGCCTCTCGCAGGGTCTCACATTCACCACCTTGCTCAGGTCGAGCCCTGTGGCTTCTTTCTCAGCTCCCACTTCGACCACTCCGAGAAGGCCTCTAAGGTGCCCGATCCCCTGCCCGGTTTCCATTGGAAACTAACTGGGGTGCCTCTCGAGCTGAAGATGGATGTCTTATTGGAGAGGGTGGATGCCTTATTGGCGAGGGTGGTGGCCTTCTGTTATTTGGTCTGGAAGGTCCAAAATTGACTCGGACAGGCTTCAGGTTGTTCCTGACAGGTTCAGGGTTATCATTCCAAGCTATCGGAGGAGCTCGGTTATTCCTAGTTCTAGCAGGTACATTTCCTGTAGGATTGTTCCAAGCAACATTTTAATCATCTCCCCTAGGTCGATTGTTGTCGGTATTTGTCCTGGGTCGCAGTTAAGGTTGTTAGGCCCTTTGCTCTACCATCCTGACATTCGTACTACCTCTTAGTTGTCCTCTGGCCCTTCGAGGCATGACTGTACTTCGGCAACTTGCCTAGACAACTCCTCATTTCGTCGTGTAGCCTCGACCAACAGTTCACGCAATCTGCGATTCTCCAGTTCCACAATTGGTATGTACCTTTTTGGATTATAATATAAATATTCATCAGGCATGGGGGTCTGAACAGGCTGCTCCCTAGAGGTCAATGATGCACTCCCCTCTTCGGGGCTCTGATCTACCATGGGCTGGTTCCCAGGCCTCCGTGGGTGGTTCTCAGCCTGAGGAGTACGCTCCTTGGGGATTTGGGGTAATGGTCACCCACCAGTTCCGGGGATGCTCAAGGCGGCCATTGATGTTGTGCAGGAGGTTTTGATTAAACAATACAAAGAATTTCTTAATGCTCTCAACGAAAGCATCAAAATGTTGACACCATTTTTCGTTAGCTTAATTATGAAGAGCACTAAACAATAATATAGAAAGAATATAAGAAATCAGAGAGTTTTTACGTGGTTCAGCAGTTAAATCTGCCTACGTCTACGAGTCACTGTTATTATCAATACTCTCTCGAAGCTTCGAATGAAAGCAATTTGGCAGAGTTTTTTCAGTACAATTTGTGTGTGCATACAAATGAATTAGTCCAAGCTATTTATAGATCTGGTTGTAGAAATATCTTCCCCCCAATTCAGGGAAGTTACAATCAAATATTCAAATTTGAAATAAATACATTCAATGCGTTAATTACGTAATATCCCATGATAATAGATATTCAATATACAACATTAACGAATCCACGGAATAGGGATTTCCTAACAACTATTCCGTGTGGTAAGGGCGTCATTGAGCTCAATCATTGTCTTGATGCGCTTTCGAGACTTGCCATCCTCCGAGCTCGTCCTTCCAGTTGTTGCCTCCTCCTCATTCATTAACTCGGTCGAACTCATTCTTCGGAGAAGATTGGTATCTTCGAGCCTGCACCTCATGCTCGAATTCTAATAACAGCTCTAGAATCATGTCAAATTATACAAGTGTACAGCTAACACTTGTTATTTTTGAGCTTACTCTTTTCGAGCCTATATTTCGAGGCTATTTATTTATTCTTGAAATTTGGGTGTAACATTCTTCTTCTTCTTCTTCGTCTTCCTTGTTGTTTCAAATCTGTTAAGTTTTTTTCAGATCTGGTTTTTTTCCCAGATCTGTCTAATTAACCAGTTACTATCATCATCTGGTTTTATTTTCTAATTTAAGTTTTTTGTGGACCTAGCTTTAACCAGTTACCTTATCCAATATCCTTCTTCATGGTTGTTTTTAAATCTGATTTTATTTTTCAGATCTGATTTCCATTAAAAAAAACTACCTAAGTAACAAGTTACATTCTTCTTCTTGGTTATTTTCATATCTAATTTTGCTTTTCAGATGTAGTTTTTTTTTTTTTTTAAAGATTTGGCTAAGTAACCAGTTAGCATTTAATTGTTATTTTGATAGGGGTAACCAATTACCACATTCTTCTTCTTCTTCTTCTAGGTTTTTTTTATTAATTTTTAATTTTTTAGGTTTTTTTTCTAGGTTTGGCTTATTAACTAGTTATCAATAAGTTATTTTAATAAGGGTAACAGATTACCACCTTCTTCTTCTTCTTCTTTAATTGTTATATTATGATCTGTTTTTTTTTTCTTTCCAAATCTAGCAGTATCTAGTTACAATTCACTTGAGTACTTGCCATGACAGTTATAATTGATAGTGGTAATCGATTACCACCACATTACTAAAAAATCCAAAATTATTTTTATAGTGGTAACCCGTTATTATTTAAAATGTCATAAATACATGTCCAAGAATAATCCAAAACATACATATGTATAATGAACGTAACACAGACATCATCATCATTACCACCACAATGTAATAACCAAGGTTATTAAGTTCTTATAAGCTCCTTAAATATGACCATATGTTAGTTTTATTAGTTTATATTTATGACTTGAGTGGTGGAATTTAAAAAGATTGCTTTAAGTTTAAATTATTTATTTTAAGGTATGATCTTGGAAATAATTATAATTATCAATTATAATTATTATAGCTAGTAATTTATGAGATTTTAGTATATGATTAAATTAGCGTATAGTTTTAAGTTTTTAATTAAATTAAAATATATTTTTATTAAAGAATAATGCACACATGTTATTTGGTGGTCTAAGAAGTATACATGTGGCATTAAATTAAGTCCCAATTATTTAAAATTAGCTTGTATAGCTGAATTTCCCTATGGTTTTATTAGGTGAAATTTTTGTGAATTAATTAAATTAATATTAGAGCTAAATTAATTGAAGAACCAGACTAGGTGGCGTGGGAAGCATAAGAATAGGCAAGGATGGACTAGTTTGAATGAAGTGACTATGTGTCAACAAAAGCTAGTTAAATGGAGATTAGAAATTTAGTTTAAGGAGTCAAAAACTAAGTAGAGAAAGTAGTGGGTTGGTTGTACTAGAAATAACTAAGATTTGAAATCTAATGCATAGTCATAGGCGTGGAGACAATGTAAGAAGCAATGCTTGGACCTTGACTCAAGTTTGAATCAAATGAAGGCTATGTGGCATTTAGAGAGTAATTTTAGCACTTGACTAGGGAAGAGCATGGGCTGGCCGAAACCACTAAAGAGGAGGGAGTTTTGAATTTTTGAAAAATTGTTGAAGTAAAGTGGAGAAGTTTAAGGAAGATGGTTGGGGTTTGGAGCCTATAAATAAAGTCATTCACCTTCACATTTTTCAAACACTAAGTGTCTAACTTGTCATCAAGTAAAGGATGAATAACAAAGACCATCGGGGTTATTAAACAAAACATAAAACACTCTCCCATTTTCGAAATTACTCTCTCCCAAAAGCTCTCATCTCGTTGCCCCATAAACACACCATAGCCAAACCACTATATCATTTATAGTGCTCGGGAATTCATTTCTTCTTCTATTTTTCTATTAAGCCTTAAACACTATTACCCTTAAAAACCCTATAGCTGAAACACTAAACCCTATCAAGCCAATATATAGCCAAAATCTACTCAAGTATTAAAGCTCTTGGTGTCGTTGTTAGAAGATAGGCATTATAGAGAAGGTTCGGGATTTCATCTTTTGGTTCTAGGGTGAAGGTATGACTTTATGAGTTTTACAATTTTTGGAAGTATAGTTTTATTATAAGTCTCTAATCGTAAATTTATATGTCATATATATAGGTTTTGGGCGATTTTCTATAGCAAAAGCAATCTATTTTCTTCTCTTTTTCCACACTCAAGGTAAGGAAAATTAGGTAGTTTAGTTTATGACCTAGTTTGTGATATGTATGACCTTAACATTTCAGGTACAATAAGAAGATAAGTGTGGCTGGACCTAAGGTGTTCAAAAATGTATGACAGACCTAAGTTGTTGTCCGGTAGGCTCGGTTGCCAAAATTGTATGACAGACTTATGTCTGGGGCTTAATTGCCACCCCTTTATAAGCACTTATCTTTTTCTTATACCTGTCTTGTTATTATGACCTATGTTATGACCTAGAATATATTATGATCTTGTATGATTAGTATAAATTAGCGTTGTTATGAACTCTTGCATGAGCTTATGGTATTTTGTTATGATTATGTGGTTATATGATTTCTTGTTTGTGTTTTCCTTACTAGGCTTAGAAGCTCACTCCTTATTACACTACAAGAAAATATGCTTTTAATAACACCAAAAATGTGTTATCAAAACATATCATAACACTTTTTGATGTGCTAAAACCGACTATGTTATCGTAGGTCAGGGTACTTTACATAACACTTTATCATTGTTATACAGATGTGTTATTATACTGTCAACGATAACACACTTTCTGTGTTATTTTAATAAATAGATAAGTGTTTAATTATATTATTTATAGTCGATTATATAACACATTTCAATACTTATAAATTTGTGTTATACTACACTTTAGTATAACACATTATTTGTGTTATATAATGTAGTTTGCATAACAAAATTCTTTACATAAAATGTGTTATTATAATAGATATTATAACACAATTTTCGTATTATTTTAATATTTAGATAAGTTTAAATTCTCATTATATATTCATTTATATAAAACTAATTTATTCTATTATATTTTAATTTTTTTATATAATTAAAATTAGCTTTCTAATATATACTAGCATCATCAAATGAACTTGATTTTCAAATAACAAAAAGTAAAAACATTCAACATTGTATTAACAATCCACAAATTAGTTTAAAACATTCAACGCTGTCATCAACAACAAAATGTTCTTTAAGTATTCAAGTAGTCTTAAATATTCAACATATTGAAAAGTTACTACTTTCAGCACAAAATATTCTACCCTGACAGTGCATATATGCCTAAGCTCCTAGTATTTTCCAAATTAAAAAACAACAGTTGCAATGACTGTACAGTTGCAGGGAGAGGGTCCACTGGTCAGCAATGACTGTACAGTTGCAAAGAATGGGTAGTAATCCCAGACACATTAGAAATATTAGCCACATCCTCGACATATTCCATGTCTATCATGCCACCAAAACGTGAACTGAGACAACAAAACTCCACTGTCGAGAGAAGCAACACAATGAAAAGCTTTATTGTTATGTTAACCTCTGTAGTTGATGGCCTGAAGTCACACAGTACCCGAAGGCCAGAACCTGATGTTTTCAACAAATGTATGCAAACAGATAAGTTGAGGCTTTTACGTGCAGATCTCAAAAGAATCATAAAGTAACATGTCCCAAATGAACCAGTAGCAAAATACACCAAAGCCAATAACAAAATACATATTCTATGCCATTGAACCAGTAGCAAAATGCACCAAAGATGTTAAAGAAAAAAAATAAAAAACTGTCAAAATGCACCAAATGACAAGGAAATCTCAAAATACGGACACAAAAACATGTTTAAAACTATTTCTAAATCATGCATACTTATAGTTACTTCAAGGATAGTTCAATTATGTTTACACCTTGAGTTGCCATTCTTATGGTCTTAAGTAGAAATATCACCCAACAATGTTTCTTTCAGTAAATTAATCAAAGAGTTTCAAGGCAAACGAATGAAACATACCCAAAAACAAAGCAAGTTATAAACAAAATTATGGACTGTCCAATACGCAAAAATAGAACTTATATATATGTATGCATGAAATCTTATGAAATGGAAATAAATGAACAAAAACTTAATAAGCTAGCTGCCAATATAATTTTCAAGATGATTACAATAAACACCATGCCATGATGAGCTTTGATGACCCTATGGCTGTAGACCTATAGTGTACAGCTCTACTTACACTTGTTCCAAATCCAAGGAATATTATTGTTTTCAGGTCTTAATCTACAGTCTTTGCACTCCACTCCAACTATACATAATGAAAAATACAGGACATCCAATCCAACAGATAAATATGTCCTACATTCATTCTCTCTCTCTCTCTCTCTATATATATATATATATGAGTTTAGTCTATATATAAATATGGGAGAGGAAAGGATGGTACCAGTTGGTATGAATAATACAAGGAATTAGATAATCCTTGTATAATCCTTAAATGATATGTTGGGGACGTGAGCAATGATTGACCAGTCCTCCCCTGTTTCCCTTTCGATTCATGGTGTTAGCAATTCACAATAGTAAATGCGTAGATAATAAAGAGAAGTGGGCAGTTATTTAGGCAAGCATCGATATATGAGTTTAGCAAAAATTCATTCCTATTAAGATACAAATACATACAAAGAGAAGAAGGAATAGAAAGAATATCCTTAAGGCAAACAGAAAGTAAATTAAAATGGAAACAGAGAGAGTTAGCTTTTCTCAAGAATGTATAAGAAAGAAGTCTGATGCTTTGAGTCAATACCCTGCACACAAGAATAAGGGGATAAGACCTATTCTAATTATTCATCATGCATGCATAAGCCACGACGTTAATTTAAAGTAATATTCAAGCTGTGAATAGCATATACCTAAATTTAATACATTTAAGAGGGAAAATCATAAAAATCCCCCATCTTCCCTTCCTTTCCAACAACAGTATAATATATATTTATATATAAATAAATATAGTACAAACAATAAACATATGTATTTCAACAAATATATATATATATATTAATATGAAACTGAAAACTAAAAACCATAGATGAGATTTTGAGAGACGCACAGAGAAATCGTCTGAAGGGCTACAAGCGCTTGCTGAAGCAGGTTCTTTGTACCATTCATTTGCTTCTCAAGTCAGAAAGTTGGCCTCTGCATATAAGAAAACCACTTATTTCAAAATATATATTTTTTTTTAAAAATGAAAGGAAATTACTGTAAACAGTAAACACTGCATTGGCAATATCAAAATTTTGAGGGAAATCAGTAGCTAGAGAAATTAATTAAAATAGTTGGACTCCATTTCTGTCATAATTATATCTCTCCAATTGTTCCCTTATTCTTGCTGTGATGAGTGTTGTACCAGTAGATCCTCAAAGGTCATTTTCAGGGGATGAGTCCAACAAAAGCCTCTAGTTCTCAAATGTGGACTGCATTTGATGTAAAGAACGCCCTAGACTTATATTTACAAAACATTCGCATAACATGATTTATAAAAGAATACCATCCATTATTAAAGTCTCAGGGGGACTTATTTAAAATCATGCAAGTTGGCGCCATAAGTTTAAAATAAAACATAGGTTTTTATGCAAAGTTCAAAGAAAACCAAATAATTTAAATAACAGAGTCCCACTGATAATTTAGGAAAGTCTCTTAAAACAAAACATAATTTAAATGGCGTTCTACGTTGATCGTTTTATCGTCCATAGGATTGCCCCACGCCATACACCCCATGATGAAAGAACTCCTCACGTCACCACGCGTGCCATAGAGAAAACCTATTTGCTACCTAGAAGGAAAGTAAGGGGGGTGAGCTAAAAGCCCAGTAAGGAAGTACAAACAAATAAGCAAGTAAGAAAACAACAAACAACCAAACACTAACGTTCATCTAACACATCATGGTATATCATAAATAATCGTAACATTTCATCACATCATAACATAAATGTAACGTTTCATCATATCATAACATAAATGTGACATATCATCATATCATAACATAAATGTGACACATCATCATATCATAACATAGATGTGACATATCATCATATCATAACGTAAATGTGACATATCATCATATCATAACATAAATGTGACATATCATCATATCACAAACATACAGCATACATGATGAGCATGGAACGCTAGTTGTCCATGTCACCCTATGAGGTAAACAGGAGATCACTGGTCCTTGAATAACCTCGGCGCGTCCGCCCTAGGAGTCACGTCTCAATGTCCTTAGTAACTCGTTCGATGTATCTGACATCGGAATCTGTTTGATGTATCTAACATCGTATTCTGTTTGATGTATCTAACATCCATACACATATCACATTCAACAGATCATCACATTAAGACATTCATAATTTCATAACAGTTCATTCATATAACAGCCTTACCATTCATAGCATAAAATCATAAAATCTATCTAACTTCCTTACCTCAGGTCCAAGCTAAGAATTTCACAATCTTTCAACGAGCCTATATCATAATCAAAATAACGTTTCTTAGGTTCATAAAATTACTATTTTGCCCTTCCATACAACTCATGTGTGCATGGGTCATGCACTCATGATAACAGTTACACTAAACATGCAATTATCGCCAAAAAGAATAATGCTCGTTCTACCCATTTTACTAACATGATTGTTTTATAAAAATCTCATAGTTGAATAATAATCATGATTTTGGACGTAAAAGTTGATTTGCATGTAACATGCATACGTGGGAACATTGCGTAATAAAGATGTTTTCAAAAACGATAATTCTACATTTCTTTTATTATTTTAAAATTCATAGACATATTACACGCTTTATTTTCTTAAAACTTCTAGTTTGATTAAATTTCTCAAAAACTTTATTTTATTTTTTTATAAATTTATTTTATTTTAGCTCAAAATAAAATATGTGACATTTTCATTAAATAAATATTAATTTACCAAGAATTACCCAACAAGCTTGGATTTAATTAAAATACCTATTTTAATATGTTTCTTTAGAAAAATATATTTTATCATTGTGTTACAAAAATGATGTGAAAAATATATTTTAAGTGTGGAATAATACATTTTGATTTAATTTATTTAAGACTTAGTTTTTTTTAAGTAGCAAAAATCCATATGTGACAATTTAATAACAATTGTTAACCTTTTTAAAACAAACTTTCAGCCACCATTTATTTTATTCAAAAATCACAAATAAATAGAGTCTAAATATTTTTCTTAATCAAAATAAATGAAAAATCATTACTTATCAAAATATGCATTCATACCATTAAAAATATCATTTTTCAATATTACCATAACTTAGGAAAAATAATTTATTCCAAAAAATTAATCAAATTCATTTTTAGTGAAACTTACTTCATATTTTATTACAAGATTCCAGCAACTATTATTATCATTAAAAATCACCATATTCAAGTTTATAAACCCATATTTTCCCAAAACTCAATAAAAATTCTGTAGGAAATTAATTGAGTAAAATATCATAACATGAGACTTAAAATCCTCTTTTAATTTCATAAAAATTAACATATTCATCAAGAACATTATTTATGCATGCAACTCATCTTTTTATCAACTTTTACCCAATTATTTACAAAAAAAACAGCAAGCTTAATTCTTTATAAAACTCAACTTTTGTCTCAAAAATTACATAAAATCATACATGCTTAAAATCTCATTATACTCTTATAATATGTATGATTCTAATATCACTAACATATTCACATGAATCCTTTTAAAAACCATTTGTTGCAATTCCATGAAAACCAACAAAACACTATCAATAAAATAACATATAGTAATTTATAAGCACCATATTCACATATGCCTTATATTAACCTAACATGTTTCTATCATTATTTTCATGCATCTTATAATTTAATCGTTCAAAATATAACATGCATCTAACAAAATTTCATGATCAAGATATCAAGATTGCCACTTATTCTCTTACCCATATAACATAGGTCCTAAAACATGGATCTAATATATTATAAATCACACAACATATCAAGAACACCCTTGGGTGTACCTAGGCCGAAATCACCAAACATGCACTCATAGATTATCACAATTTTTTTATGCATAGCAAAATCAACATCACAACCCTTTAACACAAATCATACTCTCACAATATCCAAATCCTATACATCAATCCTACCAAAATCAACCATTAGCATTATTAACAAAACCTCATAGACAACCCACCAAAAACAAATATAAGGGCTAAGAAAAGGCCATTACCTCTCTTGATTGTAAAATCAAGAACACAAAAGATCAATACCCAAACTCCACACCCTTGTTCAAGCCTAGGGTTTTTATTGGAAAACCACCATGAGGAGAAGGAAGAACCCAAACACACACAAAAAAAATAACACAAATCAATATCATATTATCAAATAAAGAGATTATGCAAAAGAGAAAACAAGAAGACATACTCTAGGAGGGGCTCCTCCTCACCTTCTCCTTCCTTCTTCCTTTCTTTCTTTCTTCCTCTCTCTCTCTCTCTCTACACGCCACTCTCTCTCTCTCTCTCTCTAGGTCACGGCAGCCACACACAAGAGCAATGGCTCTTCTCTCCTTTCATAACCCTTTATCAAAATCCTCCCATAAAGTCTCCCCTAACACAATAAGGTAAGTTTCCATTTCCCATTTATTTTCTCTTAATTCCTCTTTATTTTAAAAAGATATAAAGGAACAAAATGATCATGCCTATCCCCAAAATAATTATGGTCTTCAATTTTTTATTTTTATCATTTTAAGGAAATCCTTCCTTTCCCACTAGGTCACACGCCCAACACTCTTCTTCCCTTTTCTTTTCTTTTTTTTTTATAAATAAATTAACCCAATTAAAATCTAAAATAAGGAAGTATAAAATGTGTAGAAAAATCTACACATGTGCACCATGCCACCATGCACTAGCACACACTAAATCACTAGGGTGCATTACTATCTATCATGCACCTTAGTGCATTCCACCATAGCTCACATAATTACCTCATTTGTCACACTTAATTAAAATGTAACACTAATAGTAAAATAACATGTTACACATTTATTCACTTATTAAATTAATTAACCAAACAATTCTAACAATTAAATAAAATAATAAACAATCAAATAAAACAAATAATCAACCAAATAAAATAACAACACTTAAATAAAACAATTCATCACACTTAACATTTAAATCAAGTAAATCACAAAAATTTAAATAATCTAAAAAAAAAAAAATTGGTGCACTACATTTGAGTTGACACTTTATTTGTTTTCCTCTTATTCTCAGTGGCTTCACTATGGATATATATATATATATATTATCTAATACATATTTTTATCAAAGTCATGCTAATTCTTGCCTTTGCAGGTAACATGAGACTGAAGGGTATTTGAAAATCATAAAAAACTGTAGCATATTCAATAGTTATAAATAATACCCTTTTATTAACTAGGCTCTTCACCTAATCTTATGCAAGCAAGTTTCACAAGACTAAATCTTGCAGGTTGGTATATGTAGGCAAGACCATCATGGATTTTTTTAAATAACAAATTACCAATTACCACTATATAGTAGGCAAGACCTTTCAATTCTACACCAATCTAGAAGAACAGAATTTTATCAACTATACTATAAATGAGAATTGGTATATGTATATTAACATTCTGATTCCTTCATATGCACATAAAACTACAAAATAGTCAAAAGTTGCCACACTCAAAAATTTCAGTTCTTGCACTCCAATCACACATGATGAAAAAACTCCAACAACCATCAGTATAACCTTATTCATTTTCAATTCTGGTTGTATAAACCTGAAAGAAAGATCTCTTAAAACCTAACAAACAATATATTAAAACATTAAGAAGACAACCAGAAATCTAAACCCAAAAACAATATTAGTTTGCAATCTTCATTTTTAAATCATTTAATCTTATAATAATAATAATAATAATAATATTTCCAATTTATTATTTTCAAATAAAAAATCACTTAACTCCTAATATATCACCATTATCTCCCATGGGCGTTGCAATAAAGCAACTATAATGACCATCAAAATTCAATTTCATCAAGAACTAACCTTTATTGCACTAACACATAAGACATTTTATTGAAACAAATATACATAGCCATCTTGAATCTATTAGGAAGAAGGATGAGCATTCTTTAGTCTCAAGTAAACTTAGTGGTTTGAGTTTTTTATTCATCCATAAAAATCATAAAGTTATCCATCTATATCTATTGGCATCAGAACACTTTGTAATACTAATTTTTGTCATCTTGTAGTTGTAACCATATACACCTAATATCAGACCTATCAAGAAAGAAAAAAAAGACCATAGATTCCTCACCTCTTGAACTAATCCTTGAGCTTTCATCAAATTTCCAAGATTACTGTGTGTATCAACCTGTAACATTAAGAAGAAATGTTATGTTCTATTCAAAGATTTTGTTAAATCATTGAATATCCAAGTGTCAAGAGTCAGAAAGAAATTCTACCAAACGTGGATTCAGTGCAAGAGCCTGGCGACAACATTGAGCTGCCTCGTTAAACTGGCCTTTACGCATATATGCACTTGCTAAATTTGACCATGCATCAGCAAAATTTGGTCGGAGCTGCAAAATAAAACAATCAGTATAATATGGAAAAAATAATTCAAAGAAAGAATATATATTTTTGCTCTTGAATACTTACCTTATCTCTAGTAAATAAAGACATTAAATAAAGAGAATAGACTAATGCAATATATAGGCAACAAAATACTTACCTTATCTCCAGTGCAAACATTGGATCAATTGGATAGGCTATTGCATGGAAAGGTTGCACACTAGGAATAAGAGACATCTAATAGCAAAGATTGAGTGATTTAGAGTGGAACCTGACTGGTAAAGTGGTAATTAGCATCAAATTAAACAACACTTTACCTTTATCCGTCTTCTCATAATTCCTTCAACTTCAATAAACTTATTTTCACGATCATCCCAGTCGAAAACACACTGGAGAATGGCACAAATTCAAATATCATATTAGATAAACCAACAACGAATAGTTATAAAATCTAGACAAAGTTTCACATAGCAACATAAGAGTACAGCATAGAAACTATAGGCTAAGTCAATAATGTGTAAAAATGTACACTATTGAATTAAAAGTGCATTTTCCAAACAGCAAAAAGGAATGGCCGTTTCACCACACATGATGTAACGACCTGAATTTGCTAATTGGGCTTAAGGCCTTGATTAGTGTGCCTGGAGGGCAATAAATGATTTAATGTGCTTTAATATGTTAATGGGTGAATTAATGTGAATATATGATAGTGATGCATGTTTAGTGAGTTAAATGTGCATGTGGGCCCCATCTGGATATTAGGGGCATGAATGTGATAAATGTCGTATGTGTGATATGTCTGTGCAGCACGATCCGAGACAGTCCTGGGGAGCGCTTAGCCAGAGGGTCACAACGGGGTTGAGATTCGGACTCGGGGTGAGTCGAGGGGTAATTTGGGTACTAGGTGTTATGGGATTATCGGGACATGAAAATAAATATTTGGAGATATATTTGAGGATAGAATGTCTAGGCGGGAATATTGGGGAAATTTACCACTTTGCCCTCGGGGACGTTTTGGTACCCCGAGCCTTGAGGTAACCCTTTAGACTTAAGTCAAATAAAACAAAAAGGGGAAATATTTAGAAGCTATAGAAACTGACTTACTCTCTCTTCTTTCAGCTAAGGATAGTTTTATCTCTTCCTTCCTCACTCACTCTCTAAGATAAACACAAGGAAAACTAAGGGAATCAACTTGAAGGTCTAGGGGAATTCAGCTGTGATATTCTAGGAGCTTGAAGCTTAAGGCTTAAGGATCAACTACAGGGATTGAATTCAGCAAGGTAAGCTTTAATTGTTGGGGTTATGTTGAGAATTGTTACTGGTTTGCTAGTATATGCATGCTAGTTAAGTTTGATATGTTCTTGAGTATTTTAGTTGGGTTTTGGAGCAGATTTTGATGGGGTTTTAGTGTTGATATTGAGCTGGTATGTATGTGTTAAGTATATGGGTTTGATAGGTGAGTTTTGGGTGAATTAGCTTGAGGGAAGGTATGGAAAAATGGTGGAAAATCTGGGTTTGGTGGTGAGAGCCGCGGCCCTAGTAGGGGTGCGCCGCGGCCCGTGTGCGCGCGTGGCCATGGGAGGCCGAGAGGTTCATGCGCGTCGCGGCGCCTGGTGGGCGCGTCGCGGCCCGTGTGGGGGTCAGTGTGGTGCTAGCCTCTGTTTTGAGGCTAGCCACGGCTCTTGAGGGTGGGGCCGCGACCCTTAGTGCCAGTATGCATTTTTAAGGGTGTTTAGGCTTGGGAATTCAATGGTTAAAGCTCGGGATGGATTTTATCACCCGGGTTGATAGAATTCAAGGTCCCAGAGGTTAGGGTTGTGGCTCGAAGTTATTCATTGGATTAGAACTTGATGACTGGACATTGTTAATGTGTTGTGACTAGGGTTTCGGCGAGACTCACGTTGGAGGACTGTGCTCAGGGCATTGGTGCTCAGAAAGCTCGGAACTCAGGTAAGAGAACCCTTGTTCCCATGGAGCTTGTGTGCAGGGCTGAGCCCAGTGTGTTTGAATGGATTGATATGCAGGGCTGAGCCCAATGTGTTTGCATGAATTGATATGCAGGGCTGAGCCCAGTGCGTTTGAATGGTTTGATATGCAGGGCTGGGCCCAATATGTTAGAACTGCGGGGCGTAGCCCTTTATCTGATTATGCTAGAATTCTATATTTGCTTGTTATGCTATGTATATTAGGATGTGAATGGTTGGCTTGAGCTGGGAACGGTGTGGACCGAGAACGGCGAAGGGCCGGGAACGACATTGGGCACGTTGAGTGCAAGGCCGAGAACGGCAAGGGGCCGGGAGCAGCGTTGAGCACGTCGAGTGCAAGTTGCCAGGGCGAGTCCCTAGAAGGATACCTGGGATATCCTCACGGCGTGGTCCGCAAATCCAGGACTTGGTAAACGCCTGAGACGGTTAGGCCGTATGTGTTTAGCCATTGGTGGCCTTTTTATATGCTTGATATATGTGTTGCATATGTTATCTGTTTGTGAGTTCTCTTGCTGGGCTTCGGCTCACAGATGCTCTGTGGTGCAGGTAAGGGTAAAGAGAGAGAAGATCAACCAACCATGAGTATAGCAGGCGTGGGGCGGCGTGTACATGTTTGGCCAGCCTGGCTGCCACGGCCAGAGGATTTTGGGAGATGCTTGTAAATAAACTCTGATTTTGTCGTCTAGTCAACCTGGTTTAGTTAATATGTTGTAAACATTTCTAAACTGTATTTTGGGATCCCAAGTGTAAACCTTTTATGATTTTCTATGGAAATTATTATTTCTAAGGTTTTTCCTCTGTTTATATCTTAATTACACTGTTTGATCTAAAACCTCGATTAGCGAGATGAAAGCACGTTTTTAAACTCACTTAGTAACGACTCTAAGGAAGTAGGGCGTTACACATGAGGCCTTTAACTTCACAAAAAACATAATGATTAGATCATACTCTGCACACTAATACTGTATATGAGGCTAAACTAAAAGACCTCGAAAAACAATAATCTACAAGGCCCCTACCCATGTGCCATATACATATTCTATATGAAACAGAAGATGCAATTAAACTTCAGTTGCATTCTCGACTTTTAGAGCACTAATAACTTATTATGCTAGGTAACATAAAAGACTTATATAACAGTCAGTAGTGAGAAAAAATAAAACCGAATTAAAACATAGTTTAATATGCAAAGTAAAGTTACTTCTCACAATACCTGTAATGTATGTAAAAGGTTACAAGTTGCTTTTGGAAAATCGGGACGTAGAAAAAGTGCTTGCTTATAGTTTTTTATAGCAGCTTCAACATGTCCACTGTACATACAAAATCCAGAAATACTCTATGTTAAAACATGGAAGAACCAACAGTATGCAATCAGATAAAAAGCTTGCAACCCCTTATAATTATTATTAAACACATGTCCTTGTAAGCAGAAGCTAGATTAGCATGAGCTTCTGCCATTGAAGGTCGGATATTGATGGCTCGAATATAATCTTGAATGGCTTCATTAACTCTCCCAATCTCTTTATATGTGTTCCCTCTATTGACAAGTGCATCAGCCGCCAAAGGATCAATTTGGAGAACTTCATTATAGCAAGATACAGCATCTGTGTAATTGCCCTGTAGTATTTTTTTTTATATATTATTATATAAGAAACAAACTTTAGTTAATAGAAAAAACTGAATTGTGAAGAGAAGAAGAAATATATTTTTTTAAACAAAAGGAAATAGAATAATACAAAATGAAACCGGAAAGCAAAACAGACTAAACACCAACCATATAACCAAAACGTTCGCTGTAACCATATAACTTAAAATTACCAATGCCATCTTCTCTTAGTTGGAAAAGGCAGAGCAAGAAACAAAACAAATCAAGGTGACCATTCTATAGATGATAACCTTTCTCCATTTGGAAAGAAAAAAAATATTGTATAATTAAGTATTTTCCCAAAACAAATATAAGCAAGCATTACAGGCATGATAAAAATATATGATTACCTGTTGTTTATATATAATTGCTAAATTGTTAAAAGGAGCAGAAAGTCATGTTGTCACAAACAATGTTCCCTTCTCCTGCAGCAGAAACATAATAACTGTCTATTAGATGCTTGCAGGCTAAATACTTGACAGTGGAACCATAAAAGATATTAAAGATTACCTTCCAAGCATTTGCCATGTTTCCATAACACTCAGCAAAGCGAGGATCAATTTGAATAGCTTCTTCATTTTTTGCAATGCACGTATCAAAATCATGTAGCTAAAACAGAATAAAATAAAGTTTAAGAATCAGGTGCAAGTAAATTCACTTACAAGCCAGAAAACACTGAAGAGCGTACATATATTGAGAAAATACATGAATGCTAATAAGCTTCATTGAGAACCTGATAATGGATTGCACCCAAGAGAAGGAGATTATTTGTGCGCCGAGGATTTCTTTCATAAATGGCATTACTATGCTCTAATGCTTGCTTATAGTTTCCAGCTTTGTACTTCTGGTGAGCCAGAGACATGAGCATGTCTTCATTGACTGCAAGGACTCAAAATTAGGCAAAGGAGAATTTGAAATAACTAGAAAAGGACCAAATCATTGAAGTAATATATATATATATATATATATTGGCCCCTTTAAGTTCGCACCTCACTGCTAATTTGGAAAAAATATAAATGAAGTTAAACACAAAGTAAATGATAGGTAGAACATTGTTAAATAAATTAGTTCCGGGAAAAATAAATCACATGCAACTTACAACATATGTTACCTCAAAGTTATATATGCATTATGTGTTAATAAGGATGGCACTTGTCATTGGTTTTTTATTATACAAGAAAACGAATCTATATGTGCAAACAAAAATATGAATGCCTACATGTGGGAGACATTATAACTATTCCACAATATCTTGCTAAATTTTCAGAAACAAGACCATCTGCATTTTAGAGTCCTTGTAGAAGTCATTTACTAAGGTTAACTTCTATGGTATAAACAATATGAATCAATTGCTTTTAGAAAGTGGGAGCATATTTAATACTTATAAAATATTGTTTATGCACATCTTTATGCGTAGTGTGAACAATATTTTAGTTCTGGAGCATAGATCATTTTAGTGGAGAAACAAGACATATTTCACAAGAAAATCTTGTACCCAATCCCCAAAAAAAATACCTTTCACATAGATCTCTCTAAACCTTCACCCGTAGTACTATATAATTGTTTAATCTTTCAGAACTGATGAATTTTCTTCATAATATTATTACTTATGTCAAACAGAACCCAGATTCATTTTTATTTACCATTAAGAGCTTAGACTCAAACCTAAATCCTGTCCTCGTTTGATCATCTTAGATGCGAAATCAATGCGATAATTGCCAAACACAAAGAGATTGTTAGGTTATTCTACAGCCTCCAGATTACTACTACAAACTTTATTTGACTTTCAAGATTCCAAATTAGGTTTTTTTTTTAAAAAAAAAAATAAATGTTTTATGCCTCAAAACCATAATACTCCAGTGTGATCTTAATTTTTTCATTGTGCCAAACTATATCTAGAAAAGCACAACAAAATTTCTCCTAAAAATCTCAGCAATAACATAACTGCAATTTAGCAACTAAAGGAGCAATAAACTATATCTTCTGGTAAGAAAAAAATATGTATAAATTCCATAGAAAGAAAATTGTATTACAATCTCTAGCAAATCAAACACTAAACAACTACAAAAACAGCATTGCACCAAAATCCTAATAACAAAGAACCGATCACTCAAAGACCAAAAACCTAACTCAATTACAATTGAGGAAAACAGGAAAAGACAGTAACCTTCGCGAGAATCCAAGGGCTGAGACTGCTTGATGGCATTAACAGAAGACGAAGCAGAGGCAGCAACTAAATACTTACCTGGCTTGCCAAGACCGAAGAGAAGAACAAATTTGAGAAGCCTAATGACTGGAAATCGAAGGTTGACAGAGAGATAGAGAAAGACGAGAGAGAGAGAGAGAGTGAGGAGTTCGGAGACCGTACGACCAAGCCAAAGAAATGGGTCTCTTCTTTGTGTCGATATGTTGAAGGAAATGGGTCTCAGAAAGGTTGAAGGAAAGAAAATGGGTCTCAGAAATGTTGAAGGAAAGCTCAGAAATGTTGAAGGAAAGCTCAAAAATGGGTGTCTCGGGTCTCAGAAATGTGGAAGAGAAAGGAGATGGGTGTCTCGGGATTCTCAGGGCTCAAAAATGAAAAAAAAAAATTCTAAGTGGCGGGATGATGTAATATATTACCGCCCTTTTTACATAAAGTTGCCCAATATAATACTCTACCATAATACTTTTCTATTAGTATTATATTCATGTGTTGTGGAAAGGGGTATTTGGTGTAGTGTTATATTGTTGTGCAGACAATTGAGGATAGAAAGGTCGGTGGCGAGTTAGACCTAAGAGCTTAGTGATGTATTCGTGGGGACCATATAGCCAATGAATGTTCAACGGGCCTATTACTTTATTTACAAAGCATTTTCTTTTAAGTTTTTCTTTTTATTTAAATGTTGCTTAGTTCATTTTGTTAAAAACCTTATTTTATTTTTGTAAAGATATGAGATCTTTTTGCTTATTATGATTTTCTTATATAAAGGAACAATATTTATGTTTATGATCCAACAATGTGTTCTTGATAATATTATGAGAAATTAGGACATTACACACAATTAGTAAAAGCCAATCTCATCAATTCAAATTTGTATGTATGTATAAAAACAATATAATAACAATAATAATAATATATTCACATATATATATAAATTTGTGTATTGTTTTATAATCGAATATATATGCATATACATATAAAAATAATAATAATAACAATAATATATGTATACATATGATGGAAGAAATTATATTGTTTCATGTATATGATTATTTATATATATATTATTAACCTAAATATAATTAAAAAAATACAGTAATAAAAATATCCTAAAAGTAATTAAAAAAATGAATACTAAGTTTTATATTAAGTTTATGGCATATTTCAATAAAATTATAAAAATATAGGAAAATAATCCCATAAAATGTAAATAAATAAATTATGTTATACAAAACTTTAGAGAAAAAAAGGTCATATTTATCAAAGTTTTTTAAAAAAAAATCTCATATTTCATTTATTTTCCACTACCTTTAAATTGTATGCTTACAATCAAACTTCTCAATTTAAGATATTCAAATCCTGCAGTAGTTTCTTTCAAAGGAGAAGAAGGAAAAGAATACTAAGAAGATGCAATTATGAGAATGGGTGTTTTTAGCTTAAATGAGGAGAAACTTTGTTTACATGAGAAAATGGAAAGACTAGTATGATTTTTTAATCGCAATAGTAATGGAATGGAATAAGAATGGTAATAGGAATTGATTATGATGTTTGGTTTGTGGTTGGAATGAACATTGAAATCAGTAATTAATTGACAAAAATGCCCCTACTTCACTTTTTTGTTTATATTTTTGTTTTAAATAATCAAAATATAAGTAAATTTAAAAAATATTTTTTTATTTAAATACATAACAAAAAATATTTTTAAATAAATAAAAATGATATTTTAAAATAAATGTATTCAGTAATAATAATTATAGTATATGAATTAATATATTTGTAAGGCTTTATATAACTATATATATGTTTATATATGGTTATTATGAACATAACACACTGTTTAACACTCAAACGTGACTTCTATTTAGCGGTTGTTGTAGTATAGATCGGGCGGTCGATTCCACAAGGAGACAAAGAAATAAAGTTAATCAATAAATAAAGTTTAGAGATAAATAATATGGGGAAAATATTACAAGTGATATTTTTGTTGTTTTTTAGATTTAAAGATTAGAAATAAAGATAGATTAAAGTGTGATGTAACAATAGGTAACAAGTAGGAAGGATCAAGAGTCACCAATATGCATACTATTATTTATTTGGATATTTGATTCACAAAAGTTACACAAATGAGAAGTTCACATCCCAACTATTCATTTGGAAGATTTAACATTGATGCACAAATATATTTTACAAAAATGTATTCAAGTGATTATTTTTCTTTACCATGGAAAGATGAGATAAATCTTATGAGAAATCTAAAAATGACATTATACCATTGGCAATAATGCAATAAAAGATTTGACATAAAACCTAACACAAATATTACTTTTACTATTTATAAAATACATAGAAAGAGCATGACTAATTCTATATAGATTTTAGTAAAAGTAAATATATATGAATGAGATGGAGAAAATGATAAAGATATTACCTATATTATTTTCACTAATTTGATAATACATAGAAAGTGCTTGACAAAATCTATATACTATTAGTAAACATAAATATAGATAACAAGATGAAGAAATAGAGATGAAAGAAAATAAATCACTCAAATATATAAACTTTAAGCACATGGTGAATCAAAAATACCAAATAAAGTCATAGTGCATATAGGATCATCCTAACCTTCCTAAGAAGGTTAGCCTATTATGCTAAATATTTTCATGAAATTCTAGAGAGAAAATATGAGAAATGAGACTAAAATTTGGTAGAGTTTTGCTACCTAAAAATTACATTGAGAATGTGAAGAAAGAGTCCCTATTTATAGAGGGAGATATGGTCTAAAAAGAAATTAAACGACAATTTGGGGTTTACAAAATAAATTTGAAATATTAATAATAAAATATGATTTTGAAAAATCAATTCTTATTATAAATATTAGCCTAGTTATTTTGGTGTATGGTCAAAATGTCATTTTTCAAAACCACAAAAAAAGATGAGCTTTAAAGCTCAAAATGGCAATTTTACAAGGCTCAATGTGCACAAAACATGGGCTGAAGGGTGGCTGTGGCAGAGGAGACTTTGACCACTCCCAGCCAATGGGAGCGCGCCACGTAGGTGCTGGCTGGGAGAGGAGAAGACAGATGGGCGGATTGGGCTACTGAGGAAATGGGCCTTCGTGGGGGAAGCTTGGGTCGTTGGGTTTGTTTTGCTAAAGGAGGCTTCATATGTGATAGGTGTGAGCTGTTGCTTGAGTGCATGGCTGAAAGGAATTTGAGAATGGCCTGGACAGGTGGCGCGCAGGGAGGCAACAGGCGGCTGGCTTTGGAGTGCTGCTGGGACACGTGGCGCGAGGACAAGGCGCCACATTGTAACGACCCAAATTAGCTAGTAAGGCTTAAGGGCCTTGATTAGCGTGCCGGGAGGGCATGATGGGATTTATGTGTGATTTTAATGACTTAAATGCATGATTATGATTTAAAGCATGTTATATGACTAATTGAACATTGAGATGCATGACTACGTGGTTAGTATGCATGTTAGGTGAAATAATTATGCATGTGGACCCCGTTTGCATGATAGGGGTAAATTGGTAATTTTAGCCCGTTGAGGGCAAATATGTGATAATTGTATTCTGTGAATTGTACCACGTGAGTGTGGTGTTATTGTTGTGATGCACGTGCCGAGACGGTCCTAGAGAGCAAGTTAACTTAAGAGTCACAATGGGATTTCTATACCCGGCTCGGGAGGAGCCTAGGGGTACCTCGGGAATTTTATGGTTAAGTTGAGATTTAGCGGGTAATGGATATTGGAGATTTAGTAACCTGGGTAACCATTAGTTACTACTGAGAGTAACAAGTTTTAGAAAGAAATGGTAGATATGAAATAGAAATGAAAGGACTGAAGTGCCCTTGAGGTTTAGGTAGGAAAGGTTAGGCAAGGAGGGGCAAAATGGTCATTTGGTTGGGAATTAGATAAATGGCAGCTGGGTTATATGGGGTACACGGTTTGGGGCTTAGTCATTTTGGTCTTGATAGAGTTTGAAGAGAAGAGAAAAGAGAGGGAAAAGCTAGGGCATGAAGAAGAAGAAGATGAGTGGAGGAGCTGAATTGGAGACCTAGGAGATGAAGGAAGCTTAGGGATGGATTCTCCATATGAGGTAAGGAATTTTGTACACATTTAAGGCTTGATTATGTTGTGGGTTAAGAAATTTGAGCATGGTTTAAGTTTGAACTTTGAGTTTTATTTTTCTGAAATTGAAATCAAGGATGTGGATTTTGGGGATTTGATTGTGTGTTTAGATGTCCTTGATGATGTTTATGGGTTGTTAGATGGTCTATTTGATGTTTGAAATTGATTTTGGGGTTTGGGTTTTGGTTTGGTATGATTTGGCAAGGTTTTAGCTCGGAGAAAACGCAAGAGAAAACCCAGAATTCTGGGTCTGCGAAGGCGTGCCGCGGCACAGGTTTTTCGTGCCGCGGCGAGGGAGCCCCTGACTGATGGGTGCCGCGGCACAAGAAAGTTGTGCCGCGGCACAAGGCCAATTTCAGGATATCATTTTTGGCAATTTTAGGCCTTTGCTCCGGGGGTTCGGGGGATGTCCCCAGGGTGTTGTTTTAAGGTTTTAGAGGTCCCGAGAGTGCAGGATTGGTCCCGGGAAGTGGTTTTGGGTTGGTTAGTATTAAAAGTGTTGTATGTGTGTTGTGACTAGGATTTCAAGGGGGCTCGTGCTAGAGGACCGTGCTCGTGGCCTTGGTGCATCGGAAAGCTCGGGAAACAGGTAAGAAAACTATAACACCCATAGGATAGGGCATGGGCCCATAGTGTGATTGCGGGGCACGGCCCTATATTGCATGTTGCATGATGAGATGATTGCCGGGCGCGACCCTATATTGCATTACATGTTAGGGTGCAGATTTAAATGAATTGTTATTTATTTGAATGTTGTTTGATTTATGCTATATATGATTATGGTGAAATGAACGGCTATGGCCGAGGGCGGCAAGGCCGAGAACGGCAGCGGGGCCGAAAGTAACACTAAGCACATGGGATGCTTATGGTCAGGGCAGGGCCCGGGACCCAGAGGATATGTGTGAGATCCTTGCGGTGAGGACCGAGACCCCAGGCTGCGGTAAGGGTTCTGGGGTGGCAGGGCCGTGTTTGCTTAGTCTAATGGTTGACTTGTTTATCTGTGGATTATCTGATATGATTAACTGTATATTTTGCATATGTTATGAAATGCTTGAGTTTTCTTGCTGGGCTTCGGCTCACGGGTGCTCCGTGTTGCAGGTAAGGGCAAAGGCTGAGTCAACCAACCATGAGTACGGAGAGCGTGAAGCGACGCGTACATGTTTGGCCTGCCCGACTGCTTTGGTTGGGGGTTTATTCGAAAATGGCTGTAATAATCTATGATTTTATGATTAATCAACTGTAAACTTATTTCAATATGTAAATAGTTTTCAAACCTTATTTTGGGATCCCAAGTGTTTAATAATAGAAGCTTTTTAATGAAACATCGCATTTTCAAAGATTACAGCCCTAAGTTTTAATTAGTCACACTTTTGTTTCAAAACCTCGGTTAGCGAGTTCATTGCACACTGTTTTGTCTTAAAACTAACTTAGTAACGCCTCTAAGGAAGTAGGGCGTTACACACATGGTGCTGAAGTGGAGAAAGAGGCCAGTGGGCTTGGGCTGAATTGGGCCAATTTTTTCAATGTTCAAGTTGCAAAAATGCCAACTTTTCCTCATTTCTTCAATTTTATTTATTTCTTTCTTCTTTGTTTCCAAGTTCCAAAAATATCAATTAAATCCTACAAAATAAAACAAACTAAATTAAAATTAAATATTTTCATTTATAAATTTAATCATATTAATTTGATGAAAATATTAATTAAAACTTAATTTATTTTGACTATTAAAATCAATAAATGTGTATTTTTGGGCACTAATCACACACACATATATATACTAGATACAATTAACGTACAATGCATGTTTGCTTAATTTTATTTATAGAATTTATTAATTATTTTTATTAAATTTGTATCATTGTCATGTAAATTTCAAATAAATAAACAATATTATATATAACAAAATGACAAAAACATATTAAATGAAAAATTAAACAAAAATATTGTTTATAATTTTATATATATATATAATATGATAATCTTTTTAAACATAAATGATTTTTTTTAATAAAAATTAAAATTATGTATTATAATGATATTTTATAATATTTAAATTTATATTAATATAAGTATTATATATAGACTTGTATTAAATATTATTATCATAATAATATTTTATAATATTTAAATTTATATTAGTATAATTATTAAAAAATTAGGATTATATATTATTATCATAATAAAATTTTATAACATTTAAATTTATATTTGTTATCCCTAAAAAATCCAGGGATGATGTGAAAAATGATAAAGCAGCACGTGGCATCACAAATCAGGGGAAAATGATGAAGTATTGAAAAAAAACTGATGAGCAAAAAAATAAGTCCAGGACCTATAAAGAAGTCGACCAGGCCAAAAACCCCCTAGGGGTGGTCGGCTTGACATGCTCAAGAGCCACATGGGTGGTCAGCCCACCCTATTCTTCATAGGGTGGTTGGCCTAAACTCCCAAATGCACTTCGCTGGATAAAACTCACACTCGTTCAAACTAAGGCCATCGGGCCTAGCACCCAGAAGGTCATCAGGCCTAGCACCCAGAAGATCATCAAGCCTAGCACCCAAGCTCTAAAGGGTCGTCAAGCCTAGCACCTAAGTCTCATAGACCAATCAAGACTTAGCGTTTTCTCGAAGGTCTCAATCGTGCATTATCAACCATGATCCAGAGAAGACAACAAGAAGATCCACGATCTCATAATCATGGGAAGGTGGACACGTATCTCCACTGCCCAATAATCGTGTACTAAACACGATCCTAGTATTACTGATCATGTAACAACCCCTGAGTACTATAAATGAAGGACCCATGGCTTCATTCAAGAGATCTCTTTTTCTGGACTTTTTGGATCGATCTTTTGGACGAACTTGTGAGGAGTGAACTCTGAGTTGATCTCTGTAAGTGTCTATCGAGCGATTCAATACTAAAGACTAAGTGGATTAGATTATTACTGTTCAGAAGAACAGAACTGAACCACACTAAATTCCTATGTATTTTTGTTTAGATATTTGTACTTTGTCATATATTAGATTCATTCCGTTCAAAAGATGTCGTATATTGTACATACGACCGTTAGTCAATTTCACATGTCAACAGAGATGGTGTATATATTGAGTGTGTGTTTTATGTGTACATATAATATGATCTTAAAAAAATATTAAATATTATATATATGATATATAAATAACCTTATTTTCTAGTATGGGCAAAATGGACAAATAAATGTAGTAATGAAGGATTCCTAAGGAAAGAGACTTGAATTGTTATTCCACTAAGAAGACGTTTGGTTTGGTGGAATGGAATGGTGATGGTAATGGTAATGAGAATAGTAATGGAATAGAATAAGAATGGTAATGAGAATTGATTACTATGTTTGGTTTGTTGTTGGAATGAACATTGAAATCATGATTATTTTGTTTGATTTGGTGTGGGAATGCAACAAAATAAGTGATAAATTGACAAAAATGTCTCCACTTTAATTATTTTATTTATATTTTTTAAAATATTCAAAATTTGAGTAATTTAGAAAGATATTTATGATTTAAATTCAAAATAAAATAATATAATTATTATAGATAATTTAAATTAATTTTTTCATAAATAAAAATTATTACTTAGTTTATGATAGACTAAAACTTTTTATTTATGGAGAAAAAAGTTTGGTTAAATGGTCATTTCACTTTTATTTTGAATATTATATTGGAAAGGATGATGCGCCTTTGTTGGTGGAGCACATGAATCCAAATTCCACCATTTAATGGAATTTTGATTCCATTGGAAAGCTATTTCTAGAGCTAATACTCAAAAGCAAACAAATGAATTGGATTTGTGATTCCATTTCAATGTAAATTCTAATAAACCAAACATGTCGAGTGTAGGAATCAAAATTTCATTAGAATGGGCTGCTAAAGTTCTTTGTGGTAAACCATGTGTTCCTCTTTTGCAATTTTGCCAGATGCCTTTGGTTCTCTAACCATTGGAACATTGTGCCAAGAACTGATACAACTCTGAATTGCAGTAAATGACTGGACTTTATTTGGGGATTGAACAAGGTAGGAATCAACGCTGACCACTTCCTATTATTTGCTTCTATCACGATGAATTCTATATGGCATTGCAGGAATAAGATGGTGCATGAGAATGCTAGACCCAACCCGCAAGACACTGCTATGGAACTGAAAAGAAGATTTGTTGAATACCAGGAAGTGATCATTCCTTTTGTTTCCACATCGAGGATCTCCACGATCAGTAATTGGATTCCCCTTCCTGAGGGATGGATTAAGATCAATTTCAATGTAGCAGTTGGCCTAGACCATGGTCCTCAGTGTGATTGCTAGATCTTCTTCTAAGGAAGTTCTTCGAGTGGTCACTGAGCATGTGCCTGCTTCTAATGCTCTTGTTGGAGAAGCCATCGCAGCTCGACTTGGCCTCTACATTGCCAAACTTTCACACCACCAATACATCCAACTGGAAGGAGATTCCCGGCTGGTGAGAATGGTGTACTATTATGTTTATTTCTAGACTTTCTAACTTCTTTGCCCATAATATCTAAGTCCTCAAAGTTATTGATATTAACTCTATTCGAAGAAGCATTTTGTGTAATGACCAGGAATAGTTCCCCTAATTTAATGAATTTCTCCACGTTACAATAAAAAATAAAAAAAAAGCCAAAGCAAATAGAAACAAAAGAATAACAACTTTCATTCCTCCATTCCATGTGTGCATTCCACGAAACCAAACTTACTTTTACCGTTTGTCGATTTTATTGTTTTTTTAATTTGGTGATTTTGTCAGGTTTTGAATAGTTAGACTGTAGTGCAGTGCAGACTTCGGCCTTAGAACTGTGCATCCCAAAAATCCATAAAACGTGGGACCCACTGAAATGAAAAATAAATATGTCCACGTCAGATCGTGATAATTTTCAAGCGTGATGGATAGAATAGCATTTTTCTTTGAGAAATGCTATATAACCCGGTGGAATTTTATCTCGAGTGTGTGTGGCAGTACAGTTAGTTTGAGTTGAATATTATTTTAATAATAAATAAGTATACAGTTGTATTATGTTTACTTAATACCTACTTTTCAATTTCTTTATTATTTGGCTTTGATTTAAATGAAAAAGAAAAAAAGAAAAAATTATTTTCTTCTTTCGTTTTCTTCTTCTCTACCTTTACCATCTCTCTTTAGCTCCAATTCTATATTCCAAAACATTCATATGTTATAATCATCTACAAATTTCCTTATTTTTCAAGTTAAAGAGGAAGAAAAAAGTAATTGAATTTAAGGATTAGTTTCAACGAAAATCCTTTTTTTTTTTGGGTTTGTAGCTAAGAGGAAAAAGATGTGGAAATAGTGGAAAGAGGCTTGGTGATTGATTGCTATCCTCTATTTCTACAGGTTCGTATCTTTCTCCGTCTATATATGTGTATATATGGTTTGACCCTTATTTCTTCTTCTATCTTCATATATTTTTTTTATTAAAAAAAATCTATTTTGAACTATCATTCTACTCTCTTGTGAGAATGCAAGGAAATGACTCTACCTTTATTTTAAAATAAAAATAAATAAAATAAATTATGAATGTAATTTGTAGGAGAAGAATTTATACGATGAAGAATATGAAATGTTTTAACCCGTAAAAGATAAATGTGATGAATTTTATTAATTGAAAAAGTAAATTATGTAGTAAGTTTAACATGATATTCTAGATTGGGGTGGAATGATGCATAATTCTGGGCATAAATTTTATTGAGCTAATCCCTTAAGTGTTCCCAAACGTGTTTGCATACTTTTTTTTTCTCCTTTTATCTACTGGTCATATTTTAGGGACTATTGAGATGGTACATATGTCACTTGGAGAAATACAAGTATGATGATATTTAGTAAAAGATTGAGTTTATTTGCTTTACCTCTATCATTTGTGAAATTCTATAGAGAGCCATAAATGAAAAGCATCATCTCATAGTTTAAAGCTACTCTTAAGAGTTGTTGAATCATCATTCCGGCCTTCAAGTGTTGCGTGAGTCACAGATATATCCAAGCATCTTTATTTGATACTAAAGACTCTTTTGAGTTGGTTATGTTATTTGTATTAAGAATGTCTCATGTGGCAATTATCTTTTTTTTTTTTAAATATTTGTTTACTTTCTCTTGTAATTCAAATGCTAATGTTGTTTGGATTTCAATACAAAATAATGAGTTTGCTCAATTTCTTGCAAAGTGACCGTTTATTTTGGGAAAGAGCCCCATTTGTGGATGTCAAACTCTTTCACATTTTATTTAATTAAGTCTTTTTCTTTCTGAAGAAAATGAAAATAAAAATAGTGATTCCTCAATGGTCCATATATAGTCCTTGTGTTGATTTATCATGCCACGTACAAACTATCTCATAAATAATTCCAAACCAATACTAGTTTATCAATTTCATTACAATATTCTTTCATTCATACTTCTCACAACAAAAGGGCATAAGTGTTTACAAAAGAGACACTTCCCAATAAACCAAAACAAACTAAACTGTAAATGAACTTGTGACTTCCCAATAAACCAAAATAAACTATACTCACAATTATAAATTTCATATGGGAACTTCTTCATAATCATGGAATTTCTTCATAATCATTGGTTGTAAATTCAAAAAAACTATTAAGCTAATAAGTTAACAGTGATATAAACAATATAAATATATTCATATATACACAGATGACGCTAATAATTTTTGCAATCAGTTTTATTTTTACCTTGAGCATTATGCATGTTACTAGCATAGATAAAATGATTCAAATTATATGGTGGTGGATAATGGAAGTAGGACATAGGTAAGGTTTGAAAATTAGGTTGGAAACCTAAAATTTGCTTTCTAGGTTGATTATATGGCATGGACACTTTTGCTTGTGCTTCCTCAATCTGAAAAGATAAATAGAAAAAATTATACAAATCTTTAGATAATCCATTAAGAAAAAGCAGCTGCTAATTTTTACCTGGTCTAATGTACCAACAAATTTCTCATTATTTATGCCTCCTTCCTCATTGTTTGTGTCCTGTAAAAACATAAAATACATACATAATTTTTTTAAATGAAAATCAGTGTTAGAATAAAATAGTATACAACAACAGAGAATCCTTACATTCACATTCTTTCTTCCTTTTTTGATTCTTTTACTCCCTTTCTTTTTCATAGTTGTTAGTTTTTCAACCATTGGAACTTTCCTATTCTTAGGTGGACGCCCATGTCTTCGAACAACAATAGGAGAGCGAGATTCATTACTTTCACTAATCATTTCATCACAAGAATTCTTAGAATGAGAAATTTGAGACTTGGTCAAATATACTACCCAATTAGCTTCATCTTTAGCTAAGTTTATTTCAAATTCATGCATCACATTCCAAACACAATTTGAACTTTTCATCAGAGACAGTAGCCCAATCAGGTGCTTTGTCAAATTTTCTTTGGAGCTCGTGATATCGTTGTGCTTCAGGATTGCTATGTAAATCATCATAAGCAAGTTTAATCTTTGTATGACGCCTTCTCAAATTCTTTCTCCATCGTGACAAAATGTATTTCATTGGAACATTCGAAACTCCCATTCTAATGAGAATTGATATAGCATGCTTGCATAAAATTCCCTTAAATTCACACAGCCGGCAAGAACATTGAACCTCATTATTTTCATTGTTGAAATGAACTGTCAAATGAACCTCCTTGCTTCCTTCATCAATGAATAAGACCTCACATACATAAAATAATCCAGAACTTTCATCAACACAAGAAACCTCACAATAAATCTTTCCAGTCAACTTTTTTTGGAACTCTTTAAACTTTGCATTAGTGTAGGCTGCCTGAAATTGCTTTTCTATTGCAAAATGAGTCACACAAGGAATTAAAGTGCTAAAAGATTGAAAATCAGCTTGATTCTCCTTCTTAATTTTGTCTCTTAAAGCACTTTCATATTGCTCAATGAATTGCTTAAGTGTTGCCTTTGAGTTAACATATCCATCAAAAAATGCATTCATGCTTTCACTACGCTAAGTAGTTGACATTCCAGCCGAAAATGTATCTTTGACAAGATTGATTGACCATGGTGATTTACTCCAACAAAAGGGGCAAATGGCATATCATACTTGTGTTGTTAAATATGTAGTGTCAAATGTAACCACATTACCAAATTCTTCATATATCGCTCTACTCCTTGCATCAGCCAAAAATATATTTTTTATCCTTGATTTTGCATCTAAATCCATTGTATAGAAAAAACTTGAATTCTTAGATTGCATTTGAACAAAGTATTGATGAATTGCTTCAGCATCTCCAACCCCTAGTCGTAATCGTCTTGCTTTCTCAATAAGATTTCTACAATCCTTCTGTAAGAATGGAACATTATCATGATCCCCAGCTTCAATAACAAATGATTGAAAATTCTTTGCAACACTTATTCCTGATCGATCATTTAGTTCAAGTTTTCTTTGAGCACTAATACTTATCTCTCTATTGCATAAATAGAATCTTGACATTTGAGTACTCAATCCATGGTTATGCTCAAGTATAACTGAATTAATCTTGCATTTTCCATCCTCAAGAATGGTATCATTAATTCTAGCCTTGCATTCCACTTTTGTCAAAGGATCAGGATTAAGATCATTTTTCTTGTGAGATTTTGACTTCCCTGCTCACGAACATGACAAAGTTAAGAATTTTGTTTTTCTATCTTCTGAAGCACGTGATGTTTTCTTTTTAATTCCAAAACCCTCTTGCTTTCCATATTTTCTATAATACTCATAAAGATCATCAAATGAGCTAAAATACATTCTAGGATCAGGGGCTTTTAGAATTTCTGAATACTCTATTTTATCCTTGTTTTTTTGCATGTTTGAAACTCTCCCACTTTTCTCTTTATCCAAATCCATATCCATATTTGTGACTCACGTAGCACTAGAAGGATGGAAGGACGATTCAACAACCCTTATGAGTAACTTTAAATGATGATTCTCATTTCTTACTCTCCATAGAATTTCACAAATGATAGAGGTAAAGCAAAGAAACTCATTCTTTTACAAAATATCACCATACTTGTATTTCTCCAAGTGACATATATACCACCTCAGTAGTCCCTCCTGAAATATGAACAAAAGATAAAAGGAGAAAAGAAAGAAAAAAAAAAAGAGTGCAAACACGTTACACTTAAGGTATTAGCTCATTAAAATTTATGCCTAAAATTATGCATCATTTTACCCCAATATAGAATATCATGTTAAACTTATTACAAAATTTATTTTTTTCAATTATAAAATTCATCACCTTTATCTTTTTCGGGTTAAAAAATTTCATATTCTTCATCATATAAATTCTTCTCCTACAAATTACATTCATAATTTATTTTTTTTATTTTTATTTTTAAATAAAAGTAGATTCATTTCTTTACATTCCAACTAGAGAGTAGAATGAAAGTTCAAAATAGATATTCTTTTATAAAAAATATATATATGAGGACAGAAGAAGAAATAAGGGCCAAGCCATATATATACACATAGAAATGGAGAATATCATTCAATCACCAAGCTTTTTTCTACTATTTCCACATTTTCTTCCTCTTAGCTACAAAGCCAAAAAAAAAAAAAAGAGAGAGAAGGTTTTCGTAGAAACTAATCCTTAAATTCAATTTTTTTCCTCTTTAACTTGAGAAATGATAAATTTTGTAGATGATTATAGCTTTTTAATTAGAATTTGGAATATAGAGTTGGAGCTAAAGAGACTAAGAGAGATGGTAAAGGTAGAGAAGAAGAAGACGGAGTAAGAAAATAAATTTTTGTTTTTCTATTTTTCGTTTAAATCAAAGTCAAATAATAAAGAAATTGAAAAGGGTATTAAGTAAGCATAATACAGTTGTATACTTGTTTATTATTAAAAAAATATTCAACTGAAGCTAAGTGTACTGCCACATACGCTCGGGAGAAAATTTTACCGGGTTATATAGCATGGGAAATTTGAGATTTTATGCTTAATGAGATGTACTTAATCAAAAAAATGCTAGCATTTCTAATCATTTCAAAAAAATGCCAAATCTTTTGACAATACTCAAAATACCCCTCTCATAATTTTTCCATCAACTTCCTCTTCTCTCTTCCCTCTCTCTCCCTCAACCCATTCCTCTCAACTCTCTCTCTAGAAAAAAATTCATGGGTAAGGTAAAATATAAGAGAACTCAATGTAATAGCAAGTATTCCTTACTTAGGACACTAAAATACTGCATTTCAAACAGATCTAGGCATGATTTTTGAGTTTTTTTTGCGATTTTTTTTTCAGATCTGAAACTTTGAAATCTGCAAAAAATCGTCATGGTTCGATGGTGCTCAATGCCAGCTCGATGGGGCCTTCAAAATCAAGATTTTCATGAAAAAATTGATGTTGCTCGATGGTGGTTCGATGGAGGTTCGATGGTGGTTCGATGCGATTCTTGCAAGATACGTAATTTTTCACTCGGGTGTCCGTTTGGGGTGATTTTGTTTTATTTTGAGTATTTTTTCAAGATCTACACGTTTGAGATGTGTATATACACATTTGGGAAATATAAATCTTGAAAAAATGACAAATGCAAAACATACCTCATGTTCAAGATATGTTTTGGTATGTTTTCACGTTCTAAACTTTGAAAATGTGTATGTGAATATCTCAAACGTGTAGATCTCAAAAAAATACCCAAAATAAAAAAAAATCATCCCAAACGGATACCCGAGTGAAAAATTATGTCTCTTACAAGAATTGCATCGAACAAAGTCGATTTTTTCATGAAAATATTGATTTTGAAGGCCCCATCGAGGTAGCATCGAACACCATTGAGCAACCATCGAGTTGGGCATGATTTTTGAGTTATTTTTCAGATTTGAAACTCTGAAATATGTAGAAAATTGACTTTGCTCGATTGTTACTCGATGGTGCTCGATACCAGCTCGATGGGGCCTTCAAATCAATATTTTCATGAAAAAATCGAGATTTCTCGATGGTGGTTCGATGCAATTCTTGTAAGAGACATAATTTTTCACTCGGGTGTCCGTTTTGGATGATTTTTTTTTTTGGGTATTTTTTTGAGATCTACACGTTTTAGATGTTCACATACACATTTTCAAAGTTTAGAACTTGAAAACATACCAAAACATATCTCGAACATGAGGTATGTTTTGCATTTGTCATTTTTTTTTCAAGATTTACATTTCACAAATGTGTATATACACATCTCAAATGTGTAGATCTTGAAAAAATACCCAAAATAAAAAAAAATCACCCCAAACGGACACCCGAGTGAAAAATTACGTATCTTGCAAGAATTGCATCGAATACCATCGAACCACCATCGAGCGACATCGATTTTTTCATGAAAATCTTGATTTTGATGGTCCCATCGAGTTGGCATCGAGCACCATCGAATCACGTCGATTTTCTGCAGATTTCAAAGTTTCAGATCTGAAAAAAATCGCAATAAAAACCCAAAAATTATGCCCAAATCTATTCGAAATGTAATATTTTAGTGTCCTAAGTGAGGAATACTTGCCATTACATTGATTTCTATGATATTTTATCTTACCCGTGAATTTTTTTTCTAGAGAAAGAGTTGAGAAGAATGTGTTGAGGAAGAGAGAGGGAAGAGAGAAAGGGAATGAAAGAGAAAAATTATGAAAGAAGTATTTTGAGTATTGGGAAAGAAATTAACATTTTATTGAAATGATTTAAATACCTATATATATATTTTTTTTTTGATAAATACTAAAATTTCCCTATAGCATTTCTCTTTTTCTTTATATTAGATTAAAAAAAATAAAAGAGGAGAGAGAGAGAGAGGGGTTAAAACTCTATTTTCTAGGAGTGTGGGTAAGCTCAACTGCCATTAGAGAATCCGAGGATGCTGAAGAAGCACGCACTGCGAGGTGTCAAGAGATTTCTTTCATGGCCGTTGGCGCCGAGGAGTTTCACGAGCCAGCCGTCGGAGAGAGCCGACTGCGTAGTGATCGGTGCTGGCGTCGTCGGAGTCGCGACGGCGAGAGAGCTGGCCGCGAGAGGCAGAGAGGTTCTGGTTCTAGAATCGGCTTCCACTTTCGGCACCGGGACCACTTCTCGCAACAGCGAAGTCATTCATGCCGGAATCTACTACCCTCGCAATTCTCTCAAGGTCAAACCATTTCTTTTTTTAGTATTCTGTAAATTTTCAAGATTTCTTAGTTAAGGACCGGTCGTGTTGGTTTTGAGATTGAAGCAACTTTTATATCGAACTCTCTTATAAATTGATGAAAAAAAACAAGAGGAGAAATCTCCATTTCAATCGCTGAAGGTTTAGTTAAAACACTAACAAAAGCTAGCTGGCACTACTGCAAATTATTTTATGTTTAAAGATTATTCGTCTTCTTAATTCGTTCTGATCTTCAGGCTATATTTTGTGCAAGAGGAAGAGACTTATTATATAATTATTGCTCTGAACATAATGTTCCTCATGAACAAATTGGTAAGCTCATAGTTGCAACAAGCTCTTCAGAGATTCCAAAGCTGAATGATATAATGAGACGTGGAATCCAAAATGGGGTTCTCGGGTTGCAGATGATGGAGGGCTCTGAAGCCATGAATATGGAACCTGAGTTGCAATGTTCGAAAGCAATACTATCACCTCTTACTGGGATTATTGATACACACTCATTAATGCTATCTTTAGTGGTATGCATTTCCTTGTTTGAATCTAGAGTAGATGCATATCTATCTAACATGTTCTTGTGGAGAGCTAATATTGTGATTTATCTATTTGTTTCTATTTAGAGTTAAAAACCCATTTTGACAAGGGTGTCATCCCTTTATGGGACCAGGGGGAGGCTGAAATTAATGGAGCAACTTTCTCATATAATACTACTGTTATTGGTGGCCATCTCAATGAAACTCGAATTTGCCTTCACATTGCTGAAACAAAATCTCTTGACAACGGTTCAAGGTCTTTATTTCATCCAGAAGTGGTACTCATTCCTAATCTGGTTGTAAACTCAACAGGCTTGAGTGCCCCTGTCCTTGCTAAGAAGTTTGATGGCATACATAATGCAGTAATTCCACCGGCTTATTATGCTCGTGGTTGCTATTTCACATTGAATAAAACGAAGAGCCCTCCTTTTAAACATTTGATATACCCTATACCAGTAGAGGGTGGCTTTGGGGTGCACGTTACCCTTGATTTGGATGGTCAGCTGAAGTTTGGTCCAGACGTTGAATGGATTGATGGTTTGGATGAAATTTCAAGCTTTCTAAACAAGTAATGTTTCTTTGTCCTTGTTTGTTGTCCATCTAACCCTTCATTACTAATTGAGAGAATTATTCTCCAAATGAGAGAAACGCCAATTGGCTGCCATAGTAGCTTCTGTTTCACCTGAGTTTTAGACGTTTCATGAGTCCATAAGATTTGTAGGAGTTTTTTGAACAGAAAGTCACTTACTTTATAAAAGTTACATGTCATTAGGTTAGGCTTTCCATGTTTTGATTCTGCTGTGCTGAATGCTGATAACATATGAAAAGGATGAATCAAAATCTTCTGTCCAATATTAGTGTCTCAATTCATGTCTAACTGATGAATGCATGACAACTCATCTTAAATTAGTTTTCAATTTTTTATTTTTATTCAAGTATTTTAAATGATGTAACATACATTCATTGGTTTACATGAATTGAAATTGGATAGAAAATCTTGATATATGGAGTATGTATGATATAAAAATACATTAGACTCCTCAATTAGCTTTCCGAGGGAGAGAGTTAAGGTCAATTGTAACCCATAATAATTGATATGTGCATTTCAGTCAATTGTTTCCCTTTCTGATTGTTGTTTCTTTCCTTTTAAGAATTAAAAAAAATTAAGAAGCAGGTAGTTGTATCTCTTACTCACAACATACCCACTCAATCACTTGGATAGACTTAGTGGTTCCGGCTGTTACTTTCTTAGTGTTCCTGTACAAAGTTGTTGCACACATGCTTAAAAGCTTAAATAAACATTGATTTCAGGTTTGACTACTCTGTAGATGCCACTCGTGCTGAGCTATTTTACCAGGATATTAGAAAGTACTACCCAAATTTGAAGGATGATTCTCTTCAGCCCGGATATGCAGGAATTCGACCAAAACTTTCAGGTCCTGGACAGCCACCCGTCGATTTTGTAGTACAGGTCAGTTCTTGTGCTTTTCTTATGCCTGATATTATTTCTTAGTATGTGTTTTTACTAGACTATCTGTAATTAATATTGATCAGAAAACATGTACCGTAGTTGAGGGCCAGTGCTAGCATCTTCTATTGTATTGTTATATTTGTACTTCTTAAGGGAGCATATTTTACTTATAGTTTCTCAGTTCAATGCTTTGAAGAATCTTTATAATTGAATTTTTATCTTATTTTGTGTCCAATTGTGAGGTACATAGCCATTTCTATATTTTTCTGTTATCCATATATTGGAGATTTAGGCAGGGAGCCCAATTTCTAATTTGGACCTGCTGTGCAAGTTTGGGAGATGTCTGAGTAAAAAAACCATCGCGAGGAAGATTCAAATAATGTGTAATAGCTTGGTGATTTGATTGTGAAATAAACTAAACGAAGTAATTACAACTTAGAAAATGCATCAATAGTTTGTGTGGAATTGGCTTAAACCTTCAAGACAAATATGCTTGGAGAGTATTGGCAGAAATCAAGAAAAATCAAAATAGATTTCAATATTAATTGTATTATATTCTAGCAGTAGAATCAGTTTGTGGTTTGCCATGATTTTGGGAATAGTCATTAGCATTTGTTTATTTGTTTTTCTACAGTCTATATATACCATTTAGAGGGATGTTCTAACGCAATCTAGCCAAACTGATTTTCCTTTCCTAGTTTGGTTTTATTCAGCTTTCAATGTGCTTTGTCTAAAGATTTTGGCTGGTAAATTTGTTGGATTAAAAACAAAATTATTACTTTGATTTTCTTCATTCAGGGGGCGGATACCCATGGTGTAGCTAATCTTGTTAACCTCTTCGGAATCGAGTCACCGGGTTTAACGTCAAGTTTAGCTATTGCAGAACACATTGCAACCAGATTCTTATGATGGAGAACCAATCTTTAATGTGTATTGAAGATTTCTGATGTAGGACATTGAAATACTACCCTCTGTTTCAACATATGAAGATCAGTGAGCGCATTAGTTGTATGAACAAGTAAATTTGTACATTTTCATTCCAACTCGGATGTCAGACTTATAATGAGAAGAATATCTATGTTATAAATATGTTATTTTATTTTTGTAAAAACGTTCTTAAAAATCATTTTAATATTATAATATGCACTTTCATATTGTTATTATTTTCATGATCTTTTTATTGTTCCCCATTTTAATTATTACTTTCAACGAGTCAATAGCAAGCCTTAATCTATCCACCATTCCAGCATAAAAATAAAGAATAATATTATTATATATTGAAAAATGATGTTAAAATATTATATATTGATCGATGTCATTCAGAATGGATTATTGAGAGGCCAAAATAATCTGTGTAGATTAAAGTTTAGGTCCAAATTGAGAAGTTATTGTATACTGAGATGATAAATAATAATATAGCAAAGCGTTGAAGAGAACAAGTTAAGAATCGAGTATTGATTGTATTGTTTTGTTTGAACCTGAACAATATGCCACGCACTCGCACTTAATTTGAGCTACTTTTCTTTGTTTGTCCCACATGGATTAGAGAGAGTTATGTTTTGCTGGAGTCGTAATATAAAACCAATTGCAAGAGCCTTGGCAAAAGCATCATTGCGCTTGGGGCAATGACGCAGCTAGTGAGGTTCTAACCGAGGCGCGTCTATTGCTGGTTGAAAACTATTTCCAAACCCCCTCTTAGGCCTGGGTTTTGCTCAGGCCTTCGAGAATTTCTGGAAGGGCTCCTTTTGGGGTAAAGCCCTACAAATTTAGTTCTATTATTTTCCCTCTTTTGAAGGCGTTCCTAACTCTTCTGTATACCCAAAAGGCCAAAATGGGCTTGGAGAATGATAGACCCAAACTTAGATACTAATTAGACAGATGTCTTTGAAATTACGAAAATTACCTTTATTTAAAATCCCTAATTTTTAACATTCACGACCTTTCCCATACAACCATCATAATTGTTGAATCCTCTAAGCCCGTTGTAAGTCCTATATTTCTGTCTCTTTGGCTCTTATTTGATCATTTACTTTAGATTTCAATTTAGATTTTTGCATTTTTAGGAGTTATTAGTTGAGATATTTGAATTTTTTTTATATATTTGATCTAATTGCTTAGTACTAGGAATGCTTAATTAGTTCATGGTATAATTTTTAACTTTCCTTTTTCTCTTGAGATTTTATCTCTTTGATCTACTTTGTCAACTCAGCCGTCTTGAAAATAATGAACTAATATAAATATATATATATGTTTTTTGATTTAGTATACGTATTTTTTAAATTATGGTATATTATTTTTATTCATGTGTATGTTTTGTGCTTTAGTATATATATTTTCTACACTCCAGTATGACATATGACATTATTTTTATTAACTTACGGTATGACGTGTTTTATACAGGAGTACAAGAAAATTGAATAGATGTAGAAAATTGAATATATTACATCTGTAAATCAATGGAACAAAAAGAAGCTTCAGTTTCTAGGAAAGTTGGGAGTTATAGAATCAATAAAAACAAAATTAGGTGCTAGGTTTAATGAGTATTTTAAGAAAGGCTCTCTAGGACATTTATTAGATTCAAAGATTACACTCATGAATGCACTAGTACACCATATGGTGCTTAGGACTCTAGAGAGTGGAGATGATGAATTAAAATACATGGTGAATGACCATGTATATAGTTTTGGTTTGAAAGAGTTTAGTATTATCATGAGATTGAAAACAAAAATAGATCCTTCTATAGAAAGCATGACATTTAAGCGGGGTTCTATTTGGACAAACTTATTTCCTGAAAATAAATCGGTCACAAAAAAACAATTAGAAGAGACTTTTATAAATTATGATGGATGTGATGAGGATTTATTGTTGAAGCTTGCTAGGTTACATTTAGTAGAAAATTTTCTTCTTGGGAGCCAACCAACAAAAGTTATTGAAATAAAACACATAGATATGGTGGATAATTATTTTGTTTTTGATGATTATCATTGGGGGAGAGTATCATTTAATCTCACCTTTAAAGGGCTCAAAAAGGCACCACATAGGACAAGTGATGGGGGGAATTATCCTGTTGATGGATGTGCAATTGCCTTACAAATTTTTGCATTTGAGATCATAGGAACTACCCATATCTATACAAACAAAATAGGAGACCAAATCCGTAGAATAACAAATTGGTCTTCTACTGAGCAACCGACTTTTGAGAACATTTCCACCAAGGTGTTTCAGGCTCCCAATGTAAGTAATCCAAACTTAAAACTCTTATGATGTTTCAAATAAATGTGTATATTTAGTAGATTATGCTATTTCTATTTTGGTATATAAAACTTCAACTTTGGTATATAGTTCGGTCTACTATGTTCTGTGACTAATTGAAATATAATTTGTCATTTTCAGGTTTCTTTATTTCAAATGATACCAACTGATGAAGAGATGAGGAAAAGCTACATGGTTGAATTCAGAGATACTGAATTCAATGAGGAAATTCAAGAAGAAGCTAGACAATCTTCTAAAGTTGAGTACAATTTCGACATCAGTGAGCTTCTCAAGCAAAATGAGAAGCTTCTTAGACAAAATGAGAAGCTTTTGAGACAAAATGATCACTTGGAATCCGAAATAAATGACATGAAGATGATCATTTATGCCATCCATAAGAAGTTTTTTGAAGACAACTTGGAAAAAAACACAGGCAATACAAATGTGTCATCAGCAAGGAGAACAACAGAGGCACAAACATATGATCAAGAAGAACCAATGGAGGTATATGAAGTATATATATATATATAACATGCAATATAGAATATTAAATTTTTTTTTTTTTATCTTTGACAGATATTTATAATTGTGTTTGGTATATATGTTTTTACCTTAGGTATATCTAGTTTGGGTTAAAGTATATGTGTTTATATACTAATGTAAATTTTCTTCTAAAATACTAAAAATGAAAATCATTTTGTAGGATGAATCACCAATAATGACCAGCCCATCACCACTGCAACAAGAACCTGCTGAAGTACAAATTGAAGTTGAAATTGAGGTAATTGTTTCATAGTTTACCTTTGATATATATATATATATAATTTGATGTTATACGTACTGATTAGTGCCAAAAAATGCATATTTGTTGATTTTAATTGTCAAAATATATTAAGTTTTAATTAAAATTTTCATAGAATCAATATGATTTATTTTATAAATGAAAATATTTGATTACAATTTAATTTATTGTTATTTTGTAGGAATTAAAGATGCATTTTGTCATAAAGAAAAGAAAGAAGAAATAAAGAAATAAAGTTGAAGAAAGGAGGAAAAGTTGGCATTTTTGCAAAATTGAAGCCCAGAAATTCGGCCCAAAGCACCACAGGCCCAAAGCTTTCCCTTCTCTCCAGCAGCCACTTGTCGCGCTCCCAGCCTGCCACGCGTCCCAGGAGCAACCCAGTGCGCGCCACGTGTCCAGCTCCTTTCCTTCAACGTGACCAGCTCCTTCCTCCCTTCAATATTACTTCAGCCTTGACCCATGTACTCCTTCAGTTCACTCCAACGTGACCACCAGCCCAATAAAGGCCCAAGCACCAAGCTGCCTCTTCCTAGCCAAAGACCCCAAAGGCCCAGCAAGCCCAATCTGAAATCTTCCCAGCAGCCTGCCTATGTGGCACTCCCTCATTGGCTAAAAATGGGTCAAAACCCTCTTGTGTCACCAGCCATGTTTTGTGGGTATTGAGTTTTGTAAATTGCTATTTTGAGGTTTAAAGTTCATGTTTTTGTGGTATTTTAGAAAAAGGGGCATTTAACCATACACCAAAATAACTAGATTAATATTTATAATAAGATTTGATTTTTCAAAATCATATTTTATTATTAATATTTCAGATTTATTTTGTAAACCCCAAATTGTTGTTTAATTTCTTTTTAGTCCTTTTCTCCCTCTATAAATAGGGACTCTCATTTCACATGATGTATGTAATTTTTAGGTAGCAAAACTCTACCAAATTTTAGTCTCATTTATCATATTTTCTCTCTAGAATTTCATGAGAATGTCTAGCATAATAGGCTAACCTTCTTAGGAAGGTTAGGATGATCCTATATGCACTATGACTTTGTTTGGTATTTTTGATTCACCATGTACTTAAAGTTTATATATTTGAGTGATTTATTTTCTTTCATCTCTACTTCTTCATCTTATTATCTATATTTATGTTTACTAATAGTATATAGATTTTGTCATGCACTTTCTATGTATTATCAAATTAGTGAAAATAATATAGATAATATATTTATCATTTTCTCCATCTCATCCATATATATTTACTTTTGCTCAAATCTATATAGAATTAGTCATGCTCTTTCTATGTATTTTATAAATGGTAAAAGTAATATTTGTGTTAGGTTTTATGTCCAATCTTTTATTGCATTATTGCCAATGGTATAATGTCATTTTTAGATCTCTCATAAGATTTATCTCATCTTTCCATGGTAAAGAATAATAATCACTTGAATACATTTTTGTGAAATATATTTGTGCTTCAATGTTAAATCTTCCAAATGAATAGTTGGGATGTGAACTATCCATTTGTGTAATTTTTGTGAATCAAAGATCCAAATAAATAAGTATGCATATTGGTGATTCTTGATCCTTCCTACTTGTTACCTATTGTTACATCACATTTTAATCTATCTTTATTTCTAATCTTTGAATTTCAAAAACAACAAAAATATTACTTGTTCTATTTTCCTCACATTATTTATCTCTTAAACTTTATTTATTGATTAACTTTATTTTCTTGCCTCCTTGTGGAATCGACCGCCCGATCTATACTACGACAACCGCTAAGTGGAAGTCACGTTTGGGCGTTAAACACTTACTTTTATAACAAACAAAAGTGTTTGAAGGGAAAATTTCAGTTCAGGTATATGTGATATATACCTTTTTAATAGGACATATTTATTTTCATTTAGTTTAATTATCTTTTTTGCTCTTATATCAATTGTAGCCTATGATATATATATTTATATACTTTCTTCTAAAATACTAAATTTTGCCATTGTTCCTAGAAACAATCAACAACTGTTGAAGGAAAAGAACAAGAAAATATTGAACAACAAGTTGAAATTGAGGTATATGTTATACAATTATTTGGTAATTTGCCTATCGTTTCTCATTTATTTTTTGTTATATATATATATGCATAAATTTATATTTATATTTGTTTTGATATATCCGTTTTTCCTCTTGTATATCTATTATAACCTATGGTATATATATATTTATATACATGCATTATTTTTTTAAAATAATATTTAAACTTATCAATTGTTATTTAGGAACAATCAGCTGCAATTGTAGAACAAGAATATCAACAAGAGCAAGAAAATATAGAAACAAAATTTCAAATTCTGGTATATATCAGTATATATTATATAATTATTTGGTTTTTGAAATATTTCAATGATATAGTTAATTTTGCCTTTGCAATATTAATACATATATCTCTATTATATTAGTGCAAAAATAAGTTTTTTTTTTTTTTTTTGTTAATTTTGCTGAAAATAAAATAAAAAGAAGCAAGGAGTGTACACAAGAAAAAAAAAATAGAAGAAAAAAAGGCAGGTCCCTTGAAGAAGAAGAGGAAGAGGAAGACTAATAATTGAATACTTTAATAATATCTGTTGTTTAACTTTATGTCAATAGATATTGTTGTTGAATTTCAGAAAATCTTCAGATCATTTGTTGTTTAACTTCAGTAGCTGCACTACACTTTTTATAACATTATGTAAATCTATAAACTTCATTTCATATTTATAATATATGAAATATGATGATTATTAAAATATTCTAATGTCTTAAGCTATTAATATATATATACATGATATTTTTATGATGTAAATATAAGATTGGTATATCAAATGATATACTAGCTATTATGAAAATATGTATATTGATTTTCTTTTATTGCTGTAGGTTTTTGAAGAACCCAATGAGCTTGGAAAAAGGACAATAAAACCTGGAATTGCTCAAAAGTCACCATACACTACGAAGTTTGGGACAGCTGAAGGAGAGAGTACACGAATAAAGAAAGCAAAGCCAGACACTCCCACAACACCAAAACACTCTCAACCTTCTTCTGATTTAGGGATATCACCTTTGGAAGCTCCATTGCTTGTCTCCCCACTTCAAGCAGTCCAACAACTTGAAGAAATCTCACCATTTCAGCAAGTTCCATTGCTTGTCTCCCCACTTCAAGCAGTTCCACCACTGAAACAAGCCTCACCATTTCAGCAAGCCTCAACTTTAGAAGAAGAACAAAACATAATAAATCACCCATTTACAGATGAGATCGACAAACCACCAGCACTAACATTATGTAAGGATTTTGCAAAGTGGCTGAAAGAAGGTTTTGATGAACGAAAAGGGTAAAATTATTCACTATTTTAATTTAAGAAATATTAAAAATTTAATTACATATAATGATCATTTTATCTGTTCTTTTATAGGACATATGTAGAAAGGAAGCGATTGATCCACCATTTAACTTTGTGGAAGATGTTGTGAAGCACAAAATGTGGTTCTATGATATATGGTCACCGATAAAATGTATCAGTGATTATGTAAGTTTCTTTTCTTTTGTGTTTTGCCTCATATAATGTATATTTTTATTTGCAAAACTTATCCTTTGGACTGGAGTATTTGTTATTGCTGCTGCATTAGTTTATTTATTTTATTTGCTGGTATATGTATTTTGAATAATAGTATATTTGTCTTGTGCTCTTTTTTGTTTTCTAGTATATGTACTTTGAATAATGGTATATTTGTCTTGTTCTTTTGTATATTTTGGTATATGTATTTTCAATAATGGTATATTTATCTTATTCTCTTTTTTTATTTTTTGGTGTATGAATTTTGAAGGATGGTATATTTTTCTTATGCTCTTTTTATTTTCTTGTATATGCATTTTGAATAATGGTATATATATTTTGAATAATGGTATATGTATTTTCTAGTATATGAATTTTGAAGGATGGTATATTTTTCTTGTGCTCTTTTTATTTTCTAGTTTATGCATTTTGAATAATGGTATATATATTTTGAATAATGGTATATGTATTTTCTAGTATATGAATTTTGAAGGATGATATATTTTTCTTGTGCTCTTTTTATTTTCTGGTATATGCATTTTGAATAATGGTATATGTATTTTCTAGTATATGAATTTTGAAGGATGGTATATTTTTCTTATGCTCTTTTTATTTTCTGGTATATGCATTTTAAATAATGGTATATGTATTTTCTAGTATATGAATTTTGAAGGATGGTATTTATTTTCTAGTATATGTATTTTGAATAATTGTATATATATTTTGAATAATGGTATATGTATTTTCTAGTATATGTATTTTGAAGGATGGTATATTTGTCTTGTGATCTTTTTATTTTCTGGTATATGTATTTTGAAAGATAGTATATTTTACTTGTGCTCTTTTTTTTTTTTGTATGTCTTTTGATGAATGATATATTTGTCTTGCTCCTTTTTATTTTCTTGTATATGTTTTTTGAAGAATGGTATATTTGTCATGTTTTCTTCCATGCATCTATCTTAATAGATGCATTTAATAATATTAATTTATTGTTCTTTCAGCGTATGGATGTTGTGTTGTATTATTTGCGTAAAAAATTTAGACATAATAACACAAGGTGCACAACAATGGATGCCATATGTGATCGCTACATCAACAAAGCTTGGGAGACATATATCAACAATCCAAGCGAACAGTTCTCTTGGAAAAAAAAGCCTTATGCTTACCTACTGAATTCTGCAAATGGGAAGAAAATGAGAATTCCTACACCATGGATTAATGTGGACTTTATCTACAGCCCTGTTTACATACGCGATATGTACCTTTGGGTGCTTGTTGAAGTCGTCTTGAAGAGCAAAAAGATTAAAATATATGATAGCATGGCTGGGAAAGGGCACAAGAAGAATGTCATGACAGCTGTAACTGCATACTCAATGATGATACCCATGCTTCTACAATCTATAAATTTTTACAAGGAAAGGAAAAATATTGAAGAAGGAGATTTTGATATGGAATTTGTGGAAGACTTGGAAATGGGTAAGTTATTTTTTTGCAAACTTTGAATAAAAATGAATCTTATTGGATGTATGCCAAACTTTTTAGTATATATCTTTACATTTTAGCTTTGCTAAACTGATGGGGATGTTTGTCTCTAGTACAAAAGCTCTGGTATATCACTTTTGTTTGTTGTATATATGCTTTGTCATCTGGTATATCTTGTTTTTTTAGAAAAAAATATGACTTTTTTTTGTGTCTATTGTCTAATGCAGATTTGATTGTGGAATGTTTGTCATCAAGAGAGCTGAAGCTTTGATGCCGAACAATAGTTTAAAAGATATCACAAACCAAAAAATGCGATTCTTTCGTGAAAAGTTAGCTGTGGAGCTTTATGCTTGGGGGAAGGAAAAACAAAGGAGAAATACTGATAGCGATACAGAAATGGTTTTGTAAACTTACCACATACAAACAACTTTTTTTTTTTTTAATATTTCTGTACAAAAAGTTGGATATCCATATGTAATTAAAAGATATCTTAGTTAAAAGATGTTATTCAATTATACTAATATACTGGTGTTCACTATAGATATACTATTTTTAATAAACTCGTATAACCCAACATATATAGAAAAACCACAGATATACTAAAGTTGTAAACTTATATACCATTAGACAAACCAAAGATATACCAAAGTTGTAAACTTATATACTATAATATATGAAAAGACAAGCTATTGATAATTATGATATACTGTCATATAAATTATAGATATGCTATACTATTAAACGTATATGCCAAAAGCTTTTACTTTTTATTTTTTATCATATGGTATAACATGAAACAAATAATAAATAAAACATGGTATAAATAATAGATATAAATGTATCTTTTTTATTTTTAACAAAATTAATTAATATGGATACTTGAATATGGTATACTACAAGTCAAATAACATATATACCATGCAAATAAAACCATAGTTAAAAAAAATGTTTCTCCATAACATAAAGAAAGGCTATTTAGGATTTTTACCCCCCGAACTATTACCACTACCGTATCGTGCCCCCTAATTTTTTCAGGCCGTTAAAAATTCCCCCCGAAATATTCACAGTAATGTAAAGAAGGACTTCCGTTAACTTTCAACACATGTGGCTAACAGAATGCTGACATGGCTCTTTACATGCTGATGTGTCTTGGCCATGTCAGCGCCATGTGTGTAATTTTATTGTTTTTAAATATGGTTTTTATTTTTTTTAATGTATAAAAAATAGCTTAATTTATTAATTCTATTTTTTAGTGTTTAATTCATTAATTTTTAATATGATTATAGATTTTTTAATTTAAAATTACACACATGGCGCTGACATGGCCAAGACACATCAGCATGTAAAGAGCCATGTCAGCATTCTGTTAGCCACATGTGTTGAAAGTTAACGGAAGTCCTTCTTTACATTACTGTGAATATTTCGGGGGGAATTTTTAACGGCCTGAAAAAATTAGGGGGCACGATACGGTAGTAGTATAGTTCGGGGGGTAAAAATCCTAAATAGCCCATAAAGAAATTACCATTCATGAGTTCTAATATACCATAGAAAAAAACATTCTTATAATCATTTTAAAACTATATACCAATGAAATTATTTAATTTATATTTGACATAAGCTAATTTTTTTAATTTACGAGAAGCAATAGAAACGATAATATACCGTTATACAAAAAACATATATACCATACTTATAAACTTATATGCCCCAAATATATATACCATACTTTTATTTTTATAGCTAAATAAAATTAACCTAAACTAATATACCAGTTTTCAAAACAAATATACTATAATATTAAACTCATATACCACAACATATATATACTGTAGAGTCCAAGAACTTTACTTAGCTAAGATAGATAGTAGTATGATAGTATTTATAGCATTATCTTTGTTACTTTGGATTTTTGGTTCAGACCGGGAGTTATTTGGACACTCATAGTAGTACTTATAGATTTTCTAAGTTTAACCTATAGTTTAAGAATATTAAGTATAACCTAAGGTTTGATTAATGTGACTGATATTAAGGATTATATTATTATATTATAAGGTTTAGACATCAACCAATAGGATTTTAAGCACATGTTTTGAATGGTAATTAAGGATTAAGTATTTTTGAGGATTAAATTAAATAAGGGTAAAAGTTTGAATGTATAGGGTCAGTCAGCAGCTTTGAGCACGTTGAGGGCTTAGTCAAGGCTGTTTACTCCATTCAAACTCAGCTAAAAATGTGTAAATTCGTGTTTAAATATTCAGCGTATGCCGATATATCGCAGCTATAGGGGGCGATATATTGCAGCACGTAGATACGGAAAACACGAATCGATGCACGGTCGCCTCGGGAACAAAGGTCCAGGCGATATATCGCCTATAGGGGGCGATATATCGCCTCCACCAGCATGAATTCAAATACTTTTGAATTCCTTTCCCTTCAGCCATTCAAACTCCTTCAACAGTCCAGCATCTTCTGAACGAGTCTTCAGCCTCTGCTGAACGATTATTCAAATGATTTTCACCTAAAAAGCTATTATTTTTATTCAAGTAAAATCAAGATATTTTCATTCCCAAACTCTATAAATAGGACCTAGTACCCAGCCATTATTCACCATTTGCTCTAAGTTCAGAGGCTGCTAGTGTTAAGTGAGTGTGAGAGTGTAAACACTTGGTTTGGGGAAAAACTATAAGCTTAAACATCATAAGCTTATCAAACACTTTGGGAAGTGAGTTCTATAGTATTTCGGTGAAGGTTAGAGTGATCTTGCAATCTTTGAGGTAAACCCAAAACTCTAGTTCCTTTCTGTATTTTATGTTATTTCTTTTCTCAAAACCTTCTACTCAGTCCCCTAACCTTATTCTTATTTTGGTTAGGGAATCCAAGCTCTTAAGCATATAAGTTGGTAAGTATGTTTTTATGGTTTAGTCTTTCCATCTCTTTCATTTCATCTCCTCTCTTTAGACTCACTCTTTCTTATGGTTTTAGGAGTGTTCCAAAAGTCCCAACTCAGTCCATAATCTCGGTAACTTTGGTAAGGAAAATAGGCTAGAATCAATATGTTATGTGCTTATGTTATCTATATGATTTATGTTATTAATGTGTTATGATATGTATGTACGTTTGTAGGCTTGGGCATATGACCCATATGACTAACAAGACCCCAAATGGGTTATGGGCATATGACCTACTTAGCTAGTAGGACCCCACTAATCCCATGGGCATATGCTTGTTTAGTCTATGGGACCCCAAGTAATAATGGCCATTATAATAAGTGAATTATGTGTTATGATATGTCTTTACGTTATTATGAAATTATGTTTATGTTTATGACTATGTGTTAGATTTTCCTTGCTGGGCATTAGGCTCATTCCTTTCTGTTTATGTGCAGGAAATAAGCTTTAGAGGCGGAAAGATTCGTGACGCTTAGAGGATGTGTATCGATGGTGAATGGAGTCAAGGGGCCGAGCGTTATTCGATTCGAGGATGTAGTCTTGTTTATGCTTTTATGGTTTTAAATGTATTTTCCGCATTTTCTATGTAACTCTTTTTAGTTTTTAAGTTATTTTTGTTTTAAAGACAATGGGTACCCATATCCTACTTATTTTATGAAAGTAACCTTTGTTTCCACAAGTTTCAATAAAATTATGGTATTTCCGCAAAAATGTAAGTGTTATGTATAGATTCGTTAATGGTCCAAATAGTCTAGATTAGTGGGTCGTTACATATACAAAGTGATATACTTTAAGAAATAAATAATAGTGTTATTATTATTGGAAGTTGCCAGAAACAAGTTTCCTTTGTGAACTTTTATTTTAACATAAAGTAATTTTAATTCTAATATACAATAAAACAAACAATTAATAAGTAATAGAGACAGTGATATACCATTATAAAAATATCAGAAATACTACACTTTTAAACTTATATACCACAAATAAATATACCATTTTTTTTCACTCTATATAACATAGCTAATTAAAATTAGCCTAAATTAATATACTGGTGTTCACTATAGATATACTATTTTAATCAACTCCTATACCACAACATACATATATATAGAGGTATTGTAAGAAAACAATAACAGTGGTATACTGTAAAGCACACAATAGATATACCGATCTTATAAACTTATGTGTCATACCAGATTTTTTTTCTATTGCAAGTTATACATACAAAATACATATACCGTAATACAAATAGAAGATAGACCATGCTAATGAAAAGTACAAAAAAAAAATCTCTTCAGATATTTCTAAATCTGATATACTGTAACACAAATAACATATATACCGTTATGATAAACTTATATACCATAATTTTTTTTATATATAATCAAAAGCAACAGGTGTTGTGATATACTACAATAAATAATAATATATGTACCCTATTTTTTTTTTAAATAGACCATAAGCAATAGCCACTGTCATATACCATAGTTCAAATAACAAATATACTTTTAAACTTATATACCATTTTAAATTTGATTACAGAAGATACCATAATGTATTTGAAACATCAAATCTAATTGAGATATAACACTTTCAAAGATAAATGTCATCAATTAATTGAACACACTCATATTTCTAACATGACCTATAACCAATTGAATGTAGCCAAATTATTAGTGGAAAACATCCTGATGTTCCAAATCCAACAAATAGTAAACTAAAAGTGGTAAAACTAAAGTGAATGTTTAATGAGGATGAACACAAGATTTCAGCCTCTTCATAGATTTCATCTTCACATGAATAGCATTTCTACATATTTTACGATTGTGTCCATTTTCATTGCACCTACCACACTTGATTTGCCTCCTTGTTTCACCAGCTGAAGGAATCCTCTTCTTTCTTGGTCTGCTAGCTCTTCTCCTTACAATGGGTGGCAGCACAACATAATCTTTGACAATATCAGGAATATCCCAAAACTTTTGACTTCCCACTGGATGGATTATTCCATTATATGTGCTCACAAAAACATCCTTCATGTAAAAGTCAGAGACATAAGTATAATGACACAAGTTTTCTATTCTTATGGCAGCACATGCATGCAAGCAAGGGATTTCATCTAAGCCCCACTTGCGACAAGTGCAACTGCGCTTTAGAATTTCAACAACAAATTCTAAGTTACCATCAACAACTTGGTAAATTTGATGACCAACAGAGTATACCTGAGTATGAAAAACATTAATCAATATTGAAACATGTGCACTAAGGGTACTATATATATACTGTCATTGGTAAAAAAATATACACATAGGTTAATAAAAGATATAGCTAAAGTTGACTTATATTCATAGTTCTACCTAGACGATTTTGTTCAACAAGCTGGTCTTCTGCCCATTTTGACAACCTTGTAAATGTGCTTGCTGCTTCCAAACGACGTGTATCAAACCAATTTTGAACCTTTTGCCTTAAATTTTCCAATAAAGCTACAACTGATAGTTAAGAAACAACATTAGATCAATATGCAAAAACAATATATATATATATATTACATACATATACATGCTAATGGAAATCATATACCATAAACTTTATAATTTTTTTTTCTAGTTTAACAAATAAAATAAGCAATACTTTTTGCTGCATCTTGTATATTTCTCAATATACCATTTACAAAATACAATATACCATAATAGAAAATGAATATACCAAACAATAGATAACAAACAAAAAATGAAAACCAGAAAAAAAAATCTGAATCAAACATATACCAGGAAAGGCTCTAGCTTCTTTCCAAACAGAATTTAAGCTTTCAGATATATTTGAGGTCATAATGGTGTATCTTCTTCTAGTAGAATATGATCAAGCCCATTTCTCGTATCCAACTTGAAGAAGGTATTCACGAATTCTTGGTTTGATTGACTCCATTTGGCGCATATAAAACTCAAAGTTAATCTTTAAATAAGCTCTTGAACAATTCTCAAATAGCACATCATGGCCCTTGAACTTCAATGCAGATTTTAGGTTGTTCAACAAATGATAGGTGCATAGGACATGTTCTGCATTTGGATACACAGTAGATATTGCATTCTCAATACTCCTGTGTCTGTCTGAAACAATAACCAAATTATCTCGAGTTCCTAATGCACCTCTTAATCTTTGGAAAAACCAAATCCAAGAAGAATCATTCTCAAAATCTCCGATGCCAAAACCTATTGGGAATATATGATTATTGGCATCCATGGCACATGCCATGAACAATGTTCCTGCAAATTTAGCTGTTAAAAATGTTCCGTCAACTGATATGACTGGCCTACAATACTTCCATCATTCAAGGGAAGCTCCAAATGCCATGAACATATACAAGAATCTGTCTTCATCATCAGTTTGATAATCAACCACTGAGCCTACAAATGGAAATGATTGTACAAATCATAAACACAATTTATATAAAAAGATGATTTGTTTTTCCCACTCAGTACAGGAAACACATATACTATAGGTGAAAAAATATATGTACTGATGACAAAAACTGATATACTAAACATGATGAACAATAAATAACAAAAAAACTATATAGAAATATGTGTTATTTATTGAAATATGTGCTGAGTACATCATAAACATATTTTATTAAAGAAAAATATATAGATATATCAATAAAAAAAACTACACCATAAAGACATACACAAAAACAAAACAAAAAATTACAAACCAAACAACCACATACTAGGATTAGAAGACTTTAGAGCATGGAGATATGATGGCAATAGAGCATATGACTCATCAACAGATCCTTGTAATGCCTCCAATGCTTTTTCCTTTGCCATACGAGCTTTGAAGTAACTAATATGGACCCCACATTCTCTCAACATATGAGCTACTATCTTTTTAGGACATGTTGTTGCATCATCTCTTAGCAAGTTAGTTACACAATCACTCACTAATTTGCTAGTAGCTTGATGATGATCATTTAACACAACATCAATTGGACAAGTATGATCCTTGACATACTTCCTTACCATCCAAAAATCTCCATTTCCATACTTTGAAGCCCTCATGTACCATTCACAATTTGGAACTACACATCTGACAACCAATCTAGTTTGGTTAGACTTAATAGTCACAAATTCAAAAAATTTATTAATTGAGATCAACCCTAATGCAGTCTTCAAATTTTCTTTATTTTCAAAGAGGTATTTGACTTTCAGATCTTCCAATCCAATGGGATCTAAAAATATAGAGTCTACGTTTTCTGAAGTTGGAAAATTGTTCATGTTGGTACTTAGAATAGTTGAACTACCACTGCTCCCACCATGAGAATTTAACGATGAACCTACTTCAAAGTTTGTGCCAAACTTTGAAGACAAACCTGATTCCATTATAGAGGAGTGATCAGTAACAGACTCCAACAACAAACAATTATTCTCAATGGACTTTTGAATTAGTTCAACCATTGGACGCTCCTCAAAACTTACAATGAGTGGGTATTTCATTTCTTTATCAGATTTTTCCATATGTAGGTACCAACCCATACCACTATCACCCATAACCTCTAAAATATTATTTCCATTCTCTCCAAGGTTCATATCAACAAAAATCTTAATGTAGTGGCGATGACAATCCAACTTTAGAGGCAACTCTTTATACAATAGTTGTAAAGCATCTAAAAATGTGGCATTGTCGTTAAGCAACATAGCTGTCAACCTATAACCCACGAATTTTTTGTTGTCATTCCAATGTCCATCATACAATATTGTAATAAGAACCTTTCCCATAAATGGAAAAAAAATTATAAGAAAGAAGGAAGATTAGAAAACACAACTTAGTATACCACAACATTATTACATATGCTAGAAAATAAAATAACATAAGATATTAAAATAAATATACCAAAATTATGAAACCATATACAACATAAAAAGGAGAAAAAATTTGGAATAATATTGGCAAACCAAGTGTGGTATATGACACCACACAAAACAGATATACCAATCAAATACATTTCAACAAACCCATTTAATACATTTCAACAAGCACATTTAATAATTTATATTGCAACTAAACTTCATGGGCACCTTCCAATGGTTAAATAGCCTATTTAATTCAGAATTTTGATCAAATATAAGATGACAAAACCAACTTAAAAGAGACTTTCATTGATGGAAGAGATGAGTTGTGGAAAAGAAACTCAAATTGGCATGTCTTATTATATTTGCTTCACAAAACTATTTGACCACTCTAGCATTTAGAACACCACCATGTATTTTGGCACTTTATGAACTCAGAAAGAAACCATATAAGCAAAGCAAAGATTCTCAAAAACAAATATACCCTTCCAAGGAAATCATTAAAATATAATCATAAACAATTGTGAGGCAAAATTAATAGTCTTGTATTTAGAAGCAAATCAGCAAAAAATGGACAGCTGGGAGTGCAAAAGACTTCAAGCCAAGTGACTTAAATTGCCAATTTGTAATGAGGACCCCATTAATATTTAACACATAAAACTTTTAAAATTAATAATAATAACAAAAAAGCTAATGGTGGCACAAGAAATTAGTCCATTTGTATTAGATGCAAGGATATAAAATACATATGCTAACATAGATGCAGAGGGAACAAAAAAAATAACTAGAAATCATTCATTAGTATATCTCAATATAGATTCCAAGAGAAAATTATAAGAATCCTAAATAGTAACTCCAAATGACAAAATATTAAAATTGCACATAAATTAAAGCCTTATTCATTTAGCTTTGAGATGCAAACTAAATGCTTGAAGAGCTATAAGAACTTCTTTTAAACTCTCCTTGGAGGGTTCATTGCAAACACATCTAAGTCTTTGGCTATAACAATAATACAAAGTTAAAACCAAATTTGTTGAACCTCATCAAAATTGCTATCCATAATGGGTTGTATGCTATCACTTATTGTCTACATACAACATATGTAGAGATAAATTAAAAATATACAATTCTAAAAATGTATTTAGTTCTAGGCCACAATGGTTTCATAGAAACAATACCAGAGACAAAATCAATCAATGCTAGATTGATGGCCACCTAAAACAGAAATGTTTCTGAACCGTACAAAGAATATATGGAAGAGAAATAATTGTTCATTTCAATTTATATAATATCGCATGAATGAGAATAAGCAATTCAATATAATATCGCATGAATGTCATTAAGCAATTCAGTATATATAATATCACATGAATGGGAATAAGCAATTCAGAATATAAGGAAGAGAAAAAAATGTTTATTTCAATTTATATAATATCACCAATCAAGTTATATATATTTGAGCAATTAATTTAGCAAGAACACTTCAGTTTATATAATATTGCAAATAGTCTCTAACCCATTTACACAGGAAAATGGGTATACTAATAATAAAAAAGAAAAAAAAAAATAATGAAAAGGAAGAGAAATACCTCTAGATTTGTGGAAAAATGGAAGAATGATCCGAAATATTGGATGATGGCCTAAAGAAAGCAAATATACTTCAATTTTTGTTTCAAAACACTGAAAAGAAAATGGAAAATGTTGTAAAGATGGAGAGGGCAATATGAAACAAGTGAAAGTTAACCAAAATTCTTCTTTACCGGAAAAAATGGAGGAATAAATGCTGTAAATCGACTTCTCCCTCTCCTTCTGGTTGTCTCTTTTTTTTTTTTTTGCTGAGAATTTTTTTTGGTTGTATCACTCTCATCATTCACGTGGTGTTGCTGAGAAACATGATATAAATGATACAGTAGGGGTAATTTAGTAAATTAATCATCTAAAGGCTATTTTTCTACCATTTTTTAAATGGGGACATTGGGCTTCAAATGCAATTAATTTGGGCCATTTGTTATAAATTCTCTAGCCATAATTCCTGGGGGCTTTCCAACGTCCTTTTTGGGAATGTATAGTTTGAATCTTGTTTGGTGCCAAATAATGCTAAATTAGGTCAATATGCAACAATCTTATTGTATATACCACCTACTTAATTTCAACTTTAGTGAATTTTTATCAAGACTGGGACCTTAGATACCAAAATATTTAATTGAATCCATTTCTAACCACTTTTGCTGGTGGGTTCTTTGTTCTTCTAAAAAAATGTCATTTAAAATGTTAATGTTTTTGTTTTTTCTATGATCAATCATAAGATGCCAGCTACTCTACTCTCAAAATATTTTATCAAAATTCTATTTTTTCTATTTTACCTCTACTTTTTTTTAGATTGGGAATAATTTCCGAGACTGATGAAATTTTTTTGCTCTAAGAATTTAGTTCATCATCATTAGAGGTCTGCAAGCCACCATAGTGATCATTGTAGGCCTTAATCGAAGTGGTCGTATGAAACTGGCATGCATCCCGACTCCCGAGACTCTTTCATAGAAATCCAACACTTTCTCCCGCTTTTCACTTCTAATGGTTGGTGTTCTGATGATTTCGGCAATCATCTTTTCCCCGAGAAAATGCCCTACCTATGAGCCTTGCAACGAGACACGGACATTCCCCATGCTGCAGTTCCCTCCGATCCGTTCCTAGGTTGGGTTAGGGGAACATCCGAGTGATTGCCTTCCTGGATCCTGATATCAAATTTTGATTGAAACCTAGTTTTAACTCAACGCAGACGTTGGCGCATCACTTTGACATAAGTTACATATGTGCGCGAAGGTGTCGGCCAATTTCAGGCTCTTTTTAAATCATTTCTTCAGTGAGAAATCTCGTTCCTAAATTTGGTAGTTACTCGTTTAGGGGTTCAAAAAACAAATTTCTAATAATTGTGTGTGATCCTGCAGCGACTATCAGAGGGACATTACATGGACAGTTATAGGCGACCCTTGTCCATTTCGAATAAAATGATTTCTCGTGAGAAAAGAAAGCTTCTTCTTGAGGTTGGGCGAGCACTACTAACCAAGCCAAGCCTAGTTCTCGCTGATAGGTGCTGGTAGCTTGCTTCCAAGCCTTGCCTTATATAATAGTTATGGCCATGGCCCGAAGGAGCCTTAAGCACTTGTACAATGCTCAAGTCAAGGCTCTAGGCTACGAGGAGGATGGAGCATTGGCTTGATATTCTATTAGTAAAGTGTGCCATATATATTGAGGGAAGGGAAAAGGGGGGTCTCTTTCCTCGCCCGATGGTAGAGGTTGATCCCCTATCACCTTCGGTGTCTCCTTGGGGTCCTTCTCTTTAGCTTTCCCTCGGCCTTTAGAGCTAGTGATAGGCTACTTTCCACATTCGATGCATCAAGATTTCATCTTGGATTTCTAACATCAAGCCCTATCAAGCAAGGGATTCTTCGTCAGATTCGTTCAAGCCATTGCGCATAAACAATTGGTAGAACTCCGCAACTTGTTAGGAGTGGGCGCTTTCTTGTACGCTTCTCTCCCCCTTATCCTTTAAAGCAAAGTGCAACCTTTTGAGCAAGCTTTGGGTCTAAGCAGAGGGTAGAAATTTCCCCGCAAACTTAATCGCATCTTGTCTCATGTACTTCCCTTTGCCTTTCTACTCACGCCTTGCTTGGATTTGATCCCACCAAATTAAGGCATGACCCATGCTCAGGAATTTCACCTTCGCACACCTCGGATAATTCTTTCCAATCAAAGAACTTCTCCACGCTACTTATCCAATCAAGAAAGTCCTCAGGATGCAGTCGACCATGGAAATCGGGAACGTCCACTTGGATCACACATTCTCCTTTATCTCGAAGCCCTTTTATTGCCCTAAAAAGAAGATTCGACTTTTTCTTCTTTCTTTTACGAATCCGGAAAGCGAAAATCCTTTCTTCTCTTGAGTGATTTCTTGAGTTAAGCCTTCTTGACTAGTTTTGAGTCTCGATTTGAAGTCCTTGGATGATCTTTAGGGTCTTAGTACACTAGATTCCATAGGCTTTTCTCGTGCTCTTCCGAAAGAAGCATCTGGAAATGACTTGTCATGGGCTTATGCAATGAAGAATGATTTGCTCGGGAAAAAAATTTGTGCTTATGTGGATGGGTCGCTTCAATTTCCCAAGACTAGAGAAGGGGATCTTCCTACAAAAGATGTAACTCTCAATATTATGTTACAAGGTGTGACAAATCACATTTGTGTGAAAAATTACATTTTGTCACATTATTTAATCTAACATTATATTATATAAAATAATATAACATTCCCCCACTCAGATTAAATAATCACATTTTGTAACACTTATTTAACCAATCAAACATTATATTAAAATATAATATCCCCCAACTTGATTAAATAATTACTCTCTCCATAGTAGTCATTGCATTAGTGCATAGAGTAAAATGTCTTTCGACTTGAATTTTACCTTAGTGTAATTATCACAAAGTTTGTTGAAATTTTGGTTGTCAAAGCATTGAATCAATATTCCTTGATAACAAACTGGTGATAACACACATTTGCTATGTTCACTTGAGACCTCAATGTCTCGCTTTGCACCATTAATGGCCATGTGCATATTTCATTCATAGACTTTTCTTAAGAATGACTCCCAATTCTCATGAAGGGTGACACAACTCCTAGGTCTTTACAGGTAGAACTCTTATAGTATTTTGTTACCCTAAAAAACTTGTCTTTTCAAGACTGAGTTATATTAAAAACCTTCCGGTTTTAACCCTCATTTGGTAATACTCTAGTACTCATATCTCATATGCTAGCTATAATTTGAGTACTACTTGTTATCCCTCAAAATTCAAGAGATGATGTGGCAAATGAGAAAGCAGCACGTGGCATCACAAGTCATAGAAAAATGACAAAGTATTGAAAAAGACCGTTGAACAAAAATGGATAGGTCTAGGACCTATAGGGAAGTCGACCAAGCCTAAACCTCCTAGGGGTGGTCAGACTGGCCCTAGCTCCCTAGGGGTGGTCAGCCTGACCCCAACCCCTAGGGGTGGTCGGCCTAGCATGCTCAAGAACTGCATGGGGTGGTCGGCCCACCCTATTCTTCATAGGGAGGTCGGCCTAAATCCCCAAATACACTTCGCTGGATAAAGTTTTTTCGCTCGTTCATGCCGAAATCAAGAGGCCTAGTACCCAGAAGATCAACAGGCCAATAGGCCTAGAACCCAGAGGGTCATCAGGCCTAGCACCCAAGCTCTAAAGTGTCATCGGGCCTAGCACCAAAGTCTCATAGACCAACCAAGACTTAGTGTTTTCCCGAATGTTTCAATCGTGCATCGTCAACCACGATCCAGAGAAACAATGAGAAGACCCACGATCTCATAATCATGGGGAGGTCGACATGTATCTCCACTCCCAATGATCGTGTACCAAACCACGATCTCCGGTCTTGCTGATCATGTAACACCCCCTGGGTACTATAAATAAAGGACCCATGGCTTCATTTAAAGGGGATGATTCGAGGACGAATTTTTTGGGGAGAGACTCTGGGAAAATCTGGGACGAGTGAACTCTTCAATTCATCCTTGTAATTTTCAATCGAGTGATTCAATACTAAAGACTAAGTGGATTAGGTTATTACTGTTCATCAGACCAGGGCTGAACCACTATAAATTTCTGTGTGTTTTGTTTAGATATTGGTACTATATCGTATATTTACATTTATATTCGATCAAAGGGGGTTGCATATCGTACATACGACCATTGGCCAATTTAACAGGCCAACATTTTGGTGCTTTCGTTGAGAGTTGAACTCAAGAAACACACTTTTATCAGTTTTACGATGCCTCCAAAACCCAGTCAGACGAAGAAGACAACTCCCAGGGATTCCATCACTTAGGATCCCGTCAATCCCGTTAACGAACCTCAAGTGGAGGTTGGAGATCAACTTGATGCAAAGGATCCACAAGACGCTCACCAGGAGGAGATGGCACAATTTCTGGTGAGGCAGGAGGCCTTTGCTGCAGAAATTTCCCTTCAACGGGTGACTATGGAATGACAACGATGGGAGCTAGATGAGTAGGTCTAGAAAATGATCCAAATGGAGCAGAAGGCTGACCGGAGGCACTAGGAGGTTGTCATGGCCCTAGAGGCAGATACCCAATTAGCCCGAGCAAACGCTAAAGCTATTGCTTAAGCGATGAGGAAGGCTTAGGCCAAAGCAGCAGGGATGCGTGACAGCAGTAACAGGGAGTCCCATGGGAGGATTGGAACCCCAAGGGCGCTCTTAGAGCCACTTTCCTAGAGACGAGATGAAGAGGTGCAGTCCAAGATTGCCTCATCCATGACTAAGAAGAATAACACTTCCTCTCGGAGTAAGAGTGTTACCAACCCAAAGGCCCCCTCCTAGGGGGACAGATGAAATGGCATAGGAGAGGAAGTTCAGACATCTGAGAGGGGTGACAGGAATGGAAATGATCACTCAAAGTCTCAAAGTTATGTAGGAGGAGAGGCTCGGGGGCAGCATCGCACCGGCAAGAACAAGGCGGACCTACCACCCCTACACCCTCAGTCTCACAAGGGAAAGGAACCGATGAACAACACCAATACCGTGTTCGATAGGCTCAAGAAATATGCACAACCGCAGGATCTGAGGGAAGTCATCAACAGGAGAACCAGCGCTCAGGAGGGGGTACTGAGGATGTCTACCCCACCGGAGCAGCGATCCCACCAGCAATGCAGGCTCAGATAGATGCACTCACCATGGCTGTTCAGGGCCTGACAAAGAAACCTTCCGATATCGAGCTGGCTCATAGAAGTGGGAGTCCCTTTAGTGCCAAGACCCAAGCTGCTCAACCACCACCGAAGTACAAGACCCCAAAACTTCCAACATACACTGGAAATGAGGACCCAATGCGACACATTGGAAAGTTTGAAGATCAAATGGAGTTACTCAGTGTGGAGCTTGATTATAGGTGCAGGGTATTCCCTACCACTCTCTCAGACTCAGCACAGGAATGGTATTGAAAATTCAAACCTAGATCCATCACTTCCTGGGAGCAATCAGGAAGGAATTTTGCAAGGTCTTCAGTGCCAGACGGATTCAACCAGTTTATGTCAATCAGCTAGCTGACATCAAGCAAGGGAAGGATGAATCCCTGAAGGACTACATCCAAAGATTCATGAGAGAAGAAAACCGATCATCCATGGTGGGAGATGAAGGGAAGTTCATTGCCATCTTGGCAAGAATAATTTATCGTAGTCCCTTGTGGGATAGCATCCACAGGAACCCCATTAACACATTGTAGGAGTTCCTAGACCGAGCAGACAAATACATGAAGCAAGATAACGCTATCATGAAGGAAGAAAAAGGCATAAACCATCCGACCAGTATCAAGACAAGCAAGAACGTTGCAGACCCTCAGGGCAGCAATAGGGGCAACGGTAGGAAAAGGAGTACCTCAAGGACCGAGCAGAATGGAGAAAAGAAGGCAAAGTCGGCACCAACCGACAATTAGCCTAAGCACTAGCCCTACCAGACAGGTTCACCAACTATACTATCCTGACTGCAACAAGGGTTGAGATTTACTTGGAAACATACTAGGAGGTACCATACCGAAAGTCACCACCCTTGCGCTCAGAAGGAAAGAGGGACAAGAACAAGTTTTGTCGTTTCCTATAGTATCCGAGGTTACCTTTCTCTTAGACCTCTTTATTTTTGTGACTGTAGGTTGTCTTACTTTTATAGAATAGATTTAGCTTGAGTTGTGGTGATAGAATAAGGTTTAATTTTTTTTAGTAGTTATGATTATTATAGTATAGTATAGGTTTATGATATTAGTAGCCTTGTTTGTGGAAAATGGGGTGATTGCATAAGAATAAATTAATTATGATATTATTAAAAAGTGTTATGGATCGAGTCTACATAAAGCCCAATAAGAGTAAATTCGAAATCAGCCTAGGGAATTAGAGTTTGTTATTTTATGGTTAGTCAAGATATTTGTGGATTAGGTTGTTATTTAGATAATTAAATAGATTTTTCGTAACTTTAGGATACAGTAACTTCCGACCCATTTTTGACTCAGTTATATTATGAATTTAGAAAAATATTATTCCTATAAAGTTGTAGATAATTGAATTATCTTTCTAACGGTATAAAGATGGTCTAAATCAAAATCCTACAGCTCCAGTTATGTTGATTTTACTACAGGTGAGTTTAGAGTTATGAGATTTAGGAAGTTAGAGGTTGGGATATTTTTTTTCCTAGTTAGTTTTATGTTAGATTATTCTTCAATTGTTTAATAAAAATATTAATAAGATAATTTAGAGATATTTTCTACAGAAGTTAGGATTCTATTTTACTTAAATTTAAATTTGGATTATAGTTAGAATGAAATTAAGATTTTTGAGAGCCTATAAATAGAGCTTATTCCTTCTCATTTTTTTTTCATTCATTCTTGCTCCTCTTGAGACCCTCATGCTCTCTCTCCCTGATTAAGGTTATCTTTCTTATTGTCAAAACCCTACAAACAAGCATTTAAGGATCTAGGATTTTTCTTCAAGATCAAGGTTGAGGTATAGTTAAGTTTTGATTGTTTTTTTTTTAGTTTTAGATCTTTTAGTTTATGTTTAAATAAAGATATCATGTTTATGAAATAGGGTTCTAAGCGGGATTAACATATAAAGGACTCAAGTATAGTTTCTGTTCACCACACTCAAGGTAAGGAAAATTAGGTGGTGTAGATGTTAGATCTACTATTTTATATGGCTAACATTTCATGTACATGGAAACGGTAAGGGTGGAGCACTAGCGCTCTATTTTAGGCCATGGAGGCATTGTGGTATAATGGACTGTGGAGATGTCCAACCATTATAGCTCTTATTTGTTTCTTTGAATGTCCTGATTTGTTATTTCTGTGTTTATGACTAATGTTATGATTACAAAATATAATTTATGATCTAGATCTGTGTGATCTTTTGTATGACTATGCTATAGGGTAGATTGTGACTTTAAATTCTATTATGATTCTAGAATTGCATGTGAATTTGTTTGTTATGATATTGTAATTGATTTATGTATGATTTGTTGTGTATTTTCCTTACTGGGCTTAGAAGCTCATTCCTTTATTTGATTTTTGCAGATTAAGGTAACCTTAGATGACCGGTGGCGAGCGGATTCCCAATAGCAAGACTGGTGTGAATATGTGGGGGTCGTATAGCTGCGTGTTATTTTTCTTGGGAAATTATGAACTTTATGATTAAATGTTGCCTAGTTTTATTTTTATTTTATTGTAAAGACTATTATTTTTTTTTCCTAAACCCGGGTTATGTTTATTTTAAATTATCAATAAAGAAGGCAACACTTTTTACGATTTATTACTTTTATTTTTCAACATCTTTATTTCTACAATTAAAGTTAGAATTTAGGGTGTTACATTTCCATAATGATTATGGACACAACACAAATAAGTGAAAACAGGTGAAGGATGAGATAGAGTTTCTCCTCTGATTAGAAAAAATCTCAAGGTACCGAGTCAAGACTGAAACCCTGAGCAGGAATCCAGAGTTCCGAAGGCAAAGGAGTCCACCACTGGAGCCAGCGACCGTGGACTTCACATTGGACACCATATGTGGGGGGGCCCACATAACAGGAAATAGTAACAACGCTCATGAGCGATATGCAAGGACCCTAAGACATGAGGTAGGGGAGTCTTCCTAGTGCATGGTAATCAAGGAGCGGTCTCCAAAAAATTCGAAGTATGAAAGTGAAACTCTCACTTTCACAGAGGATGACATCAGGCACGTGAGGTACCCCCACAGTGACCCTCTGGTCCTTACCATTCAAATCGTCAATGCCCGAGTGAAGAGATGCTTGGTGGATACGGGAAGCTCAGTAGATATCATCTACAAATCATCCTTGAAGAAGATGAAGCTCACGGTCAAGGACCTGACACCTTGTTCCCAAGTGATATATGAGTTCACAGAAGAATGCTTGGCACCAGTAGGATCTATCAAACTACCGATCATTGTGGGGGATGCCCCTTGACACGATATTGTGGTAGATTGCTCATCGGATTACAACACAGTGCTCGGGAGACCCCTCCTGATGGCATTACATGCGGCAATGTCCATCTGGCATCTGTCTTTGAAGTTCCCCACAAGCGCAGGGCAATGATGCGTATAGGGTAACCAAAGGGAGGCATGGGAATGCTATAATGCGCCGGTGGTCAAAGAAAAGAAAGGACCATGCGTAAAAAATATGGTAGTGACCTGCTGCGAAGAGAATGAAGGAACCGATGAGGTTGTCAACATGGAAGTTGACGTTGAAAGAAACACTCTATTGGAGTCGAGGGCTCCTTTTAACGAAGATTTGTTATTGTAACAAGTTTCCCAAAGCGAGGGAAACGACATCGATCCTCGCTTTGGGGATGACATCATGGGGGTAGGACTAGTCAAAGATCTTGACGAAGCTCTACTAGATGAGGAGGACCCGACTAGAGTAATCAAAGTCAGGAAGGAACTAAAGGTGGAAATTAAGGCACGGTTGGTAGCATTTTTGAAGAAGAACTAGGACATCTTTGCCTGGTCACATAAGGACATAGTTGGAATTTCTCCATCTGTTATAAACCATGTCCTCAATGTGGAAAAAAGCTACCCAGCGGTGCAACAAAAGAGGAGGGTGCTTGACAAAGACCGATCTCAAGCCCTGAAGCAGGAGGTCGAGCGGCTCAAGTAAAATGGTTTTATAAGGGAAGCCTACTACCCAGACTGGGTATCAAACCCCATACTGGTCTGAAAACCAAACGAAAATTGGAGGACATGCGTGGAATTCACAGATATGAACAAGGCCTACCCCAAAGACTGCTTCCCACTACCCAGAATAGACCAACTAGTCGATGCATCTGCAGGACATGAAATACTCTCATTCATGGATGCATATTCTGGGTATAATCAGATAAGTATGCAACCTCCTGACGAGGAGCATACCAGCTTTCAGACAGACAAAGGATTGTATTGTTATAAGGTAATTCCATTCGGCTTGAAGAACGCAGAAGCCACCTACAAGTGTTTAGTCATGTTCCGAGACTTGATCGGCAAAAATATGGAGGTATATGTCGATGACATGTTGTTCAAGTCCAAATAAGTTGGAGGGCATGTTCAAGACTTGGAGGAATGCTTTGTAGTACTTAGAAAGTATCGCATTAATTTAAATCCTCTCAAGCGCTCGTTTGGAGTTGGTTCTGGTAAGTTTCTTGGATACATAGTCAATTCACGTGGAATCGAGGCTAACCCCAAGAAGATCAAAGCATTGATCGACATGAAGTCACCTACCATAATCAAAGAAGTGCAAAGTTTAACAAGGAGAGTAGCTGCCCTCAGTAGGTTCATATCGAAGTCTATGGACAAGTGTATCCCATTCTTTAACTTACTTAGGGGAAGCAAGAAGATCCAATGGACCGTGGAATGTGAGAAAGCTTTCCAAGCCTTGAAGGAATATCTCGCTCAACCTCCCGTACTATCTAAACCAATAGATGGTGAAGTGCTATTCATTTATTTGGCAATCACCAAGCATGCAATCAGCATTGCTTTGGTGAAACAAGAGAACATGGTACAATACCCTGTGTACTATATCAGTAAAAGGCTAGTAGGTGCGGAGTCTAGGTATCCCCCTCTTGAAAAGATAGCCTATGGTTTAGTAATCGCCTCTCAGAAGCTGCATCCATACTTCCAAGCTCACTCGATCCGAGTCCTAACCGATCAACTGCTACGACAAGTTCTTCAGAATCCGGAGCCCTCGGGACGGTTACTCAAATGGGTGGTGGGGTTAGGACAGTTTGATATCACTTATCATCTGAGGACGACGATAAAAGAACAAGCATTGGCAGACTTCATAGCCGAGGGCACCAACCTTGAAGACCCTTCCTACCAATCAGAGAATGAAGATACCGAGAAGGAAGGAGATACTGCCGTATGGAAGCTATATGTTGATGGAGCATCCAATGAACACAACTTAGGTGAAGGAATCATACTGATCACTCCAGAGAATAATCAAATCCACTGCGCTCTCAGATTTGGATTCAACGCTTCAAACAATGAGACTAAGTACGAGGCATTGCTAGCAGAATTACGCTTATCTAGGGATGTGCATGCACAATCCCTGGAGATATTCAGCTATTCCTAACTAGTAGTGTACCAGGTACTAGGGGAGTATCAAGCCAAGGGACTTAGGATGGTGCAATACCTGAACAAGGTGAAGGACTTGTTGGCACAGTTTAAGAGATACTCGATTACACAAGTATCGAGGGAGCATACTGCCAATGTTGATGCCTTAGCCAAGCTTGCCAGTGCCAAAGACACAGACATCCTTAATGTCGTTCCCTTCGAATACTTGGTGGAAAGAAGCATAGCCGAGCAGGAGGAAAATGTATTATTTTTTAATTATCTATGTAACGACAATTGTGCTTCAATGAATGAATGAATTTAATTTCTAATGTTTCACTTAATTCAATCAATTTATTTCAACAAGGGACTGGTCACTTTAGACCTGTCAACCCCGTCGGATCATGTTCGAATCTGGTCCTTGAGGACCTATCGACCCATAAGATCCAAACAAGAGACTGGTCAGAGGACCTGTCGCCATTATGGATCATGTTCGATTTTGGTCCTTGAGGGACCTATCGACCCATAAGATCTAAACAAGAGACTGGTTCAAGGACCTATCACCATTACGAATCATGTTCGATTTTGATCCTTGAGGGACCTATCGACTTATAAGATCCAAACAAGAGATTAGTCCGAGGACCTGTCGCCATTATGGATCATGTTCGGTCTTGGTTCTTGAGGAACCTATCGACCCATACGATCCAAAAAGAGAGACAGGTCCTAGGACCTTGTCGCCAAATTATTTGATCATGTTCGATCCTGGTTCTTGAGAAACCTATCGACCCATACGATCAACAAAAGAGACTGGTCCGAGGACCAGACGCCATTATTTGATCATGTTCAATCTTGGTTCTTGAGGAACCTATCGACCCATGCGATCAACAAAAGAGACTGGTCCAAGGACCAGGCACCATTATTTGATCATGTTCGATCTTGGTTCTTGAGGAACCTATCGATCCATACGATCAACAAAAGAGACTGGTCCAAGGACCAGACACCATTATTTGATCATGTTCGATCATGGTTCTTGAGGAACCTATCGACCCATACGATCAAAAAAGAGACTGGTCCGAAAACTAGACGCCATCATCGGATCATAATCGAATCTGGTCCTTGAGGGACCGATCGATAATTTGATCTAAGACTCGTTACAAGCTCGATTAGCCCATCAAGACCCGATTGGTCCAACTTAGACACTTTTATCTACAATCATTATAACAAGTACACGAGAGATTACATAGATTGTGATCGACACTTGCTACACAATCTGCATCTGTGTATAGGTATCATTACTCCTGAGTATGAAACCATCACCCGACTACCAATGAGGGACAAGCACTTGCTGCTTGCATCATTGGCTGAAAAGGATAGTACTATGTGTCTAAACGCTCAAAGCAACGCATGGTCAAGTAGCAAGTGACCAAGGCTTTTAAACCCATGATCACTTAGGGGGCATATAGTACATATCGATCGGGGTATACACAAGCAATGAGGACGTGACCCTAAGTACTAAGCAAGCTCAAGTTTTTCTAGGACATTTTTTTAACATATGTTATGAAAGTGCAAAAACCAAAAACAAAAAAGGCATTGGTAGGGAGACTCCTAGTTATGTCCCTTATAGGGTGGTCGGCCTATCACCCATGGGGTGGTCAACCTGGCCATTTTGTTCATGGTACTTGGTGAAGTATCGTACTACTCACATTCCCATGGTTGTTAGCATGAAAAATGTAACAGAGTAAGGTTAGTATGGCGTGTGAAATACATGTGTTCAGAGTATACTGATACCTGAACCAATGAGGGTTGTGAGTTGATATACTTAGTAAGAATTGGAAATAAAAAATTTCAATCAATACACTGAGTACTCATAACAAAAGAAGCATAAAGGCATAAAATGCCATATGTAAAAACTGTCAAGTACAAGGTGCCCCACCAACAGCACAAAAGGGAAAACAAAAAATAAAAGACCAAAAGAAGACTAACTACGGCGAGGAGTATCATCTGAAAGACCACCCTGAGCCTCGGCAGCCTCACGAGCTAGACACTTCTTAAGCTCCTTCGCTCGCGTCATCTCGAGGAGGAAATCCAATTTCAAATTTTTGGTGGACTTCCAGATCAAGTAGAAGCAAGAGAATGCAGTCTCTGAATACTCCTCTCAGGCCTTGTCCCGGGCAGCCTTGACCTCGCTCCTTCTCGACAAGAGCATCCTTCCGCAGTTGGTCCATATCAGCAATCAACTTCTCTTTCTCAGCTTCAGACTGTTTAAGCTGATCGGAAAGTTTCCCCTCCACCTGGGTTACCCTGAGAGTCAACCAAGTCACTTCCTATTGTTTGAGCTCCATGGTACTGCGGAGAGTGCTAACTCTTCATATTTTAAAGCAATGTATGCATCCCTAGAGCCAAGAATGCGTCTAAGGTCCAGTACCTCCTGGTGGATAGCTTCACACTCAAAATGAAGGTTGGAAAACGTAGAGGTATACTCCACAAGCCTATCTCGGACATGGGAGACCAACATCAACGCCTGCAAAAAACATACAAGTGTTAGATAACATCAACACACAAGCTAACCAGACAAAAAGAAAACTTTAAAGGACTTACACTCTGAATGTCAAGGAGTGACTTCGTGAGGATGGTGCTCAAGTCCTCATTCTTAATCCCATTAAAGGTTGTTGTCGTCTGCTCCAGATGTGACGCTTGGTCCATAATGGCACCTAAATTTTGTAAAGTAGACTGGTCTGGCTCAGATAAGGGAGCAAGTGCAGATAGGGAGGCACCCACATCGGTGATACTGGGAGGAACCAGCATGGGCAAGGATGGCTCTACCTCTGCGACATGACTAGATGGCAGAGGATCTGAAGGAGGTGCCTCGGGATGGACCTTCGTTATCGGCTTAAGCTCAACCCTGGCCCTCTTGGCTACTCAGACGGAAGGGCTAGTCTTGATTGGAGTCAACCTTTGTTGGGTGTTGTTGTGTCTTAGAATTTTACTGAGCTAGATAGTAGTAGTAGTAGCAGCTTAGTATTCTAGTTTTTGTGGTTATTGGTTCAAGAAGGGATTTAGTTGGAAACTCGTAGAGATAGTTATGGATTTTATAAGTTTAGACTATAGTTTAGAAATATTAATTTTAACATAAGGTTTGATTAATATAACTGGTCCTAGAAATGATATTTATTATAACCTAAGGTTTAGATAGAATAATTAAGAACGTGACACTTGTCACATGTATGATTTTTAAGGATTTAAGGAGTTTAGATGAATAAATTAATAAAGGATAAAGTTAGGAAGTCTAGAACCTTCCCTCAGCTATTAGAATTACGTTTTACTCAGTAATATTTTTTTAAACAAACTTCAAGTGTGCTAAAAGTGTGCAAAAATGTGTTTGATATATCAGCGTATGTCGATATATCGCAGCTATAGGGGTCGATATATCGCTTATGGGTGATACGAAAAATACTTCGACTTCGCACAAACAAAACCACGGAGGCTCGAGATATAGGGGATGGCGATATATCGCCTATAGGGGGCGATATATCGGCTCCACACACATATTTTGAAAGTTTGTGGAATCCGAGCTAGAAACAACCCTCAACAACTTGGACTTGCTCTTGAACATTTTTGACCGAGTTCTGGGCATCTATTGAACAGAAAATTCAATTTTATTCAATTATTTATTCATTTTAAAAGGAGATAGTTTCACTCCTTGAACTCTATAAATAGGACCTCTCACTCAACCATTTGCATCATCATTCAAGCATTCTTCAGAGCCTCCGAGCTGCTAAGTTTATTCTAGAGAGAAACACTAGGGTTTTGGGGTTGAAAGCTTTCAAATCTAAGCTTTTCTAAACACTTGGAGAGGAAGATAGAGTGATATTTCAGTATTTAGGTGTAGATCGAAGTTCTAATCTATCCAATGTATTCTCTATCCTCAGGTTTAGTTCATTATAGTTCCTCTTATTCTTTTCATTTTCTTCAAAATCCTAACTTGTTATAATGGCTTTTGGTTAGGTGCTTGAGTTTCTTGAAACTTAAGGTTTTCGATAAGTTCTTATCTTGATGGTTTAGATCCTCTCTTCATCTTCATTTCTTTAGAAAACTTATGGATCTTACTATTTGGTTTTAGGAGTTTTCAATCTCGTTCTTGTCTCCAATATCCAGGTTTTTGGTAAGGAAAATAGGTTAGATTTTATGTGTTATGATTATGTTTATATGCTATGTGTATGTATGTATATATATGTATATGTTTTATGTTGTAGTCACTTGGGAAATGTAGTTGCTTAGATAGCAAATAAGAAAATCTCAAGATTTTATCATTATCGTAGACTATAGTTATGATTTAACCTACCTCGAATAGTAGCAAGAGGATCTAGATGGTTTATCATATACTATATTGTGTTTAAATCTACCTCGAATAGTAGCAAGAGGACCTAGATGGTTTCAATCACATACTATGGTAATGAATTAATGGCCATTAATATTGTAGTCCTATTTTTTACATTTTTACGTCATACGTTTTATGATTTATGTTTTTACGTTTTATGACATATGATATGTTTTAGTAGTTTTTCCTTGCTGGGCATTAGGCTCGTTCCTTTTTGTTTTAGATGGTGCAGGAAAATAAGCTTGGAAAGCGGGATGGATTCATGGTAGCTTTGGCATGTGTATTGGGAGAGGACTGAATGAATGGACTGATGGGAAAAATCAAGGACGACGTTTATGTTTTGAGTCTTTTAATTATGTATTTATTTTTTTCCGCATTTAGTAGTTGAGCAATTAATTAAAGGTTTTGTTTTCCATATGGTTTTATGTAATAACAATGGGATCCCGTATTTTGGATTTTTATAATAAAGTTCTATTATTTTATGCATGCATTCGAAAATAGTAATGTCCTATTAGTTTTTAATGGTCTGAGGTATTTAAGTTAGTCAGGTCATTACAGGTGTGAACAAAGTCGAACATATCTGAACCCGCAAAAGAAGATCAAATATTAGCAGGATATCAAACACAAACAAAACATAAAGTAAAGATGATAAAAGTGTTGAACCTTCTTAATGATATTCAAGTTCGAACATGGCTTTATCAAAGTAATCTGAAGCAAGCAGTGAGTGTGCGGATGCACCCACCTCATCACCCTTCTGTTCGGATAACACGGGCGAAGAGGGTACCTCCTCGAATGAATAGGCTCCAGGGAGTCTATGGCGTTCACGGGCTCGGGACCATCTTCATCCAGAACATCGGCGATAGTAGAAGGAAACAACCCGACCTCCCTAAGGTTCTCTAAAGTAACGAGAACCTTGACGTTCTTCTCCTCAGGGTTCATGGCAATCAATGCCTTAGCCCTAACTGTCATGGCTTGAGTAGTTGGCCTCTGCATCCTTAGTGACGAAATAGTTGTCGATATATCTAAACGCCTTGATATTTCTAGAGATCTCTTCAAAGAAGGTGTTGGTACCCTCGCTCATATAATGGTGGAAGTGGAAGTACCCTGAGTTGCGCTGCGAATGGTTCGTATTCAGATCAAATAAGTAGTGGATCTCATAAGGTACTGAAGTAGCCCATTTTCTACGATGATAGATAATGTACAACGTAGATAATACCAAGATAGCATTGGGAGCCAACTGAGAGGGACTAATACCAAAATAATATGCCACACTCTGGAAATACGGATGAAGAGGAAGTAGGGCGCCAGACTTAATGGCAGAGTGTGTCCAAGCGCACATACCCAAATGGGGGTCCTTAGCTTTGTCATCTAGACCAAGGATAGTAATGGAAACGCCAGAAAGGTCGAAGGCCTTTCTTAAGTTCTTTACCTTCTCTTCAGTCATGTCAGAGGTAGCTCCTTTGAACCAAACCACCTCGTAATCAGCAGGGCGAGGCTTCTCACCGGTTTCCATATGATCTCACTGCCAAAGGTGGCCCCAAAATCTGATGAATGGAACTCTTTTTGTCGACTCTTCTTATGTTGCTCAGCTAGTGAGACTGTCTTGCTCTTGGGAGAAGGGCGAGCCACCTTAGGTCGGAACCTATGAATAGAATGCTTCTAAGGGTGATTATCCTGGTGATGAGAGCCCTCGGTATATTCTCGCTTAGAAGAAGAGTGATGGGGAACCCGACTGGTATCCCGATGCAAAGGGCATTGTTAGGAGTCTCACTGACCAGACAGACTCCGCTGAGAAGAATGATTTCGCTGAGATGTGCCCTGAGAGCGATGGGGAGTACTATGCTGAGAAGAGATCTAAGAAGAGTCAGGCAAAGAGTCTTGAGTGATGTGCCTGGCAATGTAAGGATTATCTTCGGAAGGTTGCCGAGTTCTCTATTTTACTCTCACCATTAGGCTATACATTTTCAAGAAATCTTCGTCACTGAATAAATATAGAGCAGAATGGGGGAGAGTCTTTTTCACCCTTTCCAACAGCTCTTGGGGAGTACTCTTGCTCAAAGACTTTTCAGACGAAGAGGAACTGGACATCTGCAACAAAGAAAGGACAAAAAGTAAAGTTAGTATGTCAACATAATGAAACTTACTACCACAAACCATATAGGCCAATGGCTGGAGGCATATCCATTACTAAGGAGAAAAAGTGAAGAAATCAAAGGAAAAAAAATTTAGGGTCCCAGTATTGGAAAAACATACAGAGCACGCAGGGGAATAGGCGTGGTGGGCCAATTTTGTAGAACAACAAAAAATTTCTATCCATTCATATAAACTGTTTATATGAACAATAAAACATCCAAAAAAAAACATTAACATACAATATTATTATTCATACAACATATATATAAATATACAATATATTTATATATAACATATAAACACATAAACATATGAATATTCAAGAACATAAGCATTTACCTCTTGAAGCCTATCAAGTGTCATTGATTCTTTCGTATATTTATTGATCTTCCTATCCAATGCTTTGAGCACTCAAACCACGATCTTCCGGAGTGTTCTCTACACCTCAAGATGTCTGTGGGCACATAGAGAACATGAGTTTGCAATTTAGGAATCACAATTATTTCTCAACACATGAGAACTTGGATTATGGTCTGAGAATGGTTAGAATAAAGAAGAAGATGATAAATTTTTTGTCTGACAAAAAATTCTGAGAACTATTATGAATTGTATTATGTTGTTATTTGTTGTGTGTTTTCTTCTTATTATTCTATATCACATATATAGAGATTATTCTATTACCTTATTATTCTTAATAATAATAATATCATAATGATGATAGGAATTGATTTAGGTAAATATCTAACTTACCAAATTTGAAAAACTATTTTCAAAGTATTAATTAATTAAATAAATAAAATAAAAACAACATTGATACAATATCATTGTAGTAGTACACGCATGGCACAATTCTTGGACTGTGTCATGCGTGAACTGCTATTTTCCTTTTCAGGGATATTTTATTTTTCTTTTATATATTTATTTAATTAAAATTAATCTTCCATAAAATAAGGTATTAATCTTTTTAAGGAAAATATGACAACTATATTTCAAATTTTAAATTTTAAATTCAAAATTCAAATTGAAGATCATCACTATCATCATCTTTTAAAATTCAATAAATCAAAAACTATTTTTTTACATACCAATTTTATTTTCTCCCACTCAAATAAAATAATTAATTTCAAAATTTTATTTGTTATACCCAGATTTCGAGCCATGTTAAAAGTGACCTCGAAAGCTGGATTCGCAGCAAATGAACTCGTAAAGTCTGAAGTATGTTCCAAGACTAGACATCGAGCCTGAAAAGCTGAGACGACTTCGAATATGGTGGCCTCGAAATCCGCATGATCTCGAAGGGTAGCTCCCGAGATGCATCTGTCCTCAGGGATGACCTCGGATCAGGGGTTCCGAGCCTGACGCATGTACGATCTCGAAAACCATGTGACCTCAGGAGGTGTCATTAGCTCGAAAATTGATGAGAGACCTTGCAGATATATGATAATAACCTTGAACATCTACAAGTGTTGTCCATAAGAGACGTGTTCTACATTTATTATTGTAAATCCCCTAAAATCATGGGATATTATTTGATTAGTTATACGCCCCCTGGTCTTCAGGGGACATTTCCTTTTATATCGGATTACAGGCATTTAAAGCCATTTAATCTATTTGCACAAAAAGAGTAACTACCCAAAATATGTGGGATAGTATTCTGCAACCTTTTCTATAAATAGAGAGGTCATGCACCATTGTAAAGGACCGAATTTTTGTGATCTGGAGAGAAAACTTTGAAGAATTCATGCTCAAAGAATTTCTAGAGATAATCTTGAGTTTAATAACAAAGACTCGTGGACTAGGCAGATTTAACTGCTGAACCACGTAAAAATCGTGTTTAGTGTTATCATATTTATATTGGCCATCACTGTTTATTGTTTACGTGCTCTTCTTTCATTGTTGATGAAAAACGGCGTCAACAGTTTGGTGCTTTCATTGAGAGCCTTAAGCATTCATTCCTGAAAAGTCATGGCCACTAATAATCAGAACACACCTGAAGAAAATTACCCAAGACGTCCTGGAAAACAGCCAATGGAAAACCCGGATGTTGAAGAGAGAAGTGGATCTTCTGATTCCCGGGGACCACCTGCTCCACCAAGGGATGAGGATATGTATTACAATCCTGAGCGGTATGTTCCCATTGTGGAACTTGAAAACCGGCAATTGAAGCAGCAGTTGGCAGAGGCCAACAAACGGAATGAGGAGTTGGCAAGGATAGCCGCAGAGGCGCAGGTGGCTCAGCCCCCGCCTCCGCGCGAAAACCAAGTCCCTCCTCCAAGGGACGTGCATGTTCCTCCCCGTAGACCCCGTGGGCGTCCACGAAAAGACGCTGCCACAGGAGGTCGACTCAACCTCCGACACCAGCAGAGCCATCCGCTCCACCTAGGCCCCAGAGGAGTACTCGGGCTCGGGCCCCGGCCCCGGCTAACCCGCCTGTGGAAGTGCCTGCAGGAACTGAGAACAACCGAACCCCTGCAGAGGCTCAGACTCAGATACCTGGGAGCGCACCAAATGCGACCGACCCATCTCGGGCAAATTCTGGACCGTCTAGGCCGCAACATGGATGGCAGCCACCGTCGCCTATACGGTTTCCTCCATCACCTATAAGATATCCTTCGCCTCCCCGCAGGAATGCTCAACCCGTTCGAGATCAGGGCGAAAGGCGTGCGGGAGGAAGACAAGGAAACGGGGAGGCTTTCCAGGAGCGGAGAGGCGCCCCATCTGAAAAAAGTCAAACATCTCAGTCTCGCACGGCGGAGACGAGGCGACATGGAAATAATCCATCGCGAAATAACCAGGCGATGAGTTTCACCAGTGATGAATCTGGAGATACCAAGTCGGTCAACAAGCATGACCGAGGTCGTAAGAATACTGGAAACCGCAGAAATCGTCCTGACCTGCGAGAGCGCCTAAACCAAAGTCGGGGTAATGGTGACCAAACAAATCCGGACTTGAGGGATCGCTTGAATAGGCGTAGAGATCCCTTGCGGAGACGCGAGCCTGGGATTATGATCGATGACAGCTGATTCCAGACAGTGCCTCTTGCGGACCCAGTCCAAGAAAGAATTGACCAGCTTGAAAAGGCTTTTAAGCTTTTGAAAAACGAGCAAATGAATGATCGATATGAAGACTCTGACGAGGAGCTCGAACCGTTTGCTCCTCTTATTTCCAATACTCCATTAACTCAAGGGTTTCGGATCCCTCACATCCCAACGTTTGAAGGAAAGACTGACCCGTGTAGTCACCTGAGCACGTTCAACACCATCATGAGAACCAGTAACGTGGGTTACGAGCTCAGGTGCATGTTGTTTCCAGCATCATTGACAGGACCTGCCAAAAGTTGGTTCGAAAAATATAAGAGACACTCAATAACTTCTTAGGAGCAGTTGTCTAAAGACTTTAAGAAGCAGTTCAGAGCAATGATGGGGGTCAGACCAGAGGCATCCACCTTAACTAACGTTCGACAACAGCCGGGCAAAACACTAAAAAGTTACTTAACAAGGTTTAATCTGGAAGTCACCCGAGCTCGGGACGTGGATGACAGTGGGCACCTAATGGCTGTCCGAGCCGGCGTAATGTCGGGTAGTGCCCTTTGGGATGACATGCAAAGAAAACCAGTAAGGTCCATAACCGAGTTTAACAGACGAGCGCAGAGGTTTGTCAATGTAGAGGAAGCAAGGTCGACGCTCAATGCGACTTCCCAGCCCGAAACTTCAACGATAAACGTCAACTCTGCCTCAACCTCGGCGGACCCAGCAGCTCCAAAGCCTGTCACGGAGAACCCCTCCAAGAGGAAAAAGAACGAAGGAAGTAACCCCAAAGCCGAGGGAGGAAAGAAAAAGAAAAGGGAGAGATATTTCTCCGTATACAGAGTATACACCGAGCTCAACGAGTCTCGGGAGAACATATACCTGGCTAATGAAAACCAGGTCCCCTTTAGGCGTCCGAACCCGATGAGGAATCAAAAATCCAAGAGGGATTCCAGTAAGTATTGTCGATTTCACAGAGACACCGGGCATACGACCGATGAATGTCGACAACTGAAGGACGAGATCGAAGGATTGCTCTCGAGAGGTTACTTCCGGAAATATGTCAAAAACTAGAGTTCTAGTCAGGCGGCCGCGAGCCAGAGAGTAGCCGCGCCTCCGACGACTCAAAACAATAACTCCCGAGCTCGGGAAGAAGACAGGCCCCCGCCGATAGATGGAGAGGATGTAATAACCATCTCGGGAGGGCCTCATTTTGCAGGAGTGGGCAGGAATGCCCAAAAGAGATATGTTAACAAGCTGACGACTGGAGATGGGTCTCCTTATGAGCCCGAACCTAGGGCTCCAAAAAGCCAGAAGGTTGAAACACAACCAATAACCTTCACTGAGGAAGACGCGTCCCATGTCCAGTTTCCTCACCATGATCCGCTGGTCATTACTCTTCAGCTGGCCAGTAAAAGGGTCCACCGAGTTCTCATAGATAATGGGAGCTCAGTCAACATTCTTTATAAAGCAACCCTCGAGAAGATGGGACTCTCCCTTCGCGACCTGAAAGCGTGTGCAACTACTTTGTACGACTTTTCAGGAGAAGGAACCGCCTGCAAGGGATCCATCGAGCTCCCCGTGACCTTGGGAGACTACCCAGTCTCGGCAACCAAGATGATGGAGTTCGTGGTAGTAGACTTACCATCAGCCTACAATGTGCTGCTCGGGAGACCCGCCCTGGTCGGGCTGGGGGCAGTTTCATCAGTAAGGCATCTGGCCCTTAAATTTCCGACCCCTAGCTGAGTCGGGACATTGAAAGGAGACCAATTAGCAGGGTGGGAATGCCACAGCATCTCCTTGAGAGGAAAGAAACAGACAAGCGCACAAACACTCGTCATCATTCAAAACAAAGACGAAACGGTCTTAGAGATTGACGATGAGATTGACCCAAGGATTGAGGAGAAATTTGACCTCCAACCTTTAGAGGAACTCGAAGAAATTCAGCTCGAGGAGGCAGATCCCACGAAAAAGGTGAAGGTCGGAAAACACCTCCAAGGTGAGACAAAATAGCAATTAATTTGCTTTTTGAAGGAAAACCAGGATGTCTTCGCATGGTCGAACTCGGACATGGTGGGAATAAGTCCGAACATAGCAAGCCACGCACTAAATATAGACAAGAGCTTCCCCCCGAAGCAGCAAAAGCGAAGGCAGCTGGACGAAGAAAGAAAGAAAGCTCTAAAGGAGGAGGTTGACAGGTTAAAGGCAAACCGATTCATTAGGGATGCCTTTTACCCTGACTGGGTAGCCAATCTGGTGTTGGTCCCCAAGCCCAATGGGACGTGGCGAACCTGTGTTGACTACTCAGATCTCAACAAGGCTTGCCCGAAAGACTGTTTTCCGTTGCCAAGGATTGATCAGCTCGTGGATGCCACGGCGGGGCACGGCTTGATGTCCTTCATGGATGCCTATTCTGGATATAACCAGATTCCCATGCATGCCCCCGACCAAGAACATACGAGCTTCGTCACGGATAAAGGGCTATACTGCTATAATGTCATGCCATTTGGGCTCAAGAATGCTGGAGCCACATACCAGCGGCTCGTAAACATGATGTTTTCAGAACAAATAGGGAACAACATGGAGGTTTATGTTGATGACATGCTTGTCAAGTCTCAGCTCAACAAAAACCATGTTGATGACCTCGAAGAGTGCTTCGGCGTGCTCAGAAAGTATAACATGAAGCTAAATCCTCATAAGTGCACTTTTGGGGTATCTTCAGGAAAATTTCTGGGCTTTATTGTGAACTCTCGTGGAATCGAGGCTAACCCCGACAAGATCAAGGCCCTGATTGACATGCCCTCACCTCAAAGGCACAAAGATGTCCAAAGCTTGACTGGCAGGATGGCAGCCCTAAGCAAATTCATCTCGAAATCTACGGACCGTGGTCTTCCATTTTTCAACTTATTGAAAGGGGGTAAGAAATTTGAATGGACGGAGGAATGCGAGCTGGCCTTTCAGGAGCTCAAAAAGCACCTTGCAGAACCACCCATCCTGTCAAAGCCTGAAATGGGAGAAATACTGTATCTGTACCTTTCAACCACCGAGCACGCGATAAGCGCAGTACTCGTTCGAGAAGAAGAGAAAGTACAAAGACCCGTTTATTACATCAGTAAAAGATTACTGGGGGCAGAGTCAAGATATCCATTGATGGAGAAACTCGCGCTCAGTTTGATCCATTCGTCTCGTAAACTCCGCCCCTACTTTCAGGCGCATCCCATCCATGTGCTGACTGATCAACCACTTAGGCAAGTCTTGTCTAAACCAGAAGCTTCAGGTCGACTTCTTAAATGGGATGTTGAGCTCGAACAGTTCAAGATCACCTACCACCCGAGAACGACCATTAAGGCACAGGCATTGGCGGACTTTATAGTGGAATGTACGGGCATAGCCGACGATGAAATAATAACCCCGGCCCACGAGCTGTGGAAACTTTACGTCGACGGCTCATCAAATGAAAATGGAGCGGGGGCAGGGGTCATTTTGGTTACCCCCGCAGGGAGCAGATTTCATTCTGCCTTAAGATTTGGCTTCAAAGCGTCGAATAATGAGGCCGAATACGAGGCTTTACTCGCGGGACTCCGTATAGCAAAGGAACTCCGTATAGCAAAGGAACTCAAAGCTAGAGCTATACATTGCTACAGTGACTCCCAGCTCGTGGTTAATCAAATCTTGGGAGAATACCAGGCTTGCGGCACGAGAATGGAAGCTTATTTGGAAAAGGTAAAATCCGCATTAGAGTGTTTCAAATTTTATACAATCGAACAGGTTCCCCGCGAGCGGAACTCAAATGCAGATGCCTTAGATCGGCTCGCCACATTTGCTGAAAATGAAGAACTGAATGTCGTGCCCATAGAACACCTTTCGGCACCTAGCATTAATGAGCCAGAGGAGGAAGATGTATGTATGATCGACACAGAGCCTACCTGGATGACCTCAATAGTTGAATATCTCGAGAACAGAGTCCTTCCAAGAGATCGGAACCAGGCTCGAAAGTTGATGTATCAACTTCGCCGATACACCATTTTGGACGGGAAACTGTACAGGAGGGGATATTCCATGCCATTACTTAGATGCGTAACCCCTCCCGAAGCTAAGAAGATCATTGAAGAAATTCATGAAGGGTTCTGCGGAGATCACACCGGGGGGCATAGTCTGTCCAAGAAGATCATACGCCAAGGATATTTCTGGCCAACCATTAAAACGGATTCTTTCGAGTACGTGAAGAAATGCGACAAATGCCAAAGATTCACCATGATACCCCGAGCTCCACCATCCGAGCTGACTATGTTGACTTCTCCATGGCCTTTCGCGGTATGGGGCATCGACCTCATAGGCTCTCTCCCGACTGGCAAGGGCAGAGTAAAATATGCAGTAGTCGCCGTGGATTATTTCACGAAGTGGACGGAGGCTGAACCATTGGCAACTATAACTTCAAAAAAGATCCTTAATTTCGTAGTAAAAAGCATCGTGTGCCGATATGGGGTGCCAAGGAAGATCGTATCCGACAACGGAACCCAGTTCGATTGTGACTTGTTCACCAACTTTTGTGAAAAGAACGGCATAATAAAAAGTTTTTCATCAGTAGCTCATCCTCAAGCGAATGGTCAGGTCGAAGCTGTGAACAAAACTCTCAAAAGTTCTCTGAAGAAAAAGCTGAAGGAGACGAAGGGACGGTGGCCCGAAGAATTACCCCAAGTTCTATGGGGATATAGGACCACAGCTCGAACGTCAACAGGGCATACCCCGTTCTCTCTAGCATACGGCTGCGAGGTAATGTTGCCCATTGAGGTCGAAATCCCAACGATCCGAACTTAGATTTACGATCAAAGTTCAAACCACACTCAACTCGAGGAAACCTTAGACTTGATTGAAGAAAAGAGAGAAGAGGCTCAGCTGAGAAACACTGCTTACCAGCAATGAACCACCAGGTATTTCAACAAGAGGGTTCGAGATCGAAAGTTCGAAATGGGAGATCTGGTGTTGAGACGCATATTTTTGGCAACACGAGATCCAGCAGCTGGAGTGCTCGGGCCGAATTGGGAAGGACCGTACCAGATAGAGTCAGTCATCCGTCCCGGTGTGTACAAACTTGCGAGATTGGACGGGAGCCTGGTACCACGAGCATGGAATGGCGAACACCTTAGACCTTACTATCAGTAGTGTAGGAAAAGTGTTGCCTATAACCATGATTTTCTATCTGTATTAGTTTGTTTGCTTTTGAATTCCATCAAATAAAGATCTATTTCGTTCAATATGTTATCTCTTTTTATTTTTGCAATCTCTCTTAATTTAATAACCTATGGTCGCACTCATAGGATATTAAGGGGGCATCATTGGTACATATACCATCAGCTTAAAAAATAAAAAATAACATACACGAAAAACATAAAAGTATTTGGATATAACCAGATACGCGAGCTTAGATAGTTTGGACATAACCGAATTATCGAAAGCATAAAAGTATTTGGATATAACCAGATACACGAGCTTATATAGTTTGGACATAACTGAATTATCGAAAACATAAAAGTATTTGGATATAACCAGATACGCGAGCTTAGATAGTTTGGACATAACCGAATTATCAAAAACATAAAAGTACTTGGATATAACCAGATACGCGAGCTTAGATAGTTTGGACGTAACCGAATTATCAAAAACAAAAAATATTTGGATGTAACCAGATACGCGCGCTTAAATAGTTTGGACAACCAAATCATCAAAAGATAATAACATTTGGATTTAACCAGATGTGCAAACTTAACAGGTTTGGAACAAACCAGCCAAAAAACTAATCAACGATAAGTAGGAACCTAAACCTATTTCGAGATAAGTCGATATCGAGGCTGGAATATCTTAAAGGAAAATAGTTTCGAACTCATAACCTTGGAGTAAAAACTGAGGAAGAGAAAAAGTAACTATGTAGAAAAGATATAACTAAACCAATCACGCTACATACCATGTGAGAACTTTCAAGTTCGTGGTTAAAGTAATATCCAACCTTGATAAATAACGAGATTGGAAGCGGATAATTCGAACAAACAATGCATGAATGCATCGAGTCTCGAGCCTAAATCCACACTATGTTTGTAAGAATAAATAAACATAAATGATTCATCAATATAAAATGTGCAAAATATTTCGAGCTGAGAAATGTAAAGCATATATAGGTCAATAATAAAAGAAATTGTATCAGCCCCGTGGGCATAAATTAAAGTAATTACAAGGAATAAGGGGACACAGCCCCAAGACAAGATTTCCCCGAGATCAGATTCAAGAAGGAGGAGTCTCCTTGGCCTTCTCAGTATCAGCAGCACCAGACTCCTCAGGACGAATAGCATGACTATCCTTCTGGGCTCCCTCCGAAACGGTCTCCCGAGCAGCCTCTTCCTTCTCAAGCCGAGCATTCCACTTATCACGAAGCTTCGCCTCAAGAGGGCCTAAGAAGCTGGTATCTAGGTCTTCGTTGTTGGCCCACATTCTGTACATGGCCGAATCAACCGCCTGGTCCTTCTTCTCTTTATACTCAGCAAGGAGACGAGCCTTTTCACCCTCAATAATATTGAAGGTGGCGGTCTTATCTTCTTCGAGCTTTTTGTTGGCCTTCTCAAGCTCCTCGACCCTAGCTTTCAGCTTCCCAAGCTCGGATGCCTTGGCCTCAAGCTCCTTAGCTCCTGCCTCAAGCTTTGCATTTTCTGCCTTCAGATCATCACTCGCTTTGAGGTGGAGATCCTTCGCCTCCTGAGCATAAGACTTGCTCGAATGGATCTCATTGTTCAACTCATAGTTGAGCTGGGCAGTAAAGGCAAGAGACTGACAAAAGAAGAAATCGTCATTAGTGATAGGACTGTGTGATTATAATTAAGAAGTAGAAGAAAACTTACCGCAGCAGCGTGCTCGCTACTCTTCTCGTAGAAGGCAGTGCAGTCTCGGGTATTGTTCAAGTATTGCCACTGAGGAGCTTCGAGACTGCTAAAGCTCTGTCCGATTCGGGACATAACATCCGAGCCCAGCGTAGACCCATGGGACCCAGCTGCATTGTCAATTACATACTCCTCCATGTGAGTAGAAACTGACAGCTTCTGAGTTCGAGAAGCAGAAGGCTTTCTAGGAAGTGGACCGAGTATAGGCCGAACCACGACAGAAAGTTGGGGCCCGGTTATGATAGAGGCATCGACCTGCGAAGTCGGTGCCACGGTTGAGGCACCGACCTGCGAAGAAGGCGCCGCGATGGAACCGGAAACAGGAGGAGCTGGGGGGGGAGGTGTCTTCTCGGTCCTCTTGGGAACTTTAGTAGGCCGGTACGCCTTTCGCGACCCTGCCCTGGGACGCTTGCTCCTTTTGGCGCCACCACTCTCGATGATGTTGTCGAGGTCGGAGTCCATGGCAACTGCACAGTTCCAATCGAAGTTAGACATAATGATAATAAGCTTGGAAAATAAAAAAGAAAAGAAAAAACCAAGTAAAGAAAAGACCTAACTGGAACTCTCCCCTGAACTAAAGCTCGGGGACCATGAAATTCTCCCATCTTCAAAAGAGGCGGGGGGAGTACCTTCCCTATAGGTGGGTGTCAACCTCGAAAGGTCCCAATAATCATTGGTCCCGTATTGGACAGCTATCCCGTTCCACACCTCGTCCGAAGTATACATGGTGTCATACTTCCCAAGCCCACTATCAAACCTATGAACACAGTCTTCTACCCAACTCCATATGTAGAAGTGGTATCCATCATAGGGGCATGAGACTAACCTATTGGGTTTATGCTTTAGTAAGGTGGGGGACCACATTCTCGAGGTAAGGAGGGTTTTACCTTCATCCGAATCTGAACTCGAGGCTTCGTCATTAGCCTCATTCCCCAACGGCGGACTCCTTCTACGAACTGGAAGTGGAGGCCTCACCTCTCTCCTCTAAGGGAGGACGCCTGTGGGCAAAGGCACCTGCTCCCAATGTTCATACTTCTTATTGGACCAGTCACAGGTGGACTGGCCCTCTCCCAAAAGTCCGCATTTTCGGAGCTTATCCTCATGTAAAAGGTACAAGAGAGACTTCCTGCCATGAGGGAGTTGGAGCAAGGTCTCTCTATGCCCCTTCATTGCCTCATCAGGAGTAGGACGCTGAAAATTGGCTGGAAAGCAAGAGACATTTCAACTAAGCACGGGTCCTACAACTAAATCCCGAGTACAAAGATAAGAGAAATTGAAATACTTACGAATCCGCCTGAACGAGTAGTGTCGAGACGGGGACAGACCATCTGTCCAGAAGAAAGCTTTTTTGAAATCCAGTGGATGATTAGGGAGATCTTCAAAGACCTTCTTCTCTTTAGGATAGCTCGAAAGGTAGTAAAAACCATCTCTTCCCCGAGCTCGGGAGGGGTTGCTTTTCAGACAAAAGAGATATAAAATCTCCTGGGGTGAAGGCCCTTCCCACTCCAGCTCGTGGTACAGCGACCTCAGGGCAGACAGCACCCTGTAAGAATTGGTATTGAGCTGGAACAGAGCCAACCCAACAAAATCCGTGAAGTCCTTGAAAAAAGACTTCAAAGGCAACAACGCCCCCGCCTTCATGTGTTCCTGGCTCCATGCCGCGTATCTCAGCTTGTTGTCACGATCCCCGGGGGCGGCCGGAGCTCGACACTTCAAAGAACCTAACAACCTAAGGCCATGGAGGGCCAGAATGTCAGTTATCTGACTTGTCGAGCTAACCGAGCTCCAATAGTGCTCGGCCTCGAAGATTTCCTTCCTCGGCTGCGAGGAAGGAGGCTCCCCCATCAACGAAAATTGAAGTTCTCCTGGACTAAAAGCGACGGTGACCTTTAATGCGGGGTCGAGGGGGATCGGCCTAGGCCCTGAGTTGGACTCTGGATAAAGGGCCTCCCGAAGAGTTCTCCTTTTCTTGTCTATGACCTCGTCTATTTGGCGGCGGTAGTGAGCTCGAATATCCTCCTGCTCGCGTGCAAGCTCGTACTCACAGATTCGACGTTGATTCCGAGAAAACAGCGATTCCGGGCTCGGGGTTTTTGGCGAATAAGGGATTGCCAGCAACGACCCCCACCGTCTTTCCAGATTCTGTGACATCTAGTGAGAAAGAAAAAATGGTGAGGGCCATGCATGCAAGAATTACAAGCTCGATAGGACGAGCTCGGAGTTTGAGAATAAAACAAGCTCGATACTAAGACCCTTACTAAAGAGTCAGGACGTGCGTTCCACGAGAAAGGGAGGGGAGTAGACAATTATTTTTTAGAATCCCGAAAATCAGGGGAAAAGAGTGGCGAATAACCAGAAAAGGTAACCTTGGGAATCATGCATCTGTCAATTCCAAGGTTTTATACCCGAAATCTTGGTGTACAAGAAACGTCTCTTAAAATTTTAAAACCCAGAAAACAGGAATCTTGCTCAAACATCAAATCTGGGTATGAACCAGTGATGTAAACTCAGTATGGAAACTTAAAAACATAAAATCCTATCAGACAAAAATTCCCTAACGTTTTGTACTAAGGAAATAAACTAGTACATTCAAAGACATAGCAAGAACGATATGAACAGAAACTGGGATAAAAGAAAACAAAGATTGGACACTTACACAATAATGGCGATTGCAGAGAAATTGCTGACTGGAGGAGAGGCTGCAAATATGATTTCACAGACTCGAACAAACCGGAAGTCCTTTGTTTCTTCGGCTGAGAGAACATGCACGAGAAAGAGGTTCTCTGGGATGGTCTCTGGTTTCGTCCCTTCCCTTTTTCGTTTCTGATGCATGTAAAATAAGAGGAAGAAGAAGACCTTGAACATATAAAGGAAGAAAAGTGATAAAGAGGATTAATCTGGGCCATTGGCTAGAATCCTCATAAAATCCAACGGTCAGGGGCCAATGACAAGATGGTGCCGAAAAGGTGGCAGACGAATGATCGTGGGCAGGTTTCCAAGGTACTCAAGTACCAAAAATGAGCAATACCCAAATGACGCGTGTCCATTTTCAAGTATATGACGATACGGTTCCCGAAGGAAGTAGTTCAAAAGTTTCCTTCTCTTAGGATTCGAACAAATACTTTTGAGGGGGCAAGATGTTATACCCAGATTTCGAGCCATGTTAAAAGTGACCTCGAAAGCTGGATTCGCAGCAAATGAACTCGTAAAGTCTGAAGTATGTTCCAAGACTAGACATCGAACCTGAAAAGTTGAGACGACTTCGAATATGGTGGCCTCGAAATCCGCATGATCTCGAAGGGTAGCTCCCAAGATGCATCTGTCCTCAGGGATGACCTCGAATCAGGGGTTCCGAGCCTGACGCATGTACGATCTCGAAAACCATGTGACATCGGGAGGTATCATTAGCTCGAAAATTGATGAGAGACCTTGCAGATATATGATAATAACCTTGAACATCTACAAGTGTTGTCCATAAGAGACGTGTTCTACATTTATTATTGTAAATCCCCTAAAATCATGGGATATTATTTGATTAGTTATACGCCCCCTGGTCTTCAGGGGACGTTTCCTTTTATATCGGATTACAGGCATTTAAAGCCATTTAATCTATTTGCACAAAAAGAGTAACTACCCAAAATATGTGGGATAGTATTCTGCAACCTTCTCTATAAATAGAGAGGTCATGCACCATTGTAAAGGACCGAATTTTTGTGATCTGGAGAGAAAACTCTGAAGAATTCATGCTTAAAGAATTTCCAGAGATAATCTTGAGTTTAATAACAAAGACTCGTGGACTAGGCAGATTTAACTGCTGAACCACGTAAAAATCGTGTTTAGTGTTATCATATTTATATTGGCCATCACTGTTTATTGTTTACGTGCTCTTCTTTCACTGTTGACGAAAAACGGCGTCAACATTATTTATTTATTTATTTATATGAATTTCGAAAATTATATATATTTAAATTAATAAATATATTTTCAAAAATTAATAATTAATTACAAATTAATTATTCAACCTCAATTATCATATAATTGCATATTTGACCCAAAGAATAAAATTCTTCTCAAATACCCAAATTACAATTTTACACTTGTATCAACTCTTACCTTGATATGGTGTTGATAGAGCCACCCTGGGGAGCTATGGACCTATAATATCAAGCTCCAATAAATATTAGATTATTAATCAAAGTTCTTTGATTAAATAATCATATTTATTAATCTCATGATTACTCCACTATAAATATGAGATTGAACTCTTGATAATTATAGACATATATTTACTAAGTACTTTATTTAAGAATAAAGTGTCCATTGATATAATCATTACATACAACATTAATCATCTTTTAATGGTCCATAATTGAAAGGGAATAACATTACCGTTTTACCATTTTAGCTATATCTTGTTCCTAGAGTTCCATTGACTTTACTAGTGAAGGTTATGTCATAACAAGTTTGCGACGTGAGCGCTCATAACCTTTTCAGTTCCAAAAGTCAACCCAATAGGGAACTATTATTCAATCTATAAGAATGTATAGATTCCATATCTATTAAACTATTTCCCCAGCCATATATATCATTGAGTCCCCAAAACAATTGTTCTTGGCCTGATCATTCTGACAAACCTTAACGCATGAATCAAAGGATCAGATGACATATATAGGAGTTCATAGAAACATCAAGATTAAGATCATCATGTATATGATGACTGTTTGATGTGTTTGATTAATACTATGAAACTGTGTTTAAACAAGTATTAACAAATCACATCTGGTCCAGTTCTATATATCACTATATATAAAGTACATTCACTAAAGTGTCCTACTTAGGTCACTTGTATTCATAATACTAGCGAACCATACTAGCAATAATTAATCTAAAGATTTCATAACTTTATTTTTCTGTGAACTATTGTAAGTTTATTATCTTAATTTCGATCCTCTCATACCAATATGAGATTAAGACCACATAGATAAACTTTGGAATTTTTTGATATTTACTTAATATTATCAACATAATATCGGACATAGTCTATATATATAATAGTTCAATTCAATTATTTATTTTGTTTATAAGATTAGTAAACTAAAAATTCTTTAAGGGCACTATTCCCAACACCCGGGTGGTCGACCTATGGTTGGGCCGACCACCCTAGATCTTGGATCCCTGGAAATCGCCCAAGGAGTATGGTGGTCGGCCTATGCTAAGATTTGGACTGACCACCCAGACATGTGAACCCTAGAAATCGCCTAAGACATGGGAAATGCAGTCTAGACTTGGATTTGTAACCCTGGGAGTCGTCTATGCCTGGATTTGTAACCCTAGAAATTGCCTATGCCTGTATCTGAAAGCCTGTAAATTGCACAGGCAAGGAAACCCTAGGGGTGGTCAGCCTATGATGGGAATTGTAGGCTTGGAAATTGCACAGGCTATAGAAACCCTAGAGGTGGTCAGCCTATGATGGGAATTGTACGCCTGGAATCACACAAGTCAAGGAAGCCCTAGGGGTGCTCGGCCCATAATGAAGTTTACAAGCCTGGAAATCGCCTAGGCTAACAAAACTGTAACGTCTCAAAATTACCTAATAAGGCTTAGGGCCTTGATTAGGGGGCCGGGATGGCAATATGTGAAAATATGTGTTTAATTGCTATTTTAATTATGTGAATTACGTGATAATATGACTAGATGTGCATATTAAGGGGTATGAAATATGCATGTGGGCTCGCTTCTTATTAGAAGGGCGACTTTGGTAATTTGGCCCATTGCGAGCATAATTCTGTATTTATGTGCATATATGTGATTTATGTGAGAGATCACATTATTATGTGGGTTATTTTGGGTTACTCGGCACGAGGAAATCCTAGGGAGCAAGTTAGCGGGAAAGTCACAACGGGACCAGATACCCGACTCGGGGCAAGTCAAGGGGTATTTTGGGTAATAGACATTTATTTGAGTTATTGGGTTATGAAAATAAATAATTTGAGATATATTTGAAGTTAGAAAGTTTAGGAGGGAATATTGGGGAAATTTACCATTTTTCCCTCGGGGACGTTTTTGGTACCCCAAGTCTCGGGATTAGCTTAAGTTAGTTAAGTTAGATAAAACAAAAAGAAATCCTAGAAGTTGCTACCTAGACCAACTCCTTCTCTCTCTCTTTTCTCTCAAGATTCCCAAGATAAGTCCTTGAAGAACCAAGGGACATTTTGGACTAGGATCACAAGAATTGGAGGTAAGGATTTGGGAAAGAACTCAGTGACAACTTGGGGGTTTCAATCTTCATCAGAGGTAAGATTTAAATTATGGTTTTAGCATTTAATTCTGAGTTATCATGGATGGGGTTTAGTGTTCTTGAGCCTTTGAGTTTCAAAGATTGAATTGAAGTTTTGAAGAGGTTTTGAGTCTAGTTTTCTGTTGGGTTTTTCTTCTAGGAACATATTAGAGTGTTTGTGATGATTTAGTTGTGTAGCTGGGATGATTTTGGGTTAAATTGGATAGGTTTTGGTTGCAAAAAGTGGAGAAATTTATGGGTTCGAGGGGTCAAGTCGCGACCTTGTTCTTGACAAGTCGCGACTTAGCTTGAACCAGGCACCTTGGGAGGCCTCTGCCTGGGGGCGGGCCGCGACTTGATAGGCCAAGTCGCAGCCTGTGCCTCGGGACTGAGAGGAGGAAGAGGCTGGTCGAGGGGGCACACCACGACCCACAGGGGGGCAACTCGCGGCCCACCTGGGAAGTTTTTCCTTGGGAGTTTGTTTTCAAAATAGAACTTTTTCCTTAGGGCACGGGATTGTTTCCACTACCCGGCTTGGTGGAACCCAAGGCCCCGGAGGCTAGGGCTTGGTCTGGAAGCCTTTGATCGCTCGATATTAATAGAATCCTATTTTATGGTTGTGGCTTAGGGTATCGCTAAGGGCTCGGAACTGGGATCGTGCTCTAGGGTCGTTCTCGTTTACACTTACTTGGACTTAAGGTAAGAAAATTGCACCTGGAACGTGTTGTATGTGATTAGGGCTTGGCCGTCTGTTGTATATTAATATGATTAGGGCCTGGGCCCCATGATTTGATATGTTAGGCTATTTTTCTAAATGCTCGTTGATAAATGCTTAAAGTGTTTATATTCGTTACATGAATTCTATGGTTAAGGCATGTGGCCCTGTTAAGTGAATTTTTTTAGTTTTATGGAAATGGTTATCCAATGGGATTATGTGATTAGCATGATTATGTGCTTAATTGTAGGGATGTGCCTATCCATATCTGTTCCTTATAAGTAAGGTATGAAATCCTGGATCAAGGCTTGACTTATGAGTCAAGGACGACAATAGCACATTGTCCGATGGTCGAGAGGTATTGGCCTAAACCAGCAACGTATTATTACGTTGATCGACTCTAAGGTTGAAGGTGGACCATGGGGGTTGGGCTAGCTCTATGGCTAGTGAGACAGAGCTAAGGGCGAGGCCCCAGGTGAATCTATGGTCACTTAGCTAAGGCATAGGCCCGAGAGTTGGCCTAAAAGCCAACTGAATAAGGGGACGACCCTAGGTTAATCTAATGATCACTCGATTGAACTTATATAATATTGGTTATGAATTGATGTTGCTGATTTTGTTGAATGGTTATTTTATGTTATATTCTCTGTTATCGTACGTCTTGTTTTCTTGCTGAGCCTCGGCTCACGGGTGCTTTGTGGTGCAGGTAAGGGAAAGGGAAAGCCTGACCAACCATGAGTTGGAGAGCTTCGGTGGTGGCGCGTACATATGTGATTGCCCGACCATCACGTCCGGGGTTTATCTCATAAGAACTAAGGTTATAGCCCAATTTTGCTGCTTAGGCCGACTTATGTAACTTTTTGTTATGTATTTACCCTTTTAAACAGTTGTGTTGTAATATTTTGGGATCCCATGTTGTATAACACTTTTGAAATAAAATTCAATGGTTCTTTGACCAAAAATTTTAACCTTAACCCTTGACACTAACCTTAGTTACACGATTTAAGCCAAATGACCTGATTAGCAGGTCTGACACAATTTTAAGTACACAGTGTAACGGTCTGGATTAGGAAGGCGTTACAACTTGGTATCAGAGCTGCCAAGGTTTAAGGGTTCCTGAAGACTGACTGGGCATGTACACTCGCCACTAAAGACAAGCTCGACTCAGGGTTCGGTAACTGTTATATGTTTATATGTTTAAATGCTTAAACATGATGTGAATGCCTTATCTGCATGCCTGTTTAGGAAGCATGAGATTATCTGATAAGGCCTGGCCCTTGACTATTGCGTGAATGTTAAAGAACATGCTTATTAGCATCATTACTACTTGTGGATGCAAGGGAACTGCTTATTAGCGCTATTATTTGTATATAGGCCAGGGGAAAATGTTAATTAGCATTGTTATTACTGGCAGGAATTAAAAGAACATGCTTATTAGCTATGTTGGACTTGTGAAAAATACTTTGGTATGCCTATGTGTATTGTTACTTGCTGATGGATATCAGGAGGGGCTTATTAGCACTATGAATGAATGAGTATATTTATTGTGTGATGGCATGCTTATTAGCATTGCATATGTGTGTTATCTGATGATCTTGGACCGTCAGGCAGCAAGTGGTATAGTTATGACGTAACTAATGGCCGATTTGATCTCTATAAGGTGGAAAGAGTGTCAGAATGAATCCTCGAAGGTCAGAGAGACTGGCTGTCCAAGAGTTACAGGCTAGTGAAGGGAATAACCAGGGCCAGGCCCCACTGCCAGCTCCAGAAAGTTGGCACCAAGTGCTTGCTGATATGCAAGCCAAGTTAGAGAGGCAGGAAGAAGAGATACGCCTCTTGAGATAGCAACAGGTTCCAGCGGGGAACTAATAGGCCATGGTGCCAGCAGTGGTACAACCTGAGGTATCGGCAGTTGTTCAGCCCCAAACATTGGGAGATAAGTGGGAACCCCTATATGAGAGATTCAGGAAGCAACACCCTCCAGTCTTTGAGGGCAATTCTGATCCACTGAAGGTAAAGCAGTGGATGACCATGATAACCACTATCCTAGACTTTATGAGGGTAGGTGGTAATGAGAGAGTGGCCTGCACCACTTATATGTTTAGGGAGGATAGCCGAATATGGTGGGAGACGGTATCCCAGACTGGAGCAGTTACCACAATGGAGTGGGAAGAATTCAGAACATTGTTCAATGAGAAATACTACAACGACGCAGTTAAGGCTGCGAAGGCTGAGGAGTTCAGCAGGTTACTTCAGGGTAACATGTCAGTGACCGAGTATGCCCTGAAATTTGACAGACTGGCAAAGTTTGCCGGGGATCTGGTGCTTACTGATGGGACCAGAAGAGAGAGATTTCTGCAGGGGCTACAGCCTATGATAGCCCGGGATGTTCGCATTACTACTGTGTCGGGAGTGACTGTAATGCCCCAAAATCCCTAATGCGATTTAATGGCTGGATTAGTAGGCTGGGAGGGCCATAATTGATTTATTATGCCATTAAATTATTATATGCATGTTGATGTGAATTGTAAAATAATATAATGTTAAATACATGCATGTGGGTCCACATTTCATCACAGGGGTATTTTGGTAATTTGGCCCATTGAGGGCGTAATTGTATATTTGTATGCATGCCGGTGATCTATTGTTGAGGCCACATTATAATTTGGATTTTTTCGAGCCATTCGGCATGAGACGATCTTTGAGTGCAGATTAGTGGTTCAGTCATAATGGGATTAAGTTTGAGGCTCGGGGTGAGTCTCGGGCTATTTTGGTGATTAGATCGTTGCCAGGAATTAAAGGGTAACAGAATATGAATTATTGGTATTTGTGAATATCGAGAATAACGGGAATTGGAAGGTGTTAATTATGATTAACGAAATAGGCGGGAAATAACGATTTTATCCTTGGGAGTCTTTAGAAACCTTTAAATGACCTAGGGGCAAAATATTCTTTTCACCCCTAAGATATATATTAACCCTTTGGACTGTAGAAGCTTACCCAAAGCAGAGCACTCTTCTCCTTCATCCGATCCTCATTCCTCCTTCTTCTTTTCAATTTTTGAACCCCAATTTGAATAACCAAGCTAGGAAATCAAAGTTTGGAGCTTAGAACTTTAGTTCATCCATTGAAGAGGACTCAAATCCAGCTTGAGGTAAGAATTCATCCATGAAACTTTAGTTATACTCTATTTTTCTAATGGTTTTCAGTTGAGAAATTTGAAGTGATTAGTTGGGAATCGATGGAAGATTTTGAGGAAGTTTACTTGGGTTTTGATGAGGTTGGGGTATGGATGAAGTTTTGGGGTTAAATGGCATGTTTGAATGATGTTTGGTGTTGGTTTGGAAGCATGGTTTTCAGGGGAAGTCGCAGAGGAAAAGACCAGAAAAATATGGTCCTGCAAGTGGCACCCCAACACCACTCCTGGCACCCCCAGCACTAGGCAGAGCAGGGAGATGGGTCTCTCTGACTTAGGGCAGCACCCCAGCGCTACCAAGCAACACCCCAGCGCTAGTCCACTTTCCAGCAAACATATTTTTGGGGTTTGGGATGACTTTGGGGGCTTGGGGATTGGTCCTTTACCCCGTTTGGGTGGATTGGGAGTTCCGAGAATGTGGGATTGATCCCGGGAATGAGGTTTTAGATTGTGAACCTTTTATTGATTTACTTTAGTAATGGATTCCAATTGGTTATGACTAGGTGACCACTAAGGAACTAAAAGACAGATCGTTCTCAAGGGTCGTTCTTTTACTAATTCTCGCTCGAACCAGAGGTAAGGAAACTCCACCCCATATATGACATGCACGGTTATTATTGAGGCATGTTGAGTGTTTAAATATGGACATGGATTGCATATCAAATGCTTAGCAAATCTTGCTTACTTGTGAATGGCACTAACTTACTAGTCAGAATCGGCAATGGTGTCAGAATTAGCTGTGAAGCTGTGACTTACTAGTCAAGTTTGACAGTAGTTTTGAGCACTGGTCGTATGGCATTGACTTATGAGTCAAGGATGGTTTTACCATGTTTAATGCAAGTCGATAAATATTAGATCTAACTGACATTTGCATTGAATGACTCATCATGAGCATTAATGCCGGACCGACCCCAAGTTCGATGAAAACTAAAAGCGCTTGCCTAGTTCTATGACTAGTTACTCAGAGCCAGGGCCAGAAGGCCCAGGTGAACCCATCGTCACATGGCTAAGGGTACGGAACCCACAGTAGTGACTCCATGGTCACTCACTTGGTTTACATGTGTGACTCACTCATCAGTCACTTATTCTGTTAAGCTAGTGACTCGATCACTCAATTGTAAAAGGTACGGAACCCATGTTAGTGACTTATACATCTGTCACTCATCAGTTTGGGACTATAAGTCTTGGATGATTATCATGGTCATCGTTTGATTTTATATATATGCAGTATTGAGTTTTCTTGCTGGGCTTTGGCTAATGGGTGCTATGTGGTGTAGGTAAAGGGAAAGAAAAGCTCACCCTGACTTGAGTGAAGAGCTTAGGTGGCGATGTGTACATATGCGGCCGCTTGACCACCACAGCCAAGGAGTTCTCAGAGGAACTAGGGGGTTTACCCTATTTTTGCCGATTAGGTTGGGGGGTTGTACATTTCAAACTATAATGACCATTTTGGATTGTAAATAACTTGAAAATATTTTTATGGGCTCATGAACAGTTTTATGTTTTAAATAAAATATATTATTTCCTTTTGATTGGTTTTCCACCTTAACCTATTTAATAACGCCTAGATGCACGTTTTTAACCAAAGAACTCGATTAGGGAGTTAAGCACGGTTCAAAGTTCACAATAACTGTCTTGGGGTAACCAGGGCGTTACAGTGACTACCTATGCACAGGTTGTAGAGAAGGCGCTTACAGCTGAGAGCACTGAGAACAAGATCTAGCGTGATAATGCATCCAGAGGAGATTCTAGGAGGTCGGGACCTCCATTTCCAGGTTTTGGTAGGGGTGGAGGCCCCAGTGATCAAAAGAGGAAGACCCCAGACACAGTTTCAGTTCCAGGGCCAGATAAGAGGCCACAGGGGTATTCAGATGGGCCGTCAGGGTGGCAGTGAGACATGGAGGGCATTTCCAGAGTGTCCTAGGTGCAGGAGGCACCATGTTGGGGAGTGTCGGGCGAAGGCCTGTTTTGTTTGTGGTAGTACGGGGCACCTGAAGAAAGACTACCCGAGAACCAGAAAGGAAGAGTCGAAGAAAATGGACAACCTAACGCCAGCTCAGGTGTTCACTTTGACCCAGACAGAGGCCGAGGCTAGTCCCTCGGTGGTTATAGGCCAGCTTTCTAGTGCTGGAAACTTTTACACTATTCTTATTGATTTGGGTGCTACGCACTGCTTTGTTACTAGTAGGATTATAGATGGGTTGTGTAGACCTTGTAAGTTTTTTTCTGTGGGGTTTGGTATGGTATTGCCTATTGGAGAGTTGGTGGTATCCGGGAGATGGATTAGGTCACTACCAGTTACAGTGGATGGCAGGGAATTGTCAGTTGACTTGGTGGAGTTAGAGATGACTGATTTCAATATAATTCTTGGTATGGATTGGCTAGAGAAGTATGGGGCATCGATATATTGTAAGAAGAAGATGGTAACTTTTGAGCCAGAGGGTGAGGATCCCTTTGTTTTTTTTTTTTTTTTTTGGCATTGTGCATGGACCCCGTATACCTATGATATCAATACTTAGAGCTAGAGACCTGTTGCAGGGAGGATGCATTGGGTTCATAGCTAGTGTGGTGGATACCACTCAGGTCGTGCCAATGGGACCAGAACAGACTCGGTTAGTCTGTGAGTTTTCGAATGTGTTTCTAGAGGACTTTCCAAGGTTACCTCCACACAGGGAGATTGAGTTTGTGATTGAGTTGGCGCCAGGGACAGAGCCAGTGTCTAGGGTACCTTACAGGATGGCTCCAGCAGAGCTGAAGGAACTGAAGGTTCAACTATAGGAGTTACTAGATTTGGGTTTTATTAGGCCCATTTTCTCGCCATGGGGCACACTGGTTCTCTTTGTGATGAAGAAGGACGGTTCTCTAAGGATGTGCATCAATTATAGGGAACTGAATAAGTTGACTATCAATAATAGATATCCTCTGCCAAGGATTGATGATTTGTTTGACCAGTTGCAGGGTAGAACGGTATTTTGTAAGATAGATCTTCGATCTGGTTATCACCAGCTGAGGATCAAGGAGGAAGATATACCGAAGACAGTTTTTCGCACCAGGTACGGGCATTATGAGTTTTTGGTTATGTCATTTGGATCGGAAGCATTTATGGATTTGATCATAAACTACCTGGATTAGTTTATGATCGTCTTCATTGACGATATATTGATATACTCTCGAACGAAGATAGAGCACGAGCATCACCTCAGATTGGTATTACAGAGGTTGAGAGATCACAGGCTGTATGCAAAGTTCAAGAAGTGCGAGTTTTGGTAGCCACGGGTGACTTTCTTGGGTCACGTAGTCAGTAAAGATGGTATTAAGGTGGATCCAGCGAAGGTTAAAGCAGTCAGAGATTGGCCAAGACAGAAGAACGCTTCAGAGATCAGAAGTTTCTTGGGTTTGGCAGGTTATTATAGGCACTTTGTGGAAGGGTTCTCCAAGGTTGCGTCACCATTGACAGAGTTGACATGCAAGAATCAGAAATTTGTTTGTTCAGACAAGTGTGAAGATAGTTTTCAAAAGCTTAAGGAGAGTTTGATCACCGCACTATTTTTTAGCCTTCCTACAGATCAAGGTAAGTTTGTGGTTTAGTGTGACGCTTTGAGGCAGGGTCTGGGTTGTGTACTTATGCAGTCAGGAAAGGTGATTGCCTATGCATCACGTCAGTTGAAGGACTATGAGCAGAGATACCCCACGCATGATTTAGAGCTGGCAGCAGTTGTTTTTGCACTGAAGGTGTGGTAGCATTACTTGTATGGTGAGAAGTGTGAGATATACAGTGATCACAAGAGTTTGAAGTACTTTTTCACTCAGAAGGATCTGAACATAAGGCAGAGAAGTTGGTTGGAGCTGGTAAAGGGTTATGATTGTGAGATCCTCTATCACCTTGGGAAAGCCAACGTGGTAGCAGATGCCTTGAGCCAGAAGGGACCGGGATAGTTATATAGTACCAGACAGATATCGAGGAAGTTAGCTGATGAGATGACTCGAGCAGGGATTGAGTTAGTGGTGGGCCAGTTGGCCAATATCACTTTACTGTCTACTCTCTTGGAGAGAATCAAGCAAAGACAGTTAGATGATCCACAATTGGGTCAGGTTAGAGAGGACGTCCTAGCTGGAGTAGCTAAGGACTATTCGGTGTCGAGTATGGGTTTACTGAGGTATAAGGGTCGGATTTGTGTTCCTATGGACACCGAGATTAGATGAGAGATTCTGGATGAATCTCACACCACCCTATATTCTCTTCATCCAGGCACCATGAAGATGTACCAAGACCTGAGAGTTTATATTGGTGGCCTGGGATGAAGAGGGATGTGACAGAGTATGTAGCGAGGTGCTTGACCTGCCAGCAGGTTAAGGCTGAGCATCAGAGGCCGCCACGACTGTTACATCCTCTGGATATCCCAGAGTGGAAGTGGGAAGATATCACGATGGATTTCGTGGTAGGCTTGCCCAAGACAGTGGGCCAGCATGATTCTATTTGGGTCATTGTGGATCGATACACGAAGCCAGCTCATTTTCTACCAGTGAGGACGAATTACATAGTTGTCCATTATGCAGATCTCTATGTAAGAGAGATAGTTCGCCTTCATCGAACGCCGAGGTCTATCGTGTCTGATAGAGACCCTATCTTTACTTCCAAGTTTTGGGGGAGTTTGCAGAGGGTGATGGGTACACAGCTGAATTTCAGCACAGCTTATCATCCTCAGACCGATGGTCAGTCTGAGAGGACTATTCAGATACTTGAGGACATGCTGAGAGCACGTGTGTTGGACTTTGAAGGGTCCTGGAGTAAGTATTTGCTTCTGATAGAATTTTCTTATAACAACAGCTATCAGTCTACCATCGGAGTGGCAGCTTATGAGATGCTATATGGTAGGAAGTCCAGATTGCCCATTCACTGGGATGAGATGGGTGAGAGGAAATATCTAGGTATGGATGTAGTCCAAAGGACAACTGAGGCTATTAAGAATATTAGAGCTCGAATGCTCGCTTCTCAGAGTAGGCAAAAGAGTTATTCTGATCTGAGGCGGAGGAACGTGGAGTTCCAGGTGGGAGACTATGTCTTCCTTAGGGTTTCACCTCTGAGAGGAGTGAAGAGGTTCGGAAAGAAGGGCAAGCTGAGCCCTAGGTTTGTGGGACTGTTTGAGATCCTAGAAAGGATCGGGTAGGTGGCCTACAGGTTGGCCTTACCCCCTGCATTGTCTAGTGTGCATAATGTATTCCATATTTCCATGTTGAGGAAGTATGTGTCAGATGGAACTCACGTACTGAGTTATGAGGATTTGGAATTGGAGGCAGACTTGTCTTATGAATAACAACCAGTTCAGATTCTTGACAAGAAGGACAAGATCCTAAGGAACAAGACTATACCTTTGGTTAAGGTATTATGGAGGAACATCAAGGTCAAGGAAGCAACCTGGGGGCTGGAGGTAAATATGCGAGCTCAGCTTCCCAAGATGTTCACGTAAAATTTCGAGGACGAAATTTCTGTAAGGAGGGGATAGTTGTAACGTTCCAAAATTACCTAATAAGGCTTAGGGCCTTGATTAGGGAGTCGGGATGGAAATATGTGAAAATGTGTGTTTAATTGCTATATTAATTTTAATTATGTGAACTATGTGATAATATGACTAGATGTGCAAATTTAGGGGTATTAAATATGCATGTGGGCTCGCTTCTTATTAGAAGGGCGACTTTGGTAATTTGGCCCGTTGCGGGCATAATTCTGTATTTATGTGCATATATGTGATATATGTGAGAGACCACATTATTATGTGGGTTATTTTGGGTTACTCGGCACGAGGCGATCCTAAGGAGCAAGTTAACGGGAAAGTCACAACGTGACCCGATACCCGACTCGAGGCGAGTCAAGGGGTATTTTGGGTAATAGACATTTATTTGGGTTATTAGGTTATGAAAATAAATAATTGGAGATATATTTGAAGTTAGAAAGTTTATGCGGGAATATTGGGGAAATTTATCATTTTTCCCTCGGGGACGTTTTGGTACCTCGAGTCTCGAGATTAGCTTAAGTTAGTTAAGTTAGATAAAACAAAAAGAAATCCTAGAAGCTGCTACCTAGACTGACTCCTTCTCTCTCTCTCTTTTCTCTCAAGCGTCCCAAGCTAAGTCCTTGAAGAACCAAGGGACATTTTGGACTAGGATCACAAGAATTGGAGCTAAGGATTTGGGAAATAACTTAGTAACAACTTGGGGGTTTCAATCTTCATTAGAGGTAAGATTTAAATTATGGTTTCAGCATTTAATTCCGAGTTATCATGGCTGGGTTTTAGTGTTCTTGAGCCTTTGAGTTTCAAATATTGAATTGAAGTTTTGAAGAGATTTTGAGTCTAGTTTTCTGTTGGGTTTTTCTTCTGGGAACATATTAGAGTGTTTGTGATGATTTAGTTGTGTAGCTGGGATGATTTTGAGTTAAATTGGATAGGTTTTGGTTGCAGAAAGTGGAGAAATTTATGGGTTCGAGGGGTCAAGTCGCGACCTTGTTCTTGACAAGTCGCGACTTAGCTTGAACCAGGCACCTTGGGAGGCCTCTGCCTAGGGGCGGGCCGCGACTTGATAGGCCAAGTCGCAGCCTGTGCCTCGGGACTGAGAGGAGGAAGAGGCTGGTCGAGGGGGCACACCACGACCCACAGGGGGGCAACTCGCGGCCCACCTGGGAAGTTTGGCCTTGGGAGTTTGTTTTCAAAATAGAACTTTTTCCTTAGGGCTCAGGACTGTTTCCACTACCCGGTTTGGTGGAACCCGAGGCCCCGGAGGCTAGGACTTGGTCTGGAAGCCTTTGATCGCTCGATATTAATAGAATCCTATTTTATGGTTGTGGCTTACGGTATCGCTAAGGGCTCGGAACTAGGATCGTGCTTGAGGGTCGTTCTCGTTTACGCTTACTTGGACTTAAGGTAAAAAAACTACACCCGGAACGTTTGTATGTGATTAGGACTTGGCCTTCTATTGTATATTAATATGATTAGAGCTTGGGCCCCAGGATTTGATATGTTAGGCTATTGTTCTAAATGCTTGTTGATAAATGCTTAAAGTGCTTATATTCGTTACATGATTTCTATGGTTAGGGCATGTGGCCCTCTTAAGTGAATTTTTTTAGTATTATGAAAATGGTTATCCAATGGGATTATGTGATTAGCATGATTATGTGCTTAATTGTAGGGATGTGCCCATCCACATCTGTTCCTTATAAGTAAGGTATGAAATCCTGGATCAAGGCTTGACTTATGAGTCAAGGACGGCAATAGCGCGTTGTGCACTGGTCGAAAGGCATTGGCCTAAACCAGCAACGTATTATTACGTAGATCGACTCTAAGGTTGAAGGTGAACCATGGGAGTTGGGCTAGCTCTATGGCTAGTGAGACAGAGCTAAGGGCGAGGCCCCAGGTGACTCTATTGTCACTTAGCTAGGGCATAGGCCCGAGAGTTGGCTTAAAATCCAACTAAATAGGGCCACGGCCCCATGTTGATCCAATGATCACTCGATTGAACTTATATAATATTGGTTATGAATTGATGTTGCTGATTTTGTTGAATGGTTATTTTAAGTTATATTCTCTGTTATCATACGTCTTGTTTTCTTGCTGAGCATCGGCTCACGGGTGCTTTGTGGTGCAGGTAAGGGAAAGGGAAAGCTTGACCAGCCATGAGTTGGAAAGCTTCAGTGGCAGCGTGTACATATGCAGCTGCCCGACCATCACGGCCAGGGATTATCTTAGAAGAATTAGGGTTATCGCCCTATTTTGCCGCTTAGGCCGGCTGATGTAACTTTTTGTTATGTATTTTCCCTTTTAAACAGTTGTGTTGTAATATTTTGGGATCCCATGTTGTATAACACTTTTGAAATAAAATTCAATGGTTCTTTGACCAAACTTTTAACCCTAACCCTTGACACTAACCTTAGTTACACGATTTAAGCAAAATGACCTGATTAGCATGTCTGACACAATTTTAAGTACACAATGTAACAGTCTTGGATTAGGAGGGCGTTATAGAAGCCCTAGGGTTACTCGGCCCATGATGAGATCTATAAGCCTGGAAATCGCCCGTGCTAAGGAAACCCTAGAGGTGGTCCGCCTATGAGGGATTTGTAGGCCTGGAAATCGTTCAGGCTATGGAAAAACTAAGGGTGGTCGGCCTACATACCTCTAAACCCTAAAGTATCACGCAAAAAGAAAGGATCAAGTCAATCTTTGATTAAAAACAAGTTTTTTTATTCAAACCAGTCAGTTGTTTTAAAATTAAAATAGAGCAAAGCAAGGAAATTCAAACAGATTCATCAAAGACTTAAATATTGGGAGAGAATATTTACCCCAGAGAAGATACGCAAAGTTGATGAAGAATTGGAGAATTCCACAGCTCAGAATTTCCTGAAGGAGGCACATGGGTCAAGGACCTGATGAGTGAAGCCCTACTTATAGCTTCTCAGGCTAACCATATTTTTAGGAATTCAAATTCCTTGAAAAATATCTGGTATTGTTAAAAATTCAAATTCCTTGAAAAATATTTTGTATTTTTAGGAATTCAGATTCCTTGAAAAATATTTTGTATTTTTAGGAATTAATATCCTTGAAAAAAATATTATATTTTTGGGACTTCAAAACTCCTTGAAAAATATATTATATTTTTTGGACTTCAAAACTCCTTGAAAAATTGAAAAATATACTAAATTTTTAGGAAATTAATTTTCCTTGAAAAATATAATTATTTTTAGGAATTACAACTATCCTTGAAAATACGTGTTGAGTAAATTATCGATGGTTGATAAAAGTACTACGTAATGTCCCAAAGGACTTTGCTGTTAGAGTACTGTTACGATATGTTTCTCAGGCCACATCAAGTTAACCGTAATGTTGAACACACTACGATAAACTTGGGGGGGAAATGTTATCCCTCAAAATTCAAGAGATGACGTGGCGAATGAGAAAGCGGCACATGGCATCACAAGTCATGGAAAAACAACAAAGTATTGAAAAAGATCGATGAACAAAAATGGATAGGTCCAGGACCTATAGCGAAGTCGACCAGGCCTAAAATATAACGCCCTAAACTCCAGGGACTGTTACGGTGCGCATATTAAACAGTGCTAAACTCGCTAACCGAGTCATTTGGCCATAATTATGTAACTAAGTATGATTAGCGGTTTAGGGATTAAAAATTTTGGTTAAGATATAATGTTTCATTAGAACGTTTACTGTATACATTGGGATCCCAAAAATATAATTTAAAGGTCTATTACAATAAAATGTATACAACCAGTCGATATAAGCGGCAAAACAGGGTTTAACCCTACTTCCTCTTTCAACCCTTGGCTGTGGCCGTCGAGCCTAAGATCTCCAACTCAAGGATGGTCTATCTTTCTTTTGCCTTTACCTACACCACATAGCACCCGTGAACCAAAGCCCAGCAAGAAAACTCAATATGCTCATGATCAATAATATCATGTCATCAAGTCATAAAGTGCATGCCTAGCAATAACAGCCTTAATCACGCATGCAAATAAGTTCACGTAATGATGGGTATCCAGGATAAGGAATCCTGCCCTCCTGAGTGGATGACTATCAAGTCAATCCTAATCAGATAAGTGATTAACACTGGTGGTTCCGGTAACCATACTGGGCTTATAGCCCTAAATAGAAGAGTGACAGTTGTAAAAGTCACAAAGGTGGGTTCCGTTCCCTTTACAAATAAGTGATCCTTTCACTAGCTTAAACAAGGTAGGTATTTGATGAAATAGTCACCAACATAAACCTACCGAGTGACCATAGAGTCACAACCGTGGGTACCGCTCCCTTAGCCATGTGACAAAACAGACACCTAGGCCTTTGGCCCTGGCTCTGAGTAACTAGTCATAGACTAGTCAAGCGCTTATAATTTTCGTCGACCTTAGGGTCGGTCCAGCATTAATGCGCCATATGAGTCATTCAGTGTCGATTTTCATCAAACTTAGAGTCGGTCCGGCATTAATGCTCCACATGAGTCATTCAATGCCAATATTCATCGAACTTAGGGTCGGTCCGGCATTAATGCTCCATATGAGTCATTCGATGCCAATATTCATCGAACTTAGGGTCAGCCCGGCATTAATGCTCCATATGAGTCATTCAATGCCCATATTCATCGAACTTAGGGTCGGTCCGGCATTAATGCTCCATATGAGTCATTCAATGCCAATATTCATCGAACTTAGGGTCGGTCCGGCATTAATGCTCCATATGAGTCATTCAATGCCCATATTCATCGAACTTAGGGTCGGTCCGACATTAATGCTCCATATGAGTCATTCAATGCCAATATTCATCGAACTTAGGGCCGGTCCGGCAATAATGTTCCATATGAGTCATTCAATGCCGATGTTGATTAGACAAGTGCTTATAATTTTCATCGACCTTAGGGTCGGTCTAGCATTAATGCTCCATATGAGTCATTCAATGCTGCTGTCGATTAGATCTAATCTTTTATCGGCTCTGCGTTCATGACGCTTATCGCTTCTGACTCTTAGGTCAGTAACATGCACAAGTAAGCAATGCCACCAAGCATATATCATATATCAAATATCTTAATACAGGACATTTAGCATGCTTACTTAACAATTGCTAGCATAATTAAGATCATGCACAAACACAGAGACTCAAGCCCTAATCAATCTCACATTTAACATTCATGGCATGCCCTAACCACATGTTTCTCGTGCATCACATTTAAACACTCGACATGCCTCAATAATAACCATGCATGTCATATACAGGGTGCAGTTTTCTTACCTTTGATCCAAGCACAGGTTACCAATAAACGAGCCACAAGCACGATCCTGACTCCAAGCCTCTAGTGATAACATAGTCACAACCATAAACGGTGATCCAATGAGTTCAAGTTCAAAAACCCAATCCCGGAACCAAGACTTAGCCTCTGGAACATCGATTCCCACTAAACCGAGTAGTAGGAATGATCCTGATGCCTAAGGTTTGAGTTCCCATGCTCAAAACATCACTTCGGCCACAAATGCCCTCAAGCGTCGCGGCCCCAACTCACTGAGTCGCGGCCCCCAGCCAAAATAGAGGTGCCAACATTAGGCATCATCACCAAGCGTCGTGGCCCCACTATTCAAGCGTCGCGGCCCCCAGACCCCTTCAGCAACCTTTACCTTCTTCATCGAGCCTGGGTCGTGGCGCCCAAGAACAGGGTTGCGGCCCAACCTCGAACCAACTATTTTTCCCCGATTTTCCACTTTTAAAACCTTCCAAAAACCTATCCAAACATCTCCAAATCCAAAAATCAAAGTTCTCAAACATCCCCATGATCCAAAACAACCAAAACCCAAGTCTCAAACCTAACAAAAACTCATCAAAACACAAAATCCAATTCAAGCTTAAAAACTTTAAAAAAAAAAACTTAGAACTTAAAACTTGAATTACCTTCAATTGAGTTGTTCCCAACTAAATCCTCCAGCTAATAAGCTTCTAATCTTCCCTAGGATCGCTAAGCCTCGATCCTCGCTTGAATCCGAGTCCTAGAACTCAAGTTTTCTTCGAAAACGCGATTAGGAAACAAAAATGGAACTTAGAGGGAGAGAGAACTTATTGAACGTTCTTTTTATTTCTTAAAAGGTTACTTCATGCTTAAGTAGCCTCAAACAAATCCTAACGCTCGGGGTCCCGAAAACGTCCCCGGGGACAAAATAGTCAAAACCTCCAGAATTTCCCCATGATCTTACTTACTCCCAATTTATCATCAAATACTTGTTCCCATTACCCAATAACCCGGTAATGATAAATACCCCTTGACTCACTCCGAGTCAAGAATAAATCCCGTTGTGACTATCACACTAGCTTACCTCCTAGGATCGTCTCGTGCTAAGTAACCCTAGCATAACCAAATAATATTAAAGTACCACACACATATCACATATATGCCAAATATGCCTGAAATGGCCAAAATATGAAAATCATCCAATTAATCAGAAATGGGTTCACATGGATATTTAATACACCTAAACATGCATATAATCATTTAATAACATAATAGATCAATTATGGCCTTCCCGGCCTCCTAATCAAGGTCCTAAACCTTATTAGGAAAATTGGGGCATTACTTAAACCTCCTTGGGGTGGTCGGCCCGGCCCTAGCCCCCTAGAGGTGGTCGGCCTGACCCCAGCTCCTAGGGGTGGTCGGCCTAGCATGCTCAAGAACTGCATGGGGTGGTCGGCCCACCTATTCTTCATAGGGTGGTCGGCCTAAACTCCCAAATACACTTCGCTGGATAAAGTTCACGCTCGTTCAAGATGAAATCAACATGCCTAGCACCCAGAAGATCAACAAGCCTAGCACCTAGAGGTTCATCAGGCCTAGCACCCAAGCTCTAAAGGTTCATCGAGCCTAGCACCAAAGTCTCATAGACCAACCAAGACTTAGCGCTTTCTCGAAGGTTTCAATCGTGCATCGTCAACCATGATCCAGAGAAACAACGAGAAGACCCACGATCTCATAATCATAGGGAGGTGGACACGTATTTCCACTCCCAATGATTGTGTACCAAACCACGATCCCTAGTCTTGCTGATCATGTAACAACCCCTAGGTACTATAAATAAAGGACCCATGGCTTCATTTAAAGGGGACAATTCGAGGATGGATTTTTTGGGGAGAGACTCTAGGAAAATATGGGACGAGTGAACTCTTCAGTTCATCCTTGTAATTGTCAATTGAGTGATTCAATACTAAAGACTAAGTGGATTAGGTTATTACTATTCATCAGAACATGGTTGAACCACTATAAATTTCTGTGTGTTTTGTTTAGATATTGGTCCTCTATCGTATATTTACATTTATATTTGTTCAAAGGGTGTCGTATATCATACATATGACCGTTAGCCAATTTCACAAGTCAGCACTACTAATACTAGTTTGGTTACTAGTATTAAGATAGGTTACCATCAATCATGAATCTCTTTACGGAGTCTAGGTCTCATCTATTGAGATGTAGAAATGATTCAATTTGAGTCATTTAATTTCTCATTTATGCATACTTAATCATTCTCTCATTATTTTAATCAAACCTTGTGCTAACTATAGTTTTATTAAAATATTACACATTTATCAAAATAGTGAGTTTGACCATAGTCAATACCCTACAATTTTATACTTCACTATCAAAGATAAACACATTTTCTTGAATATTAATTCTAGAAACCTCTTTGTTTCTAAAACTCACCTTATGTTTTAAATTGATTCCTTCTTGAACCAAATATCTCACAAACAAGAATTTTAGACATCAAGCATGTCTAGATTTATTCATTCTATACATGTATAGCTAAGGTAATTTATAATGTTGAATTCCAAATCACATAACTTGTATGTATATATTTTGATAAGATGTCCAATTTAATCAATCACTATCAACCAAATAAATTGATTAACTTTTGAGCATCACCCCCACATTTCTCACATAAAGTGATAATAATATATCACTTTTAAAATAGAAATATCTTTATTTCTATTAAGTCATTTACCCTCCAAGATAAATCTAGACTTATAATCCCCAAAGTGCATCATGAGTCATTTAAGCCACATGATAAACTCTCAATAGATCAAGATAAACAAAACCTCAATGTTAGTTTATTTTGATTTATTTACTTGCAAAAGCAAGACAAACCCCTTTGAAATGAACCTTCAATTAGTTTGCTTTCTTTTATATTTCACAAAATAAAATATGTAAACACAAATACCATGTGAAAATTTCTCAAGCAGATAATCACTAATTTTTACTTTTAGTTGTCTAAATAATCTCAAAATAACTTAAACAACTTTTGTGCATCTTCTAAGAGTTTCTTTGAGATTATTTTGAAAACACAACTTTGACATCCATTAATTTTCTCATCAAAATCAATTTGAACATGCCAATTTTTAAACACTTTAAATCAAAGAAAATAAACTCTCATTGATTTATTTAAACACTTTGATTTCTCATGCTTTAGTTTAAAATTATCTCTTCATTGAGATTAATTTAAACATATCACCATCTTTAACCAAAATGAATAAAATTATCTTCAATCTATTCACCATTGGTGTAAAGATTCAAAATTGATTCTCCAATTTTGTAATGTCTCCTCATTGAAACATTGAATATTTAAGAATTATTGTCACTAAATAATTCTCAAATATTTTTCATTTGACCACACTTTAGACTCCAAGTCTATTAGACAATATGTTATCTCAAAATTTTGGATCCACCTTGATCCATTTTTCTTGCAATAGCAATGTACTTCCACCAAAAGATGTAACCCCCTTAGGTTCATTTTTTCTTATCTCATAAAATGAGATGCTCATCTCTTAAATGGGAAAAGTTAAAATTCCCAAATAATTTTTAATTCACAAAATAAATGGTAATTCATCACATCATAATAGGATAAATACATTCCTATTAGCATTACTTTAATTATCATATAACACACCATTATTAATATGATAACTCTCACACATATATATTGCTAAAACCCAAGATGTTGAAATATCTTCTATTCTAACCACTATATTTGCAAAAGCTAAGGAGATTAGAAAAATAATGAACCTCATTTATAAAAATAAATCTTCTTCTCATTTCTATCACCACATGAGAACCATTAGATCTTCTAAGAAAAAGCAAAAAAGAACATTACCTTATCTTACCACCTTTTAAAGTTGGCTTCTCATAAGATCTCTATGATTTCTCCTTCCATTGAAACAAGAAAGAATAAGCTTTTGATTGTTAGAGATAATAATATTGCCTCAATGGAAATAGGGAAAACCAAAATATAACTCGAAGCAACAAATAAAATAGACAAGGTGTTTGATTAAAATAAATGTTACAACTCAATTGTTAAAATACAAATAAATAGAAGGGGTGTAGAAGAAGATTACAAACTCAAAGCGAAATGGTACATGTAAATATAAAGAACAAAGAAGAACATGACAAAAGAAATAAGAACAATAGTAAATAGAAAACAATGTAAAAATAACAACACTCAAACACTCACCAACCAAAGTGTAGAGTAGTGGGGATCACCAACTTGAACAATGGTTCAAGACCTTTGTCCAAAAGCTTATTTCCCTTTATTCTCTAAGCACTAAGAGACTCTCAAGTTTGGAAATAGCTTTCTGGAGTTATCAAGCCTTTTGGTGCATTTTCCATCTAAGTGTTTTGTGGATAGAAAATGGTGTGTCTTGTAAGTGAGCATTAGGATCCTATTTATAGAGTTTTGAGACACTCTTTGAATTTCAAATTTCAATCCACATGGTTGCTACCAATGTTTATCTGAATGTTTATAGAATTAAAATGAAGATTTGGGAGTTACTTTGGATGTTAAAACCATTCAAATTGAAAATTGGAAAAATGGAATTTGGTTGTCAGCACCCCAGGTCATGACCAGGGACATTCATGGCTACGGCCGCTGGTTTCTGACTCCTAGGCCGCAACCTGGGATGTTAGTGGTCGCGGCCAGTGGCATGTTTCAACCTCCCAATTTTTCAGTTTTTTCCAAAACGTCTCAAACTCTTTCTCACTTGATTTTGTATCCTCCATACACATTATGGGAGATAAAGTCACATCTTCAACAGCCATATCACATTATGACTTTGTGAAATTCAATCTCAAATTTGTAACTCTCAATTTTATGTTACAAGGTGTGACAAATCACATTTGTGTGACAAATTACATTTTTTGTAATGCCCCGAATTCTCTGATATGGTTTAATGGCGGGATTAGTAGGCCGGGAGGGCCATACTTCTCTAATTATGCCATTAAATGAATATATGCATACTTATGTGAACTATATTATGATATGATGTTAAATGCATGCATGTGGGTTCACATTTTAATTACAGGGGTGTGATAGTAATTTGGCCCGTTGAGGGCATAATTGTATGCATGTCGGTGATATGTCGTTGAGACCACATTATAATGTGGGTTTGTTCGAGATATTCGCCATGAGACGATCTTGGATTATTAGTTAGTGGTCTGGTCATAACAGGTTTAAGTTCGGGGCTCGGGATGAGTCTCAGGGTGATTTTAATGATTAGAGTGTTACCAGGAATTAAAGGGTAACGGGATATAAATTATTGGTGTTTGGGATTATCGAGAATAGCGAAAATTGGAGAGTGTTAATTATGATTAACGAGATAGGTTGGAAAGGACAAATTTTCCCTTGGGAGATTTAGAAACCCTTAATTGACCTAGGGGTATAATGGTCTTTTTACCCCTAGGATAGATATAAACTCTTTAGGTTGTGAAACAGAGGGAAAACAGAGCAAGTCTTGAAGCTTACCCGCACCTTCCTCATCCTTCATCTTCTTTGTAATTTTTGTGATCTTGCTGAGGATTCTAGCTTGGGAAGTAGACCTTGGGAATTTGGGAGAGTGTTCCACCATTGAAGAGCATCTCAACCTGAGCTTGAGGTAAGTTTCCAGCCATTAGTTTTCTGGTATGCTCTGTTTTGGCTTTAGTTTTCAGCTTGTGATTTTTTTGTGGATAGTTGGAATTGATGGAAGTTTTGGTTGGGGTTTAACTTGGGTTTTGATGAGGGAGTCTTATAGATAAAGTTTAGGGGTTGTATTGGATGTTTGAGTGGTGTTTGAACTTGGTTTGAAAGGTTGGTTCCAAGGAAAATCACAAGGGAAGAAAAAACCAAGGTATTGGCTGAACTGGGGGTTGGGCCGCGGCATGGCCAGGGAGGGCCGCGGCCCTTGAGGGATGCTGAAGGAGGCCACCTCTATTTGAGGGGCGGGTCGTAGCATGGCCAAGGAGGGTCGCAGCCCTTAGTGGCATTTTGGCCATAAATGGGTTTTTGGCTTGGGGATGCTAGCCTTAGGCCTCGGGATTGATCCTACTACCCGGTTTAGTAGTTTTCGATGTCTCGGAGGCTAGGTTTTGGTTTGAGAACCCTTTGTTATTCATTTTATTGATGGAATCCCATAATTGGTTATGACCAGGTAACCGCTAAAGGACCAAAAGGTCGATCGTTCTCAGGAGTCGTTCTTATTATTATCTTTCGCTCGAACAGGAGGTAAGAAAACTGCACCTTGTGTATATGTGACATGCGTGATTGTATTGAGGCATGTTGATTGATAAATGTGGACATGGATTGCCTGTTAAATGCTAGCGAATTTTGATTACTTGTATATGTACTGACTAGTCAGGGACATTGACCTAAGAGTCAGAAATGGCATAGCGTCATGAACGCAGGGCCAAATGAAGATTAGATCTAATCGATATCAGCATTGAATGGCTCTAAGGCATTAACGCTAGACCGACCCTAAGGTCGATGAACTTATAAGTGCTTGTCTAGTCTAAGACTAGTTACTAAAGCCAGGGCCTAAGGCCCAGGTGACTGTTTGTCACATGGCTAGGGAACGTTGTTCCAGGGTTATGACTCTAAGGTCATGAGGAAGGTTATGTTGGTGACTAGTCACCATGCAGCTATCCTGTTTGAACTAATAAAATTTCACTTATTTATTAAGCCCCGGTGACCCTATCGTCACAAGGCTAAAGGGAGCTGGACCCAATTTAGTGACTTTTGTGACTGTCACCTATTTGTTTGGACTGATAGTCCTGAATGATGATTATGATCATTGTTGATATTATATCATGCTTTATTGTGTTTTCTTGCTGAGCCTTGGCTCATGGGTGCTATGTGGTGCAGGTAAAGGGAAAGAAAAGTTCACCCAACCTTGAGTGGAGAGCTTAGGTGGTGATGGGTACATGAGCGGCCGCTTGACCACCACGGCCAAGGAGTTCTCAGAGGAACTAGGGGGTTTACCCTATTTTTGTCGCTTAGGTCTGCGGGTTTGTAATTTTGAAACCGTAATGACCATTTTGAGTTGTAAATAACTTGTAAATGTTTTTATGGGCCCATGGATAGTTTTATGTATTCAATAAAATATATCCTTTCCTTTTTACTGATTTTCCACCTTAACCTGTTAATGACACTTAGAACACGTTTTTAACCAAAGCACTCGGGTAGCGGGTCAAATTTCTGGTTCACCGTAACTGTTCTGGGGTAACCAGGGCATTACATTTTGTCACATTATTTAATCTAACATTATATTATATAAAATAATAACACAATTTATTATTAGAATTTAAAAATTCTATTACAATTTAGAATCCCAGAATGTTTACTTAGCTAGCTAGATAGTTAGTAGTAGTTTGTAGTATTTTAGATGTCGTGGATTTTGGTTCAAACCGGGACTTAGTAGGACACTCGTAGCAATAGCTATGGATTTTATAAGTTTAACCTATAGTTTAGAAATATGAATTATAACATAAGGTTTGATTAATATTGCTGGTCATAGATATATTATTTATTATAACCTAAGGTTTAGATAGAGTCATTAAGAGCATGACACTTGTCACAATCTTGTTTATTTGAGGATTTAAGTATTTTAATTTGATAATTCAAAAATAGAAGTTTCTAGAAGCTCTAGACCCTTCCAGACCTTGCTGGAATCACGTATTACTCAGTTAAACCCAATTAATCAACTCTAATTATCCTTAATTTGTGCAAAAACGCGTTTATATTATCTACGTATGCCGACATATCACAGCACGGGAGATACGGAAAACACGTTGACTTCGCACGAACGAAATCACGAGCACTTGGGATATAGGGTCAGGCGATATATCACCTAGGGTGGGCGATATATCGGCCCTAGGAGTGGTTTTTCGAACTCTGAGGAATCCGAGCTTAATTCATCCCTTAACCTCTTAACTTGCCTCTGAACGTTTTTTGACCGAGTCTTAAGCATTTGTTGACCGAGTATTCAATTATTTTCATTTAATATTCATTATTTTATTCAAGCCAAAAAGAAGATATTTTCATTCCTAGAACTCTATAAATAGGACCTAGTACCCAGCCATTTCTCTCATTCTTCAAATTGTGTTCAGAGCCTTCAAGCTGCTAGGATTTCTATAGAGTGATACACTTGGGTTTTAGGGATAAAATCCTTATCATCTTAAGCTTTATAAACACTTGGGTAGTGAGATAAAGTGTCTTTTTGATATTGAAGTGTAGATCGGTTCTAGTTCATCCAAGGTAATATTATTCATAAGTTCTATTCTTTATGATTCCTTAGTTTTCCTTCAGTTTCTTTCAAATCCTAACTTCTGTTTATGGTTTCGGTGGTTAGGTGTTTAAGTTCTTTAATCTAAGGTTCTTCTCTGTAAGTTTCCTCTTTGATGGTTTAGTTTCCTTTTCATCTCTTTTCTTTAGAAACTCGCCATTCTTACCTTTTGTTTTAGGGGTGTTCTAATCCCGCTCTTGTTCTCAAATATCCCGGTTTTTGTAAGGAAAATATGATAGATTTTGTATGTTCATATGATATATTATGCTTATGTTATGTTAGATTTACATTATGTATAGTCTGTTTATAGTCCTTGGGCACATGACTTGTCTAGCTAGCAAGCCCCAATAATTTATGGGCATATGACTTGCTTGGCTAGCAAGCCCCACAAATCTATGGGCATATGACTTGCTTAGTTAACAAGCCCCAAGAAGTATGATGGTCATTGTAGTTTTATATGATATATGTTTTATAGTATATGTTTATGATATAATCTTATGTATATGATTTATGTTATATGTTGTTAGTAGATTTTCCTTGCTGGGCATTAGGCTCACTCCTTTATTTTTTTAGTGTGATGCAGGAAACTAGATACGGAGGCGGAAGGATTCTTTGTGGCTTGACTTGTGTGTTGAGGATGAATGGGCTGCGAGTCGATCGAGGATGACGTTTATTTTAGTTTTTTAATTATGTTTTCTTTTGTAATTCCGCATTTAGCTTTGAACAAATGATTCAAAGTTATGTTTTATTAAACAATGGGTACCCATACCACATTTTATTTTATATTGTAATTTGCACGACATTGATTTTGAAGTTTTAATAAAGTTATGATTATTTCTTATGTATGTTATCTTCAAAGTAGTAGTTATGTCTGGTAGTTTTAATGGTCCAAGGTCTTAGAAATAGTTGGGTCGTTACATACAATAATTAATTTGAATTTTTAATTATTTTTTCACTTTCTATTTTAAAATATATTTAAAATAAATAAATAAATTCTTCAATCTTTATTTTTTTCAAAAAGTCAAAATTAAAAAAAAAATGCCCTTTAATCTTGCACAAATTAAAATATAAAAGAAAATAACTTTATTTTTATTGTTTCAGTTTTTTAATTCTTTTATATTTTTTTTTTCTAAACTTCAATATAAATCATATTCTTATACTTAAATCACAAAAAAAAATATTACATTAAATAGTATATGTTGTTTACATAATTTTTTTTTGTATAAAACAATTTCTATATTTGTAAAAAAAAAAAAAAACTTTGTATAAAAATCTTAGTACCTCGAATAGATTTTTTATATATCATCTATATAAAAAAAATATGTATATAACAGATTTTTTTATTTAAATGGTTTTTCTTGTTAACTTTAATGAAATATACTTTTAAAACTAATTAAAACTAAATATTTGATTCAAATATTATAAATATCATTATTATAATAATATTTAATACGAGACTAGATATTTAATAATTATATTAATATAGATTCAAATGTTATAAAATATCATTATTATAATAAAATATAATTACAGACTAGCAATTTAATAAATATATTAATATAAATTCAAATGTTATAAAATATTATTATTATAATAATATATAAGATATAATCTTATTTTTTATCAAATTTAGGTACAATTAATATTAAGTAATTATATTAATATAAATTTAAATATTATAAAATATCATTATTATAATAATATTAATACAAAAACTAAATATTTAATAATTATATTAATATAAATTCAAATTTTATAAAATATTATTATCATTATAATAATAATATATAATCATAATTTTAATTTTTATTAAATTTTTTATCTTTTATATTTAAAAAGAAAAGATGTCATTTTTTATTACTTTATCAAACTTATATAAATATATATATATATATTCATATTAAATAACAACAAAACATTATAAATGTATTATATATAAGTGACGTGTGTGTACAAATAGCATGACTGTGTAATTATATAAAAAATTAAATTAACATTTATATTCTCTCAAGAATAAACAAGTTTCTTCAATCATTCTATATATGATTTGAATAATATCATGAATGTTTGTACCTTAAATATGGTAGTTTGTGATCTAAAAGGATATCATATTATTTTTAAAAAAAAACTATAAATAATGTTTTGGTTTAATTTTTATTTTAATATGTTTATGTTATTCTTTTGTATATAATATTGTTTATTTATTTAAAATTTATATGACCACCATAAAAACTTAATAAAATAATTAATAAATTTTCTAAATAAACTAAGCAAATGTGCATTACCAGCTATTACACCCAAATTTCGAAATCATCATAGATGAGCCTCAAAATATAGGCTCGTAAAGTGTAAGCTCGAAAATGGCAAATAAGGGCTCAACACTTGTATAAATTTGCATGATTCCTGACTTGTTCTTATTGGCGATCGAGCACCAGTTAAGAAGGCTCGAGCTTAAGCATCAAGCTCTAAGAATGAATCATCTCGGATGCTATGGGTGTTATTCGAGCCTTAGTTGCAAGCTAGTGATGGTGGTCGATCTCGAAAACATGTAAAATGTGTGTTCGAGGTCAGTAACGCAGTTTGAACCGGTAGCTGTTAAGAAATCTGTATTCCTTAGGGATTTGTAATTATCTGATATTAAATCACAATTATCATGGGATATTATATAATTAATGCGTTTAATTATATTTATTTCAATTTTGAATTGTAACTTCCCGAAATAAATGGAAGATATTTTGTTAACCAGTCTATAAATAGACTGGAGAATTTGATTTGGAGATACGCACAATTCGGTACTGAGAAAAATCTACTAAATTGCTTAGTAAAAGCTTTGAGAGAATATCACAAATCAATAATATTGACTCGTGGACTAGGCAGATTTTAACTGTTGAACCACGTAAAAATTCAATTGTTCTTCTTTATTTTCTTAAATCGTTGTTTAGTGCTCTTCAGATTTAAGTTACGAAAAACGGCATCAATAGTTTGGTGCCTTCATTGAGAGCACTAGGCAAGTCATTGGATTGTTTAATCAGAAACCTCCTGAACTACCAATGGCGGCCACGAACAACCCCAGTACTGGTGGGCAACCATTGCCCCAAATACCTGAGGAGCAAACTCCTCGCACTGAAGATTACCCACGTCAACCTGGGAAGTAGCCAATGACTGACCACGGCCCAGAGGAGGGGAGTGCATCCTCTAACTCCCAGGGACTGCCTGCTCCCAAACCTGACAAGGACCTCCACTACAATCCTGAGAGGTATATTCCCATTGTTGAACTGGAGAATCGCCAACTACGCCAGCAATTGGCAGAGGCTACGAGGCACAACGAAGAATTGGCTAGACAGGCCGCTGAGGTCTAGGCACCACCCCGAAGGCCAATAGGACGTCCCTAAGGGAGCACAACCACCAAGAGAGCTGAGCAGGGGGCCCAGCAGGCTCAGCCAGAGCCTAGGTCAAACCCCGGCGATGAACGCCCTAGGAAAAATACTCAAACTACTGGTAATCTGACTGTGGAAGTGTCTACAGGAATAGGAAATAACCGAGCTCCTCCAATAGCTCGAAGTTCTAACCCTGAAGCATTCAGGAACAACCTGGAACCTGTCTGTGCCAATTCTGGACCTTCCAGGCCCAACAATGGGAGGCCACCACCATCTCCTATAAGACATCCACCCTCTCCTATAAGACATCCCTCACCAGTCCGAGAGGCACAATGACCAACTCCTCATAAGAACCAGGCAGGAGAGCCTGCACCACAAAGGCCCTCTCGTAGTGGCAGACGAGATGGAAACCATCGAGCCAGACCTGGACATGGGGGCGAGAGGGAGGCGACTCGAGAACACAGGGGTGCCCAACCGGTGGGAAGCCATGTGTCGAGATCACAAACAACTGAAGCAAGGAGGCCGATGGAAGATCCACCTCGTAACCACCGGGCCCCTCAGCCAGAAAGAAACGTCAGTTTCATAAGTGGGAGCTCAGACCACACTAGTTTTGTAAGCATATATAATATCGAACCCAGAAATACTGGGAATGAGGGCAATCATCCTGACCTTTGAGATCACCTGAATCAAAACTGGAGGCAAGCAAATTCTGCAAACCCCGATTTGATCGACCATTTAAACAGTAAAAAACAGTCGGCATATGGGAATCAGTACAACCCCATACCGGAACAAGAAGCTAGAGTTTTTATAAACAATAACCAGCTCCCTAGGCATAGGCTCATCCTCCGGTGGACTTGGTCCAGGAGAGAATCAACCAGCTCGAAAGGGCGTTCAGGCTCCTCCAGAATGAAAGGACCAGGGACAGGTCTGATGACCTGATGAGGAGCCCGTACCTTTTGCCCCACATATCTCCAACACGCCATTTCCTCAAGGGTTTAGGATACTCCATGTAACACCATTTAATAGGAACTCAAACCCATACAACCATCTGAGCACATTCAATACCATCATGCGAGCCAGCAATGTTGGTTATGAACTCTGGTGTATGTTGTTCCCAGCTACTCTGACAAGACCAGCAAAAAACTGGAAAAATTTAGAAGACATTCGATCTCATCTTGGGATCAGTTAGCGAAGGAATTTAAGAATCAGTTCAAATCCATGGTAGGTGTTAGGCCTGAAGCCTTGGCTTTAACCAATGTCAAACAACAGGAGGGAGAGTCATTGAAAAGTTACCTCGCAAGGTTTAATATAGAGGTGGCACGAGCCTGCAACGTCAATGACAGTGGCCACCTTATGGCGGTAAAAGCTGGTATATTACCAGGGAGTCCCCTTTGAGATGATATGCAAAGAAAACCTATAAGGTCATTAACCGAGTTCAATAGGAGGGCCCAGAGATTTGTCAATGTAGAGGAGGTGAGGTCAGCATTAAAACTGACCTCTCAGCCCATAACTACAACGACAAATGTTAACTCAGCCTCGACCTCGGCTACCCCATCAACGTCAAGACCCTCCAGAGATAACCCTTCAAAAAGAAAGAAAAATGAAGGGAATAACTCTGAGGCAGGTGGGGGGAAAAAGAAGAAGGGAGATAATTATTTCTCCATTTACACGGTACATATCAAGCTCAATGAGACTCGGGAAAATATCTTCCCCGCCAATGAGAATCAGGTCTCGTTAAGGCAACATGATCCAATGCAGAATCAGAAGGTGAAGAGGGACTCCAATAAGTATTGCAAATTCCACAGGGACGTCAGACATACCACTGATGAGTGCCGAAAACTGAACGACGAGATCGAAGACTTGATCTCGAGAGGATATTTCAGACAATATGTGAGAAACTGGAATCCTAATCAAGCCTCGACAGGAAAAATGGCAGCATCTGCGCAACCTGCCCAACAGAACAACAACTCTCGAGCACGGGAGGATGATCGACCTCCCCCGATAGATGGGGAGGATGTGGTAACCATTATCAAGGGATCGCTTCTCACCAAATTGGGTAGAAATGCCAAAGAAAAGATACGTAAATGAGCTCAAGATTGGGGACGGTTCTCCCTACGAGCCTGAACCACGAGCTCCGAAGCAACAACGGGTTGAAACTCAACCCATCACTTTTACAGAAGAGGATGCGTCACATGTCCAGTTTCCTCATAAAGACTGTAGCGTCCCAAATTTGTTAATAAGGCTTAGGGCCTTGATTAGCATGCATGGAGAGCAATAAGTGGTTTATTATGTTAATGTGTGAATTTGATGAGTGTGTGATGTTTAGGTAAATTAAATATGCATGTGGGCCCCATTTGGTTATTTGGGGCATGTTTGTAATTTTAGTCTGTTGAGGGCATAAATGTGATAATTGTGATATATTTGTAATATATATGTGCTTCACGGTCCGAGATAGTCCTAGGGAGCGGTTTAGCTAGAAAGTCACAACGGGGTCGAATACCTGACTCGGGGCGAGTCGAGGGGTATTTCGAGCATTAGATGTTTTATTGGGTTATCGGGTTATGAAAATAAATATTTGGAGATATATTTGAAGTTGGAATGTTTAGGAGGGAATATCGGGGAAATTTACCATTTTTCCCTCGAGGACGTTTTTGGTACCCCGAGCCTTTGAGCTAACCTTAAAGACTTAAGTTAAGTAAAACAAAACCAAGGAAGCCTTCAGAAATTAAGGAACCGACCCAAATCTCTTCTCTCTCTCTCTCTCTCTCTCTCTCTCTCTCTCTCTCTCTCTCTCTCTCTCTCTCTCTCTCTCTCTCTCTCTTTCCTCTAAGCCATACCAAGGAGAAGTGTTGAAGATTAAGCAAGGATTCTGGCTCTAGACTTGGGGATTAGCTCAGCTTCAATTTGTGGATTCAAGCTGAGGTTAAGGTAAGCCTTGAACTGTGATTTAAGCCATTTAATTCTGTGATTATTGGCTGGGTTTCTAGTTTTCTTAAAGGTTTTGAAGTTGGAGATTGGAATTGAGATATGATGAGTTTTAAAGCTAGATTTTGTTAGGTTTTGTTGCTGAGACTGTACTAGGACTTCTGTGATAAATGAATTGGATTATTAGGTTGATTTTGGGGTTAATTGGCTTGGTTTTGGTGGTAAAAATGGAGGATTTTTCTGGGTTTGAGGGTCGGGCCGCGGCCTTGTTCTTGCTGAGCCGCAGCCCTCTAGAACATTTTGGTGGCCAGGAAGAAGGGCGGGCCGCGGCACACCCTAGCTTGGGCCGCGGCGTGCATGGGGTATTTTTGGGGGATTGGTTTCTGGTTGAGGTGGGTTGCGGCATGGGTTTATGGGGTCGCTGCACTTAGTGTGCTTTTGGACTCCAAGGAGGTTTTAGGCTCGGGAATACAAAAGTTAAGGCTCGGGATGGATTTTATCACCTGGATTGATAAAATTCAAGGTCCCGAAGACTAGAATTATGACCAAAGTAATTTAATGGATTAGAACTTGATGGATGGATGTTGTTGATATGTTGTGACTAGGTTTTCAGCGAGGCTCGAACTAGAGGACTGTGCTCGGGACATCGGTGCTTGGAAAGCTCGGGACACAGGTAAGAAAACTGTTGTACCCGTAGAGCAGGGCGAGGCCCTGTAGTTTGTGTTGCAGGGCACGGCCCTATATGATTGTGTTGCAGGGTGTAGCCCCCATTGATTATGTTTATACATGTTTAAGTATTTGTTTAATTATGCTATGTGTGCATATATGCGAATGAACAACGAGAGACGGGAACGGCGAAGGCTGAGAATGGCGAGGGTCGAGAACGGCAAGGGGCCGGGAGCAACGTTAAGCACGTGGAGTGCGAGTGGGCAGGGTGAGACCCTATAGGATACCTGGGATATCCTCACGGTGTAGACCGCGAACCCAGGGCCTGGTAAAGCGCTTGGGACGGCACGGCCGTATGTGTTTAGCCTGTTGGCGGTTTTATTATGTGTTAATTGATGGTTATGCATATGTTATTTGCTTGTGTGGAGTTTTCTTGTTGGGCTTCGACTCACGGGTGCTCTATGGTGCAGGTAAGGGCAAAAGGAAATTAGACCAACCATGAGTACGGAGAGTGTGAAGCGATGTGTACATGTTTGGCCTGTCTGGCTGCCACAGCTAGGGGTCTTTTTGGGAGATGTCTGTATTAAACCTAATTTTGTCGTTAGTCGACTTTAATTATATTTTTGAGTTGTAAATATTTCTAAACAGAATTTCGGGATCCCAAATGTATATCGCTTTATAATTTTCAATGGATGATTATATTTTCAAATTGTATGCCTTTTATTACAGTTTAGGTACACTTTTAACCTAAAACCTCGATTAGCAAGTTAATTACACGTTTTAAACTCACTTAGTAACGACTCTAAGGAGGTAGGGCGTTACAATGACCCCCTGGTCATCACACTTCAGCTCGCAAATAGAAGGGTGCGCAGATTCCTGGTAGACAACGGGAGCTTTGTTAATATCCTTTATAAAGCCATTCTAGAAAAGATGGGACTCACGCTTCGAGATTTGAAAGCCTGTGCAACCACGTTGTACGAATTTTTAGGGGAATGGATTGCTTGTACGAGATCCATCAAGCTCCCCATAACCTTGGGAGACTATCCAGTCTCGGTAACCAAGATATGGAGTTTGTGGTGGTGGATACCCCGTCAACCTACAACATATTGCTCGGGAAACCAGCCCCGATTGGCCTGGGGGTAGTGTCGCCTGTTAGTCATTTGGCCATCAAGTTCTCAATGCCTAGTGGCATTGAGATGCTGAAGGGAGACCAGCTCGTTGCAAGGGAATGCTATAGCATTTCCATGAGAGGGAAAAGCCAAACAAGTGCATAGACGCTTGTGATTATTCGGGAAATGGACGGATCCTTCTTTGAGATAGAAGAGATCGACCCTAGAGTTGAAGAAAGGTTCAATCTCAAATCATTGGAGGAGGTTGAAGAAGTAAAGCTTGATGAGAAAGATATCACAAGGGTGGTAAAAGTAGGAAAAAAACTTTCTGAAAGTGCAAGATAGCAATTAACTTGCTTTTTGAAAGAAAACCAGGATGTATTTGCATGGCCGCACTCGGATATGGTAGGGATTAGTCCGAGTGTTATAATCCATGCACTCAATATTGATAAGAGCTTCCCCCCAAAGCAACAAAAAAGGAGGCTCCTGGACGACGACAGAAAGAAAGCCCTAAAAAAGGAGGTCAAGAGGTTAAAGGCAAATCGGTTTATTCGAGATGCTTTCTATCCAGATTGGATAGCCAATCTTATGTTGTTCCTGAAACCCAATGGCAAATGGCAAACCTGGATCGCCTATTCAAACCTCAACAAGGCATGCCCCAAGGACTGATTTCCCTTGCCTAGAATCGATCAGCTCGTAGATGCCACTGCAAGCCACGGCATCATGTCATTCATGGATGCTTATTCTGGATATAACCAGATTGTCATGCATGCAACTGACAAAGAACATACGAGCTTTGTAACCGACAAAGGATTGTACTACAACAACGTCATGCCATTCGGGCTCAAAAATGTTAGAGCCACATACCAAAGATTGGTAAATAGGATGTTTGCTGAGCAGATAGGGAATAACATGGAAGTTTATGTGGATGATATGTTAGTCAAATCCAAACATAACAATAACCATGTAGACGATCTCGCTGAATGTTTTGCAATGCATCAAAAATACAATATGAGACTCAACCCACAAAAATGCTCATTCGGAGTACTTTGGGTAAGTTTCTTGGGTTCATAGTGAATGCTCGAGGTATAGAGACTAATCCTAACAAGATCAAAGCTTTAATAGACATTCCCTCACCTCGAAAACATAAAGATGTCCAGAGCTTAACTGGACAAATGGCTGCCTTAAGTAGGTTTGTCTCAAAATCTACAGACCGATGCCTTCCATTCTTTAATCTTTTAAGAGGGGGGAAAAAAGTTTGAGTGGTCAGATGAGTGTCAACTCGCATTTCAGGATCTTAAGAAACACCTTGCCAAACCACCGATCTTGTTTAAACCTATCACATAAGAAGTTTTGTACTTATACCTCGCCACAACCGAGCACGCCATTGGTGCAGTACTAGTACGGGAGTATAAGAAAGTACAAAAATCTGTATACTACATCAGCAAAAGATTACTGGCGGTAGAATCGAGATACCCATTAATGGAGAAACTGGCTTTGTGCCTGATGCACGCATCTCGAAAGCTTCGACCATATTTCCAAGCACATCTTATTCATGTGTTAACTGACCAGCCACTGAGGCATGTGTTATCTAAGCCTAAAGCATCTGGAAGACTGTTGAAATGGGTTGTCGAGCTCGAACAGTTCGAGATTACTTATCATCCTAGAACGACAATCAAAGGATAGGCTTTGGCAAATTTCATTGTCGAATGCACAGGGATCTCCAATGAGGAAGTCGTAACCCCAGCCCGCGAGCTGTGGAGACTTTATGTTGATGGGTCCTCCAATGAAAATGGATCGGGGTAGGGATCATTCTAATCACCCCAACAGGAAATCGCTTCCACTCGGCGCTAAGGTTTGGCTTCGGGGCTTCAAACAACAAGCATGAGTACGAGGCATTATTAGCAGGACTTCGAATAATGGAGGTGATGGTGGATTATTTCACAAAATGGACCGAGGCTGAACCATTGGCCACCATCACCTCGAAAAAAGTCCTAGATTTCGTAGTAAAAAACATCATCTGCAGATGTGGGATGCCCAAGAAGATAGTATTAGACAATGGGACCCAGTTCGACAGTGATCTGTTTACACATTTTTGCAAAAGAAATGGGATAATAAAAGGATTTTCCTCTGTGGCCCATCCTCAGGAAAATGGCCATATCAAAGCAGTCAATAAAACCTTGAAAAGTTCCATGAAGAAACGGTTAGAATAAGCAAAGGGGAGATGGCCAGAGGAGCTGCCTCGAGTCTTGTGGGCCTATATAACCATGGCAAGAACTTCAATGGGGCATATCCCCTTCTCCCTGGCTTATGGGTGCGAGGCCATGTTGCCTATCGAGGTCGAAATCCCAACTATAAGGCACGATGCATATGATCAGGCGTCGAACCAATCCCAGCTCGAAGAAAGTATGGACTTGATCGAAGAAAGACAAAACGAGGCCCAGTTGAAAAACGCTGCATACCAGCAATGGGCTACTAGATATTTTAACAAGAAGGTCCGAGAAAGAAAAATTGGATTGGGAGACTTAATGTTAAGACGCGTGTTTTTGGCCATGCGAGACCCATCTGCCAAGGTACTTGGGCCTAATTGGAAGGGACCCTATCAGATCGGGTCTATTATTCGACTTGGAGTATATAAACAGGCGAGGCTGAACGAAGGACTGATTCTGCAAGCTTGGAATGGTGAACATCTACAACCTTATTATCAATAATATAGGAATTATGTTTATTCGTTTTAACCAAGCATGTATTTGATTTATACTTTTTTATTAATAAAATATTGAATTTCATTCAAAAGTTGTATTTTTATTGTTATACTTTTTTGCAAACCCTCAAAATTCAATAACCTAAGATCAAAATCATAGGATATTAAGGGGGCTTAAGTGGTATACAATCATACCATAGGCTCGAAAAAATATAACATAAATAAAAAGTAACTCTAATGGCAATGTCTGGATTATTAACCCGACATGAAGAAAGCATTAAGTGTATGGACCATTAACCAAACACGTAAGCTAAACAAGTCTAGAACAAACCAACAAAACCTAACCGACAATAAAAAGTTGGAATTCTAGATAAACCAACTGTAAACTATAAGTCAAAACTAGGGCTGTAAATTTTTGCAAACAAGTTTCGACCTCGCAACCTCGAGGCCATACTCGATGATGAGGAAAAGTAACTGGAAAAGCAAAATATAACTAGACTAACAAGGTTACATACAAGTTAAGTATTTTTCAAATACATGGTAAAAGTAAAGTTTGACCTTGACAATATCGAAGTCGAACATGGATATTTCAAATAAACTATGCATGAATGTATTGAAATTTGAACTTAAATCCAATATATATTTGTACGAATAAACAAGTATAAAAGCAGGTCCTTAATAATAACGTGCTCAAAATATTTCGATCCAGAAATATAGTGCATAATATTAAGGCAAAAAGCTAAAGGTAAAACAAAGTGCAAAAATATTTTCGAGCAAGAAAATTGAAAGCACAAAAATTACTATTGATATAAACTCATTAAAATAGCTCAAAATCGAGCTGTAAATTGTCACTGCCCCAAGGGCACAAAAAATATAATTACAAAAAAATTCTAAAGGACGTAGCCCTGTTCGAAGCAGCTCATTGTTGATTGGTTGAACCAGATTCGGCCTCCCCACCTATTTCATCCCCATTCCCACCATCTTGGGTAGTGGTTGTGACTTCCTCCTCGGCCAACTGAGCCTTCCACTTGGAGATAAACTCCTCTTCTTTGTCCTGGAGGAACAAGGGGTCGATTTCGGGCTTCAGAGACCACATCATGTACATAGCCCGATCAGTAGCCCAATCCTTCTTGGTCTTAAACTCCTCGAGCATGCGCTTCTTCTCGTCCTCGAGAATTTTGAAGGCATAATTATTTTCCTCCTTCAAGCGTTCAATCTCAGCCTTGGTATCATTTGTCTCAATCTTCAGGCGATCTATCTCGGCCCTGGCAGCGTCGAAATATGTTGTCTTGGTGTTGAGCTCCGCCTTCAGGTTGTTGATCGTCACCTTGGAGGAGTCAAGTTTGGCTTGGAGAGGTTTGAGGGCATCCTCAGCTTTGGCTCGAGCTTCCTCATCTTTGGTCTGGGCTCCTTTGGCCTCCTTCAGACCATCCTCAGCTCGAATACGAGCATGGTTTTCCTCGTAGACCAGGGTTTCCGTCGTCACCACCTTCGAGGAGAACACTAAACTTTGGCGAAGAACACCAAAAAGGGCTTGGAAAAAAAGTTTACAAGGGTTAGAAAATAAATAGATGATCAAGGAGATTAGAAGACAACAAAAGCTAGACTCACTGAGACTGAGAGCTCCACTATTTGGTCAGTGCGGTGTGTGGGATTATCTCCTCTCAAAACCGTCACACATCAGCGTCGAGATTGTTGCATGCCTGGCCGGCCCGAGACACAATGTCCAAGCACAGATCGACTCCTAAGGCCCCCGCCACGTTCTACGGCACAGGTCAAAGGAGGCATGGTTTGTTTGCCTTTGTCTACGGCAGGGGTTAGACAGGCAAGAGATGTCTTCTCTTGCGGAAGTGGCATGATCTCCGAGGACTCAAGTGTGGCAGCCACTGAGGTCACAAGGGTGGTGTCAGGAACCACGTTCATGGAGGTTGGAGCCTGGGCCTTGGGCTCAGTAAAAGCGGGTTTCGAGGGAGAAGAACCCTCTACGGTCTTCACCGACTTCGAGACGACCCCTTTCTTTGAGGTTACATGACCTCATTTGGTTCCCCAAGGTTTGGGGGGCTGTCTCAGGAGGCTGTCAAGATCTAACTCCATATCACCTGAAGAATACAAAGTATATTGGTCAATCCAAGAAAGAAAAATAAAAGTCAATACATTTTTATATAAAAAAAAATGACTAAGTCACAAGATCCTAACAAGAAGACTCACTAGAGCTTGAGCTTGGGGACTATGAAATTCCTCTATCTTCCAATGAGGCTATGGGAGTCCCCTCCCTAAAAGTGGGGGACATCCTTGAAAGGTCCTTGTAGTCGTTTGTGCCATATTGCACTGCTACCCCATCCCAAACTTTGTTTAGGCTATACATGGTTTGGTACTTACCTAGCCAGCTATCAAATCTACGAACCCTAAGGTCTACCCACCACCATACTAAGAAATTATTCCTGGGGTCCTTGAAGAGGATCATTACGTCAGGCTTGTGCTTAAGTAATGAAGGAGACCACATGGAGGACTCGAGCACGACTTTACCTCCTGACGAGCTCGCTGAGGCTTCATCTTGTGCCTCATTTCTTGAGCCTGAGGGTTCGAAGGTGCGAGGTCGATGGGCTCGAGAGCTTTGACCCCCACAGTTTCCTCTCATAGGGAGCTTGGTGGTGGGCACAGGTACGTCCTCCCATCTCGCGTACTTGCGGTTGCTGGAGTCATCAGTGGTCTCGCCTTCTTCTAAAAGGTTGCACGACTGAAGCTTGTCCTTGTGAAGGAGATAAGAGAGGGATCATCGGCCATAAGGAAGCTTGAGGATGGTTTCCCTACGTTCCCTCATGGCATCCGTAGGTTGAGGATGATGATAGATGTCTATATAAGAGATTTAAGTAAGTCAGCAAGGCTCATAAATTAAAAGAGTTTAGTCACAGAATATGAGGGACTTACGAATTCTTCGAAGGGATTAGAATCGAGAATGAGCAAGACTGTTTGTCCAGAAGAAGGCGGCTTTGACGTTCGGAGGGTGGTTTGGAATGCCCTCAAACAAGTGCTTCTCTTTTGGATAGCTGGACAGATAGTAGAACCCATCTCCGCCATGAGCTTGAGAAGAGTTGCTTTTGATGCAAAAAAGATATAAGATCTCATGTGTTGTGGGCTCCCCCCACTTCATCTCCATGTATAAAGACTTCAGCACAGAAAGAATCCTATACGAGTTCGTCTGGAGTTGGAAGGGAGCAATGCCAGCAAAGTCGAGAAAGCCCTGGAAATAATTCTTTAGGGGCAGCAATGCCCCAGCTCATAAGTGCTCACGGCTCCAGGTTATGAGCTTAACCTTTCTATCTGGGTTGTCTTCCCCAGGTGCAGAGCAGCTCCTCTCGTTGGAGCTGGCAAGACAACAGACCAAATCTCCGGAGAGTTTCAACCCATGGCAAGAGAGAAGCTTAGAAATTTTTCGAGTCGAGGTTATGGAGCTGTGGTAATGTTCGGCCTCGAAGAAAGAACTCTCCGAGATCGGGATGGAAAGTGATTTGGGAACTTTAGGTAGTTGGTTAGAAGTACCCTCCATTAAGCTAAATATGAGCTCACCAAGTGGAAAGGCTATGGTGACTTTAAGTTTGGGATCTAATGGGATAGGTCTGATCTCGGGGTCTGGATCAGGGTAAGCTGCGACTCGAAGTCTTTTTCTTTTTCTCTCTTCGACCTCGTCGATCTAACATCGAAAATGGTCCCGTATATCTTCTTGCTCACACCGTTCCTTGTGCTGGTTTCGGTGGACGGCGATTCAGGACTGGGAGTTGGTGTGTAACGCCCTGGATAGCCAAGACCATTACACTGTGTGTTTACAAATGTGCAAGACTTGCTAATCAAGTCATTTAGTTAAAAATGTGTTACAGAAACTATAGTTGAACTAGGGTTAAAAGATTTCGGTCTCAAAAGTTTCATTTCTTATAATCAAACATTTTTACATGGGATCCCAAAAGTAGTAACGTTAAAAGACTCTTAACAAGATTTCAGGATAAAATTACAGTTACTAGCCACTCTAAGGGAAAAACAGACAATTAGGCTTTTCTCGTCCTGTACCCCTCCTCGGTCGTGGCGGCCGATCAGCTGACTATGTACATTCAGCCCCAAAGCTCTCCATCCTAGGACTGGTCCACTTTGCCCTTGCCTTTACCTGCACCACGTAGCACCCGTGAGCCAAGGCCCAGCAAGAAACCAGATAACAGAGCATAATCATTAAGCAATCAATTTGCAAATCAGCAATCCAGCAACTCATAATGCATAGCCATATACTCAACAATCCATAGTGTTCATATAAATAGATATTCAGCATACCAAACTCATCACTAAACATTTATAACCAATTCACATAATAAACAGGGTTGATGCCCTTAGGCCGCACCCCCTATTTACCCCACTGACTCTGGCCTGCTTAAACCGAGCTTAGTGAATATTAAGTTGTCCTCAGCTACCAGTGGTCGAGCCGCGCCCTGTGCGCAAATATTGATTCCGGCACTCTTAGGTCTTTTATCACATGTCCCATGGCATAATACCATCTATGACACAATTCATGTATAGGGAGCTCTTAGTCCCATCATTAATACATAACCGGGTGCAGTTTCTTACCTTTAGAATCTGATAGCTTTGTTCAATTCAACCCTCAAGCACGATCCCGTCCGAGCCCTAGCGTACACCTAGTCACGATCACAAGTTAGAACCATACCAAACTTCAAATCCAAAACCTAGCCTCGGGACCAATCCCGAGCCCTCGGGAAGCTCTAATTCTACCAAACGGGGTGGTGGAATCAAACACCGAGCCCCCGGGCAAAAACCCTAAAAAATATCCCAAAATCCCTCTTCTGGAGACAGGGTAGTTCTACAGCGCCCTAAAGTGGGCACTACAGCGCTACAACCAAAGCCAAAAACACCCCAGACCACAAAGCCTAGCGCTATAGCGCTAGTCACAGCACAGCCAACCCTGTTTTTTCTTCCTTTGATTTTCCCCGAGCCAAACCTTTCCAAAACTCTTCCAAACTCCAACCAAACATCAAAACAAGCCTACCAACATCTCCAACTCACCCCAAATGACCTAGCAATATGAAATTAAATCACATGCACCCCAAAATACAGAAATCACCATGGCTGAGCTTTGAGCTCAAAAACCCAACAGAAAACAACTAAAACCTCAAGACTTTAGAGCTAGAATTTCATACCTTCAATGGAGATTCTCAACCTAGATTATCCCTAGTGTCCTTTCAGCCTCAAGCCCTTCACTTCCTCAAGCTTATCCCCCTTGTTTCCATCCAAAACTCAAGTTAGAAAATCATCTCAGCCAAAACCAGAAACACAAGAACAAAACCTGGAAACCTACCTCAGTTGGATGCCTACTCCCTGCTGAATTCTCAAACTTGATCAAGGTCTCAAGTGCATAGCCTTAGCCAAGAGCACCACTGAATTTTAGTTCCAAAAGACCCCAAGAATTGAAGAAAGAACCCCAAACCGTGAGAGAGAGACTTCTATTTCTTTTTCCTTCTTTCCTTTCTTTTCTTCAGACTTCTACCACTGTCTACACATCCCACTAAGGCATAAAGCAGCATGACCCTTATCTCTGATTTTAAACACCAAAAGACTAAACTGCCCTCCCATTTAAAACTAAGCATTTAAACCTCCTAAAGGAATTTTAGTCATTACACCCAATTCCCGCTAATTCCTCGAGTGTCTCTAATATTTATCGCTTACTTCCCGACACCTAACTTGTCAGGAACGAGTTTCCTAATACGCAACGAAATGGTGGTGTGGTTGGCCCAGTGTACAACAAAACTTTTGTAACATATTTAAACTACCTTTAAATATGTGGATCCATTAATATACATACATTAATCATAAACAAAATAAGGATAGAATTCATACCTCTTGAAGCCCATCAAGTATCCTTGCTATCTTTTCGTATTTAGAACGATCTTCCTATCCAAGCCGCTCCCACGTACTCACACCAAGATCTTCCAAAGTGTTCTCTACACCTCAAGAAATGTGTGGGCACTTAGAGAATGAATGATAGTTTATTTGTGATTCTACTTGATGTACTCAACTCATGAGATCAAGAGAATAGGCCTGAGAATTGATTCTTTATTTTCAGGGAGAGAAAACTATCGTTCGATTTTTCACAGAGCGAAATGTTAAGAGTTATCTTACATCTACATCTCTAAATATTTTTCTGATTAGTCATACTTAAAAGAAAATATTCAAATTTTAAAAAATAAATCTGTAACCATTTTACAATTTTATTTTTTAATTAATTAATTATTCTATTAATGAAAAAATCCAAAAACCAAATTTTGAATTATCCATTAATTAATTAATTAAATAAATAAAAATGAAAATCTCATCCCTGAAATTTCCCTACACGCGACTGTGTGTGCACGTGTAGCTTCCCTAATTTTTGGGATGTTGGTTTTTTAATTTTTATTTAATTATTTATTCAAATTACTTTGTCAAATAAGATCTAACAACCTGATAACTAATTCAAATTTGAATTCAAATTAATTATCTTTTTAATTAATTATCAAATATAATTAATTATTTGAATAAATATTAATCTTTTAAATTCAAATCCAATTTGAACTTATCAGATTATTATCTCCCACTCAAATAAAGATATTTAATTAATTCTACCAATTAATTAAATCCAAAATTTTTGAAAATAAATATTTAATTTATTATAATTTCAAAAATTATAATTAATTAATTATTTAATTAAATTTCGAAATTACTTTAATTATTTAATATAATTTTGAAAATTATACAATAATTAAATATTAATTAATTTTGTTAACTACAACTAATTTGTAATTAATTAATTAATCACTATTATCATATAATTGCATATTTGGCCTGAAGAACAAATTTCTTCTTAAATATGTCTTTAAACTATTTTCCCTTCATATCAACTCTTACCTTGAACAGTGTTGATAGAGCAGCTATGGGGACCTATGGACCTATAATTCCAAGTTTCAATAAATTTGAGATTATTAATTAAACTCTTTAATTAAATAATCTTAATTTATTAATCTCATGATTATTCCACTATAAATATGAGACTGCACTCTTGTAATTATAGACATTTCATTTACTAAGTACTTTATAATCATAAAGCGTCCATTGATATAATCATTTCATACAACTTGACCCTCTAATAATGGTTCATAATTAATCGGGAATAAAATTACCGTTTTACCCTTTTAATTATCTCTTGTTTCCTTAAGTACCATTGACTCTACTAGTGAAGGTTAATTCATAACTAAATTATAAATTTGAGCTCAATAACCTTTCAGTCCCAAAAGTCAACCCTTAAGAGAACCATCATTCAATCTCTTGCGATAAGGCATAGATTCCATATCTGTATACTATGTCCCCAGCCATCTACATTAATGAGTTCCCAAAACAAAAGTTTCTAGCCTGATCATTCTGATAGACCCTAACAAGTGAATCAAAGAACTCATATAACATAAACAGGAGTTCATAGTAACTTCAGGATTAAGATCTATTTGTATATGATCATCAGTTGATATATTTAATTAATACTTCGAAACGGTATTTAACGAAGTATTAATAAACATATCTGGTCCAGTTCTATATATTCTCTAATATATAAAGCACCTCCACTAAAGTGTCCTACCATACTAGTGATCCAGATCTAGATCACATGTATTCATAATACTAGTGGATCGTACTTGCAGTAATTAATCTAAAGATTCCATAACTTTATTTTACTACGAACTATTCAAGTTCATTTATCTCAAACACAATCCTCCCGTACCAATACGTGTTTGAGATCACATATATGAACTTAGGAATTTTTCTTATATTTACTTAATATTATCACAGAATAATATAGTCCATAAAATATATGCATAACAAATTCAATTCATTTATTTATTTCATAAAAACAATGTCTACTACATATGCTTTCAGGGCACATTTCCAACATAACTAATCACCAATTATATTCCTCAATATCAAAATAGACTCCAATATACTTCCTAAATTCCCAGAAATACCCCCAGGCTCGCCCCAAACCGTGTATAAATCCCCGCCTTGACTTTTTCGCTAAATTTCTCACTAAGATCGCCTCGAGTCACAAGCTACAAATATATCCACATAATAATGCGGTCTCCACAATTTATCACAGTTATTTGCATTTATGCCCTCAACGGGCCAAAATTACAAATACCCTTCTAACCTAATCAGGGCCTACATGCATACTAATACACATAATCATGCATCACAGATATCCAAATAATCATATAACATGCTTTTAATCATTTAAATCACATATAATCCAATTATGTCCTCCTAGCACACTAATCAAGGCCCTTAAGCCTTATTAGTAAATTTGGGTCGTACATGGTGGGTAGCAAGGAATTGCAAACTTTGGCCCCCACCAATTCTCAGAGTATTGCGACATCTAACAAAGAAGAAAAAGGTGAGGGCCCATCATATAGAAAATAACAAGGGATTAAAATTTTGATAACTCGAGCTCGAGTACTCAAGATAAAGAGATTGCCTCAATCGAGACTGAAGGCTCGAAAGGGCGAGATTAACTCGAATGTCATTCCCGAACTGTTGTAAAGCTCGGGCATCGAGAGTGCACCCACGCTAGGGTGGGGCAGTTAATACCAGTTTAAAAGAATCCCAGATTTCCAGGGAAAAAAGTTTGCAGTTACCCGAAAAGGTGATGTTTTTGGGATTCGTGCATTTAAACCCTAAACCAAAACCCTATTTCTTAAGCTACATGAAACCTCTAACCAAAAATCCCACATTCCAAAAAAACTTCATTTTTACACATTTCTACCAGAAAATTCTTAGCCTAAATCATGATTCTAAACATGCCCGGGCTATTTACCTCAGAAAACTTGCCCAATGCAAGAATGAGGCGTTATAAATCTGATAAAAACCAGAGAAACATCTCCACAGACGAAAGAAACGTAAAAAAAAAAACAGGTGAATAAGGATTAGAGCACTTACACAAATCGATTCGTGGGAACGAGGAGATCGTTGACTGGAGGATGGGAAGCAAGAATGATTCCACGAAGCCAAAGGTATTGGAGTTGCTATGTGTCTTTGGTTTAGAAAACATGAAAAGAAAAGCTCTGGTTCTTTCTTCCTTTCTCTCTAGTTCGTGTTCTCTGATGAATAAAGATGGGAATGGGGAAGATGGAGGAGGGGTATATATATATATATACCCCAGTCAGCATTCCAAAAGTCGAATTGATCTAGGTTGTTGATCTGGATTAGAAGAAGAACCAAGGGATCATGTTTGATTCTAGAGATATGGCGGCCAAAATAATTGGAATGGACATGCACAAAAAAAGAGGGTACTCAAGTACTCTGAATATTCAATCCCCAAGTGACGTGTCTCCACACTCGGGTGTGGTACGTGACACGATTCCTGAAAGTGAAGTTCAAAAGTTTCCTTCTCATAGGATTTGAACCAACACTTGCAAAATATTACACCCAAATTTTGAAATCGTCATAGACGAGCCTCGAAATGTAGGCTCGTAAAGTGTAAGCTCGAAAATGGAAAGTAAGGGCTCAACACTTGTATAAATTTGCATGATTCCTGACTTGTTCTTATTGGCGATCGAGCACCAGTTAAGAAGGCTCGAGCTTAAGCATCAAGCTCGAAGAACAAATCATCTTAGATGACTATAGGTGTTATTCGAGCCTTAGTTGCAAGCTCGCAATGGTGGTCGATCTCGAAAACATGAAAACTGTGTGTTCGAGGTCAGTAACGCAGTTTGAACACAGTAGTTGTTAGGAAATCCATATTCCTTAGAGATTTTTTATTATCTGATATTAAATCCCAATTATCATGGGATATTATATAATTAATGCATTTAATTATATTTATTTCAAATTTGAATTGTCACTTCCTGAAATAAAGATAAGATATTTTGTTAACCAGTCTATAAATAGACTAGAGAATTTCATTTGGAGATACACACAATTTGGTACTGAGAACACTCTACTAAATTGCTTGGTAAAAGCTTTGAGAGAATATCACAAATCAATAATATTGACTCGTGGACTAGCCAGATTTTAACTGTTGAACCACGTAAAAATTCGATTGTTCTTTATTTTCTTAAATCATTGTTTTTAGATTTAAGTTAACGAAAAACAGCGTCACACCAGCACCTAGCATATATATATATATTTATACTAGGTAGAAGCAACGTCCAATGCACGTTTCCTTAGTTTTAAAGTTATAAACCTTGTCTATAATTTTAATAAAAATTGTTCACTGTTTTTTTTTAATATATAAAATAGAATGAATTATAGTTTTATAGTATATATAAATATTTATATCAATAATCTCTACATATATGACATATAAACACAACGCTGATATAGATATATATATTTACATAACTACATGATATATATAAAATACAATAATATTTAAAAAGAAATTAATAATAGAAATAAAAAAAATAGAAAAAATCATAATGTAGACAGTAGTATAATGTATCTCACAATGTCCTTTGGTGAATTTGATAAAAAAAAAAGAACTACAATCACTTCATAAAAAACAAATTTATAAGATAAAAAAATGATATGTATATCTTTATTATATTTAAATAAATATGATATAATTATTTAAATTATCATAAAATATCTTTAAAATATCCTATTTTAATTAATTAATTTTTGTTTATGTTTATGTTTGTTCTAGTTTTTTAATTTAGCAGTGACAACAAAAGATTATATATTATATGTTTAATATAATATTAAGTTTAAGTTTAATTAAATTTTATTTAAGTTAAAAAAAATGTATGGCTTTATTATTTTTAAGTAATTATCATTGTAATATATCTCAAAAACATCCTATTTAAATTTGTTTAATTATTTATTTATTTATTTTTATTTAAATTTAGGTTATGTATACAATCTACCGTTAAATATAAGAATATTCATTTAATACCAACTGACCCTGAGTCGAGCTTATCTCTGGCAACGAGCGTACATGTTCAATCAATTTCCAGGAACCATAAACCTTGGCACGCTCTAATACCAAGTTGTAATGCCCTACTATCCTAGAGTCGTTACCATGTGATTTTAAAATGTGTCATTAGCTTGCTAATCGAGGTATTAGACCAAAAAGTGTAGTTAATTAAAATAAAGACTCATTTAAATAAGATTTTGGTATAAAAAGTTGTATATTCATTTAAATCGTGAAAGTGTTACATTAGGATCCCAAAATAATGTTTAGAAACATATTTACAACTCAAAAAGTTACTTTACAGTCGACCTAAACGACAAAATCAAACATTTATAACCCGATCCTCAAAATACCCCAACCGTGGCAGCCAAGTAGGCCAAACATGTACGCACCGCTCCATGCCCTCCAACTCATGGTTGATCGACATTTTCCTTGTCATTACCTGCACCACAGAACACCCGTGAGCCAAGGCCCAGCAAAAGAACTTCAAAGCACAGCATATAATAATTTATTTCAACAAATGAATACTTAATCAAAGATAACAAACAATTTACAAGTTTCTATTGGAATACACAACAACACAATAACACAACAACATAACAGCACAACAGTACAGTAGCAACCTTCGCCGATATGATTGCTTTGTACTCTTGCATTATCTACTTTTTAATATTTTTTATTAATATGTATAGATAATAACATTTTATTTGATTACTATGTGTTTAGATACTTATAATTATTTTATTTAGTGTATTTATAATATAATGTAAAACTAATGAGTAACTACGATTTATATGAAAGTTAAAAAAAAAAAAATAAATAAAGCTATAGTCACACAGATATATATACACACGTTATTGCAATATTTTTTAATGCTAGGTACACACTTTCTACATGCAAAAACAATAAACACATTAATAGCACGTGCTTAAAACCACACATGAAAATAGTGTTATCTTACATAATAAGTTCGAATAGTTTAAATTACATGCCAGTTCAGTGTGTATACTTTTTTGTGTAAAAAATGTTTTCTTATCATTAGTCATATAGTAATATAAAATGAGATATGTAGTTTGGATATTGTGAATACATCTCCCTTACCAAATACAACCTTATATGTATGAAGAACCAAATATAAACCTTTTAACTTAAAATAAAATAAAAAAAGAACTTGCCATATTTTTTTTTATATCAAACTTATTACTAATATATTTTGTGAATATTAATAACCATTCTACCCTTAGCTGTAAATTAAGTATAAACTTTAAAAATATTAAATAATTAGTTGTGAAATTTTTAACATATTGGTTGATACTTATACATGGTACGTGCGTGGCGGGGGTGGTCACAACAAGCCCAATCAGTGACACTATCATCAACAGTCCTCTCCTTCCTACCAAACATGGTGCAAATGAAGTCAAAATTTCCTAAAGAGGAGCATGAATGAAGTGGTCCTGCCCTAAAGAAAATTCCTCATTCATTCAAGAAAAACAAAAAATGTACAAATACAGAATGAATCTTCTCTCTGTTCTAACGAACCTTCTTTCTTTCAACATTAAAAGAAGTTCTAAGATAAGCAAAGTGTCAATCGACAACAGAAGAAACACAAGGTAAATATGACATAATGCTGCAAACACAAAAGTCCACACCCACACACATATATGTGTTAAGTGTTATATATATGTGTGTGTGTGTTTATATAGCCAATTTTCACAGATAGGGAACAGAGACAATAAGTGTACATCTAAGAGAAATCAAATTCGTCATTCAAATGAATTCAATAAAAACATTTATATACAAATAAAGATAGTACAGCAGTTAAAAAACACATTCCATGAATTGTAGAATGATATATTTTCCATTTTTTGTTTACCTTACAAATGTATTGGCATTCATTTAAGTTACTTGCTTGCATCGCGAACAATAACAAATTGCGGAGGCCAGGAACCTTTGTAGCCATCTGATAAAGCAGTGGCAGTTTCCGAGACATCGGTCTTAATTTCCAGAAGCTTGGACTGCATATACTCTTTAAATTTTGAAACCGTATCAACTAGTGCTATGAGTTCACAAGCACACATCTGAATTTCTACTTCACTTTGTTTGATTGCTTCTTCCAACTTCAGTTTTGAGGTCTGCAACAAAAAAAAAAGTAAAATTAAAGTCCCATTAAAACATGCTTGATCTTTTAATGTTTTCAAGTGGAAAAGAAAAGAAAACACAGCAGAAGTAAGCAAGCATACAAAACCAAAACATGAAAATGTCATAAGTCGTAAGTGAGTAAGCAAGCATCAAAAAAATTGAAAGCATATGAGAATATTTCTTTCTTTCGTTCAGATATTACAGGCTCCAACCAATATCAGGAAATCGATTACTTCGCCAACTATATGTAAACAAGCCAACGCTGTGCAAACCACCACATCCACAGTAACAAACCTTGCAGACCAACCCATAAGAAGCCAATTCTTCGATAATCAAATGGCACCCGTTGAACACATATTGCCCCCACCCCACCCACACTCCTTGAAGAGATATAGAGAAGATAAGAAGAGCAGGGAGAAAACATAAAAGAGCATAAAACTTCATAACTAATTAACTATTAACTGTATTAAATGAGAAGAGCAGGGAAAAAACATGGAAGAGAATAAAGTTTTAGTTTTTTCTTGTCAGTAGAACTAGACATAAAATAAGTAACTAAAACTTATACATTAAACGTTAACTTAACTATCTTATACGCATAAAATTAGTTTTTGTCTGTCACAAGTTCAACGAAAAATATTTTGACATTTTAAAGCTACATCAAAAGCTTCGATTTATACTTTAACTTAGAAATGTGGCGGTACCTTAAGAATATCTGCTGCTTCTCTTTCCACAACATCCAAGTTATGACCCTCCATCTCTAAGTCCTCCACCATTTTTTTGGCTTCTGTGGCACATTCATAAGTGTACTCCTCTGTTTCATTCTTCAACAAACGAAGTTGAGCTTCCATCTGAGATAATCATTTATCCCACCATCAAAGATAAGTATTTGAAGAGAGTTTAAAAAACAGATGAAAATGAGGAAAAAACAGAAAAGGCTCGGGAGGCTGCAGGTTTCAAATACAATTAACAGTCAGATATATAATAATAATAATAATAAAAAATAAATAAATAGATTGGATTGAACAATACGAAGTAACACTGACTGCTACTTGTCACGTGTTCTTCTTTTTCATGTTTTGATACTGAAGATGGCATAATACTACACCAAGAAAATGAACATGTGATTGTCACAACCCTAAGGCGTTATTTCTAGTTCTGGTGCACTTACTTCATTGATATGTGAATCGAGCCTAGCCAGAGTATTTCTTTTTCCCTCAACCTTTGCAGCAATATCACTCGACTGCTGCTGAAGAGAAATCAACTCTTCCAATTTTGTCATAGAATTTTTCTTTATATCCTCAGCAAAAGATTCGAGTGCAGGCTTTAATGTCGATTTGTAGTCAGTACCCATGACCTCAGCAGGTGTAGAGCCTTTGGCATTCAAGTTATAATGAAAACCATCGCCGAATTTTAACCTAGTACCAGCAGAGTTATAAGAGTAGCTCAGAATAACAGAGTAAAAATCACACAACCAACACGCATACTAAATGATTATATCACCAACTTCAATTAGATACCACATACCAGAATCTGTAATTAGTTGAAAATTAACTAAAAAAAAAGGGTAAAATAACTCTGCTGGTAAAAAAATTTATAGGCTTGGCCTGGTTTCTAAAAATCACATCGCTAGAAATGGTGAAATTTTTTAGATTTCATTTTACTGCAAAAGCATAAAAAACACCGTAATTATGTTATAGAGATTGATCCTCCTTGGTCACAAGTCAAGGCATAAATATGGATTAAAAAAACTACAAAAACTATCGAATCTGCCCAAATGCAGACAAAAGTAAAAGATAAAAAACTACATTTTCATACAATTGATCAAAGTCCAATATGTTCACCCACAAGAATTATGTAATATATTTAGAACTTATGAACTATGTCAGATGCCCTGTCGAAGTTTGAACTAATCTGTCATCAAGCAATTAAAAAATGCAGAATTTTGCATTCTAAAACCTTAAATACGCATAAAATCCTTTAGTATATGCAAAGTAACTCAAGACCTTAGCACACTACGATAACAAACCTCCTCATGACTTGATTGCACTCCATTGCAAGGGTCTCGAGCTCCTTAAACTTGTGTCCAAGCGTCGCATCAAGATCCCATGACTTCTCCTCCCATGAGTTCCTTTCAAGCTCAGCTTCCCCAATATCCCTCTCCACTGCCTGTAACTCCCTCTTCATTCTCTCGACATCCCTTGGATTGAATGTCTGCAGCTCCACCCTCTTCTTCAACTCCTCATTCTCTTCACAAATCCTATTCTTATTCACAACTTTCTCCTCCAATTCCTTCTCCTTCATCTCCAAATCCCTCTCCAATTCCGTAATCTTTTCCTTAAACTTGTCAATCATCTCATGAAACTTCACCACGTCCTCTTCCAGCATCCCTTTCTCCTTCTCAAGCACCTCCTTCTGCGACGGTGCAGACTTCAACCCCTCGAGCTTTGCTTCGAGTTCCGTCACATTCGTCTCCAAAGCCTTGGCGGCCTCCACAGAATTCTCCCTCTCCCTCTCCAACTTCTCCAGCCAATCACGATCCAGCTTCTCCACCGAATCATCATCCCCAGTAATGTAATGAGAGTAGCTATCAAGGGCGTAGGAGTGCAGCGGGTTGTGGTCGGCGAACGAAGCCGAATCAGACGCCAGATGATCATTAAACATAGCGACTTGGACCAGCCAGTGGATTATGGCAAGAAAAGTGGGCCACTGGTGAGGAGTTCCGGGAGATCTTAGAATCGATTTGTTGAGTTTGTGAGGGTAATTCAAGGATCTCAAGACGAAAGGGAGATCTTCTTCGAGCTTGGACGAGGGGAAATCGAGGCAGGACATGAGAAAAGCTAGGGTTTGAGTGATGTCTTTGGCGGAGGGAAATGGGAGTTTGAGGAAGAGATTTGAAGAGTGAGAGGAAAGGAAATTGTTGATGGTGGAAACGGCGGAGGACTGGTAGCGATGGTCTTTGTATTGGTCGAAGGTGAGGGCGGAGTTGCGGGCGAGGCCGATGGAAGAGGGGCGGCTACTGGCAAAGCTCGCGTCGGAGTCACGCTGCTGACGGTGGTAGAGGTTGTGGTGGTCCAGCGGCGTCGGCGGTGGCTGTGGATTGGCGTAGGAGTCCTTCGGACGGCGATGGCCTCCACCGCCTCTCATTCTCTCTCTCTCTCACTCACTCAGTCTGGTGTGGTTGTTTTTTGAATTTTGATAAAAATTTCCCGCTGCTTGTCGGAGGCGCTCTCTTCTAAGTTATGATTTTCTCTTTTATTAAAAGAAACTTTTGCTGCGATACCCCTGATTTATGGAAAAATCACACTGGGGGACCTCTTAGACCAAAGTTATTTTCACTGATAGTGTCTTGAATTAAAACCCATTTGCACTAACACTTTTTATTTTATTCAAATTGCGATGATATGACTAAACTAACGGTTATTAATGATTGGGAAATTTCACATTCTATGCTTCGTTGAAAAAATGCTAAGCATATTAAAGATTTCAAAATAATGTCATTATTTGACACTCTATTTAAAATACTCTTGTTATTTTATTCTCACTTCTCTCTTATCTCTTCTCTCTTCCCTCTCTCTCTCCATTCACTCTCTCTCACCTTACGGCACCACCACACACGATAGTGACCACACCACCAACACCAGAAAAACCTCCATAACTTCAGTCACCTTATAGAGATAAACACAATATACCCAAAGAAATATACATTTTGATGATTCTTTGAATAGAAATGTACAGATAATTAATTGTTTATCAAATATAATGATGTTTCTTTCACTTAAGATACTAGATACTGCATTTTGAATAGATATGGGCATGATTTTTGAGTTTTTTTTTTTTTAATTTTTTTCAAATCTGAAATTCTGAAATCGGCAGAAATTGGATCTTGCTTGATGATAGTTCGATGGTGCTTGATATCAGCTCGATGGGGCCTTCAAAATCATAATTTTTCATAAAAAAATAACTTTGCTCGATGTGGCTTGATGATGCTCAATGGTGCTCAATATACGATTCTTGCAAGAGACATAATTTTTTATTCGGTTGTCCGTTTAGAGTGATTTTTCTTTATTTTTTGTATTTTTTCAAAATCTACACGTTTGACATACTCATATGCATATTTGTGAAGTGTAACACTTGAAAAAAAATGCAAACATATCTCATGTTTAAGACATGTTTTGGTATGTTTTAAAGTTTTAAACTTTCCAAATGTGCATATGAACATGTCAAACGTGTAGATCTTGAAAAAATACACAAAATAAAAATAAAATAAAAACAATCACCCCAAACGGACATCTGGGTGAAAAAGTATATCTCTTGCAATAATCGTATCGAGCACCATCGAGCAAAGTAATTTTTTCATAAAAAAACCATGATTTTGAAGGCATCATCGAACTGGTATCGAGCATCATCGAACCACCATCGAGCAAGGTCGAATTTCTGCAGATTTCAAAGTTTCATATCTAAAAAATTCGTAAAAAAAAAACTCAAAAATCATGCATAAATCTGTTTGAAATGCAATATTTAGTGATGTAATGGTGTTGGTAGTGTCGAGAGGTGAGAGAGAGTGAACGAGAGAAAAAGAGATAGAAGAGAGAAAAGAGAAAAGAAAAGTGAAAGGGGGGAGGGGGGGATGGCAAATGTATTTTTGGTAAAGTGTCAAAAAGTCGCATTATTTTGAAATCTTTATTATGTCTAGTATTTTTTTAAATTAGTACAACATAGAAACTGATTAACGAAATGTACTATACTATTTTAGTATTTATTAGAACCAACATCTTATTATTGTTTAACTAATTTAATTCTAATATTTTGATAAATGAGTTCAAAATTAGTTCTATTTTCATATCTTATATATAATAAACCAGATTAAAATTATACATATTCACAATTTTTAATATATAAAAAAAAGGATTATAACCAAAATAATATTAATTTTTTTTAGATTTAAATTGTCTTTATAAAATTTAAAATATATATTAGATAAACAATAAGATACTAAATATAATATTTTATTATTATTTCAATATGCCTATTCTCAAAGCTTTCCAACTAAAAACTCAAAATTACTTATGCAAATAAGATGTCATTTTCCTATGGATTTGATTTGGCATATTATCTTATGATATCAAATTGACATTTCTCAAAATCAAATTGAGTTTATAAACCTTCTAAGATTATCTTAGGTACTTGGATTTGTATCATCTAACTGGCATATGCCAACTATCATTTCACTTCACAAGTCAATAGTTGTGATATTCAAGAGAGAAAATTAAGAAAATCAAGTTTGATCGTTAGTAACGAGTTTAAGGAACTAAAAAATGGATTTCGAAAATTGAAAGGAAAAAGAGAGGAAGAAACATTTGTAGAAAATTCCTTATATGACCTTAGTCAAATGACTCTGATTGTAACACTCAATTTGCTAATAAGATTTAGGACCTGGATTAGTGTGCCTGGAGGGCAATACGTGAACTAACATGATAATATATGAGTTTAAATGAGTATGTGACTAGAATGCATGTTTAGGTGGTATAAATATGCATGTGGACCCCGTTTGCATGATAGTGGTAAATTGGTAATTTTAGCCCGTTGAGGGCATAAATGTAATAATTGTATTATGTGATTTGTACCACGTGAGTGTGGTGATGTTAATGAGATGCATGTGCCGAGACGGTCCTAGGGAGCTAGTTAACTTAAAAGTCACAACGGGATTAAATACCCGACTCGGGAGGAGCCTAGGAGTATTTTGGGAATTTTGTAAATTTGAGAATTAGTGGTTAATGATTAATGGTGATTGAGTAACTTGAGTAACCGTTAGTAACTGCTGAGAGTAACAAGTTGTGAAGGGAAAATGGTAGAATTGTAATAGAGATGAAATGACAAAAGTGTCCTTGAGGTTTAGTTAGGAAAGGATATTTATGGAAGGGTAGAATAGTCATTTGGCAAGGGATAGATAGCTTCAGCTGAAGGATTCACGTATAACACTTAGTTAGAAATTGGTTTTATGCTGAAACTGAAGGAAAAGCTAGAGGAAAAGAGGAGAGGAAGAGGAAAACTGAATTCTTGAAACCTAGGAGAGAATTAAGGGAGTTGAGGCAACCAAATTCGAATTTGAGCAAGGATTGGTCAAAGGTAAGAATTTGTGCTCTGTTTTGTTGAAATTAAGCTTGAATTTACAGAGATTAAGTGTGGGAACCTAAAGGAAATATGGCTGGTTTTACTTGGAAATTCAGTTAGGATAATCAAAAAGGAAGAGGCTTGAAGCTGGAATTGAGAAGAGTTCAAGCTGAGTTTTGATTGAGGCATGAATCCTTAGCATGTTTAAATTTCGTGCATAGTGTGGTTTAAGATTTTAGAAGTGTGGTTTGCAGTTTTTAAGCTTTGGATTATGTTTTAGAAGCCATGGTCTGAACTTCTGAAATTTGAAACTCAAGAATGGATTTTGAATGTGATTGTGTAATTGAGTTTGTTTTTTATGTTTATAGGTTGTTAAAGGGTTCATTTGGGGTTTTAAATTGATTTTGGGGCTTAGGTACTTGTTTGGGTTGAATTGGAGTTGTTTTGGCTCTGGAAAAATGCAGGGGAAAACCCAGGAATCTGGGTTCGCGTAGGGGCGTCGCGGCCCTGTTCTTTGGTGCCGCGGCGCAGGCTTGCATCAGGATTAGGGATAGCTTCTGGGCGCCGCGGCCCTTGATGGGGAGTGTTGCGGCCCTAGGCAATTTCTGACAGTGTAATTTTGCATTTTTAGGGCTTTTTCCCGGGGGCTCGGGGGATGTTTCCGTTACATTGTTATAGGAAATTAGAGGTTCCGAGAGTACGGGATTGGTCCCGGGAAGTGGTTTTGGATTGGTTAGTATTAAAAAGTGTTTTATATGTGCTGTGACTAGGATTTCGGAGAGGCTTGTGATAGAGGACCGTGCTTGTGACCTTGGTGCATCGGAAAGCTCGGGATACAGGTAAGAAGACTGTAGCACCCGTAGAGCAGAGCACGGGCCCATAGTGTTGTTGCAGGGCGTGGCCCTAAGTTGTGTTGTTGTTAGGATGTAGTCTTGATTGAGTTATTATATGTTTGTATGATGTTTGAGAATGCTATATGTGGTTATAGCAGAATGAACTGCAAGGAGCCGAGAACGGCGAAGGGCCGAGAACGGCAGTGGGGCCGGGAATAACACTCAGCACATGGTGTGCTTATAATTAGGGTGAGACCCCAATGGATACATGGGATATCCTTACGGAGTAGACCGAGATCCCAAGCTTTGGTAACGCTTCTAGGACGGCATGGCCGTATATGTGCATAAATTTTATGGACTGTCTGTTAATCTGTGGATTTATCTGACACAATGGTTATATATTATGCGTGTGTTATTTGTTGTATGAGTTTTCTTGCTGGGCTTCGGCTCACGGGTGCTCTGGGTTGCAGGTAAGGGCAAAGAGAAAGTCAACCAGCCATGAGTACGGAGAGCGTGGGGGCGGCGCGTACATGTTTGGCCTGCCCGACTGCTTTGGTTGGGGGTGTTTTTTGGGAAATGGCTGTATTAAACTATAGTTTGATGGTTAATTATCTGTAAACCTGTTTTGAGTTGTAAATATTTTATTAACCATGTTTCAGGATCTCAAATGTAAAACATTTGAAATTATCAATGAATTAAGGGATTTTCAAAGATTACAGCCTAGATTTCTATTTAACCACACTTTCATTCTTAAAATCTCGTTTAGCGAGCTAATTGCACATTTTAAACTCACTTAGTAACGGCTCTAAGGTAGTAGGGCGTTACACTGATACTATGAAAATGTAGAATGAAAGTAAAACATAGCTATTTAAAGAGAGAATGACAAATGAGTCTTGTTGGTTTTGCAAAGATAATCAACCTTCTGAGACTAGCCCTTTATTTATAGATGGTCTTTGTTGTAAGCAATACAGACGATAACAAAATTACAACTAAAGAACTAACTAACAAGTTGTTAATCAACAACTATATATAGCATACTATTACAAACATAGAAATCTGTTAAATTGAAATTAAGTAGCTAAACCACTTGATTTAGCATAAAGTTCTTGTCATTTCATAGCAAGGCAAAACTCCCTAATCACATCATTAAAGTACAACAATTCTCTTTTGTCTCCCTAAGAGCAACTCCAATGCAGTTGCTTAGATGAGCGGTAGTTGACCAAAACTCTGACAGGCAACACTTTTCAACGTTGGAGGCCTTGGTTGCTTGAAGAAAATTAAGACACCGTTGCCTTATAGTGGCAACGGTAGAGGCAACGGTGCTTTCTCCTTTTTTTTAATTGTACATATATATATAAATATAATATTTTACATATATAACATTTTGTTACCGTTTTTTTTAACAGTTAGTGACATAATTTTTTTATTATTATTTTTTCTATAAATACTCATTTATTTCATTCAATTTTCACACCATTACATACATCTTCTTCCAAATTATCAATATCACAAAATTTCTTTTCTTACCAATGGATTCCCAAAATTCTCCAAATACCAACTCCCAAAATCTAAATTTTCAATATTCTCAAGTTTTTCAAAATTCATCATTTTCTAGACATACCAATCCCCAAAATCCAAATTTTCAATATTCTCATTTCAATCAAAATTTTCAAAATACTCCCTCTACTAATCCTCAAAATCCAAATTTTTAATATTCTCAATTTAACCAAAGTTTTTCAAATTCTCAAAATTATCCCATGTCCTCTTACCCTTACCAAAATTTTGGCTCTTTTGAGACACCCCAACAAGATCCATTCTTCACACCAACAAATTCACTACCATATGCCTTCCCTACACCAACCCGAAATGGTTTCAAGAAATTATAGGCCAAGTATGGAAAAGTCTAGTATTGATTTGAATCGTGAAACATCATCGACATCTGTCTCTGAAACCCAACCTGAACATGGTGTTGAAGGGTTGGAAAATGCAGTTCTACACAATGAAGATAAATCAAGGCATAAATGTAAAGTCAAATGGAGCAAGGAAGCCACTATACTTCTGATAAGTAGATGGCTTAATACATTTAAGGATGCCATTGTGGGGAATGACCAAACTTCTACACATTTCTGGGCTCGGATCGCAGAATACTACAACACCAACCAAAAAGGCGACCAAGCAAGAACTGGAAGGCAATGCAAAGATCATTGGAACAAGATGAATCAAAAGGTGGCGCGTTTCAATGGGTGTTATAAACGAGTACAACAAGCACATCACAGTGGTTGGTCTGATGAGCAAATTCTTGAGAATGCACATCAATTGTACAAATCTGAAAATAACAACTCAAATTTTCTGCTTGTGGACTGTTGGAGATTGCTAAAGGATGAGCTGAAATGGAATACAATGTACCAACCAAAAGGTGGTAAGAGAACAAAGGTGTCAGAATCAAGGGCATTTACTTCTTCTTCCAATGCAGACATTAGTGAGGATGAAGTACGTGAAGTGCGCCCTACTGGCCAAAAGGCAGCAAAGAGAAAAGGGAAGGAAAAAAAAGACACACATACTAGATTTATAGAGATTAGTGAATGGAAAGCATCTGCATTGGAGAAATTGGTGGCGATAAAGGAGAAAGAGGCAGAAGATAATAGGATGACAAAATACATGGATTATCTCATCATGGACACATCGCATATGACTCCTGAACAAAAGAAAGATCATGAAAACTTGTGTACTTATATTAAGAATAATATCATGAAGTTGTAATTGTTATGTATTTTTATCAACCTCATTATTATGTATTTTATTTTATTTAAATAAATTATCCTTTATTTTAACGGCTACATATATATGTCACCATGTCTATAGATACCAAATTTCAATATTCCTATTACTCAACTCTCCATTCAATCCTTCATTTTACTCTCTCATTCATCTTTCATTCCCAAATATCATATACTCTAAGTTCGACAATGGATTCACCAAATTCTCCGAATCCATACGACAATATGAGTCTAGAGGATATCATAATGGCATAGTGTACTAACGATCATGATGATCAATATTCGCTCATGGATGGGGGTAGCTCAACAAGACAAGTGATGGACCCACAATGGGTATGTTTTAAAAATTTATACTCGCAAGCGCACGAATCGTATATGGAATATAGTGTTCGTGTAAGCACGAGATCGAACCCAAAGGAGTTGTCTAAAATCGAAAAGAAAACTATTTTAAACCAAAATTAATAAATTCTAACCTAGCTCCAAAGATTGATGAACTTTAATATTATGAACATAAAATAAAAGATTGAAAATAAAGCTATTTAAGAGAATAAAAATAAGCCAATAATGATTTGAAAATAAGTGTTAAAAGAAAAGATTATTAAGATACTAGAATCCACAAAATGTAAGTGTTATCCAAAAAACTGGCATTGATGACGTGGCACGTGATCCCTGGACACGTGGCTGACATCTGGAGGAACTCTACTAGTGTATCGATCAGAAGGCACATTATAGGCAGTAGGCTGCCCAGTCTTTCCTGCGACCAGTCTGGTCGATGGTTCCGCATGCAGCATGATGTTCCAATAAAGATCTTTGTATATCCCGAAATTAACTCCCACAATCTCCTAGTATCCGATTATTTAGGAGAGAATATCTGTAACAAATTCATGTAATCCCCCTTGAGCCTATAAATAGAGAAAGATAGCTCAAGGAAGTGATTTTTTTTTTTGGCTTCCGAATTATTAGAGACTAGAGTAATTCTACCTGAGATATTGTATTGTTCTTCAGAGGTCGGTGAAACTCATTGAACCCTAGTTCTTTGATCATCCCTTTGACTCTCACATCAATAACAATCTAAGTGGATGTAGGTTATTACCAGATCCTGGGGCCGAAACACTATAAAATATCGTGTTCTTATCCTTTTCGCTATTACATTCTTTTCAACGCATTCATCTACATCAAGCTTATTTTGACTCCGTGTCAGTTGGCCAAAATCAGGGTCAACATTCTGGTGCTTTCATTGAGAGCCTGATTTGTCACCATTGAGAAAATCAATGGCGAAAATCGCAAGGAAAAATGGACAGGCGGCCGCCGCTGCACCGTCAAACCCGCCTCCTCCTCCTCCTCCTGCAACCGTAGCTGAGGATGAGCCACATTTGGACTTTGAGGAGGAAGAGATGGATGACGCGACGCTGAAGAGTACTCTGGGGGCGTTGCATGAAGAGCTGGCCAATCTGAGAGCCAGCCAAGAAAGTGCTACCGAAATCATGGCGCGGCAACAGCAGGAGATTGAACGGAAGCGCGCGGAGTTAAGCGAAAGGCAGGCGGAGATGGACCGCCGCCAGAGCGAAGCCATGGAAGCCTTGCAATTGGCTAGGAATCAAGCTACACCTGCCTCGCAGCCTAATCAACCAGCAAATGGGCCTCCCCACAGGAGCCCCAATCCTAGCCCGCATATCCAACCCTCGAGTCCGCAAAGGCCCGAGCAGCCTCAGGTGCCTCATGACGATGTCCCACAGGACCCTGAGGCACAGCCTCCATCCCACGCTGGTCGCGGCGATCCCCCGCATCAGAGGCAGAATAGGACCGGGCATCAGCCTCGTAGTCCTAGACGCCATAAGGGCGACGAGCCGAACCTACCGAACAGAGGTCAAAATCCTCCTGGTAACAGGAGGAACTCAGAGTTAGGCTCTATGGTCCAGGGTCCCCCACGGCATGATAATGCACGGGGACACAACGACCAGCGCAGGCCACCCTCTAACGTTCGGGACGTTTCAGCCCGGGATAGAAATCGAAAGAACAGTCGATCCCACCATAGCCAATCAAGATTCAGAGATGGCCATGGGTATAATGAAGCCGACTCCGGCAGAGGAAATGCCGGTCGGAGGAATGACGAAAGAGGTGGTAACAGGAATCAACCACCTCAGGATGACCAACCCGGCAGACGGGATGCTGGGGGGCAATCCAGACAGAATAACGTCTTCAACCGGCTCGGGGGTAGCGAGCAGCGAAGAAGAGACGAGGATTTGAGAGATGTACTCAACGATCGTCGCGAGCGACATGGCGAGAACGTCCCCCCAGCAACAGAGGCCACAGCGATTCCTGTCGCTGTACAGGCCCAGATAGATGCCCTCAACCAGGCGGTGCAACAGCTGGTCGGGGGGAGGACATCTTACATCGACCACGATAGGAGGAAAGGCACTCCTTTCGTCCAGAGGATAGCTATGGCAGAGACTCCTAGCAAGTTTAAAATGCCTACGCTACCAAATTTTGATGGGTACGGTGACCCGGTATCTCACGTCAATAAGTTTGAGATACAGATGGACATTCAGAAAGTGTCCGAAGACGCTCGGTGCAGGATCTTCCCTGCGACACTTTCTGAGGTCGCGCAGGAGTGGTTTTTTAAGTTCCCTCCTGCAAGAATAGTTTCCTGGGAGATGTTCGTAAGAGAGTTTTACGGACAGTTCTATGCAGGACGTGTGCATCAGACCGAGGCAAACCAGCTGGTTGAAATTCGCCAGCAGGATGGAGAATCGCTGAAAGACTACATCCAGCGCTTTATGCGAGCAGCAGCTGGAGCAAAAACGGTGGGGGACGAAGGCAAGATGATGGCCATAACCGCAGGGGTTAGGCGTCGCTCCCCCCTCTGGAAGAGCCTCCGCAAAGATGGGGTTAGAACTACCCAGGAATTCTTGGACCGGGCTGATCGTTACATCAAGCTCGAAGATGCCATTGCCGACGATGGAAAGCCCTCAGGCAAGGATAAGAAAGCAGCCGAGCCCGCCAAAGCCACCAATGGGTTCAAACCTAACGGAAAAGGCAACGTGAACGATAACGGCAATGGCAAGAATGGTGGAAAACGGCCACACAATGAGCCTTCCACCTCCGACAATAAACGAGCCAAGGGTAACCGTTATGAACCTCGGTTCACTAACTACACTGCCCTTGTTGAGTCTCAGGGGGAGGTTTATCAGGCCACGAGTTCCAGTGTGCCTTATAAGAAACCTGCCCCCATTCGAAAGGATATTTCGAAAAGAGACACTACCAAGTTCTGTCGTTATCATAACGACTACGGACATGACACCAACGAATGCAATCAGTTGAAAGAGGAAATCGAGTTCCTTATTAGACAAGGACACTTGAGAAGATACGTACGGGCCTCGGGAAATTCCCAACGAGAAGCTCCGGGTAGCAACGAGCAAGCGCTCACGCGCCAACGCTCGCCACCTTTGCAGCCTGCCCCCGTGACTGGCACACTCTTAACCATTTGTGGAGGCCCGCACCTCGCGGGAAATAGCGGAAAGGCCAGGGAACGATACGCTCGGACTCTGCGCCATGACCAGGACATCGAGATGATGACTGTGGAGGACCGCGCGCCAAAAAAGGCTCGATTAGAGGAAGGCGAAATAACCTTCTCTGATAGCGATGCCCAGCACGTCTGATTCCCACATTCCGATCCGCTGTTCGTGGACATCCAAATGGGCAACATGATGGTAAAGAGAGTGCTGGTCGATACAGGAAGTTCAGTGAATATCCTGTATAAATCTTCGCTGGAACGCATGAAATTGTCCGTTAAGGACCTGGAGCCCTGCAACCAAACAATATACGGCTTCTCTAGTGAAGGACTCGCCCCTGCCGGATCAATCAAACTACCAGTGACGACAGGTACAGCGTCAGCTACCAGGACATTACTCGCTACTTTTGTAGTAGTCGATTGTCCTTCGGCGTACAATGCCGTCATTGGGAGGCCTATACTGGTTGATCTACGGGCCGTCATCTCTATGTGGCACTTAGCCATGAAGTTCCTAATGGACGCAGGGGTAGGACGCGTGTTGGGGAACCAGAGGGAAGCCAGGGAGTGCTATAACACCTCAGTCATGAAGGCGAAAAAGGGAACACCAAAGAGCACTACTTCAGATAGGTTGCAGATGGCGGTTGATACACAAGCTCAATCCGGTGATGAAGTCACCAAATAGGGTGTTGCCCAAAGTGAGTATAGAGACTTGGATCCTCGCTTTGGGGATTTTGAAGAGAACGTTGGACCCGTCGAGGACCTGGAAGAGGTCCAACTCGACGAAAAAGACCCGACCAGAGTTGTGAAGGTCGGAAAAAACCTAGAGCCAACCACGAAGCACGCACTGGTGGAATTTTTGCAGAAGAACCAGGAGGTTTTTGCCTAGTCACACAAAGACATGGCTAGGATAGACCCTGCAGTTATCAGCCATGTCCTGAATATAGACAAGACTTTTCCACCCGTGCAACAAAAAAGAAGGCTGCTCGATAAGGATCGGTCGAGAACCTTAATAGAAGAAGTTGAAAGATTAAAGGAAAATGGGTTCATCAGGGTGGCATTTTATCCATCGTGGGTCTCCAATCCAGTGCTGGTTCCCAAGCCTAACGGCAAATGGCGAACCTGCGTGGATTTCACAGACCTTAATAAAGCCTGCCCAAACGATTGCTTCCCACTCCCAAGAATCGACCAGCTGGTCGATGCTATTGCAGGACACGAGATCCTCTCGTTCATGGATGCATATTCGGGCTACAATAAGATTAGCATGCATCCCCTTGACGAGGATCACACCAGCTTTCGGACCGATACGGGCTTATACTGTTACAAAGTAATGCCCTTCGGACTGAAAAACGCAGGTGCGACTTACCAGCGGCTAGTCAACCACATGTTTAAGGAGCTGATCGGAGTAAACATGGAAGTATACGTGGACGACATGCTGGTAAAGTCTAAGAAGGCAGAAGGACATGTGAAGGATTTACAAGAGTGCTTTGATGTATTGAACGAATACCAGATGAAGCTAAATCCCCTCAAATGTTCCTTCGGAGTTGGATCAAGGAAGTTTTTGGGGTTCATTGTAAATTCAAGAGGAATCGAGGCCAACCCCGACAAAATAAAGGCTCTGATCGACATGAAATCGCCAGAAAGAATCAAAGATGTACAAAGTTTAACCGGGAGAATCGCAGCCCTAAGCAGATTTATTTCGAAATCGACAGACAAGTGTGTCCCTTTTTTCAATCTGCTCAGGGGCAATAAGAATTTTGAATGGACAGGAGACTGCGAGCAAGCTTTCCAGGCCTTGAAAGCACATATGGCACAACCTCCCATCTTATCAAAGCCAATCGAAGGAGAAACTTTGTTTATTTACCTGAAGATTACTGAAGTTGCTGCCAGTGTGGTACTAGTACGAGAGGAAGAAGGCGTACAAAAAGCGGTCTACTATGTTAGCAAAAGGCTGATCGGGGTAGAACTGAGATATCCACCCATCGAGAGATTAGCATATTGCTTAATCCTGGCCTCAAGGAAACTATGTCCTTACTTCCAAGCCCATCCCATCACAGTTTTAACCGACCAGCCCCTTCGGCAGGTCCTTCAAAAACCGGAGGCGGCTGGGCGATTATTAAAATGGGCAGTCGAACTAGGGCAGTTCGATATAACTTATTCACCGCGAGCAGCAGTAAAGGGACAAGTCTTGGCTGATCTTATTGCGGAATTCACAGAACTCCCAAACAGCGAGCAGTGCGAATCGCCTAGTGCGCCTGAGCCTCAAGAGAAAGCTCCTTCGTGGAAGTTATTCACAGATGGGTCGTCCAACGAATCCCACGCTGGAGCGGGAGTGATATTGATAACGCCGGAAGGGCATCGATTTCACTGCGCCATCAGGTTTGACTTCACCGTGTCAAACAATGAAGCCGAATACGAAGCATTCCTCGCTGGATTGAGAATGGCGAAAGACATAAGCATAAAGACGCTTGATATTTACAGTGACTCACAGCAGGTGGTGAATCAAGTTCTAGGAGAATATCAAGCGCGGGGCTTAAAAATGGTGGCCTACTTGAATAAAACAAAGGACCTGCTAGCCCAGTTCATGGAGTACACCCTCCAGCAAATACCGAGGGATCAGAATTCAAACGCAGACGCCTTAGCCAAACTCGCGAGCGCGAAAGATGCTGACACTTTGAACATTGTGCCAGTAGAAAGATTGAGCGAGCCAAGCATACAAGCGGTCGAGACCAACATGGAAATTCGAATGGAGGATACATGGATGGCACCTTACTTGGAGTATCTAAAAAACGGTGTGCTACCAACGGATAGAAACAGAGCCAGAACTCTACAAAGGCAGGCCACTAGGTACATACTGGTCGATGGTGTTATGTACCGAAGAGGGTATTCAATGCCACTGCTCAGATGCGTTACGCCAGAAAAAGCTAAGGAACTCATGAAAGAGGTGCATGAAGGCTTCTGTGGGGATCATGCTGGGGGCAGAGTTTGGCAAAGAAAATTCTAAGGCAAGGCTACTTCTGGCCAACTATGAACGAAGATTCAATGGAATTTGTACGAAGATGCGATAAATGTCAAAGGTTCTCCAAAATTCCACGAGCAGCTCCAAACGAGTTGAAACAAATGCAAAGTCCGTGGCCTTTTGCGGTATGGGGGATAGATTTGATTGGATCCCTACCAACGGGAAAAGGCGGAGTAAAGTACGCAGTCGTGGCAGTCGATTACTTCACTAAATGGGCCGAAGCTGAACCACTCGCCACCATAACGACCAAGAAGGTTCTTGACTTTGTCATCAAGAACATTGTTTGCCGCTATGGTTTGCCCTGAAAGATAGTTTCAGACAACGAAACCCAATTTGACAGCGACTTATTCACCGACTTCTGGGAAAGGCACGGAGTTATTAAAAGCTTTTCTTCAATTGCGCATCCCCAAGAAAACGGGCAGGTAGGCCGTAAATAAAACCCTTAAGGACACCCTGAAGAAGAGGCTTGAAGATGCTAACAGAGCATGGCCAGAGCAGCTGCCTGAAGTCCTTTGGTCGTATAGAACGTCTCACTGAATAGCGATAGGTCATACCCCATTTTCCTTGGCCTACGGATATGAGGCTATGTTACCTGTCGAGTTAGATCCCCCCTCACATCGACGCATAACATATGACCAGGACCAGAACAGCCAACTGATGATGGAGTCCCTAGACTCAATCGACGAGATACGTGAGAAGGCCCAACTCCGAGTTGCTGCTTACCAGCAAAAGGTCGCCCGGTACTTTAACTCAAAAGTCAAAGAAAGAAAATTCAACGTCAATGACTTGGTGCTACGACGAGTTTTCTTAAATACCCGCGACCCCACTGCTGGAGTACTCGGACCTAATTGGGAAGGACCTTACCAGATTGAAGAAGTCCTTCATCCGGGCACCTACAAACTTGCACGCCTAAACGGAGATCTCGTTCCACGATATTGTATTAAATCTTACTTTTTTACAAGTTTTGCAAAGAGGGTTAGCCACGTTGTATGGCCAATCGCTCATATATGTAAGATCCTATTTTAGGATCACTCGTAAAGACATGTTTAGTCCATTTTTAATACGAGATTATAAGGGACTGTACGCAGCCAGTCGTTCTTGCCAACCTTTGTAAATTTATTTTTACAAGTATTTGTTCATTACGTGTGTTGTTTTGCTGTATTACAAGTATTACGTTTCCTACCGAGCAGAAATGTTCGAACAGGTCGTGGTCAAGGCAAGTGACCAAGGACCTAAAACTCCTCGATCACTTGGGGGGCATATAAGGCACTTCGATAGCAAAGCGTACCATGAGGTATGTAAACACATGAACAAAATGAGTGAAAGCATGCTAAGGTACTTAGAGTATTTTTCAAATTTTATATTTTGTTAAATCAAGCCAAAGTATTATGCTAAGTCCAGTCATACGGACAAATGTTATAGTAAATGAAAATATTATAACATTATAAGGCAATCTTTTACACCGCAAGCATCATTGCTTGGATGTAATTGTTCGAATAAAAGGAAAGTTTGCTGCCCATGCAGCAAATTCAAAAAAGATATTGTCTTTACATCACGACCCATGGGTCGTGTAATTAAAGAAAGAAAAAATAATAATAAAAGCTCAAGAGGCATTAGGAGCAGGAGGGTCTTTATCAGCATTCTGATTGGTCGCATCCTCAACAACTCCTTCTTCCTCTGCGCCAGCGATGCTTGGGGAAGCATGGATCCTTGCTCTTGCCTCCTCTTCAGCCAATTGAGCAGTGCAGCGGGCCAGCTCAGCATTTCTAACATCTTCTGAAAGATAACCGAAGTTGGCGCCCTGATTGTTTTTCCAGAAGTTGTAAAAACACCGGAGCGTCGCGTTCTTGTACCTTTCCAAATCTTTGGCATTGGAAAACTTCAGCTGCTCTACTTGGCTCTCAAGAGTAGCGATGGCCTTGTCCTTGGACTGGAGCTCCTCGCCTAGTCTCTTGCATTCTCGATATTGGACTCGGCTGGCCTCCTGATACTTGTAACGCCCCAACTCCAGGGACCGTTACGGTGTGCCTTGTAAACAATGCTAAACTCGCTAATCGAGTCATTTGGCCAAAATCGTGAACTAAGTATGATTAGCGATTTAGGGATTAAAATTTTTGGTTAAGATGTAACGTTTCACTAGAACGTTTAATATATACATTGGGATCCCAAAAATATAATTTCAGAGTCTATTACAGAAAACTATTTACAACATGCCGATCTAAGCGGCAAAACAGGGTTTAACCCTAGTTCCTCTTTAAACCTCGGCCGTGGTGGACGAGCAGCTGCATATGTACACATCATCACCTAAGCTCTCCAACTCAAGGATGGTCCAGCTTCCTTTTGCCTTTACTTGCACCACAAAGCACCCGTGAGCCGAAGCCCAGCAAGAAAACACAAGAAAGCATGATATAATATCAACAATGATCATAATAATCATTAAGGACTATCAGTCCAAAACAGGTAGGTGACGGTAGCCAAAGTCACAAAAATGGGGTACAGCTCCCTTTAGCCATGTGACGATAGGGTCACCAGGGCTTAATTGATAAGTTGTCCTTTCATAAGTTCGATCAGGATAGGTGTATTGTGAATGGTCACCAACATAACCTTCCTCATGACCATAGAGTCATAACCTGGGGACAACACCCTTTAGCCATGTGACGGTAGGGTCACCAGGGCTTAATAAATAAGTGAGCCTCTCACTAGCTTCAGCAGGATAGGTGCATGGTGATTGGTCACCAACATAACCTTCCTCCCGACTCTAGAGTCGTAACTATGGACAGCGTCCCCTAGCCATGTGACAAACAGTCACCGGGGTCATATACCTTGGCTATGAACATCTGGTCTTAGACCAGGCAAGCGCTTATAAGTTCTTCGACCTTAGGGTCGGCCCAGCATTAATTCCATGGAGCCATTCAATGCATGTTCATCGACCTTAGGGTCGGTCCAGCATTAATGCCATAGAGCCATTCAATGCATGTTCATCGACCTTAGGGTCGGTCCCGGACTAGTCAGTGCCATACACAGGTAAGCCATGCCACCAAACATATATCACATGTTCAATATCCATAAACAAAGTATTCAGCATGCTTACTAAATAGGTGCTAGTACAATTAGGACCATGCATAAGCACAGAGGCACAAGCTCTGAACAATATCATAATCAGTACTCAAAACATGTTCTAATCCCATGTTCCTCATGCATCACATGCATAATAATCAACGATCCAACATGCACCAATAACAGCCATGCATGTCATACTTAATAATCAACCAACATGCATCAAGAATAGCCACACATGTCACATATACACAGGGTGCAGTTTTCTTACCTCAGATTCGAGCTAGAATGATAACAAGAACGACCCTTGAGAACGATCAACTTTTAATCCTTTAGCGGTCACCTAGTCATAACCAAACATATAGGATACCATTAATAAAAATGATAAATATAAGTTCCCAAACCAATATCTAGCCTCCGGGACATCAATCCATACTTAACCAAGTAGTAAGATCAACCCCGAGGCCTATGGCAAGCATCCCTAAGTCAAAAACCCTATTCTGGCCAAATCTGCCTCTATGGGTCGCGGCTCACCAGAGCCATGCCGCGGCTCATCTCCCTAACAGAGGCATTTTTTCCCCATAAGCCACCTTAGGCCGCGGCACACTAAAGCCAGGCCGCGACTCATTACCCAGATCAGCCAAAAATCAACAACACACCAGCTCGACCCCCCTGCGTTTTCCCTTGGAACCAAGCCCTTCAAACCTATCCCAAACCACAACATAACACCCAATTCAACCACCAAACATCCTCTACAACTCACCCTCATCAAAACCCAAAGTAAACATCACCCAAACTTCTATTAATTCAAACTTTCTACAAGAAATTCACAAGCTGAAAACTAAAGCTCAAAAACAGGGCACACCATAAAATTCATGGCTGGAACTTACCTCAAGCTTGATTTTGAATCCCCTTTAATGGATGAACCAAGTTCCTAAGCTCCCACCTTTGATCTCCTAGCTTAACTCCTCAATTTGGGCTCTCAAAATTCAAAGAAAAGTGAAGGGGAAAACATGTACGGGAGAGAAAGGAAGAGATGAGGATGGGGCTCTGTTTTGTTCTGTTTTCCACAGCCTTCTAAAACTCAAAGGCTGATATAAATTCTTAAGGTCAAAAGACCATAATGCCCCTAAGCCAAATAAATCCCTCTAAAGACTTCCGAGGGTAAAACCGTCCTTTCCCGCTTATCTCGTTAATTATAATTAACGCTCTCCAATTCCCGCTATTCTCAATATTCTCAAATACCAATAAATCATATCCCATTACCCTCTTACTCCCGGTAATGTTCTAGTCATCAACATGACCCCGAGACTCACCCCGAGCCCCGGACTTAAACCCGTTATGACTAGACCGAAACACTTACATTTCATGATCGTCTCATGCCGAATAGCTCAAATCAATCAACCTTATAAGGTGACCTTATTAATTAACCACAACCATGCACCCAAAATACACAATTACGCCTACAGCGGCCAAATTACCAAAATACCCTTATAACAATAAATACTCCCATATGCATGCATTTACCATCATATAATAATATAATTCACATGAGCATGCATATGATCATTAAATAACATAATAAATCAATTATGGCCCTCCCGGCCTCCTAATCAAGGTCCTAAACCTTATTAGGAAATTCGGGGCATTACAATACTCCTCCCTCTGTTTCCTCATAACTGCCTTCGAAGCTTTAGCCTCCGCTAGCTTTGTCACCGAAGCATCCCTCTGCTGGGTGACCGCCTCCAACTCCTTCGAATGCCTGACCTCTGTAGCCTGAAGCTCCTCAGCTGCTTTCGCCTGGTACTTCTCGATAGCCTTTGCCCGAGCCTGGTCGATAGTAGCTTGGGCGCTGGTGCGAGCAGCAGTTGCAGTCAGCAAAGCCTGTGAACAAAGGATAAAGTTAGAGCCTGTTGCAAAGAATAAAGATGGAAGCTAAAGAAATAAGAAATACTTACGCTGGCCATTTCATTTAGGGCCCTGTTCAGAATCTGGTCGACCCCCATGGTCTCTGCCTCAGCCATCGCGTCCTTGCAACGGTCGTACCTCACAATGTGTGCAAGGCGGTCCTTGGCTGCTCGTAAGGCGCGGTTCGAGAGTTTAGCCCCAATGGCTTCGTCCTGCTGGGTTTGTTCTTTGGCAGCTGCGGGCGGAGGATTCATCGGGGCAGGCGGAGTTTCCTTCTCAGCAGGAGCCGAAGGCTGGGCAGAGGTTTGCCCAGTTGGCACATCCTTAGGAGGATCTTCTGTTCGACTCTTCTTGGCATGAGGTCCTTGGCTCGATTCGCCGTTGTGTCTCCTAGACGACTTCCGCCGGACCAGAGGAACCTCTACTTCCTCCTCAGCCTGATATAAGTCAAAGACGTTGGGAGTGGCCATATCTGCATACAAGTAAACACATGCAAATGATAAGATAAAGGCAGATAAAAACTCTCGATAAAACAGAAAAGAGATCACAAAGTTTAATACCCAAGCTACAACTACTGGTCGCTACACTATTGACTTTATTAGTCATACACTCACTATCTGGCATGAAGAAGTCTGGCCCTAGATTTGGAGTATACGTAAAGTTGCCCTCCCCGTCAAATAAGTGACTGGGAATTGGCAAGCTATTTAAAAGCAAAATAACTGTACCGTTTTCATCAGAGGATTCCCCCAAGTCCACAACCGGCTCTTTTGCCTTTTGTTTCCCCTTGCCTTGGGGAGCAGAAGGCCTTTCTGCAGAAGGATTGCCCGTGGGCTCCCTGATTGTAACCCTCGTCGGCCTCCTTCGTGGAGGGGACGCAGGGGGTTGCTGCTCGGGAACCCTCTCGGCAGTGGCATCAGCAACCACAGGTCCTCTTGTTTCATGGCGAGGAGCCAGGAGGCCAGATAGCCTCAAATTTTCATCAGTAACCAGGGACTTGACGCTTTTTTCTGCGTCTGTCATCCTGGCCAGTGCATTGGACCTCAAAACCATGTCTGGTGTTGGGGTCGGACGTAACCATGGGCCTGAAAGACAAAGTATACTTTAAGAAAGATGAAGGAAATTTCACTGTTGAAAAGTATCAACCAGTAAAACAGCACTTACCTCCTCGAGCGAAGGCCAGGTTGTTGCTGGTCATGTCCGGAGTAAGGAAGTACTCCTTGCTGTACTGCCCCATGTTGGATATGTGCGTGGTGTCACTCAGGAACGTCCGGTTGGTCTCCTGGTGACAAAGATGGAAGAAGCCCATCCCATACTGCTGAGGGTTGGACTTGAGGTCGAAGAGATAATTGACCTCATGTGGGGTAGGTTCTGGCCATTTTTTGAGTTTGTACAGGATATAGAGTGTGGCCAGCATTCTATATCCATTCGGAGTAATTTGGAAGGGGGCGACACCAAAATAGTCGGCCACCCCCTGATAAAAAGGATGTAGAGGGAGGGTAGCCCCCGCCTCTATGTGATACCGAGACCAGGCACTGTATACACCTCCGGGGAGGTTAGCTCTTTGGTCTGCAGCAGGAATTTTAAGATTGACCCCTGTGAGAGGATACTTCCTAAGGTAGTTGGCAAGCATCCGAGGAGTCACTTGGCTGGTCGGGGAGAGATACCACTCGACATCAGGGAGATTCTGATGGCGAGGGCGGGCTCTAGTTTGGATATTAGGGTTAGGAGCAGGATTTTCTTGACCACTGGTCGAGGGAACCCTAGCCTGCGAATCAGGCTGGGCAGGAGAGTTTGGGCTATCTTCGGACTCGGGTCTTTTCTTGCCTAAGGATTTAGAATGGGCCATTTGAGGAGGAGATGGGCGAAGTCTAGGAGAAGATCGTGAAAAAGGGATCTAGTGAATTCGGTCGGTCGGTTGTTCTTCGCCTTCGAGCAGCTGGGCAAGAAGATCGTCGTCAATGGGCCGTTCACCTCCCCACAAATCTGGCCTTAAATTTTGCAAACAGAAGAATGAGGAGGTGAGGATAGAGAATTTTTTAAGACCTTCTAGAATAACGCTGATCGAGTATAAAAGTTAAGCTTTTATACAGTAGCATTCTAACAAAAAGCTAAAAAATTTCACACGAACAATTTGAAAAAACGGATCAAATGGTGAAAGCAAAAAGTTTTTCGTAAAAACTTTTTCAACTCCCCTTAGGGCGGGAAAAACTTATTTTTCGGCTGGTCTAAAAATCGAATTTTTACTTCGGTTTTACGTCCTAAAAGTATGATCCCAACTATCAAACTAACTCGTAACTTTTTTCACCCACAAGACATTCTATTGATAAACATCTCAACCTAGAAGCAGATAAACTCAACAGTCAACATACAGGAGCATGCATTACAAAAATAAGAAACATAAAGATTCAAAGACTTACCAGAAAGAAGGTCGTGGAGATTGGTAAGAGTTTTCGAAGATCGAGGAACTCTCGGGCTGAGTCTTGAAAATGCAGAAGAACGGTCTCTGGAAGAAGATGGAAGCTCTGGTTTTAGGGTTTCAGGAATGAGTAATGACGTGCGTAAAAGGAAAAAGAAAAACTTCGGAGATGTTATATAAGTTTGTCTGTGGCATTAAAAAATGTGTAATCATCAGTTTCCCCTTTTTCGAAGTATGGGGAAGCGAGATAGCCGTTGAATTATTACTGGGGAACTGAAAAAGTCATGATTAGACAAGAGTAGGTTACTTTTTCCAAGAACACACGAAGGGTTCTGACACGTATGGCGGGGTCACCGAGGGGTCGTTTACTCAAAAGTTTATTTATTGCTCGTAATAAATAAACTTGGGGGGAAAATGTTATCCAAAAAACTGGCATTGATGACGTGGCAAGTGATCCCTGAACACATGGCTGACATCAGGAGGAACTCTACTAGTGTATCGAGTAACCCAAATATATCCACATAATAATGTGGTCTCAATCACACAAGCACATATTCACATTTATACTCCAAACGGGTCAAATTGCTAATATACCCTTCTTATAAGAAACGGGCCCGCATACACATATTTAATATCTTTAAAATACAAGCGTGATTATATTATAACATAATTCACATAATAATTCAATTATTGCCTCCCGGCCCCCTAATCCAGGCACTAAGCCTTATTAGGAAATTTGGGATGTTACACATACACCTTTGAAAAGTCGCAGGTACATTGCATAATCCAAAAGGCATACGACAATAGGCAAAAGTTCCAAAAGGACATGTAAATGTAGTCTTTTCTTGATCTTCTAGGGCAATGGGGATTTGGTTATATCCCGAATACCCATCAAGAAAGCAATAATATGCATGGCCAGCTAAACGTTCAAGCATTTGATCAATAAAGGGTAATGGAAAATGGTCTTTTCTAGTAACATTATCCAGCTTTCTATAGTCTATGCACACTCTCCACCCGGTTTGTACTCTAATAGGGATTAATTCGTTTTTTTCATTTTCAACAACTGTGATCCCAGACTTCTTAGGCACAACTTGAACTGGACTAACCCATTGACTATCAGAAATAGGGTAAATGATACCTACGTCTAACAATTTTATGACCTCTTCTCTAACTACTTCTTTCATATTTGGATTTAACCTTCTTTGACATTCCCGAGAGCTTTTAGCATTCTCTTCTAGATGGATTCTATGCATACATATGGATGGGCTAATTCCTTTAATGTCTCCAATGGTCCAACCTATGGCTTCTTTATGTTTTCTAAGGACATCTAACAATTTATCTTCTTGTTCTTTATCTAAAGCGGATGCTATGATAACAGGTAAGGTTTCAGACTCTCCTAGAAAAGCATATTTTAAATTTTCTGGCAAAGGTTTAAGGTCTAACTTTGGAGACTCGGAGATTGATTGAACATGATCTAAGGGTGAAAAAGGTTCAACTTTGGTTTCATTTAAGGATATAGGCTCTAGCAAAGAATTCACATCATCATTAGAGTCATCAACATGCAAGTTCATACCAAATTATTTTTCACAAAAGTCAAGTAAGTCATTTCCATCATCTCCACAAATACTATCTATCATGTTAACTTCATGCACTTCCTCACACTCAACAGATTTAGCAACATTAAAAACATTTAATTCAACAGTCATATTTCCAAAAGATAATTTCAAAACACCATTACGAAAATTTATGATTGCATTAGATGTAGCTAAGAATGGTCTACCTAAAATGATAGGAATTTGAGCATGCATATTTTCCACAGGTTGAGTATCAAGAACAATGAAGTCAACAGGAAAATAAAATTGATCAACTTTTGTAGAGTCCAAGAACTTTACTTAGCTAAGTTAGATAGTAGTATAATAGTAGTAATAGTATTATCTTTATGACTGTGGATTATTGGTTCAGACCGGGATTTATTTGGACACTCATAGTAGTACTTGTAGATTTTCTAAGTTTAATCTATAGTTTAAGAATATTAATTTTAACCTAAGGTTTGATTAATATGACTGATATTGAGGATAATATTTATTATACTATAAGGTTTAGATAAGAACCAATGGGATTTTAGCACATGTTATGTATGAGTTATTAATGATTAAGTATTTTGAGGATTTAATTTATTAAGTTAAAATTTGAATACTCTAAGGTCAGTCAGCAGCTTTGAAAACGTTTAAGGGCTTAGTCAAGGCTGTTTACTCAATTCAAATTAAGCTAAAAATGTGTAATTTCGTGTTTAAATAATCAGCGTATGCTGATATATCGCAGCTATAGGGGGCGATATATTGCAGCACGTAGATACGGAAAACACGAAACGATGCACGTTTTCCTCGGGCATAATGGTCCAGGCGATATATCGCCTCCTTCAGCATATTTTGAATGTTTTCAAAATCGTTTCCCATTCAAACCTTCAACCTCTTGATAAGTCCAACACCTTTCTGAACGAGTCTTCAGCCTCTGCTGAACGATAATTCAAATTATTTTCACTTAAAAAGCCATTATTTTTATTCAAGTTAAATTAAGATCCTTTCATTCCTAAACTCTATAAATAGGACCTAGTACCCAACCATTATTCATCTTTTGCTCTAAGTTCAGAGGCTGCAAGTTGCTAGGTGAGTGTGAGAGTGTAAACACTTGGGTTGGGAATCATAAGCTTGATCATCATAAGCTTATCAAACACTTGGGGAAGTAAGGTTTTATAGTATTTCGGTTCGAGGTTTAGATTGGTCTTACAAGTCTTCAAGGTATTTCCACACCTTAGTTCATTGGTATTATTTTATTTTAAGTTCTCATAGTCTTCTACTCAGCCTTCTAACCTTAATCTTTATTTTGGTTAGGAAATCTAAGAACTTGCACATAAGTTTTTGGTAAGTATTTTCTCAATGGTTTAGTCCTTCCATTCCTTTCATTTCTCTTCTTCACTATACTCACTCTTATTCAAATGATTCTTAGGAGTGTTCCAAAGTCCCAACTCTGTCCTCATATCCCGGTATTTTGGTAAGGAAAATAGGATAGAATACATATGTTATATGTTTTATATGTTATTTTATGGTTTTTATGTTATGAAATATGTTATGATATGTATGTTTGTAGGCTTGGGCATATGACCCATATGACTAACAAGCCCCAAATAGATTATGGGCATATGACCTGCTTAGCTAGTAGGACCCCAAATAGATTATGGGCATATGACCTGCTTAGCTAGTAGGACCCCACTAATCTAATGGGCATATGACTTGTTTAGTCTATGGGACCCCAAGTAATAATGGTCATTATAGTATGTGTATGATAGAAGTGTTATGTTATGTTTTTATGTTTCTTATGAAATTTATGTATATGATCTATGTGTTAGAATTTTCCTTGCTGGGCGTTAGGCTCATTCCTTTTTGTTTATATGTGCAGGAAAGTAGCTATAGTGGCGGGTAAGATTCGTGGATGCTTGGGGAATGTGTATCGGTGATGAATGGATTCAAGGAGTCGAGAGTTCGATTCGAGGATGTAGATTTGTTTTATGGTTTTTACATGTATTTTTCCGCACTATTTATGTAATCTCTTTTCATTTCAATTAAGATATGTTTTGTTTTTAAAACAATGGGATCCCACATCCTAACCTAAATTTTATGTAAGTTTAACTCTTATTTTTACAAGTTTCTTAATAAAGTTATGGTATTTTCACTTGTAAGTTTTATTAAAGATTAGTATGTATAGTTTTCGTTAATGGTCCAAAAGTCTATAATGCCTCTAGGAATTTTCACAGAACGATCGGCTAATTGAAGAGTTATAGAGGTAGGTTTTAGCTCACCAAGACCAAGTTGCTTATAAACAGAATAAGGCAATAAATTCACACTAGCACCCAAATCAAGTAAAGCCTTGTTAATAAAATGATCACCAATAATGCATGAAATTGTGGGACACCCAGGATCTTTATATTTAACAAGACTCTTATATTGAATAATGGAACTAGCTTGTTCAGTTAAAAATGCCTTTTTAGGAACATTAGTGTTTCTTTTAACAGTACAAAGATCCTTTAAAAATTTAGAGTAGGCAGGAATTTGTTTAATGACATCTAAGAAAGGGATATTGATACTAACTTGTTTAAAAACTTCTAAGATGTCATTATATTGGCTGCCTTTTTTAATTGGAAGTAATCTTTGTGGGAATGGGGCTTTTGGAATGAAAGGATGGATTGGAATTTCCTTGTTTGAAAAGTCATTGGCATAAGAACTAGAAGGCTGATGATGGACCCAAAACGGGTATGTTTTAAAAATTTATACTCGCAAGCGCACGAATCGTATATGGAATTTAGTGTTCGTGTAAGCACGAGATCGAACCCAAAGGAGTTGTCTAAAATCGAAAAGAAAACTATTTTAAATCAAAAGTAATAAATTCTAACCTAGCTCCAAAGATTGATGAGTTTTAATATTATGAACATAAAATAAAAGATTGAAAAATAAAGCTATTTAAGAGAATAAAAATAAAGCAATAATAATTTGAAAATAAGTGTTAAAAGAAAAGATTATTAAGATACTAGAATCCACAAAATGTAAGTTTAATAATATTTATTAGTATATTGATTCCCAAGTTTTAGTGATAGTTAAAATAATTCAAACTATAATTTTCCAAATAGATTTATAATTTTAAGCACAAATTACTTCTAAAAAGATAGGATTTTTCTTCACTTTTCAAAATTATAATTTCAAAGCATTTAGTGTAAATCAAACTAATGAAATAACAAATAAATCAATGAACATTATTTATAAGGCAAAACATAATATTTTTGTTCTAAGCATGGATGTGTACAATTTAATGACACATCTTACACAAAGAATATTATGTTTTTTGCAAAATAAAGAACAAAGTGCATATTATCTAACAATCCAAAATATGAGATATTAAAGATGAAAGACGTATATGAAGAAGAAAAATCCATAAACTTGTTGCATTACAAGGGAAATCAACATACAACATAAATACTACCTAGTTACAAGTTGCTTCATCATGATCTTAATAATCTTATGAAAAAGATTAGAAGCACATAACTAGAGTAGAAATTAGAAAATAAATGACATACATAGTTGCAAAATGCTCTTGAAAAACCCAAAATGGAAGAGAGAATGGTAGAGAGAAAATGGGAGAAAAGAAGATGGTAACCAAAAATTCAACACCCTAAAATGGTCTTGAAATTCCATATTTATAGCCAAAATGAGATTTTTAAAATAATAATTTAAATTGATTAGATTAATTAAATAAAATAAATATGGTATGTAGAGGTAAATTATAGGGTGTAATGATGATGTTGTGGTGAAAATGTGTAGAAAAATGGGTAAAAAGTTGGCATTTTGAACATAAGGGACAAATGGTACACTTAGGCTCAAAATGGGAAAATGCAGCTATTTGGCTGCAGGTGGCAGGCGGCTTGCATGCGTTGGGCTTGCAGGTGTCTTCGGCCCAAATGGGCTGGTGGAAGCATTCGGTTGAAAAGGAGGACACGGGAAGGAGCTTCTTGCTGAGGCTGGCGTGGACAGGTGGCGGCAGCTGGGGAGATGCTCGGTTGGAGAAAAAAACAGGGAGGAGCTGGCTTGGAGGAGAAAGGAGGCAGGCGGGCTTGGGCTGAGGCATTGGGACTTTGGTCTGGGCAGAGAGAAAATGGGAAAAATGCCACAATCTCTTAGCTTTTTCCACAAAAATGCCACTTTTATCTTCTTTTTCAAGCATAAAAAATTGCAAAGTAAATCCTACAAAATAAGTAAATATTAAATTAGAATCAAATATTTTCAATTATAAAATAACTCATATTAAGTCCATGAAAATACTAATTGAAATTTAATTTACTTTGGCAATTAAGTTCAATAAAATCACATTTTTTTTAACTTATAATCTAACAACACAAATTTCAAATAATTAAACTACAACATATTATAATAAAATATCTATAAAAACATATAAAAAATCTAGAAAACTACAATAAGACTAATAAATTAAAAATTACATAACAACGTAATAAGTTAATTAAAAACTCAAGAACTAAGCAACAATTAGCACATAAAATATGGTACAATAACTCTATTTTGTAGAGTTATCAGCTGACTCTTTTCTTTTTCTTTTTCGTTTTCAACCTCGGGTATGTAATCGGGTTTGACAATGTTCTTTCAGGACCTAAGAGTTGAAATTGATTTGACTTCTCCATTATGACTAGACTTTCCTATCTCATATTGACCTTTTGGATTAGGGATAGGTTGACTAGGGAACGTTCCTTTTTCTCTATCAGCTAAAGCAGTGGCGAGTTGTCCTACTTGTGTCTCGAGTTTGGTAATTGATTGAGACTGATTTTGTAGGATTTGTTGAGTGGATTGGATAAATTGTTGTAAAGTATCTTCTAAGGAAGGTTTTCTTTGTTGCGGATATGGTTGATTTTGTGGGGCATGAGCTTGGTTTTGTGTGTTGTATTGGTGCCCTTGATTCATTTGGGGTTGATTTTGTCTCCATGAAAAATTTGGATGGTTTCTCCAATTTGGATTGTAAATGGATGAAAATGGGCTATCATTTGGTTTCCCGTAAGCATGAAGAGCATTGGCTTCCTCAGAAAAAGGCTTCTTAGTAGGAAGGACATGATTGGGCATTATGGCAAGGACTAGAACATATAGAACAAACATCTTTTCTTGGTTGTATTGGAGAGTTTATAGTTTGGCTTATGGCTAAAGCTTCTACTTTTCTCGCTAATTTGTCTAAGGATGTTCTTAAGTCTAATTCTTCTTTTACTTCATACATTCCTCCTCTTTTTGGTGAATTAGTTGACCTAAACCTAGGATCAAAATAATTCCATTGTTGTGAATTGACAAATAAATCTTCAAGGGCGCCCATGCCTCTTGTCCTTGAAATTTTAAAATTTTTCCAATATGCATAGATTGAATCATTTGACGATTAGATGGAGTCAAACCATCATAAAAATATTTCACAAGTCTCCATTTTTCAAAACCATGATGAAGAAATTTTAATAATAAATCTTTAAATATTTCTCAACATTCATAAAACTCTTCATTATCTTTTTGAAAAAACTCGGAGATTTCTCTCCTTAGACTATCAGTTTTAGACATAGGAAAAAATTTTAGTAAGAATTTATTACAAAGTTGATCCCATGTAGTTATAGACCCCGTGGGAAGGGAATTTAACCAAGCTTTTGATTTGTCTTTTAATGAAAAAGGAAAAAATCTTAGTTTGACTGACTCATCAGAAAATTTTTGAAATTTAAATGTTGAGCAAATTTCTAAGAAATATTTGACATACATGTAAGGATCTTCTCTATCTAACCCATAAAAAGATGGCAACGATTGAATGATTACTGGTTTAAGCTCAAAATGAGTAGCAGAAGTTGTAGGTAAAACAATGCATGAAGGAGCATTAGATTAAATAGGTGCAAAATATTCAAGCAAAGTTTTTTCAGGTACAACATTTTCATCAACAGGATTAGCAATAGGTTCCATGATGCTCAAATTTTTACTAATACTTTCAATTTCAAACAAAGATAAACATCTTTTTACTAATCGCTTTTCAGAGTTACGTTCCTAATGATGCATACAATTTTCACAAACAAGGCAACAAGGATAATCTCAAACAAGCAATTTTCTGATGTGGAAGATCAATTAAAACCCGCAACCACAGAGCATACTTAGAATTTTTAGAGATTTCACAACAATATAATTCTTATGGTTTACTTGTCCCAAGGCCTATTTGATTCCACTTACTCGCGCACTACTAACAACTCCCCGAGGTTAATTAGTAGAGGCGGATTGGGAATTTTGTTCAAATTTCCTTTAAGCAAAAATTGCTTATGGTGAAAGGACAAGATTTAGGTTTTTTTTTTTCAAGTATTTTTCACAATATTACACTAAAATATTATAAAAGACAAAGAAAAATAAGGCAAAAATTAAATAAGACTAAAATTTAGGCAAGAGTAGGGAGGCATAGCATGCCATCAACCATAACAAAATTAAGGTAAAAATTAGGAGGCACAAGTGCCATCAACTAAAACATAAGATAAAAGACTAGGAGGCAAAATTGCCATCAACTAGTAACTTGCGGAAATTAAATAAAATAAAAATTACAACAAGATAAATAAAGAAAATTATAACAAAGGTTAGGAGGCACAAGTGCCGTCAACTAACAAAGATTTACAAGAAATAAAAATTACAACAAAATTATAACAAAATTAGGAGGCACAAGTGCCATCAACTAAAAAAAACAATAAATATAGAAATATAGATATATTTTTTTTTTTAGTTTTTTTTTAAGTGGGCAAAAAATTAAAATAACTAGTAGAAGAATTCACTAACCTTGAGATAATTTTGTTTCTTTTCTCTTGCAACTCCCCGGCAACGGCGCCAAAAACTTGATGGACCCACATCGGGTATGTTTTAAAAATTTATACTCGCAAGCGCACGAATCGTATATGGAATATAGTGTTCGTGTAAGCACGAGATCGAACCCAAAGGAGTTGTCTAAAATCGAAAAGAAAACTATTTTAAACCAAAAGTAATAAATTCTAACCTAGCTCCAAAGATTGATGAACTTTAATATTATGAACATAAAATAAAAGATTGAAAAATAAAGCGATTTAAGAGAATAAAAATAAGTCAATAATGATTTGAAAATAAGTGTTAAAAGAAAAGATTATTAAGATACTAGAATCCACAAAATGTAAGTTTAATAATATTTATTAGTATATTGATTCCCAAGTTTTAGTGATAGTTAAAATAAATCAAACTATCATTTTCAAAATAGATTTATAATTTTAAGCACAAATTACTTCTAAAAAGATAGGATTTTTCTTCACTTTTCAAAATTATAATTTCAAAGCATTTAGTGTAAATCAATCTAATGAAATAACAAATAAATCAATGAACATTATTTGTAAGGCAAAACATAATATTTTTGTTCTAAGCATGGATGTGTACAATTTAATGTCACATCTTACACAAAGAATATTATGTTTTTGCAAAATGAAGAACAAAGTGCATATTATCTAACAATCTAAAATATGAGATATTAAAGATGAAAGACATATATGAAGAAGAAAAATCCATAAACTTGTTGCATTACAAGGGAAATCAACATACAACATAAATATTACCTAGTTACAAGTTACTTCATCATGATCTTAATAATCTTATGAAAAAAATTAGAAGCACATAACTAGAGTAGAAATTACAAAATAAATGACATACATACTTGCAAAATGCTCTTGAAAAACCCAAAATGGAAGAGAGAATGGTAGAGAGAAAATGGGAGAAAAGAAGATGGTAACCAAAAATTAAGCACACCAATTGGTCTTGAAATACCATATTTATAGCCAAAGTGAGGTTATTAAAATAATCAATTTAAATTAATTAAATTGATTAGATTAATTAAATTAAATAAATATGGTATGTAGAGGTAAATTATAGGGGTAATGATGATGTTGTGGTGAAAAATGTTTAGAAAAATTGGTAAAAAGTTGGCATTTTAGACAAAGGTACATTGTTGGGCTCAAAATGGGGAAAATGGCAGCTTGTGGCTGCTGGTGGCAGGTGGCTATTTGGCCTTGGGCCTGGGTGATTCGGAGGCCCAATTGGGCTGGTTGGTTGTAGCTTCAGGCATGTTTGAATGGCTTCTCTTCAGAAGGCGTTGCTTGTTGCTTGCTGCTTTGGAGGCTGAGGGAAGCGATAGCTGGCTGGAGGAGAAAGGATGCACTTTGGGAGGCACGGGCCTGGAGCTGGAAGAGGCGGCCCACGGGAGAGAGGGAAGCAGCTGGGCAAAGGGCCGTGGGCCTTCGGCTGGGCTTGGCTGGGCCCTTTTGATAAAAGCCAATTTTTCCATTCTTTTCCTTGATAATATCATTTATTTTTCTTCCTTTTTCTTGCTTTTCAAGATAAAATTGCAACAAATTATCTACAAAAATAAGCATAAATTAAATTAAAACTAAATATTTTCAACTATAAAATAAATCAAGTTAATTCTTTGAAAATATTAATTATAACTTAATTTATATTTAACATTTAAGTTCAACAATTGCATCTTTTTACTCCTAACTTAACAATATTAATTTAAAATACAACATATTATAAAAATCTAAAAAAAAATCAAAATAAACCAAATAAATTCAAAATTACTTAAAAACTTAATAAATCAATTAAAATTTCAAGAATTAAGCAATAATTAGCACATACAAAGTGGTAAAATAACTCCATTTTGTAGAGTTATCAACAAGGAAGAAATAGAGCCCACATTGATAGGGGTATGTAGAAGGACACCAATGTTTGTTCGATGACTACTTTTCTGATGAACCGGTGTATACAGAATATCAATTTCGAAGAAGATTTAGAATGCGTAGACATGTATTCCTACGCATAGTGCAAGTTCTAGAAAATCATTCGGAGTATTTCCATATGAGGTTTGATGCAGTCGGTAGAAGGGGGCTTTCGCCATTACAGAAGTGCACCGCTGCTATGCGAATGTTGGCATATGGAGTGCCTGTCGATTATGTTGATGAGTATGTTCGAATTAGTAAAATTACCGTTATTGAATGTCTAGTCAATTTCGTTCGAGGAGTGAATGATATTTTTGGGACCGAATATTTAAGATGGCCCAATGCTGGGGACATTCGTCGCTTACTTCAAATGGGGGAGGTGCATGGTTTTCCAGGCATGTTGGGAAGCATTGATTGTATGCACTGGGAATGGAAAAATTGCCCAGTAGCATGGAAAGGTCAATTCACGCGAGGTGATCACGGCAGACCAACAATCATGCTCGAAGCAGTTGCGTCACAAGATCTTTGGATATGGCATGCATTTTTTCGTGTTCCAGGATCCAATAATGATCTCAACGTGTTAAATCAATCCCCAATATTCACTGATATCTTACAAGGGCAAACTCCGAGAGTTGAGTTTACAATAAATGGCACACAATACAACAAGGGGTACTATCTAGCAGATGGTATCTATCCAGAGTGGGGTACATTTGTTAAAACTATCCCACTGCCTCAAGGAGAGAAAAGAAAATTATTTGCCCGATGCCAAGAAGCGGTACGCAAAGATGTTGAGCGAGCATTCGGAGTACTTCAATCTCGTTTTGCTATTGTACGAGGACCAGCACGTTTTTGGCAAAGAGATGTTCTCAAAGATATTATGTATGCATGCATCATATTGCACAACATTATTGTCAATGATGAAAAAGATGCATATGAGAGTTTGTTTGATTTTAATTAGGATGACGGTCCCGCCAACACCCTAATGGTTGAAGTATTGCATGGACCTATTTTTGACTTCCCGACAATGCTTCAAAGAAATGCTGAAATTCGTGATAGAAACATTCATCGCGATCTTCAGGCGGACTTGGTAGAGCACATATGGTCAAAATTTGGAAATCATTTTAATTAGCATTTTTTTTAATTATGTTAGATTGATTAATTATGATTATGTCATTTTATAAGCTCCTTTAAATTTCGTCTAATTTAAATTTCATGTAATATTTATTTATATTAATATATGGATTTAAAAAATTTAGTGTGACAATATTTATAATTACAAAATAATATATTAAATAATAATGTGTGGGGCTATAGTTGACAACTTTTGGGGTGGCGTAGCATTGGAGCATTTTTATGAAAAAAGTTGCCAAAAGTGATGTGGATGAGAGAGAAAATAAAAAATTATATTTTAGGATGATTTGGACATGTTAAGCAACAAATGGAGTAGCCACCATTGGAGTTGCTCTAAGGTGATTGACCTCTTTGCAGGCCTACATGTAGCCTCCCACCTACAAACGAATGAACAACAAAGACTCTTGCTTGGAATCTTCACTTGATCCAACAGCTAGGACCAACTGGTGTTTTCATTTCCATTTTAAATATGTGGAACCTGATACTAAAGGGAAATTTCATTTTGTATGCTTGATAAAGACTACAATTTAAAAAAATGTTAGGCATATTAAAGATTTCAAAATAATGCTACTTTTTGGCACTTTACCCAAAATACCCTTACCATTTCCCCCCTCACTTTTCACTTCTCATTTCTCTCTTCTCTCTTCTCTCTTCCTTCTCTCTCTCTCTTAGTTCACTCTCTCTCACCTCACAGCACCACCAACACCACCACCACACTAAATGTTGTATTTTGAACAGATTTGAGCATGATTTTTTGGTTTTTTTTGCAATTTTTTTCCAGATCTGAAACTCTGAAATCTGTAGAAAATCAACCTTGCTCGATGGTGGTTCAATGGTGCTCGATGCCAGCTTGATGAGGCCTTACCCTTGGGCAGTTATTGGAATGATACCAATTGGCACCTTCGCTACTAGTTGAATAAAATCATGATTTTTCATAAAAAAAAAAAACAAATTTGTTCGATGGTGGCTTGATGGTGCTCGGTTGTGCTAAATGCAATTCTTGTAAGAGACATAATTTTTCATTCGGGTGTCCGTTTGGGGTGCTTTTTTTTTATTTTTGTTATTTTTTCAAGATATACACTTTTGACATGCTCATATGCACATTTGTGAAGTGTAACACTTATACAAAATACAAAAGTGCAAACATACCTCATGTTTAAGACATCTTTTGGTATGTTTTCAGGTTATAAACTTCCCAAATGTGCATATGAGCATGTCAAATGTAATGCCCCGAATTCTCTGGTATGGTTTAATGGCGAGATTAGTAGGCCGAGAGGGCCATACTTGTTTAATTATGCCATTAAATGATATTATGCATGTATATGTGAATTATATTATGATATGATGTTATATGCGTGCATGTGGGTACACATTCGAATAATTATGCTATTTTGATAACTTGGCCCATTGAGGGTGAATATGTGTATTTGGGTGCATAACTTGATTTGTGAATGAGATTCCATTATTATGGAGATATATTCGAGCTATTCGGCATGAGACGGTCATATATAATGGATTAGCAGTTTTGTCATAACGGGGTCAATTTTGGGGTAATAGAAATGTTTATTTGATGATAAATTGGGAATATTTGAGACCAGGAGGAAATTTTGAAGGTTTTGACTATAATGTCCCCGAGGGTATTTTCGGGACCCAGAGCATTAGGTTTTATTTGAGGTTACTTAAGCTTGAAGTAGCTATCAGATAGAACGTACGATTAGAAAACCTCTCGTTCTCCCTTTCGATAGTTAGTTTTACCGTTTAAGCCTTTTCGAAGAAATCTCGAGTTCTAGGAGTCGGAATCAAGCGAGGATCGAGGCATAGCGATCCTAGGGAAGATCAGAAGCTTCTTAACTGAAGGATTTGATGGAAAACAACCCAATCGAAGGTAATTGAAGTTTAAGTTTTGAGTTTTTTTCGAGTTTCTAAGCTTTGAATTGATTTTGTAAATTGTTGAGTTTTCGGTTCGTTTGAACCTTGGGTTTTGAGGGTTTTGGAGTATTGGGAAGCTTGGGAACTTTGTTTTGATGATTGGGAAATGTTTAGGTATGATTTTGGAGGCTTTGGAGTGTTAAAAACACGTTTGGGAATGGCCCAGAGTTGGGGATCGCGGCCCTGCTTCGATGAAGCAGGTGGGGTTCTTTGTGCCTGCTGGGCGCCACGGCCCTTGATGGAGGGCGCCGTAGCCCTTGCTTTAATAAAATCTGGGGGCCACGGCCCAAGGTGCCAGGGCCGTAGCCCTTGCCCAGTTTTCGCCCCGTTTGCTCGTTTTGACCCCAGGAACTTAGTTATAGGCCTCGGGAGTGTTCCTACTACTTGGATTAGTTGGGATTGATCTTCCGGAGGCTAGATATTGGTGTGGAAACCTATGTTGATCATTATTATTGAGGATGTCCCGTGCTTGGTTATGATTATGTGACCGCTAAAGGACTAAAGGTTTATCGTTCTCACGGGTCGTTCTTTTAATCTTTCTAGCTCGAATCTGAGGTAAGAAAACTGCACCCTGTGTATATATGACATGCGTGATTATTATTGAGGCATGTTTATTGATAAATGTGAACATGGATTGCCTATTGAATGCTAGCGAATATTGAATACTTGTATATGTACTGACTAATCAGGGATACTAACCTAAAGAGTCAGAAGTGGCATAGCGTCATAAACGCCGAGCCAAATGAAGATTAGATCTAATCGACATCAGTGTTGAATGGCTCTAAGGCATTAACGCTGGACCGACCCTAAGGTCAATGAACTTATAAGCGCTTGTCTGGTCTAAGACCAGTTATTCAGAGCCAGGGCATATGGCCCCGGTGACTGTCTGTCACATGGCTAGGGAACGCTGTTCCAAGATTATGACTGTAAGTCATGAGGAAGGTTATGTTGGTGACTATTCACCATACACCTATCCTGTTCAAACTTATGAAAGGTTCACTTATCAGTTAAGCCGAGTGACCCTATCGTCACATGGCTAGGAGGGGGGGGGGGTGTACCCACTTTTGTGACTGTTGCGATTGTCACCTATTTGCTTGGACTGATGGTCCTGAATGATTATTATGATCATTGTTGATATTATATCATGCTTTATTGTGTTTTCTTGCTAGGCCTTAGCTCATGGGTGCTATGTGGTGCAGGTAAAGGGAAAGAAAAGCTCACCCAGCCTTGAGTGGAGAGCTTAGGTGGTGATGTGTACATATGCGGCCGCTTGATCACCACGACCAAGGCATTCTCAGAGGAACTAGGGGGTTTACCCTATTTTGCTGCTTAGGTCGGCGGGATTGTAAATTTGAAACAGTAATGACCATTTTGTACTAAGAACAACTTGTAAATGTTTTGATTAGCTCTGCAGAGCAGTTTGTAATGAAAATATCCATTTCCTTTTTAGTAGTTTTCACCTTAACCTATTAATTACACTTTGAGCACGTTTTTGACCAAAGGACTTGGGTAGCGGGTCAAATTTCCGGTCCACCGTTCACCGTAACTGTTCTGGGGTAATCAGGTCGTTACATAAAACGTGTAGATATTGAAAAAAATACCCAAAATAAAAAAAAATCACCACAAACGGATACCCGAGCGAAAAATTATGTCTCTTGCAAGAATCGCATCGAGCATCATCGAACCACTTTCGAACAAAGTCATTTTTTCATAAAAATCTTAATTTTGAAGGCCCCAGCGAATGGTTGCTCGATAGTGCTCGATGCCAGCTTGATGGGGCCTTCAAAATCAAGATTGTTCATTAAAAAATGACTTTGCTCGATGGTGGCTCAATGTGATTCTTGCAAGAGACGTAATTTTTCACTTGAGTGTCTGTTTGGGGTAATTTTTTTTTTTTTTTTTTGTATTTTTTCAAGATCTACACATTTTACATACTCATATGCACATTTGGGAAGTTTAAAACTTGAAAACATACCAAAACATATCTTAAACATGAGGTATGTTTGTATTTTTTTTTCAAGTGTTACACTTCACAAATGTGCATATTAGCATGAAAAACGTGTAGATCTTGAGAAAATACCCAAAATAAAAAAAATCACCTCAAACGGATACCCGAGTGAAAAATTATATCTCTTGCAAGAATTGCATCGAGCCACCATCGAGCAAAGTCTTTTTTTTTTCATGAAAAATCATGACTTTGAAGGCCCCATCGAGCTAGCATCGAGCACCATCGAGCAAGGTCGATTTTCTATAGATTTCAAAGTTTCAGATCTGACAAAAATCGCAGATTAACCCAAAAATCATGCTCAGATCTATTCGAAATGCAATATTTAGTGTCTTAAGTGAAATAAACATCATTGTATTTGAGAAAAAATTAATTACCCATAAATTTCTACGCAAAGAATCATCAAAATGTATGTTTCTTTGGTTATATTGTGTTTATCTCTACAAGGTGGCCGAAGTTATGGAGGTTTTTCTGGTGTTGGCGGTGGCATCACTGCCGTGGGTGGTGGTGTTGTGGGGTGAGAGAGAATGAACGGAGAGAGAGAGGGAAGAGAGAAGAGAGAAGTGATGGGAAAATGACAAGGGTATTTTGGGTAGAGTGTCAAAGAGTGGCATTATTTTGAAATCTTTATTATGCCTAGTATATATTTTAATTAGCACCATCTATGATGCATAGAATGTGAAATTTCTCATACTAAATTACACTAATGATAGTATGTCATGTAAATGAGTGCTATGTACTATTGGTACCCTCATATTTATTACAAACACCGAGAGAAATGATTGTTAGTTCATTGGCACGTACCACACTCAAGTGTTGAGTCTAAAGTTCAAGCATAATAATGATTAATGCTCAAGATGCCATAGTACTAAGATCAAAATTGTAAAACCCTAAATTGGTTATCTTAAATAGACAATATATTTTATAACTCTAAAGTATTTTTTGACAAGTTTGAAGCAGTTGTCCCGACATGTTTATGATATGTCGCGACAACTTGTTTTTTCCAGATTTATTTTCTTAAGTCTTAATCCTCTAGAAATCATCATATCTGTTTATGAAAAAAAAAATTACTTGAAATTCCGTCCATATAAGTTGGTATTCACTGAGAAAATATTATTTTATTTATAAGAAGACTTTTCTTTAAATAAAATATATTTTTCCATTTTTAGACTTTGAGATTTTTTGTCAATTGATTTAAGAATATTTTGTGAAATTTTTTTTTGACAAAATTGGTGGTAATGGGTGGATGTGAAAAGAAAGATTAAAAAAAATAAGTTTCCTTTTATTTGGAAAAGGAAACTTTGTGTAATAAAGAAAAAAAAATCAACTTTCTTCATTTAAATAATATTTTAAGATATTCTAATCCTTTACTGCAGATCATAGGCTAAACTAGGAAATTATTATAAATTCAATTGGTCAAAAAATTCGTTGGAATGAATCTAGATTGTCAGTTTGTCCAGATACACTATTTGTTGAGTCAGTTTCTCAATCTGTAACAACAGAATCTGACAGACTGTCATAATTTTCTAAATGAAGAATTTGTGCAATTCTCTCTTTGATTTTTGCAGATTTCATTTACTGCTTTGAAAGACCATTTCAGCTATAAATAAATGACCAAGCAGCTACAAATCCTTATCTCTTTCTCTTCTCATTTTTGAATATCAATTATATTTTTGAGAGAGTTTTTTTTTGTGAGATTAAGATTGGATACCTTAATCTAGCATATAGGAGTTGTGTAGCTTCATTTTGTATTCATCTATTTCATGTAGAAGCATGTGTCATCCATTGATAACGAGTTCAATAATAATCGGGAGAAGATTTTGTTAAGACTTTCTTCGGGGGGAAGAAAGCATTCATCAACCTTTGAAGGGAGTTCAAAAGCGTTGGTGTCTTGTCAAGAACTGAATTTGTTGAAAGGTGTACAAAAGCTTGTGGCATAAGTATAGAAGGAGTCTATCTATGTATAAGTCAATTGTGATTTTGTTCTTTGTGATACCTTACTAATCAGTTTCATTTCTAGGCGTAGTCCCATGGACTAGGTTTTCCGAACCACGTAAAAAATCTCTAGTGTTGATTTTTTTTATACTCATTTTTTATTTATGTAATAATTTGTTTATACAACTGGCTTAGTCGTTAGATCAGATTCAGATTCTGTCAAAACAACTTAATCACTATTTCGCATTATACTAAGTTGTTTAATTTAATCACTTGATATTAAAATACAAAATTTCAGAAATTATGCACAAATATTGCAAAATATTTATATGTACCTTTTATTTATTTGTTTCTAGTCACATACTTGCAATAAGCAAGAAAATAGATTTCTCACATATAATGTCTTAATTATATATATAGTGAAGGCTAAAATACCCCATGCTTTCAAAATGTTGTACTTTTATACCTAATCTTTTTTTAGCGATAAATATACTCAATGTCTTTAAAACGTTACACTTTTATACCCAATTTTTTTTGCGGTAAAGATACATAATATTTTTAAAATATTGCACTTTTATACCTATTTCTTAAAAGTATTTTGAGAAATAATAAGAAAGTAAAGAAAAATATAGGATTTTAGTTATTTTTAAAATTTTAAATTATTTTCACTCTCAAAATAATAAAAAAATTTAAGATTAGTAAAGTTAATCAAAATAATTAAAACTTATATTTCTTCTTTACTTTTTTTAAAAAAATTATATTTTAAATTGATAAAAATATATAAGTTTTTAATTATTTTTATTAATTTTAATAAAACATTTATTAATATTTAATTTAAAATAGTTATTTTGAGAAAAAATAAGAAAGAGAAAATAATTTAAAATTTAAAAAATAATTAAAATCTTTTATTTTTCCTTCACTTTCTTATTATTTATCAAAATAATAAAAAATAGGTATAAAAGTGCAACATTTTAAAAATATTGAGTATACTTGTTTAACACCCAAAATGTGTCTACCACTAAGTGGTAGTTGTAGTAAGATCGGGCGGTCGATCCACAAGGAAGTAACCTAAAATCAAAAGATTAGTAGAAAATAACACAAAAAGTTAGTAACAAGAAGTAAATAAAATTGTAAATGGAAAGAGGTTTGAGATTTTGGTATTGTATTTTTTTGATGAAATGATAAAGTGAGATAAGTGAGATAAATGTAAGATGTAATCAATAGTTTGAGAAATGGAAAGGTTTCAAGAATCATCCATATGCTTGCTTAGTTACTTGGTTATTTGATTTACAAAAATACACAAATAAATAGTTCACATCCCAACATTTACTTGGAAAATCTAACATTAAAATCCATATTCTTTTCTAACAAAAGTCCATTTGAGTTATAAAGTTCTTTACTTTAAAAGCACAAAGTTAATCTTATGAAAAATCTAAAAATGACAAAATACCCAAGAGCAATAATGCAATAGAAGATTAGACATAAAATTATATATCAATATTACTTTTACTAATTAGAAGCACATAGAAAGAGCATGACTAATCATATATACTATTAGCATAAGTAAATAAAGATAGAGATGAAAGAACATAAATAACTCAAATATATTACATTAAGAACATAGTAAATCAAAGTAGCAAAATAACATCACTTGCTTATGGAATCATCCCTAACCTTCCTAGGAAGATTAGGCCATTATGCTCATGATTCTCACAAAATTCTAAGAAGAAAATATGAGAAGAAAGTGAGTGAAAATTTTGCTATAGTTTCTCTACTCTAAAAATTACATACCAAATGTGAAGAAAGTATCCCTATTTATAGATGGAGAAAAGGACTAAAAAGAAATTAAACAACAAAATGGGGTTTACAAAATAAATCTGAAATATTAATAATAAAATATGATTTTGAAAAATAAAATCTTATTATTAATATTACCCTAGTTATTTTTGTGTATAGTCAAAATGCTCTTTTTCTAAAATACCACAAAAATATGATCTTTAAAGCTCAAAATAGCAATTTACAAAGCCCAATACCCACAAAACATGGCTGGTGACACAAGAGGATTTTGACCCATTTTTGGCCAATGAAAACGTGCCACATGGGCGGCTGGGTTGAAGAGAAGGCTGATGGGCTGTTGCGATTTGGGCCTGCGTGGCTGATGAGCTGCTGGAAGGAGTGGGCCTGCGTTGGGCTGTTGGGCAGCTTTGTTAAAGGAAAAAGGAAGCTTGGCTGAAGGAGTACATGGGTCAAGGCTGAAGGAGTACATGGGCGTGAGTTGCTGAAACGAGGAGCTGAACACGTGGCGGCTTCCGGCGATGACACCTGGCGACTGGACAAGGAAAGAAAAAAATGGCAGTGGTCATATTTGGGCTTGGGCCAAATGGGCTGAACCTCATTTCTTAAAAAATACCACTTTCTTCATTTTCTTTTTCAGTTTTAACTATTTATCTATTCTCCATTTTTATTAGTGTCCAAATGCAATTTATTTCCTGAAAAATAAACATAAATTAAATTAAAATTAATATTTTCAATTATAAAATATATTACAATAAATTCATGAAAATATTAATTAAAACTTAATTTATTTTACACTTTAAAACTAATTAATTTGCATTTTTTGAGCACTAATCAATACTTATTGCAAAAAAAAAAAATTGGTTATAAAAGTGCAACATTTTGAAGACATTGAATATATTTACTGCCAAAAAAAAGATTGGGTGTAAAAGTGCAACATTTTGAAAACATTAGGTATTTTAGCCGTTATTTACTCTTATATATATTTATATGTTTTATAATGAAATCAGCCACCCCACTTCTAGTTGGTGTTCTTTAATTAGCGTTAGAGCATCTCCAATGGAGTGCCAAAAAGCTAGGACAATGTTATACTTAGCACACCTTACAAAAAGTATAACTCTAATGACGTTCCAAAAAATGGATATTTGCGGCATAAGTACCCGACATGGACCCAATCTTTTTTTTAGCGGGAAAAGTACCAAATGTCACAAAAAGTGTAATTCCGTCTAATTTCATCCATTAGGTCTATTAATGTGATGACTAGACTGACACGTGTCACTTCGTAATTGGTCCAACCATTAATATTTAAAAAAATCATTTTATATAAATTTTAAACTAAAAAAAAATTAAAAATCAATTTAAAAAGATAAATTAATTAATTAAAATTTTAAACTGATTTTAAACATAAAAAAAATTAAATTAAATTAAATTGAATTAACTGTACTAGTGTACTATGTGTGCTATAGTGCTTGTTCTTATGGCTGTACTTATTTTTGTTGAATGGCTCACGAAATCATGGGACCCCAAAGAGAGTTATTATATTGGTCCTTTAGAAGAAGATTCTACTCCAGTTAATTTAAATCAGTAGCCTCTCAAGGTACCAATACATAATGTTATTTTTATGTGTCTGTGTATTTATTTATGTGAGTTTGAGAACTAATCTTATTGGGAATTTGTTCTTACGAAAATGCAAAAACTCTACCTTCTTGGAGACCTACAATGGAGACCTTCTATAGAGAACTTACGTGAGTTTTCATGGTTGTCATCATTACCCATCTGTCCAATTCACATTCTTTCTTCTCTTCAATCCATCCAATAAATGAGTCACTCATATTAAAGAAAGTTATAAACACCATCAAATCTAATACCCACAACTAAAATCAATAACCCATACTCACATCTAAAATCAATAAACCATATCTCAAATCTAATACCCACAACTAAAATCAATAACCCATATCCACATCTAAAATCAATAACCCATATCTCAAATCTAATACCAGATCTGGAGCCCATCGAAGTACCCACCCCAGATTTGAAGAGCACATGCGGAGACCTCCAGAGCACCATGATCTGAAGCCCATTCGCCTCCTCCTTCGATGGCTACTGGAAAAGCTTCCATCTCCGCCCACTGCATATAGAAGAAGAAGAAGAAGAAGAAGAGGCAGGAGTGGCTTGAGGTATAGTTTTAGGATTTTTAATTTTAATTTTTTTCAAAAGTTAAAATCAGATATAAAATATAAAAAAATAAATATCTAATTAAAATCAGTTTTATTTTTTTAAAATTTATATCATTTAAAAATATAATTTTTAAACAATTTTCTATTTAAAAAATTAATTAAAATTATTTTTAAAATAATTATTAGGTAGACCAATAAGAAGATGACACGTGTCAATCTAGTCATCACATTAACAAATCTAACGGATGGAACTGGACGGAATTACACTTTTAGTGACATTGAGTACTTTACCCGCTAAAAAAGAATGATTGGGTCCATGCTAGGTATTTTTCCCAAATTTTGGTTACTTATGCTGCAAATATCTCTCCAAAAAATGTGTCAAATTTGGCACATGCTAAAAGTTGTGCCAAATTTAGCACAAAATATAGCATGAGCCAAATTTGACACATGAATAAATAATACTGTTTTATTTACCATATTGTTACTAATTATTATAATTGAGTAGTTGACAATTAATAACCAACCATATATCATTTTTTTTTATTTTTTTAATGGAAAATTTCTTGGGGTACATAATTTGAATAATAAAAAATAATACAAAAAATATTTTTTGTATGTTCTCAATAAATATTAAATTAATTATTTACTTTTTTTGTGTTAATTTGCATATTGTGCATTGGAGGACAATTGTAAATATTGAGTCAAATATAGCATTAACTCAATTTTTGTACTAAATTTAGCACAAAATTTACATATCGGAGATGTTCTTGGTGAAATGATAATGAAACAAACCAAAACACCATAAAAAAACTCATATTTCAAGACAGTATGTAATACATATATAATTTATGTGTGATAAATAGTTAGTTTATTCATATTTCAAGCTTTGAAAGCTACATGTAGAATATGATTTTGGCACTCTTGAATTTGTTGTGAATTGAGAAAGTAGTTATTGAAAGCTTTTATTTTGCATGCAAATTATTACATTGTATTTACAAAAATTAACCATTAACACGGCATAACTGGACTAAGGTGGGCCAAGCTTTAGCCAAAGATACTCATGTCCACAACTCTAAATATTAATAAAAATTTATTAAAATTTTAAAAATTATGAATTCTTAAATATAAAATTTTACAAAAAAACAAAAACTTTGTAAAATATTATAATATGTATGATAAATTTTAAATGAGTAATCATGCAATAGTTAACAAGTTCGAGAACTATATTTCAAATCTGCAACAAATTTAACAAAATAATGAATGATACGATCAACCTTCTATTTCAACCTCTTAATCAACTTCTATCTTCAAAAATATATGTTGGAGTATTTTTTTTCAAAAAAATGTCATGGTGGTGTTCGTTGTAATTACGATATCCTTCCTGCAAATTTTTTGAAAATTCCGAATAATTTACAATGCCGAAAACTGAGTTTCTGATATTACGATTTATCACGCGTGTTCAAAAAAATACAAATATATTTTCGGTACTGTAAACTATTCAAAATTTTATAAGAATGATATTGTAACTACAACGAACATCGCTATGAACATAAAATATTTCGACATGTAATTTTCAGTATAGAGGTTGACTAAAATATTGAAATAGGAAGTTAACATTCCTCTCAACAAAAAATAATCAACATTATGCTAAACTCACCCTATTGTCTTTTCGTAGTTCATTGAATGATTACTTTCACTAATTGGTCTTGGGGGGCTAACTCCCGTTATTGATTACAGTCTAGTAAATTACTACGAAGTTAATTTTACTTGAGTGCACAACCAGAGCCCATAACAAAGTACAACTTAAAATTTTGAAACCAAAATGATAGACTATAATTTCGAATCCATGTTTGACAGAAACCTTACTTGAATACACATTCTGCCCTTTACAAATGTTGTTATCATATAGGCATATATTATATAGCCTATGCAAGTTTCAGCTGCTCTAACAACCAAAGCTTATTTTACTTGTAATAAAAGGGAGAAATAAGGCAAAGGTGGTTTTGATACTTAATAGCATGAAATACCAACTTAGGTACAAAAGACCAGTTTATGATGAAATCAACTAGAGAAAGTCTGTCAAGATTTCTACCAAAGGAATGTCACAGATCTTCAGTTACCTGTAAGAACAAGAAAATAAGAGAGCATGAGTTCTGAAACATTACAAATCCAAAGTAGAATTGAACTTGTAAATGACACGAGTGTATAAGCAAATAGATTGGAAACACAGTAAATAATTATAAATGGAAAATAGACCTATGTTATAAAATAATGCTGTATGAAGTGTGCATTGGTACCATTGAAGTTCAAAATGAAGAATTTGCTGTCAGTCAAACCAAAAACCAAACTATGAAGTGTGTTGATTTTCTTTCTTAAGAACTCTACCTTTGGCATGAGATCAATTTATGTTAACCTCGCCGACCACTAATTTTATCGATACGCTGCTGCTGCTCCTGGTTGCTTTGATGATCAGAAATACACAGTTCTACTCTCTGAGCAGCATCAACGAGCCCGCGAAACTCTGTCCAACCTACTGCAGTAACTATCATCCTAATATCCCTTCGAAGGCCGTCCTCAAACCGCCTACACATATCAACTTCGTTCGCTACCAAGGCTCGGGCGAATCTCACCAATGAAATAAACTTATCCTCATATTCTCTCACAGTCATATATCCTTGTTTCAGTTGCAAAAACTCACTCAGCTTGGCATCACGATAGGTACGTGGAAAATACTTATCATAAAACTCACGACGAAAATCTCCCCAAGTTATGGTTGATGGATAAGGATAGCAATAATGTCTCACCCCCTTCCACCAATGAAAAGCATCTTGCTCTAGCAAAAACCTGGCGAGGGAAAGCTTTTCCTCGTCTGAGCAACCAATGATATCAAAAATCTCTTCAAGCCTCTGTATCCACTCCTCGGCATCATCAGGACTAGCAGAACCGTTGAACTTCGAAGCGCCCAAATTATAAATTCTCTCAATTAGTGTTTCTCTCTCTTCTACTAATGGGATCTGATTAATTGGAACAGCAATTGTGTCCATTGTCTGCTGTGGTCTACCATTTGAGGTCTGCGCACCAGATTCAGGCATGTTAGAAGTGGCTTCACCTACCACCCCAGGTGTGGTCTCAGTTACATCTTCTGCAGTTTTAAGCAGGACCGCATGCTGGTTCTTTCGAGAGCAGTTAGGTTGGCGCATAATGGACCTGCAGTGTAAAAGTCAACAACTCAACATAAAGTATACAATGCAATGAACCCATATCCAGCAATATATAGGGCCCTTCCATGAAAATGCTATGTTTATAAACGGTTAGTGTCACCATATGCCCCAGCCTATGTTTCAAGTTAAATGTACAAAGGCTACCAAATTGTGATCTTCTAAGCACATGATTTACGGATTTATAACCAGTCAATGCTAGACTATACAAAACAAGTATTTCCATTGAAAAGAAAGATGAACAATTTTTTTTATAATTAATTTACACTTAATCCCAAGTTGTTTCAACTTTCAACTTTTTTCACAAATTCTTATATACCATATGGTATACTGTGAGATACATTGAATGTTTTAAAAAAAATCAGCACTTAGACTAATGTATACATATGTTTTATTGAGGCCAACCTGAAGTTAAACAAGCTTGAAAAATAAACTTCTGTCTAAAAGTATGAAAACAGGCAAGTGGGGAGGCTTTAAGGCTGTATATTATGAAAGAGCTGCTTTTATTTTTTGAGAAAGGGAAAAGATTCTCATTAGTTTTGCAAAATCTTTGACAACCCGAAAGTACTCGTTTAAACATGTTTAGAAAGGATATAGCTTAGTGACCTCCCAAATTGTACCAAAACTGAGAGGAGCAAAATTTTCTATATTCTTGTAGGTCCTGAGTTCTTGAGACTCTTGCGCCACAGTCTATAATATTCAATCATCACAATTCAAAACGGAAAACAATGAAAATAATGCATTCTTCAAGTGCCATTATTTTAGTAATTTATCCCTATTTATTGAAATTAGTTGAGAAAAACACCTAACACAAACTACAAATACCAGATAACCAATATCATCATAGCATACACTTGTGGAAGAAGCTACAAGGCCAAATGAGAAATGCTTTTGAGAAAAAGGAATAGAACAAAACCAATGTTCTTAGACAACCAGTCCCTTTATAAATATTGATCAAAACCAAAGCCTCTGGATACATTAAAACCAGTCCTAAAGACCTACAAATAGATTTCTAAACAGTTATTATCATCAAGTATAATATACAGCTATTCATTTTGGGATTTCAATTAAATATCCATAACATGCATGAATATATATAATTATCCAATATCCATAAATATATAATTTGATCATTTGTTTTATCTTCCATTTACATAATGTAAATGATATTGGAGAAATTCAGACTTAACAATTTTAGAAAGAAAAAAAATAAGTACCAATTTATCTTTAATTTATTTTCAAGTAACAAAAAAAAAATCCAAAATTCATAAACCCTAAGAATCACATTTCCTAAAAAATAAAAAGAACTAAAAAACCAGGAATCACATATCCTGGAAAAAAAAAGAAGGCAAGAATCACCTGAAAACTAAGAGCAGTAATTGGAAATTGGGAGTCGCAAGTTGATTCTGAGAGTGCAAGAGAATTCAGTTTTTGGAATTTTACAAACATGCATTGATGCAAAGCCAAAAGATTTTTCTAACTTCCACCGAGCTTCAGCGTTTGGTTTTGAACAAATTCTAATAATTTTTTATATTATATATATATGTACATATACGAGTAATTGGTAAAAAATGGGTTGCATTTTTTTTTTTTTCAAAATTACCTCAGTCCGGCTGTTTAACAATTTCGAACAATTCTTTTACTAGTTGTCAGAAATTTTTTGACAAGCTATAGGTGTTGAAGACCATTTTATAAAAAAATAATCAAAACTAGGATAAAATAAATTTGAAATGACCCAATATATATATATATTGTAGAGGGTCTCAGTGCAATTTTGACACATTTAGAGATATCAATGTCGTTTCACCAAATTAAAAGAAAAAAAGTTTACCTTTCCCTTTATACCCCTATAAAATTGTCGTTTGGAGTGTAAGCATTAAGAACTATTTTGTCTTTTCAATTTTAACTTTTAATTTTTCTCAGATTTATTTTTAGTTTTCTTTTCCCCTTGCTCACGATACCCTCCTCTCTTTACTCCTTCCTTCTACACTGTCTCTTGTACCTTTCTTCCTAGCTCTGAACTCTCCTTCGCCTCACAGGTTCGCCATTTTCACTTTCCATTAAGCTTTTCGTTTCTAGTTCGCTAAAGGGATTTCTTTGTTTATTAGTTTATATGTATATACTTATTTATTTGAGTATTGATCTTTGTCCATTGAGTTTGTACCTATTTTTCTATTTTCTTTGATATTTTCAATTTGATCGGAAAAGGGTTTGTAAAATTATCAATTGGGTTTAATGGGTATTTTTTATTCTGCATTTTCTCTCTCTGACCTGAATAGTTTTTGTGCAGTTCGAGTATGGAAGATCTGGTTTAAGAATAGGTTTAGGCGTTAATCGAATTGGGACAAAGTAAAATATAAAATTGTTTAGCTTGTTCTAATTGTCTTAAAGTTATTGATTTAGTGTTAAAGAGAAACAATAATAGGTAATGGTTTTAATAGATTGTTTCTTATCAGTACTCTCCATCCTTTCAACATGGAATTTTCTTGAAATGAAAGAATTTGTTGCGTTCATTTGTTTTTTTTTTATAGATATTTCTTTTATTCTATAAGAAAGTGTTAGTTTTGGGGGGTATTTTGATTATGCAAGAGTTTGATTTATTGTGATGTCCTTTTTGTTTTTGTCTATTTAGCTTGATTTCTTATCCGGGTATTTTGATAATTGAACATGTATGCATTCTCTGTGTTTGTATTTATGTGAGGGTTGTGGTTGACTTCAATTGGTTTTAGTAGAATGTTAAATTGCTGAAGGTCAATCTTCTGTGATGCCATAAAATATTATATTCTGGGTTTTGTTATTTTCATATGTATGTTGTTGTATGTCTGATTTCGCTTTCCTCTAAGAATGGATCTTGTGTCTTGGCCATGCTTAGTTTTTGAATTACTCGTTGTCTTTTGCGTTTTATGTCATGGATGGAGTGCTACTGTATGAGATCGCATTGCAAGGAAAGTAAAAGTTACATATTCTAATTTTTAAGATTGTGTTTCATAAAGCTTCTTCATTATTAAGATAGTGAATCATAATCATGTTATCGCTTTGAAGCTGATATCTTAATGTTTTGTTGACCATTCATAAGGGCAGTTTGGATTTGAGATAAATAGTTTTCCCTTTTTATTTTGTTCTTTTTGGTCAAGCTTCATAGAATTGTTAATGTCATATGTGTACTTTGGCTATGTCATCCCTGTACTGTGTTTTATTCTTCACTTGTCTTCCAATTTATAGCTTCATGATTTCATGTTAATTTGTAGAGACCTATTGTTGCATTTTGTTTTTATTTGAGATTAGATCAGTTAGAACTATGCTTTTGTCCACTGCTTTTGATAATAACCTAAGGGAGTTCTTAGTCTTCTTTCAAATTCTCTAATCTACTTCTATTCGAAAATGTATTTATCCTTTTTTGCTTATTCCCTGGACAGTGATAAGTAAAGATGTCTAGAAGATATGATAGCCGTACTACAATCTTCTCCCCTGAGGGTCGTCTCTACCAAGTTGAGTACGCAATGGAGGCCATTGGTAATGCAGGTACCGCAATTGGAATATTGTCAAAGGATGGTGTCGTCTTGGTTGGTGAGAAGAAAGTAACATCCAAACTCCTGCAAACCTCAACTTCCACTGAGAAAATGTACAAGATCGATGACCATGTTGCATGTGCTGTGGCCGGAATAATGTCCGATGCCAACATCCTGATAAATACCGCAAGAGTTCAAGCTCAGCGCTACACATTCTCTTACCAAGAGCCAATGCCTGTTGAGCAGCTAGTTCAGTCACTTTGTGACACTAAGCAAGGCTACACACAGTTTGGTGGTCTCCGACCCTTTGGTGTTTCATTTTTGTTTGCAGGGTGGGACAAGAATTTCGGCTTCCAGCTTTACATGAGTGACCCTAGTGGTAACTATGGTGGCTGGAAAGCTGCTGCAATCGGTGCAAACAACCAAGCAGCACAATCAATGCTTAAACAGGACTACAAGGACGACATGACAAGGGAAGAGGCGGTCCAGCTGGCGCTCAAGGTTTTGAGTAAGACCATGGACAGCACAAGTCTTACTTCTGAGAAACTTGAATTGGCCGAGGTCTACCTTTCGCCGTCTGGAAATGTGAAGTACCAAGTTTGCTCGCCTGACTCTTTGAGCAAGTTGTTGGTGAAGTTTGGTGTGACTCAACCAGCTCCAGAGTCTTCTTAAGTCATTTTTATACATTTTCATGGTATTAGCAAAGGTTGGACTATCTCTTCAGTTAAAACTATTCTCCAGTGTCAAACCATTTGTGATACTTGATGGGTTTATCTTTTAAGTATGTTGTAAGTGACATTTTTCTCTAGTTTAAATTGTTTGGTATCAACTAACTTTGACTCTTCCGACCTTGCTTTATTTTCTTATTTTGGATGTTTTTTGGAGTGAAATTCTTTTGAGTTTGGTTTCCTTGTTAATGTTGTCAACTTGGTACGGCCGACATATGATTTTAATCAACTTACATTAAAAAAGGTATTGCCTTAAGTGAACACGTTTCCTTTGTTTTTTAGATGTTAATTTAAACCTACCCCTAATGAAAATAGAGAAGCAATAATGAATAAATTCTTTTTAAAAACAAAATAAATAGAAAAAACTTCATTCACGATCATTCCTCCATTTTTTTTAAGAGTAACGATTCCATGTCTTTCAACAAAACTAAAATTTATAGCTTTCAGGGAAATACAAGGCAGTAGTGAGATGTAAACTAACACAGCACAATGTATAGATCTCTACGTTTAATAACACATTCAAGTATTTAGCTGGAATTCTTAAGATGGGGTCAATTCTTAGTCTGCCCGAAACAGCTATCCAATTCCTTTTTAAAAAACAAAATCTGGCTGAGTCTGTACAAATTTGCTCTAGAGATGTAGTAGCAAAACCATCTCTTCCTCTTCTAGTCCCCAGTTGATGCGGCATTTTGTATTTCATCGTAGGTTCCGGTTTCCTCGTTATACGAGTACCTAAGTTTGACAAGAAAACATATATAAGAAGCCACTGAAAACATTTACATGATTTATGAGCACAACACATATATCTTGTTATCTAATATATCTACTCGTGTTAATAGGACGTGTCCACTACAAGTACAGGCTATATACAGCATCATACATTTTATCAAAACTAGGAGAATCAATATAATAGGAATCTTGCTAAGGCGATAACTCATAAGGCAATATCAAAGCAATCACACATTGGAGATCAGTGCGTTGCAAACCAACGATGAGTTGTAAGAATTAAAGCTGTGAAGTTTGAACCTTCCACATTCACCATAGCTGTTGAATGACCATATATATTAAAGGGTGACCTGAATTCTAATACTCCCACCAACTCTCTCTCTTGCTAGTCCCTAGGTGTTCTATCAACATTAACTGCCTAATTCATGAGAGCTGGAGTCTGAAAAAACTAAGTTAATTTCATAGGCGCTTTTGCAACTAACACTAGCTAGATAGTGACAACCCTAAACCTTGTCCAGTATCTGCTTGTACAGCAACACTAAGGCAACTAACCCCCAATGAAACTGTGGAAGTTTGAGAAGGTCATTACTTTATCTACAGTCATGCAAGCAAAATCAGACTAGTAATTTGCTTCCAAGAGGACTCAACTTGAATAAGTTGTAGCATATACTAAGAAATGTATAATACAAGAGTTTCACATATTGTTTATGGTGGTGATATTAGTACAGAAAATAATAACAAGCAAGAAATTTTGGCATGTAACTTATTAAGATTATGGTTGTCCAGAACATAGACAAGGAAAAAAGCATAAATAGAAAGCAAATTAACCAAAATAATAAACATGCAAATTTGTTTCCAAGAGCAAACGACACATGTGCATTACCATTGTCCTGTCGAAGCATAACAATACAGTCCAGTAGATGGATCATAATAATAGCCCAAACTGCTGTTGTAGTAGTATCTGAAGAATCAGCCAAGAATAACCAACAAAAAGTAGTTAGTAAGCAGAAAGAAAGAAAGAAACAAACAATGCACTGCACATGAAACAATCATAATTTATACAACAATAACATAGAACCTGCAGAACATGAAAGTTTTTAGAAACATAGATGAAAAACAGGTTCAGACACTGGAAAATAATTGACTTACTTCCAAGACCAGAAATTAACTAAATAAAGCTCAGAGATAACAAAGAACAAAATATTCAGAACTATAATTAGCTTATGTCTAGTTCAGATAGAAACATATGAATAAGCTAACAATCCTTCCCCATCTAGAAAACAACATTTTGTTTGGATCTAGTTAACCAGGTCATATAGATTAGGAGAAATGTTAAGAGACAGGTAGCAAGTTTAAGGGGTGGTACAATATGAGAAATTGGGACAGCAGGCTATATAATCTATTATATGGTTTAGTAAAGATGTTATTAAAGAAGTGAGGCAGTGTGATAAACTCTCACCTCTTGAGAGGTTTCCAGGTCCTTTGAATAACCTGGTTTTTCATTTTGTAATTTGTTCAATTGTGATCCATAGAAATCTTCATTTTGCCTACTGTTTCTCTGTTTTGGGTTCCTATTAATTGGTATCAGAGCCGACTCTAATACCACTAATTACCACTTAGGTTGAACATACTTCCAAAAGGGGAGCCAAAGCGGTTAAAGATCACCAACTTAAACTATTCCCATAGTCATTGTGGGATCCTAACAAATTTATAGAAATATTTAAGAATTAAAAAACAAAATCTAAAATTTTTTCCTGAAAAGAATCACACAAATTGTCTGCAGTTGAAAAAAATGGTAAAGAACACTTAAGCATCGGAGATACCAACCCTTCCAATTCAGTTGGAGAATCTCTTCAGGAAAAGCCAAGTTGACATTATATTAATGAAACAAATCTGTATTAAACAGAACAGCTATATGTATCTCAAGAAATGCTTGACGTGGTAAACAAAAAAAATTCCAATAACAAACTAACAACAACAAGAACCAAAACACAGACCAATTTCCAATATATCAAGGGGAAAGAAAGGGAGAGAGAGGTACCCAGAAGACTCGTCAAACACATAATCACTTTGTGAAGTCCCACCTGCAGACCAAAAAATAACCAAGTTCAGACAATATATCGAATTATTTTATCAGAAGATGGGTTAGCAGTAGCATTTTTACTTTCAGAATAAATAAATCCTTACTTTCAGAGTTAGCGTTTGCACCGTTGGTTGGTTCACCAGTTCCATTAGAAGATGGCTTAGCAGCAGCACTTTCATCATCCGCAAATATATCAAATGAATCCTCGGATGGATTAACAGGGCCTGAAGAAACTATTCCAGCATCTGTTAAACCAGACAAAATGTCCTTCCCTGCACTTCCAGATGGGCCTTCACCTCTTAAACGAGCAAGGTTTTCATATCCTTCTGAAATAATAACAATGCAAGTTAAAACCACAAGAGTAAGTTAAAAGAATGCAGGAGCGTTACAATAGAAATGAAATCGCATGGTTCAATGACATAACAGTAAAAAATCATTGAAAAAACATTTAATAAAATAATAAAAATATGGAATCGCATGGTTCAATGACATAACAGTCAAAAATCATTGAAACATGCATATTTCTGGAAAAGCCCACACACAAAGCATCTAGACGGGTTCTAGCAAAAATATCCACTAGGTTCCTTTTTTCTTAACCAGGAAAGAAGGTTGCTGACCAGAAAAAAAGTTCAAAAAATTTTACTCTCACCCAAAATTAAGACTGAAAAAACTATTTATCATACCTGCTTCACGCTCAAAAACCTCTTTCTTTTCACTGTACACATCTGTAAAAAAAGTAATTAAATTCAATAAATAACCAAAGAAGGAAAAAAGAAATAAAGATCATGTTCTACAACTAGAAAATTTATTACATGACCATTGGAAAACCTTAACAGCTTTCTGTAACCATGTATACAGCATAAATGCACCATTTTCTCCTATGAAATATAATACATATACAAGAGTATGTCCATTTTGCGATTTGAAAAATTTAAGTCTAAACTACAAAATGTTCATAAACATATAAACAACAACAAACAAACTTAAAGTTCATATAATAAATTATGAAACTATGTTTGTGCTTCCGTATCAACAACAAACATAGACACAAATTAACAAACTACCTACCGTATTCGCCATTCTCCAACAACTTCATGGCATCTTCAGTTAGCTGGTCAAATATCGCCTTTATTTCAGGCGGCATTTTATCCTTCTTGTTATTCGAAGTTCCTTTCAATCTCCTCAAAGCTTGCAAAACCTATCATGTAAAACAACATTAGCACAATACTAAGTCAATCATACAGAACAAAAATTTAAGAGTTGTTCCAGTTCTCAGGTAAAGAAAGGCATATAAAATACAATGTAGGGGATTTAATAATGTCACCCATTACAGAAAAAAAAAAGACAGAGGAAATGTTGCTGACAAGTAAAGGATGTGTTTCAAGAAAGCAGGAAAGAAATTTAAGAAGAACAACGTATGGTGGAAAAATTATAAATAAAACAAGATTACCGTTTCGCCTGGCTCAAGAGCATCTGCTATGCGTCTTTTCATCTTTCCAATTTCACGAGACGTAAGTTCTTGAATATCATCATCATATTTTATTACTACTTTACCAGCGTATTTTGGTGCCACTTCAACACTATCAAGCCAAGCATCCTGCAAGAATTAACATGACTATGAACAACAAGTGTAATTCTACTTTTCTCTAAACTATACATATAATGAACAAGGATGTAATAACGATTGGTTAAAAAGGAACTGGCCCCACTTCTGATCTAAAGAGTAAAACTCAAAAGTGCATTAGTGTACACATAATTCTGCACGAAATTAAAGTAGCAACAAGGCACAAATTGAATTAAATGACAGGAAAAACAAGACTAATATTTACCAAGTTCGTATAAATTCAGCCCCATATTAAATGAAGTATTAACGATAGCTAGATTGATTCTACTTACACAACACTACATTAATTTGGTTAAACTTATGCACACACTATTTGGTCCAAAGGGTCTACATCCAGAATTTGAATATGTATGTATACGGTATGTTCATTCAGCACAGCCCAGTTCAAGAATGTTTACCTTGATTTCATTTTCGTTGACATATTCCACAAAATTGCCGTCAGCATCAAAATATCCTTCTTCCCTCTCTTTGTCTAAGTTGAAAGGTTCAATTTGAATGCCATCGTCCACAAAATCCTCGTTTTCCTGTCAAAAGACACTCCGCATCATAGGCTATCCTTTTTATTTCCATTGATCCCAATAAAGAAGAATCTGGCCAAATCATCTTGAATCGAAAAAAGAAAAAAAACAAGAAAGCTACACCAATTCAGTAAGGAATCATTAAAAAAAAATCACAAACACAATCCTTATTTCTACAGAGAAAGAGCTTGAAACTCACCTCATAAGTTACTTCAGCTATGGAAATATCGCTGATAATACCTCTATTATCGTCACTCAAAAGCTCCGTAGTCATTTGGCTACGACGATTGGAGCGTTCCTTAGCCGCCTGACGAGGGTCGGTCAGCGGAGCGGGCTGAGGTAGAGCCTCGTCTATTACTAATTTCTTCACCGCTGCTTCATCTCCCTTCTGTTTCTTCTTGGGAAACCTAACCCTTTTTTTCCTGCAACAACCAAGAAAACCATCAAGAAGAGAGAAATTAATCGAGAAAATGCTTTCCCTGGAAACAAACAAAGAAAGTTAACTTACATTTGAGGTTTGTTTGATTCTTCATCATCATCGGGGAAAGGGCGCTTGAGGTTAGGTCGAGAGGAATTCGCCGCCATTAACAAATTGAATTGAGTTCTTTTTCACCGTTTGGTTCTATTTGGCTCCTCTTTGTCTGTGTGTCGTAAATTCATAATACTAGGAAATGGTAAGACTCCTGTTCTTTGTGGAAGAAAGACGATCTAAGGCCCACTATCGAAGAGTAGTCCATCAAGAACAGTGGGCTTTATTTGGAATTGGATCCAATACTTGGGCCTTTAATGGGCCACATACCGGTAAAAGCAAACTTGGTTTAATAAGAGAAGTTTACATAAATGGCAAAAAGTGAGTGAATTTCTATATTTAGGAATAAAAAAGAAATGCTACTGGTGAGCTTTCTAAAAAAAATTCAAAATATAGGAATTCCATAAAATATATATATAAAAAAATGGATGATCATATTTTTACACAAAAATCTCTCATTCTCTTCCTTCTCTCCCTCGCAACATCTCTCTTCATTTTCTCGTTTTTCCCAATCTCCTCCCCACTTGATTCCTTCTTCTTAGCCATTCGTTGTCGACACCATCTCCACCCTCTGCCGGCGACGCAGGCCCCTACCCTCCCGACGATGTAGTTCCACCCCCTTTGGTTCTTCTTTTTCTTTTTCTTATTTCTTCTTCTTCTTTTAATATTATTCTTTTTTATCTTCTTGTAGTTCTTCTTCTTTTTCACATCTGATATTGCACTTTAGAATTGACTTTTTTTCTTCTAGCCCTAACTGTAGCCGGTTACCATCACGATTTGTTTATGATTTTTTGTTCAAATCTGATTTTTTTCAGACCTGTTTAAGTAACCAGGTACCACAGTGAGTGATTTTTTTATTCATATCTAAATTTTTTTCAAACCTAGCTGTAACCAGATACGATAACGATCATTTTTGTTTAGATCTAATTTCATTTTCACATGTACGATAACGGCTGATTTTTTTTTTCAAATCTGATTTTTTTTTAACCTAGCTATAACCAGTTACCAATATGATCAGTTTAGATTTTTTGTTTGGATTTGATTTTTTTTTCCAAGTTTGGATAAGTAACTGGTTACCATCACAACTAGTTACATTTTTTTTTCAAACTTAGTTGTAACCAGTTACCATTACGATCAATTTAGTTTATTTTTTTCATATCAATTTTTTTTCTAGGTCTGACTAAGTAACCAGTTACAATTTAATTGGTATTTTGATAGTGGTACATTTCTAAAAAAAATCAAAATTATTTTTATAGTTGTAACAAGTTACCATGACATCACTTAAAAATTAAAAATGATTTTGATAGTGGTAACCGTTTAGTGCAGAGAAAATGTTAAAGAAAATAAAAAAAATGGAAGAAAAAAATAATAATAAATGGGAATAAAAAGCATGGTGAAGAAGGTTTCAGTTTTTGTTTTTCAAAAAATAATGTAAAAAAATATTTAATAAAATATGAATAATAACAAATATTACAAATAGATTAAAATTATAAAATATAAAAACATATTAGAAATAACTACTAAAACGGTATAAAATTAAAATATGGTATACAAATAAAATATTACGAACATATAAGAAAAAAAAACTCCCATAAAAATGTAATTAAAAAAAATATGCCATAAGAAACTTAAGAAAAAAAACTGCCATATTTTTCAAAGTTAAAAAAAATACCATATTTGGTGTAATTTTCTCGTTTAATGATATTTTTACACAAAGTACCAAAGACAATCATTTTCTTTATTTTTTACTGTGAGATGTTTTTATTTTTTTTTATTTTTAGTATTTGGTTTTATGTTTTATACTTTTTTAATAACTTTTAATTTACAATAATAATATTTTTCCTGCTGACACATATCTCCATCACTTTAACACACATCTCCATTTACTACTGACACACTTTACTTACATCTCCATTACTTTTTATCTTTCTTTTTCTTCCTCCATCACTTTTTCTCTTTTCTTCTTCCTCCATCACTTCCATACCCAAGCTCAACCTTGTCGTCCTCCTCAATTCCAGTCACCATGTCGCACCACTCTGCTAACTTCCAACCATTTTTCTTCGTCGCTGGCGTGACCCAACCACCTACCGCACTATTGAAATCAGCAAGTCTACAAATGCCACATCCACACCCACTAGATCTATTGTTCTCATTGTTCACAGTACCTTCACCTCCTATGTGAGTGTTCCATAAGCTCAGATCCAAAATTGAGTTGTTCAAACCACCCCATTGGCATTTTGTCTATTTTTCTTTCAAGTTATATGAGCTTTCACGACCCGATAGCTATCGAATTTCATTTTTCTTACAAGTAGTTTGTTGAACCATTTCTTCTAAGTTGTATACAAATTATTCTCAAATGTGGTCAATTATTTTGGGTATGTTATTTTTAGTATTAGTCTTGTTGTAGTTTATGTTATGTTGTTTATTGGTTGTCTTGATACATTCAAATATCGTTTTTAATTTATGATCTTATCACTTCCAATTTTCAAAAGTGTTGTCCCAGTTTCAACAACTACATGTCAACCACAAAGCAACCCAACATATATTATTAAAAAACTATCACCAATACTACACCAACACATATTAAGAAACAATAACTACTGATACAAATATATATTATTTCCTTAGAGCTTCATATTTTCAATCATTCAATTTAAATTAGTCACTTACTTCGAAATCAACATAATTTTTTTATTATCCTAGTATCCACTACTCTGAAAGGTACATAATTTTAGTTTTTTTTTTAAATATGTTATAATATTTTCAGTGGTAATTTTACATTTTATAACACAAATTCAGTGAAATAAATACAAAAACAACCTAACAACAACACCACATAAACATTTGATAAATAAAAATTTCAAAATAATCTCTATTTTTTCTATATTTTCTATCTTACCTCATATATTTGAAGTTGTTTTATGATATATATATATATATATATATTTTCTTCTCTATCTTTGAATCATACTAAAAGTAGTTTTTATTTTTTTATTTATTTTGGTTGAATTTTCATTAATAGTGGCGGAAGATAGTGATTTTTTGTTGGACTTCCAAATTGTTAGTTGATTTAGCGTTGCTATTCGTCAGCATTTATGATGATTTGAATAACAAGTTGCCTGATTTTTTTTTTCTTTCCAATTCCCCTGAAATTGAATGTTGTTTTTGGATCTAGATCTTGCTGTTATTGTTCTTAGATGGATATCATCAGCACCTATGATGTTTTTTCATTGCTTTGAGATCGATAGCATGGGTGATACTAAGGCTGAGAATTGAGCAGGTTGGTCGGGTTACAAGGCATTTTTACCCGTCCAATGTCATAATCGGGTTAGCAAAAGTGACCCGTAACTTGCCCAATTAAGAAAAAAATAATTTTAACCCGTCCAATAATTTGGGCGGGTTGGTCGGATTAACCCACCCAAACCGAAATTGTATTTTTTTTTGGGCAGGTTGGTTGGGTCAACCCGCCCAAACAAAAGTGGTATTTTTTTTTTTTACATTTTTTTCTTTTAAATACTAGTACTAATAATGTGAAATTTATCTTTTTAAGCTTAAAACAATATTTTAAATTTATAGTAAAAAAATTAAAACAAAACTTAATTAATTTATATATTTATTTGAATATATTAAAAATAATAAATTATTAATTGGGCGGGTTAGGTTATATTGAGTGGGTTGATAATTGGTCGGTTTATTCGGGTTGCGTTTTTTGACGGTTTTTTCGAGTTGGTTTGGGCGGATTATTCGAGTTGGGCGGGTTGTAAAAATTTCTGCATAGCCCTAGGTCATACATGAAGGAAAAGCTTCCTCCATCTACAAGAGAATGATGACGAACAAAATGATATTTATTGAAAAAAAAAACTTATACCATATAAAAGTTTTTTTTTTTCCATGTAGCAATATTTTTGTTATTTTTTAGGAGTACATAAATATATAAAAAAAAGCCATTTAATAAATACCCAATTTAAAGTTAAACTAACCATATTTATCCATTTAACTAATTTAATTAAGATTCTACCCACTTTTTTAACATAAACTAAATAAATTATCTTTTTACATTCTTCATTACTCACCACATTCTTCATAACTCTACCATTTTCTGAAGAAAAAAAACAAATAACATTTGAAAATTAATATAATGAAGAAAGAAAGTTTACTTAGAAATAATACAAAGAAGAGGTTAAAACTAAAAATTAAATGGAGGCTATAATAAGAATGTTAAAATAGCTATTTTTGTAACAATTTGAAGACTTTTTTTGTTTAAATTAAAATTAAAAAAAGAAACACGTGCAAACTAGGGAATATTAACAAATAACATTTTAAAAATAAAATAATTAAAACACATGACCGAAATGTCATTAAAAACAATACAACTTAAATGTGCCAAAAACTAAAAACTAAGGCTTATTTCAAAAGTTAACTATTTTTATGGTAATTTAAATGCCATATATTTATAAAAAAATTAAAAAAACCATATAAACAACAATTCAAATTTTCCATTAAAAAAAAATCAATGCCAAAACAAAGCCATACACAATGTAATTTCCACAATATAACACTGGCAGGATGATTTACATTCAAGATAATACTAGTTGAAACACTAGGAAAAAAACAATAAATAAAAAACATACCCTAAAAAATCAATAATAAAACATTTATTAAAGATATATTTATAGAAAAATATACTTAAACTATTGTGAAGCGGTTATAAAACAGTTTGAAGTGAATTAAGCTAAAACAGAAATTCCAACTCACCAGAGAATCATTAAGAAAGGGATTTGTTGTAAAATAAAAACAATCGTTTATTAGATTTAAGAGAGAATGTACATTCAATTGTTTCCCACATAAATTTACAAGTAAAATTCAAAGAGTAAATAAACATCCAAACTTTACCCAGTTTTGGAATGGGATGCCTGTTTTCCTCCAAGCGTTTGAATTATGGCTTCCAAGACTTTAATGTCTTTGTCACGCTGGTATATTTCTTCTTGCTTCGCTCGCAACTCCTCCATGTGCAGTTCAAACACCTCTGCACCCAAAATCAGAAAATATCAAAGTTAAGTGCCAGCAATAAATTCTGGTAATGATTTCTGCTAGCAAATACAAGGTTCTATCAAGGATAACAGATATAGCCTTGCCACATTCTCAACGTGCGATGATAGTGCATCTAAAAGTGTCCTAAATTAATATAGCTTATAAGAAATTGAGGAAATAGAATTACATATAAATACAGCTCAGTGGGATAGTTGAACTCTAATCAGCATAAGCGACCAACACTTCGCACTATGATTACAAAATATGACCACAAAGCCCAGAAAGTACAAAGATAGCTAGTTTAATCAAATTTGAAATGAATAGAGAAACCAAAAAAAAATGGAAATAGAAGTTTGATCTACACTAAAGGCTTCAATGAATTACAGAGATAATAGGCAAAGGCATAGAAGAAATTGGTAATCGGAGCTGCAATCGATATTTTGCAGAAATGATAAGAAAATAGTAGAACAACTGGGTATTCGAGAGCCCAAGAACTCTCCCAAGAGTTACGGTTCAATTACAACATAATTCTCAACGTGCTTTTCTCATTTCATTCTCTTCCTCTCTTATTTATACTATCATATTCTAGCTCACTCACTACCCGCTCACTATGATGACCCATATACCCTTTTATTTACACTATTCTACCAATCCCAGGGTCTATCAAAGTTCCAATACCTTGATAATAGGCAAAGGCATAGAAGAAATTGATAATCGGCACAAGGTTAGCATTAGTCTTAGGTATGGCCCCCATTCATTGTGTAGGTAATCCTACATGGCACATCCAACGCCATCTAGTGAAATTGCAAAGACTAAACATTATTAACAAGAAGCGTTTGTTGTGACCAATGCACAGTATGCTCAAGTCCCTTTTCTAGCATGCCCAACAACTATAATTTTTTTTTTTTAAGAAATAGGTCATTCTCATTACAATGGTGTCCCAAAAACCAAAAAGGGATCAAGCTAACAATCTGAGACAATCAACTCGAGACCAAACAATTTAACTAAACTAGCTAAAAAATGTATTGAATTAGATTTAAAATTAAGAAGACTAAACCAATAATCAAAGTAGATTAATTATTATCCCAAGAATAGATTGTATAAAATATTCGAGACTAGACCAATAAAATACTTTCCAAGACTAATTTATATTGTTTATTTAGTTTCATGATGATTACTAGACCAACTTCACTGGAAAGGATGAAGTACTTGCAGAAAAACTATAAATCATAACTTTGAAGCCCTAGACTATGCATATTAAGATCCAGGGGAAGGAGAATTCTAAGTTCATTGTAGCATATAGCTTAAATGGAAGATGTTTGAAGCACAAAATGGTCTAAGCACTAATTTGAGAAACACCACTCTTTCAGTTTTCCAGAAGCTTGCGTCTTAGAGCTACAACTTTCTTCTAAATAGCATACTAGCTCATAACTTTTCTTTTATTTCAGACCATTAATGTTTAGCTAAATTATCTTGACCAATTAAACAAAGCAGTGAACAAAGGTGCTTCAGTTAACTTATGAGCAATATAATGGAGGAATTATCAGCACATCATCCAACTAGATTTCTAAAAATTACAGATCAAGACACTACAACAGCACAACTCGGGTGTTCTCAAGTAAACAACTGAAACAACCAAGGAAACAAAGAAAGTTGGGAAGAAAAGAATTCAATTGTACATACTTGTGGTGTTCTCAAGCTCTTTTGTAACCTCCTGTGCACGCAACTCAGCCGCTTTCTGTGCTGCCTCAGCTGCTTGTTTTTCTTTACGTGCACGAGATGCAGCTACAATGGCAGCATCAAGGTCCCTTTCCAAAGATTCCACCCTTTGATCTAGAGCCTAAACAGAACATAAAGTTTCCATATTTGAGTATTGATGTAAAATATGAATTACTTCTAGTCATTTAGATAGAAAAAAGCACTATGAGAGCATTTCATCACAGCAGAACACTAATTATCATGTATAAATTTACATGAGCCACATCTTTCAGATTAATCTGAATTATAAAGCTGCAAATAATACTTGATGAGAACCAAGCCCCAACCCATTTATAAATATGACGTTTTGATGCATTTAAAATATCAAATAAGTGGTTAATTTAAGTAAAAACACAAGAGAAATTCAAACCATAACTTCATTACTAAAACCCCCAACCATAATTCATTGTGTACAAAAAATATGTTCAAATCTACTACCTACACTTATACCCATTTCAAAATCTCGTATGTTCAACAGCTTTATAGCAAACTTATTCATATGATCAATAATCAATAATCAGATGGAGCAAGAATCAAGGATTAAAGCAAAGCTTTTTTTAATTAACTAAGATGAGCATTGTGGAAGAGACCTTGATGGTTCGGGCTTGTTCAGAGGTGAGGGAGGCTTTGGCAAAGGTTTCATCGTCAACGAAAACGGCTTTCTTGAAGAGAAGCTTCTGAAGAGAGTCCAAATTGGAAGACAACTCGGTGAGATTCGTAATCGCTCCGTTCCATCTTTCGCTGCCTTTCTCTTCCATAATCGTTCTACTTTACCCTTCTTGACAAACTGCTTATGCGAATAAGATTAAGGTCATGTTTGAAAATTAATTTAGTTTTAAATAAATTATTTGAAAATTTAGTTAATAAATAAAGGGCTTCAACCTTTTTCAACCTGTGTTCGTCAATTATTTGTTTGGAGATGTGTTTTGATAAATTATTTTTTGGGCCATATATTTTATAAAATGATTAAAATAAAATTCTAAAGTCAATTTTAATAAAAAAAAAATTAAATATAACAACATAATTTTTAAGCAAAATTATTTTATTTTTGTTCTGAATTGTTAGCTTAGTAAATTATTTGTGATTTTAGTTGAAAAAACATTAACAAAAATCGGATTTAGAGTTCTATTTTAACTAGCATTTAAAAAGTAATTTGTCAAAACACAACAACAAAACATAAATCCAAAAAAAACTCATAAATAAATTATTTGAATCAATGTATCTCTTGGTTATTTGAGTATAATTGTTAGTCACTTTTTTATAATTTCTAGTTATTTTAATTATTGTATTATTAAAATACTTAATTCTTATTTTTTTAATAATAAATATGGTGATGATATATCCTAATTAATTTATTGTTTGTTGTTTTAAATAGTTTCAATCTTTTTATTTTATACCTGTTCTCACTAATATTAAATTTTATAAATACATGGATACTATCTTGAATTTCTCACTACTACAAAATATCATTTACGGGACACTTTTTTAGGACACGCACATAAATGCAAGTCCTTAAAAATATTTATGGAGTTTTTAGGACACTCATTGAGAGTCTTGAAAAAAACACAATTTAGGACTCGCAATGAGTGTCCTAAAAAAATATGCGAGTCCTAAAAAAATCTGGGCTAAAAAATGAGTGTTTTACTTAACAATTTTAAGGACTTGCTTTGGGAGTCCTTAATACTCTTTAAGGACTTGCTTTGCGAGTTCTAAAAACACTTGGGCTGAAAAATTAGGAATGATGACTTTTAAAGACTCGTTTTGCGAGTCCTAAAAGAGTATTAAGGACTCTCAAAGCAAGTCCTTAAAATTGTTAAGTATAAGAGCATAAAAACACTCATTTGTTTCGAAAATATATATAGGGTCAAAATACACATTTGGGGATCTATTTGAGTCACACACAAAATATTTTTAATTTAAATAAAAAATAAATTGTGTTAACTAAAAAAGAATTTATATATTAGATATTAGTTTTTTTCAATTAAATAAATAAGAAAATTTTAAAACAAAAAAAATCAGAAACATCTTTTCTCTCTCCCTCTTTTCCTCTATCTTCCCTGAAGCCTCTTTCTCTCTCTCACTGTGTTGCCTCTGCCAGGCCCGAACGGCCATCGTCCCATCGCCGGAGCCGTACACGCGCCAGCCCAATCGAACCGTCGGCCCTCGAAACGTCGACCCCTGCGAGCTCACCACCATACGCGCTGCCCAGGGCTGTCAACCAACGATCCGAAGCCGTCCGCCTCTTGCACTTTCCGGTGAGATTCCAACTACCCCGAGCCTCTTGTTTGACGATCTGTGATTAGTTAGGTAGTCATACATGTTTTCTAATGTTATTTTGGCATATAGGTTTGTAATGTTTTATCTTAAATGGTTCTCTTTCTCACTTTGTTTTCTCTCACAAAGAGAGGATCCTATGCTATTAGTCCCGATCAATTTACGGTAAAGCTACGACGGTGACGGGGAAGAGGTGTGGGTCTGGGCTCGTGGTCTTCCTCGTCTCAGATGCGGGCTCAATGGTGGGGATGGGGATCGACGTGATGAGAAGAATCATCTTCCTCTCCTATATTTTACTGAATTTGATTATTTATCTATATTAGGTGAAAGATGTATCTGATTTCTTATGGGGATGGGTTTTTTTTTGTTATTATACTTGCTAACTTTACTGCAGTTTGTATATCATTCATTTGGTTTTTCTTTTCCCTTTCTTTTCATTGCATTGTTTGGTGAAATGTTATACTTTTCTATTGGGTGTCTTTGTGATTTACTGATTTTGATAAATGCTATGCATATTTGTTTGGTGAGTTGTAGGAACATCTGCTTGTCCAAATGGAATATTCTATTGTCGAAATGCAGGGCATCCTCCTAAAGTGTTATCCTATGATGGTATATGCGGTAAGTAGCTTTAAATTTACTGCTTTAATAGCTTGTATAGACGCAAGAACCAATTTTTCCTTCCATGTTCTATTTCCCTAGTTTATTTTTCTTATATTTTGAGTTCTTTCTTTGGAGAGGATTGTGATTTTAGAAGAAACTATGTCATTGATCAGGGATAAAAAAAAATCTTATTGAATTAGTAATGGGAATTCAATTGTAATGAGCCTTTTTTTTTCTCTGATTATCATGTTTTATTAAATGTGGCGTTCATGTAGGATGTAATATAGAATTATTAGATCTTTTAACTGAATTGTTGTTTTGAGCTGGATACTTGTCTTCTCTAATCTACTTTAACTAGTCCTTAATCTCAGACTGCTGTGATGGGAGTGATGAGTATGATGATAAAGGGAAATTCCCTAATACATGTTGGGAGGCTGGGAAAGTTGCTAGGGACAAATTGATGAAAAAAATTGCGACTTCAAGAGGGTGGTGCAATAAGAAAGCAGGAAATTGAACTAGCAAAAACAGCTATAGCTAAGGATGAGGCCGAGCTATCACAACTACAAAATGAAGAGAAAACACTTAAAGGACTTGTCCAGCAGCTTAGAGGTATGATCTCCTCATTCCCTATTCATATTTATTTTATCTAAGTTGGGTAGTGAACTTATGATATATGTCATTATTCATAGGGTTTATGCAAATTATTTCAACTTGCATATGGGTCAGTATCTTTTAATGAACTTCCAATGCTCAATGAAGTGATATTTTGTATTAATGAAAAATAAGTATGGGTCTTGGGAGGTGTACATTCCAGAGTTTATTTTTTTCCATGTGTAAGTAATAGGCTTCTCATGTTTTTATTTTTCTCCAAACCAATACAAAGCTCACCTTATTTTGAGCAGCACTAGAACTGGAAGTTGTACAGTGTTAGAATTTTTTCTTTCTACATATACATATGCGAAATAGCTACATCTACTTGTTGTAGTATCATAAGGAAGAATAAATTGTCAGTTTCTTTTTCTTGTGTGATGGTTTTGATTGCTGGAGTCTTTTTTAGTAGTTCTTGCTATTGTGAATTTTATTCCTGCACTGCAGCAATAACATTTAGAATATTTTTTTACTTGAATATGGTCTGTTATTATAAGCACTATGAATTGCTTTTGTAAATATTCTCACTGCCTTTACTTCTCACATTTGCCACTGTTAATAGGATGTTGTGGACGTCCATGACAGTTTAGCTGCTGAAGCTGAACATGGTGATGCTTCCAGAAAGGAAAGGTCCTCAGTTCAAGGTGTAGAACAGGTAATTAATACCAAACATGTTTCATGTAATTAGAAATTGATTGCAGTTTTACTTTCATATATTTTAAAGATTTTTATTAGAGCTTATCTGAGTTTGAAAAATAGTTTCCTAGTCGAGTTAAGACTTCTTATTTATGGCTATATGTCAAATATTTTTGTACTTAGTGGAGTTTGAATATCTTAGATATTCATCCGTAGTGAAGTAGGTTCTGGGAATTCTGTGTGCTGCGCTGATAACGGAAGGTTGAAAACTTGCATGTCTTAATGAAGTAGGTTCTGAGAATTTTGTGTGTTGCGGTGATATATGGATGAAAACCTGTGTGTTGTTTGATTTGTTTGACATGTTGGTGTTGATTGTGAAATATGGATAGGCTAGTAAATTAGGGGATATACTATCCGATTTTCTATAGATTTTTTTGTACTTAGTTTTGTGTGGAAATATGAAAAAGATGGATGCCACAATAATAAATTTGTGATCCGGATATTTAACATTTGACTGCCTAATTAATAATTAAGTTGAATTTAAATTTTACTACTAATCACAAAATTTGCTTAATCCGAGCCTCAAAAGAACCGATTTAGAGTAACTACGTGATCTATGTGATCACAGATTTGTGCTTTCGAGATTATAAGTGCAGGATATAGGTCTTTCTAGAATTTGAATAAAATCCTCATCTTTTCTCTCCCAAAGGAGTAAAACAGGTTGCTGAATAAACCCCGTCCGTGAGATTTTAGAATCATACATATAATATAACATTCTAAAAATTAATCTTAAAAAGATCCTTCAACGGTGTTTGTTCTGCCACCTATTGTGAACCATTAACTAAGCTTACGTTGGTGATTGTGGCCTATTTTCTTACCTTTTTAACCTAATTTCTAGGGTTTATATGATTTGAAATAGATTTAGGATATATGATATTTCGTTTTTAGGAATATATATTTATATAGCATGAAGAAATTTATTATCTAGAATCAACGCTTGGGGTTACTTCACAGGCAGCTGAAGTGAGTATTTTTAAAAAAAATTATTTGATGGTTTTAGTTGCGTAGAAGGGGTTTCATTAAAGGCTTGAGTTGTCTCTAACTCCTGATGATATTTTTCAATCTCTTTCAATTGTGCTTGTATTTGGTGTTTCTGGGTTTAGATTCTGAATTTGTTTTTCTTCATGTTTTTCTTTTTATCTTATTTTTCTATTTGTAATAAGAATATAGTTGTTAATGCCTTTCAGTTCTCTTATACGCACTTATCTCTTATACAACCATTTTGTGGCTATCTGAAATTGGGCAAAATCAATATACTCTGCTTGATGCAACCTCTACTCTTCCTCTCGCGTACCAATTGCCTTTCTGTTATTTTTTTCACTCTTATATTTCTTGTTTCAACTTTCAAATTGGCATGGTTTTGGTTTTCTTTTTAATTAATCTTCCTCTCTTTGCATGTAAATGTGTTTTTGGTGGATTGAGTTTGTTTCTTCTTATTAGTAATTATAGGTTCCGTTTTGTGAAATAGGTGTAATTGTGGGGAGGATTTTGATTAAGTTATATGTTAAAATTGATCGTATTTACAATGCGAAAAATTGTTTCATAAAATGTCCCTAGCTAAAAGATAAAAAGAAAAAAAAAAAAGTGCAATATAATAGTTTTAATATCTTTTTCCATCATAAGTTTCAATTACATATGATTAAGAAGTTGTTTAGGAAAATGTTTTTCAAATAAATGAGGTGTTGCTTTCTATTAGACAATTTTTTCCATTAAGGATTTTTGAAACCATTTCAATAAAAATGACCCCTAGTCTAGTTCATCATCCATGATTTATGAGTTACATGGCATTATATCAAAATATTTATTCAAATCTAACGTAGCTCTTGATATCTATTTTTAAACTTAGAGTGGATAATGTATTATTCTGAGTTTGTCCTTTAACAATAGAACTAATAATTGATTTAGTAATTATGTTTCCTTTGATCAAACTAGTAATTAAGTAGTACTAATGTCTTATCACTTAAGCTCCTTCCCACTTGAACCATAACATCATAATAAATAATAAGCCGGCATTAAAGTTCTAACGAAATTAGAGATTAAGAGGTGGATTATGATTAAAAGGGTCTCTTAAAAGATGCTTAATTATAATTGTTGTGTGTGTCTACTTATTTATAAGTTTGAACTATAATATATTTATAATTAAAGAACTTTTTTATAATGTGCAGGTCCATATTGAGATGCATTTCTTTGGTGCAATACGACAACATTGACAGTTGAAGTTTTTAGAATAAAAAATATATTTCACTAATATTGTATACATTTTTTGTTTAATATTTGGTGATGATAAAATTTGATTGTAGTATAAACTATCATGTAATATGATTTTGTAAGCCGAGTGACTAAATACTGAAATGATATTTTTGAGTAATCAATAAAAAAATATTTTGTTGTATTTTCTTTTGAAATTTTAGAAATTTAACATATATAATACATTTTGGACACTCAAAAGGGATATATTTTTTCTAAATCAAAATGAAAATTGTAGCTGCATTTTTAAAAAAAAAAATACTTTTAAGGGCATACAAAACGAGTCCTAAAAAATTACTTAAAGCACTCAACCAGATTTTTTAGGACTCGTAAAACATTCTTTTAGGACTCGCAATGCCAGTCCTAAAAACTTAATTAAATGCACTCAACCAAATTTTTTAGGACTCGCACTAGATTTTTTAGGACTTGCGTTGCGAGTCCTAAAAAATTAATTAAAGGCACTCAACCAGATTTTTTAGGACTCGCAACACGAGTCCTAAAAAACCTTAGTTTTTAAGGCTCTCAAATAGAGGACTCGCGCCCCACGAGTCTTAAAAACTTTTTTAGGACTCGCAATGCTAGTCCTAAAAATCATTTTTTGTAGTAGTGTCTTTTAGTAATGAATTAAATTTATTAAAAATAATTATAATATAGTACATCGTGGTAGAAAAAAAAAAGATTATTCCACCCAAATAAGTTTCACATCCACCTAAAAAAAGCATGCACAACTAATCAAACTTATAATATCTAATTAAAGATCCTTAATGACGCATGAATCCTCATTATAGTTTATTCAAATGGTCGACAATTATGAAGAAGAAAAACTCAATAAGAAACTCAAAGTGTCACGTCCAAAAAGCAAATCAATATTTGTAGAGTAAAACTGTTAGAATTTTATATGGACTAATATAATTACAAACGTAATTCCATTATCACAATCATTTTCTAGAGTGCCTACGAATAGTTAAAGACCATAATGGGATGGTTAATATTAATCTAATTGCAATTGAGGCACATGGTAGTACCCTAAAGACTATAGGTTGGCCCCTTAAATCATAGTCCACCATATCCGATAATATAAGCCCAATAGGCCCAATATGCCCCTTAGGGTAAGAAGGCATATGAGACATATATATTGAACATATAAGTTGTTGGGAAAGATATAGAGGCATATGGTTTGGTAAGGGTTGCTCTCCATAAGTTCCCTCTTGTATTACTTTTCTAACATTGTTTTGTGTAGATCGTGAGAGATTCAAGGATGAACATTGGAGACTCAATGTCAGGTATGTTTCATCTACATATATATATATTCAATTAAATACCCTAAATAAAGTTTGATCTTGCGGATTACATGAGCATGGTTTATTGTTATTGATTTCAGAATTGATAATGTTATAATGCTCATATGTTACAAATATTAACAATTGGCATCAGAGACAGGTTCACTTGATTTTAGGGTTTGAAATTTTGATATATACCCAATTTTTTCACAAGAAATTTTCGAAATCATGCTATGTTAATGGGGAAATTGGGTTTGATAATGAGTATTGGTTTTAGTTATTTTTTTTGGGCAAAAATTTCATGCATTTTTGTTGTGAAAGCTGAGCTTTTCATAGAGCTTAACAATGGTGGAAACCCTTTTTTGGTTTTCATGTTGTTTTGACCTTTTTGTTGGGAAATGAGGAGAATGGATATGCTAAGGTTGTCGACGACATTGAGAGGAAGAAAACCCACGTTATAGTGGCCAAAATGGTGGCCGGAGAAGGTGGTTCCAGTCGGGTCGGACCCGCGGGACGAACCGGGTCAAACGCGACCCGTACGCCCAAATTCAGAGGTCAGGGACGACGAAAAACGACACGTCGTTTTTCCTCTGTCAGGAAAAAACGACATGTCGTTTTTAAGGAGAAAAGGATGTCGTTTGTAAAAAAAAAAATAACATGTCGTTTTTCAAAAACTACATGTCGTACGGGGCTTATTAAAAAAAAAAAAAAAAACAGACACATTTTTTGGGCGCGTGGGGGCGCATGAGGGGTCCTTTTTTGGGTCAAATTTTTACCATTTCACTCCTATTCTCATATCCTACTATTTATATATGTTTATGCACAAGATTAATCCATGAATTTTATTCATAATTGTATTTGTATTTAATCTTTTGTGACATGAATCTTATTATATATTGTCAACAATTATTGTTTATTTTCTTGCCTGTCGTAAGAATAAACATTTGAATTGTTTAGTAAAGAGGAACATTTAAATAATTATTTATTTAAATTTTGTGTTTTTCCTCCAAAATTACATTAAGATCTATATAAGTAATTAATTATCCTATCGATAATAATTGCTTGGTAAGGATGCTTAATATGGTGAAGAAAATTTATTAAACATTATGAATCACAATTTATCTATCCTTTCGATAGTAAATTAATGTATTTGATTATAATGTTTAATAGATTGTTCTTACCTGTGTATGAGTTCTATTTTGTATGTTTGTCTAAGAACTCTAGCATACATAATGATCATTTGTTATTTTGCGATCATATATTGATGAGAAAAGAGCACAAATGACATGGTTTATCATAACATGTATTTAATAGTTATTGCTCTTGTTTGTCATTCAGCTGTAAGCATTCCTAGATCTCTTGCCGTCTTGACGCTGAATGCAACCAACCACAAGCAGTGGATTGAAAATATCACGATGAACTTGAACTTCATGAAAATGGACTTGGCCTTGAGAATTGATGAACCATCTAAGCCTGCTAATGATGCTACTGAGAAGGTTAAGAAATCTTACGAGGACTGGGAACACTCCAATCGTTGTTGCTTGATGCTTATGAGATATCACATGGACGAATCCATTTGTGATAGTATTCCCAAGTCTGAAAATGCAAAGGATTTTCTTGCTGCCATTAAGGAAAAGTATAAGAAATTCTTAAAGAAGGAGAAGAATGAACATTTGAACATGCTGCATCACACTGTTTACGATAGTTCAGGTGACATTAGGGCTCACATTGACAAGCTCATGGGCCACTATCATAAACTTAAGGCCATGGATATGGACCTTGGTGAGGATTACATGGTGTGGTTGGTGATGGAGAACATTCCATCTCAGTTTGATTCAATCAGATCAAGCTACAATGCTCAGAAGGAGCAATGGACTGTTGGGGAGATGTCTGCTATTCTTGCCAAGGAAGAGGAGGACATGAGAAAAGGTAGGGCAAGAAGTATCTCCATGGTTTGTTTAGAATCCAATATTATTGATGTGCCCTCAAATTATTGGTGGTTAGATACTGGAACCACAATTCATGTTACGAATTCCTTGCAGGCAGTGACAAGTCGAAGAAGACCGAGTAGTCTGGAGCATAATGTGTACATGGGAGACGATACAAAAGTCCAAATCGAATTTTTGGGGATAGTTAGATTGCAGTTGAATACTGGACATTTTTTGGAGTTACAGGATGTTGCTTACATACCCTCTTTTAGGAGGAATTTGATTTCTGTATCTATTTTGGATAGGCTTGGATATAGTTTTCTTTTTGGAACTGGAAAACTCACTTTGTATCGTGACTCTCTTTTGGTCGGAAATGGAACTTTATGTGGAAATTTATATAAACTTGATTTGCATGATGTTGCTTCTGTTTCTTCTACTTCTTGTCTTAATACTGTTGTTGGTTCTAAACGTGCAAGGTTAGATTTAAAATCTTCTATGTTGTGGCACAAACGTTTAGGCCATATCTCTAAAGATAGAATGCAAAGGTTGGTGAAAGATGGGGTTCTACAAGATCTAGATTTTTCAGATTTTACTGCCTGTGTTGATTGTATTAAAGGAAAGTTAACTGCCAAGGTTATAAAGAGCAAGTCAGACAGGTGCACAGATGTATTGGAGCTTATTCATATTGATATTTGTGGGCCTTTTGTCCCGCCTGCTATGGGTAGTTATAAATACTTTATCACCTTCATTGATGACTTTTCCCGATATGGCCATGTTGAGCTCATTTGTGAAAAATCTGAATCTTTAGATGCATTTAAGATTTTCAAGACAAAAGTTGAGCTTCAAAAGGGGAAGAAGATCAAGGCAGTTAATTCTAATAGAGGTGGAGAGTATTATGGACGTTATGATGAAAGTGGAAGGAACCCCGAGCCTTTCGCTAGATACTTACAGGAATGTGGTATTGATGCAAGATATACAATGCCAGGAACACCCCAACAAAATGGAATTGCTGAAAGGAGAAATCGCACTCTTCTTGACATGGTGCGATGTATGTTGATTCATTCTAGTTTGCCAGAGTTTTTATGGGGTGAGGCATTAAAGACTGCAGCTTATATCTTGAATCAAGTGCCCAACAAGTCTGTCCCAAAGACGCCTTATGAGCTATGGTCAAGTAAGAAACCAAGCTTGCGTCATTTTCATGTTTGGGGTTGCAAAGCAGAAGTGAGGCCCTATAATCCACAGTCTAAGAAACTTGATCCGAAGACCATTAGTGGCTATTTTGTGGGCTACACCATTGGATCAAGGGGTTCCAGATTTTATTGCCCATCTCATACCACCAGGGTTATAGAATCAGATAGGGCTGTCTATTTTGAGGATGAATTTGGTTCAAGTCAAGGGTCAAGAGAAATTGTTTTCAGGGAAGAACGTATTTTTGTCCTTGTACCTGTCGCTTCCGCTCCTATTGATGACCCTGTGATTGAACAGATTTCGGCAGAAACTCATGATGAACCTCAAAATCAAGAACAAGGTGAAAATCTTGATATTGGGGATGATGAAGCTATGGTGAGAAGATCACAGAGAACCTGTAGGTCTGCTATTCCTAATGACTACCTTGTCTATTTACAGGAACATGAGTTTGATGTAGGAGACACTTTTGAGCCAGTTACCTATCAAGAAGCTATGAATAGTCCTCAATCTGTGTTCTAGATGGATGCAATGAAAGATGAGTTGAATTCTATGTCACAAAATGAGGTTTGGGAGTTGGTTGAATTACCCAAAGGTTGCAGACCCATTGGATGCAAATGGGTGTATAAGATCAAACGTGACTCGAATGGGCAAGTGGAAAGGTATAAGGCTAGGCTTGTGGCTAAAGGCTATAGCCAGAGATAAGGTATTGATTTCAAATAAACCTTTTCACCTGTTTCCACCAAAGATTCGTTGCGAATCATTATGGCTACAATTGCTCATTTTGATCTAGAACTCAATCAAATGGATGTGAGGACTGCCTTCTTGAATGGAGATTTATTTGAAGATATTTACATGACTCAACCGATTGGTTTTGAGAAGTCTGGCAAAGAACACATGGTTTGCAAGCTCAAAAGGTCTATCTATGGGCTTAAACAAGCATCAAGGCAGTGGTATCTCAAGTTCGATATGATTGTCACTGCAAATGGCTTCAATGAGAATGTAGTAGATCAATGTATATACATGAAGGTCAGTGGGAGCAGCTATATTTTTCTAGTATTGTATGTTGACGACATCCTGCTTGCATCTAATAATTCTGATCTGTTGTCTGAGACAAAACAACTTTTGTCTAGCCATTTTGATATGAAGGATCTTGGTGAGGCTTCCTATGTACTTGGGATTCAGATTCTTCGGGATAGGGCTAATGGTATTCTTCGTTTGTCTCAGAAGACTTACATTGATCGGATCTTGAAAAGATTCAATATGCATGCATGTTCTCCTGGGAAGGCACCGATAGTGAAGGTGATAAGTTCTCAAAGGCCCAATGTCCACAAAATGATAAAGAGAGAGATGAAATGAAAGTCATTCCTTATGCGTCATTGGTTGGTAGCTTGATGTATGCTCAAGTATGCACACGCCCTGATATTGCTTTTGTTGTCGGCGTGTTGGGTAGATACTTGAGTGATCCTGGTCTTAGCCATTGGAAAGCGGCTAAGAAAGTCATGAGGTATCTTCAGGGTACAAAGGATCATATGTTGACTTATCGGCGAGCTGACACTCTTGATATAGTTGGGTTCAGTGACGCTGATTATGCAGGATGCGTGGATGATAAAAAGTCCACTTCAGGCTACATTTATATGATGGCTGGAGGAGCTGTTTCATGGAAAAGTGTCAAGCAGACACTCACAGCTTCTTCTACGGTGGAGGCAGCTTATATGGCATGTTATGAGGCTACTTGTCAAGAAATATGGCTGCGGAATTTCATTTCAGCTTTGAATGTTGTAGACTCTATTTCGAGGCCGCTGAAATTGTATTGTGACAACTCCGCAGCAGTAGCTTTCTCTAAGAACACTAGTCGTACTTCTCGCTCAAAGCATATTGATATAAAGTACTATTTTGTTAAAGAGAAAGTCGTTGAATCCCTCATTTCTATTGAGTACACGCCTACCACTAGCATGTTGGCAGACCCACTAACGAAAGGCTTACCCATATGTGTATTTCTGGAGCATGTTGCTCGAATGAGATTGTTAGGAGCCTAGCTTGTTGAGCTCAGTGGGAGTTTTGTTATTATGTATCAAACATGCTAGTATTTTGTATGGATTGCTTATAGCTTATGTTTTGTTCTGAACATGCATAATGATAATTGAAGTCACTTCTTATTGTTGCTGTTACGTATATATGTTTATATAAGTATATACTATTGTTCATCGAAGTGACAGGTACAAAAGGAGATGAATGCGCATAGTCTCAAATTAATGTACCACATGCATGTTTGGTTTAATGATTGTTATTGTTTTTGAATGTCTTCAAGACCGAATCATAAATAATATATGTATCCTATCGATATGATATTATATATGATTTATTAGACTGTCTTTTGTGATGGACAACATTATGGTGGTTTGATTATATTGTCCAAGTGGGAGAATGTTAGAATTTTATATGGACTAATATAATTACAAACATAATTCTATTATCACAATCATTTTCTAGAGTGCCTACGAATAGTTAAAGACCATAATGGGATGGTTAATATCAATCTAATTGCAATTGAGGCACATGGTAGCACCCTAAAGACTATAGGTTGGCCCATTAAATCATAGTCCACTATATCTGATAATATAAGCCCAATAGGCCCAATATGCCCCTTAGGGTAAGAAGGCATATGAGACATATATATTGAACATATATGTTGTTGGGAAAGATATAGAGGCATATGGTTTGGTAAGGGTTGCTCTCCATAAGTTCTCTCTTGTATTTCTTTTCTAACATTGTTTTGTGTAGATCGTGAGAGATTCAAGGATGAACATTGGAGACTCAATGTCAGGTATGTTTCATCTATATATATATATATATTCAATTAAATACCCTAAATAAAGTTTGATCTTGCGGATTACATGAGCATGGTTTATTGTTATTGATTTCAGAATTGATAATGTTATAATGCTCATATGTTACAAATATTAACAAAAACAACTTGCAAAACAATTAAAGAAAAATGAATAAGCACATTGTATTTGAGTATCAACGATGATTGTTGACGCCGTTTTTCGTCAACAGATAAAAGAAGAGAGCACGTAAACAATTAAAGACAATGGCCAAAAGAAACAAACGAATCAAACACACAGTTTTTTACGTGGTTCAGCAGTTAAATCTGCCTAGTCCACGAGTCTCTGTTATTAGCCTCAAGATTATCTCTGAACAATTCTTTAGCATGAATTCTCCAGAGTTTTCTCCCAAGGATCAGAATTTCGGTCCTTTACAATGGTGCATGGCTTCTCTATTTATAGAGAAGGATGCATAATACTATCCCACATATTTTGGGTAGTTACTCTTTTGTGAATAAAAATAAATGGCTTTAAATGCCAATAATCAGATATAAAAGGAAACGTCCCCCAAAGATCAGGGGGCGTATAACTGAATAAATAATATCCCACAATTCTTGGGGATTTACATCAATTAATGAGGGTTACATCTCATAGTTATAATACTTGTAGATATTCAAGGTGGTTATAACGTATCTTCAAGGCTCCAGCATTTCAGGTTTCATGTCATTGTGCGAGCCACTGACATCTCCCGAGCTAACGTTGCTTTCGAGATGGGATATCTCAAGACCCATGCTCCGAAGTTCCTGAAGATGAAGGTGTTCTTGGAGCTACCTTTCGAGATCGAGATCATTTCGAGATCACCCCATTCGAGATCATATATCATACTTTGCAGGCTCGACTTACAATCCTAGATCACTCTAATCCTCACGAGACCATTTGCTGCGAACTCAGCTTTCGAGGTCATATTTACTATGGCTCGAAATCTGGGTATAACATCTTGCCCCCTCAAAAGTATTTGTTCGAATCCTAAGAGAAGGAAACTTTTGAACTACTCTTTCTGGGAACCATACCGTCACACTCTTGAAAATGGACACGTGCCAGATGGGTATTGCTCACTTTAGGTACTTGAGTACCTTGGGAACACGCCCACGATCGTTCGTCTGACAACTTTTCGGCGCCATCTTGTCGCCGATCCCCATCCATTCGATCTGCTGAGGATTTTAATCAACGCTCCTGATTAATTTAGTTTTTCCACCTATATATACAAGACCCCCCTCTTCGTCTTCTTCTTCACGTTTGTTCATCATAAACAAGAAAAGAAAAACAACCAGAAAACCAGACTCTCTTAAGAAGCTTCTGTCCTGCGCATGTTTTCTCGACCCAAGAAACAAAGAAATCCTGGTCTGTTCGAGTCAGTGAGTTCTTTCTTGCAACCTCTTCTCCAATCGACGATTTCGCTGCAATCACCATCACTGTGTAAGTACGCCATTTTTGTTGTTCTTTTTATACTGTATTTGCTGTGTATGCTAGTTTACGTTCTTAGCATAATAAGATAGGGGGTTTCGTTTCGATAGGCTTTCAAGTTTCCTAGACTTTCCCTGCTGGATTTCGCATCACTGGTTTATATCCAGTTTTAACGTTTGAGCGAAGTTTCAACTTTCTGGGTTTTGAAAACTTTAGGCCATGTTTCTTGTACATTAAGTTTTCGGGTAAGAACCTTTGTCCTTGACAAATGCACGAAACCCGAGAATGCCCTTCCTGGCTAACCGCCACCTTTCTTTCCCTTGAATTTCAGGATTTTCAAAAGATCACCCACGCTCCTTTTCTTTCCTGTGGAACACACGCTCTGACTCTTTAGTAAGGGTCCCAATATTTAAATTTTTTTTGTTCCTAAATCCCCGAGCTCATACCATCGAGCTCGTGATTCTTGCATGCATGGCCCTCACCATTTTTTCTTTCTCGTTAGATGTCACAGAATCTAGAAAGACGGTGGGGGTCATTGCGAGCCATCCCTTACGAGCCTAAATCTCCGAGCCCAGAAACGCTGTTCGCCCGGAATCATCGTCGGATAAAAGAATACGAGCTTGCGCGCGAGCAAGAGGACATTCTAGCCCACTATCGCCGTCAGATAGACGAGGTCATCGAAAAGAAGAGAAGAGTTCTTCGGGAGGCCATCTACCCGGAGCCCAACCCAGGACGTAGGCCAATCCCCCTCGACCCTGCGTTAAAAGTCACGGTTGCATATCATCCGGGGGAACTCCAATTTTCTTTAATGGCGGAGCCTTTGTCTTCGCAGCATAGGAGGGAGATGTTCGAAGCTGAGTTCTACCAAAGCTCGGTTACCACCTCCGACCAAATAACTGACATCCTAGCCCTCCATGGCCTTAGTTCGTTGGACACACTGAAGTGTCGAGCTCCGACAAGGCATGAACGGAGCTGTTTCGCCCCTGGGGGTCGCGATTCCAGTGTGAAATACGCGGCCTGGAGCCAGGAACATATAAGGGCAGGAGCTTTGCTGCCCCTGAAGTATTTTTTCAGAGACTTCATTGATTTTGTTGGGTTGGCTCCATTCCAACTCAACACCAATTCATACAGGGTGCTGTCTGCCCTGAGGTCCTTGTTCCACGAGCTGGGATGGACAGGGCCTTCACCCCAAGAGATTTTATATCTCTTTTGTTTGAAGAGTAATCCCTCCCGAGCTCGGGGAGGAGATGGTTTTTACTATCTTTCGAGCTACCCCAAAGAGACAAAGATCTTTGAAGATCTTCCGAACCACCCTCCGGACTTCAAGAAGGCTTTTTTCTGGACAGACGGTCTGTTCCCGTCTCGACACCGTTCGTTCAGGCGGATTTGTAAGTGTTCTCGTTACTTTCTATTTTTAAGCTCGGAATTTTAGCCCTAAAATCCATATTTAGTTGAAGTGTACCTCGTCTTTCAGCTAACTTTCAGCGTCCCACCCCTGACGAAACAATGAAGGAGCACAGAGAGGCCCTGCTCCGACTCCCCTACGGCAGGAGGTCTCTCTCATTTCTATTACATGAGGACAAGCTACGAGCTTGTGGGTTGTTGGGACAGGGCCAGTCAACCTCTGACTGGTCCAGTAAAAAATATGAACGCTGGGAGGAAGTGCCACTGCCCACAGGCATCCTTCCTCCTAGGAGAGAAAGGAAAGCATCTCTCCCAATTCGCTCGAGAAGTCCGCGGTCGGGAAATGAGGCCAATGACGAAGCCTCGAGTTCGGACTCCGGTGGAGGTAAAACCCTTCCTACTTCACGAATGTGGTCCCCCACTTTATTAAAACACATGCCCAATAGACTAGTCTCGTGCCCACAGGATAGATACCACTTCTACATATGGAGTTGGGTAGATGACTGCGTCCATAGGTTTGATAGTGGGCTTGGGAAATACGACACTATGTACACCACGGACGAGGTGTGGAATGGGATAGCTGTGCAGTATGGGACCAATGATTATAGGGACCTTTCGAGGTTATCACCAACTTATAGGGAAGGCACTCCCCCCGCCTCTTCTGAAGACGGGGGAATTTCATGGTCCCCCAGCTCAAGCTCGGGGGAAAGTTCCAGTTAGGTTTTTTCTACCACCACTCTATACGTGATACTGAAGTAACTTGTACACCTCTTTTACTGACTCACTGTGTTGACTTGTGCAGGCGATATGGACTCCGACCTCGACGCCCTTTTATTGAAATATCTTGTGGTTCGTTGCTGGTAAGCAGCATTTCTCAGCTGAGCCTCCTCCCTTTTTTCTTCGATCAAGTCTAGGGTTTCTTCGAGCTGAGTATGATTGGAACTTTGGTCGTAAATCTGAGTTCGAATCGTTGGAATTTCGACCTCAATGGGCAACATTGCCTCGCAGCCGTATGCTAGAGAAAATGGGGTATGTCCAGTTGATGTCCGAGCTATAGTTCTATATCCCCAAAGGACTTGAGGTAATTCCTCAGGCCATCGTCCCTTTGCTTCTTCCAACTTTTTCTTCAATGAACTTTTGAGAGTTTTATTAACGGCTTCGACCTGACCATTCGCCTGAGGGTGAGCCACTGACGAAAAGCTCTTTATATACTGTTCTTGTTACAAAAGTTGGTAAATAAGTCGCAATCAAACTGGGTTCCGTTGTCAGACACAATCTTTCTTGGCACTCCATATCGGCATACGATGTTCTTTACCACGAAATCTAGGATCTTCTTCGAAGTTATGGTCGCCAATGGTTCAGCCTCCGTCCATTTTGTGAAGTAATCAACCGCGACCACAGCATACTTTACTCCTCCTTTGCCAGTTGGGAGCGAACCTATGAGGTCGATGCCCCATACCGCAAAAGGCCATGGGGATGTCAACATGGTCAGTTCGGAAGGTGGAGCTCGGGGTATCGTGGCGAATCTCTGGCATTTGTCACACTTTTTCACATACTCGAAAGAGTCCGTTTTAATGGTTGGCCAGAAATATCCTTGGCGTATAATCTTCTTGGATAGGCTATGCCCCCCGGTATGGTCTCCGCAGAACCCTTCATGAATTTCTTCAATAATCTTCTTTGCCTCGGGAGGAGTTACACATCTGAGCAATGGCATGGAATACCCTCTTCTGTATAGCCTTCCGTCCAGGATGGTGTAACGAGGAAGTTGATACATTAGTTTCCGAGCCTGATTTCGATCTTTTGGAAGAATTCCATTTTCGAGATACTCAACTATCGGGCTCATCCAGGTCGGCTCTGTCTCGATCATACACACATCTTCCTCGTCAGGCTCAGTAATGCTGGGTGCTGACAGGTGTTCTAGGGGTACAACATTCAGCTCCTCATTTTCGGCAGAGGTGGCGAGCCGAGCTAAGGCATCTGCATTTGACTTTTGTTCTCGGGGAACCTGTTCGATTGCATAAAACTCAAAAAACTCTAATGCGGACTTTGCCTTCTCCAAATAAGCTGCCATTTTTGTGCCACGAGCCTGGTATTCTCCCAAGATTTGATTAACCACGAGCTGGGAGTCGCTGTAGCAATGTATAGCTTTGGCCTTGAGCTCTTTTGCTATTCGTAGTCCCGCAAGTAAAGCCTCGTACTCAGCTTCATTATTAGATGCTTTAAAGCCGAACCTTAACGCAGAGTGAAATTTGCTCCCTGCAGGAGTGATCAGAATAACTCCTGCCCCCGCTCCATTTTCATTTGACGACCCGTCGACGTAAAGTTTCCACAGCTCGTGGGCCGTGGTTGCTACCTCGTCGTCGGCGATACCGGTGCACTCCACTATGAAATCCGCCAACGCTTGTGCCTTAATGGTCGTTCTCGGATGGTAGGTGATCTCGAACTGTCCGAGCTCAACAGCCCACTTTAGGAGTCGACCAGACGCCTCTGGTTTAGACAAGACTTGCCTTAGTGGTTGATCTGTTAGTACATGGATATGATGTGCCTGAAAGTAAGGGCGGAGCTTGCGAGATGAGTGGATCAGACTGAGGGCGAGCTTCTCCATCAGTGGATATCTTGACTCTGCCCCCAGTAATCTTTTACTGATATAGTAGACGGGTTTCTGTACTCTCCCTTCTTCTCGCACGAGCATCGCGCTTATCGCGTGTTCGGTAGTTGAGAGGTATAGGAACAGTACTTCCCCCGTCTCAGGCTTTGATAGGATGGGCGGTTCGGCTAAGTTCTTTTTGAGCTCCTGAAAGGCTAGCTCGCACTCATCTGTCCATTCGAACTTCTTACTTCCTTTCAATAAGTTGAAGAATGGGAGACCGCGGTCCGTTGACTTCGAGATGAACCTGCTCAGAGCTGCCATCCTGCCAGTCAAGCTTTGAGCATCTCTATGTTTCCGAGGCGAAGGCATATCGATCAAGGCCTTTATTTTGTCGGGATTAGCCTCGATCCCCCGAGAATTGACAATGAAACCCAGAAATTTTCCTGAATACACCCCAAAAGTGCACTTTTGAGGATTCAACTTCATGTTGTACTTTCTGAGCACGCCAAAGCACTCTTCGAGGTCATCAACATGGTTCTTGTTAAGTTGAGACTTTACAAGCATGTCATCAACATAAACTTCCATGTTGTTCCCTATTTGCTCTGAGAACATCATGTTTACGAGCCGTTGGTACGTGGCTCCGGCATTCTTGAGTCCGAATGGCATGACATTGTAGCAGTAGAGCCCTTTATCTGTGATGAAGCTCGTATGCTCTTGTTCGGGGGCGTGCATGGGAATCTGGTTATATCCAGAATAGGCATCCATGAACGACATCAGACCATGCCCCGCCGTGGCGTCTACGAGCTGGTCAATTCTCGGCAGGGGAAAACAGTCTTTTGGGCAGGCCTTGTTGAGGTCCGAGTAGTCAATGCACGTTCTCCACGTCCCATTGGGCTTCGGGACCAACACTGGATTGCCCACCCAGTTAGGGTAAAAAGCGTCCCTTATGAAATTATTTGCTTTCAGCCTGTCCACTTCCTCCTTTAGTGCTTTCTTTCTGTCTTCATCCAGCTGCCTTCGCTTTTGCTGCTTCGGGGGAAAGCTTTTGTCTATATTCAATGCGTGACTCGCTACATTGGGGCTTATTCCCACCATGTCAGAGTGTGACCACGCGAAGACATCCTGGTTTTTCTTCAGAAAGCAAATTAATTGCTATTTTGATTCGTCTTGGAGGTGTTTCCCGACCTTCACCTTCTTTGAGGGATCAACTTCCTCGAGCTGAACCTCTTCGAGCTCTTCCAAAGGTTGGAGGTCAACCTTTTCCTCAATCCTCGGATCGATCTCCTCATCAATTTCTAAAACTGTCCCATCTTTATTTTGTATGACAACGAGTGCTTGAGCGCTCGTTTGTTTCTTTCCCCTCAAGGAAATGCTGTAGCACTCCCTTCCTGCCAATTGATCTCCTTTCAATGTTCCGACCCCGCTCGGAGTTGGAAACTTAAGGGCTAGATGCCTTACAGATGAAACTGCCCCCAGCCCGACCAGGGCGGGTCTCCCGAGCAATACATTGTAGGCAGATGGTAACTCTACTACCACAAACTCCATCATCTTGGTCACCGAGACTGGATAGTCTCCCAAGGTCACAGGGAGTTCGATGGACCCCATACAGGCGGTTCCTTCTCCAGAAAAGCCGTACAAAGTGGTTGCACAAGCCTTCAGGTCGCGAAGGGAGAGTCCCATTTTCTCTAGTGTTGCTTTATAAAGAATGTTAACTGAGCTCCCATTGTCTATGAGAACTCGGCGCACTCTTTTGTTGGCAAGCTGCAGGGTGATGACAAGTGGATCATGATGAGGGAACTGGACATGGGAGGCATCCTCCTCGGTGAATGTTATAGGCTGAGTTTCAACCCTTTGGCTTTTTGGTGCCCTTGGTTCGGGTTCGTAAGGAGACCCGTACCCTGTCTTCAGCTCATTCACATATCGCTTTTGAGCATTTCTACCCCCTCCTGCGAGATGAGGACCTCCCGAGATGGTTATTACGTCCTCTCCATCTATCGGCGGAGGCCTGTCTTCTTCCCGAGATCGGGAGTTATTATTCTGTGCCACTGGAAGCGCGGCTACTCTCTGGCTGGCAGTAGTCTGTCCAGTACTCTGGTTTTTGACATACTGCCGGAAATAACCTCTCGAGATCAACCCTTCGATCTCGTCCTTCAGCTGTCGGCACTCATCAGTTGTGTGTCCGGTGTCCCTATGAAACCGACAATACTTACTGGAATCCCTCTTGGACTTTTGATTCCTCATAGGGTCCGGACGCCTAAAGGGGATCTGGTTTCCATTAGCCAGGTATATATTTTCCCGAGACTCGTTGAGCTCGGTGTGTACTTTATATATGGAGTAATACCTTTCTCCTTTCTTTTTCTTTCCCCCTTCAGCCTCGGGGTTATTTCCCTCGCTCTTTTTCCTCTTAGAGGGATTCTCTGAGGTAGGCTGTGAAGTTACTGGATCAGCCGAGGTTGAGGCGGAGTTAATGTTTATCGTTGTAGTTTCGGTTTGCGAGGTTGCTTTTAGCGTTGACCTCGCCTCCTCTACATTGACAAATCTCTGCGCCCGCTTGTTAAACTCGGTTATTGACCTCACCGGTTTCCCTTGCATGTCATCCCAAAGGGCGCTTCCAGGCAACACACCAGCTCGGATATCCATCAAGTGTCCACTGTCGTCCACATCTCGTGCCCGGGAGACCTCTAGATTGAATCTTGTCAGGTAGCTTTTCAGTGTTTCACCCGGCTGTTGCCGGACGTTAGTCAAAGTGGACGCCTCTGGTCTGACTCCCATCATAGCCCAGAACTGCTTCTTGAAGTCTCTAGACAATTGATCCCACGAAGTTATCGAGTGTCTCTTGTACTTCTCGAACCAACTCTTGGCAGGTCCGGCCAATGATGTCGGAAACAACATGCACCTGAGCTCGTAACCTACGTTACTGGCTCTCATAATAGTGTTGAATGTACTTAGGTGGCTACATGGGTCGGTTTTTCCTTCAAACGCTGGGACGTGAGGAATCCGGAACCCTTGAGGAAACTGAGTGTTAGAAATATTGGGAGCAAACGGCTCGAGCTCCTCATCAGAGTCCTCGTACCGACCACTCCCTCGTTCATTCTTCAAAAGCCTAAAGGATTTTTTGAGCTGATCAATCCTTTCTTGGACTGGGTCCTTAGGTGGTGCCTGGAATTGATAGTCATTAATCGCGATCCCAGGCTCGCGTCTCCGTGAGGGATCTCTACGCCCATTCAGATGATTCCTTAGATCCGGATTTGTCTGATCTCCTTTCCCCCTGCTCTGATTCAGATGATTTCGCAGGTCAGGATGACTCTTGTGATTTCCAGCATTTTTACGACCCCGGTCGTGTTTACTGACGGACCTAGTTTCTCCGGACTCATCACTGGTGAAACTCATTGATCGGTCATTTCGCGGTGGATCCTTTCTACGTCGCCTTGTCTCCGCAGTGCGAGATCGGGACGTCTGACTTCTCTCAGAGGGCGCGCCTCTCCGCTCCTGGAACGTCTCCCTGTTTCCTTGTCTTCCCCCTGTACGCCCTTGATCCTGATCTCGACCAGGTTGAGCGTTTCTGCGGGGAGGTGAAGGATATCTTATGGGAGACGGAGGGAACCGTATAGGTGACGGTGGTTGTCGTCCTTGCCTCGGCCTAGAGGGTCCAGAATTTGCCCGAGATGGGCCAGTTGCGTTCGGTGCACTACCAGGAACCTGAGTCCGAGCCTCGGCAGGAGCTCGGTTGTTCTCAGTTCCTGTAGGCACTTCCACAGGTGGATTAGGCGGGACTCGAGCTCGGGTACTCCTCTGAGGCCTAGAAGGAGCAGATGGCTCTGCTGGTGCTGGAGGTTGTGCCGGCCTCCTTGTGGCAGCATTTTTTCGTGGACGTCCACGGGGCCTCCGGGGAGGAACGTGCATGTCCCTTGGAGGAGGGACTTGGTCTTCGCGCGGAGGCGGGGGCTGAGCCACTTGCGCCTCTGCGGCTATCCTAGTCAACTCCTCGTTACGTTTGTTGGCTTCTGCCAACAACTGTTTCAGCTGCCGATTCTCCAATTCTACAATAGGGACATAACGTTCAGGGTTATAGTGCATGTCCTCATCCCTTGGTTGTGGAGGTGGTCCCCGGGAATCAGAGGACCCACTTCTTTCATCAGCGTCCGGGTTCTCCATTGGCTGTTTTCCAGGACGCCTTGGGTAATTTTCTTCAGGAGTGTTCTGATTGTTTGCAGCCATGAATCTCTCAGGGATGGATGCTTGAGGCTCTCAATGAAAGCACCAAACTGTTGACGCCGTTTTTCGTCAACAGATAAAAGAAGAGAGCACGTAAACAATTAAAGACAATGGCCAAAAGAAACAAATGAATCAAACACACAGTTTTTTACGTGGTTCAGCAGTTAAATCTGCCTAGTCCACGAGTCTCTGTTATTAGCCTCAAGATTATCTCTGAACAATTCTTTAGCATGAATTCTCCAGAGTTTTCTCCCAAGGATCAGAATTTCGGTCCTTTACAATGGTGCATGGCTTCTCTATTTATAGAGAAGGATGCATAATACTATCCCACATATTTTGGGTAGTTACTCTTTTGTGAATAAAAATAAATGGCTTTAAATGCCAATAATCAGATATAAAAGGAAACGTTCCCCAAAGATCAGGGGGTGTATAACTGAATAAATAATATCCCACAATTCTTGAGGATTTACATCAATTAATGAGGGTTACATCTCATAGTTATAATACTTGTAGATATTCAAGGTGGTTATAACGTATCTTCAAGGCTCCAACATTTCAGGTTTCATGTCGTTGTGCGAGCCACTGACATCTCCCGAGCTAACGTTGCTTTCGAGATGGGATATCTCAAGACCCATGCTCCGAAGTTCCTGAAGATGAAGGTGTTCTCGGAGCTACCTTTCGAGATCGAGATCATTTCGAGATCACCGCATTCGAGATCATATATCATACTTTGCAGGCTCGACTTACAATCCTAGATCACTCTAATCCTCACGAGACCATTTGCTGCGAACTCAACTTTCGAGGTCATATTTACTATGGCTCGAAATCTGGGTATAACAATGATAATAACACTATGGAGAGTTTTGTTAGCAAAATATAATATTAAAGATAATTTGTAAAACGGAAATATTGATTATAATTTTAAAAAATGAGTAATAAATTAATTTAAATAAACATAAACCATCACATTTACTAATAACTAAAACAGTAAGACGAACACTAGTAAGAAAAATTAGGTAATTTAGTTTATGAGCTAGTTTATGTTTTGTATGACCTAACATTTTAGGTACAATAAAGGAGTAAGTGTGGCTGGACTTAAGGTGTCCAATGATGTATGACAGACTTATGTTCGGTAGGCTCAATTGCCAAACTTGTATGATGGACTTATGTCTGGGGCTTAATTGTCACCCATGTATAAGCACTTATCTTTTTATTGTATTTATCTTTTATTATGACTTATAACCTATGACCTATGATTATTATTATGACTTATGACTATGAACTATGATTTAGATTATGATTTAACTAATGTTATGATTGCAAGATATAATTTATGATCTAGATCTACGTGTGATCTTTGGTATGACAGTGATATATGATAGATTTTGACTTTGAATACTATTATGATTCTAGTATTACATGTGTATTTGTTTGTTATGAGATTATAATTGATTTATGTATGATTTTTTGTGTGTTTTTCTTACTGGGCTTACAAGCTCATTCCTTTATTTTATTTTCGCAGAATAAGTTAATCTGTGGCGAGCGGATTTCCAATAGCAAGACTGGTGTGAATATGTGGGGATCATATAGCCGCATGTTATTTTCTTAGGAAATTATGAACTTTATGATTTAATGTTGTCTGGTTTTAATTTTATTTTATTGTAAAGACTATTATTTATTTTTCCTAAACCCGGGTTATATTTATTTTAAATTATCAATAAAGAAACAACACTTTTTACTATTTATTAGGTTAATTTAGTGCACCAATTTTTTTTTTTATTATTTAAATTTTTGTGATTTATTTGATTTAAATGTTAAGTGTGATGAATTGTTTTATTTAAGTGTTGTTATTTTATTTGGTTGATTATATGTTTTATTTGATTGTTTATTATTTTATTTAATTGTTAGAATTGTTTGGTTAATTAATTTAATAAGTGAATAATTGTGTAACATGTTATTTTACTATTAGTGTTACATTTTAATTAAGTGTGACAATTGAGGTAATTATGTGAGTTATGGTGGAATGCTCTAAGGTGCATGATAGATAGTAATGCACCCTAGTGATTTAGTGTGTGCTAGTGCATGGTAGCATGGTGCACATGTGTAGATTTTCTACACATTTTATATTTCCTTATTTTAGATTTTATTTGAGTTAATTTATTCATTTATAAAAAAAAAGAAAAGAAAGGGAAGAAGAGTGTTTGGGCGTGTGACCTAGTGGGAAAGGAATGATTTCTTTTAAGTAATAAAAATAAAAAATTGAAGACAATAGTTATTTTGGGGATAGGCATGATCATTTTTATTCCTTTATATCTATTTAAATAAAGAGAAATTAAGAGAAAATAAATGGAAAAAGGAAACTTACCTTATTGTGTTGGGGAGGCTTTATGAGAGGATTATGATAAAGAGGAAATGAAAGAGGAGAAGAGCCATTTGCTCTTGTGTGGCTGCCGTGACCTAGAGAGAGAGAGAGAGAGAGAGAGAGAGAGTGGCGTGTAGAGAGAGAGAGAGAGAGGAAGAAAGAAAGAAAGAAAGAAGGAAGGAGAAGGTGAAGAGGAACCCCTCTTAGAGTATGTCATCTTGTTTTTCTTATTTGTATAATCTCTTTTACTGATAATATGTTATTGACTTGTGTTATTGTTGTGTGTTTGGGTTCTTCCTTCTCCTCATGGTGGTTTTCCAATAAAAACCCTAGGCTTGAACAAGGGTGTGGAGTTTGGGTATTGATCTTATTGTGTTCTTGATTTTACAATCAAGAGAGGTAATGGACTTTTCTTAGCCTTTATATTGTTTTTGGTGGGTTGTCTATGAGGTTTTGATGATGATGCTAATGGCTAATTTTTGGTAGGATTGGTGTATATGATTTGTATATTGTGAGAGTATGATTTGTGTTAAAAGGGTTGTGATGTTGATTTTGCTATGCATAAAAAAAATTGTGATAATCTATGAATGCATGCATGGAGATTTCGGCCTAGGCATACCTAAGTATGTTCTTGATATTTTTGTGATGTTGAGTGAATTTCAATATAGTAGATCCATGTTTTAGGACCTATGTGATATGGGTAAGATAATAATTGGCAATCTTGATATTTTGATCCATGAAATTTTGATAGATGCATGTTATATTGTGAATGATTAAATTATAAGATGCATGAAAATCATGATAGAAACATGTTAGGATAATATAAGGTATATGTGAATATGGTGCTTATGAGTTATTATATGTTATTGTCATTGTTAGTGTTTTGTTGGTTTTCAATGGAATAGAAAAAAATGGTTTTAAAAGAATTCATGTGAATATGTTAGTGATATTAGAATCATGTATATTATAAGAGTATGATGAGATTTTAAACATGTATGATTTTATGTAATTTTTGGGACAAAAGTTGAGTTTTATGAGGAATTAAGCTTGCTGTTTTTTTTGTAAATAATTGGGTAAAAGTTGATAAAAAGATGAGTTGCATGTATAAGTAATGTTCTTGACATTATGTTAATTTTTATGAAATTAAAAAGGGGATTTCAAGTCTCATGTTATGATATTTTACTCAATTAATTACCTACAGAATTTTTATTGATTTTTTTTGAAAATGTGAGCTTTTAAATTGATTATGGTGATTTTTAATGATAAAAACAATTGCTGGTATTTTTGTAAGAAAATATAAAGTGAGTTTCACTAAAATGAATTTGATAAGTTTTTGGATTAATTTTTTTTTCCTAAGTTATGGTAATATTGAAAAATGGTATTTTAATGGTATAAATGCATATTTTGATAAGTTATGATTTTCCTTTATTTTGATTGAGAAAAAAATATTTAGATTCTATTTATTTGTGATTTTTAAAGAAAATAAATGGTGGCTGAAAGTTTGATTTAAAAAGGTCAAAAATTGTTATTTAATTGTCACATATGGATTTTGTCACATAAAAACTAAGTCTTAAATAATTTAAATCAAAATGTATTTTTCCACACTTAAAATATATTTTTCACATCATTTATGTAAAACAATGATAAAATATATATATATATTTTAAAAGAAACATATTAAAAATAGGCATTTTAATTAAATCCAAACTTTTTGGTAAATTCTTTGTAAGTTGAGATTAATGAATGAAATTTGTCACATATTTTATTTTTAAGCTAAAATAAAATAATTTTATAGAATAAATAATGTTTTGAGAAATTTAATCAACTTAGAAATTTTAAGAAAAATAAAGCATGCAATATGTCTATTGATTTTAAAACAATAAAAGTAAGAAATGTAGAATTATCGTTTTTGAAAACGTCTTTATTACGCAATGTTCCCACGTATGCATGTTACATGCAAATCAACTTTTACGTCCAAAATCATGATTATTATTCAACTATGTGATTTTTATAAAACAATCATGTTAGTAAAATGGGTAGAACGAGCATTATTCTTTTTGGCGATAATTGCATGTTTAGTGTAACTGTTATCATGAGTGCATGGCCCATGCACACATGAGTTGTATGGAAGGGCAAAATAATAATTTTATGAACCTAAGAAATGTTATTTTGATTATGATATAGGCTCGTTGAAAGATTGTGAAATTCTTAGCTTGGACCTGAGGTAAGGAAGTTAGATAGATTCTATGATTTTGGTGCTATGAATGGTAAGACTGTTGTATGAATGAATTGTTATGAATTATGAATGCCATAACGTGATGATATGTTGAATGTGATATGTGTATGGATGTTAGATACATCAAACCAGTTACGATGTTAGATACATCAAACAAATTACGATGTTAGATACATCAAACAGATTACGATGTCAGATACATCGAACGAGTTACTAAGGACATTGAGACGTAACTCCTAGGGCGGACGCGCCGAGGTTATTCAAGGACCAGTGATCTCCTGTTTACCTCATAGGGTGACATGGAAAACTAGCGATCCATGCTCATCATGCATGTTGTATGTTTGTGATATGGTGATATGTCACGATTATGTTATGATATGATGATATGTTACGATTATGTTATGATATGATGATATGTTACGATTATGATATGATATACCATGATGTTTTAGATGAACGTTAGTGTTTTTATTTGTTGTATTCTTACTTACTTATTTGTTTGTACTTCCTTATTGGGCTTTTAGCTCACCCCCCTTACTTTCCTTCCAGGTAGCAAATAGGATTTCTTTATGGCACGCGTGGTGACGTGAGGAGTTCTTTCATCATGGGGTGTATGGCGTGGGGTAATCCTATGGACGGAAAAACGATCAACGTAGAACGCCATTTAAATCATGTTTTGTTTTTAAGAGACTTTCCTAAATTATCAGTGGGACTCAGTTATTTAATTTTTTTTTGGTTTCTTTGAACTTTGCATAAAAACCTATGTTTTATTTTAAAACTTATGGCGCCAACTTGCATGGTTTTAAACAAGTCCCCCTGAGACTTTGATAATGAATGTTATTCCTTTATAAACTATGTTATGCGAATGTTTTGTAAGTATTAGTTTATGGCGTTTTTTACAATTTTTCAACACCATTATTTTCTACAATTATAGCTAGAATTTAGGGTGTTACCACTTGTAACACCCTAAATTATAGCTATAATCCAAATTTAAATTTAAATAAAATAGAATCCCAATTTCTATAAAAAAATATCTCTACATTATCTTATTAATATTTTTATTAAATAATTGAATAATAATATAACATCAAACTACCTAAGAAAAATATTCAATCTCAAACTACCTAAATCTCATAACTCTGGACTCACATGTAGTAAAATCAACATAATTAGAGTCTAATTTAGACAATCTTTATATCGTTGGAAAGCTAATTCAATTATTTACAACTTTTTAAAAATACTATTTTTCTAAAATCATGACATAACTGGGTCAAAAATAGGTCTGAAGTTACAGTACCCTAAAGTTACGAAAACTCTATTTAATTATCTAAATAACAACCCAATCCACAAATATCTTGACTAACCATAAAATAAAAAACTCTAATTCTCTAGACTGGTTTCGAAATTACTAAGTCCAAAATCTTATTGGGCTTTATGTAGACTTAATCCATATATAACACTTCCTAATAATACCATAATTAATTTATTCTTATGCAATCACCAATTTTTTCATTAACAAGACTACTAATATTATAAAACTATACTATACTATAATAATCATAACTACCAAATATTTAAAAAAAAAAAAAACTTTATTCTATCACCACAACTCAAGTTAAATATATTTTATAAAATAAAGACAACCTATAATCACATAAATAAAGATGTCTAAGAGAAAGGTAACCTCGATTACTACAATTCTCCCATTCTTAAAAAAATTCGTCATTGAAATTTGACTTACTATAAACCTCAGAAATTTCGTCATCGAAATTTGACTTACTAAAAACCTCGAGATACCCAGACGATTAATTATAAACCAAACATTTATATTTCATTTAATTTTAATTCAAAAGTTAAAAATTAGAAATCATGAAAACAATAATAAAAAATCTTTTACCGAAAAAAGAAATTAGTGTTAAAAAAAAAACATTGAAGAATAAAATGCCTAACAAGAAACTCTTTGAAATAATGACGATTAAAATGATCAACAAAATGAAATAAATTTAAAAAATAACATCTCAAAATAGTAGTAAGATGGAGAAGCTTATCCGGGAATTGCACAACTTTGGAAGATAAATCCTTGAAATTTGCTAAGTCGCCAGTAACAACAAAAGAAAACGAGAGGAGATGAATCATCGTTCCTCTTGGCTTCATCTAATCTTAGATTCACAGAAAAAAAATTCTTTCAATTATTTCGATTTTGAAGTAATATTAATCTAACTGATATCCCATGAACAGACCCAGCCTCACCTTAAGGCCGGTGAGGCAGCCGCCTAGGGTCTAAAATACAGAAGACTTATTTTTTTATACCATCATATACATATACTAAATATATTTTAAATTTTAAGATATTTATTGTATACAGTTAACTCTTGAAGTTTTTTATTTAAATATATTTTAAACTTCAAGAGTCATGAGTTAAATGGTTTAGTGAGAAAAAATTGTTCATGATTAACTTCTTTTGACTATAACTTATTTTATTTTTAATTTCCAATGTAATAACAATATATATATATACTAACGTTATATATTTCTTGTTAATAGAAATTGTCATTAATTATAGGTTAATGTTTCAAATTATAACGTTGGTTTGGTAATTGATAGATTTAATTTTATTAATATACTCTTAAAATATTTATGTATATATATTCCAATTACAATTTTCATAATACACTATTTTATTTCTCTTATTCTCTAAAAGTGAAATTCTCTCATATGCATTCTTTCTTTAAGCATTTGGATTCAAGAATCAAAAATTTTCTTCATAATTTTGCTAGAAAGCAAAAATCTCCAGCCTCCAAGTTACATCATTCTTACTCATTTGTTTATAATATTTTATATTGTTATTATTGTTGCTTTGTTATTTCTATTTTGTTATATTATTTTGATTTGCTTGCTAGTTTACTTATTCTATGTAATAGTTTTAAAGTCAGAAAAAATATGTCTAATCGAAAATATGCTTTAGGATATGAGAAACTAAAAAAGAAAAAAATAATAGAAAGTTTAGTTCAATCACAAAAAGGAGCTCTTGATAAATTTATTTTAAGTAGCAAGAATGATGCATTGAATTTGAGTAGTGAAACAATTGAAAAAAATAATTTGAAATCACTAGAGGATGAGGAAATTATGGTAGAAAAGAACTTAGGACCCGTTTGGTTGATGGTAATAGGCCAGAAAGGAAAGGAATGGAATGTTAATGAGCTGAATTCTTTTGTTTGGTTGGAAATAACAAGTTTGGAAAAGAATTCCATTGTAATGCTTATTCCCCCAAACTAACGGAATAACTTTTCCACTTTTGAGTCAGTGGAATTATAATTCCATTCCACTGCTTACCTTTCCTTACCTTAATTACCCTTATTTTTTCATTATTCACAGATCGACAAAATTTGTTCTCTCTTCCACTCTAGCCATGGAGATCTTCCTCACTCATTTTTGAGATTAGGTCTCTGAGGTTGGATCTTCGACATCCTCATTTCCATCGCGAAGGTCGAGCATCGACAGTCTTGCCCGCCTGCCCCTCCGACACCCCACCCTATCGGCAACTAGGCTAGCGCTCTCCGAGCCTCTCTCTCTGTGCGGCCGTCGCCTATCACTCTCTCTGGTATGGTACGGAGTTCCTTTTTTGGATGCCATTATATATGTGTTTCTTGAATTGGTGAGTTCTAACCGCATTTTTGGTTCCGCAGTTCGTCGCCATCACCGCTAAGCTCTGCCCATTGCGAATCAGGTTGGCTATGCCTTTCTCTCTCTAGCTTTTATTTAACAGTTTCTGCAATTTCTGCCATTTTTGTATCAAAATTGATTTTAGGGCACATTATTCTTCCATGCTTAGTTTCTCTCGCTCTCAAATCAATATCAATTTAGGATTGATTTTGTGTCTAACATTACTTCTTAATACACATATAAACCTTGCCTATTATTTGTTCAGCCAAATAATTTGTAAATTGACGTGAATCGTTTGGAACGTACTCATAAACCAACATCTTTGACCCTTTTGGTCCTATTCAAAGCATAGAACCAACAACCATTCAAACTCAATAACACAACTCAATTTCTTGAGGTTGAAACATAAAAATACATACATGGGATTATGATTTTACATGTTTTATAAAAGTGCATACATACCGGGTTCTTCACAATATCCAACCAAACCAACTAGGTTCCTATGTTTTACTTTCGAAAGTAATCTCACCTCTGTCAATGAAGAAAAAACAAACCTATAAATCATTACTTAAGAAAGAAATAATAATAATAATAACAAGATCAAAGACTTACCATTTCTGAACTCTTCAACACTCTGATATGAGTGTGTATGGGGTTGTGTATGGGGTCTCTTAATGGCCAGAGTTGCTTGAACATCAAAAGTGCCTTTATATACATTCCCAAAAGCACCAGAACCCAACAAGCATTCTCTGCTGAAATTATTGGTTGCCTTCACAACTTCCTCCAACTGAAACTTCCTTAGCATTGTCTTCTCTTCTTTCAGTACTCCTATGCAAATAGTTGTTGTATATACACTTATTTATATGGGTATATTGATCATTATCATATAGTATATATATATATATGTATGAGTGAGGTACCTTTTGTGATGTTGTAGAGGGGTGATTGGCGTTTTAACTGTTGCAATGACACAATCACTGCAGCACCAGCCATGAACCCAACCAGGGTTGCCTTTGAAAGAAAATCGATTATGAAGCCTAACCTGTAAACAAGTCAGATGAACATTAAGACACATAAATAAAAACTAGTCTTTGAATTCATTTTTAATTTTTGCAGAATTCTATGCCACCATCATTTTCAGTTTAGTCAAACTTAAATTTAATATTATGAAATCAATAAATGAAAGTACCTTAAAATACCCAGAGAAGCCTGAAAAACACCAGCAAAGAAAGTAGAAGTGAAAGCCAGTTTAAGATAAAGAATTGGGTCCCCGTGGGAGAAACTGCCTCACTTAGCATTGATCCCATAACTAAAGATGCTATTGAAACTGGTCCAACTGTAAGGTGTCTTGAGCTTCCCAGAAGAGAATATATCAGAGGAGGAACAAAGCTTGAGTCTGCATGTTGATAAAGTCATAATTTATTAATTATTCATATTTAATTGAATGAATAAACTTCAGCTAAGTTTTGTTTATAGTTTAGTTAGTCAACACATTTTGTGTGGAAAAAAATACGAGTTTGTATGATTTCGATACTAACATAGTCCAACAAAAGGAGGCAAATTTGGCATAACTGATTCCCTGAAATATTTAAAGAAAAATTGTTATTTAGAAGAATTTGACCACTTGCAATTCAAAGCAGAGGTCAGAAAGTAAATATATATATATATATATTATTTATTCAAAACAAAAGACTTGCTATGATCTTCATGAGCCAAAAGACAAACAAGTTACAAAGATGCCTCTTGTGACATCATTTAGAATAATTTCCAAAGATTGGCATATAAAAAAGTATTTTATTACATTGAAATATAGCTTAATAAGAACAAAACTCATTTATAACCCGTTCATGTATCCACACACATATAGGTGGTGTATACACACACATATATATACACTACATGGAAAGAGAGAGAGAAAATATGTATTTAATTAAAGATTTATGTGATTTATTGGCCCTATAGCTTTCACTTTGATAATTTTGTCAAGACAATTAAATTGTATTTGACATTAAAAAAATACTTAACAAAAATAAATTCTTATTGATAATTTTAATATTTTGTAGTGTTCAAAAGTGGAATTATTATGCTTAAAAAAAGTAGGATTATTAAATATTATTTTGTCAAAAAAGAATATGAAAAAAAAGTAACATCATTGTTGGTAAATCTATATATATATATATATTTAGTATGTTTATTTTAATTTATTAATCATATTTTAAGCACTTTGGTTATTTTTGTCCAAAATAAATTTATTCCATTCTATTTCATAGTCAACCAAACATAAGAATAGGTATTCAATCATTGATTCCATTATTCTAACCAAACAATATAATCGCATTACCTTTCTGATGAGGACACCAAGACTAAAGATCCAAGTCTAGTTCCAGTTGGTCTGGTGACGAGGGCGCGAGCCAAAAGACTCAGTTTAGGAGCTTGATGAGTCTTTTGCGTTTTGTCATCTTGTATTTTTTATTTAGTCTTTGTTTTTTTTTTGTGAAAAGTCAAACACTTGACTTGTGTGAGTCCAAGAGTCCTTTTTGTCTTTAATTTTCGGTTTTTATTAGGAAGACAAAGGGTTGTCTTTAAATTTCAGTTTTCATTAGGAAGACAAAGGGTTGTCTTTATTTTTCGGTTTCATTAGGAAGACAAAAGGCTTGTCTTTAATATTTCGGTTTTTAGGAAGACAAAGGGGCTTGTATTGATGTAATTTTGGCTATATAAGACCTTGAAAACATTTGGAAAAATCAGATTATGTTGAATGAAATTGTGAGTTTATTTCAGTTTATGTCCTCATCACTTTCTTATTCCATTCTATTACTATTCCTATTCTTATTCCATTGTTTTCATTACCTCCAACCAAACGTCACCTTAGAGAATGAGAATGATGATGTAATTGTTAATGAAGATGGTCAAGAAAATACTAATGAAAATGAAGTTGATATAGAAAGAAAATATGTTCATGATAATTTGAGTAGTGATGTTTCTTATAATATTTATGATCCCGGATGGTGGAAAATTATTGATACTAAATTAAGAGATTTGTTAGTAGAAAAAGGTCCAATTAGAATAAATGATATAATTTTTCCAAAAGATGAAAATTCTAGGCATTTTTCCACTTTTTATTACATGAGAAAATTATCGAATGGAGAAACATATGATAGAAGATGGTTGGTATATTCTAAGGATTTTGACAAGGTCTATTGTTTTTGTTGCAAATTATTTCATTCTAATTCTACTAATAATATGAATCAATTAGGCAATAAAGAAATTAAGGAATGGAAAAATCTGGGTGCTAGGCTTAAAACAAATGAAACAAGTAATGAGCATATTGTTAACATGAATGCTTGGATTGACTTAGAATTGAGACTTGCAAATAATAAAACAATAGATAAAAGTGTGCAAGAACGAATTAATAAGGAGAAGGAACATTGGAGGAATGTTTTAGTAAGAATAATTACTATTGTAAAAAGTCTAGCTAAGAATAATTTGGCATTTCGTGGAAATAATGAAAAGATCTACCAAGAGAACAATGAATTTTTTTTTTTTGAGTTTAATTGAAATGATTGCTGAATTTGATCCAATTATGCAAGAACATGTTCGACGTATTCAAAATAGTGAAATTCATAATCATTATTTGGGACATAGAATTCAAAATGAGTTGATTCAATTATTAGCGAGTGAAGTGAAAAATACAATTTTGAAAAAAGTCAAAGAAGCAAAATGTTTTTTAGTTATACTTGATTGTACTCATGATTTAAGTCATCAAGAACAAATGTCTCTTATATTGAGGTTTGTAGATATCTCAGCTAGTCTAATAAGAGTGGAAGAATATTTTTTGGGATTTTTAAAAGTGGATGATACTTCTGGAAAATGACTTTTTAGTGAACTCACAAAAGAAATTGAAAATTTGAAACTTGACATTAATGACATAAGAGGACAAGGATATGATAATGGATCTAACATGAAAGGAAAGCACTAAAGTGTACAAAAGAGATTATTAGAGTTAAATCCTAGAGCATTATATACACATTGTGGTTGTCAGAATCTTAATTTAGTACTTTGTGATGTTGCTAATTCTTGTGTTAAAGCTGTATCATTTTTTGATGTTTTATAACGTATATATTCATTATTCTCTTCTTCACCTAAGCGATGGATAATATTGAAAAATAATATATCTACTTTGACTGTGAAATCATTGTCTCAAACTCGTCGGGAAAGTCGTATTGAAAGTGTTAAGGCAATTAGATTTCAAACTCAAAAAATAAGAGATGTTTTGCTTGAACTACAGAAATAAGTGATGATCCTAAAATAAAGAATGAAGTTAAATGTCTAGCAACCTATGAATTAGAGAATTTCAAATTTTTGTTAGGCATGACTATTTGGTTTGATATTTTGTTTGCTGTCAATTCAATTAGTAAAAATTTACAATGTAAAAATATGGATATTGATAATGCTATAAATCCGTTAGATGACCTTCTTTCTTATTTTGAAAATTATAGGAAAGATGGATTTGTTTTTGCTATGATTTCAGCTAAAGAAATTGCAAATGAGATGAAAATTGAGCCTAAATTTTGTGAAAAACGTGTGATTCGCAGGAAAAAACAATTTGATGAAATAATTGATGATGATGATATAGTAAAATCTGCTGAAGAATCATTTCAGATTGACATTTTCTTTTCATGATTGATCAAATTATTTGTTCACTTAGAAGTAGATTTGAACAATTTCAAGTGTATCCAAACATTTTTGGATTTTTATTCAATTTGAAGAAACTAAAAGCATTGAATGAAGATGCTTTAAAATATCATTATTTAAATCTCGAAAATGTTTTAAAATATAATGGATTTTCTGATATTGATGGTTTAGATTTGTTTTTGGAATTAAAAGTGTTGAGAAATTTTTTTCCAAATGAAAATAGTAGTTCAATTGAAATACTTGATTACATAAAAAAGATTGATTCATTTTCAAATGCATACATTGCTTATAGAATATTGCTAACTATTTGTGTAACAGTTGCTTCAGCAGAGAGAAGTCTTTCAAAATTGAAATTGATAAAATCTTATTTAAGATCAACTATGTTGCAAGAACGATTGAGTGGATTGACAATGTTGTCCATTGAGCATAATTTATTAGATAAACTTGAAAACAATGGTTTGATTAATAAATTTGCATCCCAAAAAGCAAGAAAGATAAATTTTTAAATGAATCAATTATTGTTGTTTATTCTTTTTTTAAACATTTTGTTTTAATTGGTATTCTTGTTAGGTTCTATGGCTTAGAGATTGTTCGTTGTGAAAAAGTTGGAGAAAAAAATTTGTTTATTGGAGAATTCATCTACAACTTTGAATAATAAATTTGTAGTACTTTTATTTAGAATATTTGACTTTATTATGTGGGTGTAAAAAATTTATTTAAATTTGGATGATATATTAATATTAAAAATATAATTTTTTTTCCTCTTCATCAAAGACCCCATCCTGCCCATGAAAATAGGAACACCCAACAACATAGAAAGAACATCACATACATAACTGATGAAAACATAAAACAGATAGGAAGAATATCACAACACGGCACAAGACATAACATTACAGGGAAGAGACCTAAATTTCTTAAAGTGCTTTGACGATGGACATTTGTTTTAAGGTAATTTTTAAAAAATATAACTTTTATACTTTTAATGTGCAAAAATATGAGTATTATATTTTTATTAATTTGTATGGAAAAATTTATTAAATATAAAATTAAAGTATGATAAACACAATTAGTAGCTAACTAAAATATGAAAATGCCAGATTTTTTTATCATAATTATATTTTCTTTGATTTTAAAGCTGATTTTATTTTATTTTTTTCAATTTTTTAATTATTTTTTCAGTTATTTTTTTTCCTTACTTATTTTTCTTCAATTTTTTCCTTTTTTTTAACTAATTTTTTTCAATCCATTTTTCCATTCGTCTTCGTCTTCTTCTTCATTTTTATTAATTTATCTATTTTTTATTTCATTTGTATTGTTTTGTTTTTTTTCTTCATATTTTTCAGTTTTTTCCCTTTTATTTTTTATTTATTATTTTCTCCTCCCATTTTTTCTTTTTTTACACACATGAGCTTTTTTTACGTAATTTTTTTTTCTTCCATTTTTTCTTTTTTTCCTACTAATTTTTTCATTCATCTTTTTTCTTTCCATTTTCCCATAATTTTTTCTTATTCTTCTTTTCATTTTTATTCATTTATCTATTTTTTTCTCCTTCATCATTTCTTTTATTTTGTTTATTTTTTTCCTTTTTTTTCTTCTTTTTTTGTACTTATTCTTTTCTCATTCCATTTTTTTCACACATATTTTAACATTACATAATTATTTTACTATTTTTTATTTATTATTGTAATTTTTTTTATAGTTTTTTCCACTATATGTAAAAAAAAAAATCAAATAAAATTTTTCAGCATTTTCTTTTTACTGTGACTCTAATAAGAACACCAAAATGTGGAAAAAAAACTAATAAAAATATGAAAACGTGAATAGGTAACCAGTTACCTTGATGAGAACATTCAAATCTAGAAAAAAAAAATTATATGAAGAAGATGGGAGAGAGGGGAAATGGGGTGGATCTGATTTTTTTTTTTCTATCTTCAAATTTGTCGAAGCTGACTACTTTCCTGTTATTTGTGTATATATTTCTGGGGATAACTGGTTACATTCACGTTCTTTGTGTGTATATTTCTGAGGGCATTATGATGTGTGTGTATATTTCTGAGTTCTTTATGGTATCTGGTTACCTATGTTACTAAAATCATACTTACTTATTCCTTCTTCTAATGAAGTGTTATTCATCTTTTTCATTCAGATTTGATGTTTCTTTTCATATTTAATATGAGTAACTCATCACCATTCTTATGGTAACTAATTACCCCTCTTACGGTAGAAGGTTACTTCTCTTAGGGTAACTGGTTACTCTTCCTGGTACATGTTATTTAACCTAGCTCTAGGATTTTTTTTTTACATAATTGTCAAAGATCAATCAAGTAACTGGTTACTTTACACAAGATTTGAAAAAAAAAAACGTACATAAAAATAAGGAAAAAATGTTTATAATAAATAAAAAAATAATAAACACAATTCATATCACAAAAAAAAAAAATGCAAAACAACCAAAGAAAAATTTAATATAAATTAGTTATATAAAAATAATATAAAAAAGCAAATAAGCTAAAAAAAATAATCAAATTACAAACATACACTTCCAAATTAATAAAACTTGATTAAGAGTAAAACTATGACATAAACCAACTTTTATACAAAAATATGGGAAAATAAAACTATAAAAATAAAAAATCTTAAAAAAATTCATAGATTAATTTTTTTTTTTTGAAAAAAAGCCATATTTTTCACACTCTACTAAAAATCCCATATAAAATGTAGTTTCTATTAATCAGAATTAGCTAAGTCTTCACGAAAATTTTCAATCCCATACTATCTTGAATTTTATTTATTTACATAAACGTATATCATATATATTTATATATAATATATACAAGTAACATACAATGTATGTTTATTTAATTTTATTTTAAAAAATGAAAATTTAGTAAAAATGACATATTTTTTTAAGTGATTTTGTACTGTGACCTACTTTTAATAATTTTTTGCAAAATAGTCTCTGTCTAAAATTTGTTTAGTTGTGTAAATTTTTCGACCAATTGTCTAAAATTTTTGACCGGCTGTTTGAATTTTTCGATCACTTATCTAAATTTTTAAGTAGTTGTCTAAATTATGAGAGGTCATTTTGCAAAGAATTATTAAAACTAGGCTATAGTGCAAAATGACTTTAAAAAATAGGTCATTTTGCCAAAGTACCCTTTAAAAATTTATATAAGTTAGATAATAACATGTTTTATTTTTTAAATATAAATGATAAATTTTTTAATTAAAATTAAGATTATGTATTATATATTATTATTATAAAGTTATTTTATAACATTTGAATTTACATCAATATAATTATTAAATATCTAGTATTGTATTAAATATTATTATAATAATTATATTTTATAATATTTGAATTTATATTAATTTAATTACTAAATATTTAAATACGAAAATTTTATAAAATAATAATTATATATTAAATATTGTTATAATAATAATGTTTTATAACATTTAAATTTATATTAATATAATTATTAAATATCTAGTCTTGTATTATATACTATTATAATAATGATATTTTATAACATTTGAATTTATTTCAATGTAATTATTTAATATCTAATTTTGTATTAAATATTATTATAATAATGAGATTTTATAATATTTAAATTTATGATATAATTTATAAATATTTATTTTTAATTAATTTTAAAGATATCTTAAGTTAAATATTTGTTATATTGTGTCAAAGTTAACAAAAAAAAAAAAAACTGTTAAAACAAAACAAATCATTTAAATACACACTTTATATATACATTGTACTTATATTATTCTATATATTTACAATTTTAAATATTGTTCACACAATGGTATAGTTATGTTGATTTGTAGTAGTTTTATTATTTAATATTGGAGTTATTTGCTATTGTAAGTTTGTAAAATTTGACGACTTCGGAGTGTCGTTACAATTCTTATATAAATTTTTTCTAATTCATATATACATTTTTTTGGATTCAATATAAATTATTTAGTTGACAATTTTAATATCTTTTCTATCATTTTTTTTTTATTATTTTTCATTCACCTTACTGCAACTATAATTTTATTTGTAGTCAAAATAAGCTATACATATCTTTATAATTTTAGTTGTTTTTTAGAGAAAGATTTTAATTTATACAATTAGTACCTTTTCTTTTATAAAAAGTATGTTTATATTATTGTTATTTTCGTCTTAAAAGTTTAATACTCACATTAATTTTATTTTATTTTTTGGTTTTTTTAGAATGTTTATGAGTTAGGGATTATACTTTTTTAGACCCTGTGTTTTTTATCATTACCTGTTTGTACCCTGTATTTTGACAAATTACTTTTTGGACCCTATATTTTGTAAAATAGTTAAAATAGAACCCTAAACTCAATTTTGATGAAGAATAAATTGAATATAACAACACCGTTTTTAAGCAGAATGATTTTATTTTTGTTATGAATTGTTAGTTTGGTAAATTATTTGTGATTTTAGTTGAGAAAACATTGACCAAAATCGAATTTAGGGTTCTATTTTAACCATTTTACAAAACATAGGGTCCAAAAAGTAATTTGTCAAGACACAGGGTCCAAACAGGTAATGGAAAAAAACACAGGGTCCAAAAATGTATAAACCCTATGAGTTATTATCCAAGCAGAAGGAGTGGCTTTAAAGTTGGATTTGGATTGGTCTTTGTTACACCCCAAATTTTGAGATATACAAAGTAGCCTCAAAATGTAGGCTCGCAAGTATGGAAATCAAATATGCGAAAAAAGTATTCAACGTGATTACTTACGCAGATAGTTAATCACTTTAAGATGCCACATTACCGACACACGTCACTGACACTCGAGCATGCAGTGTTAGCTTGAAAGACTGACTATGATAAGGTGATGTTAACGTTATGTTGAGCTCGAAACATCATGCATGCTCGAAAGCATGTAGGAGAAGCAACGTGTGTGCGGTTGTAAATCCCTACAATTATTGGCTTAGTTGGAACCGTGTGTAAACAACCCTATTTTTAAGGGATATTTATTTAATTGTATTTTAATATATTATGTTGTATTTTAAATTCAAATGAGATATCTTGTAACTTCCATAAAATTAAGGGAATAATATTCTATAAAAATAGCCTAGATTTAGTCATTTAGGGACTACACACAAATTTGTACTCAAAGCTCTGTGAAATTTCTTTCAAAACTTTAAACGCAAACTATTCATTTAATAAAAGTGACTCGTGGACGTAGGTAGATTTAACTATTGAACCACATAGTTTTTTTTTTCTTTTCTTTTCTTCCTTTATTGTTTATAAGTGCTTAATCGCTCTTAATTAATTTTAGTTGACGAAAAACGTCGTCAACAGTTTGGTGCTTTCATTGAGACCATTAAGCATTCTTTCAAACGTCATGTTTTATAAAAATGGTTGCTGTAAACATCCCTGGATCTGGAAGTGGACGACCACTCCCAAGAATTCCTGAGGAAAACACTTATCGCACTGAATAGCATCCTCGAAGGCTTGGCAAGCAGCCAGTCAATGATCAAACCCCCGATGAAGGGAGTACGTTAACGACACCACAGGATCATGGTCAACTGCGAGACCCTGGTCAAAGTTCCAGGCCGCCAAATCAAGATTATTACAATCCTGATATATATGTTCCAATGGTGGAACTGGAAAACCAAAGGTTGCGAGAGAGATTAGTCGAGGCTACTCGATTAAATGAGGAGATGGCGAGACCGGCGGCTGAAGCCCAGGCACCCCCACGAAGGACCAGGTGGCGACCTCGAGAAAGTACGACGACTAGAATGGCCGAGCAGAGAGCCCGAATGGATCAAGCAAGGGCTAGTGCAAGTGCTGGAGTTAACCAGTCAATAGTTTCATCTCGAAACCCGACACGTACCAACCAAACCAGAGAGATTCATGCTGACACTGGGAATAACCGAGTTCCCTCACAAGCAGCTCGGAATACTAACCCTGAGCCTACAAGGCCAACCGCGAACAATGAAAGGCCACCACCATCTCCAATAAGGCATCAGTCCTCTCCAATAAGGCATCCTTCACCAGTGCGAGATGTACAACATGCTCCAAGTGGACCTCGAGCTGGAGAAGGGGCACCTTAGAGGCCTTCCCAAAGTGCAAGGAGTGCAAACAGAGACAGGAACCCTCAGGCTAGGTCCGAGCAAAGAAGTAACCACGAGGTCCCAATGGGGGCAAACCAAGGGCATAGACAGGCGAGACAACCCCAACCGTTTGGGAGTTATATGTCGAGGTCACGTGCAACTGGGATTATAGTACACGTGTACAATCTACCTTAAAACTATGCCAACAACAACAACAAATGACTGTCAGTTTTCTTGAAGACAGGAAAGACTATAGTAGGTCAATGAGTGTCTATAACACTGAACCTAGGTACTATGAGAACTATCCTAACAATGGTCCCAACCTTCGAGACCACCCTAACCAAAATTAGGGGCAATACAATAAGTAAAACCTAGACTTAAGGGCACATCAAAATGCCCAAAGGGAGCCATTACAGCCTGTATACGGGAATTATTATAACCCAATACTACAACAAGGAGTTGAAGTTCCTTGGAAAAATAACTAGCCCCTAGTGGTGCAGGCTCCACCTCTAATAGATCCGATCCAGGAGATGATAAATTAGCTCGAGGAACAATTTAGGCTCTTTTGAGAGGGAAAGGATAAAGAAAAGGCCTATGACTCAGATGAGGAGCTCGAGCCTTTTGCTCCTCATATTTCGAGCACAACTTTCCCATACAGGTTTAAAATACCCCATGTGGCACCATATGACGGGAATACCGATCTTGGTAGCCACTTGAGCACATTCAACATTGTGATGAGAACCAGCAATGTTGGCCTCGAGCTCAGATGCATGCTCTTCCCAACAACACTGACAGGAGCTGCAAAAAGTTGGATTGACAAGTTCAGAAGACATTCAATCTTGCCATGGGAGCAATTGTCAAAGGAGTTCAAAAATAAGTTTCGAGCGGCAAAGAGCATCAATCCCGAAGATTCCTCTTTAGAAAATATCCAGCAACATCCAGGAGAGTCACTCAAGAAGTACCTGACCATATTCAACATCGAGGCGACCCAAGCCCACGATGTTGATGATAGTATCCACCTAATGGAGATTCGTCCTGTAATCTTGCCATGAAGTCCCCTCTGGGATGACATACAATGAAAGCTGGTGCGAACAATCACAGATTTCACTCTTCGAGCTCAGAGGTTCATCAATGTAGAAGATGCTAGGTCAACACTGCAATTAGCACCTTCGACCCCAATAACTACAACAACGAACATTAACTCAGCCATGACCCTGACAATACCATCCACGACTAAACCTTTTGGTGACAGTTCTTCCAAACAGAAGAAAAAAAATAAGGAAATAACCCCGAGGTAGACGTGAATAAAAAGAAAAAGGGAGATAAATTTATCTCCATTTACACCGTGTCTACCGAGCTCACAGAAACTCGAGAGAATATATACGTGGCGAATGAGAATAAAGTTCCATTCCGCCAATCTGAAGCAATGCACAATCAATGCGCTAAATGAGATCAAAATAAATATTTTCGGTTCCAAAGGGATATTAGTCACACGACCGAGGAATGCAGACAGCTAAAAGACAAAATCGAAGGATTGATCTCGAGAGGCTACCTCGGACAATATGTCTGAAATAGAAATAATAACTAGGTGCAAGCTCTGCCTAATGAGAGGGCAGCTCCGACCCAGCCTACGAACAACCTCATGTTGTCGTACCCCCTGCAAGGGTGGAAAATCGACCTTCCCCAATCGATGGAGAAGATGTAATAATCATAGCTAGGGGACCCCATATTGCTGGAACGAGCAGGAATGCTAAAAAAAGATATGTTCAAAAGTTGAAGACAGGAGACGGATCTCCTTATGTCTCAGAACCTCGAGCTCCCAAGAAGCAAAGGGTCAAATCCTAACCTATCACCTTCACAGAAGATGACGCCTCTCATGTCAAGTTTCCCCACAATGACCCATTGGTCATTACCATCCATCTCGCCAACAAGAGAGTTCACCGAGTATTGATTGATTATGGGAGCTCGGTGAACATTTTTTATAAGATGACTTTGGAGAAAATGGGTTTATCGGTTCGAGACTTAAAAGCATGTGCGACTACCCTATATGGATTCTCAGGAGAAGGGATTTCCAGCACAGGGTCAATTGAGCTCCCATTAACTCTGGAGAGTATCTAGTCTCAATCACCAGAATGTTCGAGTTCATAGTAGTGGACACCCCATTGGTCTACGATGTCTTGCTCGAGAGACCAACCTTAATTGGGCTGGGGGCAGCGATGTCAGTAAGGCACTTAGCACTGAAATTTCCAACACCAAGTGGAATCGGGACTTTAAAGGGAGATCAATGACCAGCTCAAGAATGCTACAGTATCTCCATGAAGGGAAAATGTCAATCTAGTGCCCAAATGCTAGTTGTGATTGAGGAAATAGTAGAGAGAATTTTTGAGGTCGAAGATGAGATCGACCCAAGAATGGGAGAAGACATGGCTAACCTCGGCCCAATAGAGGAGCTCGAAGACATTCATCTCGATGACAAAGACACCACTAAGGTGGTGAAAATAGGGAAGAACCTCAGCAAGGAAGCGAGATAGCAATTAACCTCTTCCTGAGGAAGAATCAAGTTGTTTTTGCATGGTCTCATTCAGATATGATTGGGATTAATCCCAACATAATAAGCCATGCACTAAACATAGACAAGAACTTCCCCCCGAAGAAACAAAAAAAAAAGGCTCCTTGATGACGAAAGGAAGCAAACCCTGAAAGAAGAGGTTGATAGATTAAAGGCGAATTGATTCATAAGAAACGCCTTTTACCCAGATTGGATTGCCAATCCGGTCTTAGTCCCAAAATCAAACGAAAAGTGGCGAACCTGTATTTATTACTCAGACCTAAATAAGGCGTGCCCAAAGGATTGTTTTCCTCTGCCTTGAATTAATCAGCTCGCAGATGCAACCTCAAATCACGACATCATGTCATTTATGGATGCTTACTCTGGATATATCATATAGCAATGCATGCTCCCGAACAAGAGCACATGAGCTTTATGACAGATAAAAGGCTATATTGTTACAATGTGATGTCATTCGGGCTCAAAAATGCAGGAGCAACACATCAGAGGTTGGTGAATCAAATGTTCGCTGAACAGATCGAAAATAACATGGAAGTGTGTGGATGATATGCTCATAAAATCCAAACACAATAATAACCATGTCAACAACCTTGTAGAGTGTTTCACTATACTTCAAAAATATAACATTAGACAACCCACAAAAATGCTCCTTTGGGGTGTCCTCGGAAAAGTTTCTAGGATTCATAGTGAACACTCGAGACATCGAGGTGAATCCAGATAGGATCAAGGCCTTTAATAGATATGCCTTCACCTCGAAAGTATAAAGATGTCCAGAGTTTAACTAGACGAATGATGGTCTTAAATAGGTTCATCTCGAAATCCATCGACAAGTGCCTACCCTTTTTTAATTTTTGGAGAGGGGGAAAGAAGGTGAGCTTGCCTTTCAAACTCTTAAAAGAGCGCCTCGCCGAACCTCTTATCTAAACCAGTGTTGGGAGAAGTACTGTACTTGTACCTCGCCACAACCGAGCATGCAACCAGTGCTACATTAGTTCGGGAGGACAAAAAGTACAAAGAATGGTGTATTATATAAGTTTACAACTCTTAGGAGCTGAGTCGCAGTACCCCCTAATGGAAAAGCTCGTGTTGTGCCTAGTACATGCACCTCATAAGTTGTGACCCTACTTCCAGGCACACCTTATACATGTGCTGACTAATCAGCCATTAAGGCAAATACTATCCAAACCCGAAGCGTCAGGTCAAATATTGAAATGGGCAGCTAAACTCGGGTAGTTCGAGATCACATATCACCCAAGAATGACAATAAATGGCCATGCCCTGGCTGATTTCATAGTAGAATGCACAGGGATATCCAACGAAAAAGTCATAACCCCAGCTCGAGATCTGTGGAGACTTTATGTTGACGGGTCCTCCAATGAGAATGGATAGGGGGTAGATATTATACTAATAGCCCCATCAGGACATAGATTTCATTCAGCGTTGAGATTTGAATTCAAGGCGTCCAACAACGAGGCTGAATAAGAAGCACTACTAGTAGGATTACAAATAGCTTCTGAGCTGAAAGCCAAAGCCATACACTGCTAAAGTGATTCACAACTTGTGGTCAACCAAGTACTAGGAGAGTATCAGGCTCAAGGAACTAAAATGGCAGCTTACTTGGAAACTTAAGCTTTCACAAGAATCTAGCTCTTACTAGGGTCTCAAAAATTCTTAATCAAGCCATGCACACACTAAAAAGAAAAACACTCTCATCAATCAATTGCTAGCAACATTCACACCCAAAGAATTTTAGTTTAAAAGTTAAGTAAGTGAGACATTCAACTTCAACTTAATTTTATTATATTGTTTAAGCTTTTTCAAGATCGTCATCGATCCCCCTAGTGAACACTAACAAAGACAAAGAATATCCTCAAAACAACAACAAAATAACTATAACAAGCACAACCTAAAACAAAACAATGACACAGAGAAACAAGGACAACAAAGTTACAACCACATAACAAAAGAAATACACAAAACAACAAAGAAAATAAAAGAAAATGAGCTGAGATAAGAAAACTCCCCCCGCCTATCCTTCATAATTGTCATCCAAAAAGATAGGGTCAATTAAGATGCGATGGCCTTCATTTTGGTTGATTGCGAAGTTGATGAGTTGGGTGCTTTCCATTTCTGAGCATGAGTCTTAGTGGCTGTGAACTATTGCAATTGATAGCCAAAAAATGAACATAACACCCTCAGAGCAGAACAATCAACAAGAATTACCTATGTAGTAACTCAAAGAGCTGCCTCAAAATTTAACAGCCACACTCATATATCAACAGATCCCAAAGAAAACAAGGGTGTACAAATGGAGTAGATAACCAAGAACATGGGGGCAACAATCCACCATCTGAAATGAGCGATGTATGCTTCCCAAAAGCACTAACAAATAAGCACACACCGAAAGCTTCAAAGAATAGAGAATGAACTCAATACAACCCCAAAATCACAACTGATTGGTGCTTCGCACAGAGGCTCAGGATGGGACGGTGGCATTTGGTGATTTGGAAAGGTTTTCGGGATATGGAGTTGCACGCCGGAGGTTCAGGTTGGGGTGCTAGGGGCGAAGCTGGTTTGGCCTTGGGTTGTGTGGGTCTTGGGTTCATGGGGCTCGACTTGGGAGCTTTGGGATTCCGGGGTTGTGGTGGTTGGTCGGAGGTGAGGAAGAAGATGGTGGTGATGGTGGTTGCTATGAAGGTTATGGTGATGGCAGTTAAAACAATAAGAAAGGAAAGAAACGAGAAAGAGAAAGAAATGAATCGGGTTGGGCTATATTTTAATTTTATACTAATAAAAAAAACTTTGAATGTTGTGCGAGCCCACACATCAATTCCCTGTGGGCACGGAAATCCCATTGACTTGTGCTTTCCCAAATTGCAAAATTTTGCTCTAGACAAATTTTATGAGTAAAATTTTTGCTGCAGCAGGCAGAACCCTTCATTTTTTAGAAATTTCACACATTTTGCTCCTCATTTTGCTGTTGCAAAATGTCCGCAAAATCTTCAGATCCCTAAATTACTTCCAAAACACCATATTTCTTACTTTTTAACACATGAAACTCAAAAACAAACATAAAACCATTCCCAAAACATTATAATAAAATGAAATTAAAATAACAAAAATTAAAATGAAAATAACTAAAACACTAATATAGTTTTTTTTTTCTTTTCATATTTCAATTTTTTTTTCTTTTTCTTTCTCTTTCTCTCTCTTTTAATTTTTTTTTCTTCATTCATTTTTCAATGCATTTTTTCTTCTTCTTTCTTTGGGTTGCTTTACAAATGAATCCTCCAAATACCATAGCAACCCAAACTTCAAATTTTTTTTCTTTTGAATGATCTTTCAAGGAAACCGAGGTGTTGTATCGTTCAACCTCGCTTCCCCCAAACTTTGTTCCTTTCCTTGTCACCTTAAATGTTCTCACCAAATGCTCATCATATAAGTTCTCCACACCATTGGGATACACTTTGTGCACTAAGAACCCACCATCATACCTTGATTTCATTAGAGAGTTTGAGAAAAACACTCCATTCCCAGCTTCCAACATCTGTGATTGAGGTTTTCTACTATGTTTCTGTTATCCAAAAAACAGGCACGGGTGACGTGGCAGGCGATTTTAAACACGTGACTGACACCCAGCAGAGTTCTGTTCGAGTATCGACCAGTAAGACATTATAGGCATGTCAGTTGAGTTTTCCTTACGACCAGCATGGTCGTAAGTTCCGCATATTTCGAGATGATCTTTTGAAGATCATAATCAATTCCGAGATTGTCTCCAATGATTCCTAATTATCCGATTAATTAGGAGAGAATATCTGTAGCAAATTCATGTAATCCTCTTTGAGCCTATAAATAGAAAAAAGATAGCTCAAGGAAGGGACTTTTTGGGCTTTTGCTTAATAAAAATTACAGATTTACGAACGAATTAGAGCTATTGTATTACGATTGTACCATTTATCTCTCTCAGGTTTGTGAAACTCAGAGAACCCTAGTTCTTTGACCACTCCTTTGAGATCTCATATCAATAATAGCTTAAGTGGACGCAGATCATTACCAGTTCTTGGGGCTGAACCACTATAATTTCTTGTGTCCTTTACTGTTTTTGTCATTATATTCATTCCAACACATCTATCCACATCAAGCGTTTTGACTCCGTGTTAGTTGACCAAATCAAGGGTCAAAATTCTGGTGCTTTCAATGAGAGCTTGATACGAAATCGTTGAAATGGTAATGGCGAAAACAACAAAGAAAGCTGAGCAGGCGGTTGGCGCTGCACCATCTCAACCGCCTCCTCCTCCAAACATGGCTGAAAATGAGCCACATTTGGAATTTGATGAGGAAGAACTGGATTTAGAGACCTTGAGAAATACCCTAGGGGTATTGCAGGATGAATTGGCCAATCTGAGGGCCAGCCAAGAAAGTGCTGCGGAGATTATGGCACGGCGGCAACAAGAGATAGAGCAACAGCGCCAGGAACTGAGTGAAAGACAGGCGGAGATGGACCATCATCAGAGGGAGGCCATGGCAGCCCTCGAAGCAGCCCTGCAGTTGGCTAGGAATCAGGTTGCACCTGCCTCACAGCCTGATCAACCCGCAAATGGGCCACCCCAAAGGGGTCCCAATCCTAGCCCACCGATCCAGCTGTCGAGCCCCCAAAGGCCCGAGCAACCGCCAATGCCTCAGGAGGATGTCCCACCAAGGGATCCTGAAGCACAACCTCCATCCCAGGCTGCTCGGGGCAATCCCCCGCAGCCAAGGCAGAATAGGGCCGAGCAGCAGCCCCGTAGTCCTAGACGCCATAGGGGCGAAGAGCCGAACCCACCGAGCAGGGGGCAGCGTCCTTCTGGAAACAGAAGGAACTCAGAGATAAGCTCTGTGGTCCGGGGCCCCCCACAACATGATAATGAACGGGGACCTACCGACCAATGCAGGCCACCCTCTAACGCTTGAGAAGTTCCGGCCCGAGGGGGCAACCGAGGGGACAGTCGATCCCACCATAGCCAATCGAGGTTCAGAGATGGCCATGGGTACAATGAGGCTGACTCAGGCAGAGGAAATTCCGGTCGGAGAAATGAAGAGAGAGGTGGGGGCAGAAGCCCACCACCTAGGGAGGACCAACCCGAGAGACGTAACGCTGGGGGGCAGCCCAGACAAAATAACGTCTTTAACCGGCTCGGAGCAAGCGAGGAATGGCAAAGAGACGAAGACTTAAGAGATGTACTCAACGACCGCCGGGAACGGCATGACGAGTACATTCCCCCAGCAGCAGAGGCCCCGGCGATTCTTGACGCCATGCAAGTCCAAATAGATGCCCTAAACTAGGCAGTACAATAGTTGGTTGGGGGAAGAACGTCTCATATCGAGTACGACAGGAGAAGGGACACTCCTTTCGTTCAGAGGATAGCTGTGGCAGAAACTCCCAGCAAGTTTAAGATGCCCACGCTTCCGAACTTTGACGGGTATGGTGACCCGGTATCTCATGTCAACAAGTTTGAGATACAGATGGACATTCAGAAAGTGTTCGAAGACGCTTGGTGCAGGATCTTTCCTGCAACACTTTCTGATGCTGTGCAGGAGTGGTTTTTCAAATTCCCTCCTGCAAGTATTGTTTCTTGGGAGATGTTTGTAAAGGAATTTTACGGACAATTCTATGCGGGTCGTGTGCACCCAATTGAGGCGAACCAGCTGGTGGAGATACGCCAACAAGAAGGAGAGCCACTGAAGGATTACGTCCAGTGCTTCATGCAAGCAGCAGCTAGAGCCAAAACAGTGGGAGATGAGGGCAAGATGATGGCCCTAATTGCGGGAGTTAGGCGCCGCACGCCTTTGTGGAGTAGCCTCAGAAAGCATGGAGTTAAGACTACTCAAGAATTTTTGGATCGAGCTAATCGGTACATTAAGCTCGAGGATACCATCGCCAGCGAAGGAAAGCCCCCAGGCAAGGATAAGGGGACTGCCGAGCCCGCCAAAGCCGCCAATGGGTCAAAACCCAACGGAAATGGCAAAGGTAACGGGAACGGCAATGGAAATGGCAAGAATGGGGGGAAGTGGCCGCATAATGAGCCTTCCACCTCTGAAAATAAACACGCTAAGGCAATCGTTATGAACCGCGGTTCACTAACTACACTGCCCTTGTTGAGTCTCGGGGAGAGGTGTATCAGGCCACAAGTTCTAGTGTGCCTTACAAAAGACCCGCTCCCATTCGGAAGGATATTTCGAAAAGAGATACAACCAAGTTATGTCGTTATCATAACGACTACAGACACGATACAAACGAATGCAACCAGCTAAAGGATGAAATCGAGTTCCTTATCAGACAAGGACACTTGAGGAGATACGTACCGGCTTCGGGAACTTCCCAACGAGAGGCTCCAGGTGGCAACGAGCAGGCGCCCGCAAGCCAATGCTCGCCACCTTTGCAGCCTGATCCCGTAGCTGGCATTTTATTCACCATCTGTGGAGGCCCGCACCTCGCGGGAAGCAATGGATAGGCGAGGGAACGATATGCTCGGACCCTACGCCACGACCAGGACATCGAGATGATGACTGTGGAGGACAGGGCATCAAAGAAGGCTCGATCAGAGGATGGTGAAATAACCTTCTCTGATGGCGATGCCTAGCATGTCCGGTTCCCACATTCCGATCCGCTGGTCGTGGATGTTCAAATCGCCAACATGATGGTGAAGAGAGTACTAGTCGATACAGGAAGTTCAGTAAACATCCTGTACAAATCTTCGCTGGAACGCATGAAGTTGTCCGTCAAGGACTTAGAGCCCTACAACCAAACAATTTACGGCTTCTCTGGTGAGGGACTCGCCCCAACGGGGTCAATCAGACTTCCGGTAACAGCAGGTACATCGCCTACTACCAAGACATTACTTGCTACTTTCATAGTAGTTGATTGTCCTTCGGCGTACAATGCTGTAATCGGAAGGCCCATACTGGTTGACCTTCGGGCCGTCACCTCAGTATGGCACTTGGCCATGAAATTCCCAACAGACGCAGGAGTAGGACGCATGTTGGGGAATCAAAGAGAAGCAAGGGAGTGCTACAATGCCTCGATCACGAAGGCAAAGAAAGAAAGTTCAGCATCGGGGACCTAGTACTTCGACAAGTTTTCTTGAACACCCGCGACCTAGCTGCTGGAGTACTCGGACCAAACTGGGAAGGACCTTACCAGATTGAAGAAGTCCTTCACCCAGGCACATACAAACTTGCACGCTTAAATGGAGATCTCGTTCCACGTTATTGGAATGGAGAACACCTGCGCAAGTATTATCAATAAACAATCCTTCTTAAAGGACTGGCTTGTATTAATTTTTACTTTTTACAAGTTTTGAAAAAGGGTTAGTCATGTTGTATGACTGATCGCTTATAAGTGTAAGATCTTTTTAAAAAGATCACTCATAAAGACACGTTTAGTCCATTTTAATACGAGAATTATAAGGGACTGTGCGCAGCCAGTCATTCTTGCCAACCTTTGTAAATTTTTTTTTACAAGTATTTGTTCATTACGTGTGTTGTTTTGCTGTATTATAAGTGTTCATTTTATACCGAGCAGTAATATTCGAACATGTCTTGGTTAAGGCAAGTGACCAAGGACCTAAAGCTCCTCAGTCACTTGGGGGGCATATAAGGTACATCGATAGCAAAGCATACCAAGAGGTATGTAAACACATGAACACAATAAGTGAAAGCATGCTACGGTACTTAGAGTGTTTTTCAAAATTTATATTTTGTTAAACCAAGCCAAAGTACTATGCTAAGTTCGGTCATGCGAACAGATGTTATGATAAGCAGAAATATTATAATATCAAAGGGAATTCTTTTACACCGCAAGCAGTACTGCTTGGATGTAATTGTTCAAAAGTAAAAGGAAAATATGTTGCCCATGCAGCAAAATTAAAAAAGAAATCATAGTCTTTACATCACGACCAGTAGGTCGTGTAATTAAAGAAAAGCAAAAAACAAAAAACTCTAAGGAGCTTGAGGAGCAGGAGGATCTGTTGGAGCATTTTGATCAACCACGTCCCCTCCAGCTTCTCCTCCCTCCACTTCGGCGGCTAGCTGAATGCTTGGGGAAGCAGGGACCCTATCTCTCTCTTCGGCAGCTAACCAAGCAGTGCAGCGGGCTAGCTCGGCCTTCCTAGCGTCTTCTGGGAGTTAGCTGAAATCGACACTTTGGTTGTGTTTCAAAAAATCGTAGAAACACCGAAGTGTCGCGTTCTTATACCTCTCCAGGTCCTTGGCATTGGTGAGCTTAAGCTGCTCTACCTGACTTTTAAGAACAGCAATGGTCGCGTCCTTAGCGAGATGCTCCTCCCTAAGTTTCTTGACTTCACGCCATTGGATTCGGCTAGACTCCAGGTAGTCATCCCTCTGCTTCCTGAGAGTTTCCTGAGAAGCTTGCTTCTCTGCCAGTTCTTCCATCAGGGCATCCTTCTGTTGGGTGACCACCTCCAACTCCCCAGCGTGCCTAGCCTCTGCGGCTTGAAGCTCCTCAATGACCTTCGCCCGAGACTGCTCGATGCTAGTGCTAGCACGAGTACGAGCAGCGGTCATTGTCAGCATAGCCTGCAGTCAAAGAGTAAGAGTTAGGCTATATTACAAGAAGGAAAGATAAGAGCCAAGATCGCAAAAAGAGAAATAGTACTTACACTGGCCACTTCGTTAAGAGCCCTGTTGAGGATCTGGTCAACCCCCATGTTCTCAGCCTCAGCCATTGCCTCCCTGCAACGGTCATGCTTCAGGATATGAGCGAGGCGATCTTTAGCTGATCGCAGGGAATGGCTCGAGAGTCTGGCCCCAGGAAGTTCGGCTTGCTGGGCTTGTTCTTTTTGAGTCACAGGCGAGGGCTTTGTGGCGGCAGGCGGGACCTCCTTCTCAGCAGGGGCAGGTGGTTGAGCAGAAGGTTGCCCAGAGGGCCCATCCTTGGAAGGACCAGCTGCTCGACCCTTCTTTGCCGATGGTGCTTGGCTAGATTCGCCGTCGTGTCTCCTGGCTGATTTCCTTCGTCGGACCAGGGGAACCTCCTCCTCCTCCTGAGTCTGGTATAAGTCGAAAACATTGGGGGAGGCCATTTCTGCAGAAGAGGATAAGCATTGCAGATTGTAAGACAAAAATATATGACAAATTATAGTACATCAAAAAAGAAGTAAGGAAAAATCACAAAGTCCAATACCCGAGCTACTACTACTTGTCGCTACACTACTGACTCTACTAGTCATACACACACTCTCTGGCATGAAGAAGTCTGGCCCTAGATTTGGAGTATACGTAAAATTTCCATCCCCGTCAAATAAGTGACAGGGAATTGGCAAGCTATTTAAAAGCAAAATAACAGTACCGTTTTCGTCTGAAGACTCATCCAAGTCTACGACAACTTCTGTTGCCTTTTGTTTCCCCTTCCCTTGGGGGGCAGAAGGCCTTTCTGCTGAGGGGGCGCCAGTTGGTTCCCTGATCGTAACCCCAATCGATCTCCTTTGGGGAGGGGACGTTGGGGGTTGTTGCTCGGGACGCCCCTCGGGATGCCCCTCGGCAGTGGCGTCTGCCACTGCGGGTTCCCTCATTTCCTGACGAGGGGTCAGGAGGCCGGACAGCCTCAAGTTTTCATCAGTGACCAGAGACTTAACGCTTTTTTCAGCATCATCCATCCTGACCAATGTGTTGGACCTCAACACCATGTCTGGTGTTGGGTTCGGGCGTAACCATGGTCCTGAAAGGCACAAGATACTTTAGAGAAGTACAAAGAAATTTGCTAAGAAAAGTAGCGATCAGTGGAAAAGGACATTTACCTCCTCGAGCGAAGGCCAAGTTGTTCGTAGTCATGTCTGGCGTGAGGAAATACTCCTGATTGTATTTCCCCACGTTGGAGATATGGGTAGTGTCACTCAGGAATGTGCGGTTTGTTTCCTGGTGACAAAAGTGAAAAAAGCCCGTCCCGTATTGTTGAGGGCTGGACTTAAGGCCAAAAAGGAAGTTGACCTCGTGGGGAGTGGGCTCTGGCCATTTTTTGAGTTTGTAAAGAATATAGAGTGTAGCAAGCATTCTATATCCATTTGGAGTAATTTGAAAGGGGGCAACACCGAAGTAGTTTTCCACCCCCTGATAGAACGGATGTAGAGGAAGGGTAGCCCCCGCCTCTATGTGGTACCTCGACCAGGTGCTGTAGATGCCCCCAGGAAAATTAGCCCTCTGGTCAGCAGCAGGGATCTTGAGATTGACCCCGGTGAGAGGATACTTCCTAAGGTAATTGGCAAGCATCCAGGGAGTCACCTGGCTGGTGGGAGAAAGATACCACTCGACATCAGGAAGGTTTGAATGTCGAGGGCGAGCCCTGACCTGAATGCGAGGATCCGGGGCAACATTTTCTCGACCACTAGTCGAGGGAACCCTAGCCTGCGAATCAAGCTGGGCAGGAGGATTTGGATTGTTTTCAGGGTTTGGTTTCTTTTTGCCTGGAGATTTAGAGCGGGCCATTTCAGATGGTGATGGTTGAGGTCTAGAAGAAGAAAGTCTTGAGAAGGGAATCTCGTGAACACGCTGGGCCGGCTGTTCCTTGCCTTCAAGCAGTTGTGCAAGAAGATCATCTTCGATTGGCCGCTCACCTCCCCACAAATCTGGCATTAAAATCCGCGAACAAAGAAATGGGGAGGTGAGGATGGAGAATCTAAAAAGTTTGTTAGAATAACGCTGGTCGTGTATAAAAGCCAAACTTTTATACAACAACATTCTAACAAAAAACTAATTTTTTCACACGAACAATTTGAAAAGTAGATCAAAAAAGTGAAAGTAAAAAGTTTAAAAAAAAAGCTTTTTCAACTCCTTTAAGGGCGGGAAAAACTCGGTTTTTCAACTAGCATAAAAATCGAATTTTTACTTCGGTTTTACGTCCTAAATTTATGATCTCGGCTATCAAACTAACTCGTAACTTCTAAATGGCAAAGAAACATCATCCTATCTACTATCACCCGATAAATCCCCTACTTTCATGCATCTCAACCCAGAAACACAGAGAACACTAGAACTTAATAGTTAACTCACAGAGGCATGCATGAAAAAATAAAGAGCAGAAAGGTTCCGAAACTTACCAAAGAAAAGATCATGGAGGTTTGAAGAAGATTCGAGCTAGACGAACAGACGACTGGTTCTTGAAACACTAAAAGATGGTCTTCAGAGAGAATGAAGGTTCTGATTTTAGGGTTTCTTGAAGGAGAAATAACTTGCGTAAAAAGGAAAAGAAGACTCTAAGAAGGCTATATATATTTTTTGTCTGTGGCATGAAAGAGGAAGTAATAATCAGTTTCCTCTTTTCGAAGCATGGGGAAGGGTGATAGCCGTCAATAGGTTACTTGGGAACTGAAAAGCCGTGATTGGACAGGGGTAGGTTACTTTTCCCCAGGATGCACGAACTCCTCTGATAGATCTGGTGGGGTAATCGAAGAGTCGTTTCTTTAAAGTTTATTTATTGTTGGTCGTAATAAATAAACTTGGGGGGCAAATGTTATCCAAAAAACAGGCACGGATGATGTGGCAGGCGATTTTAAACACGTGGCTGACACCTAGCAGAATTCTGTTCGAGTATCGACCAGTAAGACATTATAGGCATGTCAGTTGAGTTTTCCTTACGACCAGCATGGTCGTATGTTCCACATATTTCGAGATGATCTTTTGAAGATCATAATCAATTCCGAGATTGTCTCCAATGATTCCTAATTATCCGATTAATTAGGAGAGAATATCTGTAACAAATTCATGTAATCCTCTTTGAGCCTATAAATAGAGAAAGATAGCTCAAGGAAGGGACTTTTGGGCTTTTGCTTAATAAAAATGACAGATTTACGAGAGAATTAGAGCTATTGTACTACGATTGTACCTTTTATCTCTCTCAGGTTTGTGAAACTCGGAGAACCCTAGTTTTTTTATGACTCCTTTGAGATCTCATATCAATAATATCTTAAGTGGACGTAGGTCATTACCAGTTCTTGGAGCCGAACCACTATAATTTCTTGTGTCCTTTACTGTTTTTGTCATTATATTCATTCCAACACATCTATCCACATCAAGCGTTTTGACTCCGTGTCAGTTGACCAAATCAATGGTCAACACTACTTAATGTTATTATGATGTTCTATTGATTCTTCTTCTTTATTCTAATATATATAATGTTTGCTTAATGCTAGTAAATACCTAATCAATATTTGTTTGATTTATGATTTTGATTCATAATTCGAAAGATGAGAATTGAATATGCTATCGTTATATAGACATATGTTACATATTGGATGAAAGTACCTGTATGGCCTGTGTAGTAATTAGGTTTCTATGCTTAATGCTTGTTATATGTTTAAGTTTATCATAGAGATGTAGAAAACCTGCATATATGATGAGATCTTATATCTTGAAAAAGAATATGAATCGATTTATGTTAACCTGCTATTAGAATAAGAAGAAAGAAATTTAGAACTGATTAATAAAATGAGTAGAATGAAAAGTTAATGAAGTTAATACCCTAGGTCCTTTAATTGTTGATTTTCATCTTTTGATTAGTTATTTTTTTCACAGTTATTTAAAATTTTATAATTAGATTTATTCATCTATTTTTTTTTGCCAAATAGAAATTAAAGAACAATTATTGGTAATTGGTTAATAGTCTTTGTGGGAACGATTCTTTATTTGTAACGCCCTGGATAACCAAGACTGTTACACTGTGTGTTAATAAAGGTGCAAGACTTGTTAACCAAGTCATTTAGTTGAAAATGTGTCGCTAAACCATTATTGAACTAGGGTTAAAAGATTTTGTTTATAAAAGATAAATTTTCATTTAAATAATTGTTTGTTACATGGGATCCCAAAAATAAACAGGGTTAAAGAGCAGTTTACAAAATTTCAAAGGTTATATACAACCACATGCCACTCTAATGGAAAAATAGGCATTTTAGGTTCTCTTGTCCCTGTAACATCCCTCGGCCGTGGTGGCCGAGTAGCCGACTACGTACATTCCGTCCCCAGAGCTCTCCAATTCAGGGTTGGACCAGCTTACCCTTGCCTTTACCTGCACCACGTAGCACCCGTGAGCCAAGGCCCAGCAAAAAAACCATATAACAGAGCATAATCAATAGTCAAATAATTCACAAATCATCAATCAAACACTCTGCAGATCACATTGTTCACATAATTAGTGATATCAATCTGCAAACCCATAATCAGTTATCCAAGTAATAAATATGCCATAATCATCAGATTAATAACAGTAAACATATCACATAATTTCCAGGGACGATGCCTTTAGGCCGCACCCTCTATTTATCCCACTGACTCCAGCTCGCTTAGGCCGAGCTCAGTGATCATATAATTAACCTCAGCTACCAGTGGCTGAGCCGCGTCCTTGTGCGCCAATATTAATTCCGACACTCTTAGGCCGTTTATTTCATGTCCACATGGCATTATACCATCATATGACATTGCATACAAGTATAGGGAACTCTTAGTCCCAACATAACCACATAACCAGGTGCAGTTTTCTTATCTTTGATTTCAAGCAGAGAAGGTGAACTGATTCCGAGCACGATCCCTAGCCTCGAGCCTTGGCGACAAACCTAGTAACAAGAATTATCGATATCTATCAATTTCCAATAAAAAATAGAATACTTAGGTAACAAAACTAGTCTCCGGGACCTCAATTTCTACTAAACTGGGCAGTAGAAATTGTCCTGAGCCCCTAGGTTCGAACCACCGAGCCCTAACAACACTAAGAACACTTTCAAGCTCAAAACCCCCAGGTGGGTCACGACTTGGCTCCGCCAGTCGTGACTTGCCCCAAGTCAGAGAGCAAGCTCTCACGCCAAAGGGGAGGCGGGTCGCGACTTGGCCAAGCAAGTCGCGGCTCGCCCCCAAGTCAGAGAGCAGGCTAGGCCAGAAGGGCCACAAGCATCACGGCGCCCCCAGGCTGGGTCGCGGCGCGCCATGCGAACCCAGGGAAAACCTGGGTTTTCTCCTCCTTCTCCCAGCCATGAATACTCAAACTCAGCTCAGAATTCTTCCTACATACTCACTTATTTTATCGCCTAATTCCCCAATACCTTACCTAGTATAGAAATTACACCTCAACTTAGACATAAAAACCACAATAATATCCCTCAACACTAGCTTAGCACAACTAAAATCCTTATCCCAATTCAACTACCATCTTCACTTGAATACCCTAAACTCTACTTAGCAAACCCACCAATTTCAGAGATTAAGACCAAAGATTTTACCTCAAATTTGTAGCTCAATTCCCAGCTGAGTTTCTTGGCTGATCAGCTTCAACTCTTTAAGCTTCCTCCTCAATTAAACTTCCAAATTCACAGTCAAATGCCCAAGATCACAACCCTTTTTTTCCTTAGCATCAAGGCACACAAATGAGAGAGAGAGAGAGAGAGAGAAATCGATGAGGGAGAGAGAGAACCAATTATGCTTTTCTTTCTTTCCTTAATTATTCTATACTCTTCTACATTAATCTAACATAAAGGTTGAGCATATCTTTGAGTTAGGAAATGACCCTTATGCCGGGCAAACAAAGTAATCCTTTAACTAATTCTAGGGGTAGAATGGTCATTTATTCCCAATTATCACTAATTCCTCAAATGATCCTAATATTTACCACTTAAACCCCATCATCCAATTAATCACCAATTATTTACCCAAAGTCTAGTAATCTCCAATATATCTCCTAAATTCCCGAAAATACCCCCAAGCTCCTTCGAGCAGGGTATAAATCCCCATCGTGACTATTTCGCCAAACCACTCACTAGGTCCGTCTCGAGCCATATGCTGCAAATATATCCACATAATAATGTGGTCTCAACAATTCATCGCAATTAATCACATTTATGCCCTCGACGGGCCAAAATTACAGATATGCTCTTATAATCTAAACAGTGCCTACATGCATAATAATATTCATAATCATGCATCTCATATATCGATATAAGCATGCTTATCACATAATCATGCATTAAATCATTTAAATCACACAAAAACCAATTATGCCCTCCTGGCACACTAATCAAGACCCTTAAGCCTTATTAATAATTTTGGGTCGTTACACTATTTACTATCTATATTACTTGAATCTATTGTGTGTAATTGCGTCTCATATTTTAGCGATCAAAATTGTCTCAACACCACGAAATTTTTTTTCGGGTATTTTAATTACATAAACACAAATTTTTACTGTGCAGCTGAAAGGGGGTTCTGCTGAGGCTGTTGGTCGACTAAAGGTCCGACTTCTTCATCAACACAATCAATGCCCATTGCCAAGGAAATTTCAGGAGAATCTGAGGCATTTTGAGCATTTTTCTCCTCCTCTAGGCGAGCAGCACGCTTGGCGAGTTCGGCTTGTTTTACCTGCTCAGGAAGATAGTCAAAATTTGCCTCTTGATTATTCTTCAAGAACATGTAAAAGAAGTTGAAGGTGGCTCCTCGAAATCTCTCCAAGTTTTGGGAATTTTTCTCCTCAAGTAGTTTGACTCACTCCTATAGACCAATGGCCTCCTTCATGCTTGCCTCCAGATCCTCTTGAAGCTTGGCCGCTTCCTTGTAGTTTGTTTCGGAGGCTTCCTTAAACTTCTGCTTGGCAGCAACAACCTTAGCCAGATCTTCTTGGCTCATCTTCAGCTCCTCGGTTAAAACAACAACTTTGTCTTCAGCTGCCTTAACCTTAGCCTCCCATGCCTTGATCTCCTTGACATGCTTTAAATCGACCTCCTCAGCGCGGTGCCAACCGTTGTTCATGGTCAAAATACCCTGCGAACAGTTGAAAAATGAAGCTGTCAGAGATAATCAAATGAAATGTTGTTCGACTAAAATTCAATGCATAAAAAACTTACACTGAGAACTTCATTGAATCCATGAGCAAGGACCTGGCTGGGTTTCAACGAAGGAAGACAAGCAAAGGCCTCTTGGATGCGACGGTGCTTGGTCAATTTCTACAGTTTATCATTTTTTGAGCTATAAGCATTGCTCAACAATTCTCCAGCCAAAGATCCCCCTGTCTGGTTGGTGGAAAGACCATTGCGAGGAGGAGGGGGAGGCGTAGTTTGTAACGTCCCAAATTTCCTAATAAGGCTTAGAGCCTTGATTAGGGGGCCAGGATGGAAAATTATGGAATTATGTGATATATATATGTGCATTATTATGTGATTATGTGAGTTATATTATAATATGACTTGATATGCATGTTTTGGTGTATTAAATATGCATGTGGGCTCATTTATGATTAATTGGGTATATTTGGCAAATATGTGGTATGTGTGGTACTACATTACTATGTGGATATGTTTGGGTTACTCTGCAGGAGGCGATCTTAGGGAATAAGCTAATGGGAAAGTCACAATGAGACTCATACTTGACTCAGAGTGAGTTAATGGGTATATTGGGTATTTAGTACATTACTAGGATATTGGGTAATGTGAATGATTATTTGATGATATATTGGGAGTTAGTGAGATCAGGAGGGAATTCTAGGAATTTTGACTATTTTACCCCCAGGGGGGCATTTTAGGACCCCGAGCATTAGGATTTGCTTGAGGTTACTTAAGCTTGAAGTAACCTGTCAGAAATAAAAAGAACGTTCAGAACATTCTCTCTATCTCTCTCTCTCTCTCTCTCTCTTTCTCTCTTGTTCCCTTTTTCACACCGTTCGCATTTTCGAAGGAAACTCGAGTTTTAGGACTCAGATTCAGGCAAGGATCGAGACACATCAATTCTAGGGAAGATTAGAAGCATATTAGCCAGAGGATTTAGCTGGGAAATGACTCAATTGGGGGTAATCTAAGTTTTAAGTTTTTCAAGTTTTTACGCTTTGATTGGATTTTACATTTTGATGAGTTTTTGATTTGATTGAGACTTGGGTTTTTATGGTTTTGGGAAATTGAGATGTTTGGAAACTTTGATTTTTGGATTTGGATATGTTTGGATAGGTTTTTGGAAGGTTTTTAAGTGGAGAAAATGTAGAAAATGGCTGGGTTCGAGGTTGGGTTGCAACCTTGTTCTAGGAAGTCGCGACCTGAGTGAACCTAGAACTAGGAGGGTTTTTCCTGGGGGGTCATTGCGACTCTAGGGGGACAAGTCTTGGCCCACACCCTGAAGCCCAGGCAGAGGGCTCTTTATCAGGGAGGTGCGTCGCGACTCTTAGGGCCAAGTTCCAGCCCGCCTGTGCATTTTTTGCCAGGTTTGGATTTTAGTTATGGGAACTTAACTCTAAGGGCTCGGGATCAATCCTACTACCCGGTTTGGTAGGTTTCGATATCCCAGAGGCTAGGACTTGGTCCGGAAGTCTTTATTTACTCGTTTTTGATGAGATTCTATATTATGGTTGTGACTAGGTGATTAAAAGGGGTTCATAATCAGGATCATGCTCGAGGGTCGTTTATTGGTAACCTGTGCTTGGACTAAAGGTAAGAAAACTACACCCAGTATATGATGCATGTGATGCATGTGATACATGTGATTATGGCATGACATGAATGTTGAATATGGAATTGATCAGAGCTTGAGTCTCTGTATATATGCATAATCATAATTATGTTGGTGATTGGTTATGAAGCATGTCGAGTGCTCTATATTTGGATATCTGTTGCATTGTGAATGCTGGAATACATTGTTTATCTGAGCTACGTACTGACTTATTAGTCAGAAACGACAATGGTGTTTAGTATTGGTCATGAAGCTCTAACTTATCAGTCATGATCGACAATAGTACTAAGCGTTGGTCGTATGGAATTGACTTATGAGTCAAGAGCGGCAATAACACATTGAACGCTGGTCGATATGATTAGATCTAATCAACATGAGCATTATGTGCTCGACCAACCTATTGGTCGAAGAAAACTAAAGCGCTTGGCTAGCCTAAGACTAGTTACTCAGAGCAAGGGCTAAAAGGCTCAGGTGACTAGAACGTCACATGGCTTAGGATGCATGACCCCAGAGTGACTTAATAGTCATCTATTCAGAGTGCAGGACCCCAAAGTGACTTAATAGTAATCTATTCAGGGCGCATGACCCCATATTGACTTAATAGTCATCTATTCAGGGAGCAAGACCCCAAATTGACTTAATAGTCATCTACTCAGGGCACAGGACCCCATAATCATTTATTTGTACTTGTCTGCATGCATGAATAGGGTTATTACTGCTAGGTGTGCTTATTATGATTTGGTGATATGTTATTATCTGCTTATGAGAATGTTTGAGTTTTCTTGCTGAGCCTCGGCTCACGAGTGCTATGTGGTGTAGGTAAAGGTAAAAGAAAGCTGGACCATCCTTGAGTTGGAGAGCTTAGGTGACGATGTGTACATATGCGGCTGCTTGACCACAAAGGCCGAGGTTTAAAGAAGAACTAGGGTTAAACCCTATTTTGCCGCTTAGGTCGGCTGGTTGTACATCTTTTATTGTAATGAACCTTTTAAATGTATGTTGGGATCCCAATGTATACAGTAAATGTTTTAGTGAAACGTTTGTATCCTTGACCAAAAATTTTAACCCTAAACCATTAATCACATTTAGTTACACGATTATGGTCAAATGACTTGTTTAAAGAGTTTAACACTATTTAATATACACAGTGTAATGGTCCCTGGGTAGTAGGGCGTTACATAGTTGATCTAGAAGGGATGGGAGCTGGAGGGTTCTCTGGTGGAGCCCTTTTTCTTGAAGGTTCCCCACTGACTTCTCTACGATTTCTTCTGTTCGACTTCTTCGTGCTAGCTAGAGTGCCGATAGAAGTGTAGATGTCACATGTGTCGTCATCTTGCATGACTACAAAACAAAAACAAACAAGCAGATATGTAGAGAAATAGTTTTGCATAATAAGGAATTAATAATTCTACAAAATAGAGTTATTTTACCACATTTTGTAAGCCAATTGTTGCTTAGTTCTTTGATTTTTTAATTAATTTTTTAAGTAATTTTGAAGTTATTAGTCTTATTGTAATTTTTTAGATTTTTATATGTTTTTATAGATATTTTATTATAATATGTTGTAGTTTAATTATTTGAAATTAGTATTGTTAAGTTAGAAGTAAAAATATGCACTTTTGAGCTTAATTGTTTAAAGTAAATTAAGTTTTAATTAATATTTTCATGGAACTTATGTTGTATATTTTATTATTGAAAATATTTAGTTTTAATTTAATTTATGTTTATTTTATAAGAAATATGTTGTATTTTTGGGCTCTTGAAAAGCAAGAAAAATGAAGAAAAAAAATGGCATTTTCAAGGAAATGAAAGAAAAATGGTGAAGCCTTCAACAGCCCAGGCCTAAGCTCCCCCCAGGCCCGCACCCTACCGCTTCACAGCCTCACGGGCCATGCCTGCCTCCAAGCCCACCCGAAGCCTTTCTCCTAGCAACACGTGCTTGCCTCCAGGCCTAGCCCGAAGCCCCCAGCTGCCCCAAACCTCCACCTGGGCCCGACGCCTCCAGGCCTAGCCCGCCTGCCCTGCCCCCTTGCCCAGCCAGCTGCCCTCCTTCGGCCCACTACGCCTCAGCCCAAGCCCAGTCGCTTGCACCCCTCAACCCAGCCACCTGCCTCCTTCCTTGAGCCCATCATTTGTCCCCTTGTCCCTTTGTCCAAAAATGCCAATTTTTTTACCTAACTTTTCTACAAATTTTACCCCAATCTCATCATTACACCTCAAATTTAGCTCTACATGCCATATTTACTTTAATTAGTTAATTTAATCAATTTAATTAATTTAAATTGATTATTTTAATAATCTCATTTTGGCTATAAATATGTAATTTCAAGACCATTTTTAGAGTGCTAAATTTTTGGTTACCATCTTCTTTTCTCCCACTCTCTCTTCCATTTTAGTGTTTTTCAAGAGCATTTTTCAAGTATGTCGTCTCCTTATTTTGTAATTTCTATTCTAGTTATGAGTATCTAATTTTTTTTAAGATTATTAAGGTGATGATGAAACAATATGCAACTAGATAATATTTATTCTGTATGTTGATTTCCCATTTGTGCAACAAAGTTTATAGATTTTTCTTCTTCAAATATCTTCTTTCTTAAATATCATGTATCTTTTATTGTTAGCACATATTTACACTTTATTCTTCATTAGTGCAAAATCATAATATTCTTTGATTAATGTGTGCCATTAAATTGTGCACATCAAATGCTTAGAACAAAAATATTATGTTTTGCCTTATAAATAATATTCATTGATTTATTTGTTGTTTCTTTAGATTGATTCGCACTAAATACTTTGAAATTATATCTTAAAAAGTGAAGATAAATCCTATATTTTTATAAAAACTTGTGCTTAAATAGAATATCTAATTTGAATAAGTGATGGTTTGATTAATTTCTACTATTACTAAAACTTGGGAATCAATGTACTTATAAATACTATTGAACTTATATTTTGTGGATTCTATTATCTTAATAATCTTTCTTCTACCATCTTGTTTACAATTATTAATTTAGTTATATATATTGTCTTTAATATCTTTATTATTATCTTTTATTGAATGATTCGTGCGCTTGCGATATAAATATTTAAAAACATATCCTTTTTGGGTCCATCAAGTTTTTGGCGCCGTTGTCGGGGAGTTGCAAGAAAAGAAACTAACTGTTTCTCAAGGTTAGTGAATTCTTCTACTAGTTATTTTAATTTTTTCACTTAATATATATATACAAAAATATAAAAAAAATATATTTATATAAAAACTAAAAAAAAAAGATAAAAAGAAAATCTGGGACAGTTCTACCACCCATAAAAAAAACTTACTTATATATTTATATTTATTATTTTTTTAGTTTACGACACTTGTGCCTCATTTCTATCTTTTTAATTTTTATAGTTGATGGAACTTGTGCCTCCTAATTTTTACTTTATTTTTGTTATGGTTGATGGCATACTATGCCTCTCTACTCTTGTCTAATTTTTGATAGCCTTATTTAATTTTACCTTATTTTTCTTTGTCTCTTATCATATTATTGTGTAATTGTGAAAAATACTTGAAAAAAAACCTAAATCTTGTCCTTTCACCATAAGCAATCTTTGCTTAAAGGAAATTTGAACAAAATTCTCAATCCGCCTCTACTAATTAACCTTGGCGAGTTGTTAGCAGTGTGCGAGTAAGTGGAATCAAATAGGCCTAGGGACAAGTAAACCATAAAATTTATATTGTTGTGAAATCTCTAAAAATTTTAAGTATGCTCTGTGGTTGCAGTTTTAAATGATCTTCCACATCAGAAAATTGTTTGTTTGAGATTATCTTTGTTGCCTTGTTTGTGAAAATTGTATGCATCATTGGGAACGTAATTCTAAAAATCGATTTGTAAAAAGATGTTTATCTTTGTTTGACATTTAAAGTGTTAGTAAAAATTTGAGCATCATGGAACCAATTGCTAATATTACTAGAAGTTGGTTTGGGAGTTAGGATTATTGACTTAGGGCGTCAAATTGAAGTAAAAATTCGATTTTTAGGCACTTAGAAAAAACTGGGTTTTTCCCGCCCTTTCTCAGAGTCGAAAAGTTTTTCCTAAAAAACTTTTCACTTCTGTTTTTTAATTCGTTTTCCAAGTTGTTCGCATACTATTTAGTGTTTACGTTAGGATGCTATTGGTCGTATAAAAGCTTAATTTTTATACACGAGCAACGTTATCTCAAAGCTTCCACTTCTTTAGCCTATTGGCCGTAGATTCTCACCTCCCCTTCTTTGTTCGCAGATTTTCATGCACGACCCGTGGGGAGGTGAGAGGTCGATTGCCAACGACCTGCTCGCACTTTTGCTCGAAGATCAAGAACAGCCGTCGCTGCAATTCTCAGAAATACCTTTTTCTCGACCCAACCCTGCAGATAAACCACCGACCAACCCAAAAAATATGGGTCGTGTGAAGTCCATCGCTCAAAAAAGAAGAAAGAATACAACCAATCATTCTGCCAATCAACCTGATCCTCGGGCTGAAACTCCTTCAACTAGCCCTCAATCTGAAAACACTTCCTAGCCATAAATTCAAACAAAAGCTCGACTTCGAGACGTCCTTCGACCAGAGGTCGAATGGTACGTAACACCTCCTAGTAATATTACAGCTAGGATGGTAGGGAATTATCTCAAGAAGTATGGCCTTCCTGGGATAACCCTCATTAAGCCTTCAATCGACCAACGGGCAAACCTTTCTGGTGGCACCTTCAGTGCCTGGTCGAGATATCATATTGAGGCAGGGGCAACCTTGCCTCTGCATCCATTTTTCCAGGGGGTGGCCAACTATTTCGAGGTCACTCCCTTTCAAATCACCCCAAACAGATATAGAGTGCTCTCTGCTCTCTATATTCTGTACAGTCACAAGAAGTGGCCTGTTCCTACGCCACATGAGATCAATTATTTGTTTGATCTCAAATCTAACCCCAACCACAACAACATGGGGTTCTTTCATTTCTACCACTAGGAATCTGCTCGCACCTTCCTGGGTGATATTACCCATAAGTCCAACGTGGGAAAGTACTTCCAGGAGTACTTTTTAACACTGGACCTGGTCGCCAACAACCTGGCCTTCACCGAGGGAGGTAAATTATTTACTTACTGATCGTTAGATTTCGTTTGGATTTTCTACACATTCTTTAGAACTTTGGTTTCATTCAGGTCCATGGCATCGACCAGTCCTCACTCCAGAAATGGAGATACGAGCAGCATCCTTGGCCAACATGACAAATATTGAAAAAAGTGTCAAAGAGCTGGTCACAGAGAACAATCTAAGGCTGGTTGGCCTTTTGGCACCTCACCAGGACGTGAGGGAATCAACTGCGGGAAGTGCTACTGGGGGAGAAGTTCCTGAGCAGCACCAAGATGTGTCACAACCCCCGAGGAGGAGGGCAATGGGAGTGACCATCAGGGAACCTTCCAGCACCCCGCGTGCAGCGGCCATCCCTACCCAACATGGGAAAGGCAAATAGATGCTTCCTGATCATTCCGAGCCTATACTTGAGTCCTCGGATGAGAACGGTACTGACTTCTCACTCTTAGATAGTTTTCTCATTCCCTGTCATTCATTTGACGGGGACGGCAACTTTAAATACGCGCCTAGTTTTAATTCAGACTTCTTCAAGGCAGAGAGCGAGTGTAGCAGTAGTACAATAAATAATGTAGCGACTACTAGTTGTAGCTTGGGTGTTTTACTTATAATTTATTTTCTCTCTGTTTGTTTGTCTTTTTTGCATAACAACTTGCCCTGACTGATCGTATACTTCTTTTCTGTAGACATGTCTGCCGAGAAGGCGTTCGACTTATACACCAATCCCACCTCCTCTCCTCCTGCGAGCAGGAAGAAATCGAGCTGGCGCTAGCCTGGGGAAGGCTGCAGTGACCCTTATGCAAAGACGGCTTGGACAGAGGACCCTCCTGCACCAACTCCTTCAAAAGAGACGACTCCTCCTCCAGGCCCTGTCAACCAGAATTCTCCAGCTCCTACCGACCAGAATCCTCCAACTCAGCTAAATAGAACTCTGGCTGGGGCTTTGCTGAACTCTGCTTGCACCTCGGCCAGTGACAGGCTGAAGAAACTGTCCAGACACCGATGTAGTTTGGAATCTTTCCGCGGTGCTCCTACCATGCCAGTCGACTAGCTCTTCAGTCGCGCGCTGAATGAACTACTCACTGTAACTTGCCTATTTCATTGTAGTTTAATCGTTTATTTCTTTGATTAATACTAACAACTTTTCTTTTTGATCGTAGGGGATTCTGATCGTGAGTACTGGTTGGCGCCGTTCGGAAGAGATGGCTTCCAAGCATGCCAAAGAGATCAAGGTAGCGGAGGAAAGGCTCGCCGAGCAGCACAAGGTGGTCGAGGCCAAGCATGTTGAGGAGTTGCAAATAGCTGAGGCCAAAATCGCCAAGCTTGAGGGGGAACTGAAGAAGAATGAGGAATCAATTACCAAAATCACTGCCTCCAAGGAGAGGTATAAGGAGGCCTCGCTGATAAACTACTGAGAAGCCAACAAACTTCAAACGGAGTTGGAGATTAGCCGCAAAGAGACTGCCAACCTCGAGGAGACCAACACCCGCAACCTAGAGAAGTACGAGGGGGCGACGTTCCAGTGCTTCTATATGTTATGGAGAAGCAACCCCAAGGCTGATTTTTCCTATCTACCAGATCATATAAGGCAAGCTGAGCTGGCAAAGTGTGTTGCTCGCCTGGAAGAGGAGGAGAAGGCTCAGGGATCCCCTGAGATATCCTTAGAACCAGGCATTGAGGATGCCAACGAAGATGCTGGGGCCACAGTCGACTAGCAGCCACAAGAGCCTCAGCAGGATCCTCCGGCTGCTTCATAATTTTATCTGTTTTTATTTTAGTTTGTAACTTGGGACATACGAACCTCGGTTCGTGATGTCAAGACAATATATTTTTTGCTGCATGGGAAGCTTTCCCTTTTAACTAACGATTATATCCGAGCAGAAACTGGTCGCGGTGTAAATGATTTTACTCTTGATATTATAATATTCTCATTTTATTATAACATCTGCTCGCATAACCGAACTTAGCATATCACTTTGTTTTGATTTAACAAAATTTTAAATTTTTTTTTAAAAATACTCTAAGTACCGTAGTATGCTTTCCCTTATTTTTCTCGTGTGTTTACATATACCCGTTGATATGCTTTGCTTGCTTGGTACCTTATATGCCCCCCAAGTGATTGAGGAGCTTAATGTCTTCAGTCACTTGCTTTGACCAAGACTTGTCTGAACATTTATGCTCGTGATAAATACTTATGAGAATGAGAATATAGCAAAACAACACACGTAATGAGAAAATACTTGTAATAAATACAATAATTGGCAAGAATAACTGGCTGCGCACAATTCCTTTTATTTCTTGTGTCTGTACGAGTGATCAAGAAATGATCTTACACTTATAAGCGATCAGTCATATGACTGACTGACCCTTGTTCATAAACTTGTAAAAAGTTAAATTAATACAAGCCAATTCTTTAAAAATAAATGTTTATTGATAATACTTGCGCAGGTGTTCTCCATTCCAATAACAAGGAATGAGATCTGCATTTAAGCGGGCAAGTTTGTAGGTGCTTGGTTTTAGGACTTCTTCGATTTGGAATGGCCCTTCCCAGTTAGGTCCAAGCAATCCGGCAGCTTGATCGTGGGTGTTGAGGAAAACTCTTCTAAGTACCAAATCTCCCACATTACATTTTCTTCCGCGTACTTTAGAGTTGAAATACCGAGCGACCTTTTGCTGGTAAGCCGCTACCCGGAGTTGAGCTTGCTCGCGCCTTTCATTGCCCGATCTAGAGATTCTAACAATAACTGACTGTTAACGTCTTGATCGTAAGACAACCTTCGATGCGATGGCAGATCTAATTCAACATGCAACATAGCTTCATACCCATAGGCCAAGGAAAATGGAGTATGGCCTGTTGTTGTTTGATGGGATGTTCTATACGACCAAAGGACTTCGGGCAACTACTCTGGCCATGCCCCCTTCGCTTCTTCAAGCCTTTTCTTTAGAGTATTCTTTAGTGTCTTGTTGACAGCCTCCACCTGTCTGTTTGCCTGTGGATGAGCTACTAAAGAAAAGCTTTTGATAATCCCATGCCTTTTGCAAAAATCGGTGAATAGATCACTATCGAATTGTGTGCCATTGTCTGAGATAATTTTTCTTGGCAACCCATAGCGACACACAATGTTCTTGACCACGAAATCTAGCACCTTATTGGTCATTATTGTTGCGAGTGGCTCAGCTTTGGCCCACTTCGTGAAGTATTCAACAATAACTTGACGTTGCCTTTTCTTGTGGGCAAAGACCCAATCAAATCTATCCCCCACACTGCGAGCGGCCATGGGCTTTGCATCTGTTTTAGCTCATTAGGAGCTGCTCGTGGTATCTTAGAAAATCTTTGGCACTTGTCACATTTTCGAACAAAATCCACAGAGTCTTCATTCATTGATGGCCAAAAGTATCCTTGCCTTAGGATCTTTTTCAATAGACTCTGCCCCCCAGCATGATCCCCGTATAAACCTTCATGGAATTCTCATATTAATTATTTGACCTTTTCTTTTGAAACACACCTTAGGAGTGGGATTGAGTACCCTCTTCTGTATAATACTCTGTCGACCAGGATAAACCGATCCGACTGCCTCTGGAGGGCTCTTGCTTTGTTCTTGTCTGTCGACAGTACTCCATGCATCAAGTACTCAATGAAGGGTGCCATCCTTGTGTCTGTTGCTTGGATTACTAGAGAGGTTTCTTCTGTATTCATACTTGGTGCGGATAGACGTTCAACATGCACTATATTCAAAGTGTCAGCATCCTTTGCGCTTGCTAACTTAGCTAAAGCATCATCGTTTGAGTTCTGGTCGCGAGGTACTTGCTAGAGTGTATACTTTTCAAATTGCGCCAACGAACCCTTTGCTTTGTTTAAATAAGCAACCATATTCAGGCCCTGGGCTTGATATTCTCTAGTAATTTGATTAACCACTAACTGGGAGTCACTATAGATTTAAAGCGACTTTATGTTCACGTCTCTGGCTAATCTTAATCCTGCGAGCAGAGCTTCGTACTCAGCTTCGCTGTTGGATGCTGTGAAGTCAAATCAGATTGTGCAGTGGAATTGATGTCCTTTAGGCGTGACCAAAATCACACCAGCTCCAGCGTTGTGCTCGTTGGAAGAGCCATCTACAAACAACTTCCAAGAGGGAGTTTGGCTTTGAGGCTCAGGCTCTTTTATCGGCTCAATTTCCTGAAGCCCACTGAGTTCTGCGACAAAGTCTGCTAGAGCTTGTCCCTTTACTGCTGCTCATGGCAAGTAAGAAATATCAAACTGTCCAAGTTCAACTGCCCATTTCAATAATCAACCAGCGACTTCTGGTTTCTGCAGGACTTGCCGTAGGGGCTGGTCGGTGAGTACTGCAATGGGGTGAGCTTGGAAGTATGGTCGCAGCTTTCTCGAGGCTAAAATCAAGTAGTAGGCTAATTTCTCAATGGGCAGATATCGCAGTTATGCTCATATTAGCCTTTTGCTTATATAATACACAACTTTTTGCACATGTTCCTCCTCTCTTACCAAGACAGCACTAGCAGCATATTCTATGACCGCCAAATAGATGAACAAAGTTTCCTTTTCAACCGGCTTAGAAAAAATCGGTGGATGAGACATATGAGACTTTAGAGCCTGGAAAGCCTGTTCGTACTCTTCCGACCACTCAAACTTTTTATTGCCTCTAAGTAGATTAAAAAATGGGACGCACTTGTCCGTGGATTTAGAGATAAATCTACTTAGAGCAGCAATCCTCCCGGTTAAACTTTGAACATCTTTTATCTTTGTTGGTGATTTCATATCAACCAGGGCCTTGATCTTTTTGGGATTAGCATCGATACCTCGTGAGTTCACTATAAATCCCAAAAATTTTCCTGATCCAACTCCGAAGGAACACTTAAGAGGATTCAACTTCATCTTATATTTGTTCAAGATGTTGAAGCACTCTTGTAGGTCCCCAATGTGTTCTTCTGCCTTCTTCGACTTAACCAGCATGTCGTCAACATATACCTCCATGTTTACACTGATCAACTCTTTAAACATGTGATTGACTAGCCGTTGGTAAGTCGCACCGGCGTTTTTCAAACCGAAAGACATTACTTTGTAACAGTAAAGCCCTGTATTAGTCTGAATGCTAGTGTGATCCTCATCAGGTGGGTGCATACTGATCTGATTGTGTCAACAGTATGCATCCATGAATGATAGGATCTCGCGCCCTGAAGTGGCATCGACCAGCTGGTCGATCATTAAGAGTGGGAAACTATCTTTTGGGCAGACTTCATTAAGGTTTGTGAAATCTACGCATGTTCTCCATTTTCCATTCAGCTTGGGAACTAGTACGAGATTAGAGACCCACGATGGATAAAATGCTAGCCTGATGAATTTGTTCTCCTTTAGCTTCTCTACTTCTTCCTTTAAAGCTTTCGATCTATCTTTGTCGAGCAGCCTCCTTTTCTGTTGTACTGGTGGAAAACTTTTATCTATGTTCAGCACATGGCTGATAACTGCTGGGTCAATTCCAACCATATCTTTATGCGACCAGGCAAAGACTTCCTAGTTCTTCTTCAAAAATTCCACCAGTCTTTGTTTTGTGTTGTCTCTAAGTTTTTACCGACTTTCGCAACCCTGGTAGGATCTGTCTCATCGAGTTGGACCTCCTTAAGGTCCTCGACTGGTCCTACTTCTTCATCAAAATCCGCAAAGCGAGGATCTAATTCCCTATCCTCACTCTGGGCAACACCCTATTTGGTGACGCTCTCACTTGATTGGGCTTGTATCTCATCGGCCAATTGCTACTCTTTTCTGGCTCCTTCCCTCGACCCACCCTTCTTCTCCTTAGTAATCGAGGAATTATAGCATTCCCTCGCTTCTCCCTGGTTTCCCAATACGCACCCTATACCTGCGTCAGTTGGAAACTTCATGGCGAGGTGTCAGACCGAGGTTACAACTCGCAGGTCGACAAGAAGAGGCCTTCCAATCACAACATTATATGTAGAAGGACAATCAACTACTATAAAAGTAGTGAGTAATGTCCTGTTCGTAGGTGCAGTTCCTACTGTAACCAGAAGCCTAATTGACCCTGTTGGCGCGAGTCCTTCGCCAGAAAAACCATAAACGGTTTGGTTGCATGGCTTCAGGTCTTTCATTGACAATTTCATTCTTTCCAGCGAAGACTTGTACAAAATGTTCACTGAGCTCCCTGTGTCCACTAACACCCGCTTAACCATCATATTGGCTATTATGACGTCCACGACTAGAGGGTCCGAATGAGGGAATCGGGCATGCTGGGCATCAAGCTCAGAGAAAGTTATCAGTTCTTCCTCTGTTCGAGCGTTTTTGGGAGTTCGCTCCTCCACATTAAGCATTTCAATTTCCTGGTCATGGCGTAGGTTCGGGCGTATCGCTCCTTTGCCTTCCCACTATCTCCTGCTTGGTGTGGGCCGCCACAGATGGTTAACAATGTACCTGCCACAGGAGCTAGCAGTAAAGGGGGCGAGTGTTGGCATACAAGCGCCTGCTCGTTGCCTCCTTGAGCCTCTCGCTGAGAGCCTCCAGTGGCTCGTACATACCTCCTCAGGTGTCCTTGTCTGATAAAGAACTCAATTTCATCTTTCTATTTGCACTCATTGGTGTCATGACCATAGTCGTTGTGAAAACGACAAAACTTCGTTGTATCTCTCTTGGAGATATCTTTCCTTATCGGTGCTGGTCGCTTGTAAGGTACATTGGTGCTGGTCGCCTGGTACACCTCCGCTCTGCTTTTGACAAGGGTCGTGTAGTTGGTGAATCTTGACTCGTACCTATTGCCCTTAGGGCGCTTATTCTCAGACGTCGACAGCTCGTTGTTCGCCCTTTTTCCACCATTTTTCTTCTTGCCCTCGACCAACATTTCCTCGACCGGAATCAGCTTCATTGTAGTGACGACTGTCCCGAAAATGCGACTGGCTATGACGTGACCAGCTGATCGCACTATTCCCTCTTCTTGCTGGTATCTCTCAAGCGATAAGGGGAGGCCTGCGTTGGTAGGTGGGTCCCCGGGCATTATTATGTCGTGGGGGGCCCTTGACCGCAGAGCCTGACTCAGCATGCCTTCTGTTAGCAGAAGGACACTGTCCTCTGCTCAGAGTATTCGATTCCTCAGCAGTTTGGCGTCTAGGGCTTCGGGGAAGCTGCCTGGCCCTATTCTGCCTTTGACGCTGGGGATTATCTCGACCAGCACGAAAAGGTGGATGCTGCTCAGGATCTTGAAAATGGAATATCCTATTGAGCAGTATGAGGTTGATCCGGCCTTGGAGGGCTTGCTAGTTGAGGTGGATGACTTGAGTTTGGGCCTTGCTGTGGTGGTACACTTGGTGGTTGATCCGGTTGAGAAGTCGGCGCAGCTTGACCCCAGGCCAACTGAATGGCTGTTTCCAGGGCGGCAGTGGCGTCTTTCTGCCGACGGTCCATGTCAGCCTGCTGCGCATTCAACTCTTGACGTTGACGTTCAATTTCCCTCTGTTGCAACGCCATTGTCTCAGCCGCATTCTCCCGATTAGTCCTCAGACTGGCTAACTCCTCCTGCAACACAATCAGTGTTGTCCTCAAGGTCTCTGTTATATTATTTTATAATATAATGTAAAATTATATTATATTATAATATAATGTTTTAGATTAAATAAATGTGACAAAGTGTGTCACATATTGTAACATATAATAGAGAGTTACAATATTTAGATATATGAGATATATCCAAATAATGTAACATATTTGGTGTTACAAATTTGTAACCTCCAAATATCACCCTTTATTGTGTAAATTGTTGTTGCACAATATTGAGATGAATTTCATAAAAGCCATATGTGATATGGCTGTTAGAGATATGATTTTAACCCCAATAATGTGTTTTGGGAGTTACAAAATCATTTGGGAGGGTTTGGAACCGTTTGGAAAAACAGCACAATTTTTGTGCTGAATTTGGTCAGTGGCCGCGGCCACCAACATTCAGTGGCCGCGGCCTGTGGGACAGAGACCAGTGGTCGCGGCCACCAATGTCTCTGGCCGCGGCCACAGGCCAAAAAACTGACCAATTTTTAGTTTTTTCAATATTTGTTGAACGGCTCAAAAAACCCAAATAACTCCCAAATCTCTTTTTTAATTCCATATTAATCCAATTAAACATTGGTAACAACCATGGGGGTTGGTGGAATTGGAAATTCAAAGGGTGTCTCTAAACTCTATAAATAGGAGCCTATAGCTCACTTGAAAGACACAACTTTTCTATCCACTAGACTTGGCTAGAAACACCTTGAGGCTTGATAATTCCAGAAAGCTTTTCCAATATCTGAGAGAGATCCCTTAGTGCTTGAGTTAGGGGAAATAAGCTTTTGGACAAAGGTTTTAAACCTTGTTCAAGTTGGTGATCCCCAATCCTCTTCACTTAGGTTGTGTAAGTGAGAGTTTGATTGTGTTTCTGTTCTTCTTTTATTCTATTGCTTTTCTTCTTATTCTCTTGTTCTATTTACTTGTATATTTTGTTTAAGAGTTGTAATCTTTTCATTTGATCTAAACACTTTATTTTACTTGTAATCTTTTTGCTTAGAGTTGTATTCTCACTATTCTCTTCTTCATCATCATCTTCTTCCTTTCTTAAGTTTATTTGTATTTTCAGTTATAGAGTTGTAACCTTATTTAATCAATCTATATTTACTTGTAATATTATTGCATAGAGTTGTAATATTTTAATCATTTCCATTGAGGCAAAACAATATTTTCCTAACAGTCTCATAATCCATTTCCTCCTCTTCGAAATCCAACTGTGGTTCGTCTTCAGCCACATTCTGTGGAAGAGGCTGGGTGGATGCAACACCGGATGTCTGTCTCGTCTTTCTGGATGTTTTTGCCATTTGATTTTCTTGGAAGTCTTGAGTTCAACTCTCAATGAAAGCACCAAAACGTTGACCCTCAACTTGATCAACGACACGGAGTCAGATAAACGATATAAAGTTAGATGAAAACAAGAAGAAATTAAGACGAAAAGGTAAACGACCCAAACAATTTAGAGTGGTTCGACCCCAATGAGATGGTAATGACCTACGTCCACTTAGTGTTCTTATGTATATAGTATTCCAAGAACAGTGATCAATGAACTAGGGTTCACGAGTTTCACTAGTTCTCAGATAGATACAATTGTGATGGATAGCAACACTATTTTTCTCTCTTAGGATCTCTCAGCTTAAGCGTTCTTAAGCCAAAAAGTCCCTTCCCTTGAGCCCTTTGATTATTATTTATAGGCTCAAGAAGGTTACATGGGCCAACGGGCCTTAATTACAATTAATACTTGCGTATCTAAATAATCTGGGAAATTACAATTTATGCATAATTACAAGATTACATATCTGAAGGAAATAAATGATTATACGCGACCAAGATGGTCGCCCATAAGTATGATGCTTGATAAACAAATAATCTTCTGGTCGATGGTCAAGTAGGATACACTCACTTGAAACCGCCACATGCCTCCCACGTGTAGACCAATCCTGTCACGTCATCAGGTAGTCCGTTTTTGGGTAAACAGAGTCATAACCGAATTATTCAAATTTCGAATACTTATATTCAAATTAGTATTATTATAATAATTTATTTTTGAAGAGATGTATAATTTATTGATATCTTAAAAAAATTTAATCATTTTCATTTAAATAAAATCTTTTGAATGAAATAAAATGAAACAACTTAATAACAAACTTAATAAATTGATAGACAATTCATAAACACCAAGACCAAATTGATGGAGAAAATATTATCATAAAAATATAGTATATTCATATTATTTATGCTTTTTATTTAAACGTAAATAGTTTTATAAAAATATATGTTAACAACATATAAAAATTATAATATTAAACATCATTTTTTTTCCTCATTTTTTTATTCTATTTTTCTAATTGATGGCCATTAATTAATCAACAAAAAAATTCTATCTATTTTCTCTTTTTTATTTTAATAATGATTATAATATATGTCAATTAAAAAATATCTCTATATAATAATATTACTAAATTATCTATCTATTTTTATTATTTAATCTTTTGATAAAACATGTAATCCTATAGTTAGTTTTTAATAATAAAGGGTCTAAACGGATAATCGACAAAAATACATACATGGTTCAAATAATCTATCTATTTACTCATATTTTTAACATTTTTACAAAACACAAGGTCCGCAAGTTAATTTTTAAAAATAAAGGGTCCAAACGGGTAACCGACTAAAATACAAGGTTCAAAATAGTGTGAACTCTTACAGAAAATATAAATTATATAATTTTCTTTTTATAAAGAATTTTTAACTTTTTGAACAAAGACATAGTTCAAAGGTTAATTTTAAAAAAATAAAGTGTCAAAATGGGTAATCGACCAATATATATTGTTCAAATAATTGATCTTTCTATTCCTATTTTTAACATTTTGACAAAATACGAGGTCTAAAAGTAAATTTTTAAAAATAAATGATCCAAACGGGTAATCGCCCAAAATAATATTTATTATTTAGAATTTTTCGAAAACGACCTACAAGAGATTTGCTATACAATGAACATAGTCATTATAAAACTATGGTATAAACACCCTCACTTGTCCATGAAATAAGCATGTTGTACGTGTAGAATAAAAAAGAATTTTTATCATACAATCTAAAAAAAAAATTAAAAAAAATATTTTTTAATTATTACAAAATACTGCGCGAAGCGCGGTTATGTTTTCTAGTATATATATAAAGGAGAGCACCAAAATGATGATGTGGCGCTCTAAAAACTCTTCAAACCACTCTATCTATTTTTTCATTTATTTTAATTTTTTTATTCATTTTATAGATTATAATAATAAATATAATTTTTTAAATTTAAATGAGATATTTATAAGATATCATTATTTAAAAATAGATAAATATCTCTTTATGAATCTATATATATTCTAAACATTCTCTATTAATATCATATTTTCCTCTACTCTAATTTCTTTTTTTCTTTTCTATTCTTCTCTCTAAATTATTTCAATTTCAATTTTCAATGAATTCCAATTCATATTTCCAAATTTGATTGATTTACATGACAATGATAACACAATCCTCTTGGGTATTTATTCAATTATTAATGTTTGTTGATCTTTGAAGTTTGAGTATTTATTCAATTATTATCTTCAAATAGATTCTCTTGCATCATTAATCGAAAGATTTTCCACCATCTCTTAATTTTTTTTCTCTTCTTCTCTCTAAATTCTATCAATTTCAATTTTCAATAAATTCCAATTCATATCTCCAAATTTGATTGATTTACATGTTAATGATAACACAATCCTCTCGGGTATTTATTCAATTATTAATGTTTCTTAACCTTTAAAGTTTGGGTATTTAATCAATTATTATCTTCAAATAGATTATGTAGCATCATTAATCGAAAGATTTTCCACCATCTCCAATGATGTGGAAGCTATTGGGAGTTATGTTACACCCAAATTTCGAGCATGAGAAATTGTGATCCCGAAATCTAGGCTCGTTATGTGTAAGCTCGAAATAGGCACGGTTGTCATATGTCTCTTCAGTCAAACCAGCGACCCCGAAGGTTCGAGGGGTGTGTAGCCTTGAATATGCTCTGAGCTCGCAAATAGCATGGTTTAACTCTTGCATATATCATTGATCCTTCCCTTGCCTTCCGAAATGGTTCGAGCTCGGAATGTGTGAGTTCAAATGTGGCGACATCGTTAATGATCACTTGTTCCGAGCTTAGACGAAGTTAGTCGACAAGCTCGTAATCGACTGATAGTCTTGGAGATGTAATGAATCCCGTATCTGAATTAATCAGTTACATGTGAACATATTTATTGTTGTACAATCCCGATGTTTAAGAGATATTATCTAGTTTGTTATCCGATCCCATATTTTATGGGACGTTTCCGTGTACGTAGGAAATAATGCATTAAATAACATTATATTAATTTATTCACAAAATATCTTCCCGAAATATGTGGGAATGAATTCTGTGACCTTCTCAATAAATAGAGAAGGAAAGGAAACTCCATTTGTAAGGGACAAATATACTGATTTCTTGAGAGAAAACTCTGGGCAACTATTCCCTGAAAAGTTTCTAGAAAACTCCCAAGTGCTAATAACACCGACTCGTGGACTAGGTAGATTTAACTGCTGAACCACATAAAAATCTCCTGTCTTCATCCTTTTTCATTTCCTCTGACATTTTCTTGTTTAATTGCTCTATTTCTTAAGTTGACGAAAACGGCGTCAACAGTTTGGTGCTTTCATTGAGAGCCATTAAACAGTGCGTGAATCTGTTTAGTCAGGAAGCCTATCGAATTAGCAATGGCTACAAATGATCCTAATTTTCCTGAGGAGGAAATCCTCGATGAAGATGAGTACCCCCAACGCCCTAGAAAGCAGCCTATGGTAAATTATGATCCCGATGATAGGAGTGGTTCATCCGACTCTTGGGGACCACTTGTCCCCAGGGCCGATGAGGACATGTACTACAACCCCGAAAGATATGTCCCAATTGTGGAAATCTAAAATCATCAACTGCGTAAGCAGTTGCCAAAAGCTGAAAAACGCAACGAAGAGCTAGCCAAACTAGTTGTTGAAGCGCAGGTGGCTCAGGACCCACCTTCAAAAAATTCCTAGGCTCCGCCTCCACGGGACGTTCACGTCCCACCTCGTAGGCCTCGGGGAAGGCCATGTAAAAACGTAGCCACCAGGAGAGCGGAGCAGCCTCCGCCACCAGCAGAGCAGCCTGTCCACCCAAGACCCCGGAGAGGTAACTGGGCTGAAGGTCCTGCCAACCCAACTGCAGAGGCACCAGCAGGAGTAGGGAATAACCGAGCTCCCTCAGAGGCTCGCACCCGAAATCTTGGTACTGCACAGAATGTTGCACAACCCGATCGAGCGAATTCAGGGCCTTCTAGGCCCCATAATGTTCGACAACCACCTTCTCCAATAAGGCACCCACCATCGCTAATAAGGCACCCCTCTCCGGTTTGAAGGGATGCACAACCGACCCATCGGGATAAGGAATGGCAAGCTGGGCGAAGACATGGGAATGAAGAAACTGCTAGGGACCGTAGGGGTCCCCATCCTGCAAGGAGCTAAGTGTCTCGATCTCAAACTATTGAGACAAGGAGACCCGCAAGAAACTTATCTCGTAATAATCGTGCAACGAGCCATGTCAGCGAAGGCTCGGGTGACACCAGGTCGGTGAGTATATACGACCAGGAACCTAGGAACATCAGAAATCGAGGAGATCACCCAGATTTACGGGAGCATTTAAACCATAATCGGGGACATGATATTCCCCTGAATCCAGATCTGAGAGATCATCTCAAAGGGCGCAAGCAACCCGCGCCGAGGCAGGGAATTGGAGTTGTAATCAACGATAACCAGTTCCCCCTGATTCAAGCAAGACCCGCCATAGATCCAGTCCAAGAAAGGATTGAGCAGTTGGAAAGAGCATTCAGGCTTTTGCAGAACGAACGTAGCTGGGAACTGGACGAAGAGTTCGATGAGGAACTCGAGCCTTTTGCCCCGTATATCTCTAGAACCTTGTTTCCTCAAGAATTTAGAATTCCCCATGTCCCACCATTCGATGGAAATTCAGATCCGTACAGCCACTTAAGTACGTTCAACACAATCATGCGAGCCAGTAATGTGGGCTACGAGCTCAAGTGTATGCTGTTCCCAGCCTCTCTCATGGGACCAGCAAAAAATTGGTTTGAAAAATATAAAAGACATTCGATTGCTTCTTGGGATCAACTATCGAGAGATTTCAAGAAACAATTCACGGCCATGGTCGGCATTAGGCCCGACGCTTCTGCCTTGACCAATGTCTGACAACAGCCAAATGAGCCACTAAAAGATTATCTCACAATGTTTAACTTGGAAGTCGCTCGAGCTCGTGAAGTCAATGATAGTGGCCATTTAATGGCTGTTCGAGCCGGAGTAAAGCCTGGAAGCCCTCTCTGGGAAGATTTACAAAGGAAGCCTGTAAGGTCCTTAACCGAGTTCAATCGACGAGCTCAGAGGTTTGTTAATGTAGAAGAGGTGAGTTCAGCATTGAATATGACCTCTTAACCCATAACTACAACAACAAACGCAAAATCTGCCTCGACCTCGGCAGATCCTACGACTTCAAAACCCCCCGGGGACAACCCTTCTAAAAGAAAAAAAAATGAAGGGAATAATCCCGAGGCAGATGGGGGAAAGAAGAAGAAAGGGGAAAGATACTTCTCCGTATACAAAGTGTATACTGAGCTCAATGAGTCTCGGCAGAATATCTACCTGGCTAATGAAAACCAGGTCCCTTTCAGACGACCTGACCCCATGGGAAACCAAAAGGCAAAAAGAGACTAAAAAAATATTGTAGGTTCCACAGAGATATCGAACATACAACTGATGAATGCAGACAATTAAAAGATGAGATCAAAGGACTGATCTCGAGAGGATATTTCAGGCAGTATGTAAGAAACCAAAACCCCAATAAGGCTTCCACCAGCCAGAGGGCAGCAGCTGCACCACTTGCCCAGAACAGTAACTCTCGATCTTAGGAGGATGACCGACACCCCCCCCCCCCCTGCCCCGATTGATGGAGAAGATGTAATAACCATCTCGGGGGGACCCCATATCGCAGGATCGGGCAGGAATGCCCATAAAAGATATGTGAATGAGCTGAAAACTGGTGACGGGTCTCCCTACGAACCCGAACCCAGAGCTCCAAAACAACAAAGGGTTGAATCTCAACCCATAACTTTCACTGAGGACGACGTGTCTCATGTACAGTTCCCTCATAATGACCCACTGGTCATCACCCTTCAGCTCGCGAACAAGAGGGTACATCGAGTCCTAATTGACAACGGGAGCTCAGTGAATATCCTTTATAAGGCTACTTTATAAAAGATGGAACTCACGCTTCGCGACCTAAGGGCCTGTGCAACGATGTTTACGGATTTTCAGGAGAAGGGATTGCCTGCATGGGGTTCATCGAACTCTTTGTAACCTTGGGAGATTACCTAGTCTCTATAACCAAGATGATGGAGTTCGTCATAGTGGATCTCCCATCGACTTATAACGTACTGCTCGAAAGACCCGCCCTAGTAGGGCTGGGGGCAGTTTCGTCTCTTAGGCATCTGGCCATCAAGTTCCCGACTTCTAGTGGCATCGGGACTCTAAAAGGGGACCAGCTTGCAGGGAGGAAATGCTATAGCATTTATGTTAGAGGGAAAAAGCAAACAAGTGCACAAGCACTTGTTGTAATTCAGAATAAGGATGGGACGATCTTCGAGATAGACGAAGAGATTGACCCTAGAGTAGAAGAGTGGGCTGACCTTGAACCATTGGAAGAGCTCGAAGAGGTCAAGCTCGAAGAAGCAAACCCTTCAAAGACTGTGAAGGTAGGAAGAAACCTTCCTGAAAAAGCAATGTAGCAATTAATTTGCTTCCTAAGGAGAAACCAGGATGTCTTCGCTTAGTCACATTTGGATATGGTAGGGATAAGCCCGAATGTAATGAGCCACACACTCAATATCGACAAAAGCTTCCCCTCGAAGAAACAAAAACGAAGACTCCTGGACGATGATAGGAAGAAAGCCTTGAAGGAAGAAGTTGATAGGTTAAAGGAAAATCGGTTCATACGAGATGCCTTCTATCCTGATTGGATCGCCAATCCAGTGTTGGTCTCGAAACCTATTGGAACATGGAGAACTTGTATCGACTATTCCGACCTCAACAAGGCATGCCCAAAATACTGCTTTCCCCTACCGCGGATAGATCAGCTCGTAGATGCCACATCTGGGCACAGTCTTATGTCATTCATGGACGCCTATTCTGGATATAACCATATCGCCATGCATGCACTTGACCAAGAACATACAAGTTTTGTAACCGATAAAGTGTTGTACTGTTACAATGTTATGCCCTTCGGACTTAAAAATGCTGGAGCAAGGTACCAAAGGCTGGTGAACAGGATGTTCTCTGAGCAAATAGGTAATAACATGGAAGTATATGTTGATGATATGTTAGTCAAATCTAAACATAACGATAACCATGTGGACGACCTCAAAGAATGCTTTGCTGTGATGCGGAAGTACAACATGAAGCTCAATCCCCAAAAATGCTCTTTCGGAGTATCATCGGGGAAGTTCTTGGGCTTCATAGTAAACGCGTGAGAAATGGAGGTTAATCTTGACAAGATCCATGCTCTAATTGACATGCCCTCACCTCGAAACCATAAATATGTCCAGAGCTTAACTGGACGGATGGCGGCATTAAGTAGATTTATCTCTAAATCTACAGACCACTGTCTTCCATTCTTCAATCTTTTGAGAGGAGGCAAGAAATTCGAGTGGACGGAAGAATGCGAGCACACATTCCAAGACCTAAAGAAACACCTCGCGGAAGCTCCCATCTTGTCGAAACCTATCACAGGAGAAGTTTTATACCTGTATCTCTCTACATCCGAGCACGCCATCAACGCCGTGCTCGTCCGAGAAGATCAGAAGGTACAAAAACCAGTGTACTTTGTCAGCAAGAGGTTATTGGGGGCAGAATTGAGAAACCCGTTAATGGAAAAACTGGCTCTTAGCCTAATCCACTCATCTTGAAAGCTCCAACCTTACTTACAAGCACACCCCATCCATGTGCTGACTGACCAACCACTACGGCAAGTCTTGTCCAAGCCAGAGGCCTCGGGTCGATTATTAAAATGGGTTGTTGAGCTCGGACAGTTCGAGATCACTTATCATCCCAGAACGACCATAAAAGGGCAAACCCTGGCAGACTTCATTGTGGAATGTACAGGAGTGTCTGATGATGAAGTTATAACCCGAGCCCACGAATTGTGGAAACTTTATGTTAATGGATCTTCCAATGAAAATGGATCGGGGGCAGGAATCATATTGATCACTCCAACTGGAAGTCGATTTCACTCTGCCTTGAGGTTTAGCTTCGAAGCATCTAATAATGAGGCTGAATACGAAGCTCTATTGGCAGGACTTTGAATAGCCAAGGAGCTCAGGGCTAAAGAAATACATTGCTACAGTGACTCGCAGTTGGTGGTCAACCAAATCTTAGGGGAGTACCAGGCTCGTGGAACAAAGATGGCCGCATATTTAGAAAAAGCTAAAGCAGCCCTCGAGCATTTCGAGTTTTATACGATAGAGCAGGTTCCCTGAGAGCAAAACTCAAATGCGGACGCCCTAGCCAGACTCGCCACATCCAACGAGGTCAATGCGCTGAGTGTGGTGCTAATTGAGCACCTGTCGACACCCAGTATTAGCGAGTTTGAACAGGAAGATGTTTGCATGATTGACTCTGAACCAACCTGAATGACCCAATAGTCGATGACCTCGAAACCAGCATTCTCCCAGAAGAAGTGAACAAGGCTCAGAAATTGATGTATCGGATTCCCAGATACACTATTGTGGAAGGAAGGTTATATCAGAGAGGATATTCTATGCCATTACTTCGATGTGTGACTCCACCTGAGGCCAAGAAAATCCTATAAGAAATTCATGAAGGATTTTGTGGAGACCATACTGGGGGGCATAGCCTATTAAAGAAAATTATAAGACAAGGATACTTCTAGCCCACTATCAAAGTAAACACATTCGAGTATGTCAAGAAATGTGATAAATGCCAGCGGTTCGCTACAATTCTATGAGCTCCACCATCAGAGCTAACCATGATTACCTCCCCATGGCCATTTGTGGTGTGGGGAATTGATCTAATAGGCTCGTTGCCAACCGGCAAGGGTGGAGTTAGGTATGCAGTGGTCGCGGTCGATTATTTTACAAAATGGACCGAGGTCGAACCTCTGGCAACAATTACCTCGAAAAAATTCTTGGACTTTGTGATAAAAAACATCATCTGCCAATATGGAATGCCAAGGAAAATAGTATCAGATAACAATACTCAATTCGACAGTGAATTATTCAGCCACTTTTGTGAGAAAAATGGGATAATGAAAAGCTTCTCCTCTGTTTCCCATCCCTAAGCAAATGGCCAAGTCGAAGTAGTAAATAAGACTCTCAAGAGTTCTATGAAAAAGAAATTGGAAGAAGCTAAGGGAAAATGGCCTGAGGAGTTGCTCCAAGTTTTGTGGGCATATCGAACTACAACTTGCACTTCAACAAGACATACCCCTTTTTCTCTGGCATATGGATGTGAGGCCATGTTACCGATCGAGGTCGAAATACCCACTATTTGTAGCCATGCTTATGATCAAACCTCGAACCAATCCCAGCTCGAAGTAAGTCTGGACCTTATTGAAGAAAGGCGAGATGAAGCTCAACTAAAAGATGCAGCATATCAGCAACGAGCTACCCGATATTTCAATAAAAAGGGTCGGGACACGAAATTCGGATTGGGAGACTTGGTGTTAAGGCGTGTGTTCCTAGCTACAAGGGACCCAGCCGCTGGCGTACTTGGGCCTAATTGGGAAGGACATTACCAAATCGAGTCAGTTATTCGGCCTAGCGTCTATAAATTGGCGAGATTAAACGGAGAATTGGTACCACGAGCTTGGAATGGTGAACACCTATGACCTTACTATCAATAGTGTATGAATGATGTCTCATGTAACCATGCTTGTTTATCTTTACACAGTTCCTGATAATAAATTGTTCAATTTTGATTAAAAGTCATTTTCGTTTCAATATGTTGTATTTTTTGCAAACTCTCTTAATTTAATAACCTATGATCACACTCATAGGATATTAAGGGGGCATCAGTGGTATATATACCATAAGTTTGAAAAAATAAAAAACACAAATATAGCATACACAAAAACAAACAAATGTCTGGATCGTTAACCCGACATAGAAGTTAAAAGTGTATTCTAAAAATAAAGTGTCGGGATATAACCAGATGCGTGAGCTAAGATAATTTGGACATAACCAGATTATTAAAAATACAGTGTCTAGATATAACCAGATGCGTGAGCTAAGATAATTTGGACATAACCAGCTTATTAAAAATGAAGTGTCTGGATATAACCAGATACGCGAGCCAAAAATATTTGGACGAAACCAGATTATTAAAAATAAAGTGTTTGGATATAACCAGATGCGCGAGCTAAAATAATTTGGACATAACCAGATTATTAAAAATGAAGTGTCTGGATATAACCAGATACGCGAGCCAAAAATATTTGGACGAAACCAGATTATTAAAAATAAAGTGTCTGGATATGACTAGATATGCGAACTAGTGTGATCTGGATATAACTAGATCAAAAATATATAAGTGTATGGATTACGAACCAAACACGACCTAAATAGGTTTGGAACAAACCGACTAAAATCGATCGACACAAGTGGGAAAAAGATTAGCCTACTACGAGCTAAGTCGATACCAAGGTCAGAGTATTTTGCAACAAAAGTTTCAACCTCATAACCACAAGGAATTGTCCGAGGAAGAGGAAAAGTGACTACAAAAAGAAAGATACAACTAAACTGCTTAGCTTACATATCACTTAAGTACTTCTGAGTGCGTGGTAAAAGTAAGATCCGACCTTGACAAATAACGAGATCAGATATGGATATATCGAGAAAACTATGCGCGAATGAATCGGAACTCGAGCTTAAATCCAACATATGTTTGTATGAATAAACTAACATAAAGGCAAAACTCTAATATAAATTGCTTAAAATATTTCTATATGAGAGATGTAAAGAAAAAATATTAAAGTAAAGTCGAACATGGTATTAAAAATATCAAATGTAAATAACTCTTTTATGAGCTATAAATTGTTTTTGCCTCAAGGGCATGAAAAATAATGGCTCTAAACTATTACAAAGTTTTTTAAAGGGACACAGCCCATGATCGAGATCTAGGGAGCAGGAGCATCCTCCTTAGCCTTCTCAGCATCCTCCCGAGCAACTTCCTCTGCCTCTAGCCGAGTTGCCATTTGGATAGAAGCTCGTCCTCAAAGGTGCCCAAGAAGCTCGTGTCGAGATCGGCGTTGCTGGCCCAAATCCTAGACATGGCCATGTCGACTGCCTGATCCTTCCTCTGCTTAAAATCTTCGAGAAGACGAGCCTTTTCACCCTCTGTTATCTCGAAGGTGGCATTTTTCTCCTCCTCGAGCTTGGCATTCAGCTTCTCAAGCTCCTCAACCCTGGAGCTCTTCTCTTTGAGCTCGACGTTCAGCTTCTCGAGCTCCTCAACCCTGGAGTTTTTCTCTTTTAGCTCAGCCTCCATCTTTGACTTTGCAGCCTTGAACTCGTCAGCAAGCTTAAGTTGGAGATCCTTCGACTCCTGAGCATAGGACATGCTCGCATGAACCTTGTTGTTCAGCTTGTAATTTAGCTGAGCAACTGCAGCGAGAGCCTAACACACAAACAAATCAAGTTAGAACATACTCCAAGTAAAATTACAATAAATAACGAAGTAAGAGAAATTACCGAGGAGATAAGCTCGGTACTCTTGTCATAAAGGACATTGGAGTCCCGAGCATTGACCAGGAACTACCATTGAGGAGCCTCAAGACTGTTGAAGCTTTGGCCCACACGAGATAGGACGTCCGAGCCAAGAGTGGCTTTGTGAGTCCCGGCGGCGTTGTCGATAACATACTCATCAGAATGAGTAGAAATCGACAGCAGACACCCCCTAGTGGTCGCTTGTTTCTTCGGAACTGGGCTGAGCGTTGGAAGGATCTGGACTGTAGGAGGAAAAGAAGGAACATCTGCTGTAGGAATGTCAACCTGGGGAGTGGAGGCTGCTTTTGGGCTCGGAGCAATAGGTACTGGGGGAGGAGAAGTCACCTTGGTCCTTTTAGGGACTTTAGCAGGCCGAACAGTCTTTTGTGAGGCTCTCGGGCGCTTGCTTTGCTTGGCCCCCGTGCCACTGTTGAGCATATTCTCGAGGTCGGAATCCATATTGCCTGCATAATCGAATCACATTAGAAAACTATCTTAAAACGCTAAAATTAGCGTAAAACAGACAGTTAAAGGAAATAAAAGCAAGTGACAAGGAACCTAACTAGAACTCTCCCTCGAGCTTGTGCTCAACGACCATGTAATCCCCCTATCTTTAGAGGAGGTTGGGAGAGTCCCTTCCCTATATGTGGAAGTTAGCCTCGAAAGGTCTCTATTGTCATTTGTCCCGTACTAAACGACTATCCCATCCCAAACTTCATTTAAGCTATACATGGTTTGGTATTTCCCCAGCCAGCTATCAAACCTATGGACCCTCTCATCTACCCAAGACCATACATAAAAGTTATCCCTATCATCCGGGAGTATGATCAAGGTGTCGGGTCTATGCTTAAGAAGGGAATGAGACAACAAGGCTGAACTAAGAATGACCTTACCTCTGTCACTTAAGCTCGAGGCCTCATCATTGGCGTCATTCCCTGAGCACGGTCTCCTGTGTCGACGAGCTGGGGATCGTGCTTTTGAGCTTCGCCTCGTAGGAAGCCTGTTAGTTGGGAGTGGCACATGCTCCCACTTAGTGTACTTCCTGTAGGCAGTATCATCTCTGGACTGGTCTTGCTCTAGAAGACCACAGGCTCGAAGTTTATCTTCATGAAGAAGATAAGACAGGGAGCGCCTACCGTATGGGAGCTGGATCAAAGCTTCTTTGTGCTCCTTCATTGCGTCCGTAGGAGTAGGACGGTGATAGTTGGCTGAAGAATCGAATACATTGTGAGTAATTCGAGCCTAAGCAAAAGTCGAGCACGAAAGGAAAAAGGATCGTATACTTACGAATTCGTCTGAATGAATAATACTTAGAGGGAGCCAGGCCGTCTGTCCAAAAGAACGCCTACTTTAAGTTAGGAGGATGGTTGGGCATGTCCTCAAAGATCTTCTTCTCCCTGAGATAGCTCGATAAATAGTAGAAGCCATCTCCTCCCTGAGCTCGGGAGGGGATACTTTTCAAGCAAAAGAGATAAAGAATATCTCTTGGCGAAGGTCCTTCCCACTTCAGCTCGTGGTATGGCGACCTAAAGGCTGATAATACCCTGTATGAATTGGTCTGGAGTTGGAAGGGCGCGAGCCCAACAAAATCCAGAAAGCCCTTAAAAAAGGACTTCAAGGGCAATAAGGCCCCTGCCTTCAAATGCTCGTGGCTCTAAGCCGCGAGCTTCAGCTTATTGTCAGGACAGCCATCTCTCGGGGCGTAGCAGCTTCGTTCATTGGAGACCGGAGCTCGACACCTCAGCGAGCCAGGCAATCCTAGACCATGGCAAGCTAGGATGTTGGAGATTTGTCCCAACGAAGAAACAAAGCTCCAATAATAGTCGGCCTCGAAAAACTCCCCACTCGAGGTGGGAATGGCAGTCGGTTGGGATGTGGAGGGACGATTTGATTATTCTTCCATCAGTGAGAATTTGAGATCGCTCGGTTTGAAAGCGACCGTTACTTTAAGCTTGAGATCAAGAAGGAGTGGTCTGGGCTCAGGGTCCGGGTTTGGATAGATCGCGACCCAGAGTTTTTTCCTCTTTCTCTCTTCGACCTCGTCGATTTGGCGTCGGAAGTGAGCTCGAATATCCTCTTGCTCACACCTCCCTTCGTACTCACGAATCAGCCGCTGATTCCGAGTCAAGGGCGATTTAGGGCTTGGAGTTTTCGGCAAATAGGAAATCGCGAGTGCTGACCCCCACCGTTTTTCCAAATTCTGCGACATCTAGCAAGAAATAAAAGGGTGAGGGCCAGGCACACAAGAAATTAAGAAATAAAAGATAAAGATCAAGATGGTCCGAGCTCGAATGCTCAAAACTATAGAATAACCTCGATCAAAAGAATGAGATCAAGCTCGGAGGAAACCTGAGCTATTGAAGGAGTCAGGCTCCGAGCGTGTATTTGACGCGAAGGGGGGAAAGTGGATTTACTTTTCAGAATCCCGGATTTTCAGGGAAAAAGTTGGCGGTTACTCAAAAAGGTGATAATTTTGGGAAACATGCAATTTAAAAACCCTAATTCCATACCTTATTTCTTTGTCTACACGATATGATATCCAAAATTTAAATAACACAGTAAAAGAGCAATATTTGCATCGTTTACGCAAAATCTGGGTTTGGAACCCGTAATTTCAAAAGAACCTAAGAGCTACATAGAATCGGCAAAAACATTCTAGTGTTAAACTAGTAAATGTGCCTACAGTGCAACAACAATACAAACGTGCATGGAGAAAAAATATGTATAAGCATATAAGGTTAAGAACAAAGACTTACACAATGAAGCTTGCAGATACAATGAAATCGACGACTGGAGTGTAGGTAATAGGGAGGACCTCACTGAATCGAATATGTTGGAGGAAGATTGTTTCTGTGGCTTGGAAAACATGCAAAAGTGGAAGAAACTTTTTAGGCTCTGGTTTTTTCTTCCCGAAAACTCAAAACGATAAAGTAAAATGAGGAAGACGATGGGGGTGTATTTATAGATCCCAGAGAATGTCAAGGGTCGAATTGATCTGGGCCATTGGCTAGATTTGGTATCTGATCTAACGGTCAAGTATAAATGAAGTGATGGCGGCAAGCAATAGACGTGGGAATGGAGAAAAAGCACTCGAGTACTCTGATTAATCAATCCCTGACTGACCCGTGTCTACACTTGAGTACGCTTAATGGTACAGTTTCCAAGGAGGATAGTTCAAAAGTTTCCTTCTCATAGGATTCGAACTAATACTTTTGAGGGGGGCAAAATGTTACACCCAGATTTCGAGCATGAGAAATTGTAATCCTGAAATCTAGGCTCATTATGTGTAAGTTTGAAATAGGCACGATTGTCATAGGTCTCTTTAGTCAAACCGTTTTTCTGTAAATAGCGACCCCGAAGGTTCGAGGGGTGTGTATCCTGGAATATGCTCTGAGCTCGCAAATAGCATGGTTTGACACTTGCATATATCCTTGATCCCTCCTTTGCATTCCGAAATGGTTCGAGCTCGGAATGTGTGAGTTCGAATGTGGTGACATCGTCAATGGTCACTTGTTCCGAGCTTAGACGAAGTTAGTCGACGAGCTCGTAATCGACTGATAATCTTGGAGATGTAATGAATCCCATATCTGAGTTAATCAGTTACATGTGAACATATTTATTGTTGTACAATTGATGTTTAAGGGATATTATCTAGTTTGTTATCTGATCCCATATTTTATGGGACGTTTTCGTGTACGTAGGAAATAATGCATTAAATAGCATTATATTAATTGATTCACAGAATATCTTCCCGAAATATGTGGGAATGAATTCTGTGACATTCTCTATAAATAGAGAAGACAAATCCATTTGTAAGGGACTGATATACTGATTTCTTAAGAGAAAACTATGGGCAACTATTCCCTTCAAAGTTTTCGGAAAACTCCCAAATGCTAATAACACCGACTCGTGGACCATGCATATTTAACTGTTGAACCACGTAAAAATCTCCTGTATTCATCTTTTTTCATTTCCTTTGACATTTTCTTGTTTAATTGCTCTCATTCTTAAGTTGACGAAAAACGGCGTCAACAAGTTCTAATATATTTATATTTTATTTAATTTATATTATTATTATTAAAAATGAATAAAAAATAGAAAAAATAATAAAATTGATATAACCATCTTATTTTTTATTTGCTTATTTGTGGTTGATTAATTTACTTATTTTAAATTTAAATAAGATATTAATTTCTTATTTATAATAATATGTTTATATCTATTTTTGTAGACTTTTTTTTTAAATTAAAGATATTTTATAAAAAAATATCTTTTTCTATATGACTATAAATTTAATTTTAAATAATTAATTTTCAAATTAATTAAATATTATTCTCGATGGATATTATTATTATTATTATTATTATTATTATTATTATTATATGTGAAGTTTTGGTACAATTTGAATTAAATCTTATAATTATGATACAAAAACCTATAATCTCTCTTAATATTCCTTTCCTTTTTTCGAAAGAGATACGAGTAAATAGAATGGAAAAAATCTAAATTTATCCTCCCATAAAAATATGCTGCTATATAGAAAATTTAATATATGTATATGTATTGTAATATCTTTTTGTAGAAATAGTATATAATAACTTACCACATCTACCAACTTCTAAAACTAACAAGTATGAATAATGCCACACTCATCGTCAGATATATTTTAAATGAAAATGTCAAAATTGGAAAATGTCACATTAAAAAAAAAAAAGAATTCAAGTAAAAATCTCTAATCTATTTCTAATTTTTCTATATTTTTTATTCTATTTTATTTAATTTATGATTATTAAATAATTAAAAAACCAAATACAATACCTCTTTCGTAACTTTTTTTTTAATATTTATTAATAACTAATTTTCTAATAATTATTATAATAAATCAACCATATATAAATTCACATTTATCTTGAAGATTTTTCAATTCATGATAATCTTTTTATTATTTCATATTTCAAATTCAAAATTTAAAATATCTTTTATTATTTATAAGGAACTAATTTTTTAATAATAATAATAAATAATCATATATAATTGACATTTATTTAAAAAAACATATATATTTATCTTTTTATTGTTTTGACATTTCAAAATAAAAATAAAAATATTTTTTATATTTAAATAAAATATTTAGAAATAACTAATTTTTTAATAATTATAATAATAAATAAATCATATATAAATTGACATTTATCTTCAAGATTTATTGTTTAGATATTTCAAATTTAAAAACAAAATATCTTAACAATATAAAAATATCAACATGTATACATGTGATATTAATTTAATTGAGAACATTATTAATTAAATTAATAAAAATAATTATTTAAAAAAATGAATGATCGTGCAAAAACTCATGATTTATAAATTTTCTACCCTAAAAATTAAAAAAATTATATAATAAATAAAAAAACAACGCAAAACGTATAAAATAATCCTAATATTAAATAAAAGCACACGAAGAACAAGTAGTTCGAATTTTATTTTTGGCACTTTAATTATTCAGAATTTCTCGAAAACCTGTAGGAGACTCGCTATGTAATAAACATTATCATGAAAAAAAAATTATGGTCAAGACGCTCTTACGTATACATATAATGAACATGTTGTACGGGATGAAAATGAATATCTTACACACAATCTCCAAAAAAATATTTTAAAAATATATATTTTTAATCATTACAAAAAACTGCGCGAAACGCGGATATGTTTTCTAGTTTTAATAATAATAGAGTGATTTATTATTTTATTTTGATCTCAATTAATTTATTATTGCCCCATCAAGCTTACTATAAACACGTGAATTATTTCCAATTGAGTATTTTTATTTATTATTATTATGCTTTTGAGAAATATCAATGGTGTTTCTATAACCAATTGAAATGATTTATGTATTTTGCAGTAAGTGATACTAAGTATATGGTGATTTTTAGGAGATTTTTTCATAAAATTATAGTAATTTATAGCTATAAAAATTAATTACAAATAATACTCTAATATTAAACAAAAATTTTGTAACAAAATATTTTTTTTATTACAATATATTATTCATCGCATAACAACAAATTATTAACACAACATATAAAAACTACTCGTAATAATCACATAAATTATGAGAAGTCTTCAGACTTGATTCGAAAGCTCATAAAGTTTTTTCTGGGGTTTTTTTTTGGGCAAAATAATCTATTTTGAAGTTATTTTGTAATTTAATCTAATATAATTTTTTGCAAAATAAATTTCGGACACTCAAGACAAATAATTGAAAAATTCAAATAATTATTCGAAATTTGTACAAATTTGATCAAAATTTTAGACATAAATTATTTTATAAACAAATTATCAAAACTAGTTCAAAGTGAAAATGATTAAAAAAAAAAAACTAAAATAGTCACCTTTCACCCACTGCTTTTTATATATATATAACGACCAGTTTCATATTGCGTAATAACTTCATATATATATATATATATTATGAAGTTGATAATGAAGTTATTACGCAATATGAAACTGGTCGTTGTTGTTTATAATATTTTTATTGAGTTACATTTGACTAAATATTTTATGCTATCAACTTGGCATGTGGTCCCAAATTGCTGAAGCCAAAAAAAGTGGGTATGGTATCCTTATTCAAATAACACATAATAGTAATAAGTATGGGATCTGTACAATGTGATCCTTATTCAAATAACACATAATAGTAATAAGTATGGGATCTGTACAATGTGATCCTTATTCAAATAATAATAAGTATACTAAATAGATGAGAGACTTCCCAATACTATCATCTGTTCCCAACTTCTCCAATTTACATGCAAAATTCAAGGCAAGTGGGACTCCGTTATATGGGGACACGACAACCAGTCACTAGTGTTTGACCAAATATATTGTCAACACAAACAAATGCCAATCTTCGGCTCTTGTTTTTGACAAAATATATTGTCTGTCCTATCAAATACTAATGACTCATCACATATAAATTGTAATTATAAAAATGACTTACACTACACCAAGTTAACCAACCACGCATATAGATTTTAATAAAATTACTTTTTCCCCTCAAAAAAAGAATTAGGAGTAGATTTGGGGCAAGTATGAAAGTTTATTCTTCTTGGGGTCTTTATGTATGCTGTAAGGATCGTCTATTGCAAAAGTGGCAGATGGGGACAAATCGACTTCCCTGGGCTGATTTATGTACAGAAATGGGTCTTCCTCCAGTGTTGTCCTTAATGCTGACATCTGTTCCATCAGCCTTACCTATAGACTCATCTCCGCTTGGATCAGATTTGGCTGTCACGAATGATGGCTCCTCAATTGACAAATCATTCCCTTTTTTGTACAACATTTTGTATCCAATTGAGGTTCTGTCACCATATGGCTTCTGAAGCTGTAACGTCTGATTTATAGTGGCTGTACCAGGAGGAATAAACTCTAACGATTGCTTGGCACGGACAAGCTCAGCTGTGATCTTGTAAATCTCACTCTCTTTTTCCTCCAATTGCTTATTGAGCTTCTGTACTTGGGTTTCTAGAGCTTGTTTCTCAGCTTCAAGCTTTTTGTTAAGGTCATCTAGGGCTTTCGTCTTTTTTGCCATGTACCCCCACTGAGCAAACATCTGCTCATACGCCGCTTGTTTCTGGGGACTCTCCTCATCGGACCCACATGATTCTTCTTCCTCTGAGGTTTCGGATTTGGAGCTTCTTGCCATAAATGCCACCATTTGTTTTTCTCTATCACAATTGCCACTGTTGTTTTCTTCTTTATCTTCGTCGCTGTCACTCCAAGTTACAGCAAACGCCTTTTTCTTTTTAAGTGTGTTAGCGCATTCGGCTTGAATGTGACCGAAACCTTCACACTCACGACATTTGATTCCACAATTCTTCTTTTCAGGTTGTTGACCTTGTTTGGGACCGTTGTAGAACTGCTTTCTGTTTTGATTTTCCTTCCCTCCATAGTTATTCTTCTTAAAGTTCTTTGTGAGGAATCTGGCGTAGTTTTTGGTCAACAGTGTGAATGTTTCATCAGACATGTCCCCAGACAAATCTACACTTTTAGATTTTTCTTCTTTGTGAACAAACGCCACACCACTCTCTGGTTTATCCTTCTCAGAATCTTTTGGCTTCTTGTTCTTGCTCCACATCTTCAAGGTCATCTCATAGTTTTGTAATGATCCGATCAGCTCATCAAGATCCAATGTCTCAACATCCCTCATTTCTTCAATGGAAGTAACTTTGGACTTGAAACGTCGTGGAAGGACTCCCAAAACCTTTCGAACTAATTTTGCATTGGAGTACGTCTTTCCTAATGCATATGACTCGTTAGAGATGTCACAGAGTTTAGCATGAAATTCTGCAACTGTTTCGTCCTCGTCCATTGAAAGATTTTCAATTGCCTTTGCAAGAGATCTAAGCCGAGACTTCTTTACCGCATCAGTACCTTCGTTCTTGATCCTCAATTTCTCCCAGGCATCCTTGGCAACCTCACAGTTGGCGATCACCTTTAATTGATTGGTGGAAACTGCATTGAACAGAGCATGCATGGCCTTGGAATTGTAGTTGGCCAGCTCAATTTCCTCAGGTGTCCAGGCACTCATTGGTTTGGGTTTTTCGATTTCGTCCTCTCTTTCCCTTGGCGCGATCCAACCTTCCTCAACAACCATCCACACTCTTTCATCCACTGCCTTGAGAAAAGCTCTCATCTTCGTTTTCCAGTAATGGTAGTTAGCCCCCTCTAGCATGGGTGGACGACTAGTAGAACCTCCTTCCCTTAACATTTCCATCATACAAGAGACAAACAAACTCGTGACACTCGTCGAGATGGAACTCCAAGAGGGTTAGTCGCAACAGAAAGTTCAATAGTAGATAAATGCAAGAAAAAAAATCAAGAACCGAGTGAAAGACAGACTAGGTTAAAGACACCTTATAGAACCCTAGGAAATCACTGCTTCTCATAGAATCAGAAGGCTCTGATGCCAATTTGAAGGTGCTATACCTAACTTCTTGAATCAAGAATTAATCTACTAGAACGAAAGAGACAATTAAAGCAAAGTAAAATCACACATAGAATTTTACAAGCTTCATCTGCACTTGAATAAATTCCAGCCGACTAGAGCTTGGATCGGGTAAGATGTAACTTTTACTAATATATCCAATGTTAATTACAATGACTAGTTCAGAAATGAAATCAACATCTTTACACTACTAAAGTTACAGATTACCCTAAAAACTTGAATAACCACTCAAGAACAGTTTCCAAATCCCTTGGAACTTATGAACCGAATCCCTTGATTCAAAAACACTCAAGATCCCCTCGAGCATGCTAGTTGAATCCCTTTACTAGCCAGATCCGAACTCCCTTCGAATCAGATTAGAACCTCCCACAGCTCTGCAACAAGCTTCACCTCCAACAATGGTGAACCTGCAAAAACACAAGAAAGAAAGAAGAAACGAAGAGAGAAAAACAAGATTATGTTTTCTCACAAAATGAAAAACTAACAGAAAGAGGGTTAGGTTGTTAGGAACAGATTAATCTATTTATAGCAACCCTAACCACTAACTAATCAACTAAACAAACAGCTAAAAAGATTTAACACGTTTCCAATTAAACCGACAATAGCTGACATGTACTTATTAATCTGCAGCACACAGTAGATGTAACTGGAGACTAAGTAGTACGAACAGAGACAACATATGCAATATTCAATTCAAAGACTGAACAACAAACCCTGTAGATGAAACAACACAGACATATTTTGACATTCATATTAAAAAGGCTGTTACATATGCAATACCCATTTGTTGTCAAATCATAAATATACTGATAAATTGTAGCTACTGTAAAAGATATGTATGCTGAATTAGTTAACACATAGTTTTGAGAAACAGCTCATAACTTTGTTTAGGAAAAAAGTTTCCCAATATCCCACTTCAAAAACTTCAAAACAAACCACCTCTCATTAAGAGCTTGTTGGAGGCTTTAGTGTTTTGCTTTCTTATTGTATGCAGTTAGTCTTTGTTAATCACTAGACGTCTCATAACATCACCATTTAACTAACTTGAATAAGAAATGAAAAGACCCCATTAATAATTCTCCACCACAACTCAACAGAGCAAAACATTTAAATGATTTGTATGAAACTTAATAATTTACATTATTCAAAGTTGACTTGAAACACAGCCAAACCAAGTAGATATGTAGTCGTCCAACCCTAGTGCCTTGGAGTCAAGCGCGCACGCAAAGGATTCTTCATGACGATGGTGAACTCCTGCACCTCCGATAAATCAACATCATCAACCTTATTCCACTCAAACTGCCAAACCAAATTGGCCACAAAATACTCCAGGTGAAGCATGGCCAGAGCAGAGGCAGGACATATCCTCCTCCCGGCCCCAAAAGGCATCATCTTGATCTCCCTATTCCCCTTTATATCAAACTCCACCTTATCATTACCAATCATAAATCTCTCCGGCTTGAACGCCATGGGATCCTCCCACACCTTGGGGTCCAATCCCATCTCCGCCACCATGAAGTTGACGCTTCCATTCTTCGGCACCAAATGTCCACCCACCACCACGTCATCACTCACCGCGTGCGGCAACACGAAGTGCGCTGGCGGGTGACGCCGCAGCCCTTCCAGTATCACAGCTTTCAAATACGGCATCTTCTGTAAATCATCTTCTTCAATCCCATTCCCTTTTTGTACTAGTACCACCCCTTTTATCTCCTGATACAGCTTCTCTTGAATCTCAGGATGTTTCACTACGTTGGCCATGATCCACTGCAGTGCCGTGGAGGTCGTGTCCGTGCCCCCGTTAAGAAATTCTGAGCACAAGCTCACCATTTCTCCTGTTTCAAGCTTCCTTTTCTTCTCTGGTAGCTCCAGACCCAGTAAGGTATCCACATAGCAAAGCACGAAATCATCATCATGATCTGCAGCAACCTTGGTTTTCTTGACCTTCTTCCGGGAATTTATGAGGGGGGCCGGAATCGCATATTGTTCCTTGCAGAGCTGAAACAACTTCTGCCACCGTTTTCTGAAAAGAATCTTGGTCAAACTGGGGCAGATATTGAGTAAGTTGAAGCCTGAGAAGGCCATCATCATGCGACGTTGCATGGTTTTGATTTCTTCGATCTTTGACTCCTCAAACTTGTCTCCAAAGCACATCAAAACCAAGAGGCAAAACATGGCGTATTGGAAGTGATCCACTACGCGGACTCCGACGGCGTCGCTGCCTTGATCATCGGACTCGAGACGCTTGAGGAGAATATCGAGAACCCATTTGCGAGCGCGGGCATAGGACTTGACCCGCGAAGGGTGGAGGATCTCTGAAGTGATGTTGCGGCGGAGGAAGCGCCAGGTTGGGCCGTACCTGGCGGTGCTGATGTTAAGCTGGTTGCCGTTGAAGATTCTAGTAATGGGTGGGGCGGGAGGGCGGTCAGCGAAGGCGGCACCGTTATGGATGAGAGCTTGGTGGGCGAGGACATGGTCGGTGATGATGAAGATACGGCGGGAGCCGAAGCTGAGTGAGATAACGGGGCCGTACTTGGCGTGGAGGTTGCGGAAGACGGGCACGAGCTGGAAGAAGGTTTTGCGGAGAAAGAAGAGGTTGTCGATTATGGGAAGGGTGAGAGGTCCGGGTGGGAGTTTTGGGCTTTTTTTGGAAATGAATTTGGGAAGAAAGAAAGGGACGAAGAAGAGAGTGAGAAGGATGAGGCAGAGCCACCACCAACCGGAACTGCTTCTTTCCATTGGTTTGTCTCAAACTCAACTCAACTCTGCCAGCCAAACTGAAAGATTGGATTACAATAAATATGTTGTTTGGTCGTCAAGTGTAATCTACATGAGACGAGGAGATATTCAGTCACTCTTTCTCTTTCACAGGTGTGTACAAAGTTTTCATTTCATTAAACTATATATTTTTGTAGCTCATGTTTAAAAGATAGCTAACGACACATATTTGTTAACATTTTAATATATAGATTTGTATGACTGACTTCTCCATGGCGATGGTGACTCATAGTCCCTCGAGGGGCCTTATTATGTCATGGATTAGCGCACTCATACAAACTAACTATAGATGATTATATGATTCATTCATATTCTACTAATATTATTATTTGGCAAGTTAAGGGTGTGCAACACATATGTGATACTTTATATTGATTAATAATATTTAATAATACTTTTTAAATTAAAATATGTAATTGAATTGCACCAATCCTAATAAATCTCTCAATAATTATAAAATATGTTTACACAATCTTTGACAAGTAATATAAGCTTACAAAACATATAATATAGTTAAAGACAGTGGAGCATGGTTATTGTTTTTTTTTAAGCAAAATTCATATTGTACACTGCAAGTAGGTCCATGTTGTAGTTACATATATTCCACACACCTATAATCAATTAATTATTTATATATATATATATGTTTATTATAAATTTATACAAATATTCTTATTTACTTCTCTTCAAATAAATATCTTGTTGGTGAAAAAAAAAACATATAAGATGAATAATTGGAAAGATTATTTTTAAAATTTTGAAATATTTTTATTAAAAAATCATATAGCTTTTATTTGTTTATAAAAAATATATTTAAAATATTTTATTTCAAAATTGATCATTTTTCATATTTATAAAAAAAAATTAAATATTAAAAAAAATTCTATCTACGAGACAAAAGAGAAGAATTCCCAAAATCTAAAATATCATGAAAAAAGCTAACATATCTAATATATACCATTAGATTAAGATTAATGGTCCATATTTATAGTTGTTAATTAATATTTCTAACAATAATTTTGATTTTTTCAAATTTTTGGAAAGGTTACGTGATGAAAAAATGTGTATTTATTATGAAAATATAATATTGTAATTTTTTTCATTTTTCAAATGCATGTTAATTTCTAAATATAGCTAGTGTTTCTCATTGGTTGAAAACACCATTAATTATGGCAAAAAAAAAAATAACTAAATTCGAAATTATTATAGAAAAAAAATATTTACTTGTTGGTGACTTGCTATACCAAGTCACTATGTTTCCACATCATCGTAATTGTTAGTACACATCTATGGGTAGTAACCATTGAGAAGTCTTACCAAGTCATTATATTGCCACATTATCATAATTGTTAGTACCCTTCTATGGGTAGTAACCATTGAGAAGTCTTCCATATATATATATATACATTTTTATATATAATAATCTAAGAGAAGTAGTTAATTCAGATGAACCAATCAAACAGATTCTTGGTCATCCACCTTTGCTTCCTTATGTTGCACTAGGCCTCCCTTTCACTTCTACACCATTTTAAGAGTACTAAATACAAACAACATACAATGCACGTTTGCTTAATTTTATTTATAAAATTTATTGATTATATTTATTAAATTTGTATTATTGTCATATAAATTTCAAATTAATAAACAATATTATATAAAAAAGAATGACATAAATATATTAAATGAAAAATTAAACTAAAACACGATTTATGATTTTTTTTAAATATATATAATATAATAACATTTTTAAACATAAATGATATTTTTTTAATAAAAATTAAGATGGTGTATTATATATTATTATTATTATTATAATAATAATGATATTTTATAATATTTAAATTTATATTGATATAAGTATTAAATATTTAGTTTTGTATTAAATATTATTATAATAATAATATTTTGTAATATTTGAATTTATATTAATATAATTAATAAAACTTAAGATTATATATTATTATCATAATAATATTTTATAACATTTTAATTTATATTAATATAATTATTAAATATTTTACAATAATAATATTTTATAACCTTTAAATTTGAATTTGAATTTAAATTTAAATTAATATAATTATTATATATGCAGTGTTATATTAAATATTATTATAACAATAATATTTTTTTTCAATTTGTTATTCGAATCAATGAGCCAATGCATCAATTTCTAAAGAATTTAATAATAATAGTGTGATTTATTATTGCCACATCAAGCTTACTATAAACACGTGAATTATTTCCAATTGAGTATTTTATTTATTATTATTGTGCTTTTGAGAAATATCAATGGTGTTTCTCTAACCAATGATTTATTTATTTTGCAGTAAGTGTGTAATCTATGCCAATTTTAGTGATAATAAGTATATGGTGATTTTTAGGAGATTTTTTCATAAAATTATAGTAATTTATAGCTATAAAAATTAATTAAAAATATAATACTTTAATAGTAGACAACATTTTGTAAGAAAATACATTTTTTTTATTACAATATATTATTCATCGAATAACGAAGAATTATTAAAAATAGAATAAATTGCATTTTTGCCCCCCGAACTATGACCACTATATCATTGTGTCCCCCGAATGATTCGCGATGTTAAAAATTCCTCTCAAACTATTCACGTTACTGAAATATGAGACTTTTGTTAGATTTCGTCCTAGGTGGCCAATGTTAGATTAAAATGAAATATAGGCATATGAACAATCATATATACATGTATGCAGAATTAATGTATAGAATGAACATATACAAAAATAGGATCGAATATTGTATACCTCCAGCCATTGTAATTGATAACCTCGATCTAGCTTTAGATCTACAAAAGAAAAGAAACAGAAGTTAGAACGAGTACACGGGCTTCCAAGCTCTCACTAACTCTTTTAGATGGAGTTACTGAAAGTCAGATTATGAGCAGCGAGCTTGGGGACCGGTACTCCATATTTATAAAGTGAGACCTACCATCAGAGTCTTTGCCATAGATTGAGATATTCTCTCAATCATTTGGGTTATGAAAAATTGGGTAACAACAAAATCAGGTAACAAATAATGTTGACCATTAATTAGAATATTTTGTCAATAAATTAAATATTGACTTTAATATATTAAATCAATTAGTTGTAACAAATTGATTTTATATACCAAATAAATAAATATTCTAACATTCTCCCACTTGGTCAGCATTTAAATTAATGTATTTCTTAAGCCCGACGATTATCCCTGTTAGATAATAAACACATGAATCATGGCGATAGGTCCTCTTTTAATGGAGAGTATTATCTTCCATGTATTACAATATATTTATTACATAACAATGTAATTTATATGGCTATGCACTTAAATGAATAAACCCTATGTTTATTCAGGTCCTATGAAGATAAAATTTTCTCAAAGAAAATTAAGATGCGCATAAATATGAGAAAACATCAAAATAAGAGTTTCATTGATAATAACTTCAGTTTGTACAATAAATTTACATAAGGGAACCAAGTCCCATGTTCACTACATGATCATTGAATTTATGAGGTGGCAAGCCTTTCGTCATAGGATCATCAATCATCAATTCAGTGCTAATGTGTTGAATGACCACTTTATTTTCTTTAACACGTTCTCTCACAGCTAAGTACTTGATGTCGATGTGCTTGCTTCGACTACCACTCTTGTTGTTCTTAGCCATGAACACAGCAGCTGAATTGTCGCAGAACATTCTCAATGGCCTAGATATAGAATCTACAACTCTAAGGCCTGAAATGAAACTCTTTAGCCATACACCATGCGATGTAGCCTCAAAACACGAAACGAACTCGGCTTCCTTAGTAGAAGTAGCAGTCAAGGTCTGTTTGTTACTCCTCCATGATATAGCTCCACCAGCAAACATAAACACGTAACCAGAAGTTGATTTACGTGAATAAGTACAACCAGCAAAGTCTGAATCTGAGTAGCCAACTACTTCTAGGTTGTCGGTTCGTCTGAACATGAGTAATCCTTAGTACCCTGAAGATACCTCATAACTTTCTTTGCAGCTTTCCAGTGGTCTAATCCCGGGTTACTCTGAAATCTTCCTAGTATTCCAACAGTAAAGGCAATGTCGGGTCGTGTACACACCTAAGCATACATCAAGCTTCCAACAGCAGAAGCATATGGGATGTTCTTCATTTCTTCATTTTCAAAATCATTCTTTGGACATTGGCTCAAATTTAATTTATCACCCTTAACGATAGGAGCAACACTTGGTGAACAATCTTTCATCCGAAATCTCTCTAAAACTTTGTTAATGTAGGTTTCTTGAGATAGACCTAAGATACCTTTGAATCTATCTCGATGGATCTTAATGCCAATGACATAAGACGCATCACCCATATCCTTCATCTCAAAGTTATTTGAGAGAAATTGCTTCACCTCATGTAGCATGCCCTTATCATTGGTTGCAAGAAGAATATCGTCCACATATCAAACAAGAAAACAAATCTTACTCCCACTGACCTTCTGGTATATACATTGATCCATGACATTCTCTTCAAATCCAAAAGAAAAGATGACATCATAGAATTTTAAATACCATTGGCGGGATGCTTGTTTTAAACCATAGATGGACTTCTTAAGCTTGCACACCAAATGCTCACCATCACTAGAGGAGAATCCTTCTGGTTGGCTCATGTATACCTCCTCCTCTAGGTCACCATTTAGGAAGGCAGTTTTCACATCCATCTGCTGCAGCACTAAATCGAAATGAGCAACTAATGCCAGGATAACTCTGAGGGAATCTTTCTTAGATACCGGAGAAAAGGTCTCCGTGTAGTCAATTCCTTATTTTTGAGTGAATCCCTTAGCAACGAATCTCGCTTTGTGTCTCTCAATGTTGCCTAATGAGTCTTTCTTTGTTTTGAAGACCCATTTACACCCAATAGCCCTCGCCCCATTAGGCAACTCAACAAGATCCCAGACTCTGTTGCTCTTCATAGAATTCAATTCTTCATTCATGGCATTGTACCACAGTTCCGATTCTTTGCTATTCATAGCTTGTGAAAACATTTCTGGATCATTTTCAGCACCAATATTGTAGTCAGATTCTTGCAAATACACAATGTAGTCACTAGGTATTGCCGATTTTATTGTCCTAGTGGATCTTCTTAAGGCTACACCAGCAGTCTCTTGAGGAGCGGGTGGTTCAGCTTGTTGTTCAAAAATTATAGGCAACTCCTGAACAACTTGATCCATTTGAATTTCAACATTGACTTGTGGATCTTCAACAATTGGCTGTCGTGGTTCAACATCCATTTGGACTGCAGGGGTGTTATCAACCACAATCAATCTTGCTCTTGAGGTGGAGGGTTCTGAAGGATCTTTCTCAGAACCTAAGTCCTTGGATTGATCACTCCCACTAATCAAGGCATTTTCAAGAAATTTTGCATTCCTTGATTCCACAATCCTAGTGCTATGAGATGGACAATAGAACTTGTAACCTTTAGACCTTTCAGCGTATCCAATAAAGTATCCACTTATGGTCCTTGGGTCCAGTTTCTTTTCTTGTGGATTGTATACCCTAACGTCAGATGGGCATCCCCAAATGTGTACATGTTGCAGACTCGGTTTCCAACCTTTCCATAATTCAAAAGGAGTTTTGGAGACTGCCTTGGTTGGGACTCGGTTTAATATGTACACGAATGTCTGTAGAGCTTCAGTCCACAAGGATTTAGGAAGTTTAGGGTTGCTGCTAAGCATACTCTGCACCATGTCCATCAATGTTCGGTTTCTCCTTTCTGCAACACCATTTTGCTCGGGTGTACCGGGCATGGTATATTGGGCAACAATCCCATTTTCTTGAAGAAACTTTGTAAAAGGGTCAGGTGCTTGTCCATCTTCAGTGTATCTACCATAATATTCTCCACCTCTATCTGATATCACTATCTTAATTTGCTTATTGCATTATTTCTCTACTTCAGCTTTAAATATCTTAAAGACATCTAACACTTCGCTTTTGTTATGAAGTAAGTAGATATACATGTAGCGTGAGTAATCATCTATGAAAGAGATGAAGTATTTCTGACCAAATGAGTCCATGTCTGGACTACATATATCAGTATGTATGATTTCTAATAGGTCGGAACTCCTATGGACACCACTTTTCTTAGACTTGGAGGTATGCTTTCTCTTAATGCAATCCACACAAGTATCAAAATCAGTAAAATCTAAGGTATTGAGTACCCCATCTTTTACTAACCTTCTAATTCTATCAATGGAGATATGTCCCAATCGTCGGTGCCATAATGTAGAGGAATTCTCATTCATAACACATCTTTTAATGCCGGCGTGAACGTGCACAGTATTATAAGCGGTATTGTTTTGTAAATTAAGGCAGTAAAGACCATCAGACAAAATATTATTTCCAACACATTCAGATTTATTATATAAATTAAAAGATTTGTCTGAAAATGTAAAGGAAAAACCAAAAAGGTACAAGTCTTGAAACGGAAATCAAGTTTCTAGAGAAACTTGGTGCATAAAATGTCTTTTTTAACTTTAAAACAATGCCGCTACTTAAAACTAAATGGCACGTTCCAATAGCCTCCACATGTGAGCCCATCTTGTTTCCGGATAAGATGGTTTGCTCACTTCCCACTGGCTTCCTTAGGTTTTGTAAACCCTGCAAGGAATTTGAAATGTGAATTGTTGATCCAGAATCAATCCACCATGTGTTAATATTAAAATTAGCCATATTAGTTTCATAACATACGAAGGAAATTGGATTACCTTTGTCGTCCATCCATTTCTTGAACTTGGCGCATTCCTTTTTCGCATGTCCCTTCTTTTTGCAGAAGAAACACTTGATGGAATCCTTCTTTATTTCGCCTTGGGGAGGCACTTTATTTTTCCCCTTGTCCTTCTTGGATGGTTTTTGTTTCTTCCCTTGGGTGGCCATGTGAGCACTTTCACCTTGTTCAGAAATGTCCCTCATCTTTGAAATATGTTCTCGAACTCCTTTGACACCAGTGAGTTTTATGGATGAGAATTGGTGGATGAGGTTGTTGTAAAGTGGTTTGTTTGAAGTGTCGAACTGCTCATCAATCAGTTTGATCAAGTCTTTGACTTTCTCAGGTTGCTCCACCGATCCACGCATTCCCACAGGGATCTTGGACATAATGAACATGATGCTGAGACGATTGGATCGCTCCCATTTTTCATATAGTGCGATCTCAGCAGCAGTGCTAGTTGCAGTGATTGCAGCAGGTTCGTCATTCCTTATTGCATAGTCCATGTCGGCGCAGCCTAAATGAAGAAGAACTCGTTATTTCCAGATTTTGAAATTATCACCCCTAAGCTCAGGAATTTCGGTAAGGATTTTAGCGAATCTAGAGGATGATGAAGAAGCTGCAGGAATAGGATTACAAACTTAGATTTTGAAGATTGAGGCTTAATGAATTCATGTTTTACCAATATATAACATGCTGAAGGATGAAATTTTATTAAACAAAAATTGCCTGTGGGCTAAATTTTTAATTTAATAAAATTGGATGTAAAAGATGATAGATTATTCAAACGAATTATTTAGGCTAAATTAAGGTTTGATACTTCTATCTTTATTAAACTTTATGATAAAACTATTAAATTAATTTTCATAACTCCTGTGGGTAAATTAAGAAAATTAATTTAATATATCATCCTAATTAATTATATAAATATAATAAAATCCCTGTGGGGTAAAATTATTATATCTATTTAATTAATCAAAATTTATGTCCATTATGTGATCCTTTCAAATTAATATATAATTTCATATAATTAAAGATGCTGTGGCTACTCCCTAATTATGTAAAATTATATGGTTCAGTAGACATTATGTTTTAGGCTCTAGGAAGACCTAAGAACAATTTCGTTATAACATAATAGGCAATCACAGAGAGTAGTGCTCCTAGTGTGGTCGTCCGAAGATCATTAAAAACCGTTCTAGATTGAGCATTTGTTTCAGTTTCATGCGTTCTTATGTCAACCACAAAATTGTTTATGAATTATTCATAATTTTATTCACCCTAAATGTTTTATGAATATTTTATGAATAAATTATGAATATTAATGTGCTAAATATTATTCAACCTATCTTAATGTTTGAATATAATCTAAATATATCTAGCAAAATTATGGAATATACAACGTATTTAAAATTATAAAGTTATATATAAAATTAAAGATAATTATACTTAGAATAAATTTGCATGAATAATAACAAAATAATCATACAAATTAGCATAATTAACTATATGTACGAAAATAAATACAATAATACCATATATATGCTTGGCAGAAATATTCATGCTAAATAAGACAATAAAATCATTTATTGATTTGGTGAATTAATAAAATAATTGCACAAACTTAATTGTAAAATAAAAAAAATAATTACATTCTTAAAATAGCACAATTATTTAATATTGCATGAATAAAAGAAATATACCATGCAATAAATATACCAAAATCAAGTAATTGCACATTTTAATTAATTTCCAAATATATAATTTACCAAAATTATATGTTTTAATTAAATTTACAAAAATTAAAAATGAAATTTATTATCTAAATAAGCATTAAAATCAAGAAAATAATAAAATCCCAAAATAAATAAAAAATGTAATTTTTCGGAAATTTTCTTATTATTATTATTATTATTATTTTAAATCACCATGGGGAAAACGACATGTCGTTTCCCCTTAGAATCATCGTATGACCCGTCAAACGACGGGTCGTTTTCTGCAGCGGTCATCTTCTTCAGCCAATCCGGGTCATTTTGACCCGGTTTCCTGCAAACGGGTCACGAGACCCGGCCTCCAAACCCGATTGGAAAACCCATTTTGACGTCGATTTTCAAGATTTTAAAGCCCAAATCAATTAGAAAACCTTATATGAAGAGATTCATGGCTTTATATTGATTAAAAAACAACAAAAAATCAAACTTTAATATCAAAATTGTTTTCGGCCATAACTGGATTCGTTAAAAAAAATTCAGCAACACAATGAGTTGGAAAACTCGTTTTTAATGCATAAAATCATTTGAAAAATATAAACTTAATGATTTCTAATGATGTGGAGATTGAAAAACCGCTGTTGAATAAAAAAAAACAAAATATTAAGGTATTAAAAACTTTCGGGTATGTACACAAATGAATATATATATATATGTGTATAATTATGTTTATATTGCCAAAATATGTTAGATATAACATATATGTAAACACAAAACAATACAAACACAATCAAATTACAAAAAGAAATTTTTGAGATATACGGTCAATACATATCCGAAAATTATAGATATATATGTGAATATGAATATAAATATAAAGGTATATATAAATCAAATAAATATATATGCTGATAAAATTAGCAAGGCAGAGATGATTATGGCAACTGATACCAAATGTTAGATTAAAATGAAATATAGGCATATGAACAATCATATATACATGTAGGCAGAATTAATATATAGAATGAACATATACAAAAAGAGGATCGAATATTGTATAACTCCAGCCATTGCAATTGATAACCTCGATCTAGCTTTAGATCTACAAAAGAAAAGAAACAGAAGTTAGAACGAGTACACAGGCTTCCAAGCTCTCACAAACTCTTTTAGATGGAGTTATTGAAAGTCATAAAATGAGCAGCGAGTTTGGAGACCGGTACTCTATATTTATAGAGTGAGACCTACCATCAGAGTCTGCCACAGATTGAGATATTCTCTCAATCAGATGGGTTATGAAAAATCAGGTTACAACAAAATCAGGTAACAAATAATGTTGACCATTAATTAGAATATTTTGTCAATAAATTAAATATTGACTTTAATATATTAAATCAATTAGTTGTAACAAATTGATTTTATATACCAAATAAATAAATATTCTAACAACTAACAGATTGATGATGTGGCATTTTGTCTGTTGATGTGGCATTGGCATGTGTAGAATAAATAACAATTTTGCCTCCCGAACTTTGACCGCTACCGAATAATACCTCTTTTATTAAAAAAAACTTAATTTTTTTTTTCTAAAAATAATAATTAAATCCTTAAAAAATTAAAATTTTAATTAATAAAAAATAACTCTTTTTTAGTTTTACTTTTTCTTTTCTTTTATAGTATAAAATAAATCTATTTTAGAATGAAAAATTAAAATAAATTTAATACTATAACAAAGAAAAAACATTTAATTAAAAAGGATGACAAATGACGAATGACTTAACTAAACAAATCTTTTAATTTAAGATGAGGAGGACGAAGGGGAACAAACTTTGTTTTAGGATTTATTTTTAATTTTTATTTTAAGATTGTTATCCAAAGAATAGGCGTGGATGATGTGGCAGACATTTTTAACATGTGGTTGACGCCTGGCAAAGTTTCTGTTCGACTATCGACCAGGGAAGTTCCCCTAGCGTAACATTTGGACTTTATATACGGCCAGCTTTGTCGTATACTCCGTATATTCTGAGAAGATCTTATACAATTATAACGATATCCGGGATTATCTCCCATAATTCCTGAGTATCCAATTATTTAGGAAAGAATATCTGTAACAAATTTATGTAATCCTCATTGAGCCTATAAATAGAGAGAAATAGCTCAAGGAAAGGACTTTTGGCTGATTTAAGTTTATACTTTACAAGAGAATTAGAGCTATTATCTTACGATTTTATTATTCAGTTCTCTAAGGTCTGTGAAACTCAGAGAACCCTAGTTCTATGATCACTTCTTTGAGAATTAATATCAATAATATTTTAAGTGGACGTAGGTCATTACAAATTCGTGGGGCCGAACCACTATAATTTGATGTGTCGTGTACTGTTCTTTCCATTAGATCTACTTCAACACCTTCCATCACATCAAGCATTTGACTCCGTGTCAGTTGACCAAAATCAGGGTCAACATTCTGGTGCTTTCATTGAGAGCTTGAGACAAGATTGTTGAAGCACTAATGGCGAAAACAACAAGGAAGACTGGGCAGACGGCTTGCGCTGCTCCATCTCAACCTATTCCTCCTCCGAATATGGTTGAAAATGAGCCACACTTGGAATTTGATGAGGAGTAATTGGACTCCGAAACGCTGAGAAATACCCTGGGGGTATTGCAAGATGAATTGGCCAATCTGAGGGCCAGTCAAGAAAGTGCTGCGGAGACTATGGCGCGGCAGTAGCAAGAGATAAAGCGCCAGCGCCAAGAGCTGAGTGAAAGACAGGCAGAGATGGACCGTCGTCAGAGGGAGGCCATGGTAGCCCTCGAAGCAGCCCTGCAATTGGCTAGGAATCAGGCTGCACCTGCCTCACAGCCTGATCAACCCTTGAATGTGCCACCTCAAAGGGGTCCCAATCCTAGCCCTCCAATCCAGCCAACGAGCCCTCAAAGGCCCGAGCAGCCACCAATGCCTCAGGATGATGTCCCGCCAAGGGATCCTGAGATGCAGCCTCCATCCCAGGCTAGTCGAGGCAATCCCCCGCAGCCAAGGCAGAATAGGGCCAGGCAGCAGCCCCGCAGTCCTAGACGCCAAGGGGGTGAAGAGCCGAACCCACCGAGCAGGGGACAACGTCCTTCTAGCAATAGAAGGAACTCTGACATAAGCTCTGCGGTCAGGGGTCCCCCACGGCATGATAATGCACGGGGACCTACCGAACAGCGCAAGCCTCCCCCTAATGCTCGGGAAGTTCCAGCCCGAGGAGGCAACCGAGGGGACAGTCTGTCCCACCATAGACAATCAAGATTCAGAGATGGCCATGGATACAATGAGGCCGACTCAGGCAGAGGGAATGCCGGTCGGAGAAATGAAGAGAGAGGTGGAGGCAGAAGACCACAACCTAGAGAAGACCAACAAGCGAGACGTAACGCTGGGGGGTAGCCCAGACAAAACAACGTCTTTAACCGACTCGGAGCAAGCGAGAAACGGCGAAGAGACGAAGATTTAAGGGATGTACTCAACGACCGTCAGGAACGGCACAACGAATACATTCCCCCGACAGCAGAGGCCCCGACGATTCCTAAAGCCGTGCAAGCCCAGATAGATGCCCTGAACCAAGCAGTGCAACAGCTGGCGGGGGAAGAACGTCTCACATCGAATACGACAGGAGAAGGGGCACTCCTTTCGTTCAGAGGATAGTTGTGGCAGAGACTCCCAGTAAGTTTAAGATGCCCACACTTCCGAACTTTGACGAGTACGGTGACCCAGTATCTCATGTCAACAAGTTTGAGATACAGATGGACATTCAGAAAGTGTCCGAAGACGCTCGGTGCAGGATCTTCCCTGCAACACTTTCTGATGCTGCACAGGAGTGGTTTTTTAAATTCCCTCCTGCGAGTATTGTATCTTGGGAGATGTTCGTAAAGGAGTTTTACGGACAATTCTATGCGGGTCGTGTGCACCCAACTGAGGCAAACCAGCTGGTTGAGATACGCTAGCAAGAAGGAGAGCCACTGAAAGATTACGTCCAACACTTTATGCGAGCAGCTGCTGGAGCCAAAACAGTGGGGGATGAAGGCAAAATGATGGCCCTAACTGTAGGAGTTAGGCATTGTACGCCTCTTTGGAGTAGCCTCAGGAAGCATGGGGTTAAGACTACCCAAGAATTCTTGGATCGAGCTGATCGATACATCAAGCTGGAGGATGCCATTGCTAGCGAGGGAAAGACCCCAGGCAAAGATAAGGGGACTGAAGACCCCGACAAAGCCGCCAATGGGTCAAAACCCAACGGAAACGGTAAAGGCAACGGGAACGACAACGGCAAGAATGGGGGGAAGAGACCCCATAACGAACCTTCTACTTCCGAGAGTAAGCGTGCTAAGGGCAACCGTTATGAGCCAAGGTTCACTAACTACACTGCCCTCGTCAAGTCTCGAGTAGAGGTATATCAGGCCACAAGTTCCAGTGTGCCTTACAAAAGACCCGTTGCCATTCGAAAGGATATTTCAAAAAGGGATACCACCAAGTTTTGTCATTTTCATAACGACTACGGACACGATACGAACGAGTGCAACCAGCTGAAAGATGAAATCGAGTTCCTTATTAGACAAGGACACTTGAGGAGATACGTACGGGCCTCGGGGGCTTCCCAACGAGAGGCTCCAGGTGGCAACGAGTAGGCGCCTGCACGCCAACGCTCGCCACCTTTGCAGCCTGAACCCGTAGCTGGCACTTTACTCACCATCTGCGGTGGCCCGCACCTCGCGGGAAACAGCAGAAGGGCAAGGGAACGATATGCTCGGACCCTACGCCACGGACAGGACATCGAGATGATGACTGTGGAGGACTGGGCATCAAAGAAGGCTCGGTCAGAGGACGGTGAAATAACCTTCTCTGATTGCGACGCTCAGCATGTCCGGTTCCCGCATTCCGATCCGCTGGTCGTGGGTGTTCAAATTGCCAACATGATGGTAAAGAGAGTGTTGGTCGATACAGGAAGTTCAGTTAACATCCTGTATAAATCTTCACTGAAACGGATGAAGTTGTCCGTCAAGGACTTGGAGCCCTGCAACCAAACAATTTACAGTTTCTCTGGTGAGGGACTCGCTCCAACAGGGTCAACCAGACTTCCGGTAACAACAGGTATTGCGCCCGCTACCAGGACATTACTCACTACTTTCATAGTTGTCGATTGTCCTTCGGCTTACAATGCTGTAATCGGAAGGCCCATACTGGTTAACCTTCGGGCCGTCACCTCAATATGGAACCTAGCCATGAAATTCCCAACAGACGCAGGGGTAGAACGCGTGTTGGGAAATTAGAGGGAAGCAAGGGAGTGCTATAATGCCTCAATTACTAAGGCCAAGAAGGGAATGTCGAGGAGCGCTCCCCCAGAAAGGTTGCAGATGGCCATTGATATACAAGCCCAATCAGGTGATGAAGTCACCAAATAGGGTGTTGCCCAAAGTGAGGATAGAGACTTAGATCCTCGCTTTGGGGATTTTGTGGAAGATGTTGGACCTATCGAGGACCTCGAGGAAGTCCAGCTTGATGAAAAATTTCCGACCAGAGTAGTAAAGGTCGGCAAAAATTTGGACGCAACAACAAAGCACGCACTAGTGGAATTTTTAAGGAAAAACCAGGAAGTTTTCGCCTGGTCACATAAAGACATGACTGGGATAGATTCTGCAGTAATCAGCCATGTCCTGAACGTCGACAAAAGCTTTCCACCCGTGCAATAGAAAAGAAGGCTGCTCGATAAAGATAGATCAAAAGCCTTAAAAGAAGAAGTTGAAAAATTAAAGGAGAATGGGTTCATTAGGGTGGCGTTTTATCCATCGTGGGTCTCTAATCCAGTACTGGTTCCTAAGCCTAACGGCAAATGGCGAACCTATGTGGATTTCAGAGACCTTAATAAAGCCTGCCCTAAGGATTGCTTCCCACTCCCAAGGATTGACCAGCTGGTCGATGCAACTGCAGGACATGAGATCCTCTCTTTCATGGATGCATACTCAGGATACAATCAGATCAGTATGCATCCCCCTGACGAGGATCACACTAGCTTTCAGACCGATACAGGGTTATACTGCTATAAAGTAATGCCCTTCAGATTGAAAAACGCTGGTGTGACTTACCAACGACTAGTTAACCACATGTTTAAGGAGTTGATCAGAGTAAACATGGAGGTATACGTAGATGACATGTTGGTAAAGTCAAAAAAGGCAGAAGGACATGTGAAGGATTTACAAGAGTGTTTCAATGTTTTGAATAAGTATCAAATGAAGCTAAATCCTCTCAAGAATTCCTTTGGAGTTGGATCAGGGAAATTTTTGGGGTTCATTGTCAATTCGAGGGGAATCAAAGCCAATCCTGAAAAGATCAAAGCCCTGATCGATATGAAATCACTAGTAAAAATCAAAGATGTGCAAAGTTTGACTGGAAGGATCGCCGCACTCAGTAGATTTATTTCAAAATCGACGGACAAATGCGTCCCTTTCTTTAATCTACTTAGGGGCAACAATAAGTTCAAGTGGACTGAAGACTACAAACAAGCTTTTCAAGCCTTAAAAGCCCACATGGCACAGCCTCATGTCTTATCAAAGCCTATAGATGGAGAAACGTTGTTCATTTACCTGGCGATCACCGAATATGCTGCTAGTGCGGTGCTAGTAAGAGAAGAAGAAGGCGTACAAAATGCAGTGTATTATGTAAGCAAGAGGCTAATTGGGGCTGAATTGAGGTATCCCCCCATTGAAAGATTAGCCTATTGCCTAATTTTGGCTTCACGAAAGTTACGTCCTTACTTCCAAGCCCATCCGATCACAATCTTAACTGATCAGCCCCTCCGGCAAGTTCTACAAAAGCCAGAGGCTGATGGTCGTTTGTTGAAATGGGCAGTCGAACTCGGGCAGTTCGATATAACTTACTCACCGCGAGCAGCAATAAAATGACAAGTCTTGGCTGATTTCATTGCCGAATTTACTGAACTCCCAGACAACGAACAGAGCGAAAATCCTAGTGCGCCTGAGCCTCAAGTTGTAGCTCCTTCGTGGAAGCTTTTCATTGACGGATCGTCCAACGAATCTCACGCAAGAGCAGGAGTGATATTGATAACGCCAGAAGGGCATCGATTTCACTGCGCAATTAGGTTTGATTTCGCCGCTTCAAACAACGAAGCCGAGTATGAAGCCCTACTCGCTGGGTTAAGGTTGGCCAAAGACATGAGCATAAAGGCACTGGATATTTACAGTGATTCACAGCTGGTAGTGAATCAGGTCTTAGGGGAGTATCAAGCACGAGGTCTGAAAATGGTGGCCTATCTGGACAAAACCAAAGATCTGTTGGCACAATTTGAGAAATATACCCTCCAGCAAATACCTCGAGATCAGAATTCAAACACAGATGCCTTAGCCAAACTCGCGAGTGGGAAAGATGCAGACACTTTAAATATAGTGCCAGTTGAGCGGCTACGCGAGCCGAGCATACGAGCAGATGAAACCAATATGGAGGTCCGGTTAGTAGATACATGGATGGCACCATACTGGGAGTATCTCACGAGTGGTGTATTACCAGCAGATACAAAGCCAGGACTCTTCAGAGACAGGCTGCTAGATACATACTGGTCGATGGTGTTCTATACCGAAGAGGATACTCCATGCCACTGCTTAGGTGTGTTACGCCAGAAAAGGCTAAAGAACTGATGAAGGAGGTACATGAAGGCTTCTGTGGAGATCATGCTGGGGGGCAGAGCTTATCAAAGAAGATTCTGAGGCAGGTTTATTTCTGGCCGACCATGAACGAAGAATCGATGGAGTTTGTGCAAAAATGTGATAAGTGTCAGAGGTTTTCCAAGATCCCACGCGCAGCTCCTAATGAGTTAAAGCAGATGCAAAGTCTGTGGCCCTTCGCAGTGTGGGGTATAGATTTAATTGGGTCCTTGCCAACAGGAAAAGGTGGAGTAAAATACGCAGTTGTAGCAGTCGACTACTTCAACCAATGGGCCGAAGCCGAGCCACTTGCTACCATAACGACAAAGAAAGTGCTTGACTTTGTCATCAAGAACATTGTTTGTCGATATGGACTGCCCTGGAAGATTGTCTCAGACAATGGCACCCAGTTTGATAGTGACCTATTCACAGACTTCTGCGAGAGGCATGGAATCATCAAGAGCTTTTCTTCAGTTGCACATCCACAAGCGAATGGGCAAGTCAAAGCGGTAAATAAGACATTGAAGGATACCCTAAAGAAAAGGCTCGAGGAGGCTAAAGGAGCATGGCCAAAACAGCTGCCCGAAGTGCTCTGGTCGTATAGGACTTCTCATCGACAAGCAACAGGTCATACCCCGTTTTCCTTAGCATACGGGTATGAAGCTATGTTGCCAGTCGAGTTAGATCCGCCCTCACATCGAAGAATCACATACGACCAAGACCGGAATAGCCAACTGTTGATGGAGTCTCTAGACTTGATTGAGGAGAAACGAGAGAAAGCCCAACTCCGAGTAGCTGCGTACCAGCAAAAGGTCGCTCGATATTTTAACTCTAAAGTGAAAGAAAGAAAGTTCAGCGTCGGAGACTTATTGCTTCGAAGAGTTTTCTTAAACACTCGCAACCCAGCTGCTGGAGTACTTGGACCAAACTGGGAAGGACCTTACCAGATTGAAGAAGTCCTTCATCCAGGCACATACAAACTTGCACACTTAAATGGAGATCTCGTTCCGCGCTATTGGAATGGAGAACACTTGCGCAAGTATTATCAATAAACAATCCTTTTTAAAGGACTGGTTTGTATTAATTTTTACTTTTTACAAGTTTTGTAAAAGGGTTAGTCATGTTATATGACTGATCGCTTATAAGTGTAAGATCTGTCAAAGATCGCTCGTAAAGACATGTTTAGTCCATTTAAATACGAGATTTATAAGGGATTGTGTGCAGCCAGTCATTCTTGCCAAACTTTGTAATTTTTTACAAGTATTTGTTCATTACGTGTGTTATTTTGCTGTATTATAAGTTTTACATTTTATACCGAGCAGTAATGTTCGTACAGGTCGTGGTCAAGGCAAGTGACCAAGAACCTAAAGCTCCTCGATCACTTGGGGGGCATATAAGGTACATCGATAGCAAAGCATACCAAGAGGTATGTAAACACATGAACAAAATAAGTGAAAGCATACTACGGTACTTAGAGTATTTTTCAAAAATTATGTTTTGAAAAATCAAGCCAAAGTACTATGCTAAGTTCGGTCATACAAACAGATGTTATAATAAATCAGAAATATTATAATGTCAAGGGAATCCTTTTACACTGCGAGGAGTATTACTTGGATGTAATTGTTCAAGTAAAAGTAAAATGGCTGCCCTTGCAGCAATAAAAAATAAATTGTCTTTACAATACGACCTGTGGGTGGTGTAATTGAGATAACAAAAGAAAAAAAAAGAATTAAGGAGCCGGGGGGTCTTGAGGAGCGCCTTGGTCAACGGCTGAACCAACTTCAGCGTCTGCACCATCTATCCCTGCTGCCAGGGAAATCTCTGGGGAAGCAGGCACTCCAGCCTTCTCTTCTTCTTCCAGACGAATGACGCACTGCGTCATTAGAGTCCTCCTCAGGCGTTCTGACAGGTAGCTGAAGTTAGCCTCCTGACTATGCTTCCAGAATTCGTAGAAGCAAAGATGAGTGGATTCCTTGTACTTCTCCAAATCCTTGGCCCCAGCCTCCTCAAGCTCCTGCACTCGTTTTCTGAGTTCCTCCGCCTCCTGCCTGCTGGCGATCAGATCAAGCTCGAGCTGTACAGCTTGTTGATAGTTGAGCTTGGCACTTTCCCTGAACTTTTCCCTAGATTCGTTGGCCTTCTTCAGGGCATCCCAGGTTTCCAGCAACTCCTTGGTCAGAGTAGCTTTGTCCTCTAGCAGCTCAGCGTTCTTCTTAGACAGCTCCGTGTTCTCCCCGAGCAGTTCGCCATTCTGTGTAGCAAGCTCATTGTTTTTAGCATCGAGTGCTTGCTTAGCCTCGGCGAGCCTGGAATCAAAGTTCCTTCCCCGAGACACCAGCGCCCCAGCACAGCGCCAGCCAGCAGTTATGGTCAGCAGCCCCTGAAGACAGATAGAAAAAGATAAAGTAAAGACGGGGAATCAAAAATAAATGTTATAGCAGCAGGAGTTGGCTTACGCTAACTATCTCGTTTAGCCCTCTATTGAGAACTTGGTCATCCTCCATAGAAGTGGTGTCAGTAATAGCTGCCTGGCTGCATCTATGCTTGGAGAGTTTGTATATCCTCTCCCTAGCAGAGCTGACCACGAGGCTGGGCAGGGAGCCTTCGGGAGGAGTGCGCAATGTATGGATGCTAGGAGCCTTAGGAGAAGGCTGCTGGTCGGCGGAAGTTGAGGCCAGTTGCTCGGGGGGTGTTGGAGGTGGTGAGTTCTCCTTCGTAGGGGTTGTGGTCGGAGGATCATCGGTTCGTGCCTTCTTTAAGGCAGCCTTGCTGCTCTCCCCTCGAGCCCTCTTTTTGTCCTTCTTTTGGCCAGAAGAGGCGGCAGCAACCTTGTAATGCTCGAACACATCCTCAGAGTCCATATCCGCACAAAAGGAAACAACGCGAACAGTAAGATGAGATGGTCACACAGGGCCAAAAAATGAAAGTAAAAAGATTACAAGTAATGTACCCACGCTACAACTATTGGTCGCTAGATTATTTACCGAACTACCTACTACCTGGAAGAAATTTGAATTTAAGATGGGAGCATTCTTAAAGTTGCCATCCCTGTCAAACAGATGACAGGGAATTGGCAAATGGTTTAAAAGAAAAATTACTGTACCATTATCATCCGACGAGTCGTCAGATAATTCGGTAGGCTCGATGGCCTTTTGCTTTCCTTTTCCCTTGGGAGCCAAGGGCCTCTCTACTCGGTGAGTGTTTGCAGGTTCCCTGATTGTAACCCCAGTTGGTCTCCTCGGCGGAGGAGATGCTTGGGGTTGCTGCTCGGGTTCCACTTCGGCGTGAGCATTTCCCGCCGAAGGTCCACTCGTCGTTGGTTGAGGGTCCCAGAGGCCAGCCAACCTAAGGTTAGCCTCTGTAACTAAATTTTTGACACTCTTCCTAGCATATGACATGCTGGCCAAGAGTGCCGCCCTTGAATCCATCCCTGGAGTTGGGTTTGGTCGTAACCATGGGCCTGAAACACATTGAAAGTTCAAGACATTGTGGTAGAAAAACACTAAGTGAAGAAGCCAGCGACGCGAAAATTTTACCTCCTCGTGTAAAAGCCAAGTTGTCTGAGACCAGGTTAGGCGTAAGGAAGTACTCCTGGTAGTACCTCCCCACGTTGGAGATATGAGTGGTGTCAGTCAGGAAAGTGCGCTCGGTTTCCTGATGACAAAGATGGAAGAACCCCGTGCCTTCTTGGTTGGCGTTAGATTTGAGGTTGAACAGGTAGTTGACCTCATGTGGCGATGGCGCAGGCCAATTTTTCTGGCTATACAGGATATAGAGCGCAGCGAGCATTCTATATCTGTTTGGGGTAATTTGGAAGGGGCAACTCGAAGTAGTTGGCCACCCCCTGAAAGAATGCATGAAGAGGAAAAGTGGCGCCTGCCTCAACATGAAACCACGACCAGGCGCTGTAAGCACCCCCAGGCAAATTAGCCCTTTGGTCGGGGTTAGGTTTGACTAGGGTCACCCCTGTCAGATTGTATTTATTTAAGTAGTTGGCGATCATTCTGATCGTCACCCTACTCTCAGCGACAACATGCCACTCGACGTCCGACTGAATATCGTGTCGAGGGCGGGCATGCCTTTGCACATCTAGGTCAGGAATATTTGTGTCTCGACCACTGGTCGAGGGAGCATCGGCAGTAGGTTGATGAGAAGTGTTGGGAGTTTTTCTTTTTCGAGCTTTGGTTTTGGTGCGAGCCATATTTTGGGTCGAACCTGGGGGATTGTTTAAGTTAAGGCAAGAAAAAGGAATTGCTGGTATCAGAATCGAAGGTTGTTCTTCATCTTCAAGTAGTTGGGCTAAGAGATCGCCGTCGATAGGTCTTTCTCCTCCCCACGGGTCTTGCATATGAACTGCAAACAGACAAAGGAGGAGATAAGACACACAGCCTGGGAACTTATGTTGAAAGTTGGAATAACGTTGCTCGCGTCTATCGACCAGCAACATTCTAACCGAACACTAAGTTTTATGCTAGCAGTTTGAAAAACGGATCAAAAAGAAAAGTAAAAGGTTTTCTAAAAAGAAACTTTTTCAACTCCTAAGGGGCGGGAAAAACCCAGTTTTTCAACTGGCCTAAAAATCGAATTTTTACGTCGATTTTACGCCCTAGGCCTAAGATCCTGACTATCAAACTAATTCCTAACGTATATAGATGAAAAGTACACTGCCCTATCAAGCATCAACGATATATACAAAATCCTCACAAATCTCTACTCAAGAACACAAAAATTTACAGAACTCATAGAAGTATGCATGGCATCTCAAAGAGTTTAAAAGACGAAGAAAATTACCTGGATGAAGGTTGGAGATTCTGAAAAATAGAAGCTTTGGGTCTGTAGGATCCTAGGTAGGATGTCTGAGACCTTTGAAGCTCTGAGTTCTGGGATGGAGTTCTTGAGAGTTCTTGGCAGAAAAGGGTGAGTAAAAGATTATAAGGTGAATGAGGGGGTTACTTATAGAAGCCGAAGTGTGACAAAAAGTAGCAATCATGACTTTCCCTTTTTCGAAGCATGGGGGAGTGTAACAGCTGTCGGGGTGATTTCTTGAAAACTGAAAAGGCTTGATTAGACGTGATTAGGTCACGGATTTCAAAAATATACGAGGGCTCTGATAGATTTCGTGGGGCATATGAAAGGTTGTTTTCCTAAGTTTACTTATTGTTGGTTGCAATAAATAAACTTGGGGGGCAAATGTTATCCAAAGAATAGGCGTGGATAACGTGGCAGACATTTTTAACACGTGGCTGACACCTGGCAAAGTTTCCATTCGACTATCGACCAGGGAAGTTCCCCTAGCGTAACATTTGGACTTTATATACGACCAACCTGGTCGTATACTCCGTATATTCTGAGAAGATCTTATACAATTATAACAATATCCATGATTATCTCCCATAATTCCTGAGTATCCGATTATTTAGGAAAGAATATCTGTAACAAATTTATGTAATCCTCCTTGAGCCTATAAATAGAGAGAAATAGCTCAAGGAAGAGACTTTTGGCTCATTTAAGTTTATACTTTACAAGAGAATTAGAGCTATTATCTTACGATTGTATTATTCAGTTCTGTAAGGTCTGTGAAACTCAGAGAACCCTAGTTCTTTGATCACTCCTTTGAGAATTAATATCAATAATAGTTTAAGTGGACGTAGGTCATTACCAATTCGTGGGGCTGAACCACTATAGTTTGCTGTGTCGTTTGCTGTTCTTTCCATTAGATCTACTTCAACACCTTCTATCACATCAAGCATTTGACTCCGTGTCAGTTGACCAAAATCAGGGTCAACAAAGATATAATTATTTTATATTGTAAAAGAAAAGAAAAAGTAAAAAAATAAAATTTATTTGTTATTAATCAGATTTTTAATTTTTGATTATTTAAAAATTTATTTAGTTAGTTTGAAACTTTTAGTATTATTTATTTTTGGGTAAATACTCATTTGGTACATTTTGTTTTATCGAAATACATACTTGGTACCGTATGTTTTTAATAATGCTCATTTGATACCTTGTAATTTGAAATCATACATATTTGGTACCTGTTTACCGAGTTTTTCGGAAACGAATACAAACAAAATAATAAAAAGATAAGAACTGTAGAAGTGCAGAAATATAAATAAACAAACAGGTTTTTTACATGGTTTAGGCGTTAACGAGCCCTAGTCCACGAGCCGATGTTATTATACTTGTAGAGAATTACAGTAAAATGGCTGGTGTATAAGATCCTCACCAACTCACAATGTTTCTCTCGGGTTCTCTTGAAGAAGATGAAGCTAGAGAGATTTTTTGGCAGAGTTCTTGCTCTGTAATCTCTTGGCCTTTTTTTTTATCGTAAAATGAGGAGGTCTTTATAGCTAGGGTTTCAGATTAGGGTTTTACTCTGCCCCCATGAGTCTTAATTACACCAGCCATAAATAGGGAATACAATTACCGTAGTAGCATGGCTACAAGGCTCTACGTAGGTATAATTACATGAAAATATGGGGAATGCCAAAAGGCAGCTGTCTTTTCCAGGCTGTCAGCGGAACAGTAGGCGAAAAGGCACTTTTAGGCGTGCTGGGATGTGTGCGGTCTCGACCTGTCAGGCGGGATCCTGTGTCAGGTGAGTATCATTTCAACTATGCCTCCTCCGTGACTCGACCGCTTGGTCTTCTTCCGTGCGAGGCACGGAACTGTATCCGCGAAGGTAACCTGAAGTGCTTCTCCTGGAAGGACCTTCCCGGAAGGATATCCCTTCGGGAGTCCAGGAGAATTGATGAGCTTCCGGGTCGCGGTTGCTTGAGAGAGTGTGCTAGACACTAAACGGGAGAGGCGAAGCCTTTCTGTTCATCCGTGAGCCCTGGTCACCTTTCGTGAAAGATAGTGATAATTATGCTTCCCCGAGGCTATCCATCTAAACGCTATCCGGAAATCTGGATAACATTTACCCCCCAAGGTCACGGAGCTTGAGAGGTCCGGGAGCTTGTACAGTCCTCCGGGTATTCTGGTTTCTAGATTAGGCATGGGGTCACCTCCTGTGTTCCTGGAAGGGTTCCTTTTTCCCGCCTGAGTGTTAGTATGAAAAAAGGAAATTTCTTCTGTTTGAACTCAAGTACTCGAGTGTGGCAAGGGCCACGCGTCATGCAGGGAATGGCTCTATGACCAAGACGTGTGCGTGAGGCGACTGGCTGAGTATGCGTGCGTCAGGCGTCTGAGTAGTGATTTGACGGTATTTAATGGTACACTGGGCCCGAGATGGTATAATGATGGGAAATAAATACTTTATTCCCATCCGAGGAGTCATAAATGGGACCGGCGCTTCATCTCCAGCCGTCGGATCTGGTGCATGCGGTATGGGAAGATCGGGACCGTCCATTTGTGGAATTCGAAAGGACTTCGTTCCTGCTATAAAAACGAGGGAACGGACCCTTCTTCCTCTTTACGCTTTCAAATTCTTGATCTTTCAGATTCTCAGATTCCCAAATCTTCGAACTCTCAAGCTTCCAAGCTTCCTTTCCTTCGAATTCGCCACTTCTTTTGGTAAGGAATCCAGAAACTTTTCTTTCGATTTGGCAGTGGGTTTGTTTGCCGAAGTTCTGGGTTTGAATCGTTGCTTGTCTTTGCAGCCTTTACTTCACGTGATCGTGCGGTGCAGTGACCCAGTTACTCCCTCAATCTTCAACTACCCGAACACCAGTAAGTAATTTTACTTTGCTCTTTCCTTCCAAACCTTAGATTGTTGGTAGTTGTTAGGGTTGAGTTTTCTGCTGGTGTCATCTATATGCATGCGTGAATAGGGCTTTGATAGGCATGTGACTGATGTGAGTCAATAAGTCATTTCTTTGCATGCTTTGACGATTTGCTTTTGGAAAGTTGTTTCTCGTCTGCTTTTGCTGTTCTGGTTTGTTATTTTAGGGCATAAGCGTGAACGTCTTTAGGGTGTCTTCCCCTGGGAAAAACACTTCTCTCGGCGGGCTTAGGCTCGAAGTTTGAATCTGGTTCCTTGCTGTCCTCCGGGTGGCATGGTGCCAGCCTCTCAGCAAGCTCGGTGGGAGCCTCTCCAAGCAGTTTTCGGGGAGGGTCTCTCTGACGCCTTTAATACCGTTAGGGTATGACAAGGGTGCTGACTGCTTGGAGTGTTTTCTTCTTTGTTTCTTTTGTTCAGTGACGAACACCTCAAAGGAACAAATCATCGCTGCGGTAGAGGCTGAATCTGCCCAGGAGCAAGGTTCCCCTGTTGCCGGCGCAAAAGGGAAAGCAAAAACTAAGGTGGCCGCGGCTAGCCCACCGACTATCAACAGTTCCATCTGGGAGATGGACCAGAAGCCGAACTTGTTCAGGAACTACGACATGCTGGAGCTGTATTCCTCAGAGGCGGGCCTGAAGAACATCCCAGGCCTGATGTGGCACCGTCTGTCGGTGCTGGGTGAGTCTGCCAGCCAGAGTCACGAGGGTTTTGGTGCCTGGAGCTGGGCACACATAGTGTGTGGGGCACACTTGCCCCTAAGAAGTTATTTTGCCAACTTCTGCGTGAAGGCGGGGATTGCCCCCTTCCAGTTGATTCCCCTCAGTTACAAGCTTCTAGCGGGGTGGTATATCTTTTGCAAGTCCCGGGACCTGGAGGCCCCTACCCCGGAGGAGGTGCTATACTTCTATGGGCTAAAGTCTCAGCCCATGAGAGGTCATGCAGACAAGGTGAAGTTTTATAGGCTAGAGAGGTATCCGGACGTGATGTGTCCCACATGTCATACCGCGAGGGTTCCAGATCTCCGGGAGTACTGGTTCCTGACGACTGGCTTCCCATTGAAGAGGGTGCCAGCCCTGTCTTTGGACTTCAAAGTCCCTGGTAAGTGCTCCTTCCCTTCTTTTCTAACTTTGTTTCTTCACGTTTGGTTTGCCTTCCGGGAGGATCTCTAACACTCGTGTTTGGATTTTGCAGAAGCCGTCCCGCGGACACCTCGCTGTGCGGAGATGATAAGGAGGTTAAACTTCTACGAGGGGCTCTCGGAGGAAGAGCTGAAGGTGGAAGGACTTGTGACCACCGAATCTTTGAGGGAGTATGGGCTACTCGCCTCTTTCCAAAATATTGAGCCAGTGAGTGGCAGGGGGCAAAGTCAGGTGTCAGCTGACGTCCGGGAGTAGATTGCCCTGAAGCTGTCCAAGGTGATCTGCCAAGCGGCCTAGGACGAGAATAATTTATCCCCCAGTTGGGCGGAGAGGTTCCCCGACCCTCAGTCGGAGGAAGAAGAAATCGAGGCTCGCTACGCCGCAGCTTACCCCAATGAAGGGACTCCGGGAGCTGGTACCTCCGGGAAAGGTAAGACTAGCTTTCGATTGATCCACACCCCCAGCCTGTCTGAGGTTTCCCGGACTTCTCAGTTAGGGTTCGATCCCCGTTTCCTTAGGCTAGATCCGCATAGGATACCCTTTGACAGATATTGCGATAGGGTAGATGAGCTCCTTGGGTGTTTGAGTGACGGTAGTCTGCCAGAAGGTGTCACCATGGTTGACCCTTCTTCCCTCAGCATGTCATTCCCGGACTTCGAGGAGTACGGGAGCTTCCTGGAGCAGGAAGCGGTGTCTTGTTTTGCTCGGGGAAGGCCATCCACGTTTCTCGTGCATGGTCGTCTCTTTCAAACTTTTCTCTTGCTTGTTTTTTGTTCCCTGCTGGTGGACTTGTTTGTGCTTTTATGTTGTTGCTTGTTTTGTTTTCTGCTTATCTTTTTTCACATCGCTTGCTGGGTGGTTAACCTTGCTTCGTACATTTCTTGCAGAACATCCCGAAGCAAAGATGTTGGGGAGAGCTACCTCACTTATCAAGAAGGCTGCCACTAGCCAAGACCCGTCCAAGGGGAAAGGACGAAAGGCCAGAGCTGGTAGGGGAGGTAAAGCTGCCACATCCAAGAAGACAAGTGGCGAGGCGCAAGTGTCTCCGGTGGCGGAGAGGTCTCCTGTCAAGGGGCCTTCCGAGACCATGGCGGCCTCGAGTAGCAGCAGCGATGGGGAAGGTCTTGTGTTCCCCGCAAAGACGACAGGGGTGAGCAAGCGCCCCGGAGGAGTGGCTGAGGGCGACAAGAAGAAACGCCTTAGACATTCTTCTCCCGGAGGTGATGGAGACCTCCGAGCTGCGTGCAGTCCCCGCCAGACTACCCCCACCCAACAGCAACCACAACCCCAACAGCAAAAGCAACAACAACAACAACAACAACAACCACCACCGCCACAGCAGCAGCAAAAACAACAACAACATCAGCAGCAACAACAAACTGGGGCGGTAGTGTCTTCTCTACCGTCCCTAATACCCCGTCTACCTCCTCCTCCAGTCCAAAGGGAGTCCACCCTGTCGGGGTCTCCTTCTTCTCCTTCTCTTCCACTTTCTCAACAAATGAGCCTTCCTCAGCCTGGCCTGAAGTTCCACTTCCCTCAGAAACCAACCCGTTTCCCCGCTGCTCTCCTGGAGGGTGTAAGACGGGCTGATAATTTTTTGAAGAGGCGGTTGGAGGCCGAGAAGGCTGTTACTCAAGGAATGGCAGACAACCTGTCTGCCGTGAAGAGAGCTGAGCTGGCAGAAGGGGTGAGATCCCTTCACCCCGCTGGAGCGGTTTTGGATGGCCCAGCCTTGGAGAAGAGGCTGGTGCCTAGGCTCGGGCGTGCATTGGCGCCGTTCGGAGCGGAGATGATGGAGGACATGGCCCTGAGCTTGTGCGAGCTCAATTCTGAGAAATGGGCCATCAGTAGCAGCAAGGACCCGCTGTTGCTGACACATGCCGTAAAGCAGCAACTTTCTGGGGTAAGCTATCAGTTGTTGCGTTCTGGGGTCATTGGCCTTAGTACATTTGGTTCTGCTTAACTCATTCTGCTGTCTTTCCTTGCAGGCCTCTCTCATCGCGGAACGTTCATTCCGGGAGGTGGGTGCAGTTCTGGTTCAGCTGGAGGAGAGCCAGGCCGGTCGCCAGGCCTTGGAGGCGGAGAAGCAGAAACTGACCCAACAGGTCGAGAGCATAAAGGGGGAGGCTGTGGAGAAAATTAACCAGGCCCGGCGCAAGGCTGAAGAAGAGGCGGACAAGAAATATCTTGCCAAATATCAAGAGTACCGGGCCAGCGCGGAGAATGAGTTCAAGCTGCGGTCGGATGACTTGAGGGCCAGAAATTCCAAGCTCCAGGAAGAGCTATCCCTGGCCAGGGAGGAGAAGGATACCTTGGATGCCCGCTTGCAATCGAAAAACGACATTCTCCTTAAGCGGAACGAGGAATATGCCACTCTTCAAAATAGGCTGCACGAGGAGGAGCAAGGTCACAAGAGGAGCAAGGATCTCGCGTCCATGCTGGAGTTGGGGCTCGCTGAGAAGGATAAACAGATTGGATCCCTGCAATTCACTGTCAGGGGGCATGTGACCGAGAAGCAATCCTTGCTGGACCAAAATAAGGTGCAGCGCAAGGAGATTGATTCCCTTAGGGGAGAGCGGGATGCATCCAAGGCCGAGCTGGAAAAACTGAGGGCTCAATTGGCTGTCGTTGAGGCAAAGCTGGTGACCTCTGAGGCGGAGCGCTTGAAGGAGAAGGAAGATGCCGAGGTGGTGCTGAACAGGACGATTAATTTATCGCACGTGGTCCTCATGCACCAACTTTGGAAAATAAACCCAGAGGTAGTAGGCTATCTGGGAGAGGATGCCGACGCCATGAGGGAAAAGCTACTGGTGTGGGATCAAAGCCCAGAGGTGTACGTCCAAACTTACAACATTGACGAGCCTGCTGGAGCCCCTGCGGCAGAAGACCTTGAAGAGGCGGGGACCTCTGATCCAGCCTGTGATGTCGTTCCTCCTTCCAACGAGCCGACTCCACCGTCCCCAGTTGAAACCACTGTCCCCGAGGCCCCGGTCGTGGAAGCCGCAGCCACCCCCAATGCTTGAAGGGGTCTTATCTTTTGTAAAAATATCTTTTATTTATTATTATCTTTTTTTTTTATTTTCCTTTGGGGCGAAGCTCCCTGAACTCTTTGCTAATTGCGGAAATATTTGCAATAATTATAGCATTCTTCTTTCCTTTTCTGCCGAGTTTTAATTTTGCGCTTAGGGTAGAGATTTTTATACGGTAGAAACTGCTGTAGGGGCGCATGAGGTTTTGGTTCCAACGGCCAGACCCTATGCATTTCTAACTTGAAGCTCCAACGACTTATGTCTTTTCCCACGTAGTTTCTAGGTTACGGAGGTTTCTTGGTTCCAACGGCCAGACTCCTTCTTTCACCATACTCAGCTTCCCTAAGGTAAATAGCCAATCCCGGGACTTGTAGTTATACTGTTCGCAGGGATTGCTAAGGTGACCCATTCCATCTCCCCATTGCGATCTTTACAAAGCTTGCGAGGCAAACACTTAGTACGATTCCGCGGGATGGTGTCGGAACGAGAGTTCTTTTGGTGAGCATCGCTAGACTTAGGGCTAGATCTTTGCGAAGCAAAACTAACTGTCGTTGCGGACCTCACGGTGGTCGACTTCAGGGACTTGGCATGAAGCCTTGCGAGGCAAGGTTCGTTGCGGTCGGGGAAATCGCCACGCCTACCATGTGCGATCCCGGAGCAGGGGCTTTGGGAAGCAAGTCCTGCTGTAATTGGGGGATCGATTATATCTGCTCCCGGAGATGAAGCTTGCGAAGCGAAGCTTGCAGTGGTCGAGGAGCTCGCCATGCATTATTTTGTGAGACCTGGAGCTGAAGCCTGCGAAGCAAAGCTAACAGCGGTCACGGATCTTACCATCTTTCGCCTTGCGGGACCCGGAGCTGGAGCTTGCGAAGCAAAGCTTTCAGCGGTCGCAGACCTTGCCATGCATTGCTTTATGAAACCTGGAGCTGAAGCTTGCAAAGCAAAGCTTTACAGCGGTCGCGGAGTATTCTGCGAAGGACTTGTCAGGGAGTTGGGGGTGTTTCGGCGTAGCTCTCTGAATGTGCCTCAACCCCCAGTCCTATTCATCGCTGGGCTACACAGGCGATAATTTTCATGATGCATAATGGCAGACATTTTCATGGCAATTTTCACATAACCACATAATGCACATATGACACGTAATGCAAATATGTTCATGGCAACAAATCAACCTAAGCTTAACAATTTAAAATTTTCAAACACAATGCTAACACATAAGTGGTGTTCTCTGTATGTTTTGTTCAAGGGGCGTATGGCTATGCCTTAGCCATGTATACCCCCCCAAGTGAGCGTGGGTTCCGGACGTCTCCGGACCGCGTGGTCACTTGTTAAAACGCAGCTTGGAACGAAGGGATAAAAAATGCAGTAAAAGCGGAGTGAATCTCTCCGTGTTTTATTAAATTAGCCTGTTAGGCATGCGTTTTACAACTGGGAGGATTATCTCCATATTTTACATTTTGGCTACGTCCACCAAGGACTTCCGACTAGATAGTCCGGGGCCTACTGATAGTAACGGCGGAGGTGCTCCGCGTTCCAGGCGCGAGGGACTTTAGATCCGTCGAGTCTCTTTAAGTGATACGTCCCATGGCCCACTTTTTCTTGGACTTCATAGGGGCCTTCCCAGTTGGGTCCGAGGACTCCCACTCCTGGATCCTGCGTAGCAGGAAATACTCTCCGTAGGACAAGGTCCCCAACTTCGAATGTACGGCTCTTGACTCTTGTGTTGAAGTGTCGGGCTATCTTGCCTTGGTACATTTTGAGTTGGACCTGTGACTGCTCCCGGAGCTCTTCGACCATGTCCAGGGACTCCTGGAGAAGGGCGTGGTTCCGGGTAGGGTCGTAGGTGTCCTGCCTGTGAGAGGGGATCATAGTTTCTACTGGGATGACGGCCTCGCAACCGAAGGTCATGGAATAAGGTGTGTGTCCCGTCGAAGTTCTCTCTGTGGTGCGATAGGCCCAAAGTACTCGCGGAAGCTCTTCCGGCCAGTGAGCCTTGCATGCTTGGAGTTTTTTCTTCAACGTGGTCTTTAAGATTTTGTTCACTGCTTCCACTTGCCCATTGGCTTGAGGTCTGGCGACTGCGAAAAAGCTTTTGATGATTCCATGCGAAGCACAGAAGTCCGTGAAATGCTCACTGTCAAATTGCTTTCCGTTGTCGGACACAATTTTTCGTGGAAGCCCGAAACGACACACTATATTCTTGATGACAAAGTCCAGTGCTTTCTTAGAGGTGACCGTGTTCATAGGTTCAGCTTCAACCCATTTGGTGAAGTAATCTACCGCGACTATGGCATACTTCACTCCACCCCTTCCAGTTGGGAGGGAACCTACTAGGTCAATGCCCCAAACGGCGAACGGCCAGGGGCTGGTCATTAAGGTAATTTCTGTAGGCGGCGCTCGCGGAACCTTGGCGTACCTCTGGCACTGCTCACATTTTCTGACATAATCCACACAATCCTTCTTCATGGTGGGCCAGAAGTATCCTTGACGAAGGATCTTTTTGGAGAGGCTCAGCCCGGAGGTATGGTCGCCACAGAAGCCTCCGTGAATCTCATGGATGATGGTGCTGATTTCGGTTCCGGCAACACACCTAAGGAAGGGTATGGACAACCCCCTGCGGTAAAGCTTTCCATCCATAACCACGTATCGGGGAGCTTGATATTGGAGCTTTCTTGCGTCAGCTTTATCAGTGGGGAGCTCTCCAGTGGTGAGAAATCTGAGGATGGGTCCTATCCAGGAATGGGAATGGTCGATGATGGCATTTACCCTCTGTGTCTCAGTACTAGGTGCTTCTAAGTGCCCGATGGGCACTAGGCCATATTGTTCAATCTCCGGGTCTGTAGCAAGCTTGGCCAGCGTGTCCGCGAGCGAATTCTGGTCCCGGGGGACCTGGCGGATTTGGTAGCCTTTGAAATGCTGCAGGAGGCCGCGGGAGAGAGACACGTAGGCAGCCATTTTTTCGCCTTTCGTCTGGTATTCTCCGGATATTTGGTTTACCACAAGTTGGGAGTCGCTGTATACTTCGATTTTTTGGGCTCCGACTTCCCTGGCCAGTTGTAATCCAGCTAGCATGGCTTCGTGTTCTGCCTCGTTGTTGGATGCTGGGAACGTGAAACGGATGGCGCTCTGGAGCTGATGTCCTTGGGGAGAAATTAGGATAACCCCTGCTCCAGCTCCTTTTTCATTTGAGGCTCCGTCTACATAGACCTTCCATGTGGGAAGTTCCGGGACAGGATCTTCCGGGAGGTCATTCATTCCTGAGCATTCCACAATAAAGTCCGCGAGAGCTTGAACTTTTATGGAAACACGTGGCTGGTAGTGGATGTCAAACTGGCTCAGTTCCATGGCCCATTTAAGTAATCTGCCAGAAGACTCGGGCTTCTGCAAGACTTGCCGGAGAGGGTGGTTGGTGAGTACTCTGATGGTGTGCGCCTGGAAATAGGGCCTTAGTTTCCGCGAAGCGATTAGTAAGCAGAGGGAGAGTTTCTCGATCATTGAATATCTGGACTCGGCGTCCAGTAACCTCTTGCTCACGTAATACACAGGGAGCTGGAAACGGCCGTCGTCCTGGACGAGAGCGGCACTTACGGCATGCTTTGTCACAGCTAAGTACAAGAACAACGCCTCTCCTTCGACAGGTTTGGACAGTATGGGGGCTTGAGTTAGATGTTCCTTGAGGTGTTGGAAGGCTACTTCGCATTCGGGGGTCCACTCGAACCTCTTGTTTCCTCGCAACTCATTGAAGAAGGAGACACATTTGTCAGTGGCCTTAGATACAAAGCGGCTGAGAGCAGCTATCCTCCCGGTGACGCTTTGGACATCCTTATGCTTTCGGGGAGAAGGCATATCTATGAACGCCTTAATTTTCTCAGGGTTGGCCTCCACTCCGCGGGAGCTGACAATGAAACCGAGGAACTTCCCAGACGAGACCCCGAAAGTACATTTCTTCGGATTCAGTTTCATTCCGTACTTTCGGATCACGGCGAAAGCTTCCTCAAGGTCGTCACTGTGGTCCCCGGAGGTCTTGGATTTCACCAACATGTCGTCTACATACACCTCCATGTTCCTCCCCAGCTGGTCCTTGAACATCTTGTTTACTAGACGCTGGTATGTCGCCCCAGCATTCTTCAAACCGAAAGGCATGACCACGTAACAGTAGACACCCTTGTCCGTGAGGAAGCTGGTGTGTTCCCGGTCTGCGACATGCATCTTGATCTGGTTGTACCCGGAGTATGCATCCATGAAGGATAAGAGTTCATACCCAGAAGTAGCGTCTACCATTTGATCGATTCGCGGAAGAGGGAAACAGTCTTTTGGGCAGGCTTTGTTTAGGTCCGTGAAGTCAATACACATTCTCCAGGACCCATTGGGTTTCGGGACCAGAACCGGGTTGGCCAACCACACGGGATAGTGTGACTCCTGGAGAAAGCCTATGGACATCAGCTTGTCCACTTCAGCTTTGACTGCTTCAGCACTCACTGGGTCTAACGGCCTCCTCTTTTGGCGAACTGGAGTTGCAGATGGGTCTATGTTGAGTGCGTGGCACGCAACATTAGGATTAATCCCCGTCATATCAGCGTGGCACCATGCCAGGATATCCTGATTATTCTTCACAGTGGCCACGATCTTTTCTCGAATGGCCGATGGAAGGTTTTTCCCCACCTGAATGACTTTGGTGGGATCTCCCGAGTTGAGGATCACCTCTTCGACTTCCTCCATTGGCTCTATTGCCCTCTCGACCCCCAATCTAGGGTCGAGTTCGTCAACATATGCCCCTTGGGCACCCCCAGTTTCTGGTAGATTCTCCGCCCAAGGAGCGGCAACAATCGCCTCCTGGACCGTGTAGACGGATCGGACGGAGACGTTATAACAGCTTCGTGCACTTCATTGGTCTCCCCGGAGGGTGCCGATACGCCCGTTGTCGCATGGAAACTTCAAGCATAAGTGGAGTATCGAGGTTACGGCCCCAAAATCGATTAGGACCGGTCGGCCTAGGATGGCATTATACGCCGTGGGGCAGTCGACCACCACGAATGTGCAGTGCCTGAAGGCACAAGCGTCGCTGTCTCCTCTGAGGGTGACTGGAAGTTGAATTTTGCCTAAGGGCATGAATGCATCCCCATTGAACCCCTGAAGCTGGATGGGGCATGGGGTCAGATCTGTCTCGGTTAATCCGATCGCGTGGAAGGCAGCTTTGAACAGGATGTTTACAGAGCTTCCATTATCGACTAGGATCTGTGACACCTTCTTATTGGCGATCTGGGCTTCCACGACGAGGGGATCATTGTGGGGGAAGTGCACATGTCGGGCGTCATCTTCCGTGAAGGTGATGGGAAGATCCATCATTCGGGGACGCTGAGCAGGTGACTGAACCAAGGCGCACATCTCCCCGGTGTGTTCTAACTCCCTCAAGTACCTTTTCTGGGAGTTGCGGGTGCTTCCGGCAAGGTGCGGTCCTCCGGAAATGGTGGCTACGTGTCCGTCAACGGATGGCGGAGCAAGGCCAGGCGGATATGGGTTTCCGGGTCCTGGAGCCAACATGGCAATGGGTGCCGGAGAGGTCGGAGCAGGAAGCGCTGGGAACTGAGATCCAGGAGCTTGGGGGTGACCGGCTCCAGGAGCGCTAGCGGTCCCCCTCTGTCCCGGAGAGTACGAAGCTCCGTGAACTACTCCCTGTCCGGGATAGATTATGGGTATCCTCACCCATCGACTGAGGTGTCCCGCTCTTGCCAAGGACTCGATCTCATCCTTCAGCTGAAGGCATTCGTTTGTGGTGTGCCCCACGTCAACTCACACCTCTTATTGGAGTCTCGCGGACGCCTTCCTCCGTGAGACACTTTCGGGGGCTTCCTGTAGTTGACCATATTACAGGTCGCTCGATAGACATTCTCTCGTGAGTCTATCAAACTGGTGTACTCCGTGAACTTGGGCTCATAGTTCTTCCGGGGTTTCTTTGAATGGTCCCCCCGGTTGGAGTTTCTTCCGCCTCGTTTATTCCGCGATTGGCTCAGATTTTGTTCTGGGCCTTCCGCTTGCGGGTGCGACGGGCCGGGAGCGATACTACATCCGGTTTGTACAGCTCTGTACCCAGAGAAATGGGTTTGACTCGGCGTCTGAGCAGACGCGGAAGACCCATACACGCTCGGAGTGAACTGAGCTCCTGGAAGCGTGAGGGCTGGTGCGGGAGCTTGCGAAGCAAAGCTCGGTGCAGTCACGGAGGGCGTAGGAGCTAGGGGAACTCCAAAGGCCTGTTGGTAGGCATCCTCAGGGTTGATGATTCCTTGAGCTTTTGATATGAATTCGGACAGAGTTTCTGCTCGTCTCCTTTGCATTTCTCCCCATAGCAGGGAGCCGACGGTAAGCCCCGATTGAAGGGCGATCAGCTTCATGTCATCGCTGACCTTGGTCTTAGCAGCAGCTTCCATCATTCTTTGAATGAAAGCTTTGAGGCTCTCATTGGGTAGCTGCTTGATGTTGGTTAAGGAACCAACCTCCGTGTCGTGGTCCCGGGAAGCAATGAACTGCCTCCTGAATGCGGACTGTAGCTCCTTCCAACTGTGGATGGATCCGGGAGCTAATCTTTTCCACCAGTCCTCCGCGAACTTGGTAAGGGTGAGTGAGAAGCACATGCATTTGGCATCCTCACTGACGCGCGCCACTTGCATCATCTTGTTGTATTTAGCTAGATGGGTGCGCGGGTCTGTCCTCCCCTCATATAATTCTATATGAGGCATTTTGAAGTTCTCCGGGAGGGGCGTTTCCGCGATCCTCCGAATACATGGTTCCGGGTCTTTCTCCTCAGAGTCTAACAGGGCCCCACTTTGCTTCCGGACCAGCTTGGTCAAGGCAGCGATCTGTTCCTCGAGCCTCTTTGTATCGCTCTCCGGGAGGTCACGTCCCCGGAGCTTGTCGTTGAGATGATTTCGCAGGTCATCTCCGCGAGGCCGGGCCTTTTCTCCTTTGGCCTTTTCATACTTGGCCTCCAACCTTCTTCTTAGGTCCACCGTGGACCAGCTATCTTCGGAGTGCGTGTCCGCAGCCCGACCGTCCTGGTTGACGGAATCACTGGGGCGGTTGTTCCTTCCCCCAGGCCTGGGTGCCTTAGCACCGGGCCCTTTAGGCACAGAGTGCCCCCTTGGGGCTGAAGGACGTCTGGGCTTAGGAGCGCCAGAGACCTTCTGCGCGCAGGGGGGGCAGTCGGCTTGGTGATTCACGCCTTTAGGAGGTGCGGGGGCGTTAGTGCGCACAGGCTCCCCAACTTTTTCTTTGCCCTTGTTAGGGGCGGCTTTGGATGGTCCAGCAGCGGCGGGATCCGGCATGGTGGCATCAGCACCACCTAAAACAGAGGCGTCCTCGTCCGAGTCGCCTAGATCTCCGAACTTGCCTTGGAGGCGCTCCATCATGCGCTGCATTTTTTCGGAGACGCGCTCCTGCTCAGCAAGCTTGGCCTTAGTGGCCACCAGTTCTTCGGCTACTTGGACCAGTTCTGGATCCTTCTCGTAGTAGTAGCCGTCTTTGTAGTAACCGTCTCGGACATACTCTTCTTCATTTTCTAAGTATGTCGTATCTTCAGTACTGACCCGATCCTGGCGGGATGTCGGGTCTTCACCTTGGTAGTCCGAGTCGTGGGTACTTTCTCCTTCGGTCTGGGCTACCGAGGGTTCGTTTTGTACCGCGGATTTTCTCGTAGTCACCATCTTTTCAGTACGGAGTGAATACAAAAAACGTACACAGAAAAAGAGCTGACTAACAACTCTCTACAGCTCTCAATGAAAGCACCAAAATGTTTACCGAGTTTTTCGGAAATGAATACAAACAAAATAATAAAAATATAAGAACTGTAGAAGTGCAGAAATATAAATAAACAAACAGGTTTTTTACGTGGTTCAGGCGTTAACGAGCCCTAGTCCACGAGTCGATGTTATTATACTTGTAGAGAATTACAGTAAAATGGCTGGTGTATAAGACCCTCACCAACTCACAATGTTTCTCTCGGGTTCTCTTGAAGAAGATGAAGCTAGAGAGATTTTTTGGCAGAGTTCTTGCTCTGTAATCTCTTGGCCTTTTTTTTTATCGTAAAATGAGGAGGTCTTTATAGCTAGGGTTTCAGATTAGGGTTTTACTCTGCCCCCATGAGTCTTAATTACACCAGCCATAAATAGGGAATACAATTACCGTAGTAGCATGGCTACAAGGCTCTACGTAGGTATAATTACATGAAAATATGGGGAATGCCAAAAGGCAGCTGTCTTTTCCAGGCTGTCAGCGGAACAGTAGGTGAAAAGGCACTTTTAGGCGTGCTGGGATGTGTGCGGCCTCGACCTGTCAGGCGGGATCCTGTGTCAGGTGAGTATCATTTCAACTATGCCTCCTCCGTGACTCGACCGCTTGGTCTTCTTCCGTGCGAGGCACGGAACTGTATCCGCGAAGGTAACCTGAAGTGCTTCTCCTGGAAGGACCTTCCCCGAAGGATATCCCTTCGGGAGTCCAGGAGAATTGATGAGCTTCCGGGTCGCGGTTGCTTGAGAGAGTGTGCTAGACACTAAACGGGAGAGGCGAAGCCTTTCTGTTCATCCGCGAGCCCTGGTCACCCTTCGTGAAAGATAGTGATAATTATGCTTCCCCGAGGCTATCCATCTAAACGCTATCCGGAAATCTGGATAACAGTACCGTAAACTCAATTTTGATCAATAAAATTTTATTAATATAACCAAATTGACCTATTTATATGAGTTTCATATTCAAATTTAAATACTTAATTACATATAACTTATGGTAGTTTGGTCATATTGATAAAATTTAATGTTTCAAATTTGAGTTCAGGGTACCAAATATGTATGATTTCAAATTACAGGGTACCAGATAAACATTATTAAAAACATAAGGTACCAAGTATGCATTTCGATAAAACACAGGGTACCAAATGGGTATATATCCTTTATTTTCTTAATCTCTTAAAATAATTTTTTATTTAATTTTTAAGGAAATTATTATTATTTTTAAGAAAAAAATGAGGTTTTCTTAAAAAAAATTATATTAGTTTTTGTTGACCGCGTTTTTGGCCAACGACGTGTGAACGTCAAAAACGATAAAACCTTCAAGAGAAAATAAACGACACAGACGATTTTATAGTGGTTCAGCCCCAATGTGATGGTAATAGCCTAATCCACTTAGAGTTGTGATTATAGATCTACACTCAAGATCAGATGAACCTGAGTCAACTGAGTTTCTTCAGTGTAGATTACAAGAATACATGAATTCTCTCAAATACAAGTACTCTCTCGCTAGAAAATTCAGATCAAAAGTTCAAAATTCCAAAAGTCCTCTTTATGATGCCATAAGCCTTGTATTTATAGGCTCAGGATCGTACAGATGATATCTCCCATAATCGGGATATTTTATTATTCTCATTATATTAAAATTACAATAATATTCAAAATATAACAATACACTAAATTCGTGGGATAAATTGAGAGATTCCTGCGTATGTCAAGACCGATTCTTGTTGAAGCCGTTTCTGGGAATCTTGACGTAGTCCTGCTCTATCTAGTTGATCCATATCACATTCAGTCTAGTCGGCCAAACCTTCACTGGGCAGACACGCACTTAACTGAGCAGACATGCACTTGGTTGGGCAGACATGTTATGACTGGGCAGACATGCACTTGGCTGGGCAGACAGGTCATGACTGGTCGGACATGGTCATGACTGGGCAGACAAGGTCATGCCTGGGCAGACAATCATATGACTGGTCGGACAAGGTCATATGACTGGCCAGTCAAAATTCTTCATTGGTCTACCGGGTCACTCCTAAGCCAGATCACTTTATCACAACTCTGATGAGCCAATATATTTATTGACTATTAATGTGTCGTTTATAGACCATGCACTGCCACTTGTCACCTCTATTGCCACGTCATCGATCTCCAATTTTTGGGGATAACATTTGCCCCCCAAGTTTATTATACGATTTTCTCGTATGATAAACTTTTCTTCTAGCAAAATGTTCTTGAGGTCATTCAAAAGCTCCTATCCGGTCGATAACTTTCACGTAAGCCCACGACTGCACTTGCCTTTTGATTTCTTCAAATTATATTTTTTGATCTTATGGCTGTGTGTTTTGGGTGAAAAAATGTGTCTGTGCTAGGGATTTTAGGCTTAGCGTTCGGCTTAGGGTTTATGGTGAGGTTTGGACATGAGATATGGGGTATGGCCGTTTGGCCATTGGTTTTTTTTCTTTATGAAAAGCATGGTCCGATTGGACCACACAACAACCCCTTGGTCCCAAGGGCATCTGATCGGATGCTAGCTACACTCGGGCTAGGGCCCTCGGCTTCTCGAACAGCACCCCCGAATGCATGGGCTGCTCGGACTAAATCCCATGGAACCCTCGGACACGCATCCTCGGACACCAGGTGTCCAGTCGGACACCCATGCAGACACGCTAGGGGAGCTGGGCTCCTCGGATGGAAGGTGTGCAACTCCTTGGACATATGCGCGGCAGCAACTCGGACGCAGCTGCTCCTCGGACACGCAGACCCTCGGACTGGCACAGCCGCTCAGACGCATCATTGTCTCCTCGGATGCATTACTCAGCCCCTTCGAACAGCAGGCACGCACACACGGCGCACACACGACACACTTGGTCACCATGCCTTAAGCACTTTTAGGCACTAATTTTTTTTTTCCCATGCATGCTAAAATTTTTCTTCTTAGATAATTTTTTTCTAAGTAGCAACAAATAAAATTTGCTTTTGTTGAATTTTATCTGTATGGTTATTCACCTCCCCATTTTTATTTTTTGTAGAGGAATCGCTTCGACTATAGGGGAGGTGATAACCACACAAATTCTGATACTTTCATCCCACAATTGAGCGATACTCCTCCAAGTAGCGACTCTTCGCTGTTAGTCATGCTTAACAATAGAGTTTCCTACTCGACCAGTGATACATGCTTAGCTGACCAGGGAAGTTGTATCCCTCCCGACCAGGAAAACGTTGCACCTGATCAACTAGACTTTGTACCTTGCCAGTAGTTTACTCTTTTTTGTTGTGAAGCCAATTGTTGCTTAGCAGCTTTGATATTTTTCTCGTACAACCGATCTGTTGGCATTTATACTTTACTTTTCTTTGTTAACTTAAAACATTCTAAGTCTTTTTAGACCTAAAAAGTTATAAGTTTTTTGTGAATAGTAAAGTCACTCTGATGTATGCCTTATATTTTCGCATGAGTACTTAGTTTTCTAACTTAGAAATTCTAGACATTTCATAAGTCCATACTAAGTATACTTTCTCACACTCTTATTGCTCTAACATTTTATGAGCATAATGTTTATTGTCACACGAATATCTGCTCCTAACTTGAAATTTTAAAAAATTCCAAGTTACTTAAGCTTTGTCAAACAAGTTAGCTTAATGGCCTTTTTGGACTTCGAAAATTTACAAGTCAGCCTAAAAACAGATATATTAACTCGTGCTCTTATTGCCTGTGTTAAATTATATACCAATATACCCCATGTGCCCCCCAGGTGATCGAGGGTTGAAAGATCCTTAGTCACTTGCTACTTGACCGAATCTGTTCGAGCAGTTAATTGCTCGTGAAACACATAGAATATATTGAAAATATTCGAGCAGTTGAACACTGCTTGAATGTATCGACCAGTTGAACACTGTCCGATTTTACCGACCAGTTGAACACTGCTCGGATAACTAACACACATGCATATTTGTAGCAAGAATCGACCACGCTGCGCGTAGTCTATTTTATTACTCGTAAATTAAAAAGGACAAAACATGTCTAATAACGAGTCTTAAACAACCAAAATTGTTCAAAACTAAAATGACTAGTTAGCAAATAACCAGTTCATAAACCAAACTTAAATAACAAGTCAAACAACTCGAAATCAAGCTACCACTCTGAAAGCAGTATTTAAAAATAATATATCCTCTGATGCTTGCCACTCCAGTGGTTTCTGATCCTAGCACTCCCGCTCAGCATACTTCTCCTTTGCTTCGTTGCTTTCCTCAGCCAAGTGTGGACCTCCACATATAGTGTCTAAGGTAAAGTCCACAGGTCCGGGCTGCAAGGGTGGAGATCTTTGTCGCTTGAAACCAGGATTTCTGCTGCCTCCTTCTCCCTGGGGTGTCTCTTCCCGGTACTTTCTCAACTTGCCCGACCGGAGAAGAAATTCTATCTCATCCTTGAGGTGATTGCATTCATTCGTGTCGTGACCATAATCTCCATGGAAACGACAAAACTTATTCATGTCTTTCTTCCTCATCTCTTTCCTGATGGGTGGAGGTTTCTTGTAGGGAACCTCTTCATGACTAGCAAGATATATCTCCACTCGGCTGGTCGAGAGAGTGGTGTAGTTAGTGAATTGAGGCTCATACTTGGTTGGATTTTCATTTGAATTCAACTTTGCTTTCTTTTCCTCATGGTGGCCAGACCCGTTATTTCCACGTTTCCTTCCACCAGAGTCACTTGATCCGCCCATATTGTTTATTCAATTCTCCTCTTTCTCTATTGCATCATCTAATTTCATATACTTGTCCGCTTGGTCAAGAAATTGCTGAAGTGTTGAAATTGGATTTCTATGTATACTGTCCCACAAAGGGCTCCGATAAGTTATCCCAGCAGATATGGCAACCATCTTCCCCTCGTCTCCTACAACAGTTGCTCTATTGGCTTCTCTCATGAATCTCTGTATATAGTTCTTTAGAGACTCATCGTTTCCTTGTTTGATATCTGCCAAGTGGTTGGCATAAACTGGTGGAGTCCGGGCAGTGTTGAATTGTCTACAAAACTCCTTCCTGAATGCTTCCCAAGAGGTAATGGAGTTTGGTTTAAACTTCCAATACCATTCCTGGGCAATATCCGACAATGTAGTTGGGAAAACTCTACACCGATAATCGTCACTTACTCCTAGCAATTCTATCTGGTCCTCAAACTTCCCAATATGTTTGATGGGATCTGCCTTTTCTGTATATACTGGCAGTACCGGTTCTTTATATTTTGCCGGTGGCTGGGCTACTCTAATCCAGGCACGAAATGGGCTGCCACTCCGGTGGTCTATTGTATCTATCCCGGAAGGTCGTTTTGACAAACCTTGCACTGCAGCTGCTAGTACATCCAGCTGGGCTTGGATGGCTGGTGCAACTAATGGAGTCTCAAGATCTTGACCGCCTGGTTGGGCATTACCATCTGGCGCACCGTCGTCAAGTATTTCTACTTGACTGGCAGGGCGGTCCAGATTTTGCCCTTCGACCGGGACGGTCCTCCTCTTTTTGGTGATAACATCCCTTAGATCCTTCTGGGAAGCCTGCTCTCCTGCTCGATCGACCACCATACTCTTCGATTTCCCAGAGGGTTTACTACGCGGGACTTGCGTTCTCCCACTACGCTCCTGGCCGGGGTGCAGTGGAGGCCTTTCGGTACGCCCTGGGCAGTCTTTTCCTCCTTGTTGGTCATTGCCCTCATTTTCTTTTGACTGGTCGGTGTGATGACTATCAGCCTCATCACGACCATGCCCATCTTTGAATTGTGAAGTCCTCTTCTCTCGAGGAGTCTTGGTCTGATCCTGCCTGGGTGGAGTCTTTTTACTGCCTAACTGGTGACTTCCTGATCTAGAAGTCTCTGATCGGTGGTTCTTGGAGGGGGTTCTAGAGTGCTCCCTTTGCGTCGAGGCAGTTCTGGATCGGTCCCCGTCATCTTCCCGACCAGGGGGGTTACTCCTGCTTCTGCCCGGTCCTCGAGAGTCGGCTCTGTCAGTGGTCCTCCGACCAGAGTTATTATTTCTTGCTCCCTGGGTGGCTGCTTGTGCAGCGGCTTGAGCATTGGCTTAGGCCAATTGGGTAGCTGCTTCTAGAGCAAGTGCTGCTTCATGATGTCTCCGGTTGACCTCCTCCTGTTGTTGTCTGAGCTCTTCGCTTCTGGCCTCCATATCGCGCCTTTGTTGCTCTAACGCAGCTTTCTGCCTAGCCATCTCTTCAGCGAACGCCTCCTGTCTGGCGTAGAATTGTGCCATCTCCTCCTGGAAGGCCCCCATGGCCTCCTGGAGTTCTTTGACTTCTGGAGTCACGTCCTCGAGCATGACCCTAGGCTTAGTTTCACGATCTTGAAGGCTAGGACCTTCTGATTTGGCAGGCTCTTTAGAGGAGCCTGTCTTCTTGGAGGCCGCATTGGTGTTCTTAGGCGCCATAATACTTCAGGGTCCGTCTGTATTTCTCTTCAGGCTCTCAATGAAAGAACCAAAATGTTGACCGCATTTTTGGCCAACGACGTGTGAACGTCAAAAACGATAAAACCTTCAAGAGAAAATAAACGACACAGACGATTTTATAGTGGTTCAGCCCCAATGTGATGGTAATAGTCTAATCCACTTAGAGTTGTGATTATATATCTACACTCAAGATCAGATGAACCTGAGTCAACTGAGTTTCTTCAGTGTAGATTACAAGAATACATGAATTCTCTCAAATACAAGTACTCTCTCTCTGTAGAAAATTCAGATCAAAAGTTCAAAATTCCAAAAGTCCTCTTTATGATGCCATAAGCCTTGTATTTATAGGCTTAGGATCGTACAGATGATATCCCCCATAATCGGAATATTTTATTATTCTCATTATATTAAAATTACAATAATATTCAAAATATAACAATACACTAAATTCGTGGGATAAATTGAGAGATTCTCGCGTATGTCAAGACCGATTCTTGTTGAAGTCATTTATGGGAATCTTGACATAGTCCTGCTCTATCTAGTCGATCCATATCACATTCAGTCTGGTCGACCAAACCTTCACTGGGTAGACACACACTTAACTGGACAAACATGCACTTAGCTGGGCAGACAGGTCATGACTAGGCAAACATGCACTTGGCTGGGCAGACAGGTCATGACTGGTCGGACATGGTCATGACTGGTCGGACATGGTCATGACTGGGCAGACAAGGTCATGCCTGGGCAGACAATCATATGACTGGTCGGACAAGGTCATGCCTGGTCGGTCATGACACTTGACTGGCTAGTCAAAATTCTTCATTGGTCTACCGGGTCACTCCTAAGCCAGATCACTTTATCACAACTCTGATGAGCCAATATATTTATTGACTATTAATGTGTCGTTTACGGACCATGCACTGTCACTTGTCACCTCTATTGCCACGTCATCGATCTCTAATTTTTGGGGATAACAGTTTTAATGAAAATGGCACAATTTGGTAGTGGTCAAAGTTTGGAGGGGGAAAATTGCTAATTATTCTACACATGGCAGTGCCACATCAACAAACCAAATATCACATCATCAATCTGTTAGCCACCTAAGACAATCTAACAGAAGTCTCATATTTCAGTAACGTGCATAGTTCACAAGTAATTCTTAAATTATGAGAAGTCTTCAGAGATGATCCGAAAGCTCATAAAGTTATTTTTAGGGTTTTTTTTAAGTTTTCTTAGCAAAATAACTTATTTTTTTGAAGTTATTTTGCAATTTGAATTAATTTTGATAATTTTTTTGCAAAACAACCTTCGATACTTGAGACAGTTGGTCGAAATTTTTCAGACTGATGGTCAAAAAATTCAGACAACTAATCGAAATTTTTAGACAGCGGATCAAAATTTTAGACAGAAATCATTTTGCAAAAAAATTATCAAAACTAGATCGAATTGAAAATGACTCTAAAAAATAAGTCATTTACACCCATTACTTTTTATTTTATTTTTTATAACGTTGATAATGAATTTATCATGCAATATGAAAACTGGTCGTTGAAGTTTATAATATTTTTATGAGTGATGTTATTTGGCACCTTAAGGTGCCCAATACAATATGAGGTGTCGCCTCATAATTGTTTAGCGATACTCTGTAATCTTTATTAAATTCAAATAAGTAGGAGCCGATATTAAATTACACCAATAACGATATGATACCTACTTATGATATTAGACACCAGTTGTTCCCCTTAGCAGTTCTCTATTTTTATTGAGTTACATTTGACTAAATATTTTATGATATCAATTTGGCATGTGGTACCAAGATTGCTGAAGCCAAAAAAATTGGGATGGGATTTGCACCATTTGATCCCCTTATTCCTCTGAAAAATAATAATAATAAATTATCAAAATGAGAGATACATAACACACTTCCCAATACTATCATTTGTTCCCAACTTCTCCAATTTACATGCAAAGTTCAAGGCAAGTGGAACTCCGTTAGAGCATCTCCAATGCAAACTACCCCAACCATTGCCTAAAATGTCTAAATCAACTAAAAAATATAATTTTTTATTTTCTCTCTTATCCACATCACTTTTGGCAACTTATTTCTTAAAAATACTCCAATGTAAGCTACCCTAAAAATTGTCAACCATGGTCCCCACATATTATTATTTAATATATCATTTTATAATTATAAATATTATCATCCTAAATTTTTTAAATTCATATATTAATATAAATAAATAGTACATGATATTTAAATTAGACTAAATTTTAAAATAACTTATAAAATGACATAATCGTAATTAATCAATCTAACATAATTAAAAAAATAACTAATTAATATGATTTCCAAATTTTGACCATATGTGTTCCACCAAGTCCGCTTGAAGATTGCGATGAATATTTCTATCACGAATTTCAGCATTTCTTTGCAGCATTGTCGGGAAGTCGGAAATAGATCCATGCAATACTTCAACTGTTGGGGTGTCTGTAGGGCCATCATCATAATTAAAATCAACCAAACTCTCATATGCATCTCTTTCATCATCGATAATAATATTGTACAATATGATGCATGCATACATAATATTGATAATTTGGAAGAAAAATATAGTGTGAAAATGAAATTAAGTAAGTGAGTATTTATAGGAAAAAAAAAATTCTAACGGTAACAGAAAAAATATGTATATATATATTTATATAAAAAACGGTAAGAAAATAAATATATGTATATATATATATATAAAATTATATGTATATATATAAAAAAAAAAAAGAAAAAATGAAAAAGGACTGTTGCCTCTGTGAGGCAACCAAGTTGGGCAATAGTCAAAAATTTTAAGAGCTCAAATTCATAAGCTACACTTTGTGTCAGATTTTGGTCAATGGCAACTGCTATAGCTCTCCCTATTGGAGATGCTCTTATATGGTGACACGACAACCAGTCACTAGACTAGAGCCGTTGGTCAACACAAACAAATGCCAATCTTGGGAAAAAAAATTCTGCTGCATGCATGTTTTACTGTCTCATTCCCGTCTCATCAACTAATTTAAAAATCTCATCTAATTTAATTAACTATTAATAAAATTATTTGACAACATTAAAATGAATTAACAGAGCTTTCAATTTCCTCTCCAACTAATTTAAGACACCTCATCTAATTTAATTAACTATTAATAAAATTATTTGACAACATTAAAATGAATTAACGGAGCTTTCAATTCTCTCTCCAATAAAAATAATAATATCAATCTATTTTTAAAAGAAAAATAATCTCAATTTAAATTTAACAATAATATTCATCGGTTAAATATAAAATTAGTTGAAAATCCTTATTAAAATTTAATCTCAATTAATTAAAAGTCTAATTTTGTTGGTAATCAGTCACGTTAAACGACATTTTTTTAAAATATTATTGGAAATAAAAATAAAATAGAAAACCACATTAATATTATTGCTCTCATCGTTGAAGGAAATAAAATACATAACATTTCTTTATAAAATTTAAAATTATAAGTCATTACCAACATAACATAACTATATGTGATTTTTTTTTCAAAACAAAAGAAAGGTTAAAATCGTCAGATATTAATGTTAAATTTAAATTAAAAAAAATACAATATTAGTTCCATTTAAATTAAGGGAATATCGATTCTTATTCAAATTAAGATTATACAATCAAATTTTCATTTTTTTCCTTCTCCTATTATTTTGCATAAGAAAACGCTATTTCTTCGCTCCTATTTTATTGCAGAAGAATACATATAAATGCTATTTTAAAAAAAAAAAAAATCACATATAGTTACGTTATGTTGGTAATGACTTATGATCAGATTTTAACTTTTATAAAGAAATCCTATGTATTTTATTTCCTTTAACATTGAGAGCAATAATGTTAATGTGGTTTTCTATTTTATTTTTGTTTCCAAGAATATTTTAAAAAAAATTTGTCATTTAAGGTGACTGATTACCAAAAAAAAATTAGACTTTTAATTAATTGAGATTAAATTTTAGTAAAGAGTTTTAACAAATGTCACCAAAAAATAGGACTTATAATTAATTGAGATTAAATTTTAATAAGGATTTTTCAACAAATTTTATATTTAAGCGATATTATTGCTAAATTTAAATTGAGATTATTTTTCTTTTAAAAATAAATTGATATTATTATTATTATTATTTTTATTGGAGAGAGAATTTAACATTAATTAAGAAAAGAGAATTGAAAGCAATTAAATTAGATGATGCGTCCTAAATTAGTTGGTGGTACATTAATGAGACAATATAATGGGAAAAAAATCTGCTGTCTCAAATTTCCTGTCCCCTCCATGTCCCACAAATTATTTTAAGACAATTTATTTATTTATAGTGTTAATATAACTGGGAAAAAAGAAAATTGTAAATAATTTAAATATATATTAAATAAATAAATGAGGTGTCTTCAAATAATTAGTGGGATATGGATGAGAGTGTAAATTTGGGTATTGGTGATTTTTTTTCATATAACGGGGACAAAATATATGTGATTTATTTTAACATTTCGGTTCATGCGTTTGACAAAATATATTGTCTATCCCATCAAATACTAATGACTCATCACATATAAATTTTAATTATAAAAATGACTGACACTACACCAAGTCAACCAAGCATGCATATAAATTTTAATAAATGGATTAGGAGTAGATTTGGGGAAGTATGAAAGTTTATTCTTCTTGGGCTCTTTATGTATGCAATACCCATTTGCTGACCGACCGAGTTGGTTCAAATCATAAATATACTGATAAATTGTAGCTCCTGTAAAAGATATGTATGCTGAATTAGTTAACACATAGTTTTGAGAAACAGCTAATAACTTTGTTTAGGAAAAAAGTTGCCCAACATCCCACGTCAAAAACTTCAAAACAAACCACCTCTCATTCACAACTTGTTGGAGGTTTTAGTGTTTTGCTTTCTTATTGTATATAGTTAGTCTTTGTTAATCACTAGACGTCTCTTAACATCACCATTTAACTAACTTGAATAAGAAATGAAAAGCCTTCATTAATTCTCCACCACAACAGAGCAAAACATTTACACGATTTGTATGAAACTTAATAATTTACATTATTCAAAGTTGACTTGAAACACAGCCAAACCAAGCATGTAGTCGTCCAATCCTAGTGCCTTGGAGTCAAGCGCGCACGCAAAGGATTCTTCATAACGATGGTGAACTCATGCACCTCCGATAAATCAACATCATCAGCCTTATTCCACTCAAACTTCCAAACCAAATTGGCCACAAAATACTCCAAGTGAAGCATGGCCAGAGCAGAGGCAGGACATATCCTCCTCCCGGCCCCAAAAGGCATCATCTTGATCTCCCTATTCCCCTTTATATCAAACTCCACCTTATCATTACCAATCATAAATCTCTCCGGCTTGAACGCCATGGGATCCTCCCACACCTTGGGGTCCAATCCCATCTCCGCCACCATGAAGTTGACGCTTCCATTCTTCGGCACCAAATGTCCACCCACCACCACGTCATCACTCACCGCGTGCGGCAACACGAAGTGCGCTGGCGGGTGACGCCGCAGCCCTTCCAGTATCACAGCTTTCAAATACGGCATCTTCTGTAAATCATCTTCTTCAATCCCATTCCCTTTTTGTACTAGTACCACCCCTTTTATCTCCTGATACAGCTTCTCTTGAATCTCAGGATGTTTCACTACGTTGGCCATGATCCACTGCAGTGCCGTGGAGGTCGTGTCCGTGCCCCCGTTAAGAAATTCTGAGCACAAGCTCACCATTTCTCCTGTTTCAAGCTTCCTTTTCTTCTCTGGTAGCTCCAGACCCAGTAAGGTATCCACATAGCAAAGCACGAAATCATCATCATGATCTGCAGCAACCTTGGTTTCCTTGACCTTCTTCCGGGAATTTATGAGGGGGACCAGAACCGCATGTTGTTCCTTGCGGAGCTGAAACAACTTCTGCCACCGTTTTCTGAAAAGAATCTTGGTCAAACTGGGGCAGAGGTTGAGTAAGTTGAAGCCTGAGAAGGCCATCATCATGCGACGTTGAAGGGTCTTGATTTCTTTGATCTTCGACTCCTCAAGCTTGTCTCCAAAGCACATCAAAACCAAGAGGCAAAACATGGCGTACTGGAAGTGATCCACTACCCGGACGCCGACGGCGCCGCTGCCTTGATCATCGGATTCGAGCCGTTTGAGGAGAATATCGAGAACCCATTTGCGAGCGCGGGAATAGGACTTGACCCGCGAAGGGTGGAGGATCTCTGAAGTGATGTTGCGGCGGAGGAGGCGCCAGGTGGGGCCGTACCTGGCGGAGCTGATGTTAAGCTGGTTGCCGTTGAAGATTCTAGTGGTGGGTGGGGCGGGAGGGCGGTCAGCGAAGGCGGCACCGTTATGGATGAGAGCTTGGTGGGCGAAGACACGGTCGGCGATGATGACGGTACGGTGGGAGCCGATGCTGAGAGAGATAACGGGGCCGTACTTAGCGTGGAGGCTGCGGAGGACGGGCTCGAGCTGGAAGAAGGTTTTACGGAGAAAGAAGAGGTTGCCGATTATGGGAAGGGTGAGAGGTCCGGGTGGGAGTTTTGGGTTTTTTTTGGGAATGAATTTGAGAAGAAAGAAAGGGACGAAGAAAAGAGCGAGAAGGATGAGGGAGAGCCACCACCAACCGGAACTGCTGCTTTCCATTGATTTGTCTCAAACTCAAACTCAAACTCTGCCAGCCAAAATGAAAGATTGGATGACAATAAATATGTTGTTTGGTTGTAAGTGTAAACTACATGAGAAGAGGAGATATTCAGTACTCTCTCACAGGTGTAAAAAGTTCTCCTTTCATTAAACTATATATTTTTGTATTTTTGTAGTACATGTTTAAAAGATAGCTAACGACACTTATATGTTAACATTTTAATATATAGATTTGTATGGCTGAATTCTCCATGGAGATGGTGACTCATAGTCTCTCGAGGGGCCTTACGTCATGGATTAGCTTACTCATACAAACTATAGATGCTTATATGATGTTAAAAAAAAAACCCTTTGTTACTACCCAATCTTCACTTTGAATTTAGCTTACATATGCTTGTCAATTGTATTCAATTGATTTTCATTTTTGTTGGTGACCAAGTTGCCAAAAAGACTCCTTCTTGGTTGATTGGAAATTTGATTCAATTCATTGTTCTTTTTTTTTTCTTCTTTGAAAATGATATATTTTTGGGTTTTTAGCATTATTGGCCCTTAGTTAATCATCATTTGTCAATTTAGTCCCTAAATTTTTATTTTGGGCAATTACATCCCTAAGTTGTCAACTCACCCCAATTCACTTAACACCTATTAAATTTTAACAAAGATACACCAACTGACTACTATGTGAGCTCTCACATGATTCTTTGCATTAGCTCACTATATTAGAGTGGAAAAACCAATATGTTGTTAGATGCTAAGAAAAAAGAAGCCTGGGAAAAGAAAAAAAGACTGCAATTTGATTAGGGTTACAAGTCTTCATTTCTCTTATTAGAGTTTAAACAAGTTTGAGAAAAAAAGAAAAGAAAATGGATTCGAAAAATACTCATTTGAAGTTTATGACTAAAAATAGATGGTAAAATTTTGTGACAAAAGAGAAAGAAATGCAATACACAATCATGTGAAGACGAATTTGCCCATAGTATTAATCATGTGAGAGTCATATGGTAGTCAATTAGTATGTCTCTGTTAAAGTTTAACAGGTGTTAAGTGAATTAAGGTGAATTGACACTGTTTCAAAAATTCAAGAATGTAATTGCCCAAAATAAAAACTCAAGGACTAAATTGACAAATGATGATTAACATACGGGCAATAGTGCTAAAACCCTATTTTTTTATTGTTCCAGTATTACTAAAACATTTATTATTTTATGGTGTCCCTGTAGTGGTGCATCAGTTGGCACGCCACAGTGAATAATTATAATTTAGCTGATGGGATACAAAACACTAACGAATTATAATTAATTAAATATGTGTGAAGCATATTTACCCCGGATGCTATATTGCATGTTATGCTTTCCAACATCATATGTGATTCTTTATGATTGTTTAGCTTTAGCAATATTTAATATTACTTAATAAATTTAAGTATTACCCTAAATGCATATAATATAGTTAAAAGCAGAACAGAGGAGGGGAGCATTGTTTTTGTTAAGCAAAATTCGTACACTGCAAGTAGGTCCATGTTGTAGTTACATATATTTTACACACCTATAATATAATCAATTAATTATTATAAATTTATATAAATATTCTTATTTACTACTTTTCAAATAATTATCTTGTTGGTGAAAAAAAAACACATGTGAGATGACTAATTAGGAAGATTATTTTTTAAAATTTGAAATATTTTTATTTTAAAATTTGAAATATTTTTATTTCAAAATCATATAGCTTTTATTTCAAAATTTAAATATTTATCATTTTTCATATTAATAAATAATATTTAAAAAATCTTCTATCGACTAGACAAAAAAGAAAAAGAAGTTTACATAAATAATTGAAAAATAAACATAAATTCTATATTTATGGAAAAAAATAATTATACAAAATATAGCAAGTTTTGAAAAAAAAAATTTAAATATGGCAATTCCATAAAATATAAAAAATTGATTACCATAAACCTAATTACACAAAACTCTCTCTCACTCTCCTCTATCCCTCACCATATCGCTCTCTTTTCTCCTTTCTTTCTCTCTCCTCCCCCATTCGGTTCCCTCATCTCAGCCCTCCGCCGGCAATGCCATCTCCGCTCCCACCCCCAACGGTGACACACCTCCACCCCTGCCCTAACAACGACACACCTTCGCCCCTTTAGTTCTTCTTCTTCTTTCTTCAAATGTGGCTATATTCTTATTCTTTTTGTTCTTCTTCTTTTTCACATCTCATTTTTCCTTTTCAAATTTGCTTCAAATGTAATTTTGCACTTCATATTTGATTTTTTTTTCTTTTAAATCTAACTGTCACCAGTTACTATCATCATGATCTGTTCTGATTTATGGGTTTTTTTTCTTTCAAAATTGTTTAAGTAACCAAGTACCATGACGCCTGCTTAGCAACACACCTCCGCCCCTTTAGTTCTTCTTTCTTCAAATGTGGTTTTATTCTTATTCTTTTTGTTCTTCTTCTTTTTCACATTTCATTTTGCCTTTTCAAATGTAATTTTGCACTTCATATTTGGTTTTTTTTTTCTTTTAAATCTAACTGTAACCAGTTACTATTATCATGATCTGTTCTGATTTATGGGTTTTTTTTTCTTTCAAAATTGTTTAAGTAACCAAATACCATGACGCCTGCTTCTTTTTATTCATATCTGATTTTTTTTAGACCTAGCTGTAACCAGTTGCGATAACAATTAATTTAGATTATTTTGTTTAGATCTGATTTTGTTTTCACACCTAAACAAGTAACCAGGTACCATGACGACTGCTTTTTTTTTTTTAGATCTGAATTTTATTTGTCAAATCTAGATGTAACCAATTACGATTATGATCAATTTATTTTTTTTGTTTGGTTCTTATTTTTTTTCCAGTCTGGCTAAGTAGCCAGTTACCATCGCAACTTGTTCTTTTTTTCATATCATTTTTTTCAGACCTAGCTATAACTAGTTACCTTCACGATTAATTTATTATTTCATTTTTTTTTTCCAAATCTCACTAAGTAACTTGTTACAATTCAGTTGGTATTTTGATAGTGGTGCATTAATAAAAAAACCAAAATTATTTTTATAATTGTAACTAGTTACTACAATACTACTAAAAAAATAAAAACGACTTTTATAGTTGTAACTAGTTACCACACATCACTAAAAAAATTAATAGTGGCATACGATTACTAACACAAAATAATCAAAATTATTTTGATAGTGGTAATCGGTTACTGCGGAGAAAATATTGATTGAAGAAGATAAAAAATAGAAGAAAAGAAGAATAAATGTGAATAAAAAACATGGTGATGAAGGTCTCATATATTTTTTTCAATGATTAATGTAAAAAAAAATGTTTTATAAAATATGAATGATAAAAAAGAATAAAAATTGATTAAAATTATAAAAATAATCTCAAAACATATTAAAACTAGCTACTAAAATTGTATAAAAATAAATAAAATATTATAAATATATGGGAAAAAACTCCCATAAAAATGTAAATAAGAAAAATATGCCATAAAAAACTTAAGAAAAAAAAGTGCCATATTTTTCAAAGTTAATTTTTTTTTACATATTTGGTGTAATTTTCTCAAAAAGAAAAGAAATCCCAAAATCTAAAATATCATAGAAAAAAAGGCTAACATCATGCATCTTTTCTCACACTTATTATATTGTTCAGACCAAATCTTCCGAGCAATATTTGTTTCCCGAAATAAAAACTATGATACATAATCTTTCTAAATCAACTTTTGGGATATGCTCTCTATGCAATCAAGCTTTGACAAAAACAAATAGTGATTACATGTAAGAAAACTCTCTAATGCATATTTTGACAGAATAACAATATAGCAAATACTTAAAAAAAAATCTCCCATCAATCAACTATTTATAATGAAAAGAACAAAAAAAAAAAGGCTTAGAACAACTTATCGACATTGGTCTACATGACATTCTCAAGTTTCTTTTCCCTCTCAACTATAATAGACTTTTCTTCACCTCATAAGAGCATCGCTCCTCAGAGGCCTCTGCTTCTTTTTCTCTTCTCGCAAGACCATTTGCTCGAATTTGTCTTTTTGTGAAACACGCGTTTTGATATTGCTTCTGAAAACTTCTTAATTTTCTTTGGAAATACGTTACTCACGTGTCAGCCACGTTCTATAAAATGAAAGTAATTACTAGGTGGGAAAAAATAAACACATTAGCTCTTTTTTCAAAAAAAAAAAAAAAAACCACGCACATATTATCTCTTAAAAACAAATCAAAGCACCTTGATTCGTTTTTATGGTTTTTTTTAAATTTGAAACATTTGATTTCTAACCTTGTTCAAAATCATAAAATAATTTAAAAAAGGAAGTGAGTATAGTATATTTAAAGGGAAGAGCTTATTTATTAATTCCATTCCAGTTCTTAAAAGAGTTGGGATCATGAATAATCAATTAGAGCTGCATGAGATCCCCCACCAACGTAGACGTAATTATAGTCTTAGATGTCCTTGTAATCGTAACCATAATCAATCTATGCCATCTTCAGAGAGCGTTTTCTCATTGTCATCACAGGGCTCTTGCTCTAGTTTATCTCATAATAGATCTCTAACAACCACTCGTGGATATGGAACTTCTCACTATTCAAACACAATGTACTTTTTGAATCAAAATAATGAAAATTATTCAAGTGGAGAATTTTCTTATGGCTGGGGTAATATGTGGAGGACACAGTTGCCTTTCCACGACCCGAGTTCATCTTTCTCTTCCCATTATAGTAGTGACTTTAGTCACTCAAGTTCCATGGGAGAACTTTCTGGTAATGTGGGGCACAGAACTAATAATGAAAGAAGCTTCATTATTCAAAGAGGTCTAAATAACAATTGTGATCATCATAACTTGGGATTGAGTCAAGCAAGGACTCATCGTAGTAGGTTCTCTCCATTGCCCTTGCCACTTAGGTACTTCTCTTTGGCTCAAGTACAAGGCTACATAACCTTGGTAGCAAAGGATCAGCACGGTTGTCGATTCTTGTCTAAAATTTTAGAGGAGCCCACTCATGAAAATGTGCAAATAGTTTTCAATGAGATTATAGACTATGTGGTTGAACTTACAATGGATCAGCATGGAAACTATGTTATGCAAAAAGTTCTGGATGTGTGCAATGAGGAGCAGAGAACACAAATTTTGGGTATGGTAACAACACAACTATGGAACTTTGCTGAAATATCTTGTAACACTCAAGGGTAAGTTATTATACATGAATTTTTAGATTTAGACTTTGAGTTTACCTTTGTTCTTGTTAATCTAATCATTGTTTTTTTTTTCTTATGTCAGAACTTGTGTTATACAAAAGTTGATACAGACTCTAAAAACAAGGCAGCAAATTTCTTTGCTTATGGTGGCGCTTATACCAAGCTGTTGGACTCTAATCAACCATGAGAATGGATTTCATGTTATCCTTCAATGCTTGTGGTGGCTTAGCAATGAAGCTAACAAGGTGAATACTATATTATTTGAAGATTTTACCAAGTTTTGTATTAATACTTTACCTACGCTTCATTTTAGAGTTCATGTGTATCCCATACTAGGATTCAACTAAAAGGTTCAGTAGTCCTACAATGGATTGAAGGAATTCAAAATGTGTACAGATATATTTATTTGTAGTTTCTTCTCAAGTCTTTGCAAATATCACAGTAAAAAAAGTTATCATTTAGTGACAATGATTTAGTCACAACAATAAAAGTATTTGGGACCAAAAATTTATATATGGTTACTCAATGTAAATTTAGTTATATAGTGTTAAAATTTGTTGTAGCTTAATATACATTTAGTCATAACAACTTGTAACTTTTTCACTTTAAGTCACAACTTGTGACTAAAATAAAAAAATTTGTAGTGTATGTGGAGAAGGGGTTTCTATGTTTTAACTTCTCAGTGGTCTGCAATGCTCTCTCTTGCATAGGGCAATATCACATGATAAGTCTGACAGTACTCTTCCTATATTTTTTACCTGCACTTTCAATTTTTGGAATCTATTCAATTTTTAGTTGTGTGCTGTTTATATAATTATTTATCACTTTAATGATATGTATATATATTTATATATGATGAATTTGGTCATATGTTTGGCAGTTCATATTTTCTGAGACTAAAAGGCATTGTGTTGAAGTTGCAACTCACAAATATGGATGTCATATTCTTCAACAATGTATCAAGAATTCCAATGGGAATCTTCAAGAAAATTTGATTGCAGAACTTTTCGTTAATTCACTTATGCTCGCCCAAGATATGTATGGGTAATTACCTAAAACTTCTAGTATTATGTATATTTTAATTAAATAAAGGAAGTTTAGCATTACTAATATTCATAACCATCAAGTAAAATTGCTGTATTTTCTTATATTTCATTCTTGAAAGCTAGTTGTACCAAGTGGCTTGTGTTTTCTTGTGATTCACTTTCTCATCCAATGAAGATTTTGCTTATTTAATATCATTTCCTATACAAAAACTATGTTATTCAATGCATTTTGAAGCTAAAACACCCCTATGCCAACTCAATTTTGGCCTCTCAGTTTGAAGGGAACTATGTGCACCTTTCAATGCATAAATATAATTCAGCAGCCATGTGGTTGAGAAATATCTCGAATTTTTCGATCACTATAATAGGTCAAACCTAATTCATGAACTTCTTTCTAGTTGCGAGCAATTGATTGAACATGAACTTGGCAACTACGTGATTCAAGTTACTCTCAGTGTTTCTAAGGTATCTGTATCTTTCACTATCCTGTGATATTTCAATTTTTTCTTTCCCCTAACCTGAATTTTCATTCAAGAGCTTAGTTTTAGCTAAACTTATAATTTGTTATGCATTTCACCAAGCTATGATGTATTATTTTTCTTTTTCATAGTATATTTTCTTTTGGTCAAACTAGGGCCCCATACTTGAGTCACTCGTTCAAGCAATCAAACCGCACAAAACTAACTTGCGCAACAATCCATATTCATGGAAGATTTTTTCTTTGAACTATTTTAAGTAGTGATGTACATTTCAACTTTGTTATGTGAATTTTTTATCATCATTATGTAGTTTCTTCTCTAATTTTACTATAAAGTTGTTTTTCTTAGCATTTTGCAAAATTATTCATTTAGTTATGATTTTGGAACTTCATATGTATTAGTATATATATTTGTTAAATGTAGATGGTTATTTTGTTTGTCACTGTATATTTTTCAGATTTTATAATCTCTGATCTTTCTACCATTGGGCAAGTTTATTTTGTCTCCTGATGTAATAGATTATTTAACGTATGAGACTCCCACATTATATTAGAATCACTTAGTTAGACCTTTGAATAATATAAAAAAAGAGTTCTTCCTTTTTTTGGTAATGTTAAATTATTTTAAAATGATGTAGTTATGTTGTTGGGAATTGTCTCTAATTGTTTTATAACAATAATCGGTTAAGACACTATGAGCATTTGATTCAACACGAATCTTTAGTCTCAGTTTTCAACTTTGTCATGTGAATCTTTGATCTTGCTTAGAATCATTATAAACTTGTTCCTAGTTTTATTATAAAGTTTTGTTCTTAGAATTTTGCACAATTTTTCATTTAGTTATAATTTTGAAATTATATATTTATCAGTTATGTACATATGTTTATGTAGGATGCTTATTTTGTTTGTCACTATATAAGAGTTGCTACAAAATATATATATAAATAATTATATATTTTCAGATTTTATATAGTATGTGATCCTTCTATATTAGACCACTTTATTTTGCTGAGAAAATTACATCTCACAACTTATAAATGATTTTAGTTATAAATTTAACGTGATGAAAAATTTTAATTACAAAAATAACATTTTTTCTACCGCATATAAAAATGTAACGCCTTAATTTTTCATAAATTATCGAGAACACCACGTTGTATCATAAGCATAAACATTGTTCTTTTATTGAATGAAAATTTAAAATAAGTAAATGGATCCATGGTTTTACAAAAATTAAAATAATTGTCTTTAACATACTAAAATGAGCAACATTAAATAAAACTTTAAAATAAACATGCTTTAATAAAAATAGGTTCGCTTGATATTCATCGACTATATGGTCTCCACGAGTACATCACGAAGCTTCTAGGTCCACTCGCCACCGACCTTTCTATCTTTAATTGCCTGAAATAACAACATCATAAGGGGTGAGCTTCTAAGCCCAGTAAAGAAAATACAAACAAGAGTTAGTCATGTAATCAAACATATCATAAATTTCACAAGCGTCATAACAAAACTTATTTATACTAATCATACAACATCATAAAACCCTAGGTCATAACATAGCCTAAGTCATAATCATAAATCATAATCTAAATCATAGTTCATAGTCATAAGTCATAGGTCATAAGTCATAATCATAACAATAGGTCATAGGTCATAATAACAAGACAAATATAATAAAAAGTTAAGTGCTTATACAGGGGTGGCAATTAAGCCCCAGACAATAGTCTGTCCTACACCGAACATCAACTTAGGTCCGTCATAAAATTTTGGCAAACGAGCCTACCAGACATAGGCCGTCATACATCATTGGACACCTTAGGTCCAGCCACACTTATCATTTTATTGTACCTGAAATGTTAGGTTATACAAAACATAAACTATGTCATAAACTAAACTACCTAATTTTCCTTACCTTGAGTTTGGAGAGAAAAAGAAAAGATAAGATATTGCTTGCTATAGAAAACATCCAATCAACCTTAAATACAAAATAAGATATTTATATTAGAGCCTTATAATAAAACTATATTTTCAAGAATTTTCTAAACCTCATTAAGTTATACCTTCAACCTAGAACCAAAATGATGAAATCCCGAATCTAAAAAAAAGATCACGAGCACTATAAGGACTATTGTTTTGGCTATGACTATGTAGAGTGTTTATGGCAAAATGGGGAGAGCTTGTGGGACTATGGATTTCAAAATTATGAAAGGATTTTTAGTGTGAGAAAAATGGTGAATGGTAAGTCTCTATTTATAGGCTTTAAACCCCAACTCCCTTCCTTGATTTTCTCTACATTATTCAACTTAAATTTTAAAAATCAAACCTTCCCTCCACTATATGGTTTTCTCCAGCCTAATCTTACTCCCTTCTTGTTGCTACATCATCTCCAAATATGACACATAGTCTCCATTTGGTTCAAACTTTAGTCAAAGTCCAAACTATTATCCTATATCTTGTAACTCTTGACCTTTCTGTAGTAAAATTGACGTAACTATCGTTGTAGAAGTCCGATTTAGGTCACTTTTACACCGTTGGAAAACTAATTTAATTATCTAAAACTTTTTAGAAATACTTGTTTTCTAAAATCATAATATAACTGGGTCAAAACTAGGTCTGAAGTTACAGCACCCTAAAGTTACGAAAACTTCATTTACTTATCTAACTCTTATAGTTCAACTATCACACTACTTTCTCTACTTAGTTATTTGAGTACTTAAATTAAATATTTTAAATCCCCATTTATCTGACTCTCCTTGATACATAGTCACTTAATTCAAATAGATTTAATCTTTCCTATTTTTAAAAATTAAAAAGAGTCAAATTCTTCCTATTTTTGTGCCAAACCTAAGACTAAATTATTTTGGTTTTCATTTTTATCCTAATACTTGGACTTAGTTTAATGTCACATGTTCACTTCTTAAACCATCAAATAACATTTATACTTAATAAAACTATACACTAATTTAATCATATGCTAAAATAATTATAATTATTTCTAAGTTATAAAATCATAACTTAAATAATTTAGATTTAGTTATGACTTAAGTTGTGGAATAAAGATTCTTTAAGTTTAAATTATTACTATTATGAGTAATCAAAATGTTACTTTTGAAAATTTAGAAAAACAGGAAATTCAAAATTTTGGGAATGTTTCCAATTCAAGTATATTATTTTTGAGTCAGATATTTTTTGATGATGTGGCAATACATTTTTCTAAATAAAGTTTTGTAGGTGATTTTTGTAATTATTTTATGTTATATGTATATAATTGTAAAGATCCCTATTTTGGTTCCACATGTAAGACTCATTTGTTACAAGGGATTGAGATTTAGATTGAGATTAAGATTGAGACAATATAATTGAATACCACGATTGGTACCACAAGGGATCGAGAGACTGAGATTAATTGAGAATTTTATCCAGTGTACACTGGATTATATATCCCACCTTAATCCAACTTAAGTTTGATTTTTTTAAGAGTGGTTTTTTTATTTCTTTTTTAATTTATATATGACATTTTTAATAATTAATTTTAAAATATTAATATTATTATTTTAAATAATTACTTAAATAATTTTTTAGTGAAAAATATTTATTTTAAATAAAATTATTATTTAAAATATCAAAAAATTTATTATTTTAATTTTATAAATTAATTATTTATTTATTTAAAAAAATTATTTAAAAAAAATAGACCAATCCAGTACAATACCAAACACAATAATGGATTCAACATAATCTTATTTATTCTAATCCAACCTATTCCTTTTTAGTCTTCTCCAATCCAATATGCATGCCAAACAGGCCTAATGGAACATTTAACTTTTATTTTATACATATATAAACTTGGAGGCACAATAAAAATGAGATAGCAAACCTAACTAAGACTTTATGTGTGCTCAAATTTATTATTACAATGTAGAAACTATGATTTACATTAAAGCCAAATCGAATATGTACTTTTTTATGGGAAATTGTCTGCAAAAAGACTTTATGTATATATAATTGTACTAAGAAGGACCTTAATCCAAAATTTGACAGTTAAAGTACCTTATGTTCATTTTCTTTGACAATGAAAATACATTTCCTCTACTTTCTTTGATAACCATTAAAAATCTTCCATTATCTGTAGCAAAAGATGTTATTTATGTTGGGAAAACTTATATAAGATCTTATTTATTTTCATGTAAATCATATATTAAACAAATTAATATAAGAAAACCTAAAACATATTTCTATAATTGAATTTATACAGAGATAATGATAATGACACTTACATTATATGCAGCGGAATGAATAAGTCATTCCTTCAGTTTCTCTAACCTTTGAATTATTTTTGTCGCAAGGTATCGCCAAGAAACTGAACCGATCTTTTAATTTCTTCACAGTCTTCCAAAGTAGACTAGACTAGAGTGGACAATTCTCAACAAATGAGATAGATATAAAGAGAAGAAGATAATATAATTTAGAGGCTTAGAAAATGACTTTTTGCTGTAGAGGGAATCTAAAAAACTAGAGCATCAAAACTAGATGTCCTGTTCTTCTATTCATCTGTCAGATCGTCTCTTTTCAACTCTCACTTAACATTCCTTTTATAGGCCCAATTAAGTCACTTATTTAATTAAAAAAATCAATAAAATAATAGTTAATATTAGCCATTAGGTGAAAATTCTCATGGGCTTTACGCCCGTGGAATTTCCCATTTAATTATAAGCCCGTTGGACTTAAAATCTAGACCCGTATTATTTTATATTGATTAATTGATTAAATAATTATTTAAATCCTTTATAAAACTAATTATTTATAATTTGAAAATTGATTTAAACTTATTTATTAATTTAGACATCAATTTGTCTTAATTAATAAATCTGCCCTAAAATCTTTTTTCTTCTCTAGATTGTATAACTCTGTGAAACTATCCAAAATTGACATGGTCAACTTTGATAATTCTAATTGATAATTAAATTAATTAATTGAGACTATCTAGATGATTTTATCCAAGATACAGTGGGGACCATGGGCCTATGAAGTCAAGCTCCAATAAGTTATCATAAATTTAACAAATAAATTTACTAACTTGTTAATTCCTCGTGACTCCACTAAATACTCGAAATTGCACTCTTGAATTCATAGAACACTCTATAAGCAATATAGATACATTATTGGTTATCCATTTGTTACACCCAGATTTCGAGATAAGAGGTTATGACCCCGAAAATTGGGCTCGTCAGATGTGAGCTCGAAATATGTGCAGACATCATATGGTTCAACCATTAAACCCCTCTGAAGTAAAGCAACGATCTCGAGGATGTGTAACCTCGGATATTCTCTGAGCTCACGACGGAAATGGCACGACACTTGAATATATCTAATATCGAGTGTCCTCAGGCGAGGTAGTTCGAGCTCGGAGATGACAACCTCGACAGTGCCTACCTATCCCGAGCGTAGCGTGAAGTTGGGTGATAAGTTCGTGATTGACCCATAAGTCCTGACAGACTCAATGCATATCGCTGATCTCAAAGACCTGATGAATCACCTAGGATAGCCCATTACGTGTGAACATATTTATTGTTGTGTAATCCCAATATTTAAGGAATGTCATTTAATCTGTTATCTGTTCCCGATCTTTATGGGACGTTTCCATGTATATATGATATATTGCATTTAATATAATTATTTCAATTGATACACAAAATATTTTCCCGAAATATGTGGGAATAAATTCTGCAACCCTCTCTATAAATAAGGAAGGGATCACCACTTGTAAAAGGGGGGATTTCCGATTTCTTGAGAGAAAGCTCTGGGTAATTCATCTCTGAAGAATTTCCAGAAAACTCAAAGTCTTAATAACACACTCGTGGACTAGGCAGAATTAATTACTGAACCACGTAAAAATTCTCTTGTTTCTCTTCATCATTCATTCGCTCCATTGTTTAATTGCTCTACGATTTAAGTTGACGAAAAACGGCGTCAACACCATTGTTACAACCATAATTATCACTCAATCCTCTATAGACGGTCTACAAAGATATGAGACAAAAATACTGTTTTACCCCTCATTGTATTTTATCCTTAAAACACTTAGTTATTTGTAAATGATATTTCAGTAAACTAATATTAATTACTGAAATGAATTCTCTATCATTTAGCACCTTGAACCAAACTAAAAAAAACCATCATATTACTTCTTCATCAGAAGCTATAGATGCTCATATCTATGATTAACACTCCCACTCAATTATACTACCGAGTTTCCAAAATGTAAGTATGGGCTAGTCCGTAGGGTAAGCTGGTAACGAACAAGTCAAATAACTCAAATAATACAATCAGTTAGAATACTAACCACTCAGAATTGACATTGAGTTGACCTATGGTCAACTATATGATATGACTAGAATAGATAATAACGATATGTTTACTTATCCTATCTACTGTCAATATCGGTCCAGTCCGATATAACGAATACATCGGGTCTTATCTACTTTGCTAATGTTCTGGAAAGAACATAACACTACAATGTGTAAATAGATTATATCGTAGATTGGCAAGTCAATGTAAATCTTGTGCACTGACTAATCTTAGGACTAACTTATTTTGAACATATAATCATATTTATATTCCACTGTGATTATGTCACTATAAATATGATTAGCTATATGCTCAGGATTTAATAGAAGTTTACATTAAACAAATAATTATGAAAATAAAACATGTGAGCAAAGTGATTGACCAAGTAAAAAATGATGTATATTCTTTTATTGATAATAAAATGATATTACAAAGAAATTGAGTTTTAATTAGGGCATAAAATCCCAACAATTTATGCATTACTGTACTAAAAAAGACCTTAATCCAATATATTGTAGGGCTTTTTTCATTAGTATACTACTATTATAAATAAATGATAATAATATTACATATTTTTTTTTTCTATTTTGACTGTTTGTGCAAAAATGAGTCAACCATGGTAGAGACATTAATTGAATTCAAAACTAATCCTTACCATAAATAAAATATCTTCTCATTAATATCACTTTATTCAACTCAATTAACAATAATAATAGTGATATAAATTAAAAAACCACTCTTATAAACAATATCTCTTCTATATAAAAAGTGTGTAGATAACAATTTTTTTTAGTTTTAACTGTTTCTTTTGTTAACTTTAACGGAATAAACTTTTAAAACCAATTGAAAATAAATAATTATTAATTATATTAATATAAATTTAAATATTATAAAATATCATTAGATATTTATTAATTATATAAATATAAATTCAAATGTTATAAAATATTATTATTATAAAAATATTTAATACTGATATTTATTAATTATATTAATATAAATTTAAATTTTAGAAAATAAAATTATTATAATAATATATAATACAAAACTATATATTTAATAATTATATCTGTTAGGAAAAATGTGATTGCTTCAATGAAAATTGTTAAGAAAATACAACTCTAGACTAAATATTACAAATAAATAATGAATGATTAAAATGTGTTACAATTCTATGACTGAAAATACAAATAAACAATATAAGAAATAGAAGAAGAAAATAGAGAAATACAACTCTAAGCAAAATGATATAAATAAAATAAATTGTTTGAAATAAAAGAAATAAAGATTACAACTCTTAAACAAAAATACAAGTAAATAGAACAAGAAGAATATGAAGAAAAGCAACAGTAGAAAATAAGAACAAGAACAAAACAATAAACTCTCACTCACACAACCAAAGTAAAGAGTGTTGGGGATCACCAACTTGAACAAGGTTTGAAACCTTTGTCCAAAAACTTATTTCCCCCTAACTCAAGCACTAAGGGATCTCTCACAGATTTTGGAAATGCTTTCTGGAATAATCAAGCCTCAATGTGATTTCTAGCCAAGTGCTCTAATGGATAGAAAAATTGCGTCTCTCAAGTGAGCAATATGCTCCTATTTATAAAGTTTAGAGACACCCTTTGAATTTCAAATTCCACCAACCCCCATGACTGTTACCAATGATTAAATGGATGTTTATGGAATAAAAACTGAGATTTTGGAGCTATTTGGGTTTTTGGAGCCGTTAAAAAAGAATTGGAAAAATTGAAAATCTTGTCAGATTTTCACCTGTGGTCGCGGCTAGGGACATCAGTGGCCGCGGCCAGGGACATCAGTGGCCGTGGCCACCAACATCCTATGGCCGCGACCACTGACCAGTTTTCAGCACATAATTTTGTGTTGTTTTTCCAAACGGTTCCAACACCCTCCTAATTGATTTTGTAACCCCCAAAACACATTATTGAGGTGAAAATCATATCTCTAAAAGGCATTTCACATATGACTTTAAGAAATTCATCTCAATATTATGTAACAACAAATTTACACAATAAATGGTAATATTTGGAAGTTACAAATTTGTAGCTGAATTTGTAACACCAAACATGTTACATATTTGGATATTTCTAATATATCTAAATATTGTAACTCTCTATTATATGTTACAATATGTGACACTCTTTGTCACATTTGTTTAATCTAAAACATTATATTATAATATAATATAATATTACATTATATTATAAAATAATATAACAATATCAAAATAAATTTAAATGTTATAAAATAGTATTATTATTATTGCTGATGTCGTTTTTGTCAACTTAATTATGTAGAGCAATTAAACAATTAATCAAAAAGAAAAGAAAAGAAAGAGAATTTTACGTGGTTTAGCAATTAAAATATGCTTACGCCCACGAGTTTTTATTAAAGTATGCGTTAAAGCTTCAAGAAAGAGCAATTTCACAGAGTGTTTCTCAGTATAGAATTGTCTGTGAATACAAATGACTAGATCCAGACTATTTATAGACCTGATTACAAAAATATCTTCCCATAAGTTTAGGGAAGTTACAACATGTATTCAAATTTAAATTCAAATGAATGCTCGAATAATAATAATACAATTAAAAGGCATTATTTAAATAAAGATCCAATAAAAATAGAGATTTAATACACAGTTTTAACCAATCCCAAAGAAATAGGGATTTCCAAACAACTTCTCCATTTATGTATTTAACGCGTCTTTGAGCTTGATCACTGCTTCAACGAGTTTTCAAGATCACTCAAAGCCTCGAGTTCATCATTCCAGTTATCGCTTCGAGCTTGCAACTCATGCTTGAGCGCTGATGATGTAGCTATGGAACTTTGTGACAATTTGTACAAGTATAATGCTAACACTTGTTAATCCGGAGTTTACACTTTATGAACCTATATTTTGATGCTATTTATTTATTCTCAAAATTTGTGTGTAACAATTATAATAATATATAATCATAATTTTTATAAAATTTTTCTAGAATAAATATTTAGTAATTATATTAATATAAATTCAAATATATTTTAATTAATTATATCAATATAAATTCAAATGTTATAAAATATTATTATTATAATAGTATTTAATACTAGACTAGATATTTATTAATTATATTAATATAAATTCAAATGTTATAAAATATCATTATTATAATAATATATAATACACAACTAGATATTTAATAATTATATCAATATAAATTCAAATGTTATAAAAAAAAATCTTATTATAATAATATATAACACATAATATATAATCCTAATTTATATAAAATTTTGCTAAAATAAATATTTACTAATTATATTAATATAAATTCAAATATTATAAAATATTATTAATATAATAATATTTAATACAAAACTAGATATTTAATAATTATATTTGTTAACCGAGTTTTTCGGGAACTAGAATTATAAAAGATAAGAGAGCTTAAGAAGAAAGGATTAGAGATAATCACACAAGGGATTTTAAGTGGTTGGGGCGTTAAAGAGCCCTAGTCCATGAGTCAATTGTATTAGAGCTTAAGGAGCTTTAGTAATGGAGTTTTTCTCTGAATTTGAGCAGAGTGTATGCTTACAAGAGAAAAATCGGATCATTTCCATAGTGCACAACTGTTCATATTTATAGGCAGTTGAGTGCTCGGGGTTTGGGCCGGACTAATCCATGCCCAATAAGGGTATAAACACTATTTTCTCACTGATGGAGGCTTAATACAAATGATTTTAATAAATAAAATGCACTAATCAGGGCCCATTGGGCCGCCCTGAGTGTAACCACGCTATAAAACCGACAATAGTACGCAGCTTCAGTCTGATTCGCGTGGGCTCTTAAGGAGATCCAGGGGACAGGATCTGTGAGAGTGGTGGCAGTACGGTTCTGAAATAACGGAGTACATTCCGTATGTAACCTCTTCTGCAGGTTAGTTATGGGGGCAAAACTTCGTGTTTCTCGGGGCGATGTCAGCATCGGGGACAACTTATCATGCCCAACCTGGTTGCCCAGTTTGGGTTCGTTTACTAACATCCATCTTCATTTACTAAGGCCTTGGTTCGTTTACCAGAGCCCGGGTTCATCTGCTACCGTCCAGGTCCATTTTTAGATTTGGAGGAAACAATATCCTTATTGCACCCGGACAACACTATACGAGGGGTTCGGGAAGATGAATCATGCCAACTTCATGGTCACAACTTTCATTCCGGGATAATATTTGGGCTTTACTGATATTTGGGCCGTCGGGACTCACTCCTTCCTTGTCTATTGGGCCTGATCTGGACCTTAAGTCTTTTCAGGGTGGCCCATGGACTCAATGTGCGGAGCCGCGAATGGAGGGAGGAAACAGGGATAACATTTACCCCCCAAACCTTTATCTGTGCTTGTGCAGTGAAGGCTTGCTTCCTTTCCCAGATCAATTCTCGATATCCCAGTTCGTTCCTCAGGAGACGGGTCCATTTTCGTGGGGGATTGATTGCTGGAAACTTGTATACAATGCCTTTGTGTCAGCATCCCTAATCAAATCCCAAAGGCCTGGTCCATTTACCAGGACCCTGGTTCGTTTACGAGAGCCCTAGTTCATTGACTTCAAGGCCGTTTGGGTGAGCCTTGACCTTTCAACTTCATCATGCGATATGCACGCGTTTCCCCATAATTGGTGAGTCAATGGTACTCGCGTCTGACAGGTTTGGAGACATTCTCTTGGTTATTGTGTGTCGGCAGCCAAACGTCAGCGTAAATACCAAAGCGTCCCATCTGTATGGGTGGATCCTTTAATATTTTTGCATTATTGGGACCGTTGGATGGGATAAAATTTGAAAAATCTTTCCTCTGGACCGTTAGATTTGGATGGTGCGAATCATGACTTGGGGAACCCGCGATCTGATACTCGAGTGGGCTAATTAAAGCCCCTGCGTAATTCAGGACCGTCGGATGTGGGAAATTGTCTCGAACCGTTGGATCGAAAACATGTTTTTGATTCTTATAAATACCCCCCAAATTTTCATTTGTAAGTTTTATGCATTCTGAACAATCAAACCCCCAAAGAGACCATTTTATGTTCGAGCTCGCCGACGAAATTCTCCGTTGACTTCTCTGTTTCTGTCACCGTCTCTGTCCAACGCGTCTCATTTCTGTGCCCTCACCTGAAAGTGTGACCTCGGCTCGACCAGTAGACGAACTTCTGTGTCGTCTTCGCCTATTCAAGACCGTCATTTTGCTGTCCCTGTCACCGGAAACACTACACCCTCCACGATCAGCACTTTACAGAAAGTTTCCCAAACCTTTTATTTTTGTTTTCTCGTGCTTATCGTTTTGTGGTATCACATTTGTGGCTATAATAGAGTCGGGGCCACCTTTTAGGGTGGCTCTAGACGTATGTAGAACAAACTGTCTGGGTCGTCCCGGATCATCTCAGGTTCAGGTTGTCCTCGAACAAATGGTAATAGGCCAACTAGGGAAAACTTAGAAAAAATTCTTCCTATTATTTGTTCTCGATCAAGGTTTTGGGGATCTTCAATGATCCCGGATCTGATCCAGAGGGGACTCATCCAAGTAGTTCGTAGGAGAGCCCCCGTACCTTAAGCAACTGTTTTGGGTTTTGGTGCTAATTGCTTGGTTATTTGCTTCTTTTTCTTTTGTTCCCAGATCACCAGTCATGAGTCTCGGCGTTACTCTCCACCTGGAAGAATATGTCCAGTCAGCCCCCTTTGTCCTGGAAGGACACAAACCCCCCAGTGGCAACACATGGGAGATGGACGGGGAGAAGAATTTATTCCGGAACTATAGGATGTTGGACGTTTTGGAGAGGCATTTGGGAGTGGAGACGACTCCCGGACTCTTTTATAACCGCCTAGCCAGGAAGGAGGAAAAGGCTCACACCAGCGTGGGTGAATTCGGGGCCTAAAGCATAGGCCACATCAGTGCAGGAGCCACTCTCCCGCTCCACAACTATTTCACACAGTTTCTGAAGTTTGTGGGGATCGCCCTTTCAGCTTCTGCCCCAAGCTTACAGACTTCTTGCGGGATAGCGTATCTTTTGCGTGGCAAAGGAGATTCCAAAGCCGACCCCAGGGGAGGTGCTATATTTCTATAAGCTGGAGCTGCAGCTTAATGCCAAGGATAAGACTCGGGATGACTTCTACAGACTAAAGCCTCATGGTAATTATCCTACTCCTACCAGCTCCTGGAAGCACCCCCGGATGTCAGACATTATTGGTTTATGACATCCGGGTTCCTTTTGGATAAGAACCCCACGTTGGTGCTGGACTTCCAGTGAGTGGGTAAGTAGTCTTTTCTCTTAACCCTGTTCGTTCTTTTTGTTGTCCACTTTCGACTTACAGTCCTAGATGACAGGATCATATGCTCAGACCCCTCTCACCCAGTCAATCCTTGACCGAAAGAAGTAACACGTCACTTTAAGCGTGGAGATCTGAACGTAGGAGACTACGTAAACACCGCAGACCTATGAACGATTGGGATGTTGGCAGCCAACCAGACAATCGTGGGCCCTAGCCTCCGGGGGCTGCAATGCGAGAAGGACCCGACCTTGTGGGAGGAGCTAGCTCTCGTCCATATTGAGGCCGTGGAGGCCTCGGCCCGGGCGGACGCGACGATGAAGAAAAGGGAGTAGGCCCAACAAACAGAGAGGGCCTCCTCTGAGGAGCTGGATGCCCACTTTGAAGAGGTCCGGCCGAACACGGGGGCTCCCGGGGCCAGTACATCGAGGCAAAGTAATTCACCTTTGCTTTTGACTTATGCTCCTCATTTTGGGGACTTAGTTAGGGATAGGAAATTTTACCGAGGCCACTTGTTCGGGGCCGTCAGAGAAATGAGACCTTCGCCTCCCGTTATCTTAGACCCGGAGACCCTCATGTACTCGTCTGAGTTCCTCCAATATGGTAACTTCCTAGACCTGGACGACATGGGGGACCGAATCTATTCCTTCTCTTTAGGAGAGTTGATTCGAGCCCGAGTTCTAGATAAGGGTTCATCCTGGAGGACCTTAGACTTAATTACCTCTTATCCTTACTTGAATATTTTGCTGACTTTCTTTTTGTTTGTCTTTTTCAGACGCTTCCGACGTGTCCAATCTCGTGGAAAAGATGAAGCAGGCCATGGAGGCCCGGGCGGCCAAGGCTAGGGCGTCAGCGAAGTAGGCCACCAAAGGTGTGCTCAAGAACAAGGTGTTGAACTTGATTCTTGGGGGATCGATGTCGGAGGTGGATGCTGTCGGGGAGACTCCAACCGCGATCCCTCCCCCGATGGTACGTGTTGAAGCTGCCTCGTCTCAGCCTGCTCATCCTCTGGTCATCGACTTGGAGCGGGAGCCGTTGGCAAGCCGGGGGTCAGAGAAAAGAGTTGCGGACCCGGCTGCTGATGAGTCCGCGAACCGGGCCAAGAGGGCTAAGACTAAGGACTATTCCTTGGCCGAGAAATCTTCCAGGGAAAGCCAGCTTGCTGTCCAGGAACTCCCAGAGGCTCCCATTCTCTCGGTTAATCTGACTTTCCTCGAGGAAGGGGACCTAGTCCTCCGGGAGGATAGGTTGAATATGGTATCCCGGGCCTGGGAAGATGGCCGGGACAGGCGGGAGGAAGTCTACAGGGCCTTGATGACCCAGCGCAAGGTGGAATTCGCCGAGCCCCCGACTGCTTTCAGTGCCCCTCAGTCGATCGTGGACTGGCTCGTTGCTGAGACCGGTGGACATGACCCCGCTTGCTGCGGATCTGCTGGACCAGGTTGGGACTACCATGTCCAACCTCCAACTGAAACGATACGACATCGTGGCCAACTGGGACGCCCTGTTCATCTCCCAGGCCATCCGTCACCAGATCACCACTGTAAGTTACATGCCCATATTTTCCTTTGCTTCTTATATTTTTAACTCGTATGTCTTCTAACTTTGATTTGTTCCAGTATGCCTTGCTAGCCCATCGGAATGCCGATTTAGTGGCGGAGATAGTGATGAAGCTGGAGACGGGCCAACTGGAGTTGGAGGGGGCTATGAACCAGCGGTAAGCCACCAGAGAAGCCCTAACCAAGGAGGTCGCTTGGGCAGAGGCCCTGGCTAAGGAGGTTGCCCAAGCCAAAATGGACCGCGAGGAGGCCGCCCGGGCTCGGTTCCAACTTGAAGAGACTCTGTCCCGAAAGGAAGCCGACCATAAAAAGTTGGTGGATAGCCTGGAGGCAGAACTTCTTCGTGTTCGGGGCTCTGAGGCATCATCTAAGATCCTCATGGAGACAGCCGAAGCCCAGTCTCGCCAGGATCGGGAGAAGATCACCACTCTTGAATCTAGAGTCCTGGTCCTGGACAATCTGCTTTTGTAAGTGGTGAAAATGCACGAGGAGGCCCGCCAAGGAAAAGAGTAGGCAAATGCCTTGTTGGAGGCCACCTTCGATGAGGATATCTACATGGCCTGACTCCAAGACAAGAACATGAACCTCTTGCTTTACCCCGATCCCATCGCGAAGAGAGCTGAGTTCGAGGCTAAGGAGAAGGCTGACGCGGAGCCCTTGGCCAAGGAGGAGACAGATGGAGCCAACCCGGAGGCATCAGGGCACGGCGAAGACTAGGCCCGAGTCTTTTACTTGTTTTTTTTTATAACACTTTTATGGACATGCGTGCATCCAAGACAATTTTTATGTGTATCTATTTTATCTCTTGCACAAGTTTTTCCCGTTCCATCGTTATAATTTCACTGAGTGTTTTACCACCTTGCATGAATGAGTTGAATGTTCGGTCCTGGTTCCAACAGCCAGGACCATTGGGGAAAAGTTGTAGAAAACGTTTGTCTCATCTGGGGACCCTTGTTCAGGTCTTTATAGCCTGGAGTGAGTCATCCCGACTTTATAATACGGGCTCCAACGGCCTGGACCATCAGAGATCTTTTTTTAGGTTTTAACTTATTAACTCAGTTTAACCCTGCTGTTCAGGTTCCAACAGCCTGGGCCACTAGGGAGTTAATAATTGTCACCAAATTTATTTGTCCTGATTTTGGTGCTCAAGTTCCAACGGCCTGGGCCATCGGAGATTAGTTGATTAGCTTATTTTAGACCTATGGGTTAGGTTCCCACGACCTGGGCCATTTATAAGACTAATTTTAAATAACTTATACCTAGGAATCACGTTCTAATGGTTCTGGGACATTATAGAGAAGACGTGGACGAGTATTTGGTTATTGGGGACCGCACTTGGTCAACCGATTTTCAAGTTTTTTATATCCCCGGACCATGCATGTCCGAGTTAGGATTAGGGCTGGTCCACATATCCTACTGGATATTATACCTCTGGACCATGTATGTCCGGGCCAAGACTAGGCCTGAGCCTTAAGTCCTATTTGGTTTGAACCCCCTAGGCCATGTATGTCAGGGTTAGGGACTAGGCCTAAGCCTTGCGTCCTATCGGGCTTGTACCCCCCAGACCATGTATGTTTGGGTTTGGGACTAGGCCTAAGCCTTTCGTCTATCGGGTTTGTACCCCTCGGACCTTGTATGTCCAGGTTGGGACTAGGCCTAAGCCTTGCATCCTTTTTATTGGGGTTGGGTTTCTGCTACCCCCAGTCTGTACGGTCTGGAATAGGACTAAACTTTGCGTTTTGTATCCTTTTTTTGTTCTCGAAATTGTTCGTACAGATGGTTATCCCCCCCCCCCCCCCAAGTGAGCGAAGACTGCAGTCTTGGGTCACTTGTTTGTGAAGATGGACACGAACTTTCATTTCATTTCATTACAATATTTCTTTATGATGTTTTGTACACATCATTTTCATTAAATAAGAAACTGCCCTGGGGCGTACATTGTTTAAAAGAAAAATTAAAAACAGGAACATGTCCTCCTGACTATTGATAGTACTTACGGAGGTGTTATGCGTTCCAGGCACTTGGGACCTCTGTTTCATCAAGTCGCCTTAAGCGATATGTTCCCAGACATACTTCATGTTGGATTTCGTACGGTCCTTCCCAGTTTGGGCCCAGAACCCCCACTCTCGGATCTTGGGTTGCAGGGAAGACTCTTCTCAAGACCAGATCATCGGTTTCAAACCTTCGGCTCTTAACTTTAGAGTTGAAGTGTCGGAAAATCTTTCCTTGATACATCTTCAGCTGAACTTGGGACTCTTCCCGGATCTCTTCAATGAGGTCTAAAGATTCTTGGAGTAAGGCGTGGTTCTAGACGGGATCGTACGTGTCCTGTCGGTGGGACGAGATAACTGTTTCTACTGGGATGACTGCTTCGCATCCGTACACCATGAAGTAGGGAGTATGCCCGGTAGACGTTCTTACTGTGGTCCGGTATGCCCATAGTATGCGCGACAACTCTTCCGCGCACTTGCTTTTGCAGGCTTAAAGATTTTTCTTCAATGTTCCCTTCAAAATCTTGTTCACGGCCTCTGTTTGTTGGTTTTTATTGATCAAATAAGAGATTATGCGCAGCGGAACAACAATCAAATTGTCAGATTAATCCCATAAGATTTCTAGATCTACTTCTTCACACTCATATATATATTGAATCAAGGACAAGAATAGAAAAATTACCTCAGGTCCTTCCTTGCTGCTATCTTTTCGTATGGCTGAATCCTTGAGATCTCACACCAAGATCTTCCAAAATGTTCTCAGGCACACAAAGAACGAGTGTGGGCTTGCTATACAAATAATAGGCAATCACTATTTATCAGATGTTCTCAACACATGAGATCTGATAAAGTTTGGACCTAGGTTTTGTGAAGAACAATGACCTTTGTTTTTGTCACTGTTCTCTTTCTCTGAGAGAATCCTAGATATTTTTCTATCCCTGAAAACTTATGTTCTGTGAAAACTGATATCCAATATATTAAAATATTTGTTATTTTAAACAAATTCAAAATAACTGATCAGTTATCAGATTTTTGTTTAAATAATAATATTTTAATCATATTAAAATATCTCATTATTTATTTAATATTTAAATAACTAAAATTGTGGAATCAAGAGACTCAGTCCATCTCTTATGCATGTAGCATAGTGCCTGTGCACTGTGCACACGTGTACCACATGCATGTGCAGGCATGTGATTTTTTCCAATTTTTATTATTATTTAAATACCAAAAATCCCAAAAATAAATTAATTCAAAATTAATTATATTTTTATTAAATCAAATAATTAATTAATTCTTAATTAATTAATTACACATAATTAAACAATAATTATGTCTGATACATAGAAAAATATTTTACTTATCACATAAGTCCTTTTTGCTCATTTTTGTATTTGCCTTTGACAGTGATTGTTTGAGCCATTTCGGGGACCATGGACCTATAACATTAAGCTCCAATAAATTGAAACTAAATAATTAAACTATTTAATTATAATAGTTAATTTATTAATTATGATATTACTCCACTATAAATTCAGAATTGCACTCTTTATGTTATAGATATACTTTTACAGAAATCTTTTTCTTAAGTCGTCCATTGATATAACCATCTTACAATAGTTCAACCCTCTAATTAATTAGTTCATAAATTAGAATGGAAGAATTACCATTTTACCTTTCTAATTTACTTCTTATTCCTTAAGTACCATTAATTCACTAGTGAATAATTAATCTATAATCTAATTATAGATTTGAGCTCAAAATCATTCAGTTCCAGAATTAACCCTTAAGGGAACTGATATACGATCCGTTAGGAAAGATTAGATTCCGTATTGTTGATACATGTTCCCAGCCATCCATGATATTAAATCTCCAAAACAAAAGTCATTAGCCTCATTCTTTGAAGAGACCTTAACGAATGAATCAAAAGATTTAATAAACATGAATAGGAGTTCATGAACACTCAGGATTTAGGTTGATCTATAAATGATCATCAGTTATGATATGAATTACAAGTCTTTATTGTTAAATGGTTTTTGGATAAAGACTTTAATTCATATCGGTCCATGTCATATATATAATCATATTATATAAAGCACCTTTACGAAGATGTCTTACCACATCAATAATCCGAATCTAGATTATTTGTATCATTATGATACTCAGTAAACCGTACTTACAACTCCAATTAAAGAATTCCATAACTTTAATTTGTTGTTGTTGACTATTTTTATTCATTCATGTGATCTTAATTCTCTCGTACTAATACAAGATCACATCCTCAATAATGAATATGGAATTTTTCTGATATTTACAAAATTATTCAAACAATAATTTAACAATCTAAATATGACAATAATAATAAACCATTGTATTTATTTATTCACAGAAAAAACAAATGTCTTTACATGCTTTTAGGACACACTCCTAACACTGTTTTCCCGTTTGCTTGAGGCCTTGCAACTACGAAGAAGCTTTTGATGATGCCATATCTTTCACAGAAGTTAGTGAAGTGGATGCTGTCAAGTTGCTTCCTGTTGTCGGACACGATCTTGTGAGGGAAGCCATATCGACACACAATGTTGTTGAAGATGAAGTCCAGGGCCTTTTTTGAGGTGATGGTGTTCATGGGTTCCGCCTCGACCTACTTGGTGTAATAATCTACGGCCACGATGGTGTACTTCACACCACCCTTCCCAGTCAGGAGCGACCCTACTAGGTTGATACCCTACACCGCGAAAGGCCAAAGACTGGTCATTAGGGTTATTTTCGTTGGAGGGGATCACGGGATCTTCGCGTACCTTTGGCATTGTTCACACTTGCGGACGTAATCGATACAATCCTTCTTCATTGTTGGCCAGAAATATCCTTGCCTTAGGATTTTCTTGGACAAGCTGAGTCCGGCTGTGTGATCTCCGCAGAAACCTTCGTGCACCTCATGCATGATCGCACTCATTTCAGTCCCGGATACGCATCGGAGGTATGGCATGGACAACCCTTTGCGATAGATTTTACCTTCTATCATGAAGTATCTGGGGGCCTGGTACTGAAGCTTTCTGGCCACTGCCCTGTCCACGTGTAGCCCCCTGATTGTTAAGTAGAGCATGATAGGTCCCATCAAAGACGTGGAATAGTCTATGGCTTTGATCTTGGGGGCTTGAATACTTGATGCGGGAAGATGGGAATCGGGACAAGCCCAAAAAGCTCTGCCTCGGCATCTGTGGCCATTTTTGCCAATGTGTCTGCAAACACATTTTGTTCCCTGGGGATCTGGCGGATGGAATACTTCTTAAAAGATTGAAGCAGCTCTCGAGCTCGTGTCACATAAGCAGCCATCTTTTCCCCCTTCGTTTGGTGTTCCCCTGAGATTTGTCTGACAACTAATTGGGAGTCGCTATATGTAAAGAACGCCCTAGACTAATATTTACAAAACATTCGCATAACATGATTTATAAAAGAATACCATCCATTATTAAAGTCTCAGGGGGACTTATTTAAAATCATGCAAGTTGGCGCCATAAGTTTAAAATAAAACATAGGTTTTTATGCAAAGTTCAAAGAAAACCAAATAATTTAAATAACAGAGTCCCACTGATAATTTAGGAAAGTCTCTTAAAAACAAAACATAATTTAAATGGCGTTCTACGTTGATCGTTTTATCGTCCATAGGATTGCCCCACGCCATACACCCCATGATGAAAGAACTCCTCACGTCACCACGCGTGCCATAGAGAAAACCTATTTGCTACCTGGAAGGAAAGTAAGGGGGGTGAGCTAAAAGCCCAGTAAGGAAGTACAAACAAATAAGCAAGTAAGAAAACAACAAACAACCAAACACTAACGTTCATCTAACACATCATGGTATATCATAACATAATCGTAACATTTCATCACATCATAACATAAACGTAACGTTTCATCATATCATAACATAAATGTGACATATCATCATATCATAACATAAATGTGACACATCATCATATCATAACATAAATGTGACATATCATCATATCATAACATAAATGTGACATATCATCATATCATAACATAAATGTGACATATCATCATATCATAACATAAATGTGACATATCATCATATCACAAACATACAACATACATGATGAGCATGGAACGCTAGTTGTCCATGTCACCCTATGAGGTAAACAGGAGATCACTGGTCCTTGAATAACCTCGGCGCGTCCGCCCTAGGAGTCACGTCTCAATGTCCTTAGTAACTCGTTCGATGTATCTGACATCGTAATCTGTTTGATGTATCTAACATCGTATTCTGTTTGATGTATCTGACATCGTAACTGGTTTGATGTATATAACATCCATACACATATCACATTCAACATATCATCACGTTAAGGCATTCATAATTCATAACAATTCATTCATACAACAGTCTTACCATTCATAGCATAAAATCATAGAATCTATCTAACTTCCTTACCTCAGGTCCAAGCTAAGCATTTCACAATCTTTCAACGAGCCTATATCATAATCAAAATAACGTTTCTTAGGTTCATAAAATTACTATTTTGCCCTTCCATACAACTCATGTGTGCATGGGCCATGCACTCATGATAACAGTTACACTAAACATGCAATTATCGCCAAAAGAATAATGCTCGTTCTACCCATTTTACTAACATGATTGTTTTATAAAAATCTCATAGTTGAATAATAATCATGATTTTGGACGTAAAAGTTGATTTGCATGTAACATGCATACGTGGGAACATTGCGTAATAAAGACGTTTTTCAAAAACGATAATTCTACATTTCTTTTATTATTTTAAAATTCATAGACATATTACACGCTTTATTTTCTTAAAACTTCTAAGTTGATTAAATTTCTCAAAAACTTTATTTTATTTTTTTATAAATTTATTTTATTTTAGCTCAAAATAAAATATGTGACATTTTCATTAAATAAATATTAATTTACCAAGAATTACCCAACAAGCTTGGATTTAATTAAAATACCTATTTTAATATGTTTCTTTAGAAAAATATATTTTATCATTGTGTTACAAAAATGATGTGAAAAATATATTTTAAGTGTGGAATAATACATTTTGATTTAATTTATTTAAGACTTAGTTTTTAAGTAGCAAAAATCCATATGTGACAATTTAATAACAATTGTTAACCTTTTTAAAACAAACTTTCAGCTACCATTTATTTTATTCAAAAATCACAAATAAATAGAGTCTAAATATTTTTCCCATTCAAAATAAATGAAAAAAAATCATTACTTATCAAAATATGCATTCATACCATTAAAATATCATTTTTCAATATTACCATAACTTAGGAAAAACAATTTATTCCAAAAATTAATCAAATTCATTTTTAGTGAAACTTACTTCATATTTTATTACAAAATTCCAGCAACTATTATTATCATTAAAAATCACCATATTCAAGTTTATAAACCCATATTTTCCCAAAACTCAATAAAAATTCTGTAGGAAATTAATTGAGTAAAATATCATAACATGAGACTTAAAATCCTCTTTTAATTTCATAAAAATTAACATATTCATCAAGAACATTATTTATGCATGCAACTCATATTTTTATCAACTTTTACCCAATTATTTACAAAAAAAACATCAAGCTTAATTCTTTATAAAACTCAACTTTTGTCTCAAAAATTACATAAAATCATACATGCTTAAAATCTCATTATACTCTTATAATATGCATGATTCTAATATCACTAACATATTCACATGAATCCTTTTAAAAACCATTTGTTGCAATTCCATGAAAACCAACAAAACACTATCAATAAAATAACATATAGTAATTTATAAGCACCATATTCACATATGCCTTATATTAACCTAACATGTTTCTATCATTATTTTCATGCATATTATAATTTAATCATTCAAAATATAACATGCATCTAACAAAATTTCATGATCAAGATATCAAGATTGCCACTTATTCTCTTACCCATATAACATAGGTCCTAAAACATGGATCTAATATATTGTAAATCACACAACATCACACAAAATATCAAGAACACCCTTGGGTAAGCCTAGGCCGAAATCACCACACATGCACTCATAGATTATCACCACTTTTATGCATATCAAAATCAACATCACAACCCTTTAACACAAATCATACTCTCACAATATCCAAATCCTATACATCAATCCTACCAAAATCAACCATTAGCATTATTAACAAAACCTCATAGACAACCCACCAAAAACAAATATAAGGGCTAAGAAAAGGCCATTACCTCTCTTGATTGTAAAATCAAGAACACAAAAGATCAATACCCAAACTCCACACCCTTGTTCAAGCCTAGGGTTTTTATTGGAAAACCACCATGAGGAGAAAGGAAGAACCCAAACACACACAAAAAAATAACACAAATCAATATCATATTATCAAATAAAGAGATTATGCAAAAGAGAAAACAAGAAGACATACTCTAGGAGGGGCTCCTCCTCACCTTCTCCTTCCTTCTTCCTTTCTTTCTTTCTTCCTCTCTCTCTCTCTCTCTCTATACACGCCACTCTCTCTCTCTCTAGGTCACGACAGCCACACACAAGAGCAATGGCTCTTCTCTCCTTTCATAACCCTTTATCAAAATCCTCCCATAAAGTCTCCCCTAACACAATAAGGTAAGTTTCCATTTCCCATTTATTTTCTCTTAATTCCTCTTTATTTTAAAAAGATATAAAGGAACAAAATGATCATGCCTATCCCCAATTATGGTCTTCAATTTTTTATTTTTATCATTTTAAGGAAATCCTTCCTTTCCCACTAGGTCACACGCCCAACACTCTTCTTCCTTTTTTTTTTTTTTATAAATAAATTAACCCAATTAAAATCTAAAATAAGGAAGTATAAAATGTGTAGAAAAATCTACACATGTGCACCATGCCACCATGCACTAGCACACACTAAATCACTAGGGTGCATTACTATCTATCATGCACCTTAGTGCATTCCACCATAGCTCACATAATTACCTCAATTGTCACACTTAAATAAAATGTAACACTAATAGTAAAATAAACATGTTACACATTTATTCACTTATTAAATTAATTAACCAAACAATTCTAACAAATAAATAAAATAATAAACAATCAAATAAAACAAATAATCAACCAAATAAAATAACAACACTTAAATAAAACAATTCATCACACTTAACATTTAAATCAAGTAAATCACAAAAATTTAAATAATCTGAAAAAAAAAATTTTGGTGCACTACACTATAGACCTCCAGACTTACTGCCCCTACATCCTGGGCCAGACGTAATCTGGCCAGCATGGCCTCGTGCTCGGCCTCGTTGTTCGATGCATCAAACTGGAAACGTAGGGCACTTTGCAATTGGTGTCCTTGTGGTGACATTAAGATTATCCCAGCCCCGACTTAGTTTTCGTTCAAGGCCCCGTCTACGAAGACCTTCCATAAGGGTGTTATGTGGTCGATGGGATCATCATCTTCAGTGTTCCTGGTACACTCCGCGATAAAGTCGGCCAGAACCTGCCCCTTGATTGATATCCTGGGGACATATGCAATGTCAAATTGACTCAGTTCCATGGCCTACTTTAGGAGTCTCCCCGATGATTCGAGTTTTTGTAACACTTCTCGTAAGGGATGGTTGGTCAGTACTCTTATGGCGTGGGCCTAAAAGTAAGACCTAGGCTTCTGGGATGCAATTAGTCAATTTTTCGATCAATGGGTATCTGGACTCCGCACCCAATAACATTTTGCTTACGTAATAGATCAGGAGCTGGGCCTTCTCTTTTTCCCGGACGAGCGCGGCATTTATGGTGTGTTTGGTCACGGCCAAATAGAGGTACAACGACTCCCCATCCGCCGGCTTTGCTAAGATTGGCGCTCGGGCCAAATGTTCTTTCAGTCTCTAGAAAGCCTCTTTGTATTCGGCCGACCATTCAAACCTTTGGCTTCCCCGAAGGATGTTGAAGAACGGGATGCATTTGTCCGTGGCTTTTGAGACAAAATGGCTCAGGGCAGCTATTCATCCTATCAAGCTCTGAACATTTTTGTGCTTCCATGGCGAGGGCATATTGATCAATGCTTTGATCTTGTCCGGGTTGGCCTCTATCCCTCAGTAGCTTACTATGAAGCCCAAGAACTTCCCGGATGCCACACCAAAGGTGCACTTCTTGGAGTTCATCTTCATCTTATACTTCCGAATGATGACAAACGCTTCTGCCAGATCATCGACGTGTCCTCCGGAGGTTTTGGACTTGATCAGCATGTCATCTATATAGACCTCCATATTCCTTCCCAGCTGGGCTTGGAGCATTCTGTTGACGAGCCATTGATACGTGGCTCCGATGCTCTTGAGTCTGAAGGGCATGACAATGTAGCAGTACACCCCCTTGTCTGTCTAGAAGCTGGTGTGTTCCTGGTCTGCTACGTGCATCAAGATTTGGTTATAGCCTGAATAAGCGTCCATGAAGCTCAAGATCTCGTATCTGGACGTTGCATCTACCATTTGGTCGATCCGGGGTAGAAGGAAACAATCTTTGGGGAAGGCCTTGTTGAGGTCCATGAAGTCGATGCAAGTTCTCCACGTCCCGTTTGGATTGGGCACCAGCACCGGATTGGCTAGCCATACGGGATACAAGGCTTCCCGGATGAAGTTGATCGAGGATAACTTCTCAACCTCTAACTTGAGGGCCTCTGCCCTCTCCGCCCCCAGAGGTCTCCGTTTCTGCCGAACCGGAGTTGCGCCCTCATCGATGTTCAGGGCGTGGCAGATGATGTTACGGTCTATCCCTATCATATCCGAGTGTGACCAGGCTAGGACGTCCTGGTTCTCTTTCACTCGGGCGGTGATGGCAGCCCGGACCTTTGCATTCAGGTTTTTCCCGACTTGGATTACCTTGGTCGGGTCGGTGTCGCTGATGCACACCTCTTTAATTTCTTCCATGGGCTCCAATGCGCGGTCCGCCCCTATCTGTCGATCTAGTTCGTCTTCCTCCCGGACCATCCTTCGTGCCGGGTGAGGAGGCGGGACCGGATCAACATTTTCCTCTTCAAGAGGTTCTTCGCGGACCATATAAAATGGTTGGGCAGACACGTGGTAACACTTCCGGGCGCTCTTCTGGTCTCCCCGGACCGTTCCTACCCCTCCGTTGTCGCAGGGGAACTTCATACAGAGGTGGAAAATGGAAGTGATGGCACCGAAATCGACCAGTGCGGGCTGACCAAAGATGACGTTGTATGCAGTGGGGCAGTCCACCACTATGAACATACAGAATTTGAACGAGCCTTGGATCTCGTTCCCCAACGTCACAGGAAACTGGATCTTCCCCATTGGGAGTATTGAATCTTCGTTGAACCTGTAGATCTAAGTTGGGCACGAGGCCAAATCTGCCTCAGTCAAGCCAATCGCGATGAAGGCGGGCTTGAACAAAATATTGACAGAACTTTCGTCATCCACCAACACTCGAGACACCATTTTGTTGGCGATTTGGGCATTGATGACCAGAGGGTCATGAAGCGGGAAGTGGACGTTCTGGGCGTCTTCTTTTGTGAAAGTGATGGGGAGATTCATCAACTTCGGCCGTTGAGCCAGGTCTGGACCAAGGCACATACCTCTTGGTCATGGTCAAGCTTGCTGAGATTCCGCTTTTGATCATTCCGGGATGGTCCCCCAAGGTGCGGACTGCCCGAGATGGTGGCTGCGTGACCATCTATTTGTGGGGGTGCGGTTCCAGAGGGGAAAGGCATCTCGGGTATGGGTGCCTGCACAATTGGGGCCCCCTGGGGTGCCTGTGCTCTCGGGCCTGTCGCGTATCCTCCCTGGGGAGGTTGGTACGATCTAGATGCACTCGGGATCACGGGTTGTCCGGGAGCCGCTGGCAGTCCCGGAACACCCACGGGCATCCTCACCCACTGGTGGAGATGTCTCAGCTTGATCAAATTCCCAATCTCGTCTTTCCACTGACGACACTCGTCGGTCGAGTGACCCACGTCTTTGTGATACGCACACCTCTTGTTGGTATCCCTCAAAAGTTTTCCCCCTTTGAACATGGGGGTGGGTTTCTGGTAATGAACCGTCCTCTTCGTGGCCAGGTATATGTTTTCCCTGGTATCCACCAAGTTGGTGTACTTTGAATATTGGGGCTCGTAGCCCCTCTTGCTCTTCTTAGAGGGCTCGGACCGGTTCTGTTCTTACCCGATCTCTTCCCCCGGGAGGGGTTTGCGCTTACTTTCGTCCCCCCCCCCCCATCTGGGATGACTGAACTTCGCCGGAACAAGCACTATACCCAACTGGTGCCATCCCATACCTAGAAAATGGGGTGGACTAGGCCGGCACGTATCTTGAGGAAGCAGGATCGTAGACCGTTGGGGCTGTGAAAGTCATTCCAGGAGTACCCGTCGACCCTGGCGCCACCGGGGGTGTAGAATAGTGAGGGGCCGGGTACTGCATCCCGTACCCGGGAAAATTTTGGGCACTCGGCTGGGGAGACGGCTGCCATCCGAATGCCTGGATCCGGGCCTCGCAGTTGATAAATCCTTGTGCCCTCCTTATGAATTCTTTGAGGGTGGCCGCCTTACTGCGCTGCATGTCGTCCCAGAGAGGGGACCCGGCTCAGATCCTGGACTGTAGGTCCACCAGGCACTGCCCATCGTCCACCTTGGTTTTTGAGGCCTCTTCTGTGAAGCGCTGGATGTAGGCCCTCAGAGTCTATGTCCGGAGCTGTTTAATGTTAGCGAGGGTGCTGATCTGCATGTCCATCCTCATGGTGGCCACAAGCTGCTTGCGGAACGCCGACTGTAATCCGAACCAGGATTGGATAGATCCTGGCTTGAGCATTTTCCACCACTCTTCTACGGGTCCATCTAGAGTGATTGAAAAACTGAGGCATTTTCCGTTGTCATAGACATGGGCTACGATCATTAACTGATTGTAGCGGGACAAATGGTCCCTGGGGTCTGTGTTACCGATATAAGCGGGCAGATTCGGCATTTTGAACCCCTTAGGGAGCACCACATCCAGGATGTGTTTGGAGCATGGTTCCTTTTCCTCTTCTTAAGAATCGGAACCTCCCCCCTATTTTTTATGACCCTTTCATTCCTCCTGTCATTGAGGTTATTCCTCAGATCTCCCCCTCGGGGGCAAATCTTCTCCTTGCGGGTCTGCTCTTTTCGGGCATTTAGACTGTCGCGCAGGTCTATCCAGGACATGTCATCCCCTGAACTAATGGCTTCCAGCTCGTCAACATGCTGGCGCCCTCGGTGATCTTTATTGACGGAGGCGCTGTGGTGGAAACGCTGCTCCCGTTCGATCTGTCTAGGGACAGCTCGGAGCTTATTACCTTGCGAGCACATCCCTTGCGGATCGATCAGATGATCTCGTCCTGGGAGAGGACACATCTTCTCTTTCCTAGGGAGCGATCCTGGGTTGGCCCCGATTTTCGTGACGTGATGAGTTTTTCTCTGGGGGTTTGCTTGGGCTTTCCCTTTTTCTTGAGCCGGGTTAGATGGGCCGACTCCGGGATCTTGTCCCGGAGGGGGGGGGGGGATAGGCCTCGTATTCTCAGGCACGCCAATCCTAACTGGTGGAGCTGACGATCGTATTCCTGGAGGAGGAACAGCTGGAGGATTGGCCGCCAATCCTTGGGTAGCAATGAAAGCCTGCATGGCCAGGAGGGATTATTGCATTTGGCGGGTGGCTTCTTTCTGTTAAGCTATTCTGGCCCCTGTATCCAGGACTTGTTGTCTCAGTTTAATCACCTCTGGGTCCTCCTGGTCAGGGTCTACTTCTTCTTCAGGGATCACAGGATCCTCAGTTTCGTGATCATGGTATCCCCCTTCATTTTCCTCATCTTTCTCATAGTAACCTTCCTCGTAATCTACCTCGTCTTCATAGTTCTGGGACTCGTCAGGCTGGGGCATTTGATAAGGTGTATCCTCAGGTTGATTTTGAGGGAGAGGTTGACTGGGCAGTGGCTCTCCATTGCCTTGTTCTTGGTGAGCAGGATCGAATGTAGTATGTCTCATGTTCACCATTGTTGCAGATATTCAATATCTTCCTTTTTTTTTTTTGCAAAAGCTTTCTTCGGCTCTCAATGAAAGCACCAAAATGTTTAACGAGTTTTTCGCAAACTAGAATTATAAAAGATAAGAGAGCTTAAGAAGAAAGGATTAGAGATATTCACACAAGGGATTTTACGTGGTTGGGGCGTTAAAGAGACTTAGTCCACGAGTCAATTGTATTAGAGCTTAAGGAGCTTTAGTAATGGAGTTTTTCTCTGAATTTGAGCAGAGTGTATGCTTACAAGAGAAAAATCAGATTCTTTCCACAGTTCACAGCTGTTCATATTTATAGGCAATTGAGTGCTCGGGGTTTGGGCTGGACTAATCCGGGCCCAATAATGGTATAAACACTATTTTCTCACTGATGGAGGCTTAATACAATAGATTTTAATAAATAAAATGCACTAATCAGGGTCCATTGGGCCGCCCTGAGTGTAACCACGCTATAAAACCGACAACAATATGCAACTTCAGTTTGATTCGCGTGGGCTTCTAAGGAGATTCGGGGGACAGGATCTGTCAGAGTGGTGGCAGTACGGTTCTGAAATAACGGAGTACATTCTGTATGTAACCTCTTTTGCAGGTTAGTTATGGGGACAAAACTCTGTAACGCCCCATGTCACTATGGCTGCTTCCTGGAATAACGACTGGCCCTACAAACAAACACAAGTCTTTCCAGCGTGCTTTGTTCTCACTCGCACGCTTCATGGGAAAACTTCCCGGGAGGTCACCCATCATGAGACTACTCCAAGTCAAGCACGCTTAACTTTGGAGTTCTCAAGTGATGGGCTACCGAAAAGAAGATGCATCTTGTTGGCATAGGTAGTACCCATCAATCCATTTAAGCCATATTCAATTGTGTAGTCTCATACCTACACAGTCTTAGAATCATCACACTTGACCTTCCCTAGGTGATGTGGGATTGCACAGTTTTTACCTGGTCTTTCCCCCTACGGATCACAGGATTCTGACTATCACAAAACTCCGTGTTTCTCGGGGCGATATCAGCATCGGGGACAACTTATCATGCCCAACCTGGTCGCCCGGTTCGGGTTCGTTTACTAACATCCCTCTTCATTTACCAAGGCCCTGGTTCGTTTACCAGAGCCCAGGTTCATCTGCTACCGTCCCGATCCATTTTTAGATTTGGAGAAAACAATATCCTTATTGCACCCGGACAACACCATACGAGGGGTTCGGGAAGATGAATCATGCCAACTTCATGGTCCTGGCTTTCATTCTGGGATAACGTTTGGGCTTTACTGATATTTGGGCTGTCGGGACTTACTCCTTCCTCGTTTATTGGGCCTGATCTAGGCCTTAAGTCCCTTCAGGGTGACCCATGGACTCAATGGGCGGATCCGCGAATGGAAGGAGGAAGCGGGGATAACAATATTAATATAAATTCACATGTTATAAATATTAATATTACAACAATATATCATACATAATAAATACATTAGATGTAAGTGTTGCGTGCGTACAAATAGTACGACTGTGTAACCAAATAAGAAATTAGAATAACATTTTTCTTCTGTCAAGAATAAGCAAATTCTTCTCCAATAATTGATGTGTGATTTGAGTAATATCATGAATGTTTGTATCTTAAATAGGGTACGTAGTTTATGATCTAAAATGTTATCATATTATTATTATTTTTTAAAAAGACAATAAAAAAATATTTTGGTTTAATTTTTCTTATGTTTATGTCATTCTTTTATATATAATATTGTTTGTTTATTTAAAATTTATATGACTATCATAAAAACTTAAGAAAAATAATTAATATTTTTTTAAAATAAAACTAAGCAAACGTGCATTCCACGTTGCTTGCACATAGTATATATATATCTATTTATATAAAAAAAAAGTGTGTATATAATGAAAATTCTTAGTTTTAATGAATTTTTTTTTTGTTAACTTTAACAGAATATTATAAATATTTAACAGAATATACATTTAAAACTAATTAAATTTAGATATTTATTAATTATATTAATATAAATTCAAATATTATAAAATATCATTGTTATAATAATATTTAATATAAGACTACATATTTAGTAATTATATTAATATAAATTCAAATGTTATAAAATATCATTATTATAAGAATATATAATACAAGACTAGATATTTAATAAATATATTAATATAAATTCAAATATTATAAAATATTATTATGATAATAATATATAATATATAATCCTATTTTTTTTTACTAATTATATTAATATGAATTCAAATATCATAAAATATTATTATAATAATACGAGACTAGATATTTAATAATTATATTAATATAAATTTAAATATTATAAAATATAATTATAACAATAATATATATTACATAATTTTAATTTTTATTAAAAAAATTATCATTTATATTTGAAAAAAAACATGTTATTTTTTTGTGATATAACTTATATAAATATATATATTCATATTGAATAAGAATAAATATTAAAAATATATTATATATAGTTGTTGTGTGTAAACAAATAATATGACTGTCTAATTACATAAGAAATTAGAATAACATGTATCTTCTATTAAGAATAAATAAAATTATTCTCTAATCATTAAAGTGTAATTTGAATGATACCGTGAATATTTTGTACCTTAAATAGAGTAGTTTGTGATCTAAAAAGTTATCATATTATATATATATATTTTAAGAAAAATCATAAACAATGTTTTTGTTAAATTTTTCTTTTAATATGTTTATGTAATTCTTTCATATATAATATTATTTATTTATTTGAAATTTATATGACAATTTTACAAATTTAATAAAAATAATTAATAAATTTTATAAATAAAATTAAACAAATGTGGATTTGACATTGTTTGTATTTAATATATATATATATATAAATATTTATAGGACAATTCTTCTATAGGGGCTTCATTTTAAGCCTTACCGGTAGGCTCTCATTGTTTCTCGATCCGTGAACAGTTTTCGGCGCGACTTTTTTTTATGACCGTGTATATTGTAGCTATTTAGAGCATCCTGCAAATTTTCAGAAAATTCCGAATAGTTTACAGTACCGAAAACTAGGTTCAAACATGTTTTCCACGCGCATAAAAAAAAATAGTCACACGTGCAACAACATGTTTGAACATAGTTTTCGGTACTATAAACTATTCAGAATTTTCTGAAAATTTGCAGGATGCTCTAAATAGCTACAATATACACGGTCATAAAAAAAAATCGCACCGAAAACTGTTCAAGGGTTGAGAACACTGAGAGCCCTACCAGTAGGGCTTAAAATGAAGCGCCTATAGGAGAATTCCCCTCTATCTCTCTCTATATATATATAATGCCCCAAGCACGCATTTGAATTGGTAGGAGAAACAAAAATAATGGTTAAAAAACTTTCATACGAAGAAGAAGAGTGAAGGCTCACAATTCTTTTATAAACTAAAGGGCTTATAAACTGTTTGATTTATTATTTACTTATAATGCCAATTGTCATTGAAGAAGTAATGCTTTTATATTTTAATAGAAATAAATCATATAGTTAGCAATTGAAAAATAAGATTATTTTACCTCATAGTTGATTTCTATTATTTGCAAATATTTTTATTATACCTTAAAATTGAGAGTGAGTTTGAAGAGTGAGAAGAAATGGTGTATTGAGTTTTGGGTGAAGAGATTGAAAGAGTTTCAATATATATAATTTTGTCCATATTTTCACCCTCTGACACGTGACAATTAAGAGTGATTAGTTATGAGGTGCTCGGAGTGCATGTAATAACCAAAGTTATTATTATTTTTCTCTTAATTTTTGAATATATGTTAGTTTTGATTATAGTTTATAGTTTAGTTTGAGTGGTGGAAATTAAAAAGGATTGCTTTAAGTTTAAAATATTTATTTTAATGATATGATTTTATGATTTAGAAAAATAATTATAATTTGGATAGTTATAATTATTTTAGTTAGTATTTATAAGGATTTAGCATATGATTTAAATTAGTGTATAGTTTTAATCTTTTAATTAAATTAAAATATTGTTTTAATGCACATATTTTTGGTGGTCTAAGGATTTTACACGTGGCATTAAAGTAAGTCCCAATTATTTAAAATATAGTATATGACTGAAATTCTCTATAGTTTCATTAGGTGGATTTTTTGTGAATTTATTTATTAAGTATAATAGTTATTTTTAAGAACTAAATTGAAGACCAATTAGTCATAGACGTGTGACACAATTTGAGGCTAGGTTTTGACTCATTTTTGAACTTAAGGAACTAGGTGTCACTCCAAGCTTGCAAAAAGGAAACTAAGAGATTAAGTTTGTAATAGTTGAAGTTTTTTGAAAACATTTGAACTTAAGAAGGCATAGGTGTAGGCGTGAGCATAAGTTTAGGAGAAGTAGTGGAGACTTTGACTACTTTGGTTACATGTGAGTGTGTGTGTCATCAAGAGAGTGTTTGTAGCACAAAACTAGGAGAAGGAAGTGGGCTGGCCGGACCTATAGAGTGAGAGGGAGATTTGAACTTTGAAAGCTAGTTGAATGAATGTGGAGAAATTTAAGGAAATAGGTTGAGTTGTGAACCTATAAATAGAGTCATTACCTTTTCACCTTTTCACACAATCAAAGCTTTCAAGTGCTCTCCATTTTTGAAATCCTATATTCCCCAAAAGCTCTCTTCTTTTTGTCCACAAACACCTTATAGTCGAACCACTATATCCTTAATAATGCTCGGGAATTATTTTTCTTCTATTTTTTCTATAAAGCCTCAAAACACTACAACCATTATAAACCCTACATAGCCGAGACCTAAGCCCTTTTAAACCACTTTATAACCGAAAATACCCTTAGTGTTAAGGCTTGCAATATCATTGTGGGAGATAGGCAATATTGTGAAGGCTCGAGATTTCGATATTTTGGTTTTAAGGTGAAGGTATGATTTTAATAAAGGTTTAGAGATTTTGGAAGTTTAGTTTTATTATAAGTTTCTAATCTTAAATTTTTTATGTCATATATAAGATTTGGACGATTCTCTATAGCAAAACCAATCTCTCTTTTTCTACTCATTTCCACACTCAAGGTAAGGAAAATTAGGTAGTTTAGTTACGACCTAGTTTGTGATATGTATGACCCTAACATTTTAGGTACATTAAGAAGATAAGTGTGGCTGGACCTAAGGTGTTCAGAAATATATGACGAACCCAAGTTGATGTCCGGTAGGCTCGGTTGCCAAAATTATATGACGGACTTATGTCCGGAGCTTAATTGCCACCCCTGTATAAGCACTTATCTTTTTCTTATACCTGTCTTGTTATTATGACCTATGATTATGATCTATGTTATGACCTAGAATATATTATGATCTTGTATGATTAGTAAATTGGATTTGTTATGAACACTTGTATGAACTTATGGTATGTTTGTTATGACTATATGATTATATGTTTGCTTGTTTGCATATTCCTTACTGGGCTTAAAAGCTCACTCCTTATGATGTTGTTGTGCAGACCGTTGAGGATAGGAAGGCCGGTGGCGAGTGGGACCTAAGAGCTTAGTAATGTATTCGTGGGACTATATAGTCGAGGAATAGTCAACGGGCCTATGATTTATTTACAAAAGCATGTTCTTTTAAGTTTTTTTCTTTATTTCTAATGTTGTTCATTTTATTTTGTTAAAGACTATTATTTTATTTTTGTAAAGACATGGGTTCCCTTTGCTTAATCTGATTTTCTTAAATAAAAGAGCATTTTTTTTTTTATGATCCAACGTTGTGTTCTCGATAATTTTATGAGAAATTAAGGCGTTATAGTGCAACCTCTCCACGAAGCCTAGTTCAGACGAGTTGAGGATGTCTTCGAGGTAGGCCACGCCCCGAGGTCTGTCTTCGGGGCGAGGGTACCTCCAGGTGATGCCACCTCCTGGGCCAGCAGATAAGTCGTGGATGTCTCCGAGTGAAGTCATGCTCCAAGGTCCGTCCTCAGGGTAGGGATCTCTCCAGGTGAGGCCACGTCCGAAGGAGCTCTCTTCACTCATTCATCCCTCAGGTCTATGATTCCGGTCCTCGAACCTGGGATAGCCACCAGATGTCAGTCATTGCAATTGTAGGCCACCAAGAAATTGTCTGACAACTTTTGTTGAACCTCGATTAGTGATGCCGAGTTCGTACACTCGATAATCGGCATTACCCACAATGCCGCCTGACATGGGCAAACGTGCGCCATACCCTGACAGTCATAGATATGTTCCCGATAAAGTTGGTGCGTGAGTTTCTGCAATGGGCCCCGTAGAATCTGCGTGGGCCATAGTCTTTATATTAGCACAACCCTTTTTGTATTAACTTAAACATTAATACTCGTAGAGAGGGAGGTCTAATATTAATGAGAGATGCTTAACATTAATGACCCCAACCTCTATAAATAAGGCTGGGGTATCTTCTTGTAGATGGTTCAGTTTTTAGAGAGAGAAACTCTGTACTCAGTGCAATATATACGCTACCTGAAAATCACTATTGAAGCTTGCTACTACAAGCTTCAAACTCACTAAATAATAGAGACTCGTGGACTAAGGCTCTTTTATAGCCTGAACCATGTAAAATCTTGTGTTTTTTTTCTTTCTTATTTGTCATTTAATCTTTCAGATTAAGTTGACAGCGAAAAATGCAACAAACATATAATATTAAAGATTAAAATGAAATAGATCTATCTTTGTGAGTTTAATAATTTTACCAAACTGAGTAAATTTCTTTACTTCTTTATTATTTCGATGCTCTTGAAAAATTTATCTTTTTCCCAACACAATGGAAAGTAAGTACCTTATGCATTGCATGATGACCAATCAAGGCAAGCAACATGCCTTTATAGTCTCCGGAAGTGTCACCCTTTATATAATCCTCGTGGGACACTGTTTTTTTGTAGTACTCTTCCATGACTTGTTTCATGTCATCCTCAGGTCGACTCAAATCACTCTTAAGAGGTTCCTCATCAGTTGCAAGGCATTTGATAGAGAAACGTAGGTTCTCAAAGTATTTCTTAGGACTAGTTAGGCATTTTATGGTGCTTCTTTGTAATGCTATAGATAGTCTTCCTTTGGATCTGTCTTCAAGTCCTGCATATAAAGTTTTTTCCCAAAAAAATCAAAACAAAACTCCATTAACAAGAGGAATAAGTATTTTGTGACCGGTTCAAGTTACTCTTAGAGTTTCTAAGCCATGATGTATTATTCATGAAAGATTTTTTTTTTATGAAACATTTTAAGTAGTGATGTACATTTTCAACTTTGTCAAGTTAATCTTTGATCATGCTCAACGAGCATCAATATATAGTTTCTTCTATAGTTTTATGTTTTTTTTCTTTTAGAATTTTGTACAAATTTTCATTTAGTTATAATTTTGTAATATTAATTATATATATTTGTTAAATGTAGAATTATTTCGTTTGTCTCCTGATGTAATAGAATATTTGACGAGTGAGACTCCCACATTGAATCACTTAGTTGGCTACTTGAATAATATATATATATATATATATATATATATATATAAAGAATTCTTCCTCTTCTTGGTAATCTTAGATTATTTTGTTGGGAAGTGTGAAGAATTTTTAGATAATAATAATCAGTTAAAACTGTTTTCTAACTGCCACTTATTGATGAACTGTTTTCTGACTGGCACTTTGAACAACTCATTCAACATGGTTTTTAACGGGTTCAGAATCATTATCAAGTTTTGTCACTAGTTTATTATTAAAAAATTGATTAGGATTTTGCATATTTGTTAATTATTGTATTTACAGTATATATTTTTCAGATCTTATAATATCATCTTTCTATGTCTCATGATGTAATAGAATATTTGACTTTCGTTATATACATATATAAACTTGTAGTCACAATAAAATCAGATAGCAAACATAACTATGCATGGCCAAATTTATTATTACAGTATAGTAACCACGATACACATTAAAGCCAAATCGAAGATGTACTTTTTCTTTTCCCTTTTTGCTCCCTTATAAAGGGAAAAATAGACACTTATCTTTGCTTCATAATACAGACTCCTCTAGTGTTTTCCTCCTCTAGTGTTTTCCAAATGACAAACTGTTTTTACTGTGGTGAAATCTTAGTACAAAGAGGGTTGTATATTATCATAATAAGTATACCATTTTTTAGATTAGAGAGAGTTTCATATGTTAAAAGTCATTACCGTATCTAGAATGCTCTAGAATTCTAGAATATTCTAGAATATACTAGGAAGAACATAGAACATTCTAAAAAGTTCTTGAATAGCTTAGAACTAATTAGACAATATTGAAAGTTCTATAAACATTTAGAAAAATGAAGAAAGTAGTTAAATAATTATAAAGTTAGAAAATTCTAGAAAGATGTAGACACTACAATAAAAATGAGTTTTAGGGGCGACGCATGTTGCCCCTAATAACCCGAAAAGTCGCCACTGATTAGTCGCCCGTGAAAAAATGTCCCTGAAGGGTACATTAGGGGCGACTCGAAGGGTCGCCCCTGATATTCAAATATCAGAGGCGACACAGTCGTCCCTAAAACTTGAAATGTCGTCTCAAAATTTTGAAAATTTTAAATTTTTTTTGTCGATATGTCGCCCCTGATACTCCATTAGTCGCCCCTAATACTATACTATGTCGCCTCAAATGGTTGCACGTGACATATTATCAGGGGCGACAGTGTTGCCCCTAATACTATTTTATTTATAAAAAAATAATAAAATTAATTAATTAAATACAATTTTAATTAATTATTTATCGAAATTATTATTTAAAATTTAAATAATTGAAAACAAATATATTAAAAATAAAAATATTATATTAAATATTCAAATTAGTTTATTAAAATAACAATTGTACATATTCATAATACATTAACATAGCAAATATTCATATTGTTCATAAAATTTAACAATAATTAATAATAAAATAAACCTAGTCTCCTAAATCAGCTGCCTCGTCCCCCTCCCTATTGTCTTCTTGTTGTGGTTGTTGCGGTGGCTGTGGTTGTGATTGCTGCGGTGGCGGCATCGGCCAAGGATATTGGGGAGGTAATGTGGACGATCCAGCTCCATACATGTAGGGATACAATGGCTGGGAGGACGGTGGAATCAGACACGGATAAGGTGTTGCTCCGTACATATATGGAGGTACCATATGTTGAGACGGCGCTGCCCCGTACATAGAAGGATGAGTTGGAGCTGGAGGTTGAGAAGACGAAGCCTTAGAAATATTGTTACTATCAGGCATAGGCGGCATCTGAACGTTTGGTGGATGAAATGAAGGTACAAAATATTGAGTTAAGAAATTAACTTGATCAGTCAATTTCTGTAGATTATTCTCCAATTTTTCTATATATTCTCTTGAATGATGAGGAGGAGCTTGAGACTCGCTGGAGTGAGAGTGTTGGGTAGATGATGACCTCGACCCCGACCTCGACCTCGACCCCGACCCCGACCTCGACCCCTTCAATTTGCGGCCCACTCCTCGCACATGTCCACGCCTTTGGCCTAATACTTTTTGTAGCACCTCCACCTGATCAACTGATGACGGACTATCATTATTAGAAGCATCAGTGGATGTTTGCTGAGTTTGTAACTCAAAATCAGCCTTCAGTTTTTCATGTTTTCAAAAAATGTTAGACACTAACATTAAATATAACTCTATTAATATTAAAAAATATAATTCAAACTTACATAATTTAGGCGAGCATCATCGTTCATGAAATCATTTGTTGCTTTCTTCCAATGATAATCCTTCCATGACTCAATGAGGTTCGGGTTCGTCTAAAAAATATAACCCAAATGTTAGAGAACATATAATTTAAAAGAACATAATTTTGATAATATTTTATCTTTTACTTACTTTTTCAAAACGGACGGCTGCCAGCGATTTTTTACCCTGCGTTGTAGAATACTTTTGTTTCTTCCGATTTTCCTTATTCTTTACGGAGCGCGCAATAAATTGTGGACTTGTAAGTAACTGACAGATCTGCTTCCACTCCTCCTTGTTAACATCATTGGTTGGGTTGTTTAGAATCTTATCCCAATCCTCCAGTCCATTGTAGTGTTTCTCAAAGTGTTCGTGTCTTAGTGTTTTCCTATTACGGTATCGGTCTTTCATCTCTCGATCGATACCATCTAAACACTTTAAGAAATCCTCGCGGCCCGCTATTTGATAATAGTACTAAATTGAAAATTAAACATATTAATAATATATGTACTATATTAAAGACAACTTTTCAAAAAATATATTTAATACTATTTTTACCTGAATTATGCCAAGGACTTGATCCTTGAATTGTTTAGGCACTAATTCCCATGAACCGTAATGTCCGGGAACTTTCGTTTTAATTTGGGTTCCCACAAGGCGGACAAAAGCAGCGTGCTCGCCCCCAACAACCTTGTACGTTTGTGGGCAAAACGCTACTTCCAATGGTTTTCCATTTTTACGCCGCCTATCCTCTAGATCTTTTCCAATAGCTGCGCCACGACCCTTTTTCTTAGTTGGGATTCCTGTATTTTTTTATTAATAATACATAGAATATTAGTATATACATGATAAACATATGTGAGTAAATAAAATAACAAAAAAATTACCTGACTCGCATGTAGTCGGGATCCTAGTAGGATCTGGTGGAGGATCACCGCCAGCGTCTCCACTTTGAGCTCTAGCCACATCTGCTGACATCTACTAACACGACAGTAATTTAACCTATCTATTTTAATATTTAATTATAATTTATAATTAATTTATTGAGTATTATTTCAATTGATTAGGTAATTTGAAACATGCTATTTGGAAACGAACTTTTTATTTCTCAATATGTATAATACATTGAACACTAGATACAAAACTAAGTAGAATAGTCACTATCCTCACTAATTACATCAACATCTATTGGGCACACATCATCAGTATTATCATCACTAAGGTCGACAATTAATTCATCCTCATCTTCTGCTTCTTCTACACTGTCTGCCATATCATCTTCATTGTCATTAATAAATCTATCATCTTCTTGAACAACTAAAGAAGGTCGATGGGCCGTGTTGACTTGAGTCGCTGGTACATCAGATTGCTGAACAACCAACTCTCTGAGATCCATAGTCAAAACAAAATTCGATGAGTTGGTGTCATGTACAACATCAACATCAGCAATCATATCTGAAGCATCTGGAAAGTCCTAAACTTGCCGATGATTCACTTCTTGGACAACTTTCCAATCTCGTCCTCTAACGAGATCATCGATGTAGAATACTTGTTTTGCTTGACTAGCTAGTATGAACGGTTCATCTTTATACCATTCACCGCTAACATTGATACTAGTAATATTATTTACAGTGATGGTTTTCTTTTTTTTTCGGATCTGTATTGAACCATTTACATCGAAATAATACCACCGAATAAGAACCAGTAAAAGACAGCTGGAGTATTTCTTCAAGTTGCCCGTAATAGTTAAAACCTTCTGTTCCAGCAACACACACTCCACTATTTTGTGTAATTCGATTCTGATCTCGATTGTATGAAACAAATCGAACTCCGTTCACTATACATGCTTGGTAGGAGTAAGCCAATAGATCTGACCCAGATGCTAAAGCTAGTAATTCATCAGCATGCTCTAATGACCCAAGCTGGTGCAAGTCATATATCTAATAATAAAGAAATATATTAGAATGAGAATGTAATTTGTAGTATGCAATTTTCTAAGTACAAGTTACCTTCTTATGAAACCATGAACGAAACTCTTTCTTATGTATCAATTTATGATTGGCAGCCATATCTCTTTGTTGCACCTCAGTTAGGTGTTCCTTGTTAATTAATTAACAATGTCAATATTGTTAATTAAAGAGTAGATTGAACAAAGAATAAAATGAATATTAATTATGTACTTACTCTAAATACACTTCAGTTTCTGGAGAATTATCCAATATGAACCACTCAGCTTTATTCCGAGTATTTTCATCGAGGGGCACGGGAATTCCCTTACTAAGAGGACGAAATTGAGATTCAAACACTGTGAGGTGTCGATTCACATACGGTGCATCTTCGTTACGATCAGGCTGATTAAATTTTGTTTCCACACCTTTGAAATACATTGAACAAAATGTCAAAGCCTCATCTGCAACATATCCTTCTACTATAGATCCTTCAGGACGAGCTTTATTCCTGACATAGTTTTTTAATTTTTTCATGTATCTTTCAAAAGGATACATCCACCTCATAAATACAGGTTCTCCCAACATTGCTTCATCAGGCAAGTGCAAAACCAGATGGATCATTATGTCAAAGAATGCTGGAGGGAAAATCAACTCCATCTTGCATAAAATAACAATCAAGTCATCCTTAGCTATCTCCATATCAGAAACGTTCAGTGTCTTAGAGCACAATTGTTTGAAGAAATTACACAATTCAGTGATGGTAGTGGATATAGATTCTGGTAAAACTTGCGAACACCTACTGCAAGTAATCGTTGCATTATCACATGACAATCATGGGACTTCAACCCAACAATGTTTGAGTCATTGTCTGTGACTTTTTTCTTTAGATTAGAACAAAAACCATCGGGCAACTTCACTCCTTTCAAAAATTGACAAAAATCTCGCCTCTGTTCAAAAGTGAACACGTATGGAGCATGCGGTTTCATTAACCTTTTATTGGCATCCTCGTAAATCCACAACGATTTCCTAACCCTCATATTCTTTAAATCATGTCTTGCGTTAGTGGTGTCTTTAGATTTATCATTATCTAACAAAGTCCCAAGGATACTGTCGCACACATTCTTCTCAACATGCATCACATCTAGGTTGTGTTTTAATTGATTTGAACTCCAGTAATCAAGTTCATAGAAAATACTTTTTTTCCTCCAATTACTTTCCCCTGCACCTCGCTTGCGCTTCACCCCCCCAAATCTGTCATATTTACCAGACACTTGAAGCGGTAAAGCATTGACTTGATCTAAAACTTGTTGACAAGTAAACTGTTGTGGAGGATTTCTTTTCTCAACTTTGCCATCAAATTCCTTGTCCCTTCTATACTTATGATTACTCCTCAAGAATCGCCTATGACCGACTTACGATGTCTTACCAATCACTCGAGTGGAAGTGGTGTCTTCATTGCACGTTGGACATGCTTTATACCCTTGCCCGCTCCAACCAAACAAGCTACTACGAGCAGGGAAATCGTTAATTGTCCACAGAAGGGCTGCACACATCTTGAACAATTCATTCCTTGTGCCATCTCTTGTGTCGACCCCGTTAATCCACAATTGTTTTAACTCATCCACCAAGGGTCTTAGAAATACATCCATGTCTTTACCCGGTGATATTGGCCCAGGAATAAGCAAAGTTTGCATAAAATACTCTTCCTTCATGCATAGCCAAGGGGGGAGATTGTAGTTCGTCAAAATCACAGGCCACATGCTGTATGATAAGCTCATGTTGCCAAAAGGATTAAACCCATCAGCAACCAAGCCTAGACGAACATTTCTAGGATCTTTTGCAAAATCAGGATGGGTGGCATCAAAGTCTTTCCATGCAGACCTGTCAACCGGATGACGCATCACTCCATCTTCTATTGATCTCCCAGTATGATTCCATAACATGTCATTAGCTGTATGTCTTGAACTGTACATTCACTTTAATCTGGGAGTCAATGGAAAGTAACGCATCACCTTGTATGGAACCTTTTTCCCTTTCTTCTTTTCATTGACCCATCGGCTACTCCCACACACATGACATGAATCTTTGCTTGCATGCTCATTATAAAATAAGGAACAATCATATTTACACACATGGATTGATTGATATCCCAACCCTAACTTACTCAGCTTCTTTTTCGCCTCATAGTGTGTTGGGGGAATTTTATTATCTTTCGGAAATGCAAATTTTAGTAACTTCAACAATTCATCGAAAGAGTTATTTGGCCACTTCCCTCTAACTTTCAAATGCATCAACTTCGCCAAAATGTTTAAGGATGATATCCAATCACAACCCGGATACAACTCAGCTTCAATCTCGTCGAACAACTCGTCATAATACTGTCCCATTCGACTGCCAGACACACCATCTACTTCCTCTGCATTTGTCGGTAAGAGGAAATCATCAACGACATCAACCATCTCGTCTACATCTTCATTCTCCTCAACTACCTCATTGGCGACACTAGCTTCCACCTCACCGTGGTAAACCCACTTTTGATAACTTTGTTGAAAACCCTTGTCAAAGACATGAGCCTCCACTGTATCTATAGTTTGTAGTTTAACATTCAGGCACCTCACACATGGGCATAAAATTCTCCCGTCACAGTCTACGTGTTCTTTTGCCATTCCCAAGAAGGCTTGGAGACCGTTCCAATAAGCATCACAGTTACACTTCCTTAATGCTGTCCAACTCTTATCGATCGGCATCTACGATACAAGAATAAACAATAATTAAAACTTATTGACTATGTGTGTGTGCCCTAATCCACCTTTTCACTCCACTTCTATAAGGGTAAAGAACCTATCCCATTCAGATTTGTAGTATACATATAATTTAATCTACACTCTTAAAATTGTTTCGTTTATGTAAAAATTTCGGCAGCACCTCCCTATAGTTCTCATAAGTGGGCAGACTAAAATTAAGTTTGCCCACTTACGAGAACAAATAAGGAGACACATATTGAAATCTCTATTAACGGAACAATAAAATGAGTACTAGATAAAATTATAGGTACACAACAAATCCAAACTATCCATGCGGACACATACCGTCCTGGATAATTCGGAGAAGCATATTTAAGAGTTCTTACTGACTCAACTTCACCGAACGGGTCTAAGGCTTTTCGTGATTGAAAATAATTAATAAAACATTATCACTAAGTGATAATATATAAAACGCCTATCCAATCTGTGGTGATCAAATTTTATCACCAAAGAAAAACAACAAAAAAAGAAATATTTTTTAACACTAGATGTTTTATGATGTCTTATAAAATCAAATTATAATTTTGGAATTTATTTTGAAATTATTTATCTAACTTTTAATTTATTTTTAAATTACTAAATTTGTTAATATTAAATAAAATTATAATTTTTTAATTCATTTATCTAAATTTGTAATTTATTTTGAAATTATTTATCTAACTTTTAATTTATTTTTAAATTACTAAATTTGTTAATATTAAATTAAATTATAATTTTGTAATTTATTTTGAAATTATTTATCTAACTTTTAATTTATTTTTAAATTACTAAATTTGTTAATATTAAATTATAATTTTTCACTTTATTTTAAAATTATTAAATTGTTAATATTAAATTAAATTATTTATCTAATATTTTAATTTATTTTGTTAATTCTAAGTATTTAATGTCTTATTTATTATATTATTATTTATTTAGTCCTCTAACTCCACCAAAATTTTGACAGCATAACATCTCTATTATAACATATCCCAAAAATTTAAAACCCTACAAAAAACACTCAGAAAATTCCGAGAATATTCACAATATACATATTATTAATCAAATTTAATTACTAACACATTCTACAATTTTATACACATATATAAATATATCACTAAACACATCTCACTTTGTACACACATTCACATATTAATTATATTAATTAAACCAATAACATAATTAAAAAATAAATACCTTGATGCCACAAAATTATATTATACCAGTGACCGAATTGCCAAGAGATACTCCTTCAATTTCTACACAAAATCAACCCAAATAATTAAATTTAAACAAAATTAAATCAACTTAATATATATATATATATTCTGAGTTGGGTTTCAGCTTACCTGGGCTTCGGCGTCTGAGAGATCGGGGAGAGATCGGAGAGCAGACCGAGAGTGAGGGTGAGGTGAGGGTGCGACGACAGAGAGATCGAGAGTACTCTACACATAAATAAGAATATAACTCTAAAAAACACCAATAATGTCTAAAAGCAAAAAAATCAAAATCCAATTTCTTTTAACAAAAAGTCTTCAAAACTTTGAACTAAAGAAAATTATGATCTAACAAAGCAGTACAAGCAAAGAATTGAGCATCAAACAGAAAGATATTCTAGAAAATATATTTCACTATAGCCAAAGCCCAAACATACAGAGTTAATCAATCTCCTTATGAAAACAATAAAGAATCATTCTTCAAAGTGATGAATTCCTGCACAAGCACAAATTATCATTTTGAACCAAAACTGTTAAAAGCAATATTCAAGGCAATTGTCCATAAGAGTAAACCAAAATATCATACATCAAGCATCAAACAAATTGAAATCATCAAACTTTACAAATAAAAAAATAAATTAATAACTTATATCCATAATTTAGTTAAACTTCGAGAACTATATGAAGCTATAAATATAATTGATGAAAACAAACACGAAACATGGTAAGACTATAATTAATTCACAAAAAAAATAAAAAATAAACAAAACATCATGATTAGTAAAAAAAAACACGGAACAATTAACATAAAATAAAAAAGATCCAAGTAATAAGAGTTATGCTCAATGCAAGACACATATAAGAGTTAGTTGTAACTTTAACTTGCAATATGATAATAATGAACAAGTTCCCCATTTGTAAGAAAACCAATCTTTCCACTTAAAACAAATAATAATGAAAAAAAAGAGTCAAATCTTGATATGGAAAAAGATATGATTGTGAATCAAAGTAATGAATCACAACTCAAAAACTAAGGACAACTCAAAAAGTTCAAACAGGTACACATTTCTAACTAAAAATCTCAACACACCAACTAATAACACTCTTTAAAATAAACCATAAATCATACTCTAAACAGGATAAGAAATTGATTTAAACACACATATATACAAACTAATAACAAAATGGGCACCTAATTAATCCTAAACATATAAAAGAACCAAAAGAATACCTCAAGATACAAAGTCCATAAATATTGATTGCATAAAAAAAACAACTAATGAGATTTCAGAGATTTCACAGAAAAAACAGAGCTTAAGCTATTCTTTGATTACTATAAAATAAGCTTAAGATTCGGAACACTTAACAGAAAACACAGAGCAAAAAGTAAAAGCATATATTTTTTAATTCTGATATTAAGATTACCACACAAAACAGAACAAGCAAGAGGACAAAACCATCAAGAAAAACTTAAAGCAAACAGAAAAAACTTATACAAGAACCAATCAGCTCATACAAGAACTTATTCAGTTCTCAAAACACTGACTTACCCCATACACTGAAGCACTCTCAGTACAATGGTAAAATACGCCAAAGATCTAGACAAAATCACAGTCTATGCCTCTAGCTGAGACTACACTGCTCACAAAACAATATATATATATATATAAAAATTAAGTTTACAATATTAACAATAAAACAAACAAATAGAGTGATGAGTAGTTGATTAATTTCAACACGACTTTTTTGCCAAACAATAAAATCTATAAATAACTAATATCATCAACTAAATTTTGGGTATTAATAAGTATCGGAAGGGGAGGAATGGGCTTATAGTGTTTGTATAATCAAACTAATAATAATATTATTATATTTTAGCAAGGTAAAAGTCTAGCAACATTAATTTCTACAACATATATATGTAGTGGTTTTATGTATAGAGAAAGAAAGATGGTTGTAGTTGTAGTTGTAGATACTAAAAATATTTAATGCATGCCGAGAAAACAGATTACAAAAAAAAACAAATCAAATTATGGAAAAAATTATGAATTGTCCATTACTAATAAAAAAAAATATAAACGATACATAAAAGATATAAAAAGAAATGATACTAAAATGCAATAAGCTAGCTGCCAATTTCATTTTCTAATAGAATAATAATTAAACAAGTACATATTACATAGTCAGAACTAAATAAATTGAAGAATCGACTACCCAAAGACTGAACATTATGTAGTTAAGGGTCATCATACTTTCAGCAAACAAAAAATATTGATTTTTCATATTCATCAAGATTATAGTAAATACCACAATTTTAAAGTTCAGCACATCACCTTTAGAAAACAAAAATTGAGTAATATATATATATATATAAATGCATACCTATAATATATATATAAATGTATATAGATTCAAGTGGGAGAGGCGGCATACCCAGCAAGCAGAGGCCCTGCTTAACTTCAATCAATCCAGCGGAGGATGAGCGCGAAGTCAGAGTCGAAGTGCGACTTCGATCCAGACGGAAAGTGTGACTAAATGCAGGAGAAGGGGGCTTGGCGGTGGTCGAATGGTCCGATTGAAGGCTGGACGGTGCTAGCTGGTTTGAGAGAAGAGAGAGGTTTGGGGTGGATGTAGTGGTTTGGGGTTTGAGGTATGAGAGAAGAGAGAGGGAGGTTTGGGGTTTGAGTTTTGGGGTCTGAGAGGAGAGAGAGAGGTTTCAGGTTTGAGATGAGAGATTGGGGTTTGGGGTATGGGTCTGAGAGAAGAGAAGAGAGAGGTTTCGGGTTTGAGGAAAAAAAATTTGGGGGTTTTTATTTTGGTTTCGCGCGTAACAAAAAATATAGGAGCAGAAAATGATTAGTGGCCACGGCCACCAGCATTTACTAGTTGTGTCCTGGGAGACAGGGAGTATTGGCCGCGACCTCCGCGCGAACATGGCCCAGAATATGACTCGTGGCCGCGGCCATCAAGAATCACTGGCCGTGGCCTAGAGATTCGAGAGTAGTGGTCGCGGCCACCAATAAGCTCAGGCCACGGCCACTTCACGCTTTCAGAAAAAAAAAAAATCACTCCCCACACAAAGACCCAAAACCAAAAAATCATTTCATTTCATCATTTCTCTCTCATTTTCACTCCAATTATTTCCCAAAAAAAAATCATTAAATCCTATCATCAATCTTCAATCTTTTTACAACTTTTCACACATTATCATCAAAATCCTCATTGTCTACACAAATTTCCTTTCAAAACCTTAAGTCCCATAAATTTTAAATTTGACTATTGAGATTAATCAACAAGTTTCAAGGTGCTTCATTGATATTATCAAGCTTTCAAAGAATTTCTATAGTCAATTACAAGTAAGTACATTTTCTTGATTCTTTGATTATTGGGTTTTGAGTATTCAAGAATATGATTTTGGGTATTTTGTATTAATTGGTTTTTGGTGGATGAAATATTTATATATTGTGATAATTGGGTTAGATTAAGTGATTATGTTGCTATATTAGTAATAATTCAAATTTTGGGAAGATTGAAACACTATAACATACTTTTTCACTATTGGTTAGTCTTTGCCTACTAAGTGATTGATGAAAGTTCTTAGAGGAGTATGTTTTAGTTTTAAGGGGAATTAATTGAATATTTTTGAAGAGGAAGTGTTTATTGGTTTAACAGAAGTTTGTTGGGAATAATTAGAGGATTTTGACTTTATATTTTGGGGTATTTTGAATTATTCTGTTAGTGCTTAATTATTTGTGTTTAAAGAAGGTTATCTTTGAGTCTTGAACTGACGAATGGCTCCAAAGAGATTTCGAAAGAATGCTAAAGGTGTTTTCTCATCTGAGGTTGAGTTTGATGCCACCAAATTTATTTCTAAGGAGGCATTCAAACGCTATCAAGATGCGGTAGTGAAACAGAAAACGATGATTGAAGAAAGGGGATTCGATATGGAGATTCGTCATGGGTATCCATCTATTGCAGAACAGATTGAGAAAAGACATTGGACAAAATTTTGTTCACAACCAGATGCTGCAATAATCCCTATTGTCAGAGAGTTCTATGCTAATGGAATTTCTCAATTTACAGCTATGGCTACAGTGCGAGGAGTTAATGTGAACTTCTCAAGTGCATCCATAAATCAATTTTATGGGCTTCCTAGCATTGACAATGATGAGTACAGCCAAATCGTTGATAATCTTGACTTGAATGAGATTATCCAATTTCTGTGTAAGCCAAATACCCAATGGAAGTTAACTGAAACAGGTCATCCTATTAAATTTAAGAGAGAGGCGATGGGAGTTATTGAAAAAGCATGACATAAGTTTATTAATGCAAAATTATTTCCCACTAAACATGTTAGTGACGTGAGTGTGGATACTGCTATACTTCTATATGCTATCTTGAAGGGGAAAACAATTGATGTGGGACGCATTATTAAGTCTTCCATTCACAGCAATTTCTGAAATGTTTCTAAGGGGTTCTATCATCCCCATCTCATTACCGCTATGTGTGCTCAAGCTGGTGTGAAATGGGATCCCTTAGAGCCTTTGCTGCAACCCATGCATATATTGAATAGATCCTCCATTACTCGCTTTAAGGTCACTGACACTGCAGGGGCTAGCTCATCTTCTCATACTCAGACTAGACCACTGCCATCTATAAAAAATATGACCTTGGCAGACCGTATGACACTTGTGGAGGAATCTCTGTACATTACATCTCAAGAGTTGCATGCTCACCGTACTGAATTCCAAGCACATCAGCAACGCATGATTGAGTGGGCTAGTTATCAAGATGTTTGTTTCAGGATGAAGGCCATACACCTTGGCTTGGACATGACAAACTACCCACCTGCACCATAGTGGATTCAACCATATCCACCACCTATTCCCATGATGCAAGATGATGAAAATCAGGAGGAAGCTGAAGATGATCAAGGAGATGCCTAATTAATAAACATTCACTTCGGTTGAGGGAGTTTTTCTTTATCTTTTTCTTTCTTTTCTTTCATTTTATTTGCATTGAGGACAATGTTTCTTACAAGTGTGGGGGAAGGGAATAAATGAAAGTAAACGATTTTGATTTTATTTTTATGATGTTTTTGTAGTTATTGCTTTGACATTATTTTGTTTGTCATTTTTAGTTTTTTTTTTTTTTTAGGTTGTCATAAGCATGGCATGATTATGTTGGAAGTTGTTTGTCAATGATAAATTTTTTGATTGAAATGAGACTAGTTTCATAGGAAATTGATGAATTATGCATGAATTGTGTGCTTAACTCTTGTCTAGTTGTTACTTAAGCTTGATCTTAGATTTTTAAACATAATGTGTTCAATTAGATTTACTTTTTCACTGTTGTTTGGAGATATTTATAGGCTATGGTGTGATTTAAGATTAAATATTCCTTTTTCATCTACCTTCAACCTTAGCCTTATATTAGAAGCTTTTAAAGACCTTATGATTCTTGATTATGTGTGTTTACATTAGTGGAGAACAATTGGTTAATGTCTATGGAGTGGATGTTTTTCATAAAAATATTTCTATCTATGAGACTTTAAAACATATTATGGCATGTATAAATTGATTCAAATGTTTGTGATTTGGTTTATTTAATTTTGCATAATCATAAATAAGATCAAGTTCTAAGTGGTGATGATGCATTGAGTTGAAATTATAAGGAATGTAGAATTCAGATTTTTCTTATAACTCATATTGGTTGATCAATCTTTGAGATAACTAACACTTTCAACAAAATCATTGCTTATGTTTTATTTGTTTAGTTTTTAGTTTTTATTAGGGATTTTGCTAAGGGACTAGCAAAGTTTAAGTGTGGGGGAATTTGATAAGGGTATTTTGGATATTATATATTTTATTCTTTGGCATTTAGATCATGTTCCTTTAAAGTGTTTTTAGGTGTTCTTAGCTTTGTTTTACGAGTTTTTTTATTTTTAAGTCATAAAATATTTTATAAGGTATTATTGATGAATTTGATACAATTTTGTGGTTAAAAATGAAAGTGTAATGATATGACTCGAGAAAATGAAGTTTTGAGCGAGATTGAAGTGTTTTCGAAGTCCCTAAACCCGATGATTGAGCCTAAGTTGGAGATTATGAAGAAAAAAATATAGGAGCAGAAAATGATCAGTGGCCGCGGCCACCAGCATTTACTGGTCGTGGCTTGGGAGACAGGGAGTATTGGCCGCGGCCAACATGATCTCCTGGCCGCGGCCTCCACGCGAACATGGCCCAGAATATGACCCGTGGCCGCGGCCATCAAGAATCATTGGCTGCGGCCGTGCGACAAATTTTTCTTTAAAATTTAAATTTTAAATGTAATTATTGGGGGCTATAAAAGGGATTAGGGTTAACTTTTATCATAACTTTGGATTGCGATTTTTAGAGGCTAGAGCAGCAGAGGAGGAGGAAAAAACATCATCATCTATATTCTTCAATCTACTTTTTCTTTCTTCTCAAAACACTTTTATTTTCATTGAATATTTATGTTTATGAATATGAATATGATTATGGAGTAGTTTTCTTTATAGTTAAGGGTTATTTCAAAACCCTAGACATGATATCTTGAATGCATTGAAGCATTTTTTTTTTTATTCCCTTATATTAAATTGCTTCTATTTTTCTATTTGAATGTCATGGATCTTGTAAAATCTTGTTTAGATGACCACTAATTAAGGTTTTGCATTGTTCTACTATCATCTTAGGATTTCTATTCACCTAATCGTTTAGGATTTTAAGTAAAGTGATAAATTGCAATTAAGGTATTGTGACGGGTATTCTAATTGTGATGAGAAATAGAACCTTGGTTAAATGAATTGCATGCTTAATGAATTTGTTGCCTAGATTAACCTGTTTCCACAAAGTGTAATGTTTTTACTAGGTTAAATAAATTGCATGCTTAATGGGTTTATTGCTGGGTAAAAAGGGTTAATTAAGAGCGCTTAGCTTTAATTAATTATATTAGGGAAACTGGGATAATTGACTGCTTAAGTGTTATTGTAACGACCCAAATTGACTAATAAGGCTTAAGGGCCTTGATTAGTGTGCCTGGAGGGCATAATGGGAATTATGTGTGAGGTTTTAATGATTAAGATGCATGATTATGATTTAAAGCATGTTATATGATTATTTGAATATTTGAGATGCATGACTATGTGTATTAGCATGCATATAGGCCTTGATTAGGTTAGAAGGGCATAACTGTTTTGATATATGTGATAATTGTCGAGACCACATTATTATGTGGATATATCTGTGATCTGTGACTCGAGACGATCCTAGTGTGCAAAGTAGCGAAAAAGCCATAGTGGAGATTTATACCCGGCTCGGGGTGAGCTTAGGGGTATAAATGGGAATTTAGCGAATATACTGGAGTCTATTTTGACATTGAGGAATATTATCGGTGATTAATTAGGTATCGAGAGTTAAGCGGGAAATATTAGAGACACTCGAGGAATTAGCGAGAATTGGGTAAAATGACTAAAATGCCCCTAAGTGGACTAAAGGATTAGAATTAATAGGGAGGGCATAGTGGTCATTTGCTTTACAGGAGTTAAGTATTACCAAGGCTTTATGTTAGTGGGAGGTGTAGAAAGGTGTAGAAGTCTGAAAACGGAAGGAAAAGAAAGAGAGAAAACAGAGGGAGTTTTCTGAGTCGGTTCAAGCTTCCTTCACCAATCTCTTAAGGATTTCTGGAGTAAAACTCAGAGGGGAGCTAGTCCAATTAAGCCACAAGGCTACTGATCTAAGGTTGAGGATTTGACAAGGGTTTAGCAAGGTTAGGCCATCACTTGAGGTAAGGTTCTGTAAATTCTCTAGTTGCTTGTTTTGGTTTTTGAACTGTGGTGTGTAAGCTGGGTTTGATGGGGACTTTGGGAAATTCAGGAAAAATTTTAAGGAGGAGCAAGCCAAGGGAGTCTAGAGGCAACTTGTGGTCGAAATTCCACCAAAGGTATAAACCCTTAACTCCAACTTTGTTGTTCAGCTGGTTTTTATTGAGTTTTAGAGCTTAGGAGTGGCTATGGTGAATTTTGAGTTTGGGGATGCATGTGCTTGAGTTCTAGGTATTTGGGGTGCTTGGGATGAGTGGAGTGTGGTCATGAGGTTTTTTTTGAGTTTGGGAAAGAGTTGGAAGAGTTTTGGTTGTGGTTGGTTCGAAGAAATCGCAGAAGAGGAAAATTAGTGTTGGTCTGTCTGTGACTAGCGCTACAGCGCTAGCCTTTGGGCGCTGTAGCGCTAGGCCATAATGCTGAGGGGATTTTGGCTTCTGTTTTTAGCACTGTAACGCTCTCCCATGAGCGCTGTAGCGCTACCCTGCCTTCTGAAGGGGATTTTAGGGTTATTTGCAAGGGCTTTTCACCTAGGGTTTGGGGTTTGATTCCACCATCTTGTTTGGTGGAACTAGGACTTCCCGGGGCCTCAAGATTGGCCCCGAGGCTAGGTTTTGAACTTGGAGATTGATGATGACTTTGGCCTATGATTGTGTTTAGGTGAGCGCTAGGGCTCGAGGGGATCGTGCTCAAGGAGTCGAGGGATCAAAGCTAGTGAATTGAAAGGTAAGAAAACTGCACCCGGTTGTATGTTTGTGATGGGACTAAGTGCTCCCAAGAAATGTATCATGTCAATGTTGGTATTACGCCATGGGACATGTAAAAGCGGCCTAAGAGTGCCGTACATAATATTAGCGCACAGGGCGCGGCTTGGCCACTGGTAGCCAAGGACAACGGGATAACGGAGGGAGCAGCCTGAGGGCGCTAGCCCTAGTTATCATTTGTGAACTGTACATGTTATGAATTGATATGCCTAGTATGTGGAATACTTGATTATACTGTATGGTTATATGGTTGAGGTTATGTGATGCAATGTGAGATATTGATTTGTCTGCTAATAGCTTGTGCTCTGTTGTTGTTGTGTTTTCTTGGTGGGCCTTGGCTCACGGGTGCTACGTGGTGCAGGTAAAGGCAAAGGCAAGCTGGACCAAGCCTGAGGTGGAGATCTCTGAGGTGGAATGTACATAGCCAGCTGTTCGATCACCATGGTCGAGGAGTGGGTTAGGACACGGATTACCTAACTGCTTGTTTTGCCTTAGCATGGCTGGTTATTGTATCTGAGTCTTATAACTTTTGTAAACGATCTTTAAACTTGTATTTTTGGGATCCCGTGTAAACGAGTAATGTTCCTTAATGAAAATGTGGCTTTTGAGACCAAAACATTTTAAACCCTAGTTCCTTTACAGTTTTTGGTGACACACTTTTAATTAGAATGACTTGGTTAGCAAGTCTGGCACTTTATAAACACACAGTGTAACGGTCCTGGCTATCCAGGGCATTACAGCTATCTACGGGGTTAATAGTTTAATTGGGAATAGGGAATATTATTCATCATTGTTGATAGATTGATTGTTGAAGGTGGAGAGTAATTCTTGACTATTTCTTTAATATCGTTATATCCTTAGTTATTCAATCATTGATATTTATTTCATTTTATGTTTTCATCTATTAAAACTAAAACCCCTTTTTAATTTGAATCTAGTATTAGCATTGGTCTAGAATTAACTGTCGGCGTTGGGGTCAATAGCGACACATTTTAACTGTCGACATTGGTATCGAATTAACTGTCGGCGTTGGGGTCAATAGCGACAGTCAAAAGCAATGGTGACAGTTATTATCTGTCGGCGTTGGTCTTTATGCCTACAGTTTTTAACTGTCGGCGTAGAGTCACACTAAGCAACTACGACAGTCAACAGAGTTGACTGTCGTGGTTCGGTGTCGCGAAAGCCCAGTTTTGTAGTAGTGAGTGAGAGTGAGGGTGAGGGTGTGACGACGGTGGCGGTGCGGCTATAATCAGCTGGCTGAGATCGAGAGTGAGGGTGAGGGTGCGGCGACGGTGGCGGTGAGGCTGAGATCGAGAGTGAGGGTGAGGGTGCAGCGGTGGTGAGGCTGAGATCGAGAGTGAGAGTGATAGTGAGGGTGCAGCGGCGACGGTGACGGTGAGGCTGAGATCGAGAGTGAGGGTGAGGGTGCAGCGGCAGTGCGGAGGCGATGAGGCTGAGATCGAGAGTGAGGGTGAGGGTGAGGGTGAGGTCTGCGGCAATAAAGAAATCGAAACTATAAGGCAAGGAGGAAAATGAGGGTCTGCAGCTGTGTAATTAGGTTTTATGTAGTGGAGGAGAATGATAAAATGTATCAGGGGCGACATTTTATAATATTAGGGGCGACACGTCGCCCCTAATAATTTTCAGAAATGGGGAAAATTTCTCAACATCAAAGGCGATTTATACCAATATCAGGGGCGACTAATGATGTGTCGCCCCTGATTTCTAGAATATTAGGGGCGACACGTCGCCCCTAATAATTTTTACAAATGGCGAAAAATTTCTCAACATCAGGGGCGATTTATACCAATATCAGGGGCGACTAATGATGTGTCGCCCTTGATTTCAAGAATATTAGGGGCGACACGTCGTCCTTAATAATTTTCACAAATGGGGAAAATTTCTCAACATCAGGGGTGATTTATACCAATATCAGGGGCGACTAATGATGTGTCGCCCCTGATTTCAAGAATATTAGGGGCGACATATAGTCGCCCCTAATAGAGTCGCCTCTAAAACCAATATTTCTTGTAGTGAGATGTTTCCTTTGTAGCCTATAAATAGAAATGTAATGTGTGTCCAAGGTAGTAGCAAAGTGAGTGTCCCAAAGTGAGTCAAAGTGAGTCCTATATAAGTGAGTGCTCCAAAAGCAAAGTGTGTAAGTGTTTAGAGTGTGTTGTGATAAAATATTGTATTCAAGTCTTGGTGTAATTACTTTTGTAATAATAAAGTAATTACGTTTTCACGTGTTGTGGTGTTCAACAATTGGTATCAGAGCTAAAGTTGTGAGATCTTTTGAGACTCTGAGTATGCTCTGTGGTTGCAGCTTTGACTGAACCTCCACATCATAAAAGATTTCTTGAGATTGTCATTGAGAGAGCTTTCTTAGAGTTGTTTGTTAAGTTTCTTTGAGAGATCGTGTATGGTTTAGTACTACAAAGTTTATTGTCAAAATCAAGCTTGCTTGAAAAATATAGAATTTTTGCCAAGCCACGATGGGTGACCTTCAAGTGGTCGGTGGAATTAAGAAACTTAACTGTCAAAATTACAATACGTGGTCGTTGCATATGGAAGCATTTCTCCAAGGCCAAGACTTGTGGGAGATCGTTAAAGGCAATGAGGTCACAGAACTAGAGGATGCAGCTGCTCTAAAGAAATGGAAGATTAAAGTTGGAAAATCATTGTTTGCTATTCGGGCCACAGTCGAAGATGAAATGTTGGAGCACATCAGGGAATCGAAGACACCTAAAGAAGCATGGGATACTTTCGCGTCATTATTCACAAAGAAGAATGATGTGAGATTGCAACTTCTAAAGAACGAGCTTCTCTCTATCACACAACGCGACATGACGATAAGCCAATACTTTACCAAGATAAAATCTCTTTGTCGCGAAATCTCTGCATTAGACTTTACTGTTGGTATGTCAGACTCCAGAATTAGAAGAATTATTATTCATGGATTAAAAGCTAAATATCGAAGTTTCATTGCTGCAATAAAAGGTTGGCCAAGCCAACCTTCTCTTACTGAATTAGAAAACTTGCTAGCTGACCAAGAAGCGTTGGCTAAGCAATTATCTGGAGTCTCGATAAAGAGTGACGAAGAAGCACTCTTTAGTAGTAATAAGAAAAGTCGACCTCGACCAAGTTCTAGCAAAGGTTCTAGAAGATATGATGACAAAGATGGTCATCATGGAAGCTCCCAAACAGGGGGAGCTCAAAAGAAATACAACCGAGGTGTCCAATTTAAGAGTAACAATAGATATGATGGTAAATGCTACAACTGTGGGAAGAAGGGCCACATTGCTAAAAATTGTTGGTCCAAGAAGAAAACAGCAGAAGGTAATGCAGTCACGTCAAACGCAGGACGAGCAAGCGATGAAGAATGGGATGCTGAAGCATCTTTCGCTATGGAGGAAGGAGAATTAGCTCTGGCAGTTACTACTCCTGGACCAATCGACTACAATAATGATTGGATAATCGACCTTAGCTGCTCAAATCATATGACAGGGGACAAGGAGAAGTTGCAAAGCATGACCGAGTACAAAGGTGGTCGTGTGGTAGTGACAGCCAACAACTCAAGACTACCGATTGCCCATATCGGTAAAACAAAAATAGTGCCATGATTCAGTACAAAGGAAGTATCACTCCAGGATGTCTACCATGTACCTGGAATGAAGAAAAACTTACTGTCAGTAGCACAACTTACGACATCAAGACACCACGTCGTATTCGGTCCTCATGATGTCAAGATATATCAAGACCTTCAGATCACTGGAACATCGATGATGAAAGGACGACGTTTAGAGTCTGTCTATGTAATGTCAGTAGAGTCGACTTATGTAGATAAGACTCGAAAGAACGAAACAATAGATTTGTGGCATGCAAGGCTAGGACATGTCAACTATCATAAACTCAAGGTGATGATGAAGAAATCTATGTTGAATGGTCTTCCTCAACTCGAAGTTAGAACAGAGACTGTATGTGCTGGCTGCCAATACGGTAAGGCACATCAATTACCGTATGAAGTCTCAAAGTTCAAAGCCAAAGAACTGTTGGAGCTAGTCCATTCTGACGTATTCGGGCGAGTCAAGCAACCATCGATCAGCAGCATGCGGTACATGGTTACATTCATTGACGACTTCTCACGGTACGTATGGGTGTTCTTTATAAAAGAAAAGTCTAAAACTTTTTCAAAATTTAAAGAATTCAAAGAAATAGTCGAAGGAGAAGTTGGCAAGAAAATTCAATGTCTGCGAACAGACAATGGCGGTGAATACACATCAGATGAATTTTCTCAGTACCTACGAGAGTGCCGCATACACCATCAATTCACATGTGCCAATACACCACAACAAAATGGAGTAGCTAAGAGGAAGAATCGACACCTTGCAGAGACATGTAGAAGCATGCTACATGCGAAGAATGTTCTAGGAAGATTTTGGGCAGAAGGTATGAAGACAGCAGCTCATGTGATCAATAGACTTCCCCAAGCAAAGTTAGGGTTCATTTCACCCTTTGAGAAACTGTGGGGTTGTAAACCTACAGTAAGTCACTTTCGAGTGTTTGGTTGTGTATGCTACGTGCTCGTGCCAAGTCATCTACGTAGCAAATTTGATAAGAAGGCAATTCGATGTATCTTTGTGGGATACGATAGCCAAAGGAAAGGGTGGAAGTGCTGCGATCCTAATACTGGAAAATGTTATACATCAAGGAATGTGGTATTTGATGAAGCCTCATCATGGTGGTCACCACAAAAGGAAGAGTTGCCAGATTCTAAAGAAATAGAAGACAATTTGCAAAAGAAGATGGGGGAGAAAATTGTTGAGCTGTATTCGACTCCAGAAATGGATGAAGAAAAACAAAGTGAGGAAGACAACGAAGAGGCAACACAAAGTCCCTAGAAAACAGGAGTGCATCAAAGAGCAGCAGACGATGCAAGTGATATTCAACCTGAAGAAGTAAGCCCACAACCTCGGAGATCAACAAGAGCACGAAGCCGAATCCTAAGTATGCCAATGCTGCTGTAGCCGAAGAAGAAATGTTCAGAGAACCAGATACATATGAAGAAGTGTCCCAGAATATCAAATGGATAGAAGCTATGAAAGAAGAGATAAGTGCACTAGAGAAGAATCAAACTTGGGAGCTGGTGCCAAAGCCAAAGGAAGTAAAACCCATTTCCTGCAAATGGGTATACAAGGTAAAAACTCATCCTAATGGATTGATTGAGAGATATAAAGCCCAGTTAGTAGCTCGTGGATTCTCTCAACAGTATGGGCTAGATTATGATGAGACGTTCAGCCCAGTTGCCAAGATTACAACAGTACGAGTCCTACTGGTGTAAAGACTGGAGACTATGGCAGATGGATGTGAAGAACGACTTTCTACATGGAGAGCTAGATCGAGAAATATACATGGTCCAACCAAGAGGATTTGAGGATAAATTTCATCCTGAGTATGTTTGTAAACTAAAAAAGCGCTCTATGGATTGAAGCAGGCTCCAAGAGCATGGTATGGCAAGATTGTTGAGTTCTTAGTGGAGAGTGGATATGTCATGGCACATGCAGATTCAAGCTTATTTGTTAAAGTAAAGGAAGCAAAGATCGCAGTTTTTTTGGTATATGTTGATGACCTCATCATCACTGGCGATGATGAAGCAGAAATTTGCCAAACAAAGGTGAACTTGTCAGTTCGCTTTCAAATGAAGGAACTTGGAGAATTGAAACACTTCCTTGGATTAGAAGTTGATCAAACTTAGAAAGGTTTATTTCTTTGTCAAAAAAAGTACGAAAGAGATTTATTGCAAAGGTTTGGAATGCTCGAGTGCAAGCCCATCTCAACACCTATGGAAGCTAATGCCAAGTTATGCGCGCATGAAGGGAAGGACTTGGAAAATGGAGCAATGTACTGACAGTTGATTGGTAGTCTAATTTATCTAACATTGACTCGACCAGATATCTCGTATGCAGTTGGTGTAGCAAGTCGGTATATGCAACACCCAAAGAAACCTCATTTGGAAGCAGTGCGGCGAATGCTGAGGTATGTCAAAGATACCATTGACTACGGTCTCTTTTATAAGAAAGGTGATGAGGTTAAGATAGTTGGATACTGTGATGCTGATTATGCTGGAGATCATGATACCCGTTGATCAACTACTGGGTATGTATTCAAGCTTGGATCTGGAGCTGTATCTTGGTGTAGCAAAAGGCAACCAACAGTGTCCTTGTCAACCACTGAAGCAAAATATAGAGCAGCTGCAATGGCAGCTCAGGAAAGTACGTGGTTAATGCAACTGATGAAGGATCTACACCAATCTACAGACAATGCAATACCGCTTTATTGTGATAATCAGTCTGCTATTCGCTTAGTAGAAAATCCAGTATTTCATGCAAGGACAAAGCACATGGAAGTGCATTATCATTTTCTGAGAGAAAAAGTGCTTCAAGAAGAAATAAAGATGCAACAAATCAACACAGATGATCAAGTTGCTGACATATTCACCAAAGGACTAAGCACAATCAAGTTTTTGAAATTCAGAACTCAACTAAACATCATCAAACGAGAAGAAGCTTAGAGATTCGGTAATGAGGGGGAGTGTTAAAACTCATTACCGTATCTAGAATGCTCTAGAATTCTAGAATGTTCTAGAATATACTAGGAAAAACATAGAACATTCTAGAAAGTTCTTGGATAGCTTAAAACTAATTAGACAATATAGAAAGTTCTAGAAACATTTAAAAAAAAATGAAGAAAGTAGTTAAATAAATTATAAAGTTAGAAAATTCTAGAAAGATGTAGATATTTCCTTTGTAGCCTATAAATACAAATGTAATGTGTGTCCAAGGTAGTACTAGTAGCAAAGTGAGTGTCCCAAAAGTGAGTCTTATATAAGTGAGTGCTCCAAAAGCAAAGTGTGTAAGTGTTTAGAGTGTGTTGTGATAAAATATTGTATTCAAGTCTTTGTGTAATTACTTTTGTAATAATAAAGTAATTACGTTTTCACGTGTTGTGATGTTCAACATCATAATCACTTGTTTTAATAGAAAGAAAAACCCCAAAAAACACCTGAACAATGGAAAGTGATTCAGGCTTTATGATGACCAATCAAGGCAAGCAGCTTGCCTTTATAGTTTCCAGAAGTGTCACCCTTTATATCAGTCTCAAGTGGGACACTGTTTCTTTTGTAGTATTCTTCCATGACTCGTTTCATGTCAACCTCAGCTCTACTCACAATCACTCTTGTAAGAGCCTCCTCATCTGTTCCTAGGCGTTTGATAGAAAAACGAACAACTTTTTCAAAGTATTTGTCAGGACTAGTCAGGCATTTTATGGTGCTTCTTAGTAATGCTACGTAGTCTTCCTTTGGATCTGTCTTCAAATCCTGCATATAAAGTTTTCCCCAAAAAAATCAAAACAAAACTCCATTAACGAGAGAAATAAGTTTTTTGTGACTTATTCTATCATTCTTTCTTGTGAATTATAGGTACTTTATCTTAGATGTGTAGAGCCTAACTGTATAGAATGAAAATTAACCTTCTTAGATGAAGCTAGTGCAAAATAAAAGATTTTTATTGCATTGCCATTTGTAGTAAAATATGAGTGTCAATTTGTTACAATCTGTTTATTATTTTAAGAACATATTCTGTTTTCATCAAAACTAGCAAGCTCACCACTTGGTAAAGGTCTACTTATCATATAACTAGCTTAAACTTCAATCATTACTTTGATCAAGTTTTACACTTCTGTCATGGGAAATCAGGCTGAGTAAATCCGCTTCAATTGAAAAGTATAACTCTAATGCTCGTCTTTTTTAGCCTTTTTGAATCTTTTACAACACAAATCAAATGAATTTAAAAGTCTAAATAATACCCTTAAATTCTATTTTTCCAATCCGACCCCTTTTATTGGGACACTAAAGAAGTCAAAGTGTGTTAGACTAGAAAACCAGAAGCCTGTGCTTATTTTTAAAGGTTGGTGTACCGGATAATCCAATACATAATGACATAATCCTAACCAATCCATTTGAGTTATATGCAATTGTATTCGAGCATTACTTTATAAGACATAGAAGTGTTTTTTTTTTATTTGGTCTAAGAACACAAGCACCAACCAAAATGCAAATTCAAATATCATATCATCGAGGTTGGTGTAGAATAGAGTTTGATCATACCTTGTTGATATCATTGCCAAAATGATCTTTATAGTGGGTAAGTGTTGCATTGAGTTGTGCCTTGCTTCTGGTTGTGAGAATCCTAATGATTTCCTTATCATTATAAGCCTTCTCACAGATTTTCTCATGCAGTATTTTAGCCTCAGAATGAGCAAGTGTCATGTTGACCTCTGCTCCATCATATCTGTATGCACTCACAAGAGGCACCAAAAGCTGAGAGAGAGAGCGAGAAAAAATCTTATTATCTGAGCATATGAAAGAGTATTTAAAAGTACTCAACAGAAAGAAAGAAAAAAAAAAAGAGTTCAAACCAAAGGAAATAATATGGACATTTAACCCCTTAAGAGGTTACATGGGAATTTACATTTGGTAGAAGGTTTTGGCATTTTTCTTTTCTATTTTATAGTATTCTCTTGCTGAGTCTTACAATCTTTTAAAATCAAGAAACTCGAACATTTTACCTGCCAGATCCTCCTAAAGAATCGAGCTCAGTATTACAAGTGAACCTAATGAGAGAAAATTAAAGGTTTGACCACTCAATAGATACCCTTCCTGAGTGAATGTTTGAGAATTTATAGAATCACATTCCCCATTTGAAACTATATCTCATACCCTCTCGAAAGGGAAATTATGTTTCAATTTCCCATAATTCAACTTCAGTTTTCTAGAGATTGGTACACAAAGCACCCTCTACATGCTGAACTTTTGGTGGTAAGAAATTTGATTTTGCAATCCACAAGAAATCAAAATAGAAACTCATTTGTCAGTACAAAAGCCTTTCAACTTGTATAAAACTAAAGAAGCACAAGCAAAGATTACCTTGTGAAAATCGCCAGTGGTGTGATGTGCAACATCTTCCTCCTGATATTTCTTGAAACGAGCATGGTAGTTTTCCCTCGCTTGGAATAGCTCACGCGAACTTCTCGTGCAAGCTATCTCCAACAAAACATAGTAAGCATTCGTTGTGTTCTTCCTTATAGCTTCATAAGCTAGCAATGCATCACGCTCAGCAAGATGCAGTTGTTAAAAGTCATTACCGTATCTAGAATGCTCTAGAATTCTAGAATGTTCTAGAATATACTAAGAAGAACATAGAACATTCTAGAAAGTTCTTGAATAGCTTAGAACTAATTAAACAATTTAAAAAGTTCTAGAAACATTTAGAAAAATGAAGAAAGTAGTTAAATAAATAAAGTTAGAAAATTCTAGAAAGATGTAGATGTTTCCTTTGTAGCCTATAAATACAAATGTAATGTGTGTCCAAGGTAGTAGCAAAGTGAGTGTCCCAAAAGTGAGTAAAAAGAGTGAGTACACAAAGAGTATCTAAAAGTGTTCCAAAGAGTGTAAGCTAGAGTGTTTAGTGTGTGTGGTCAAGAATTGTAATCAAGTCTTGGTGTAATTACTTCTGTATCAATAAAGTAATTACATTTTCACGTGTTGTGGCATCCAACAAGTGGTATCAGAGCCGGATCGGGGTCGTACCGAAAGAGTCCTTTGTTGAGTTTCTTAGAGTGATCGTGTGTGGTTTAGTACTACAGAGTTTGCACGATGGGTGCTCTTCAAGTGGTCGGTGGAATTAAGAAACTTAACAACCAAAATTACAACACGTGGTCGATGCACATGGAGGCATATCTCCAAGGCCAAGACTTGTGGGAGATCGTTGGTGGCAATGAAGTCACACAACTGGAGGATGCAACCGCTTTGAAGAAATGGAAGATTAAAGCGGGCAAAGCCATGTTTGCGATTCAGACCACAGTTGAAGATGAAATGTTGGAGCACATCAGGCCAGCGAAGACACCGAAGGCATCGTGGGATACTTTCGCATCGCTGTTCACCAAGAAGAATGATACAAGATTGCAGCTTTTGGAGAATGAGCTTCTCTCAATCAGGCAGCGCGACATGACGATCAACCAATACTTCACCAAGGTAAAATCTCTTTGTCGCGAAATCTCTGCATTAGACTCTGCTGCTGGCATGTCAGATGCTAGAATTAGAAGAATTATTATTCATGGATTAAGGCCAGAATTTAGAACTTTTATTGCTACAATACAAGGTTGGCCAACCCAACCTTCTCTTGTTGAATTGGAAAACTTGCTAGCTGACCAAGAAGCGTTAGCTAAGCAAACATCTGGAATCTCATTAAAGAGTGACGAAGAAGTACTCTTTAGTGGTGATAAGAAAGGTCGATCTCGACCAAATGCTAGCAAAAATTTTAAGAAAAATGATGACAAGGATAGTCATCATGGAAGCTCTCAAACAGGGGGAGCTCAAAAGAAAGACAACCGGCGTGGCCAGTCAAAAGAATAACAATAAATTTGATGGGAAATGCTACAACTATGGAAAGTATGGCCACATGGCTAAAAGTTGCTGGTTCAAGAAGAAAAATGCAGAAAGTAATGCAGCCACGTCAAATGTAGAAAAGACAAGCGATGAAGAATGGGACGCAGAAGCATCTTTCGCTGTGGAGGAAGAAGAATTAGCTCTAGCAGCTACTGTTCCAAGAAAGATCGACTACATTAATGATTGGATAGTTGACTCTGGCTATTCAAATCATATGACAGGAGACGAAGAGAAGCTGCAGAACATAATAGAATATAAAGGTGGTCGTGTAGTGGTAACAGCCAACAACTCAAGATTACCGATTGCTCACATTGGTAAAACAACAATCACGCCGAGATTCAGCTCAAAAGAAGTTTCACTCCAGGATGTCTACCATGTACCTGGGATGAAGAAAAATTTATTGTCAGTAGCACAACTTACGGCGTCGGGCCACCATGTCGTATTCGATCCTCAAGATGTCAAGATCTACCAAGATCTTGAAATCTCTGGAACACCGATGATGAGAGGACAATGTTTAGAGTCTGTCAACGTAATGTCAGCAGAATCGGCTTATGTAGACAAGACTCGAAAGAACGAAACAACAAATTTATGGCATGCAAGGCTAGGTCATGTCAGCTATCACAAACTCAAGGTAATGATGAAGAAGTCTATGCTGAAGGGTCTTCCTCAACTCGAGGTCAGAACAGAGACCATATGTGCTGGCTGCCAATACGGTAAGGCGCATCAATTACCGTATGAAGATTCAAAGTTCAAAGCCAAAGCACCATTGGAGCTAGTTCATTCTGATGTATTCGAGCGAGTCAAACAATCATCAATCAGCGGCATGCGGTACATGGTTACATTCATTGACGACTTTTCAAGGTATGTGTGGATTTTCTTTATGAAAGTGAAAAATCTGAAACTTTTTCAAAATTTAAAGAATTCAAAGAAATAGTGGAAGGAGAAGTCGGGAAGAAAATCCAATGCCTTCGAACAGACAACGGTGACGAATATACCTCAGATGAATTTTCTGAGTATCTTCGAGAATGCCGCATACGCCATCAATTCACATGTGCAAATACGCCACAACAGAATGGAGTAGCAGAGAGGAAGAATCACCATCTTGCAGAGACATGTCGAAGCATGCTACATTCAAAGAATGTTCCAGGGAGATTTTGGGCTGAAGGAATGAAAACAGCAGCTCATGTGATCAATAGACTTCCTCAAGCAAAGTTAGGGTTCGTCTCACCCTTTGAGAAAATGTGGGGCTATAAACCTACAGTAAGTCACTTTCGAGTGTTTGGCTGTGTGTGCTACGTGTTTGTGCCAAGTCATCTACGTAGCAAATTTGATAAGAAGGCAATACGGTGTATCTTCATTGGATACGACAGCCAAAGAAAATGGTGGAAATGTTGCGACCCAACAACTGCAAAAGGAAGAGTTACCAGATTCTAAGGACATAGAAGACAATTTGCAGAAGAAGATGGGGGAGCAAATTGTTGAGTTACCTTCAACTCCAGAAACAGATGAAGAAGAACAAAGTGAAGAAGACAACGAAGACACAACACAGAGTCCATGGCAAATAGGAGTGCATCAAAGATCAGAAGATGATGCAAATAATGGCCAACTAGAACTTCGGAGATCAACAAGAGCGCGGAAGCCAAATCCCAAATACGCCAATGTTGCTGTAGCTGAAGAAGAGAAGTTCAGAGAGCCGGAGTCATATGAAGAAGCATACCAGAACTCCAAGTGGCTTGAAGCAATGAAAGAAGAGATAACTGCTTTAGAGAAGAATCAGACTTGGGAGCTGGTGCCAAAGCCGAAGGAAGCAAAACCCATTTCGTGCAAATGGGTCTATAAGGTAAAAACTCGTCCTGACGATTCAATTGAAAGATACAAGGCTCGGTTAGTAGCTCGAGGATTCTCTCAAAAATATGGGCTAGATTATGACGAGACATTTAGCCTAGTCGCTAAGATTACAACAGTACGGGTTCTACTAGCACTTGCAGCTAGTAAAGATTGGAGGCTATGGCAGATGGATGTAAAGAACGCCTTTCTACATGGAGAATTAGATCGAGAAATATACATGGTCCAGCCAAAAGGATTCAAAGATAGAGCTCATCCGGACTATGTCTGCAAACTGAAAAAGGCGCTCTATGGATTGAAGCAAGCTCCATGAGCATGGTATGGCAAGATTGCTGAGTTCTTAGTAAAGAGCAGTTATACCATGGCGCATGCAGATTCAAGCTTATTCGTCAAAGTAAGGGATGCAAAGATCGCAGTTTTCCTAGTATATGTCGATGATCTCATCATTACTGGCGATGATGAAGCGGAGATTCGTCAAACAAAAGAGAACTTGTCAGTTCGCTTTCAAATGAAGGAGCTTGGAGAATTGAAACACTTTCTTGGATTAGAAGTCGACCGAACTGAGGAAGGTTTATTTCTCTGTCAGCAAAAGTATGTTAAAGAATTGTTGCAAAAGTTTGGAATGCTCGAATGCAAGCCCATCTCAACACCTATGGAAGCTAATGCCAAGTTATGTGCTCATGAAGGGAAGGACTTGCAAGATGGAGCAATGTATCGGCAACTTGTAGGTAGTTTAATCTACCTTACGTTAACTAGACCAGATATTTCATATGTAGTTGGAGTAGCAAGTCGATATATGCAACAACCGAAGAAGCCTCATTTGGAAGCAGTGCGACGAATGCTAAGGTATGTCAAAGATACCATTAACTACGACCTCTTATATAAGAAAGGTGACGAGATTAAGATAGTTGGATATTGCGATGTTGATTATGCTGGAGATCACGATACTCGTCGCTCAACAACTGGATATGTATTCATGCTTGGATCTGGAGTCGTATCTTGGTGTAGCAAAAGGAAACCAACGGTGTCCTTGTCAACCACTGAAGCAGAATATAGAGTAGCAACAATGGTAGCTTAGGAAAGTACATGGTTGATGCAACTAATGAAGGATCTACATCAATTTACAGACTATGCAGTGTCACTTCATTGTGATAATCAGTCTGCTATTCGTCTAGCAGAAAATCTTGTGTTTCATGCAAGGACAAAGCACGTGGAAGTGCATTATCATTTTCTGAGAGAAAAAGTGCTTCAAGAAGAAATAGAGATGCAACAAATCAACACAAATAATCAAGTTGCTGACATATTCACCAAAGGACTAAGAACAATCAAGTTTTCGAAATTCAGAACTCAACTAAACCTCGTCAAACGAGAAGAAGCTTAGAGATTCAGTAATGAGGGGGAGTGTTAAAAGTCATTACCATATCTAGAATGCTCTAGAATTCTATAATGTTTTAGAATATACTAAGAAGAACATAGAACATTCTAGAAAGTTCTTAAATAGCTTAGAACTAATTAGACAATATAAAAAGTTCTAGAAACATTTAGAAAAATGGAGAAAGTAGTTAAATAAATAAAGTTAGAAAATTCTAGAAAGATGTAGATGTTTCCTTTGTAGCCTATAAATACAAATGTAATGTGTGTCCAAGGTAGTAGCAAAGTGAGTGTCCCAAAAGTGAGTAAAAAGATTGAGTACACAAAGTGCATCTAAAAGTGTTCCAAAGAGTGTAAGCTAGAGTGTTTAGTGTGTGTAGTCAAGAATTGTAATCAAATCTTGGTGTAATTACTTCTGTATCAATAAAGTAATTACGTTTTCACGTGTTGTGGCGTCCACCAGCAGTGTCCAAAGATGCACTGCTCTCTGTACACAAAAGTTTTCACTATTGTATAAATTATCAATCAGTTCAAGCAAGGATCACTATATAGAAGCAATATTATACATACAAAGGGAAAATAAATGGTGTAGCTGTAAATCTGACCCCAAAGTCAACTTGAAAGCTCACTGTCTAGTGCTTTCAATAGGTCTTCTCCATATGTCTCAACATAAGTTTGGCGAATCGAACTACGTTGACTTGTATTCCTATGCGCCAATGTGGAGATTATTTCTTCTTCATTCGTTTCCCATCCTGAAATATCACATGGATATAGTTTGGTTTTGTTGTAATCTCATCCTCTTTAATCTCAAAAGTGAATAAGAAATTGTAACACTTACTAAATCTATTTGACTAGCTTGAAAGTATCAGATTCACGATAAAAACTTTGAGATGCAAAAGTCCAAATTAAACTATTCAATCAATAAAATATCATGGCACTGATTAAAATGACTAAAATTGCTGAAACTTGAGAGTTCACATGAACATGTTTAAAGGTAACAAATAGTGTCTTTCTAGATCGAATTTAGCTTTAAAGATCTACAATTACAAACACAGGTTCTGTACTCATATCCTTAGTCTTTGCAAGACTTAAAATAATATTGACGATCATGATGATTAGCTGTGACACATATAATTATAATAGAAAAAATAGAACACAAAAAAATGTATGAAAAATAGTATGTGATGAGAGAAAGAGAGACCTTGAAATGCCTTGTGTAAGTGGTCACAATCGTCGCCCACAGGAGGAACTGGATGAGGCACCGTAAGCGTTGCCATGTCTCTCTCAGAGTAGTTTCACACAGTTTGTTATGTTTTTCAAGTGTTACAGCTCTTATACATCTTATAGCTCAATTTTTTACATATTATATTGTGTTAAGTGTGGTTTATTTTATTTTTTTGTTTATTTGTTCAAATATGAACAAAGAAGACATTTTCTTCTTAATTTTTGAAAATTCAGTGTGTTACCCAAAAATAAAAATTTATTCGACAATATCGATATGTTGAGGTCAGATCACAACAAATATACATATTTGTTTAGACTACTTGTTATATTTCATATATTAAGACCATAAAATAATTTGTAAACAAAAACACGCGGTGAGCATAGAATTACTATAGTGTTGTTTGGTAACACTTAAAAAAAATAGTTTTTTATTTAATTAATTAAAAATTTGACAATTAAACAAAAAATATGTTTGGTAACTCTATTTTTATTTATTATTTTTTAAAATTTTAATTAAAATTTATTAAATTTTGAAAATATAATTTTTTCACTTTCAAAATTTTTTTAAACAGTTTTTAATTTTTTCTTTCTTTTTTTCTTCTCTTCTTCAAATCAACACCTCATATTGTTAAATAAAAAATAAAAATAAAAATTACCAAACACGTTAATTATTTTTTGTTTTTAAAAACAAAAAACAAAAATAGTTACCAAACATATTTTTATTTTTTAAAAATAAAGAAAATAAAATTTTATTTTTATTTTTGTGTTTACAAAATTTAAAAACAAAATTTTTACCAAACGTACCCTATATTTTTAAAATTTTAAATTAAGGTCAATGTTAATTATTTAAAGCAAAGCCACCTTAGAGAAATATACAAATGTTTTCTTGTTTGATCATAAATTTTTAAAAGGGGATCATACAATCTTGTGTTCTTATGTACTCTCTTGACCTCATTAATTGATCTGGTATTGCAACTTCTGGAGATTCTCTTATGTTCAAGTTGGCTTAGGAATTTATAATTTTTTTGGCAAACTTTGGTGAGCTAGGTGTTTCTATATAATATTCTACTTGTACCATCGGTTTCCATCTTTAGTGTGTTGGGGAAGTTGGTTTCAATATAATATTAGCTTTTGTGGAATTTTTGTAAAGTTTGTATTTTAGTGTCATTTTCCTAATTGTTCCGGCCCAGTTTATTTTTGCTATCTTCTTATTGAATAATGTTGAGCTAATATGGTATTAGATAATTCGTATTCATATTCATATTCATATTCATGTTCTTTATATGGTGCAAAATGACTCTTAATATTGTGTGAAAGTAAGTAAATGTCTATGTTTTTAATTTTGTAGTAAAATAACATAATCATCTATTTAATATCACATATTACCAAATACACCATTTAACAAATTACTATTTTATTCTAAATATTTTAATATTATGATATATGTATATTAGTTTTGTTTAATTAGTTTTTATTTTAAAGTTATTTTGATTTTTTTTTCGTTTTTTATGGGTTGTTGAATGATATACCATACCACAAAATATATATACTGAGTTGAAAAATAATATACCATCAAAACTTACAAAATTATTACTAAAAAATGTATATACTATGCTAACAAAGTTATATACTACCATTAAAATGTATATACCATGATACAAAATTATATACTACCACTATGTATAATAAAATAGAAATTAAATATCACAAAAAAAAAATTATATACCATACCACAAAAAACATATATACTAATTGGAAAATAATATACCAACAACCTATAAAAAACTTAAAAAATCAATATAACTTTAAAATAAAAACTAATTAAACAAAACTAATATACATATATCACTATATTAAAGTCATACAGTCATAAATAAATAAATAAATTATAAAAAAGGGCAATTTAGGTAATCAACAATGTAAAATGGTCATTTATCTACAATTTTAAAAATGAGGACATTAGCTTATTGATGGCTTTATTTTGGGTCATTTCCTATAATTTCTCTTTTCTTTTTCTGGTTCCTTCATTTAATTCTTCCATGAAATGGTAGATTGTGAAGTTGAATCCAAAAGTGAGGGAATAATCGTTCCACTCTGCATCAGTGAAGTCATCAAGAGGTTTTATTAAAATGGAAATTTCACTATTTATGCTTAATAGTCTCTACTATTATAAAAAAAATATCACCACTATTGACTCTTTCATTTTGATGCTACACATTCCCCATCTACCAAAAATACCCCTCTCATTTTATCAAGAACACCAAAACCCCCTCTCTCTCTCTCACGAATCCCTCACCAAAACCCACAGTTTGTGTCAAATTTCTTGCTGAAATCGTTGTGAATTCCTTGAATGTTCCTAATGTTTACCACTTAAATCCCGTCATCCAATTAATCACCAATTATTTACTCAATGTCTAATAATCTCCAATATATTTTCTAAATTCCCGGAAACACCCCCAGGCTCCCCCGAGCCGGGTACAAATCACCGCCGTGACTATTTTGCCAATACGCTCACTAGGACTGTCTCGAGCCATATGTTGCAAATATATCCACATAATAATGTGGTCTCAACAATTTATTACATATAATTATATTTATACGCTCAATGGGCCAAAATTACAAATATGCCCTTACAAGCTAAACAAGGCCCTCATGCATATTTAACACTCCTAACACATGCATTTAATCACATTCATATAATTATATAATCATGCATTATATAATCATGCATGCCACATAATTATGCATTAAATCATTTATTCACATAAATACCAATTATGCTCTCCCAGCACACTAATCAAGGCCCTTAAGCCTGCAATTTTGGGTCGTTACAGTATTTAAATAAAAAAGATATATCGTCACATCGTGGAGAAAAAACCTCAAACTAAGCCTAAGGCAATTGTTTTAAATCCCAAGGGATTGTTAGAAAATACATGATAATGATTACAAAAGAAAATCTTAAGAATAAAGGTCATTGGGCTCCGCCAGCTCGCTCCATGGAAGTAACCTCCTCTCCATCTCCTTCAACTGCTCCGGACGCCTCGCCAGTCTCCGAGGGTTCTTGTGAAAACCGAGTCTTGAATTTAGTAGGATACGGGTCCCATAGCTCGAGCTGCATGAAAGAGAAGTTCCTGTCCTGGTTGAAAGCTCAGCAATGGTAAAGCATCTCCTCCATTGTTGACGAAGACAGTGCCGCTTCCTCCTTGGCTTTAGCCTCAGCCTTGACTAGCTACACTTTGAGTTCATCGTCCTCGGCTTGAAGCTGATTAGCACGACGACTTGCCTCTCTGAACAGAGCCTGAGAGGCGGACAATGCAGCCTTTGCGGATTGCTCACCCTCCTGAGAAGAAATGAGAGCAGCATTGGCGGCATGCTTACTCTCTTGAGCAACACTCAGGGCGGCTCTAATAACATTTAATTCAGTTCGGAGTTCTTCGTTCCTGGCCTTGACCCAAGCTATACTTCGGTATTGAGCCAAGACGGACTGCAAAATAACGAAGCAAGTTAATAAAAAATAAACATAATAAAGAAAGATTAGCATTGGGAAAAAGACTCACGGTGAGGTTCATCCCCATAGCAGACTCGAGGACATCTTCCGAGTTGCGCTCCTCCATGGCCCTCAGATCCCTAGCACTGGACTTATATGCATGGCCCACCATGTGACTCATCGTTTCATACACGATACCCTAAAAGGCTTCGGGAATCTTGTCTAGATCGTGTGGCTCGAATGGTATCTAGACGAGAGAACCCTGACTTTGGACGAGGGCTTCGGTTTGAATCACCTGGGGATGTGAGAGAGACATATGTAGAGGAGGGGGATGAGGAATTTGCTGGGTAGTGGTAGTAGTCACCTGAGCTGGCTCCCGAGCAGTGCTCACACTTTTACCCTTAGAGGGGGATTTTGTGGTACCCCCCATTTTAGGAGTGGCCTTCTTCGCCACCCTGGGCTTTTTTTACTACTGGTCTAGTTCTGGACCCTCCAGCCTGGAAAGAACTCCTTAAATCGGGAGCTCCTGACAATTCCCTTTCTTCACCTGAAAGAAGAACTAACAAAGGATTTAAGTCACAGGAGTAATGCTTTAGAGGTATTATAAATGCAAAAAAAAAAAAAAAAAAAGAACAAGGATCCTACCCTTTGGGCTAGGGGAGGAATCTATTACGATCAACTCGAGTGTATGGACCAGGCTAAGCATGACCTCCAACTTTGGGATTAACGAAGGGGAGGGGGAATCTAAGGCTACAGTCTCTTGGATCCTAGGGGGTTCAGGTCCCTCCTTGAGGCTGGATTCATCTACGTATTGCCTGAACCCAAGAGCAAATGCACCCTGGAGCAGAGAAGGCCAAGTCCTAGGGTTAGTCCCAATTCTTCGAAGATAGAGGATCTAAAGTTTAGCATGTTATCCACTACAACGGAGCCTCTGGAATAGATGTGGTCATAGCGTACCACCAAATGATCCACGCATTGGAGGAAGGTTACGTTTAGATCCGGATCAGTGGGATGGCGGCTAACGAGCTAGTTAGGATTAAAACGTATTAACCTAAAACTGGCAGTAGCCCGATCTAACTCTCTAAGGAGGTATGGGTTACCTTGGCTAGAGGGGCCAGCTGCTGCCCCCGACACAGCTCAGTCAGGATCGGGCCCCTGATTAGCTTCAGGAGCCCATCTTTTTCGCACGAGGGGCACCACAGTCTCTTCCTCGTTAGTGTCCTCAGCGGCTAGCAAGGCCTCTTGAGAGGAGGGGAGCTTGAGGATAACCGTGAGTGGAGCTCGGGTCCTCAGAGCTAGTGTCTAACCCTCACTGATCAATTTACATGCCAACATTGTGGCATCATTCACGACCTGGTGATAATCTTTTTCCCCGGGGGGAAGACTGGAAAAAGTCTCATACTGACCCCTGAGGGTCACAGATTTGCTCGTCCTTGCGAATATAGCTACACGAGGAACCAACTCAGTCAGAACACATGTAAAAAAAAATTATTTACAATGAAAGGGATAAAAATTCACGTGCTGAGTTTACAAAGATAAAAGACTTACAAGGTCGGTTGAAGTAGCGATGTTCGCAATTTCTGAATCCATTCGACATAAAGAATAAATCTTTATAGTCATTTGGATGGCTAGGGAGGTCGATGACGGAAGCGGGGTTCAGAAACTGAGTAAAGTAGTAGAACCCATCTCCTTGTCCCTTCTAGTTAGGACTTGCTTTGAGGCAGAAGAAGTATAAAATTTCTGCTGGAGTGGGGACCTCCCACTCATGCCTCAGGAACAGATATTTCAGTCTCGCCAAAAGTTTGTAAGAATTTGGGGGGAGCTGGAAGGAAGTCAGCTTGACGTAGTTTAAAAATTCTACAAAGTATTGGTCCAATGGAAGGAAAGCACCAGCCTTCAGGTGCTCGTCACTCCAAGCTCCATAATTGTCTTGGAAGGGGGCACAACTCCGCTCTCCTTCAAAGGCAGGTCGGGCGGGGAGATTGCCAGCTCCCATCTTGATATTATGACTCAGCAAAATTTTGTTTTCTCCCCTGAGTCGTTATCTTTGAGACTATATGTTTAGCCTCGAAGAAAGCATTGGGGTCGACGACGACCTCCCTCTCCACCACAGGACCAAAATGTGGGATAGGAGATTCGAAGGCGACCTGTTTGCCTTTGTCCTTGTGATCGCTGGATGAGCTCGCGACGCTCTTCTTTAGAGGTGCCATAATTCAGATCGCCTAACGATAAAGCGACTGTTTATCGCCCAAAATGTGACTACACTAAGCGGTAGTTGTAGTAAGATTGGGCGGTCGATCCACAAGGAGGTAACCTAAAATCAAAAGGTTAGTAGAAAATAGCACAAAAAGTTAGTAACAAGAAGTAAATAAAATTGTAAATGGAAAGATGTTTGAGATTTTGGTATTGTATTTTGATAAAGTGATGAAATGAGATAAGTGAAATAAATGTAAGATGTAATCAAGAGTTTGAGAAAATGAAAGGTTTCAAGAATCATCCATATGCTTGTTTAGTTACTTGGTTACTTGATTTACAAAAATACACAAGTAAATAGCTCACATCCCAACATTTACTTGGAAAATCTAACATTAAAGTCCATAGTTTTTCTAACAAAAGTTAATTTGAGTTATAAAGTTCTTTACTTTAAAAGCACAATGTTAATCTTATGAAAAATCTAAAAATGACAAAATACCCAAGGGCAATAATGCAATAGAAGATTAGACATAAAATTATGTATCAATATTACTTTTACTAATTAGAAGCACATAGAAAGAGCATGACTAATCCTATATACTATTAGCATAAGTAAATAAAGATAACAAAATAAAGATAGAGATGAAAGAACATAAATAACTCAAATATATTACTTTAAGAACATAGTAAATCAAAGTAGCAAAATAACATCACTTGCATATGGAATCATCCCTAACCTTCCTAGGAAGATTAGGCCATTATGCTCATGATTTTCACAAAACTCTAAGAAGAAAATATGAGAAGAAAGTGAGTGGAAATTTTTCTATAGTTTCTCTACTCTAAAAATTACATACCAAATGTGAAGAAAATGTCCCTATTTATAGATAGAGAAAAGGACTAAAAAGAAATTAAACAACAAAATGAGGTTTACAAAATAAATCTGAAATATTAATAATAAAATATGATTTTGAAAAATCAAATCTTATTATTAATATTACCCTAGCTATTTTTGTGTATAGTCAAAATGCTCTTTTTCAAAAACACCAAAAAAAGATAAGTTTTAAGCTCAAAATAGGATGTCCAAGGCCCAAAGAGCACACAAAATGGGTTGGTGGCAGCTATTCCATTGACCCAGCCGCAACCAATCAGAGGCGGACACCTGGCGGGTTGGCTGGGCATGTGGACAAAAATGGCAGTTGGTCCATTGATGACGTGGCGGGGCGTGGTTGGCTGGCAGGGAGGCTGGCAGGCGGGTGGCAGGCGGTGGCTCGGCAGCTCGGCGGCGTGGCTCGGCGGCTCGGCTCGCGTGGCTTGAGCTGGCTGCAGTGGGTAGAGAGGACAATGGGCCTGGGCCGAATTCTGGGCCTAATTCCTCAAAATTACCACTTTCTTCATTTTCCTTTTTCAATTTTAGCCATTCTTTGTCCTCTCTTTTTATTAATGTCCAAATGCAATTTATTTCTTGAAAATTAAACACAAATTAAATTAAAAATTAATATTTTCAATTGTGAAATATACTACAATAAATTTATGAAAATATTAATTAAAACTTAATTTATTTTACACTTTAAAACCAATGAATTTGCATTTTTGAGCACTAATCAGCGGCCTATTAGTAGGCGACCTAAGAAGGTCTATAACTATGGCGGTGGAGGTACGGAGGATGAAAAGACTACTTTCGAAGTTTGAAAGTTTATACGAGCTAAGCTTTGACTTAATCTCAATGCGTGGTTCCATGAGATATCCTAGGCCACACGCATCGATTTCTTAAAATCCCAAGATACTTTGAGATATGCGTGTCAGAACTGTCAGGCCCACTGCTTTCCTTTGGAAAGCAATTTAATGCAAAACCACCTAAGGAATCGTAACCCCTAAGCTACCTAGGATTAAACCTAAAAACCCCTTCGATTTCTATACCCCAAACAAGTATTCTTCAAACCGATTTTCCATTACGGTTTTCCCAGATTAACCCAGAAAATTGCCTAGATCTGTGAATATTTTATTTCTAAAACAAGTTTGGTTTCATTCATGAAGCCTAAACCCAAAACCCATTTCCTATTGGCACCCAGAAATAGCCTAACGATAATAAACATTGAACATATTCAAAGTAGAAAAAAAAAGAAGAAAATATCTCATTGGAAAAAAAAAATCTCAAAACAGGGGATGAAGTACTTATAGAGAATACGTTCGAGTCAGAGAAGGTGTTGGTATGGCGAAAGGAAGCTCCTTGAAAGCTTCTGAAGAACTAAAAGATGATGAAAATTTCTGGGGATTCTGGAGAAAAAGAAATGAAGTTTGAGTGTTTGAAAAGGGAAATTTTTTTAATGCAAATGTGGTGAGGTCTCAAGACTGATCACCCTATTTAAACACAAACTACGGAAATCAATCTGGGCCATCTAATTGGGTTAGCTCGAGATCCAAAGGCCAAGATTAAATAGACCAGATGGCGGCAAAAAGTTGACAGGAGAGTTGTTTTAGTCCTCGAAACCCGAACATACGCCAATCACAGGAAGCCACGTGTCCAGTACTTGAGTAATAGGCAGGCACGATTTTATGTGAAAGAAGTCTAAAAGCCCCTACTATGTATGTCAGAAAGTGATGACATCAAACACGAGCAGGAGCTTGGGGGAAAATGTTGTACCCTAATTTTAGCATGAGTTCACTCACTCAACTCGGGTATAGCTGACAGGTTAATACGTGAAAAAATAACCAAGTAGAATATCTGGTTATTAACCATGTGAGAAGCTCGAGACTCATAGTAGTTAGACCAAGTATTAGGCGTCCTGGACTTATTACGAGCTAGGAATCAGATAACTGTCAAGCACGAGCTCAAAGTTAGATAGCTGTCAAGTTTCAGCTCGTGTGAGATATTTAGCTCGTGAGGACCTAGATATAATGCATACTAAAGGATCCCAAGAGACTCGGTGATTCTTCATACGCTCATTAATGACCAGGTTGTATCATATTTATGTCATTTATAACCTGAAATAGCAGGAACGTATTTATTATGTTATCAAATCATATCCCAATGTATATGAGAATAATCTGTATTAATTATATACCATATATAATTACGCGGTTCTTTTAACACGGTTACCCAAACATGTCCATGGAATTCCCCTATAAATCTATAAATACTAGGAATATTGGACAGGAAAGGAGAATATATTCTGTATTACCGAAACTCTGTCAAAATAGAGAGAGAAACAATAATAATATTGACTCGTGGACTAGGTGAATTTTAACTACTGAACCACGTAAAAGTTCTGTGTTTTTTAGTGAGTTATTGTTATTTCATTATGGTTTACTATTAAGCACTAATCTACTAATTTTATTTCTTAATATACTGTTAGCAAAAAATTGCGTTAATAGTCATAATTATTTATCCTTAAAAAAACAAGTTAAAAGTTTGGGTAATTGAACGGCAAATTTCCAAAAAAAAAAAACAAAAACAAGTTTAAGTAACATAGAAAATAAGAAATACGAAGGACTACTATTTTTATTTAGAGATATATATGTATACGTATATATATCGAGCACACACACACTCTAAGAGTAGAGAGTAGTAGTCCTATAATAAGTTGAGGTTAATTTCATGCAACGACCGCGGCAGATGCAGGGGCCACACATTTTCCGCTGAAGGGAGCCGTGCATCGATTCGGGTAGCAACAGGGATTAGCCATATTGCAAGACTCTATAACTCCAATTGTAGGGACACAAAAAGGTTGAGCCACACATTTGTTATTGGAAGTGAAAGTATCGCCAATACACCACAGCCCTTCACAGCAATTTTTGAGCTGCCATGCGCTACAGAATTCCCCTGGTACCATACACCGATCAGCATTCAAATTCATCATAATATCGGACGGCTGTAGTAGTCGACCCAAGCATCCCACGACCATCGTCGCCACCACCAATATTGCAATAAACTTCTTCATCCTAATAATTAATGATCTTTTCTCTCTTTTTTCCTTCAATAATTTGATGATTAATTATTTGCTTTCATTTTTTCATTGATGGCAACTGGTATTTATATAGGAGAAGAGGATAACATCTACGTACTAGTTGTTTCTACAACTTGTCTCTTCTCCGTCGGTCACCCAGTCCACTATAATAGTATATTATATATATATATATATATTTATATAGAACAAGATGCTGAGGACGATGCCGTAATAATTATATATTAATAATTAGCATTCGTTATTGGTTCACCCAGATATATATAATTCATAAATAAAAATGTTATTTATTAGCCCACTGAATTTGTAAGGTACACAGTATAATACAGTAATACTGTTTGCAAGGTGTGTTAGGATGCAAACAAAATTTCTAATAATGGAAACATATATACCAACTACCTTTACGTTCATTACTGGCTAAAATGTCTTTTTGCTTACAATTACATTTCTCTTTTGGAGATTTGTTGTCACATGGTTACTTATAATAATTGTTGGAACTTTGTGTGAAATTTTAAAAAAGATAAGTGTAAAGTGTGTGATGATGGAAAGAGTCCACATGGAATAAGAATAATTTTTCATAAGGGTATATAATAGACAACTATGAGAATTGGGTTTGGGCCCTAAGGGGCACCCAGTTTTGTGCGCATGGGTGAGGACTCACACACTTGACCACCAGACGAGTGCGCGCAATAGTGTCCAACCGTCCAATTATTGAAGAGCAATTTTGAGGTGCACATGAGCAACTCCTTTCGGTGCAGAAGGGTTTTGTAGCGTCCTGAATTCGCTAATAGGGCTTAGGGCCTTGATTAGCGTGCCTGGAGGGCAATAATTGATTATTATATTAAATATGTGAATTTGATGATTATGTGATTAGAAAATGCATGTTTATGTGAATTAAATATGCATGTGGGCCCCATCTAGTTATTAGGGACATGTTTATAATTTTAGCTCGTTGAGGGCATAAATGTAATATTTGTGATTATTGTGATCCTTACCATGTGTGAGTAGTGATATATTTGTGATGCACGATCCGAGACAGTCCTAGGGAGCGGTTTAGGAAGAAAGTCACAACGGGGTCAAATACCCGGCTCGGGAGGAGCCTAGGGGTATTTTGGGAACGTAAAATGTGTTCGGGATTTATGGAGCAACGAGTAGTAGTTTGGTAATGATTTGGACATGTTGGGATTAATGGAGATTTATAAGACTACTCGGGGACTTAATGCGGTATGGCAAATGACTAAATTGCCCTTAGGTTACCTAAGAGGTTAGGATAAGTCTAAGGGGAAATTGGGTCTTTTGCTAAGGGATAGGCTTATGTCTTTGACTGCTAAGGTTAGAAGGGGTTAGAAAGAAAGAAATAAACAGAAGGAAAACTCAGTTTTGCTTCCCTTTCTCTGTCCACTGATTCTCTTTATCTCCCTGTGGTGTCTTGAAATTTTGAAGAAATTTTGGGGTCTTGAGTTGAAGGATTAAGGGCTTGAAGTGTGTAGGAATTGCTCAGGTTGAACTTAATACAGAGGTAAGGATCTAAGCTTAAATTATGTTTAATTTTCCTCTGTTTTGTTAGAGTTTGAGGGGTTAGAACTTAGATAATTGAATTTGGATTCTAGTAGGATTTTGTTTGGTTTCTTTAAGTTTATGTGTTGCTGTTAGTTTGGTATAAGTGGTGTGGGGCTGAATTCAGGATTTAAGTATTGATTTGGATTGATTTTAGAGGAATTGGCTCGTAGAGTTTGCATGGAATTTCTGGGTTTCGGGCTCGCGTCATGGCCCTTTTCATCAGCGTCGCGGCCTATTTGAGTTTATAGGCTAGTGGGGCTTCGAAGAATTACCCAGGCGCTGCGGCGCAAGGTTTGGGTGCCGCGGCCCGAGTGTAATGACCCACTACTCTAGACTTTTGGACCATTAACGAAACTAAACATACAAAACCTTAATAGAACTTACATTTGCGAAAATACCATAATTTTATTAAGTAACTTGTAAAAATAAGAGTTACTTACAAAATATCAAGAAGGATATGGGATCCCATTGTTTGGAAAAACAAAAACATAACATGATTTAAAAATAAAAGGGGTTACATAGTAAGTGCGGAAAATACATATAAAGAGCATAAGTAAACGACTACATCCTCGAAATCGAACTCTCGACTCCTTGAATCCGTTCATCACCGATACACATTCTCTAAGCATCCACGAATCTTACCGCCTCTTAAAGCTATTTTCCTGCACATAAAACAGAAAGAAATGAGCCTAATGCCCAGCAAGGAAAATCTAACACATTTCTATCCTATTTTCCTTACCAAAGTTACCGGAATATGTGGACAGCGTTGGAACTTTGGAACACTCTTAATAACCATTATGAAAAAGAGTGAGTCTAATGAAGAAAAAGAGATGAAAAGGAATGGGAAGACTAAACCATTGAGACACATACTTACCAAAAATTATGTGCTCAAGAACTTAGATTTCCTAACCAAAATAAAGATTAAGGTTAGAGGCTGAGTAGAATATTATGAGAACTTAAAAGAACAAATACAGAATTGAACTAGAGTTTTGGGTTACCTTGAAGACTTGTAAGACCAATCTACACCTCAAACCGAAATACTCTAAAACCTTACTTCCCAAAGTGTTTGATAAGCTTATGATGATCAAGCTTATGATTCCCAAACCCAGGTGTTTATACTCTCACACTCACTTAGCACTTGCAGCCTCTGAACTTAGAGCAAAAGATGAATAATGGTTGGGTACTAGGTCCTATTTATAGAGTTTAGGAATGAAAGGATCTTGATTTTACTTGAATAAAAATAATAGCTTTTTAGGTGAAAATAATTTGAATAATCGTTCAGCAGAGGCTGAAGACTCGTTCAAAAAGATGCTGGACTTATCAAGAGGTTGAATGGCTGAATGGAAAATGAATTCAAAACATTTCAAAATACACTGAAGGAGGCGATATATCGCCCCCTGTAGGCGATATATCGCCTGGGCCAGTATGCCCGAGGCAGTCGTGCATCATCTCATGTTTTCCTTATCTACGTGCTGCGATATATCGCCCCCTATAGCTGCGATATATCGGCACACGCTGATTAATTAAACACAAAATTACACATTTTTAGCTAAGTTTGAATGGAGTAAACAGCCTTGACTAAGCCCTCAACGTATTCAAAGCTGCTGACTGACCTATAGCATTCAAACTTTACTCCTTACTAAATTTAATCCTCCAAAATACTTAATCCTTAATCACCCATTCATAACATGTGCTTAAAATCCTATTGGTCCTCATCTAAACCTTATAGTATAATAAATATTATCCTTAATATCTGTCATATAATCAAACCTTAGGTTAAAATTAATATTCTTAAACTATAGGTTAAACTTAGAAAATCTATAAGTACTACTATGAGTGTCCAAATAATTCCCGGTCTGAACCAAAAATCCACAGTTGCAAAGATAATACTATACATACTATAATACTACTAAATAATTAGCTAAGTAAAGTTCTTGGACTCTACACCGAGTCTGTCAGAAGTGAGGCATTTTGCCTCTGTTTTGGGGCGCGTCGCGGCGCTTAGGGGGCTGGGTCGCGGCCAAAAGTTGGAATTTAGGAAAATTGAGGGTTTTTAGCTCGGGAACTTGAACATTAAGGCTCGGAAAGGTTTCTACTACCCAGTTTGGTAGAAACCAAGGTTCTGGAGGTTAGAGTTATGTCTCGAAACTATTTAATGAGTTAGGACTTGATAGTTTATTTTATTCATGCATTGTGACTAGGATTTCTCTTCAAGGCTCAGGTTAGAGGACTGTGCTCATGATCGTGGTGCTCGGATAGCTTGGGACACAAGTAAGAAAACTGTTGTACCTGTAGAGCAGGGCGTGGCCCTATAGTTTGTATTGCAGGGCACAGACCTATGTGATTGTGATGCAGGATGTAGCCCCATTGATTATGTTTATGTATGTTTAAGTATTTTTTAGATTATGCTATGTATACATATTTGTGAATGACCGACAAGGGACGGGAACGGCAAAGGCCAAGAGCGGCAAAGCCAAGTACAGCAAGGGGCTGGGAGCAGTATTAACCACGCGGAGTGCGAGTCACTAGGGTGAGACCCTTCTTGGATTCCTGGGATATCCACACGGTATATACCACGAACCCAGGGCTTGGTAAGCGTCTGGGACGGCATGGCCATTATGTTTTCAGCCTGTTGGCGGTTTTATTATATGTTGAATGATAGTTATGCATATGTTGATTGCGTGTGTGGAGTTTTCTTGCTGGGCTTTGGCTCACGGGTGCTTTATGGTGCAGGTAAGAGAAATGGGAAGATCGACCAACCATGAGTACGGAGAGCGTGAAGCGACGTGTACACGTTTGGCCTGCCTAGCTGCCACGACCTGGGGTATTTTTGGGAGATATTTGTATTAAACCTAGCTTTGTCATTTAGTCGACTTTAATCATATTTTTGAGTTATAAATATTTCTAAACAGTATTTTGGGATCCCAAATGTTTAACGCTTTATAATTTTTCAATGAATGATTACATTTTCAAATTATGTGACTTTTATTATAGTTTAGCTACACTTTTAACCTAAAATCTCAATTAGCGAGTGAATTGCATGTTTTAAACTCACTTAGTAAGGACTCTAAGGAAGTAGGGCGTTACAACTTGGTATCAGAGCGAGCCACGGTTTATGGTTCCTAGAGATTGACCGAACATGTACGCTCACTGTCAGTGACAAGCTCGACTCAGGGTTGGTTGGTAAAGACTGAATTATATGCTTGACTATGTGTTTAGATGCCCTGTTTTCCTGATTATTTTATATAGAGCATGATGAATGAATTAACATATGCATGATGCCAGGGCATGGCCCCTTGAGTGTTGTATGCTATCTATGTGTTGTGGATTGCTGTTATGGTTGGTTGATGTGGATTGGGAGGTGGTTTTGGATGTTGTTATCATGCCTGATGAGCGGCATCGTTGATTGCAGGCATATTTTTGAGATGCCACGACAATCATCTAGACTTCGCAGCAATAGGGCCGAGGATGACAACCAAGGTCAGGACCCTCCACCTGCCCCACAGAATTGGCAACAGATGTTTACCGAAATGGAAGCCAGAATGCATCAAACATAAGAAAAGCTTCGACAACTAAGGCAACAGGCCCCTCCTCAGGTCACTAGGTTGCCAGTTCAGCAAGCTGTGGCGCCAATGTCAATTCAGCCTGTTATGGAGAATAGGTGGGAACCTTTGTATGAAAGGTTTAGGAAGCATCATCCTCCCACCTTTGAGGGTGGACCAGACCCACTGTGGGCAGTGCATTGGATGAATATGATTTCCTCCATCCTGGATTTTATGAGGGTGGTAGGGAACGAGAGGGTAGCTTGCGCTAGCTACATGTTCAGAGATGATGCCCGCATCTGGTGGGATGTAGTAACACAGAGAAAAAATGTTGCAGTTATGACATGGGAGGAGTTTAGAAACATTTTCGACAAGAAATATTACAGTGTTGCAGTCCGAGTTGTGAAGGTAGACGAGTTTATCAACCTAACTTAGAACCGATTGACAGTTACTGAGTATGCCTTGAGATTTGACCGGTTGGCGAAGTTCGCAGCGAATTTGGTGCCGAATGATGCAGCAAGAAGGGATAGGTTTGTGTGGGGGTTGAATGTTATCATCACCCGTGATGTGAAGATTACTTTGGATCCAGAGACTACTACATATGCTCAGGTAGTGGACAAGGCCCTTACAGCAGAGGGCTGAGGATCAAATATGGAGAGAGGGCACTGCTAGGCACGATGCGGGGAGGATGGTGCCTCCTTTTACTGGATCCAGTCGTGGTAGTGGCCCCAGTGAGCAGAAGAGAAAGGCCCCACATTCTTTTGTTCCTCCTAGCTCGGATAGGAGGGCACGGGGTACTTTTAGTGGCCGTCAAAGCGGGGGTGACAACTAGAGGAGTTTTCTAGTGTGTCCTCGATGCAGATGATGACATAAAGGAGAGTGCAGGATCAGGGCCTGCTTTATCTATGGGAGTGTCAGTCATCTGAAGAAGGACTGTCCAAAAGCCAGGAAAGAGGAGCTGAAGCAGAGCGACAACCTCGCTCCTGCCAGAGTATTCACTTTGACTCAGACTGAGGTGGAGGCTAGCCCCTCGGTTGTGATAGGTCAGATTTCTAGTGCTGGTTCTTCTTTTGATGCATTGATTGATTCAGGGGCTACCCATTCATTTGTGTCTGCTAGAGTGATAGAACGACTGTGTAGAACTAGTGATTTGTATGCTAGGGGTTTTCAGACTTTGTTGCCGACTGGGGAACTAGTACTCTCTAGGAGATGGGTTAGAGCATTGTCAGTAGAGATAGACGGTAGGGAGTTGTCTGTTGATCTGATTGAGTTGGCAATGGATGACTTTGATATGATCTTAGGGATGGATTGGTTATCAAAGTATGGGGCGACGATTGACTGCAAGCGCAGGATGGTAACTTTTGAACTAGAAGGGAGGGTACCCTTTGTATTTGTGGGGACAGTTAGTGGACCGCGAGTACCTATGATTTCAGCACTGAAGGCCAGGGACCTGATGCAGGAAGGCTGCATAGGATTCCTAGCGAACGTTGTGGATACTTCTAGAGTTGTGTCAGTTGGGCCGGGTGAGTCCAGATTGATATGTGAGTTTCCATATTTCTTTCCAGTAGATTTCCCAGGATTTCCACCACAACGGGAGATCAATTTTGTTATAGAGTTAGTGCCAGGGGTGGAGCAAGTTTCTAGGACGCCTTATAGAATGGCTCCGGTAGAGTTGAAGGAATTGAAGATTCAGTTGCAGGAGTTACTGGATTTGGGGTTCATCAGACCGAGTTTCTCGCCATGGGGTGCTCTGGTGTTGTTCGTTAAGAAGAAGGATGGATCTCTTAGGATGTGTATTGACTATAGGGAGATGAACAAGTTGACCATTAAGAACAAGTACCCACTGCCTAGGATCGACAATTTATTTGACCAGCTACAAGGAAAGATGATGTTTTCCAAGATTGATCTTCGGTCAGGTTACCATCAGGTAAGGATTAAAGAGGATGACATACCAAAGACCGCCTTCCACACGAGATATGGACACTATGAATTCCTAATTATGTCCTTTGGATTAACCAACGACCCAGCAGCCTTTATGGACATGATGAATAGGGTTTTCAAGGACTATCTGGACAAGTTTGTGATTGTTTTTATTGATGACATACTGGTGTACTCTCAGTGAAAGACAGAGCATGAGCAGCATCTACGTTTGGTATTGCAACAGTTGAGAGAGCATAGGTTATATGCTAAGTTCAGGAAGTGCGAGTTTTGTCTACCGCAAGTCACATTTCTGGGCCATATTTTCAGTAAGGAGGGGATTCTGGTTGACCCAAGAAAGATTGAGGCAGTGAGAGATTGGCCTAGATCAAGCAGTGTTCTGGAAGTTAGGAGTTTTCTGAGATTGGCAAGGTGTTATCGGTGGTTTGTTGAGGGGTTCTCCAAGATAGATACACCATTGACTAAATTGACAAGGAAGAAGACTAAGTATGTATGGACAGACAGGTATGAGAGCAGTTTCAAGGAACTGAAGCGGCGACTAATCACCGCGCCAGTGTTGAGTCTGCCGACAGACAATGAGAAGTTCGTGGTTTATTGTGACACCTCCAGACAGGGTTTATGGTGTGTGCTGATGCAAGCCAGAAAGGTGATAGCCTATGCATCGAGGCAGCTAAAGGAGTATGAGCAGAGATATCCCATGCATGATCTGGAGTTAGAAACGGTGGTATTTGCACTTAAGGTTTGGAGACATTATCTGTATGGTGAGAAGTGTGAAATATACACTGACCATAAAAGTTTGAAGTACTTCTTTACTCAGAAGGATCTAAATATGTGCCAGAGACGGTGGCTGGAATTGGTAAAGGATTATGACTGTGATATCCTATACCATCCTAGGAAGGCTAATGTAGTGGTTGATGCATTGAATCGGAAGGGCCCAGGACAATTGTTCAGTTCGAGGTAGATATTTGATAAGCTAGCTGAGGAGATGACTAGAGTGGGTATAAAGTTGGTGGTTGGTTAGTTAGTCAACATCACTCTTCAGTCTACACTCCTTGAGAGGATCAAGGAATCGTAGGGGATAGATCCCCAATTGAGAGGGCACAGAGAGAGTGTCTTAGTCGGAGCGGCTAAGGACTTCTCTATCTCGGAGATGGGACTACTGAAGTACAAGGGTTGGATCTGTGTTCCGATGGATTCTAATATCCGGCGAGAGATCTTGGATGAATCTCATACCACTCCCTATTCTCTACATCCAGGTACGACGAAGATGTACCAATATTTGAGAGCTTTGTATTGGTGGTCGAGAATGAAGAGGGACGTGGTGGATTATGTGGCCAAGTGCTTAACTTGTCAGCAAGTAAAGGCTGAACATTAGAGGCCAGCAGGGTTATTGCAGCCTCTAGGGATTCCAGAGTGGAAGTGGGGGGATATCACCATGGACTTCGTGGTTGGTTTTCCGAAGACCGCGGGATAACATGATTCAGTGTGGGTGATTGTGGATAGGTATACCAAGTCCGCCCACTTTTTCTTGTCAGGACGGCTTATACTATGGAGCAGTATGCTGAGCTGTATGTGAAGGAAGTTGTTCGACTTCATGGGACTCCGAGGTTGATATTAGTCGACAGAGACCCCACCTTCACCTCCAAGTTCTGGGAGAGTCTTTAGAAGGCTATGGGCACGCAGTTGCGGTTTAGTACTGCCTATCATCCTCAAACAGATGGACAGTCTGAGAGGACCATTCAGATACTGGAAGATATGTTGCGAGCTTGTGTGCTGGATTTTGGGGGATCTTGGAGTAAGTATCTCCCTTCGATCGAGTTTTCGTACAACAACAATTACCAGGCAATAATCGGAGTGGCTCAGTATGAAATGCTATATGGGAGAGAGTGTAGATCACCTATCCATTGGGATGAGACGGGTGAGGGGAGGGACTTAGGTCCTGAGATGGTTCAGAGGACCAATGAGGCGATTGAAAAGATTATACCTCGAATGCTCGCCTCCTGGAGTCGCCAGAAGAGTTGCTCAAACTTGATACGTACGAGTGTGGAGTTTCAAGTCGGTGACCATGTGTTCCTTAGGGTTTCACCTTTAAGAGGAGTGAAATGGTTTGGGGTCCGGGGGAAGTTGAGCCCTAGGTTTGTTGGCCCCTTTGAGATTCTGGAACGGGTTGGAAAGGTAGCTTATAGATTGGCGATGCCTCCATCTCTATCAAGGGTTCATGATGTATTTCACGTGTCCATGCTCCGGAGGTACGTATCAGATTCTACGCATATACTGAGTTATAAGAACTTGGAGTTGGACCAGGATTTATCATATGAGGAGAAGCCGGTTCAGATTCTCGACCGGAAGGATAAAGTCTTGTGGAGCAAGACCATCGCCTTGGTGAAAGTTTTGTGGAGAAACAACAAGATTGAGGAGGTGACGTGGCAACTTGAGTCGGATATGCGGGAGCGGTATCCCGAGCTATTCAAGTGATTTCGAGGACAAAATTTATGTAAGGAGGGGATAGTTGTAGCGTCCCAAATTTGCTAATAAGGCTTAGGGACTTGATTAGCGTGCCTGGAGGGCAATAATTGATTTATTATATTAAATATGTGAATTTGATGAGTATGTGATTAGAAAATGCATGTTTAGGTGAATTAAATATGCATGTGGGCCCCGTCTGGTTATTAGGGGCATGCTTGTAGTTTTAGCCCGTTGAGGGCATAAATGTAATATTTGTGATTATTGTGATGCTTACCATGTGTGAGTGGTGATATATTTGTGATGCATGACCCGAGACAATCCTAGGGAGCAGTTTAGCTAAAAAGTCATAATAGGGTCAAATACCCGGCTCAGGAGGAGCCTAGGGGTATTTTGGGAACGTAAAATGTGTTCGGGATTTGTGGGGTAATGGGTAGTAGTTTGGTAATGATTTGGAAATTTTGGGATTAATGGGGATTTATAAGACTACTCGGGGACTTAACGCGGTATGGAAAATGACTAAATTGCCCTTGGGTTACCTAAGAGGTTAGGATAAGTCTAAGGGGCAATTGGGTCTTTTGCTAATGGATAGGCTTATGTCTTTGACTGCTAAGGTTATAAGGGGTTAGAAGGAAAGAAATAAACAGAAGGAAAACTCATTTTTGCTTCCCTTTATCTCCCCATCGATTCTCTCTATCTCCCTGTGGTGTCTTGAAACTTTGAAGAAATTTGGGGGTCTTGAGTTGAAGGATTGAGGGCTTGAAGTGTGTAGGAATTGCTCAGGTTGAACTTAATATAGATGTAAGGATCTAAGCTTGAATTATGTTTAATTTTCCTCTGTTTTGTTGGAGTTTGAGGGGTTAGAACTTAGATAATTGAATTTGGATTCTAGTAGGATTTTGTTTGGTTTCTTTAAGTTTATGTGCTGTTGTTAGTTTGGTATAAGTGGTTTAGACCTGAATTATGGGTTTAGGTATTGATTTGGATTGATTTTAGAGGAATTGGCTCATAGAGTTTGCATGGAATTTCTGGGTTTCGGGCTCGCACTGCGGCCCTGTTCATCAGCGTCGCGACCCGCTTGAGTTTATAGGCTAGGGGGACTTTGAAGAATTTCCCAAGCGTTGCGGTTTGTGTCTGTCAGAAGTGAGGCATTTGCCTCTATTTTAGGGCGCGCCATGACGCTTAAGGGGCGCTGGGCCGAGAACTTGAACGTTAAGGCTTGGGAAGGTTTCTACTATCCAGTTTGGTAGAAACCAAGGTCTCGAAGGTTAGAGTTATGTATCGAAACTATTTAATGAGTTAGAACTTGATAATTGATTTTATTCATGCGTTGTGACTAAGATTTCTCTTTAAGGCTCGGGTTAGAGGTCTGTGCTCGTGATCAAGGTGCTCAGGTAGCTTGGGACACAGGTAAGAAAACTGTTGTACCCGTAGAGCAAGGCATGGCCCGAAAGTTTGTATTGCAGGGCACGACTCTATGTGATTGTGATGCAGGGCGGAGCCCCATCGATTATGTTTATGTATGTTTAAGTATTTTCTAGATTATGCTATGTGTGCATATTTGTGAATGAACGGCAATAGCCGGGAATGGCGAGGGCCGGGAACGACAAAGGTCGAGAATGGCAAAGGCTGAGAACGGCAAGGTCGAGTACGGCAAGGGGCCGGGAGCGGCGTTAAGCATGCGGTGTGCGAGTCGCTAGGGTGAGACCCTTCTTGGATACCTGGGATATCCACACGGTATAGATCGCGAACCCAGGGCCTGGTAAGTGCCTGGGACGACATGGTCGTTATGTGTTTAGCCTATTGGCGGTTTTATTATATGCTGAATGGTAGTTATGAATATGTTGATTGCTTGTGTGGAGTTTTCTTGCTGGGCTTCGGCTCACGGGTGCTCTATGGTGCAAGCAAGGGCAAGGGGAAGATTGACCAACCATGAGTACGGAGAGCGTGAAGCGACGTTTACACGTTTGGCCTGCCTGGCTGCCACGGCCAGGGGTATTTTTGGGAGATGTTTGTATTAAACCTAGTTTTGTCGTTTAGTCAACTTTAATCATATATTTGAGTTGTAAATATTTCTAAATAGTATTTTAGGATCCCAAATGTTTAACGCTTTATTATTTTTCAATGAATGATTACATTTTCAAATTATGTGACTTTTATTATAGTTTAGCTACACTTTTAACCTAAATCCTCGATTAGCGAGTTAATTGCACGTTTTAAACTCACTTAGTAATGACTCTAAGGAAGTAGGGTGTTACAGGTTTCGTATACAGTGGCTGTTTTATCCTGTGGACAACGTGGTTGATAGGTTTTCGTTCACACTTAGGCCAGAGCCGCGAAACGTCTTAAAGAAAGCAACATAGTCCGCGACTCAGCCAAAAATTTAATCGATAATTCATTCCAATTTTTATTTCAATTCCGATATATTAATTTTAAGATGTTATTGTTCTGCTATGGCTGCTACCGATGATTTTTCTGGTCCTGCTTCTATTGATATTAACAAGCCATTTTGTTTTGAGGGTTTGCACTTTAAGCGTTGTAAACAAAAGATGTTGTTTTCTCTAACCATGAAGAAGGTTGAATTTTTCCTCACTATTGTCAAGCCGATTGTCTCTAAACCTTCGACCGACAACGTCAAAGAGACTAAACACGAGAAGCAGCAGAAGGAATTAGATTTTTGGGTTGAAAACAAATTTCTCTGTAAGAATTTTATTCTTAACGGTTTATCTGATAATCTCTATGATTATTATAATTCAGACAAGTCAGCAAAGGAAATTTGGGAGGCGTTGCAAAAGAAATATGATATAGAAGGGGCGGGGACTAAAAAATACGCTGTCAGTCGCTACCTGAAGTATCAAATGGTGGACGATAAATCTGTGGAAGCCCAATCTCACGAAATTTAGAAAATCGCGCATGAGATTATTTCAGAAGGTATGACTCTTGATGAACAGTTTCAAGTTGCTATTTTAATTGACAAATTACCTCCTTCCTGTAAGGATTTTAAAAATGTACTCAGGCATAAGACTAAGGAATTTTCCTTAGAGAGTTTGATCACCCGCCTTCGTATCGAGGAGGAAGCGAGGAAACAAGACCAGAAAGAAGTTCTTGTTGTTTCAAACAGCAAACCCAAGAAGTCCACACCTGCGGTTCTGAAGCCTAATGGCAAAAATATTAAGAATCAGAACCACAACTTGAATTCAAATTCCAACCGCAACAACCAGAACACTCCTCAAAACAACAATCAGAGTCAGAACCATAACAAGAACCAACATGGAAGGCAGCAGCCTCCACCAAAACAGAATGACTCTGGACAATTCCTTTGTTATAATTGTAACAATCCAGGTCATATGGCACGTAAGTGTAGGAACAAGGCAAGCACTGCTCCGCAGGCTAACTTGACTGAAGAAGCTTTTACAGCTATGATTTCTGAGATCAACCTTATTGGTGGATCAGATGGGTGTTGGGTAGACACTGGCGCTTCTCTCCATGTCTGCTATGATCGTGCTATGTTTAAAACATACACTACTGTTGATGATAAGAAAGTGTTGTTGGGAGATTCCCACACCACTATTGTTGTTGGGATTGGGAATGTGGAGCTTAAGTTCACCTCAGGAAAGACTTTATTACTGAAAGATGTAATGCATACTCCTGAGATGAGAAAGAATCTGGTTTCTGGTTTTTTGCTTAATAAGGTCGGGTTTACTCAAACTATTGGGGATGATTTGTACACCAGCACTAAGAATGGTATTTTTGTTGGGAAGGGTTATGCTACTGATGGCATGTTTAAATTAAATGTTGAATTTAATAAAGTTTCTCCTTCTACCTATATGTTGTGTGATTTTAATGTTTGGCATGCTAGACTCTGTCATGTTAATAAGCACATCATTAAGAACATGAGTAACATTGGTTTAATTCCGAAAATGTCAGAAAATGATTTTGAAAAATATGTTTTTTGTAGTCAAGCTAAAATAACTAAGACACCTCATAAATCAGTTACTAGAGAATATGAGCCTTTAGATTTAATTCATTATGATATATGTGAACTTGATGGAACATTAACTAGGAATGGTAAACGTCATTTCATTACTTTCATTGATGACTGTTCTAACTTTACTTATGTGTACTTAATGAAAAATAAAAGTGATGCACTTGACATGTTCAAATTATTTGTGGCTGAAATTGAGAATCAATTCAATAAGAAAATTAAAAGGTTTCGGAGTGATAGATGAACTGAATATGACTCAAGCATGTTTATTGTGTTTTATAATTCACATGGCATCGTACACAAAAAAAACTACACCATATTCACCTGAAATGAACGGTAAAGCTGAAAGAAAAAATAGAACTTTTACTGAATCAGTTGTGGCTATTTTGCTCAATTCTGGTGCTGCATCTCATTGGTGGGGTGAAATTTTATTAACTGTTTGCTATGTTATGAATAGAGTTCCTAAATCTAAAAGCGAAATTTCACCATATGAGATATTGAAAAATAGACAACCAAACTTGTCTTATTTTAGAACCTGGGACTGTTTGGCATATGTCCGTATTCCTGATCCAAAAAGAATTAAATTAGCTAGTAGAGCCTATGAATGTGTTTTTATTGGCTATGCAATTAATAGCAAAGCATACAGGTTCTTTGACTTGAATGCGCATGTAATTGTGGAATCTAATGATGCTGATTTTTATGAACATAAATTTCTTTTTAAATTGAGAAATAGCGGGGGCGCATCTACTAGCAATGTTCCTATGATTAGGGTTAATGAGCACATTGATAGCACTAAAATAAAACCTAGAAGGAACAAGAGAGCTAGAAAAGGAAAAGATTTTGGTTTAGAATTTTGTGCCTATACCTTAGAAGAGGATCCTGCTAACCTTCAAGAAGCTTTGTCTTCCTTAGATTTCGACCTGTGGCAGGAGGCCATCAATGATGAAATTGAATCTCTTGAGTCTAACAAAACTTGGCACTTAGTAGACCTACCTCCTGGTTGCAAGCCTATAGGTTGTAAGTGGATTCTGAAAAAGAAGATGAAACCCAATGGTACTGTTGATAAGTACAAGGCTCGCTTGGTAGCCAAGGGTTTTAGGCAGAGAGAAAATATATATTTCTTTGACACTTTTTCACCTTTTACTAGAATAACATCCATTAGAGTTCTGATTTGCCTAGCTGCAGTTCAAAATCTAGTTGTACACTAAATGGATGTTAAGACTGTTTTTTTGAATGGTGAATTAGAAGAGGAGATCTATATGGATCAAATTGAAGGGTTTGTGATCCATGGCCAGGAACATAAGGTTCGCAAGTTAGATAAATCTATGTATGGTCTTAAGCAGGCACCTAAGCAATGGCATGAGAAATTTGACAATTTAGTTATCTCACATGGGTTTAAAGTGAATGAAAGTGACAAATGCATTTACTATAAATCTGAGAATGACATTTGCACTATTGTATGTCTATATGTGGATGACTTACTCATATTTGGTTCGAATATTCATGTTGTGAATGTTGTGAAATCTCAGTTGTGTGCTAACTTTGATATGAAGGACCTCAGAGAAGCGAATGTAATCCTTGGTATTAAGATTACTAGGTCTAAAAAGGGAATTTCTTTGGATCAATCTCACTATATTGAGAAGATTCTAAAGAAATATAATTACTTTGATTGTAAACCTGCTTGCACACCATATGATCCAAGTGTAAAGTTATTTAAGAACACTGGTGACGGTGTGAGAAAGTCTGACTATGTGAGCATCATTGGTAATCTTCGATATGCCATTGATTGTACGAGACCCGAAATGGCCTATGTCGTGGGATTATTGTGCAGGTTTACTAGCAGACCTAGTATAGAGCATTAGCATGCTATTGAAAGGTTTATGAGATACCTTAAGAGAACCATGAACCTTGGATTACATTATCAGAAGTTTCCAGTTGTACTAGAAGGATATAGTGATGCAGACTGGAACACTTTGTCAGATGACTCCAAAGCAACAAGTGGCTATATCTTTAGTATAGTTGGTGGAGCTGTTTCTTGGAAATCAAAGAAACATACTATTTTGTCTCAGTCCACCATGGAGTCTAAAATGATAGCACTAGCTACTGCTAGTGAATAAGTAGGCTGGCTGAGAAGCCTGCTATCTAAGATCCCTTTATGGGAAAGACCGATACCAGTTGTGTTGATCCATTGTGATAGTACCGCGGCTATTGCAAAAATACAGAACTGTTATTACAATGGTAAGAGACGAAAAATACGTTGTAAGCACAACACTGTTAGAGAGTTCCTCTCAACAGGAGCTGTTAGAGTGGATCATGTACGCACTGATGATAATTTAGCAGATCCTTTGATGAAAGGACTATCTAGAGAGAAATTCCATAGAACTTTAAAAGGAATGAGACTATTTCCCTTAGAATGATGAGTCACCCATGATGGTAACCAACCTAAAGACTGGAGATCCCAAGAATCAGATTTAATGGGCAATAACAAGTTATGAGGTGATAAGTATTGATCATGCTATTTTCATGATAGAAGCATGAAGTCCTCAAGTGATATGAGGATAAGTTAATAGGAACTCTTAATGAGATCTATACTCTACATGGAGTGGGGTACCAAACTACAAGGGTACTCTTGATAGACTCACTTATGTGAATGTGGAAGTGGGGCTGCTTCCTATGAAATTTGGGGCAAAAATTTCTAGAGCGTTCATTATACTGGGATAGACATGCATGGCCATTAATGCACTGTCTTTTGACTACACCCTTGAAAAATTGGAGCATTGTATGTTGTTAGAGATAGAGTTCAAGACTAGGAGTCACTCTAGTATAATCTAAATCGTATTCACTACGTAAATGTTCAAATTGAAAGATACATTTGTTTATGCACAATCTTCTAGATTCTGATATTGCTCGAGAAAATATTTTTAAAAATTCAAGTGGGGGATTGTTGGAACTTTGTGTGAAATTTTAAAAGGAGAAGTGTAAAGTGTGTGATGATGGAAATAGCCCCACATGGAATAAGAATATTTTTTCATAAGGGTATATAATAGACAACCATGAGAATTGGGTTTGGGCCCTAAGAGGCACCCAGTTCTGTGTGCATGGATGAGGACTCACACACTTGACCACCACACGCGCACGCGCGCTGTCGCCGCCGTCCGACTGTGTTGTGCCGAGCCGAGTTGAGCTGGCAGGCGGGTGGTGTAGTGTCACACTTTATTTTTTTTTTGAAAAACTATTTAATAAATTAAATATTTTTATTTATTTATTAATTAATTAATTTTAAAATGTTTTATTAGAAGCAGTAAACGTGATCTGTTTTTAACTACATATGACCACGATTCCTCCCACAAATTAACCAACATTTTCTACCGTTTTATTTTTGTTTGACTTCTTTTAATAAGCTACATCAGAATAATGTGAGACCACAATTTTTGAGAAAAGAAAAACTCGAATTTTCGAAGAGAAATTTTGAGGGTGTACATGAGCGATTCCTTTTGGTGCAGAGGGATTTCGTACACAATGGTTGTTTTATCCTAGGGATGGCGTTGTTGATAGGTTGTCGTGCACACTTAGGACAGAGCCACGAAACGTCTTAAAGAGATCGACATAGTCCGCGACTCAACCAAAAATTTAATCGGTAATTCCTTCCAATTTTTATTTGAATTCTGAAATAACAATAATAGTGTTCACAACATGACAAAGGTATATAATCATCCAATTACATATATGCTTCTAATTTAGATGAATTTGTGTTGTATGCTTCTAAATTATTAGAACTAAATAGTGTTTTCATTTGATGAGTAATTTGTGTGTTTTATAATTGAAATATACATGAAAATTAGATTTAAAAGACTCTAAATGATTGGATGGATCTGATTCGATCCAATAAATAACCAGGGTATGCATCCAATGGATGGAACTGGTCCAATCCAATTATCCATTGGATCGAATCATTTGACTCAATTCAATTGGATTGGATCAGTTGTAAAAATCCAACACCCAGTGGCTAATTGGATTGGATCGGATGAGCTTAAATCCATTGGTTGTGATCTAATGAACACCCCTACCGTTGAGGGTATAATTGTAATTTTATATGTTATGTGCTTGAGACCACATTATTATGTTGATATATCTGTGATATTCGGCACCAGAGGATCTTTTTGAGAAATTTAGGGGAAAAGTCACAATGGGTGTTTATACCCAGCTCGGGGTGAGCCAAGGGGTATTTGGTAATTTCATACATTTTGGGAATAATTGTCTAATGAGTTATTTTTGGGGGAAAATATAGGTGTTGGAAGATTAGTGAACTAAATTGGAAATTTGAGGTGCAATTTGAGGTTTGGTGGGGAATTTAATGTTAAATGACCAAAGTGCCCTTGGGAGCTAGTCTTGAGGATAAGATAGATTAAGGGCAATATGATATTTTGGCCATTGGATTGGGGAAAATAAGCTAAGTGTGAGAGGCAGCCAACTTCTCACGTTTTCCCTCTAAACACACTTAAGGCAACTTACTCACTTTGGAGACAAACCTTTGCTTGGGGAAGATTTTGAAGGGATTTGGGAAGCAAAAGAAGGATTTGGGAGCCACCAAGATCACATTTCAGCATAGGAATTTGAAATTTGGAGTAGAGGAAGGTAAGCCTTGAAGCTTGTCATCATCTCTTATAATTTCTTTAGGTGTTCTTGATAAATTTTGGAGTTAATGCCAACTCTGAAACTTTGATATTTCTAGGGTGTTTTGTGTTATTGTTGGTGGTGGAAGTGTGATTGCTAACTATTCTAAAGCTTGGGATTGAATTTGAAACTTGGAATTTGCCTTGGATTCTCATATTTGTGGTAAGGTTTCGGCTCAAAACTCAAAAGTTTCAAAATATGATTTTGATGTGTTTTTGTTTTAGTTTTGGGAACTTTGATGCTAAGGGTAGGTTTTACTATTGATTTGGAGGTGAAATATGGTCAGAAATTATGTTGAAAATATGTTTTGGGTTGAGTTTTGAGATTGAAATGCAAGGGAAAATGCAGATTCTGGGTTTCTAGCGGTGGCACTGCGACGCGTATACGTTTCTTCGAGAGTGGGTTTGCTCTCGGACTTCTGTGGTGTCGCGGCCCTTTAAAAGGGCGTCGCGACACTATTGTCCAATTTTTTTAGGGAGGCCTCTTAGACTTTTGTGGAGTCCCGACCCTTAAGGGGGGACGTCGCGGCGCTAATGTCTTTTCAGGGTATTTTTATTTAAGGTTTTGGGAGTTAGGCTCGGGGGATGATATCACTACCCAGTTTGGTGGAATCAGAGGTCCTAAGAGCTAGGGCTTAGCCTTTGAGCCCATTATCATATATAGTTCCTGATAAGTGTACCACTTATGTTGTGACTAGGATTTCCTCAAGGCTCATAGAAGGGATCGCACTTGGGGTCATTCCGTTGTCTACACATGACTCGAGGTAAGAAAACTTGCACATGCACCAAGACTTGGGCACCGGCTCTGACTGTGGAACACAGTTATAACCATGCCTTGAATATGTTTAGTGTTGAATGTTTTAATCTATAATTGCATAGGTTGCACTAATTGTTTGTGATTGATCAGCTAAGGGACTGTAATCGACAATAAACATGTTGAATGTAGGTCATTATGGCAGGGCCACTATGGGGGTGGGGGCAAAAGGTCGTTATACTTGTTCAGAAGTAAACTTGAATCTATTTATCATCGGCAAATTATGTATTTTATGTTAATGCTTATTTTCATACCTATTATATCTGGTTGGGTTTTCTTGCTGGGCCTCAGCTCACAGTGTTTTGTGGTGCAGGTAAGGGCAAGAGGAAAGTGAACCATCCATGAGTTAGAGAGCTCTAGGAGCGGTGTGTTCATACTAAGCCTGCTCGGCTACCACAATCAAGATATATTTTGAGGAACTTAGGATGTTAGTCTAGCTTTGCCACTTAGGTCAACTATTTCTGTAACTTTTTATATAACTGTATTTTAGTTTAAAACATTCGGGATCCTTTGTGTAACACCCTGGTTAACCTAAACCGTCACACTGTGTACTTTAAATAGTGCTTAACTCATTAAATGAGTCATTAAGCCATAAACGTGCATCTAAGTGTTATTAATAGGCCAGGGTGAAAATCTCGGTCAAAAGGAATACATTTATTTTATTTAAAACAATAAATTGTACATGGGATCCCATAAAAATGTTTACAAAGTTTTTTACAATCCAAAATGGTCATTACAGCTCAAAAGTTACAATCTGCCGACCTAAGCGGCAAAAATAGGGTTAAACCCTAGTTCCCCTGAGAAACACCTTGGTCGTGATGGTCAAGCGGCCTTATATGTACACATTGCCACCTAAGCTTTCCACTCAAGGCTGGGTAAGCTTTTCTTTCCCTTTATTTGCACCACATAGCACCCGTGAGCCAAGGCTCAGCAAGAAAACTTATTACTGCATGTATACAATATCAATAAATGATCATGAGTCATTATGGGGTTCATAACCCTAATCAAATGATGACTATCCAGTCATTCTAGGGTCCTGCGCCCTGAACAGATGACTAATGAGTCAATCTTTGAGGACCTGCGCCTGGATAGATGACTAATGAGTATATCTCAGGGGTCCTGCGCCCTAAGCCATGTGACTATCAAGTCACTTGAGCTTCTTTTAGCCCTGGCTCTAAGTAACTAGTCATAGACTAGCCAAGTGCTTTAGTTTTCTTCGACCAATGGGTCGGTCAAGCGTATAATGCTCATGTTGATTAGAACTAATCATTTCGGCCTGCGATCAGAATGCTAATGCCGCTCTTGACTCATAAGTCAATTCCATACGACCAGCGCTCAGTACTATTGCCGATCATGACTGATAAGTCAGAGCTTCCCAACCAGTACTAAACACCGTTGTCATTTCTGACTAATAAGTCAGTGCCATTCACAAGTAAGAAATGCCACTAGGAATTTACAATGCAACCAATGTCCATATATAGAGCACTCAACATGCCTCATCAATAACAATGCATGTCATATACTGGGTGTAGTTTCCTTACCTTAGGTTCAAGCGTAAAGTAATTAAAGAATGACCCTTGAGAATGATCTGTCCTTAGGCCGCTTAGCGGTCACCTAATCATAACCAAATATGAAATCCCATCAATAAAATGAGTAATAAAAGGTTCATGGACTAAAACCCAACTCCCGGGACCTTGAATCCTACTAAAACGGTTAGTAGATTTGATCCTGGGCCTTGAGATTCGAAAACCTACGCTCAAAATTGACTAAAGCCCACCCTGGCACAAAGAGGACAGGCAGGTCGCGACCTGCCCCCAAGGGCCATGGCGCGCCCCCAAGACAGAGAGCCCCTTGTCTGGGTGCCAGGGGCGGGCCGCGACTTGACCCTGAGGCTAACGACGCGCCTGCCAGACAGAGCCTAGGGGAGGCTCTGGGGTTCATTCACGTCGCGACTTGACCCCACGAACCCAGCTCCCCTGCATTTTCCTCAATTCTTACTCAGCCAAATCTCATCAATAAATCCCCAATAACACAACCAAACCTTAATACAACATTATCACCATTCTAACAACAAAAGCCAATCTTTATAACACTTAAAACATCACCAAACATCCAATTACACAATCAAGATATCAAACTTATAAACCATCTTAAAAATAGAGTAAAACCAAAGATTCAAGCTCGAAATCCTACCTTAGTTATGAATTAAACCCCTTTCAGTTGTTGCAATCCAATCCTAAACTCTCAAGCCTTAAATCCTTAGCTTCAACCTCCTAATTTGCTTCAAAACTCCAAACCGAGTGAGAGACAGACAAAGAATCGAGATAGAGAAGAACAACACTCTATTTTGCCTTAGTCATTCTACAACCTGCTAATCTTAAGTATATCTAATGGTCAAAATGACCAAAATGCCCCTAGGGCCATTTTAATTCCTCAAAGCCACCCAAGGGCATAATTGACATTTCTCACCTATCCCGTCAATCATAACTAACATCCTTCAATACCTGTTACACCCAATATCCTCAAATAATTATTAAATCATATCCCATTACCCGCTCATTCCCGGTAATGTACTAAGCATCAAGTTACTCCCAGGCTTACCCCGAGCCCGGTAATTAACCCTGTTATGACAAAACCGCTAACTTGCTTCCTAGGATCGTCTCATGTCGAATAGCTCAAACATATCCACATAACAATGTGGTCTCACCCATATATCACATACATGCACATAAATATACAAATATGCCATATAATAATACAATGCTCATAATCACGCATATAATCACATAATAATGTATTAAATCAATTATGGTCATCCTGGCCCCCTAATCCAGGCACTAAGCCACATAGGGAATTTGGGACGTTACACCTTGTGTATATTCAAATCTTTTATATGAAAGTTGAAATTCCATTGACCAAAATTTTTAGTACTTGAACCATATTTAAAATTAATTACACTTTTGAGTCCAAATGACTCGCTTAACGAGTTAAGCATTGTTTTAAACACACAATGTAACAGTCCTGAATTAGTATGGCATTACACGCTTGGCCCGAGGAGATGCCCCGAGTACTATGAGCCTATCGCACAATGGCTCGGACTTTCACTGACTACACACCATTCTCCATGGCCTATGGATTTGAGGTCATGCTTCCAGTAGAGGCAGTTATCCTTACACTCTGGTGCGACATGAATGACCCGACAATTTACTACGAGTTGCCCCAAGAGTCACTCGACATAGTGGAGGAACACCGCGAGTTACCACAACTCCAGGTAGCCTTGTACCAATAAAAAGTCGTTCAAGACTTCAACTCTAAGTTTAAAGATTGTAAGTTATCACCATCCTGTCCCTTCGCATTTCCCATGCAAACCTGGACCACTTATTTCCCCTAATTGGACGTTTGTGAGGTCAAAGCCACCATGTAGGTGTCACCATATCATGTATTCAACCCACAACGTGGTGACAAGTGTTGTACGATCAAGTCGGACACCACCACCTAATCGGAAAGGTCAATACTAATCTTGTAATTTACTTTCTGCACCAATCCCTCCTTGCCGCCTATAAATAGGGCAAGGAGGAGTCATTTGTAGGACACGTCTCATCTTGGCGCAATACTATTTGTTGCTCATTGTCACCCTAAAGAACTTGTGATTTGAGTGAGCTTTAAGTGTATACAATGACTCGTGGATTAGGCTTCATTAACAACTGAACCACATAAAAAACCTTGTGTCTTTGGCATTAACTTCTTCTAATTCTCTCTAAATTTGAGTTTGCAAAGAATCGCACCAACAATTGCATATAGAAAACTTGTTAAATGTGAATGTGACTTTTAGTTGAGTTGTAGTACTTTTATTGGATTGGGACAGAGAGACGGACAGCAAATGGGAGTGAACAGCCCTTCACAACTATATAAGAGTTGCATGACGCTGCAATATTCACCTTCTCTCCTACAATAACTATTCAAATTCCCAAACTAGTCGACCAAAGCATCCTACATCCATGGTGGCCACCACCAAACTTTATCATCCTACCTACATTGTTTGTTTTTAGTTTATTTTGATGGCCACTAGGATTTTTTGTATAGGATATGAGAAAGGAGCTGTTCTTAGATGGTAATGATTCAAATGTTTGAAAAAAATGTTGGATACGGGCCCCATCCCATTATTAATAGAATTAGTATAATATAGTTGTTATGATTTGTCAGGATGCAAATAAAAGTTTATATAATTACTTTTTTCACATAGACGCAACGTGCCAACTACCAGAAATATTATTGGTTCACCCCAAATATATAATTGAGATAATGTCAGCACATAGTAATAATGATATACGACACGATCCAATTGATTTTTAATACTGCAAACGTATCAATTATTTTCCACATATAGATAGCGCCACATACACTTCATTATTGATTCCAAATATAAATATAAATTTATATATATATAAGTAGCAATTAGTACTACAATGCATTTATTTAATTTTTTGTTGACAATCTCGATAAGTACATTTTCTATTTTAGGCATTGGAAACATAAAATTAATAAAAAATTATAAGATCGTGTATATTGTAGCTATCTAAAATATCTTATAAATTTTTAAAAAATTTCAAGTAAATTATAGTACCGAAAATAAAGTTCAAACTGTTTATTGCACATGTGCTTATGCTTTTGTATACATGTGTAAAAGTCAATTGTTTAAACATTGTTTTCAGCACTATAAATTATTCGAAATTTTTTGAAATTTTGCATGGTGTCTTAAATAATTACAATGTACACTATCATATAAAAAAACTGAAGAAAAAAAATTCGAGGTGTAGAAAATACAAACTGGTTGCACCGGTGTTGTCAAATAAAAGGAATGCACTGTTGTCGCTCCCTATATATATATCAATTTTTTTTTAGCTAGGGGCATCATTTTTGCTCCTACTTTATGAACGTTTTCTATTTTCGACACTTTGAGAAATTACAACCCAAATTTTTTTTTTTGCATGATAGCGTACATTATAGTTATAACAAACTTCCCGCCAATTTTCAAAAAATTCCGAATAATTTACGATGCTGAAGTCAGAGTTCAAATAGTCAGTTGCACAGGTGTTTGATTTTTTTATATGCGTAGAAAACAGATTATTTGAACTCTGATTTCGGCACTGTAAATTATTCATAATTTTTTAAAAATTAGCGGAATGCCTACTATAATTATCATGTACGTTGTTGTACAAAAAAAATAATTATAATTTTTCCAAATACCAAAAATAAAAAATTCTTCTACAGTAGGAGAAAAAATAATGTCGCTACCTAAAAAAACTTCCAACATTTATATATACTAGTTTGAGAAAAGGTGTGTACACGCTCGCAACCCGTTGATTGAAAAAAAATATTGATTTAAATACATACATAAACATAAATATATATACATATCAAATTATAAAAAAAAAACAAAATGAACAAAATAAGGAAAAAAAAAGCATGTAGTAGGCAGCCAAGTTAACAAGTGGCATGAGTGTTACACCTAGATTTCGGGGCTGGGGAATTACGATCCCGAAATCTAGGTTCGTTAGGTGTAAGCTCGAAATAAGTACAGTCGTCATATGATCCTCCAGTTGAACCGTTTCGCTATAAATCACAACCTCGAAAGCTCGAGGAGTGTGTAGCCTTGAATATGCTCTGGGCTCACAATAGCCATGGTTTGATACTAGTATATATATTCCCTAATGCATCTCTTGCCTTTAGGCGAGATAGTTCGAGCTCGGGAAGTGCAAGCTCGAATGTGATGACTTTGTCAATGGTTACTTGTTCTGAGCGTAGGCGAAGTGAGATGACAGGCTCGTGATTGACAAATAGTCTCGGAGATGTAGTTGACTCCGTATCTGAGCTAATCAGTTACATGTGAATGTATTTATTGTTGTAAAATCCCTATGTTTAAGGGATATTATATAGTTTGTTATCCAATCTCATGTTTTATGGGATGTTTCCGTGTACTTAGGAAATAATGAATTAAATGACATTATATTATTTGATTTACAGAATATCTTCCCGAAATATGTGGGAACGAATTCTGAAACCTTCTCTATAAATAGAGAATGAAAATCCATTTGTAAGGGACCGAAACCTTGAGATCTTGAGAGAAAATTCTGGGCAACTATTCTCTGAAAAGTTTCCTGAAAACTCTCAAGTACTTATAACACAGACTCGTGGACTAGGCAGATTTAACTGCCGAACCACGTAAAAAACATCATGTTTTCATCTTCTTTTATTTCCTCTGATATATTCTTGTTTAATTACTCTCCTTTTTAAGTTGACGAAAAACGGCGTCAACAGTTTGGTGCTTTCATTGAGAGCCATTAAATAGTGCGTGAATCTTTTTAGTCAAAAAGCCTCTCGAATTAGCAATGGCTGCAAATGATCCTAATATTCCTGAGGAGGAAATTCTAGATGAAGATGAGTACCCCCGGCGCCCTGGAAAGCATCCTATGGTGAATTATGATCCCGATGAGAGGAGTGACTCATTTAACTCTCGGGGACCACCTGCTCCCAGGGCCGACGAGGATATGTACTACAATCCCGAGAGATATGTCACAATTGTGGAACTCACGAATCGCCAACTGTGTAAACAGTTGGCAGAAGCTAAAAAACACAACGAAGAGCAAGCCAAACTAGCTGCCGAAGCACTGGCAGCTCAGGCCCCGCCTCCGCAAAATGCCCAGGCTCAGCCTCCGTGGGACGGGCGACCACGTAAGAACGTTACCACCAGAAGAGCAGAGCAACCTCCACCACTAGCAGCGCAGCCTGTCCCTCCGAGGCCCTAGTGAAGTAACCGGGCTGAAGGTGCTGCCAACCCAACTATAGAGTTACCAACAGGAATAATGTATAACCCAGCCCCCTCGGAGGCTCGGACCCCAAATCTTGATGCCACGCAGAATGTACCAGAGCCTGATCAAGCGAATTCAAGACCATCTAGGCCCCATAATGGTCGACATCCACCTTCTCCAATAAGGCACCCACCATCGCTAATAAGGCACCCCTTGCCAGTTCGGAGGGATGCGCAACCGGCCCATCGTGATAGGGAAAGACGAGTTGGGCGAAGACAAGGGAATGAAGAAACTACTAGGGAGCGTAGGGGTCCCCATCCCACGAGAAGCCATATGTCTTGATCTCAAACTATTGAGACAACGAGACCAGCGGGAAACCCATCTCGTAATAATCATGCAACGAGCCATGTCAGCGGAAGCTCGGGTGACACTAGGTCCATAAGTATGTATAATCCAGAGCCCAGGAACACCGAAAATCGAGGAGATCACCCAAATTTACGGGAGAATTTAAACCATAATCAGGGACGTGATAATCCCCCGAATCCAAATCTGAGAGATAATCTGAACGGGCGCAAGCAGCTGATTTACAATCTTGCGCCAAGACGTGGAACTGGAGTTGTAATCAACGATAACCAGTTCCCCCCGGTCTAGTCCAGGCTCCCGTAGACACAGTCCAAGAAAGGATTGAGCAGTTGGAGAGCGCATTCAGGCTCCTGTAGAATGAATGTAGCTGGGAACGGGATGAAGAGTTCGATGAGGAACTCGAACCTTTTTCCCTGCAGATCTCTAACACCCTGTTTCCTCAAGGATTTAGAATTCCTCATGTCCCACCATTCGATGGAAATTCATATCCATACAGCCACTTGAGCACGTTCAACACAATTATGTGAGCCAGCAATGTGGGCTACGAGCTCAGGTTTATGCTGTTCCCAGCCTCTCTCAAGGGACCAGCAAAAAATTAGTTTGAAAAATACAAGAGGCATTCGATTGCCTCCTGGGATCAATTGTCGAAAGAATTCAAGAAACAATTCAAAGCCATGGTCGGTATCAGGCCCAAGGCTTCATCCTTGACCAATGTTCGGGAGCAGCCAAATGAGTCACTAAAAGGTTATCTCACAAGGTTTAACTTGGAAGTCGCTTGAGCTCATGATGTCGACGACAGTGGCCATTTAATGTTGTTCGAGCCAGAGTAATGCTTGGGATTCCTCTCTGGGAAGACTTGCAAAGAAAGCCTGTAAGGTCCTTAACTGAGTTCAATTGAAGAGCTCAGAGGTTTGTTAATGTAGAGGAGGCAAGGTCAACACTGAATATGACCTCTCAGCCTACAACTACAACAACGAACACTAACTCTGCTTCGACCTCGGGGGATCCTTCAACTTCAAAATCCCTCGGGGACAACCCTTCCAAGAGAAAGAAAAATGAAGGGAACAACCCTGAGGCAGATGGGGGAAAGAAGAAGAAAGGAGTAAGATACTTCTCCGTATACAAGGTGTATACCGAGCTTAATGAGTCTCGGGAGAAAATCTACTTGGCTAATGAAATTAGGCGACCTGATCCCATGAGAAACCAAAAGGAAAAAAGAGATTCTAGCAAATATTGTAGATTCCATAGAGATATCGGGCATACAACTGATGAGTGTAGACAACTAAAGGATGATATCGAAGGATTGATCTCGAGGGGGTATTTCAGACAGTATGTAAGAAACCGAAACCCCAATCGGGCTTCCACCAGCCAAAGGGCAGCAACTACACCACCTACCCAGAACAATAATTCCCGCTTGGGAAGATGAAGGACCCCCTCCGATTGATGGAGAAGATGTTATAACCATCTCAGGGGGACCCCATATAGCAGGATCGGACAGGAATGCCCAAAAAAGATATGTGAATGAGTTAAAAACTGGTGACGGGTCCCCCTACGAACCCAAACCCAGAGCTCTGAAACAAAAAAGGGTTGAAACTCAACCTATAAGTTTCACTGAAGATGACACCTCGCATGTACAGTTCCCTCATAATGACCCTCTAGTCATCACCCTTCCGCTCGCGAACAAGAGGGTACACAGAGTAATAATTGACAACGGGAGCTCGGTGAATATCCTCTATAAGGCTACTTTAGAAAAGATGGGGCTCCCGCTTCGCGACCTAAAATCCTGTGCAACTATGTTGTACGGCTTTTCAGGAGAAGGGATTGCCTGCATGGGATCCATCAAACTCTCTGTGACCTTAGGAGACTACCCAGTCTCTATAACCAAGATGATGGAGTTCGTCATAGTGGATCTTCCATCGGCCTATATCATACTGCTCGGGAGACCCGCCCTAGTAGGGCTAGGGGTAGTTTCGTCCGTTAGGCATCTGGCCATCAAGTTCCCGACTTCTAGTGCCGTCGGGACTCTAAAAGGGGACCAACTCGCAGGGTGGGAATGCTATAGCATTTCCGTTAGAGAAAAAAGCAAACAAGTGCACAAACACTTGTTGTGATTCAGAATAAGGATGGGACAATCTTCAAAATAGACGAAGAGATCGACCCTAGGGTAGAGGATAGGGCTGACCTTGAGCCATTGGAAAAGCTCGAAGAGGTCAAGCTCAAAGAAGTCGATCCTCCAAAGACTGTGAAGGCCGGAAGAAACTGTAACGCCCTAAACTCTAGGGACTGTTACAGTGTGTATTATAAACAGTGCTAAACATGTTAATCGAGTCATTTGGGCATAATCGTGTAACTAAGTATGATTAATGGTTTTGGGATTAAAATTTTTGGTTAAGATATAACGTTTCACTAGACCGTTTACTATATACATTGGGATACCAAAATATAATTTAAAGGTTTATCACAACAAAATAATTACAACCAGCTGATCTAAGCGGCAAAACAAGGTTTAACCTTAGTTCCTCTTTTAACCCTCGGTCGTGGTGGTTGAGCAGTTGCATATGTACACATCGTCACCTAAGCTCTCCAACTCAAGGATGGTCCAGCTTTCTTTTTCATTTACCTGTACCACATAGCACCTGTGAGCCGAAGCCCAACAAGAAAACTCAATATGCTCATGAACAGTAATAACATGTCATCAATCATATTTGGCATGCCTAGTAATTATAGCTCTAATCAAGCATGCAAATAAGTTCAAATAATGATGGGGTATCCAGGATAAGGAATCCTGCCCTCCAGAGTGGATGACTATCAATTCAATCCTAATCAGATGAGTGATTTAACAATGGTGGTTCTATTAACCATAATGAGTGACTGACAAGCAAGTCACCACGGGGCTCAGCACCCACAGCCATGCAAATGATGATCATTATGATCATACAGAGCTTATAGCTCTGAACAGATGAGTGAATATCACTTTGAGATTCTGTTAAACCATAATGAGTGACTAACAAGCAAGTCACTACGGGGCTCGGCACCAATAGTCGTGTGACGAAACCGTCACGTGGGCTTTCCGGCAATGGCTCTAATCAGATAAGTGACTGATGGGTAGTCACTAACTTAAACAGATGAGTGACTGATGGGTAGTCACTACCTTAACAGATGAGTGACTGATGAGTGAGTCACTACGGGGCTCAGCACCCATAGTCATGTGACAAAATAGTCACCTGGTGTAATGCCCCGGATTCCCTAATGTGGTTTAACGGCTGGATTTGTAGGCCGGGAGGGCCATAATTGTTTATTTATGCCATTAAATGTGTTTATGCATGTTTATGAGAATTATATTATAATATAATGTTAATTGTATGCATATCGATGTTATGCGTTGAGACCACATTATGATGTGGGTTGGTTCGAGCTTTTCGACATGAGACGATCGTAGAATATTGATTAGCGGTTTAGTCACAACAGGTTTAAGTGTCGGGACTTGGGTTGAGTCTCGGGGTGATTTTGATAATTAGAGCGTTACCGGGAGATAAAGGGTAACGGGTTGTGAATTATTGGTGTTTGAGATTATTGTGAATAGCGGGAATTGGAGAGCGTTAATTATGATTAACGAGTTAAGAGGAAAGTACCAAAAATACCCTTGGGAGCCTTTAGAAAGTATTAATTGACCTAGGGGTAAAATGGTCATTTCACCCCTAGGATAGATATAACCTTGGATAACTGAGAAAAGTGATGGAAAAACAGAGTACACTTAGAGTTCTCCCGTACCTTCTTCTCCTCACTGTTCTTTGTGGTTTTTGAACCAATTTTGAGGACTCAAGCTTAGGAAGCAAGCCTTGGGAGTTTGGGAGTGTGTTCCACCATCGAAGACCATCACAAGCCAAGCTTTGGGTAAGTTTCTAACCATGGTTTCTCTGGTTTGCTCTGTTTTGGCTTTGTTTTGCAGCTGAGTTTCCTAGGATGAAATCATGGTTTTTGTTGGGAGTTTTGGCTAGGGTTCCCATGCTTGTGATGTTTGGGGTGTGTTAGGATGGTTTTTGGGTTTATTTGGCATCAAGAATAGGCTTTGGAAGCTTGGGAATCGAATTAGAAACGAAGGAGATGAAGAAGGTCGGTTCAGGGATGTTTTGGGCTGGAGGTAGCGCTACAGCGCCCACCCTAGGGCGCTATAGCGCTCCTCAGTAGGTTTTCTGGTGCTTGGGAGTTTCTGAGTATAGCGCTGTGGCGCTAGGGGTTGAGCGCTGTAGCGCTGCCCTGTTCCTTCCAAACCCCGTTTTGAGTGTTTTTAAGGGTTTTTGACTTGCGGTTTCAATCCTTAAGGCTCGGGTTCGAATCTACTCACCGTGTGGGCATGTTTCGAGGTCCCGAGAGTAGTGCCTAGGTTAAGACCCTATCATTGTGATTCTCATTAATGGAGGTTATAATTGGTTGTGATTAGGTAACCGCTAAGGAACTAAAAGGTCGATCGTTCTCAGGGGTCGTCTTTATCATACTTCTCGCTCGAACTTGAGGTAAGAAAATAGTGTATGGTTACAGTTGCACCCTGTACAGGTATATGACATGCATGGTTTGATATTGAGGCGTGTTGGTTGAGATATATGAACGTGGATTTCATATTAAATGCTAATGAATGTTGATTACCTGTTTAAGACACTGACTAGTCAGGGACCGACTCTAAAGTCGATGATCACGCATTGAATGGCTCTGTAGCATTAATGCGGCACCGACCCTAAGGTCGATGAACTTATAAGCGCTTGCCTGGTCTATGACCAGAAGACTATAGCCAAGGTATATGACCCCGGTGACCGTTTGTCACATGGCTAAGGGACGTTGTCCATAGTTTCGACCCTAGAGTCGTGAGGAAGGTTATGTTGGTGACCAATCACCATGCACCTGTCCTGAACATGCTTATGAAAGAAATCACCTATCAGTTAAGCCCTGGTGACCCTATCGTCACATGGCTAGAAGGAGCGATGCTCATTATTGTGACTTTTGGCTATTGTCACCTACTTGTTGGACTGATAGTCCTGAATGGTTATTATGATCGTTGTTGATATTACATCATGTTTTATTATGTTTTCTTGCTGGGCCTTGGCTCATGGGTGCTATGTGGTGCAGGTAAAGGAAAGGAAAATCTTGGCCAGCCTTGAGCGGAGAGCTTGGGCGATGTGATGTACATACAGGGCCGCTTGACCGCCACGGTCAAGGAGTTCTCAGAGGGACTAGGGGTTTACCCTATTTTTGCCGCTTAGGCCGGCGGGGATTGTAAATTTGGAACTGTAGCGACTCTTTTGTATTACGAACCACTTGTAAACATTTTAAAAAGGCTCATGAGAAGTTTACTTACTTAATGAAATGTACCCTTCCCTTTTTGCTGGTTTTCTACCTTAACCTGATATTAACACTTAGATCACGTTTTTAACCAAAGGACTCAGGTAGCGGGTCAAATTTCCGGTTCACCGTTCACCGTAACTGTTCTGGGGTAACCAAGGCGTTACAACTTGGTATCAGAGCAGTGCCAAGGTTAGGGTTCCTGTAGACTGGCTGGGTATGTACACACATCACCGAAGACAAGCTCGACTCATGGTTTGGTAACTATCTGGGGGATAACACGTATAATTGTTTAAGTGTGATATATATGCTTTAACTGAGTGTATGAGATATTATGTTGAGCTTGTGCCCTGAGATATTATATCCTCAGCAAATGTGTACTGATTAGTACTGAGATTGCTGGCGCCTGCTTATTAGTATGGTTGTTTATAAGTTATTATGTGATACATGCTGAGTGCTGAGTGCCATAAACATGTATCTGCTTGTGAATACTGAATGACTGTGGAATGTGATAGTTGTCTGTTGTTCTTGGACCGTGAGGCGGCAAGAGGTTTAGTTATTACTACCTGACTGGCCGTATTGATTATTGTTTCAGTAAGGTATCAGTGATAGCATGAACTCAGGACAGAAAGACATGTCAGCTGACCAGAGTGATCCAGGCCAGAACAATAATAACAGTCAGGGTCAAGAGAATGACCAATCTCAGGTTCCACAGCCAGCACCTACAAACTGGCAGCAGATGTTTAACGATTTGCAGGCTATAGTGGTAAAACAGGGAGAGGAGCTTCGTCTCCTAAGACAGCAGCAAGTGCCTGTAGTTGCCAGTGTTGCAGAGGCACCTTCTGTGTTAGTGCCAGTTATTGGGCCACTGCCTGGGGTTGAAAACAGATTGGAACCTCTCTATGAGCGGTTCAGGAAGCAGCAACCTCCTGTGTTTGAAGGCAGTGCCGATCCTACCAAAGCTGAACAATGGATGAGCATGATTACCACTGTTTTGGATTTTATGAAGGTAGTTGGTACTGAGAGGGTGGCCTGTGCTGCCTATATGCTTCGGGAAGATGCCCAGATTTGGTGGGAAGTGGTTGGCCAGACCAAGGATGTTAATCTCCTGAGCTGGGAGGAATTTCAGACTTTGTTCAACGAAAAGTATTATAATGACGCCATTAGAGTGGCGAAGGCTGATGAATTTATGAGGCTACTTCAGGGAAACTTATCAGTAACCGAGTATGCCTTAAGGTTTGACCGTTTGGCAAAGTTTGCCAAGGAGTTGGTGCCCACTGATGGGACCAGGAGAGAGCATTTTTTACAGGGGTTACAGCCCAGGTTAGCCCGAGATGTGTGCATCACCACTGTGGCAGGAGTGACTACTTATGCACAGGTGGTGGAGAAGGCGCTTATAGCTGAAACTGCAGAGATTAAGATCTGGCGTGAAAGTGCAGCCAGAAAGGATTTCAGGAGACCTCGTGGCAGTACTGTAGGTCGTCTTGGGGGCAATGAAGCCTGGAGGTCTTATCCCGAGTGTCCTAGATGCAAGAGGCATCACTTGGGAGAGTGTAAGGCAAGGGCCTGCTTCTCTTGTGGAGCAGTGGGTCATCTGAAAAAGGATTGCCCTAAGGCAAGGAAGGAAGAGCCCAGGAAGGCAGACAGCTCGGCCCCAGCGCGAGTGTTTGCTTTGACTCAAGCAGAAGCTGAGGCTTCGCCCTCAGTTGTTACAGGTCAGCTTCTTAATGCAGGGACTGCTTATAATGTATTGATTGACTCTGGTGCTACACATTCCTTTGTTGCTGGTAGTGTTATTGATAGGTTGTGTAGACCTTGTGATTTCTATGCTGTGGGGTTTGGTACTTTGTTACCCACTGGGGAGCTGGTTGTATCCAGGAGGTGGGTCAGGTCTTTGCCAGTGATAGTGGAGGGCAGAGAGTTGTCAGTGGATCTTATAGAGTTGGTTATGACTGACTTCGATATGATACTGGGTATGGACTGGTTGGCCAAGTATGGGGCAACCATTGACTGCAGAAGGAAGATGGTCACCTTTGAGCCTGAAGGTGAGGATCCTTTTGTATTTGTTGGTGCTGTGCATGGACCCCGTATTCCTATGATTTCAACATTGAGGGCTAGGGATTTATTGCAAGGGGGTTGCATTGGATTCTTAGCTAGTGTGGTTGATACCACCCAGGTCGTGCCAGTGAGACCAGAGGATACTAGACTTGTGTGTGAGTTTCTGGATGTGTTTCCAGAGGATTTGCCAGGGTTGCCACCACACAGAGAAATTGAGTTCGTTATAGAACTGGCCCCAGGGACGGAGCCAGTGTCTAGAGCACCATACAGAATGGCCCCGGCTGAGTTGAAAGAATTAAAGGTACAGCTGCAAGAGCTGCTGGATTTGGGTTTTATCAGACCTAGCTTTTCACCTTGGGGTGCGCAAGTTCTGTTTGTGAAGAAGAAAGATGGTTCTCTGAGGATGTGTATAGATTCAGAGAACTGAATAAGTTGACAATTAAGAACCGGTATCCTTTGCCAAGGATAGATGATCTGTTTGATCAATTGCAGGGTAAGACGGTATTCTCTAAGATCGACCTTCGTTCTGGTTATCATCAGTTAAGGGTCAAGGAGGGAGACATACCGAAGACCGCTTTTCGCACTAGGTATGGGCATTATGAGTTTCTAGTTATGAAATTTGGGTTGACTAATGCCCCTGCTGCTTTCATGGATATGATGAACAGAGTGTTCAAGGATTATTTGGACCAGTTTGTGATCGTCTTTATCGATGATATTCTGGTATATTCTCAGACTGAGTCAGAGCATGAGCAGCATCTGAGGTTGGTTCTGCAGAGACTGAGAGAGCACAGATTGTTTGCGAAGTTCAAGAAGTGTGAATTCTGGTTGTCTCAGGTGTCCTTTCTTGGGCACATTGTCAGTAAGGAGGGGATTACAGTAGATCCATCAAAGATTGAGGCGGTCAGAGATTGGCCAAGGCCAAAGAATGCTTATGAGGTTAGAAGTTTCCTTGGATTGGCAGGATATTACAGGCGTTTTGTGGAGGGGTTCTCAAAGATTACTACCTCATTAACTGAGCTGACACGCAAGGGTCAGAAGTTTTTGTGGTCAGACAGGTGTGAGAACAGCTTCCAAGAGTTGAAGCAGAGGTTGATTACAGCTCCAGTTCTAAGTCTTCCAACAGACCAGGAGAAGTTTGTGATATACTGTGATGCTTCTCATCAGGGTTTGGGCTGTGTTTTGATGCAATCAGAGAGAGTTATAGCTTATGCTTCTCGTCAGTTGAAGGAGGACGAGAAGAGGTATCCTACTCATGATTTGGAGTTGGCAGCGGTGGTTTTTGCTTTAAAGATATGGAGACACTATCTCTATGGAGAGAAGTGTGAGATTTATACAGACCACAAGAGCCTGAAGTATTTCTTTACCCAGAAAGACTTGAACATGAGGCAGAGGCGTTGGCTGGAATTAGTGAAAGATTATGATTGTGAGATTCTGTATCACCCAGGGAAAGCCAACGTGGTAGCTGATGCTTTAATCCGGAAGGGTCCGGGACAGATTCATGGTATTAGGCTGATAGCCAGGGAGTTAGATGACGATATGACCAGAGCTGGTATAGAGTTGCTGGTGGGCCAGTTGGCCAATGTTACGCTACAGTCTACGCTGCTAGAGAGGATTAAAGAGGGTCAATTGAGTGATCCACAGCTGATCAAGATTAGAGAGGATGTCTTGGCTGGAGCATCCAGAGACTATACAGTGTCTGATTTGGGGTTGTTGAGATACAAGGGACGGATATGTATTCCATTAGACACTGCATTGAGGCGGGAGATTCTGGATGAATCCCATACTACACCTTACTCTTTGCATCCAGGCACCACGAAGATGTACCAGGATGTGAGATCGTTGTATTGGTGGCCAGGGATGAAGAGAGATGTAGTAGAGTATGTGGCTAAGTGCTTGACTTGTTAGCAGGTCAAGGCTGAGCATCAGAGGTCGGCAGGGTTATTGCAGCCTCTGGATATCCCAGAGTGGAAGTGGGAAGACATCACAATGGACTTTGTGGTGGGTTTGCCCAGGACTGTTGGTCAGCATGATTCTATTTGGGTGATAGTGGATCGCTACACCAAGTCAGCTCACTTTCTACCAGTGAGGACTACTTATACTGTTGACCAGTATGCAGGTCTCTATGTGAGAGAGATCGTGCGCCTCCATGGAGCTCCTAGGTCGATCGTGTTAGATCGGGACCCTACATTCACTTCCAAGTTCTGGAAGAGCTTACAGACAGCCATGGGTACACGACTGAAGTTCAGTACAGCTTATCATCCTCAGACAGATGGGCAATCTGAGAGGACGATTCAGATATTGGAAGACATGCTGCGGGCATGTGTGCTGGACTTTGGTGGATCATGGAGTAAGTATCTGCCTTTGATAGAATTCTCCTATAATAACAGTTACCAGTCTACCATTGGTGTTGCACCTTATGAGATGCTATATGGTAGGAAGTGTAGATCTCCCATTCATTGGGATGAGACAGGTGAAAGGAGGTACTTAGGTCCTGAGGCAGTTCAGAGGACCAATGAGGCTATTGATAAGATTAGAGCTCGGATGCTTACTTCTCAGAGTAGACAGAAGAGCTATGCAGATCCCAAACACAGGAACATGGAGTTCTAGGTAGGAGACTATGTCTTCCTTAGAGTCTCACCATGGAAAGGGGTGAGAAGGTTTGGGAAGAAAGGCAAGCTGAGTCCCAAGTTTGTAGGTCCATTTGAGATCCTGGAGAGGATTGGTCAAGTGGCTTACAGGCTAGCTTTGCCTCCGACGTTGTCGGCCGTGCATAACGTGTTTCATGTTTCCGCTCTTCGGAGGTATGTATCTGATGAGAGTCATGTTTTGAGTTATGAGGATCTGGAGCTTGAGCCAGATCTCTCCTTTGAGGAATATCCTGTTCAGATACTTGATCAGAAAGATAAATTCCTCAGGAATAAGACAATACCTTTGGTTAAGGTGTTGTGGAGGAACAGCAAGGTCGAGGAGGCGACCTGGGAGCTGGAGTCTGATATGCGGAGTCAGTATCCCGAGCTGTTCAGGTAAATTTCGAGGACGAAATTTCTGTAAGGAGGGGATAGTTGTAATGCCCCGGATTCCCTAATGTGGTTTAACGGCTGGATTTGTAGGTCGGGAGGGCCATAATTGTTTAGTTATGCCATTAAATGTGTTTATGCATGTTTATGAGAATTATATTATAATATAATGTTAATTGTATGCATATCGATGTTATGCGTTGAGACCACATTATGATGTGGGTTGGTTCGAGCTTTTCGACATGAGACGATCGTAGAATATTGATTAGCGGTTTAGTCACAACAGGTTTAAGTGTCGGGACTTGGGTTGAGTCTCGGGGTGATTTTGATGATTAGAGCGTTACCGGGAGATAAAGGGTAACGGGTTGTGAATTATTGGTGTTTGAGATTATTGTGAATAGCGGGAATTGGAGAGCGTTAATTATGATTAACGAGTTAAGAGGAAAGTACCAAAAATACCCTTGGGAGCCTTTAGAAAGTATTAATTGACCTAGGGGTAAAATGGTCATTTCACCCCTAGGATAGATATAACCTTGGATAACTGAGAAAAGTGATGGAAAAACAGAGTACACTTAGAGTTCTCCCGTACCTTCTTCTCCTCACTGTTCTTTGTGGTTTTTGAACCAATTTTGAGGACTCAAGCTTAGGAAGCAAGCCTTGGGAGTTTGGGAGTGTGTTCCACCATCGAAGACCATCACAAGCCAAGCTTTGGGTAAGTTTCTAACCATGGTTTCTCTGGTTTGCTCTGTTTTGGCTTTGTTTTGCAGCTGAGTTTCCTAGGATGAAATCATGGTTTTTGTTGGGAGTTTTGGCTAGGGTTCCCATGCTTGTGATGTTTGGGGTGTGTTAGGATGGTTTTTGGGTTTATTTGGCATCAAGAATAGGCTTTGGAAGCTTGGGAATCGAATTAGAAACGAAGGAGATGAAGAAGGTCGGTTCAGGGATGTTTTGGGCTGGAGGTAGCGCTACAGCGCCCACCCTAGGGCGCTATAGCGCTCCTCAGTAGGTTTTCTGGTGCTTGGGAGTTTCTGAGTATAGCGCTGTGGCGCTAGGGGTTGAGCGCTGTAGCGCTGCCCTGTTCCTTCCAAACCCCGTTTTGAGTGTTTTTAAGGGTTTTTGACTTGCGGTTTCAATCCTTAAGGCTCGGGATCGAATCTACTCACCGTGTGGGCATGTTTCGAGGTCCCGAGAGTAGTGCCTAGGTTAAGACCCTATCATTGTGATTCTCATTAATGGAGGTTATAATTGGTTGTGATTAAGTAACCGCTAAGGAACTAAAAGGTCGATCGTTCTCAGGGGTCGTCTTTATCATACTTCTCGCTCGAACTTGAGGTAAGAAAACAGTGTATGGTTACAGTTGCACCCTGTACAGGTATATGACATGCATGGTTTGATATTGAGGCGTGTTGGTTGAGATATATGAACGTGGATTTCATATTAAATGCTAATGAATGCTGATTACCTGTTTAAGACACTGACTAGTCAGGGACCGACTCTAAAGTCGATGATCACGCATTGAATGGCTCTGTAGCATTAATGCGGCACCGACCCTAAGGTCGATGAACTTATAAGCGCTTGCCTGGTCTATGACCAGAAGACTATAGCCAAGGTATATGACCCCGGTGACCGTTTGTCACATGGCTAAGGGACGTTGTCCATAGTTTCGACCCTAGAGTCGTGAGGAAGGTTATGTTGGTGACCAATCACCATGCACCTGTCCTGAACATGCTTATGAAAGAAATCACCTATCAGTTAAGCCCTGGTGACCCTATCGTCACATGGCTAGAAGGAGCGATGCTCATTATTGTGACTTTTGGCTATTGTCACCTACTTGTTGGACTGATAGTCCTGAATGGTTATTATGATCGTTGTTGATATTACATCATGTTTTATTATGTTTTCTTGCTGGGCCTTGGCTCATGGGTGCTATGTGGTGCAGGTAAAGGAAAGGAAAAGCTTGGCCAGCCTTGAGCGGAGAGCTTGGGCGATGTGATGTACATACAGGGCCGCTTGACCGCCACGGTCAAGGAGTTCTCAGAGGGACTAGGGGTTTACCCTATTTTTGCCGCTTAGGCCGGCGGGGATTGTAAATTTGGAACTGTAGCGACTCTTTTGTATTACGAACCACTTGTAAACATTTTAAAAAGGCTCATGAGAAGTTTACTTACTTAATGAAATGTACCCTTCCCTTTTTGCTGGTTTTCTACCTTAACCTGATATTAACACTAAGATCACGTTTTTAACCAAAGGACTCGGGTAGCGGGTCAAATTTCTGGTTCACCGTTCACCGTAACTGTTCTGGGGTAACCAGGGCGTTACACCTGGGCTCAGCACCCATAGTCATGTGACTAAATAGTCACTGGCCCTGGCACCAATCAAATGAGTGACTGTTGGGTAAGTCATCTCAGGCTCAACATCCATAGCCAAGTGACTAACAGTCACTGGGGCTCTCTGGCCCTGGCTCTAAGTAACTAGCATTTTGCTAGACAAGCGCTTATAATTTTCATCGTACTTGAGGTCGGTCCGGAATTAATGCTCATTTGAGTCATCCAATGCGGATGTTGATTATATCTAATCTTTTATCGGTTCTGCATTCAGGACGCTTATGCCGTTCTTGACTTTTAGTCAATATCAGGTGACTAGTGCTCAGTACTACTGCGAACTTGACAAGTAGGTCATAGCTTCACAGTTAATACTGACACCATTGCCAAATCTAACTAGTTAGTCAGTGACACACACAGGTAAGCAATGCTATCATATGTCAAATATCCAAATGTAGGGCATTCAGCATGCTTACTCAACAGTTGCTAGCATAATTATGATCATGCACAAACACAGAGACTCAAGCTCTGATCAATCTCATATTTAACATTCATGGCATGCCCTAATCACATGTTTCTTGTGCATCACATGCATCACATTTAAACACTTGACATGCCTCAATAATAACCATGCATGTCTCATATGGGGTGCAGTTTTCTTACCTTTGGTCCAAGCACAGGTTACCAATAAACAAGCCACAAGCACGATCCTAATTCCAAGCCTCTAGTGATAACCTAGTCACAACCATAATATAAAACCTCATCAAAATGAGTAAATAAATACTTCCAACCCCAACCCAAGCCTCCGGGACGTCGAATCCGACTCAACTAGGTAGTTGGATGGATCTCGGGCCCTTATAGTTAAGTTCCCATGACAAAAACACAATTTTGGGAAACTTTTCCCTTATGTGCTGCGACCCTCCATACACCATGCTGCGGCACGCCCCCCTGATAGAGCCTCCTCCTCCTTCTTCAAGCTTGGGCCGCGACGCCCTAGAACAGGGTCGCGGCCCAACCTCGCACTAGCCATTTTTCCTTGTTTTCTCCTTTCTAAAACCTTCAAAAAACCTATCCAAACATCTCCAAACTCAAAAATCAAAGTTCCCAAACATCCCCATGATCCAAAACCAACAAAACCCATGTCTCAAATCAATCAAAAACTCATCAAAACACAGTCCAATTCAAGCTTAAAAGCTTTAAAAACTTAGAACTTAAAACTTGAATTACCTCCAATTGAGTTGTTTCCCAACTAAACCCTCCAACTAATAAGCTTCTAATCTTTCTTAGGATCGCTATGCCTCGATCCTCTCTTGAATCTGAATCCTAGAACTCAAGTTTCCTTCGAAAATGCGATCGGGAGACGAAAATGGAACTTTGAAGGAGAGAAAACGTTCTGAACGTTCTTTTTATTTCTTAACAGGTTACTTCAAGATTAAGTAGCCTCAAACAAATCCTAACGCTCGGGGTCCCGAAAATGTCCTTGGGGGAAAAATAGTCAAAACCTCCAGAATTTCCCCCTGATCTTACTAACTCCCAATCTAACATCAAATATTGATTCCCATTACCCAATAACCCGGTAATGCTCTAAATACCCCTTGACTCACTCCGAGTCAAGAATAAATCCCGTTGTGACTATTCCCACTAGCTTACCTCCTAGGATCGTCTCGTGTTGAGTAACCCTAGCATAACCAAATAATAATAAAGCACCACACACATATCACATATATGACAAATATGCCCAAAATGGCCAAAATATGAAAATCACCCAATTAATCAGAAATGGGTTCACATGCATATTATCATTTAATAACATAATAAACAAATTATGGCCCTCCCGGCCTCCTAATCAAGGTCCTAAACCTTATTAGGAAATTTGGGGCATTACAGAAACCTTCTTGAAAAAGCAAAGTGGAAATTAATTTGCTTCCTAAAAAGAAACCAGGATGTTTTCGCTTGGTCACATTCGGACATGGTAGGGATAAGCTAGAATGTAATGAGCCACGCACTCAATATCGACGAGAGCTTCCCCCCGAAGCAACAAAAACAGTGACTCCTGGTCAATGATAGAAAGAAAGCCTTAAAGGAAGAGGTTGATAGATTAAAGGAAAATCGGTTCATATGAGATGCCTTTTATCCTGATTGGATCGCCAATCCGATATTGGTCCTGAAACCTAACGGAATGTGGCAGACTTGCATCGATTCCTCCGACCTCAACAAGGCATACCCAAAGGATTGCTTTCCCCTACCTCGGATTGATCAGCTCGTAGATGCCACAGCTGGGCCGGTCTTATGTCGTTCATGGACGCTTATTCTGGATATAACCAGATCGCCATGCACGCACCCGACCAAGAGCATACGAGCTTTGTAACCGATAAAGGGTTGTACTGTTACAATGTTATGCCTTTCGGGCTTAAAAATGCTGGAGCGACGTACCAAAGGCTTGTTAACAGGATGTTCTCCGAGCAGATAGGTAATAACATCGAAGTGTATGTTGATGATATGTTAGTCAAATATAAACATAACAATAACCATGTGGACGACCTCGAAGAATGCTTTGTCGTGCTACGGAAGTACAACATGAAACTCAACCCCCAAAAATGCTCTTTTGGAGTATCGTCGTGGAAGTTTCTAGGCATCATAGTAAACGCGCGAGGAATAGAGTTTAATCCTGACAAGATCCAGGCGTTAATTGATATGCCCTCACCTCGAAATCATAAAGATGCCTAGAGTTTAGCTGGACGGATGGCGGCATTAAGCAGGGTTATTTCTAAATCTAAAGACCGTTGTCTTCCATTCTTCAATCTTTTGAGATGAGGCGAAAAATTCGAGTGGATGGAGGAATGCGAGCTCGTATTCAAAGACCTAAAGAAACACCTCACGGAACCTCCGATCTTGTCAAAACCTATCACAGGAGAAGTGTCTTATACAAGTATCTCGCTACAACCGAGCACGTTATCAGTGTTGTGCTCGTCCGAGAAGACTAGAAGGTACAAAAACCAGTGTACTATGTCAGCAAGAGGTTACTGAGGGCAGAATCGAGATACCCGTTAATGGAAAAATTGGCTCTTAGCCTAATCCACTCATCCTGAAAGCTCCGACCTTACTTCCAAGCACACCCCATCCATGGTTGACTAACCAACCACTACGGCAAGTCTTGTCCAAACCAAAGGCCTTGAGAAGATTATTAAAATGGGCAGTTGAGCTCGAATAGTTTGATATCACTTATCGTCTAAGAACGACCATAAAAGGGCAGGCCCTGGCAGACTTCATTGTGGAATGTACAGGAGTGTCTGACGACGAAGTTATAACCCTAGCCCACGAGCTGTGGAAAATTTATGTTGATGGATCTTCCAATGAAAATGGATCGAGGGCAGGAATCATATTGATCACTCCAACTGGAAATCAATTTCACTCCGCCTTAAGGTTCAACTTCGAAGCATCTAACAATGAGGCTGAGTACGAAGCTCTATTGGCAGGACTTCGAATAGCCAAAGAGCTCAAGGCCAAAGCAATACATTGCTACAGTGACTCACAGTTGGTGGTCAACCAAATCCTAGGGGAGTATCAGGCTCGTGGCATAAGGATGGCCGCATAATTAGAAAAAGCTAAAGCAGCGCTCGAACTTTTCGAGTTCTATACGATGGAGCAGGTTCCCCGAGAACAATACTCAAATGCGAACGCCTTAGCCAGACTCGCCACATCCAACAAAGTCGATGCGCTAAATGTAGTACCAATAAAGCACCTATCGACTCCCAGTATCAGCGAGCCTGAAAAGGAAGATGTATGCATGATTGACTCCGGACCGACCTGGATGACCCCAATAGTTTATTACCTCGAAATTGGCATTCTCCCAGCAGAATGGAACAAGGCTAAAAAACTGATGTATCTGATTCCAAGATACACTATTGTGGAAGGAAGGTTATATCGGAGAGGATATTCTATGCCATTACTCCGATGTGTGACTCCACCCGAGGCCAAGAAAATCCTAGAAGAAATTCATGAAGGATTTTGTGGAGACCACACTGGGGGGCATAGCCTATCAAAGAAAATTATAAGACAAGGATACTTCTGGCCCACTATCAAAGCAGATGCATTCGAGTATGTCAAGAAATGTGATAAATGACAGCGATTCGCTACAATTTTGCGAGCTCCACCATCCGAGCTAGCCATGATTACCTCCCCATGGCCATTTGTGGTGTGGGGAATCGATCCTATAGGCTCGTTGCCAACCGGCAAAGGTGGAGTAAAGTATGCAGTGGTTGCAGTCGATTATTTTACAAAATGGACCGAGGCTGAACCTCTGGCAACGATTACCTCGAAAAAAGGCTTGGACTTTGTGGTAAAAAATATCATCTGCCGATACGGAATGCCAAGGAAAATAGTATTAGATAACAGTACTCAATTTGACAGTGAATTATTCACCCACTTTTGTGAGAAAAATGGAATAATAAAAAGCTTCTCCTCCGTTTCCCATCCCCAAGAAAATGGCCAAGTCAAAGCAGTAAGTAAGACTCTCAAGAGTTCTATGAAAAAGAAGTTAGAAGAAGCTAAGGGAGAATGGCCCGAAGAGTTACCCCAAGTTTTGTGGGCATATCAAACTACAACTCGCACTTCAACAGGACATACCTCTTTTTCCCTAGCATATGGGTGCGAGGCCATGTTACCAATCGAGGTTGAAATACTCACTATTCATAGCCACGCTTATGATCAAGCCTCAAACCAATCCCATCTCGAAGAAAGTCTGGGCCTTATTGAAGAAAGGCGAGATAAAGCTCAACTGAGGAATGTAGTATATCAACAGCGAGCTACCTGATATTTCAATAAGAAGGTTCGAGACAAAAAGTTCGGCTTGGGAGACTTTGTGTTAAGACGTGTGTTACTAGCTACGAGGGACCCGGCTGCTGGCGTACGTCAGTTATCCGACCCGGAGTCTATAAATTGGCAAGATTAAATGGAGAATTGGTACCGCGAGCTTGGAATGGCGAACATCTTCGACCTTACTATTAGTAATGTAGGAATGATGTCTCCTTGTAACCAAGCATGATTGTTTTTATAAAAATTTTATTAATAAAGTATTCGATTTTGATTAAAAGTCATTCTTGTGTTCTATATGTTGTATTTTTTGCAAACTCTCTTAATTTAATAACCTATGATGACACTCATGGGATATTAAGGGGGCATCAGTGGAAGACATACCATAAGTTGAAAAAATGAACAACATAAAAGAAAAGTTTCTGGATATAACCAGATGCGCGAGCTACGATAATTTGGATGTAACCAAGTTATTAAAAAATAAATAAAGTGCTAGATATAACCAGATGCATGAGCTAAGATAATTTGGACGTAACCAAATTATTAAAAAAATAATAAAGTGTCTAGATATAACGAGATCTGCAAGCTACTTAGCTTACATACCACTTAAGTACTTTCGAGTGCGTGGTAAAAGTAAGATCTGACCTTGACACAAAATAAGAGCGGATATGGATACTTCGAGTAAACTATGCATGAATGCATCAAAACTCGAGCTAAAATTCCGCAGATGTTTGTATGAATAAACAAACATAAAAAGCAAAAATTTTATGATAAATTGCTTAAAATATTTCGATCTGAGAAATGTAAGGCAAAAAATATTAAAATAAATACCAAGTGTAAGCTTGGATAAACAAAAATAGCTCTTTTACGAGCTATAAACTGTTTCTGCTTTGAAAACATAAGAGTAAAAAAGTTCTAAACTATTACATAAATATTAATGGGACGCTACCCATGACTAAGTTCTTAGGAAGCAGGAGCATCCCCCTTGGCAGCATTCGACCCCTTCTTGGCCATCCAAGCTTCCTCTGCCTCCAACCGAGCTTGCCACTTAGCTAGAAGCTCGTCCTCAAGGGTGCCCAGGAAGCTCGTATCGAGATCGAAATTGTTGGCCCAAATCTTATACATGGCCATGTCAACCGCTCGATCCTTCCTCTGCTTGAACTCTTCGAGGAGGCGAGCCTTTTCACCCTCCATTATCTCGAAGGTGGCCTTTTTCTCCTCCTCGAGCTTGGCATTCAGCTTCTCGAGCTCCTCAACCCTAGAGCTCAGCCTCCAGCTTCGACTTTGTAGCCTTGAACTTGTTGGCGAGCTTAAGTTGGAGATCCTTTGACTCTTGAGCATAGGACATGCTTGCATGAACCTCATTGTTCAGCTTGTAATTTAGCTTAGCAACTACAACGAGAGCCTAGCACACAAAAAAATCAAGTTAGAATATGTTATGGGAAAAACTAAAATAAATATCGAAGTAAGAAATATTACCGAGGAGATAAGCTCAATACTCTTGTCATAAAGGACATTGGAGTCCCAAGCGTTGATCAGGAATTGCCATTGAGGAGCCCCCAGATTTCTGAAGCTTTGGCCCACTCGAGAGAAGACATCCGAGCCCAGAGTGGCACCATGAGTCCCCGCAGTGCTGTCAATGACATACTCATCGGAATGAGTTGAAATCGACAGCAGGCGCTCTCGAGTGGGAACCAGTTTCTTCAGCGCTGGGGCGGTCGTTTGAAGGGTCTGGACAACAGGAGGCAGGGAGAAAGAAGTTGCCGCAGGAACCTCAACCTGGGGATTGGAGGTCGCAACTGGGCTCGAAACTGGAGGGGCCGGAGGAGGAGGAGTAGCCTCGGTCCTTTTAGGGACTTTGGCAGGTCAACCAGTTTTTTGTGACACTCTTGGGCGCTTGCTTTGGTTGGCCCCCGAGCGGCTGTTGAGCATAGTCTCAAGGTTAGAGTCCATAGTGCCTGCATAATCAAATCACATTAGAAGACGGGTTTAAAATGCTAAAGTAAGCATAAATCAGACTGTTAAAGGAAATAAAGACAAGTGACAAAAATACTAACTGGAACTCTCCCCCGAATTCGTGCTCGGCGACCAGGTAATCCCCCTATCTTCAGAGGAGGATGGGGGAGTCCCTTGCCTATACGTGGAAGTTAACCTCGAAAGGTCCCTATAGACATTTGTTCCATATTGGACGGCTATCCCATCCCAAACTTCATTTATACTATACATTGTTTGGTATTTCCCCAGCCAGCTATCGAACCTATGGACCCTATCATCTACCCAAGACCTTACATGGAAGTTATCCCTAGAATCCAAGAATAGGATCAGGGTGTTGGGTCTATGTTTAAGAAGGGATGGAGACCACAAGGCCGAGCTGAGAATGACCTTACCTCTGTCACTCGAGCTCGAGGCCTCGTCATTGGCGTCATTCCCCAAACACGGACTCCTACGGCGATGGGCTGGGGATCGAACCCTTGAGCTCGTTGACCTCTGCCTCAGAGGAAGTTTGTCAATGGGGAGTGGCACATGCTCCCACTAGGTGTACTTCCAGTAAGCGGTGTCGTCCGTTGACTGGTCTTGCTCCAGAAGACCACAGGCTCGAAGCTTATCTTCATGAAGAAGATAAGACAGGGATCGCCTACCATATGGGAGCTGGAGCAGAGCTTCCTTGTGCTCCTTCGTTCCATCCGTAGAGGTAGGACGGTGATAGTAGAACGGTGATAGTTGGCTAAAGATTTGAATACATTATAATTAGTTCGAGCCTAAGCAAAAGTCGAGCATGAAAGGAAAAGGGATCATATACTTACGAATTCGTCTAAATGAATAAAACTTTGAGGGAGCTAAGCCGTCTGTCCAAAAGGATGCCAACTGGAAGTTGGGAGGATGGTTGGGCATGTCCTTGAAGATCTTTTTCTCCTTGGGATAGCTCGATAGGTACTAGAAGCAATCTCCTCCCCGAGCTCGGGAGGGGTTGCTTTTCAGACAAAAGAGATATAGGATCTATCTTGGCGAAGGTCCTTCCCACTTTAGTTCGTGGTATAGCGACCTTAGGGTTGACAAGACCTTGTATGAATTGGTCTGGAGCTAGAAGGGTGCGAGCCCAAAAAAATCTAGAATGTCCTTAAAAAGGACTTCAAGGGCAATAAGGCCCCTGCCTACATATGCTCGTGACTCCAGGCCGCGAGCTTCAGTTTATTGTCGGGACGGTCGTCTCCCGGAGCATAGCAGCTTTGTTCGTTGGAGGTAGGAGCTTGACAATCCTAGGCCGTGACGAGCCAGGATGTTGGTGATTTTCCCTAGTAAAGAAATCGAGCTCCAATAATGCTCGACCTCAAAAAATTCCCCCCTTGAGGTAGGAATGGAAGTCGGTTGTGAGGTGGATGGACGACTTTATGACTCTTCCATCAGTGAGAATATGAGATCACCCGGCTTGAAGACAACCATTACTTTGAGCTTGGGATCGAGAGGGATCGGTCTAAGCTCAGGGTCCGGGTCTGGATAGATCACGACCCGAAGTTTTTTCCTTTTCCTCTCTTCAACCTCGTCGATTTGACGCTGGAAGTGAGCTCGGATATCTTCTTGCTCACACCTCACTCTGTGCTCGCAAATTAGCCGCTGATTTCGAGTAAAGGGTGATTCAGGGCTTGGAGTTTTCGGAGAATAAGGAATTGCGAGCACTGACCCCCACCGTTTCTCAAAATTCTGCGACATCTAGCAAGAAAGAAAAGGGTGAAGGCAAGGCATACAAGAAATAAAGGATAAAATACAAGATAGTTCGAGCTTGAATGCTCGAAACCACAGAATAAGCTCGATTGAAAGAACGAGATCAAACTCAGAAGAAACCCGAGCTATTAAAAGAGTCAGATTTTGAGCGTGTATTTGACGCAAAGGGGGGAAAGTGGATTTATTTTAAAGAATCTTGGATTTTCAGGGAAAAAGTTGGCAGTTACTCAAAAAGGTGATAATTTTGGGAAACGTGCAATTTAAAACCCTAATTTCATACCCCATTTCTTGGTCTACACGATACGTTACCCGTAATTTAAATAACAACAAAAGAAAAAGCCATATTTGCATCCTCTACACTAAATCTGGGTGTGAAACCCATGATATCAGAAGAATCCAAGCGGCTAAAAACATTCTAGTGCAAAACTGGTAAGGTTGCCTACAGTGCAACAGATACACAAAAATACACGAAGGAAAAATATGTATAAACATATGGGATCAAGAAGAGAGACTTACACACGATTGCCGGTGGATACAGAGAAATTGATGATTGAAGGAGTGGTTGCAAGAAAGCTTTCACGAAGTAGTAGACGCCAAGAGATTTTTGTTTTCTCGGTTTGGAGAACATGCAAGGACAAGACAATGTATGGGTTCTGGTTTTTCCTTTTTCTCTCTGAAAGCTTGAAAATGAAAGTGAACAAGAAGAGAAGATGAGAGGCTATATATATGTAAATCCCAAAAGGAGGCCAAAGGTCGGGCTAATCTGAGCCATTGGCCAGATTTCGTATCTGATCTGACGGTCAGGTACAAATGAAGTGATGGAGACATAAAGTTGGGAGGCAAATAGATGTGGGCATGGTACAAAAGCACTCAAGTAGCTTGATTAAGAAACCCCTGGTTGACACGTGTCCACTCTTGAGTATGCTTAATGGTACAGTTTCCAAGGACGGCAGTTCAAAAGTTTCCTTCTCATAGGATTCGAACTGATACTTTTGAGGGGGCAAAATGTTACACGCAGATTTTGGGGATGGGGAATTACGATCCCGAAATCAAGGCTCGTTAGGTGTACGCTCGAAATAAGTACAGTGATCATATGATCCTCCTGTTGGACCATTTCACTGTAAATCACGACCTCGAAAGCTCAAGGAGTGTGTAGACTCGAATATGCTCTGTGCTCGCAATAGCCATGGTTTGACACTTGTATATATTACCGGATGCATCTCTTGCCTTCAGGCGAGATGGTTCAAGCTCAGGAAGTGTAAGCTCGAATGTGACGACTTCGTCAATGGTTACTTGTTCAGAGCGTAGGCGAAGTGAGATGACGAGCTCGTGATTGGCAAATAGTCTCGGAGATGTAGTTGACTCCATATCTGAGCTAATCAGTTACATGTGAATGTATTTATTGTTGAAAAATCCCTATGTTTAAGGGATATTATATAGTTTGTTATCCAATCCCATATTTTATGGGATGTTTCCGTGTACGTAGGAAATAATGCATTAAATGACATTATATTATTTGATTTACAGAATATCTTCTCGAAATATGTGGGAACGAATTCTGAAACCTTCTCTATTGAAACTCCATTTGTGAGGAACTGAAACCTTGAGATCTTGAGATAAAACTCTGGGCAACTATTCTCTAAAAAGTTTCCAGAAAACTCCCAAGCACTTATAACACATACTCGTGGACTAGGCAGATTTAACTACTGAACCACGTAAAAAACATCTTGTTTTCATCTTCTTTTATTTCCTCTAATATATTCTTGTTTAATTGCTCTCCTTTTTAAGTTGACGAAAAACGACGTCAACAATTTGGTGCTTTCATTGAGAGCCATTAAACAGTGCATGAATCTGTTTAGTCAGAGAGGCTCTCGAATTAGAAATGGCTGCAAATGATCCCAATATTCCTGAGGAGAAAATTCTAGATGAAGATGAGTACCCTTGGCACCCTGGAAAGCAGCCTATGCTGAATTCTGATCCCAATGAGAGGAGTGACTCGTCTGACTCTCGGGGACCACCTGCTCCCAAGGCCGATGAAGATATGTACTACAATCCCAAGAGATATGTCCCAATTATGGAACTTGAGAATTGCCAACTGCGAAAACAGTTGGAAAAAGCTAAAAAACGCAACGAAGAGCTAGCCAGACTAGCTGCCAAAGCACAGGCGGCTCAGGCCTCGCCTCTGCAAGATGCCTAGGCTCTGCCTCCGTGGGACGCTCATGTCCCACCTCGTAGGCCTCGAGGGCGGCCGCGTAAGAACGTGGCCACCAGAAGAGTGAAGCAACCTCCACACCCAGCAGCGCAACCTATCCCTCCGAGGCCTCGAAGAAGTAACCGGGCTGAAGGTGCTGCCAACCCAACTGCAGAGGCACCAACAAGAATAGGGAATAACCGAGCCCCCTCGAAGGCTCGGACTTGAAATCCTGGTGCCACGCAGAATGTACCAGCACCTGATCGAGCGAATTCAAGACCATCTAGGTCCCATAATGGACGACAACCACCTTCTCCAATAAGGCACCCACCATCGCCAATAAGGCACCCCTCGCCAGTTCAGAGGGATGCGCAACCAGCCCATCGTGATAGGGAAAGACGAGTTGGGCGAAGACATGGGAATGAAGAAACTGCTAGGGAGCGTAGGGGTCCCCATCCCATGAGAAGCCAGATGTCTCGATCTCAAAGTATTGAGACAAGGAAACCAGCAGGAAACCCATCTCGTAATAATCACGCAACGAGCCATGTCAGCGAAAGCTCGGGTGACACTAGGTCCGTAAGTATATATAAACCAGTGCCCAGGAACGCCAGAAATCGAGGAGATCACCCAAATTTACGGGAGCATTTAAACCATAATCAGGGACATGATAATCCCCCGAATCCAGATCTAAGAGATCATCTGAACTGGTGCAAGCAGCCGATTTATAATCCCACGCCAAGATGGGGAACTGGAGTTATAATCAATGATAACCAGTTCCCCCCCCCCCCCCCCCGGTCCAGGCCAGGCCTCCCGTAGTTCCAATCCAAGAAAGGATTGAGCAATTGGAGAGAGCATCCAGGCTCTTGCAGAACGAACGTAGTCGGGAACAGGACGAAGAGTTCGATGAGGAACTCAAGCCTTTTGCCCCGCATATCTCTAACTCCCCATTTCTTCAAGGATTTAGAATTTCTCATGTCTCTCCATTCAATGGAAATTCGGATCCATACAGCCACTAGAGCCCGTTCAACACAATTATGAGTGCTAGCAATGTGGGCTACGAGCTCAGGTGTATATTGTTCCCAGCCTCTCTCACGAGACCAGCAAAAAACTGGTTTGAAAAATACAAGAGGCATTCGATTGCCTCCTAGGATCAATTGTCGAAAGATTTCAAGAAACAATTCAAAGCCATGGTCGGCATCAGGCCCGAGGCTTCAGCCTTGACCAATGTCTGGTAGCAGCCAAATGAGTCACTGAAAGGTTGTCTCACAAGGTTTAACTTAGAATTCATTCGAGCTCATGATGTCGATGACAGTGTCCATTTAATGGCTGTTCGAGCTGGATTAATTCCTGGGAGTCCTCTCTGGGAAGACTTGCAAAGAAAGCATATAAGGTCCTTAACCGAGTTCAATTGAAGAGCCCAGAGGTTTGTTAATGTAGAGGAGGCGAGGTCAGCACGGAATATGACCTCTCAGCCTACAACTACAACAACGAACACTAACTCTGCTTCGACCTCAGCAGATCCTACAACTTCAAAACCCCACGGGGACAACCCTTCCAAGAGAAAGAAAAATGAATGGAACAACCTCGAGACATATGGGAGAAAGAAGAAGAAAGGAGAAAGATACTTCTTCGTATAGAAGGTGTATACAGAGCACAATGAGTCTCAGGAGAATATCTACCTAGCAAATGAAAACCAAGTTCCTTTTAGGTGACCTGATCCCATGAGAAACCAAAAGGCAAAAAGAGATTCTAGAAAATATTGTAGATTCCACAGAGATATCGAGCATACAACTGAAGAGTGTAGACAAATAAAGGATGAGATTGAAGGATTGATCTTGAGGGGGTATTTTCGGACAGTATGTAAGAAACTGAAACCCCAATCAGGCTTCCACCAGCCAGAGGGCAGCAGCTGCACCACCTACCCAGAACAATAATTCTCGCTCGGGAAGATGAAAGACCCCCTCCGATTGATGGAGAAGATGTTATAACCATCTCGGGGGGACCCCATATAGCAGGATCAGGAAGGAATGCCCAGAAAAGATATGTGAATGAGTTAAAAACTGGTGACGGGTCCCCCTATGAACCCAAACCCAGAGCTCCAAAACAACAAAGGGTTGAAACTCAACCCATAACTTTCACTAAAGACAACGCCTCTCACGTACAACTCCCTCATAATGACCCTCTAGTCATCACCCTTCAGCTCGCGAACAAAAGGGAACACCGAGCCCTAATTGACAACGGGAGCTCGGTGAATATCCTCTATAAGGCTACTTTAGAAAAGATGGGGCTCGCGCTTCGTGACCTAAAAGCCTATGCAACTACCTTGTATGGCTTTTCAAGATAAGGGATTGCCTGCATGGGATCCATCGAACTCCCTCTGACCTTGGGAGACTACCCAGTCTATATAACCAAGATGATGGAGTTCGTCATAGTGGATCTCCCAACGGCTTATAATGTACTGCTCGAGAGACTCGCCCTAGTAGGGTTGGGTGAAGTTTCGTCCGTTAGGCATCTGGCCATCAAGTTCCCGACTTCTAGTGGCATCAGGACTCTAAAAGGGGACTAACTCGCAGGGAGGTAATGCTATAGCATTTCCGTTCTAGGGAAAAAGCAAACAAGTGCACAAGCACTTGTTGTGATTCAGAATAAGGATTGGACAATCTTCGAAATAGACGAAGAGATCGACCCTAGGGTAAAGGAGAGGGCTGATCTCGAGCCATTGGAAGAGCTCGAAGAGGTTAAGCTTGAAGAAGCCGATCCTCCAAAGACTATGAAGGTGGGAAGAAACCTTCCTGAAAATGCAAAGTAGTAATTAATTTTCTTCCTAAAGAGAAATCAGGATGTTTTTGCTTGGTCACATTCGGACAGGGTAGGGATAAGCCCAAATGTAATGAGCCACGCACTCAATATCTACAAGAGCTTCCCCCCGAAGCAACAAAAACGAAGACTCCTAGACGATGATAGAAAGAAAGCCTTAAAGGAAGAGGTTGACAGATTAAGGGCAAATCAGTTCATACGAAAGAGGTTGACGATGATAGAAAGAAAGCCTTAAAGGAAGAAGTTGACAGATCGTCAATCCGGTATTGGTCCCAAAACCTAACGGAATGTGGCGGACTTGCATCGATTACTCCGACCTCAACAAGGCATGCCTAAATAATTGCTTTCCCCTACCTCAGATTGATCAGCTCGTAGATGCCATAGCTGGGCACGGTCTTATGTCATTCATAGACGCTTATTCTGGATATAACCAGATAACCATGCACGCACCTGACCAAGAGCATATGAGCTTTGTAACCGATAAAGGGTTGTACTGTTACAATGTTATGCCTTTCGGGCTTAAAAATTCTGGAGCGACGTACCAAAGGCTTGTTAACAGGATGTTCTCCGAGCAGATAGGTAATAACATGGAAGTGTATGTTGATGATATGTTAGTCAAATCTAAACATAATGATAACCATGTGGACGACCTCGAAGAATGCTTTTTCATGCTACGGAAGTACAACATGAAACTCAACCCCCAAAATACTCTTTTGGAGTATCGTCTAGGAAGTTTCTGGGCTTCATAGTAAACGCGCAAGGAATAGAGGTTAATCCTGACAAGATCCAGGCGTTAATTAATATGCCCTCACCTCGAAAGCATAAATATGTCCAGAGTTTAACTGGACGGATGGCGGCATTAAGTAGGTTTGTTTCTAAATCTACAGACTGATGTCTTCCATTCTTCATACTTTTGAGAGGAAGCAAAAAATTCGAGTGGACGGAGGAATGCGAGCTTGCATTCCAAGACCTAAAGAAACACTTCGCGAAACCTCTGATCTTGTCAAAACCTATCACAGGAGAAGTCTTATACATGTATCTCACTACAACCGAGCATGCTATCAGTGTTGTGCTCGTCTGAGAAGACTAGAAGGTACAAAAACCAGTGTATTATGTCAGCAAGAGGTTACTGGGGGTAGAATAGAGATACCCGTTAATGGAAAAACTGGCTCTTAGCCTGATCCACTCATCTTGAAAGCTCCGACCCTACTTCCAAGCACACCCCATCCATGTGTTGACTGACCAACCACTACGGAAAGTCTTGTCCAAACCAGAGGCCTCAAACAGATTGTTAAAATGGGCAGCTGAGCTCAGATAGTTCGAGATCGCTTATCATCCGAGAACGACCATAAAAGGGCAGGCCCTGGCAGACTTCATTGTGGAATGTACAGGAGTGTCTGACGACGAAGTTATAACCCCAGCCCGCGAGCTGTGGAAATTTTAGTTCAATGGATCTTCCAACGAAAATGGATCGAGGCCAGGAATCATATTGATCACTCCAACAGAAAATTGATTTCACTCCGCCTTAAGGTTCAGCTTCGAAGCATCTAACAATGAGGTTGAGTACGAAGCTCTATTGGCAGGACTCCGAATAGCCAAAGAGCTCAAGGCTAAAGAAATACATTGCTACAGTGACTCGTAGTTGGTGGTCAACCAAATCCTAAGGGAGTATCAGGCTCGTGGCATAAGGATGGCCGCATATTTAGAAAAAGCTAAAGCGGTGCTCGAAATTTTCGAGTTCTATATGATAGAGCAGGTTCCCCAAGAACAAAACTCAAATGCGGACGCCTTAACCTGACTCGCCACATCCAACGAAGTCGATGAGCTAAATGTAGTACCAATAGAGCACCTGTCGACTCCCAGTATCTGCGAGCCTGAAAAGGAAGATGTATGCATGATTGACTCCGAACCGACCTGGATGACCCCAATAGTTGATTACCTCGAAACCGGCATTCTCCTAGCAATATGGAACAAGGCTCAAAAACTGATGTATCTGATTCCAAGATACACTATTGTGGAAGGAATGTTATATCGGAGAGGATATTCTATGCCATTACTCTGATGTGTGACTCCACCCGAGGCCAAGAAAATCCTAGAAGAAATTCATGAAGGATTTTGTGGAGACCACACTGGGGGGCATAGCCTATCAAAGAAAATTATAAGACATGGATACTTCTGGCCCACTATCAAAGTAGATGCATTCGAGTATGTCAAGAAATGTGATAAATGCAAATGATACGCTACAATTCCACGAGCTCCACCATTTGAGCTAACCATGATGACCTCCCCAAGGCCATTTGTGGTGTGGGGAATCGATGTTATAGGCTCATTGCCAACCGGCAATGGTGGAGTAAAGTATGCAGTGGTCGCGGTCTATTATTTTACAAAATGGACTGAGGCCGACCCTCTAGCAACAATTACCTCGAAAAAAGTCTTGGACTTTGTGGTAAAAAACATCATCTGCCGATATGGAATGCCAAGGAAAATAGTATCAGATAACGCTACTCAATTCGATAGTGAATTATTCACCCACTTTTGTGAGAAAAATGGAATAAGTAAAAGCTTCTCCTCTGTTGCCCATCCACAAGAAAATGGCCAAGTCGAAGCAGTAAATAAGACTCTCAAGAGTTCTATGAAAAAGAAGTTAGAAGAAGCTATGGGAAAATGGCCCGAAGAGTTACCCCAAGTTTTGTGGGCATATCGAACTACAGCTCGCACTTCAACATGACATACCCCTTTTTCCTTGGCATATGGGTGCGAGGCCATGTTACCAATCTAGGTTGAAATACCCACTATTCGTTGCCACGCTTATGACCAAGCCTTAAACCAATCCCAACTCGAAGAAAGTATGGACCTTATTGAAGAAAGGCGAGCTGAAGCTCAACTGAGGAATGTAGTATATCAACAGCGAGCTGCCCGATATTTCAATAAGAAGGTTCAGGACAGGAAGTTCGGCTTGGGAGACTTAGTGTTAAGACGTGTGTTCCTAGCTACGAGGGACCCGGCTACTGGCGTACTTGGGCCTAATTGGGAAGGGCCTTACCAAATCGAGTCAATTATGCGACCCGGAGTCTATAAATTGGCAAGATTAAAATGAGAATTTGTACCACGAGCTTGGAATGGCGAACATCTTCGACCTTACTATCACTATTGTAGGAATGATATCTCCTTGTAACCAAGCATGTTTGTTATTACAAAATTTTTATTAATAAAGTATTCGATTTTGATTAAAAGTCATTCTTGTCTCTATATGTTGTATTTTTTGCAAACTCTCTTAATTTAATAACCTGTGATGACACTCATGGGATATTAAGGGGGCATCAGTGGCAGACATACCATAAGTTGAAAAAATGAACAACATAAAAGAAAAGTGTCTGGATATAACCAGATGCGCGAGCTAAGATAATTTTGATGTAACCAAATTATTAAAAAAATAATAAAGTGTCTGGATATAACCAGATGCATGAGCTAAGATAATTTGGACGTTACCAAATTATTAAAAAATAATAAAGTGTCTAGATATAACCAGATGCGCGATCTAAGATAATTTGGACGTAACCAAATTATTAAAAAAATAATAAAGTGTCTGGATATAACCAGATGCGCGAGCTAAGATAATTTGGACGTAACCAGATTATTAAAAAATAAAGTGTCTGGATATAACCAGATGTGCGAGCTAAGACCATTTGGGCGTAACCAGACTATTAAAAAAATAAAGTGTCTAGATATAACTAGATGCGCGAACTAAGATAATTTGGACGTAACTAGATTATTAAAAAAAAATAAAGTGTCTGGATACGATCAGATACACGAACTAGTGTGATCTGGATATAACTAGATCGAAAATATATAAGTGTATGGATTACAAATCAAACACGACCTAAATAGGTTTGGAACAAACTAGTTAAAACGGATTGACACAAGTGGGAAAAAGATAAACCCACTTCGAGCTAAGACGATACTGAGGCTGGAGTATTTTGCAACAAAAGTTTCGACCTCATAACCTCAAGGAACTGTCTGAGGAAGAGGAAAAGTGACTATAAAAAGCAAGATATAACTAAACTACTTAGACTTATGTGGAGACCCAACCCTTAAAGGGGGGCATCGCGGTGCTAGTGTCTTTTCAGGGTATTTTTATTTAAGGTTTTGGGAGTTAGGCTCGGGGGACGATTCCACTACCCGGTTTGGTGGAATCAGAGGTCCTGAGAGCTAGGGCTTAGCCTTTGAGCCCATTATCATATATAGTTCCTGATAAGTGTACCACTTATGTTGTGACTAGGATTTCCTCAAGGCTCGGAGAAGGGATCGCACTTGGGGTCATTCCGTTGTCTACACATGACTCGAGGTAAGAAAACTTGCACATGCACCAAGACTTGGGCACTGGCTCTGACTGTGGAACACGGTTATAACCATGCCTTGAATATGTTTAGTGTTGAATGTTTTAATCTATAACTGCATAGGTTGCACTAGTTGTTAGTAATTGTTTGTGATTGATCAGCTAAGGGACTGTAATCGACAATAAACATGTTGAATGTAGGCTGTTATGGCAAGGCCACTATGGGGGTGGGTGAAAAAGGTCATTATACTTGTTCAAAAGTAAACTTGAATCTATTTATCATCGGCGAATTATGTATTTGATGTTAATGCTTATTTTAATACCTATTATATCTGGTTGGGTTTTCCTGTTGGGCCTCGGCACACGGTATTTTGTAGTGCAAGTAAGGGCAAGAGTAAAGTGAACCATCCATGAGTTAGAGAGGTCTAGGAGTTGTGTGTACATACTAAGCTTGCTCAGCTACCACAATCAAGATATATTTTGAGGAACTTATGATGTTAGTCGAGCTTTGCCGCTTAGGTCAGCTATTTCTGTAACTTTTGATATAACTGTTGTTATCCCCAAAAATGGAGATTGATGACGTGGCAATAGAGGTGACAAATGGCAGTACATGATCCGTAAAAGACACATTAAATAGTCAATAAATACATTGACTCCTCAGAGTTGTGATAAAGTGACCCGGTAGACTGGTGAAAAGTTTGGACTGCTTGAAAGATGTCATAACCAAGCTAAGTGCATCCTAGGAGATCCCAAGGGTGTGGTCCGAGGAGACACCAAGGGGGTGGTCCTAGGAGAGCTAAGGAGAGTGCATCCTATGAGAGCTAAGGAGAGTGCATCCTAGGAGAACTAAGGAGAGTGCATCCTAGGAGATCCCAAGGATGTGGTCTGAGGAGAGCCCAAGGGACTTTGGTCCGAGGAGAACCAAGAGAGTGGTCCTAGGAGACCCCAAGAGAGTGGTCCTAGGAGACCCCAAGGATGTGGTCCGAGGAGAGACCAAGAATTTGGTCTTTATACATATGTCCGGCTAATGCATGGTTGCCCAAATAAAAGAGTGCCATGTTAGAGGAGAGATATGGCATGCTAGAGGAGAGTGCCATGTTAGAGGAGAGGAGTGCATGTCCTACCACCATGCACTTGTCCGACCCACAAAAACATGTCCTACCACCATGCACATGTCCGACCAGCACTTGCATGGGTGGTCAGGAGGAGGTGGATCAACTTGCTAGAGGAGGACTAAGTCAAGATTCCCAGAAACAACTTCAACAAGATATGCGGGAATCTCTCATTCTTCCCACAAATGGGGGGTTTGTTACATTTTGAATTTTGAATGTTTTTTGTAATTTAAATGTAATAAATATAATAAAATATCATGGTTCTAGGGGATACCGTATGTATGACCCTAAGCCTATAAATAGAGGGTTGATGGGATGAGAGAGGGGCTTCTTCGGCTTCTTCTTTCTAGAGAGAGAAAATTTGGGTCTGAGTATTCTAGAGAGAGAAAGTGCTGGTATTTGAAAGGATTCTTGTATTTTTGCAATCTGTACTGAAGAAACTCAGTTGGCTCAGTCCATCTGATCTTGAGTACAGATCCATAATCACAACTCTAAAGTGGATTAGGCTATTACCGACTGATCGGGGCTGAACCACTATAAAAATATTGTGTGTTATTTACTTTTCTTGTTTGAACTGTATGTGTCGTTTACATTCTCTTGAAGGCTTGTCGTTATTGACGTTCTCACGTCGTTGGCTAAAAACACAGTCAACAACTGTATTTTTGTTTAAAACATTGGGGATCCCTTGTGTAATGCCCTGGTTAACCTAAATCATCACACTATGTACTTTAAAAAGTGCTTAATTCGTTAAATGAGTCATTAAGCCATAAACGTAAATCTAAGTGTTATTAATAGGCCAGAGTGAAAATCTCGGTCAAAAGGAATAGATATATTTGATTTAAAACGTTAAATTGTACATGGGATCCCATAAAAGTGTTTACAAAGTTTTTTACAATCGAAAATGGTCATTACAGCTCAAAAGTTACAATATGCCGACCTAAGTGGCAAAAATAGGGTTAAACCCTAGTTCCCCTGAGAAATACCTGGCCGTGATGGTCAAGCGACCGCATATGTACACATCACCACCTAAGCTTTCCACTCAAGGTCGGGTAAGCTTTTCTTTCCCTTTACCTGCACCACATAGCACCCGTGAGCCAAGGCTCAGCAAGAAAACTTATTACTGCATGTATACAATATCAATAAATGATCATGAGTCATTCTAGGGTTCGTAACCCTAATTAAATGATGACTATCAAGTCATTCTAGGGTCCTGCGTCCTGAACAGATGACTAATGAGCCAATCTCTGGGGACCTACGCCTGGATAGATGACTATTGAGTAAATCTCAGGGGTCCTGCGCCCTAAGCCATGTGACTATCAAGTCACTTGAGCTTCTTTTAGCCCTAGCTCTAAGTAACTAGTCATAGACTAGCCAAGTGCTTTAGTTTTCTTCAACCAATGGGTCGGTCAAGCGTATAATGCTCATGTTGATTAGATCTAATCATTTCAGCCTGCGATCAGAACACTAATGCCGCTCTTGACTCATAAGCTAATTCCATACGACCAACGCTCAGTACTATTGCCGATCATGACTGAAAAGTCAGAGCTTCCCAACCAGTACTAAACATCGTTGTCATTTCTGACTAATAAGTCAGTGCCATTCAAAAATAAACAATGCTACCAGGCAATTACAATGCAACCAATGTCCATATATAGAGCACTCAACATGCCTCATCAATAACCATGCATGTCACATACTGGGTGTAGTTTTCTTACCTCGGGTTCAAGCGTAAAGTAATTAAAGAACGACCCTTGAGAACGATCTGTCCTTAGGCCCCTTAGCGGTCACCTAATCACAACCAAATATGAAATCCTATCAATAAAATGAGTAATAAAAGGTTCATGGACTAAAACCCAACTCCCCGGACCTTGAATCCTACTAAAACGGTTAGTAGATTTGATCCTGGGCCTTGAGATTCGAAAACCTACGCTCAAAATTGACTAAAACCCAACCTGGCACAAAGAGGACAGGCAGGTCGCGACCTGCCCCCAAGGTCCATGGCGCGCCCCCAAGACAGAGAGCCCCTTATCTGGGTGCCAGGGGTGGGCTGCGACTTGACCCTGAGGCTAACGGCGCGCCTGCCAGACAGAGCCTAGGGGAGGCTCTGGGGTTCATTCACGTCGCGACTTGACCCCACGAACCCAGCTCCCCTGCATTTTCCTCAATTCTTACTCAGCCAAATCTCATCAATAAATCCCCAATAACACAACCAAACCTTAATACAACATTATCACCATTCTAACAACAAAAGCCAATCTTTATAACACTTAAAACATCACCAAACATCCAATTACACAATCAAGATATCAAACTTATAAACCATCTTAAAAATAGAGTAAAACCAAAGATTCAAGCTGGAAATCCTACCTTAGTTATGAATTAAACCCCTTTCAGTTGTTGCAATCCAATCCTAAACTCTCAAGCCTTAAAGCCTTAGCTTCAACTTCCTAATTTGCTTCAAAACACCAAACCGAGTGAGAGAGAGACAAAGAATCGAGATAGAGAAGAACAACACTCTGTTTTGCCTTAGTCCTTCTACAACCTGCTAATCCTGAGTATATCTAATGGTCAAAATGACCGAAATTCCCCTAGGGCATAATTGTCATTTCTCACCTATCCCGTCAATCATAACTAACATCCTCCAATACCCGTTACTCTCAATATCCTCAAATAATTATTAAATCATATCCCATTGACCAAAATAGGGAATTTGGGATGTTACACCTTGTGTATATTCAAATCTTTTATATGAGAAGTTGAAATTCCATTTACCAAAATTTTTAGTACTTGAACCATATTTAAAATTAATTACACTTTTGAGTCCAAATGACTCGCTTAACGAGTTAAGCATTGTTTTAAACACACAATGTAACAGTCCTGAATTAGTAGGGCGTTACACTCTTGGCCCGACGAGATGCCCCGAGTACTATGGGCCTATCGCACAATGGCTCGGACTTTCATTGACTACACACCATTCTCCATGGCCTATGGATTCGAGGTCATGCTTCCAGTAGAGGCAGTTATCCTTACACTCTGGTGCGACATGAATGACCCGACAATTTACTACGAGTTGCCCCAAGAGTCACTCGACATAGTGGAGGAACACCGCGAGTTACCACAACTTCGGGTAGCCTTGTACCAGTAAAAAGTTGTTCAAGACTTCAACTCCAAGTTTAAAGATTGTAAGTTATCACCATCCTGTCCCTTCGCATTTCCCATGCAAACCGGGACCACTTATTTCCCCTAATTAGACGTTTGTGAGGTCAAAGCCACCATGTAGGTGTCACCATATCATGTATTCGACCCACAACGTGGTGACAAGTGTTGTACGATCAAGTCGGACACCACCACCTAATCGGAAAGGTCAATACTAATCTTGTAATTTACTTTCTGCACCAATCCCTCATTGCCGCCTATAAATAGGGCAAGGAGGGGTCATTTGTAAGACACATCTCATCTTGGCGCAATATTATTTGTTGCTCATTGTCACCCTAAAGAACTTGTGATTTGAGTGAGCTTTAAGTGTATACAGTAACCCGTGGATTAGGCTTCATTAACAACTGAACCACATAAAAATCATTGTGTCTTTGTCATTAACTTCTTCTAATTCTCTCTAAATTTGAGTTGGCAAAAAATTGCATCAACAATTGCATATAGAAAACTTGTTAAATGTAAATGTGACTTTTAGTTGAGTTGTAGTACTTTTATTGGTTTGGGACAGAGAGACGGACAGCAAATGGGAGTGAACAGCCCTTCACAACAATATAAGAGTTGCATGACGCTGCAATATTCACCTTCTCTCCTACAATAACTATTCGAATTCCCAAACTAGTCGACCAAAGCATCCTACATCCATGGTGGCCACCACCAAACTTTATCATCCTACCTACATTGTTTGTTTTTAGTTTATTTTGATGGCCAAATGTTGGATACGGGCCCCATCCCACTATTAATAGAATTAGTATAATATAGTTGTTATGATTTGTCAGGATGCAAATAAAAGTTTATATAATTACTTTTTTCACGTAGACGCAACGTGCCAACTACCAGAAATATTATTGGTTCACCCAAATATATAAATCAGAAATCATAATGTCAGCACATAGTAATAATGATATACGACACGATCCAATTGATTTTTAATACTGAAAACATATCAATTATTTTTCCACTTATAGACAGCGCCACATACTAGCATGGGTAACATTTCATTATTGATTCAGAATATAAATTTACGTGGGTATTCTCATATAAGGGTTTCTAGTATGTGTTCTCGACCTTTGAATAATTTTTGGCGTGATCTTTTTTTATAACTGTGTATATTGTAGCTATTTAGAGCATTCTGCAAATTTTCAGAAAATTCTGAATAGTTTACAATACCGAAAACTAGGTTCAAACATGTTGTTGCACTCATGACTAATTTTTTTTATGCGCGTGGAAAACAACATGTTTGAATTTAGTTTTCGGTACTTGTAAACTATTCAGAATTTTTTGAAAATTTGCAGGATGCTCTAAACAACTACAATATACACGGTCACAAAAAAAAATCGCGTCAAAAACTATTTACGAGTTGAGAACAGTGAAGAGTCCCACCGGTTGGGGTTAAAGTGAAGTCCCTATAGGAGAATTGTCCTAAATTTATTTATATATATATATATGGGAATTCTCCTATAGGGGCTTCACTTTAAGCCCTACCAGTGGAGCTCTTAGTGTTTTCGACCCGTGAACAGTTTTCAGCACGATTTTTTTTTTATGACCGTGTATATTGTAGCTATTTAGAGCATCCTGCAAATTTTCAGAAAATTCTGAATGGTTTACGGTACCAAAAACTAAATTCAAACATGTTGTTGCACGCGTGACTAATTTATTATGCGCGTGGAAAACATGTTTGAACCTAGTTTTCGGTACTGTAAACTATTCAGAATTTTCTGAAAATTTGCAGGATGCTCTAAATAGCTACAATATACATGGTCATAAAAAAAATCGCGCTGAAAACTGTTCACGGGTCAAGAAACACTGAGAGTCCACCGGTAGGGCTTAAAGTGAAGCCCCTATAGAAGAATTGTCATATATATATAGGAGCGACTACTACGAGTACGATGCATCTATTTTTTTGACAATATCGATATGTACTTTTTCTATTTTAGGCACCTGGATAGATAAAATTCTAAAAAAAATTATATGACAGTGTATATCGTAACTATCTAGAATATCCTACAAATTTTCAATAAATTTTGAAAAAATTATTGTACCGAAAATAAGATTCAAACAGTTTATTATACACGTGTTTATGTTTTTGTATACATGTATAAAAGTCAATTGTTTAAACATTGTTTTTAGTACTGTAAATTATTCGAAATTTCTTGAAAATTTGCATGGTGTCTTAAATGATTACAATGTACATTGTCATATAAAAAAACTGAAAAAAAAAATTATCGAGGTGTAGAAAACACAAAATGGTTGCACCAGTGTTGTCAAATAAAAGGAATGCACTGTTATCCCTCTATATATATATATCAATTTTTTTTAGCTAGGGACATCATTTTTGCTCCTACTTTAGGAACCTTTTCTATTTTCGACACTTTAAGAAATTGCAACCCAATTGTTTTTTTTTTTTTTGCATGATGGCATATATTATAGTTATAACAGACTTTCCGAATAATTTTTAAAAAATTCTGAATAATTTACAGTGCCAAAATCATAGTTCAAATAGTTAGCTACACATGTGCTTGATTTTTTTATACACGTAGAAAACAGATTATTTAAACTCTGATTTAGGTAATGTAAATTATTCATAATTTTTTAAAAATTAGCGGGATGCCTACTATAATTATCATGTACATTATCGTACAAAAAAAAATTAATTATAATTTCTTCAAATACCAAAAATAAAAAACACTTCTAGAGTAGGTGCAAAAATAATGTCGCTACTTAAAAAAACTTCCAATATTTATATATATATATACTAGTTTGAGAAAAGCGTGTGTACACGCTCGCAACCCGTTGATTGAAAAAAAAAATATTGATTTAAATACATACATAAACATAAATATATATAGGGGAATTCTCCTACAGGGGATTTCCACTCGCATAAAAAAAATTAGTCACGCGTGCAACAACATGTTTGAACCAAGTTTTCGGTACTGTAAACTATTCAGAATTTTCTAAAAATCGCACTGATGCTCTAAATAGCTACAATATACACGGTCATAAAAAAAATCGCGCCGAAAACTGTTCAATGGTCGAGAACACTAAGAGCCCTACCGGTAGGGCTTAAAGTGAAGCCCCTATAAAAAAATTGTCCAATATATATATATATATATATATCAAATTTGAAAAAAAAAATAAACAAAATTAACAAAATAAGGGAAAAAACATGTAGCAGGCAGCCAAGTTAACATGTGGCATGAGGAAAAAACAAAATAAAAAATATATAATAAAGAGTGATAACTTATTCAAAATTATATATAATAAATAGTGATAAAAAATCATAAATAATATTTTGGTTTAATTTTTCATTTAATATATTCATGTCATTCTTTTATATTATAATATTATTTATTTATTTAAAATTTATATGAATGATATAAATTTGATAAATATAATTAATAAATTCTATAAATAAAACTAAGTAAACGTGCAATGTACATTGTTTGTGTAGATAATGGAAATTATTAGTTTTGACGGTTTGTTTTATTAACTTTGATAGAATATTTTAAATATTTAACGGAATATACATTTAAAACTAACTTAAATATAATTATTTATCAATTATATTAATATAACTTCAAATATTATAAAATATCATTATTATAATAATATTTAATATAGGACTACATATATAATAATTATATTAATATAAATTCAAATTCAAATCCAAATATTATAAAATAACATTATTATAATAATATATAATACAAGACTAAATATTTATAAATAATATTAATATAAATTTAAATGTTATAAAATATTATTTTTTACTAATTATATTAATATGAATTCAAATATTATAAAATATTATTATTATAATAATATTTAATACAAGATTAGAAATTTAATACTTATATTAATATAAATTTAAATATTATAAAATATCATTATAATAATATATAATATATAATCTTAATTTTTATTAAAAAAATTATTATTTATGTTTTAAAAGGTTATCATATTATATATATATATATATTTATTTTTAAAAAATCATAATCAATGTTTTGGTTTAATTTTTCATTTAATATGTTTATGTTATTTTTTTATATATAATATTGTTTGTTTATTTGAAATTTATATGATAATGATACAAATGTAATAAATATAATTAATAAATTCTATAAATAAAATTAAGCAAACGTGTATATATATAGGGAGCGACTACAACGCATCCCTTTTTTTTGCAATATCGGTGTATCATTTTTCTATTTCGGCACCTGAATAGTTATAATCCCAAAAAAATTTATGTGATGGTGTACATTATAGCTATATAGAACATCCTACAAATTTTCAAGAAATTCTGAATAAATTATGGTACCGAAACAGGGTCTAAACTGTCTGTTGCAAGCATGCCTATTTTTTTGTGTACGCGTGTAAAATTTGATAGTTTGAACTCTGTTTTCGGCTTCGTAAACTATTCATAATTTATTAAAAAATTTCAGGATATTCTAAATACCTACAATGTACACCGTCGTATAAAAAAATTTGAGATGATATCTATTCAGGTGCCGAAAGGTGCCGAAATAGAAAAATAATGCACCGATATTGCAAAAATAAAATATATGTTGTAGATGTTCCCACTATATAAATATATATATATATTTATATATATAAATACTAGTGATGGAATCTCGTGCAAAGCATGAGGTGCTGTTATAATAAAAATATATTTTATGCAGAGTACATGATAACATTTAATTTATATTATTTTTCCACATATAGATAACGCCACATACTAACCATCCTAACATTTCATTATTGATTTTAAATATATATTAATGGAAGATTTTTTAATGCCTACGTTACCATCTGGTTATATTTTTAGTGACATTTTATAAAAGATTTTAATGGACTATCAATTTTTAAATTTTAATTTTAGAATTAAAAATGAATTTAGTTATTTATTTATAATCATTATGGGATTGTAACATAAAAATACACAATTAATTTATTGATGTTGTTATAAGTAAAATCTCTAAATTAATTTATTTTTAAGACTTTAATTTTAATTTAAATATTAAATAAATTATTTTTAAAAAAATAATTATGTTCGTGTATATGCTTTGTAACTTTCTTTTTATTAAGAATTCAAAAATCTATTTTCATTTGTAGCAATTTTTGGATATATTATTTTACAAAACAAACGCATTAGTCAATATTAACTCTTAGGGTAAGTAATCAATGATTATGTCCAAAATATACTTATCGATATCGATGGTTACATTAATTCTAATCATTGGATCATTATTGAATGATTATAATTAATTTAATAATTAAAAATATTTAATGAGTGACTTGTAACCTAATATTATAATATTTATTTAAAAGATTTTGTTTCTTTATAAAACATTAATAAACATTTATTTTATTTTATCAGTAAATTTAATTATAATTGATAATTAGTTAAAAAAAATTAAGTTTTTTAATTAAAATATTTGATAGGGATTTTTTAGCAATTAAAATTCATTGTTCTTTTTATTATTTTCATTACCATGGGCTTGCATGTCTAGTGTCACAGACCGGCTATTTGGGTACTCCAAGTAGACGGAACGTGCTAGCAAGTCAGCCTTCAACACACACCTGTGGGCAAACAAACTCAGTAGTTAGCCACAAACACATCTCGGACATGCAACGGGCAATAACGAAGTATGAGCAAGCACAAAGCAAATCATTCCTTGGAACGTCCACACAACACAAAGCACACAACAAGGCAAGTGGCACGCGATGGCCCAACGAAGATGACAAACAAGTAACACATAGGCAATAAGGAAGCATACAATGGAAAGTATGGATAAACATCATTTTATTAATATATAGCCTTGATAGGGCAAGGGAGTACACAGCTTTGGCCCCTATCTGCTGGTGGCCATGGTGCTTCCCTAAGTCACCAAGTCACCTCCCCTTAAGGAGCCTTCTAGGGATACAAGGTCTTTCCAGTAACATATATGATCTTTGTCTGGGAGACATATGCATAATTACAAAATTGTCACTGCCCTACCCCATGAGGTTGCTTGGTGCAAGACTTGACTAATGATCAAGCATCAAGGCATGCTCATTTACAAAATGGCCCCATGTGGGTGTGCCAAAGGGGCAGCACGCCACACTCTCCCCCACTCAATTCTTCGGCGTCCTCGACGAAGTAGCTTGTAGATCTTCAATCTTCTGTGTGAGCTTCTTCAAGTCTTCCGCCCTCTCCCAGCTAATCTCGTCATCTGCGAGCCCCTTCCATTTTACCAGATACTCCTTATGCTTTTTACGATCAGTGGTGACCGTCCTCTCTGCCAGGGTTTCTTCAGGTTGACGCTTGCTCCTTGGCTGAATGATGACTCCTCCTCTGGTTGACTGGTTGTGCTCTGGATTTGCTGGATCTTCATGATACGACTTCAAGTTGCTAACGTGAAGGACAGGGTGTATCTTCATCCATGCTGGTAGGTCGACTTTGTAGGAAGTTAGGCCAACTTTTGAGATGATTGAGACCGGACCCTTGTACTTGCGAACGAGTCTGATGTCTTTGTCCCCTCGGAATCTCAACTGTTCGGGCCTCAACTTGATTAACACTAAGTCACCTGCTTTGAACTCTAGTGGTCTGCGTTTCTGATCTACACACTTCTTCATTCTTCTTGATGCTTTTTCTAAATAAGCTCGGGCAATCTCTATCGTTTTCTTCTAGTCTTTTGTGAAGTGAAAGGCTCGCGGGTTCCGATCGCGGTATTCGTCCACTGTGTGGGGCAATAGTGGCTGCTGTCCATTAACGACTTCAAAAGGGCTCTTATTCGATGAAGAACTCTTTTGAGAGTTGAATCAAAAGTGAGCTACATCGAGCAGTTGCGACCAGTTCTTCTGATTGGCATTGACAAAGTGGTGCAAGTACTCCTCCAACATCCCGTTGAATCTTTCTGTCTACCCATCTGTCTGTGGATGGTAGCTCGAGGATATGTTCAATTGTGACCCCAAGAGACTGAATAGTTCGGACCAAAAGGTCCCAGTGAATCTTCCATCTCGGTCACTAACAATGTTCTGGGGCATTCCCCAATATTTGACAATATGCTTGAACAATTATCGTGTTGTCTCCTCTGCCGAATGGTACTTCGACACCGGGATGAATGTTGTGTACTTCGAGAATCTGTCCACGACCACCAAGATCGCACTTAAATCCCCTGTCTTCGGTAGGCTGGTTATAAAGTCAAGCGACACACTCTCCCATGGTCGACTTGGGACTCGCAACGGCTCCAACAACCCAGGTGTCTTGTTTCTTTCGACCTTGTCTTGCTGACAGACGAGACAGGTCTTGGTGTACTCCACTACATCATCTCGCATTTGTGGGAAGTAGTATCCCTGCTTCAAAAGGGCATGCATTCTCTGCCACCTTGGATGACCTGCCCACAAGGTGTCATGACACTCGCTTAGTAATGTCTTCCGCAAATCTCAAGCTTTCAGAACATATAAGCGGCCCCCTTTGGCCCATAAAAGATCATTCTCCACCCAAAACTGGCGAGTCTTGCCTTTTTCACGAGCTTCAGGATGGCCCTGACAACTGGGTCTTTCTCCAGGTTTTCTTTGATACGCTCCTTGAGTGGAGTGTTCACCACACTAGCCGACAAACTAGCCAAGATCTTTAGAGTCGTCAATTATGCTTTGTGACTCAAGGCATCAGCTGCCTGGTTCAAGGGTCCTGCCTTGTGCTCAAAACGGAAGTCAAATTCCGCCACGAACTCCTACCGTCGAGCCTGCTTAGGGGTCAGTTTCGGCTGTGTAAGGAAATGACTAACCGCTACATTATCCGTCTTCACCACAAACTTCGACCCCAGCAAGTAATGTCTCCATACTCGCAAGCAATGGATAACCGCGAGGACTTCCTTCTCCTGGGCAGTATACTGCCTCTCAGCTTCAGACAGCTTGCGACTCTCATATGCTACCGGGTGGTCTTCTTGTACCAGTACCCCTCCCAAAGCATAATCGGATGCATCTATCTGTACTTCAAAGGGCTTGCTAACGTCTGGCAAGGCAAGAACAGGATCCTTCATCATGGCTTCCTTCAAACTCCTGAATGCTTCAACACACTTGTCAGTCCATGCCCAAGTCACACCCTTTTTCAGTAGCTCGGTCAAGGGTGTCGCTCTTCTTGAGTAGTTATCCACAAATCGCCTATAGTAGTTGGCTAGGCCCAAGAAAGAGCGGAGTTCTTTCGGAGTTCTTTCACGTTTGTGGGGGCTTTCCATTCTTGGATTTCCCTCACCTTCTCCAGATCCATGCGAATTCGGCCACGTTCCACAACGTGGCCTAGGAGCTTAATGCTCTCCTGTGCAAATGAGCATTTCTCGCGCTTCACATATAGTTGGTTCTCTCTCAACTTCTGAAATACTTGAGCCAAGTGTTCTTGATGCTCTTCAATTGTGGTGCTATAAACCACGATATCATCCAAGTACACCACCACGAACTTATCTAGATACTCGTGGAATACTTGGTTCATCAGTGTGCAGAAAGTGGTAGGTGCATTTGTCAACCCAAACAGCATTACTCGAAACTCAAATGCTCCATATCGAGTAACGCATGTTGTCTTTGGTTCATCCCCATTAGCAATCCTCACCTGATAATAGCCCGATCTTAGCCCCAACTTTGTGAAATATTTGGCTCCACTTAGCTGGTTAAACAAATCAACGATTAGAGGGATGGGGTAGGTGTTGCGAACTGTCACCTTGTTGAGAGCCTTATAATCAATGCATAGTCTCAAGCTCCCATCGTGTTTCTTCTAGAATAGCACAAGTGCGCCAAATGGCGCCTTTGACGGTCGGATGAAGCCTGCCTCCAATAACTCCTTTAGTTGTTTCCTTAACTCTTCTAGCTCAGGGGGTGCCATTCTGGAAGGCGTTTTTGTTGGAGGTTTCGCTCCCGGCACCAGCTCCATCTGGTGAACAATACCCCTTCTTAGCAGCAAGGCTTTGGGAAATTTATCTGGCATCATGTCCCCATACATCTTCAAGACCCTCGTAATTTCAAGTGGAACAATCTCTTCCACTGTTTCTTCGAACACGGTGGGTACCGCTACATAGGTGGGCTCATGTTTCTTCACGCCCTTCTTAAATTGTAAAGCTGATAGAAGCTTCACACCAGGGGGTGGTTTCACCTTTGCAGGCACCATTGAAGGAGTCTCTCCAATTATGAGCAAACTCCCAGTAGCAGGAATCAGGATGGCACCTTTCTCGGTTAGGAAGTCCATTCCCAAAACTACATCAAAGCCGTCCATATGGACCACCACTAAGTCAGTCTGCCCCTCCCATGTGTCGATCTTAACTTTTACGCCCTTAGCCACTCCAGTTGTGGCCAAGGCCTTGGAGTTGACCGCTATCATGCGGCCTGCATCTTTCTCTAGTTTTAGTCCCAGTCGCTTGGCTTCGAGTTCTGAGATGAAGTTGTGGGTGGCGCCAGTATTAATCATCACGCTTTTGGCAGGCTTGTCGTTGATGGTGGCATCCACAAACATTAGCCCCTTCCCTAGGGTCTTCTTCCCTTTTTCGCCATGCTTCTTGAGAGCATTCAACAGGCAGACAGCGCCCATGTGCACGTACTCTTCATCCTTTTCTTCTCATTTGCACTGTTCTTCTTGCCCAATGAGGGCATTCAACTTGCCCATGTAAAGGAAAACTGCCGACTTATGTGGTCCTTTACAGAGCCAACAAGCTAGCGACTTCCTCCCTGCAGCAACATCTGTACCGCTAGAACTGGACTCTGTTGTCCTCTTCTCTCCCCCACTCTTGCCCCGCAATGACTTCCCAGACTTCTTACTCCCAGCGCTACTTGAGCTGGTTGGAGGGGTAGCCCTCTTCGGCAGACTGCTCTTCGAAGTGTAGTCTGTCAAGCGTTCAGCAGCAGCTTGAGCGGTGGCTAGGTCAAACGCACGCTATCTCTGAAGTTCTTGCTTGGCCCATGGTTTCAATCCCTTGAGGAAGCAGAAGAGCTTGTCTACTTCGGACATGTCCTTTATATCGAGCATTAGTCCCGAAAACTTCTTCACATATTCTCGGACTGTCCCAACTTGTTTAAGCTCTCTCAACTGGTGTCGAGCCATGCAGGCAACATTTTCTGCCAGAAGTTGCGTCTTCAGTTCTCTCTTTAAGTCTCCCCAAGATGTGATGGTGCATCTACCATTCTCGATGTCATCATACTTTGTCCTCCACCACACCTTGGCATCCCCAGACAAGTACATGGTAGCCATGGCGACCTTTCCTTCTTCAGAATCGGCCTACACGACTCTAAAATAATGTTCCATGTCGAAGAGAAAATTTTCCAAGTCCTTTGCGTCTCTAGCCCTGTTATAGGGCCTTGGCTCAAGCACTTTAACTCGGCCATATTCCATACCTATCGGCCCTGTTGCAGGTGCATTCTCAACCGCTCGCATGGTTAGGTTTACCTTTGCAGTTAGCTCAGCCATTTCTTCTCTGAGCACGCCAACTGCCTCCCTGCAGTCTTTCGTAGTGTCATTTATGTAAACTTGTTGTTCCTTCAGCATGTGCTCCATCGTCGCAATGCACTCTTCCCACCGAGGGGAAACATAAGTACTTGTTGGAGTGTTTCTTTTCTCCAACGTGATTATTCTGGATAGCAGAACATCGTTTTCCTTCTCTAGTGCAGCTATGCGATTACTTGCATCTGACGATCCAGAGTTATGACTTGCAGAGGAAAGATCCCTGACCCTTTCATCCAGGCCATCTAGTTCCCCCACACGCTTCTCAAGTGCTTCGATCATCTGAGTGTTGCTCACCATTAGTGTGTTTTGCCAAGCTTTCTCTAACTTGGCTCTGATACCAACTGTCACAGGCCGGCTATTTGGGTACTCCAAGTAGACGGAACGTGCGGCACTTGCAGACATTATAAACCAGTAAGTCAGCCTACAACACACACCTACAGGCAAACAAACTTAGTGGTTAGCCACAAACACATCTCGGACATGCAACGGGAAATAACGAAGTATGAGCAAGCACAAAGCAAGTCATTCCTTGGAACGCCCACACAACACAAAGCACACAACAAGGTAAGTGGCATGCGATGGCCCAACGAAGATCACAAACAAGTAACACATAGGCAATAAGGAAGCATACAAGAGCAAGTATGGATAAACATCGTTTTATTAATATATAGCCTTGATAGAGCAAGGGAGTACACAGCTTTGGCCCCTATCTGCTGGTGGCCATTGTGCTTCCCTAAGTCACCAGGTCACCTCCCCCTAAGGAGCCTTCTAGGGATACAAGGTCTTCCCAGTAACATATGTGTATATAATTGTCAATAACAAGAACCCAAGCAAATTATTTTCATTAGCAAAAAAAACAAAAAAACAAAACCAAGCAAATTACGTCTCTAAAATTTATTGGCAAACCAATATATGTGTATATAATAAAGAGTTTTTTCATAATTATATTTTATAATATTTGAATTCATATGAATATAATTAGTAAAAAATTAGGATTAGATATTATTATCATAATAATATTTATAACATTTAATTTATATTAATATAATTATTAATTATCTAGTTTTGCATTATATATTATAATAATAATGATATTTTATAGGATAAATACCATTTTAGACCCTGTGTTTTGCAAAAGTTACCGATCAGACCCTCTATTTTGTTAAATGACAATTCAGACCCTGTGTTTTGCAAAATTGAACAAAATAATACATTGAGTCTAATTTTGGTCAAACTATTTTTCAATATAACCAAAATGCCCTCATATTTTATTAATTAGTTAATTTAATAATATAAAAAAATAAAAAAATTTAAAAAAAATATATTTTATATATTAAATACATTTAAATGAATTCAAATGTAAAAATAATTTTAATGAATAAAAATCAAAATTAAACATAAAAAACTTAAATGTAAATAAAATAAACAAAAAGATAATATAAATTAAAACTTATCTAACATAATAAAAAAAAATCTCCTTTCTACTTCTTCTTCTTCTTCTTCTTTTTCTTCTTCTTCTTCTTCTTCTTCTTCTTCTTCCTACCTCATTGTTTGGCCTCATGTTCTTCTTCTTCCTTTGTCTTGCAGGTAGATCAATGACGGGATCTAGGATTCTACTGCTACGAGGGCTTCCTTCTTCATCCTTTTTCGGATCTGGTCTTCAAATGGCAATGGGGATGGATCGCGGTGAGGCTTCCTACTTCTTCGATCTGGTCTTCAAATGAAGGTGGGTTGGATCCGGTCTTCTTCTTCTTCTTCGCAGGACGCCGAGTACGTGCGACCGATGGAGACCTGGGTTGAAGCTTGCAAAACCATGTGCGTGCGATAGATGGAGGCATGTGATGTGTGTGCGACAGATGGAGGTCTGGGTTTGGCGACGGGGTGATGGGGCTTCAGATATGAGCGATGGGGATAGGCCACAGATGAATCTAGGTTGGAAGGAGCTGGATTTGTGGGTTTTGTTGAGAGATGATTTGCTTGTGTAATCTGTCTGTGTGGGATAGGCTTATTTTTGTTAATATTTTTGCTGGATTTTTGTTCACATATTTATTGGGCTTTGTAACGCCCTGGTTACACCAAGACCGTTACGGTGAATGTTGAACCGTAAATTTAACTCGCTACCCGAGTTCTTTGGTTAAAAACGTGTTATTAATAGGTTAAAATGAAAAACCAATCAAAAGGAAATGATATATTTTATTTAAATCATAAAATTGTTCATGGGCCCATAAAAAACATTTACAAGTTATTTACAACTCAAAATGGTCATTACAGTTTCAAATTTACAAACCCGCCGACCTAAGCGGCAAAAATAGGGTAAACCCCCTAGTTCCTCTAAGAACTCCTTGGTCGTGGTAGTCAAGCAGCCACATATGTACACAACACCACCAAACCTCTCCACTCAAGGCTGGGTGAGCTTTACTTTCCCTTTACCTGCACCACATAGCACCCATGAGCCAAAGAAAACACAATAATGCAAGCATATAATATCAAATGATGATCATGATAATCATACAGAGCTTATAGCTCTAAACAGATGAGTGAATATCACTTTGTGGTTACCTTAACCATGAAAGAGTTTATAGCTCTTAATCAAATGAGTGGTTTAACACTTGAGATTCTGGTAAATCATAATGAGTGACTGACGAGCAAGTAACTAGCTTAAACAAATGAGTGACTGATGGGTAAGTCACTAGCTTAAACAGATGAGTGACTGATGGGTAAGTCACACGGGGCTCGACACCCACAGCCATGTGATTAAATAGTCACTGTGGCTCTAAATAACTAGCCTTTGGCTAGGCAAGTGCTTATAGTATTCATCGAACTTGAGGTCGGTCTGGGATTAACGCTCTTCTGAGTCATTTAATGCAGATGTCGATTAGATCTAATCTTTGTTGGCTTGCGTTGAACACGCTAAGGTCGTTCCTGACTTATGAGTCAGCACTGTGTGACCAGTGCCTAGTACCACTGCCAAACTTGACTAATGAGTCACAGCTTCACAGTTGATACTGACACCTTTGCCAATTCTGACTATTCAGTCAGTACCATGCATAAGTGCGCAAGATTTTCTAAGCATTCAATAGTCAATCCATGTCCACATTTAAACATTTAACATGCCTCATGAATAATCGTGCATGTCACATATGGGGTGCAATTTTCTTATCTCTGGTTCGAGCGAGAATTAATATAAGAACGACCCTTGAGAACAATCAACCTTTTAATTCCTTGACGGTCACCTGGTCATAACCAAATATGGGATTCCATCAATAAAAATGAATAACAAAGGTCCCTGAACCAAAACCTAGCCACCAAGACATCGAATCCTACTAAACTAGGTAGTAGGATCGATCCCGAGGCCTAAGGCTTGAATCCCCAAGCCAAAAACCTATTTCTGCCTAAAATGCCACTAAGGGTCGCGACCCTCCCTGGCCATGTCACGGCCCGCCCCTCAAATAGAGGCGACCTCCCTTCAACTCCCAACACGGGCCACGGCCCTCCCTGGCCATGTCGCGGCCCTTCAGCCTCTTCCTCTCTTTTTCTCAAGCTTGGGCCGCGGCGCTCTAGAATAGAGTCGCGGCCCCACCTGAAACTCAGTTAAAAGCCATGGTTTTCTCCCTTCGAGCTCAATCCAAAACCTCATTAAAAATCCCCCAACATCACCAAGCAAAGCCCCCAATTGCTACCATAACTTACCCACTATACAAGCATCAAAACCCAAGTGAACTTCCTCCAAAAACTTCCATTAAATCTCAACTTAACACCTTAAATTTTACAACTGAAAACCATAAGAAAAACATAGCATAACTAAGATGCTCAAGCCCATATTATGATGCTCTTGAATGGTGAAACACACTCCCAAGCCCTCAAGACTTACTTCCCAAGCTTGAATCCTCAAGTTAGGCTCAAAAATCCAAAGAGAAAAATGAAGAGAAATGGTGTACGGGAGGAAATTTTCTATACTCTGTGAAAAGACTAAAATACCCCTAGGCCAAATAAAGGTTTCTAAAGATCCCCAAGGGCAAAACCGTCCTTTCCCACTTATTTCGTTAATCATAATTAACTCCCTTAAATTCCCGCTATTCTCAATATCCTCAAATACCAATAATTCATACCCCGTTACCCTTTAATTCCCGGTAATGCTCTAATCACCGAAACACCCCGAGACTCATCCCGAGCCCCGAGCTTAAACCTGTTATGACCAAACCGATAGTTTATATTCAAAGATCGCGTCATGCCTAATAGCTCGAAAAAATCCACATTATAATGTGGCCTCAACAATTAATCACAAACATGCACCAAAATATACAAATATTCCCTCAACGGGCCAAATTACCAAAATACCCTAACAATCAAATGTGGACCCACATGCATGCATTTAACATCATATTATAATATAATTCACATAAACATGCATATAATTATTTAATGGCATAATTAAACAGTTATGGCCCTCCCGGCCTACTAATCCAGCCATTAAACCACAGTTATGGCCCTCAGGACCTAAGTATCTCCTTTCACCTGTCTCATCCCAATGAATGGGAGATCTGCACTTCCTACCATACAGCATCTCATAAGGTGCAACACCAATGGAAGACTAATAACTGTTGTTGTTGGAAAACTCTATCAAAGGTAGATACTTACTCTAAGATCCACCAAAGTCCAGCACACATGCTCGCAGCATGTCTTCCAATATCTGGATCGTCCTCTCAGATTTCCCATCTGTCTGAGGATGATAAGCAGTACTGAACTTCAACTGTGTTCCCATGGCCTTCTGTAAACTCCCCCAAAACTTGGAAGTAAAAGTGGGGTCCCGATCTGACACGATCGACCTCGGTGCTCCATGAAGCCGCACAATCTCTCTCACATAGAGATCTGCATACTGATCAACTATATATGCAGTCCTCACTGGCAAGAAGTGAGCTGACTTGGTGTAGCGATCAACTATCACCCAAATGGAATCATGCTGACCAACAGTATGGGTAAGCCCACCACGAAATCCATCGTGATGTCCTCCCACTTCCACTCTGGAATATCCAGAGGCTGCAATAACCCTGTCGGCCTCTGATGCTCAGCCTTGACCTGTTGACATGTCAAGCACTTAGCCACATATTCCACTACATCCCTCTTCATCCCTGGCCACCAATACAACGATCTCAAATCCTGATACATCTTCGTGGTGCCTGGATGGAAAGAGTAAGGTGTAGTATGAGATTCATCCAGAATCCCTCACCTCAAAGTAGTGTCTAACGGAACACATATCCGCCCCTTGTATCTCAACAAGCCTAAATCAGACACTGTATAATCTCTGGATGCTCCAGCCAAAACATCCTCTCTGATCTTGATCAGCTGTGGATCACCCAACTAACCCTCCTTGATTCTCTCCAACAGTGTAGACTATAGTGTAATATTGGCCAACTGGCCCACCAGCAACTCAATACCAGTTCTAGTTATATCATTAGCTAACTCTCTAGTTATTAGCCTCGCACTATGAATCTGCCTCGGGCCCTTCCAGTTTAAAGCATCAGCTACCACGTTGGCTTTTACTGGATGATACAAAATCTAACAGTCATAATCTTTTACTAACTCCAGCCAATGCCTTTGTCTCATATTCAGATCTTTCTGGGTGAAGAAGTATTTCAGGCTCTTGTGGTCTGTATAGATCTCACATTTCTCCCCATAAAGATAATGCCTCCATATCTTTAAAGCAAAGACCACAACTGCCAACTCTAAATTATGAGTGGGATATCTCTTTTCATACTCCTTCAACTGACGTGAAGCATAAGCAATTACCTTCTCTGATTGCATCAGAACACAGCCCAAACCTTGATGTGAAGCATCACAATAAATCACAAATTTCTCCTGATCTGTTGGAAGACTCAGAATCGGAGCTGTAATCAATCTCTGCTTTAGTTCCTGGAAGTTGTTCTCACACTTATCTGACCACACAAATTTCTGATTCTTGCGTGTCAGCTCAGTCAATGCAGTAGCAATCTTTGAGAACCCTTCCACAAAACGCCTATAATAACCTGCCAATCCAATGAAACTTCTAACCTCATAAGCATTCTTTGGCCTTGGCCAATCTCTGACCGCCTCAATCTTTGCTGGATCTACCTTATTCCCTTCCTTATTGACAATGTGCCCAAGAAAATATACCTAAAATAACCAGAACTCACATTTCTTGAACTTTGCATACAGTCTATGTTCCCTCAGTCTCTATAGAACCAACCTCAGATGCTGCTCATGCTCTGACTCAGATTGAGAATATACCAGAATATCATCGATGAAGACAATCACAAACTGATCCAGATAATCCTTGAACACTCTGTTCATCAGATCCATAAAAGTGGCGGGGGCATTAGTCAATCCAAACGACATAACTAAGAACTCATATTGCCCATACCTGGTACGAAAAGCAGTCTTCGATATATCTCCCTCCTTGACCCTCAACTGATGATAACTAGAATGAAGGTCGATGTTTGAGAATACCGTCTTACCTTGCAACTGATCAAACAGATCATCTATCCTTGGCAAAGGATACTTATTCTTGATTGTTAGCTTGTCCAGTTCTCTATAATCAATACACATCCTAAGAGAACCATCCTTCTTCTTTACAAACAGAACTGGCGCACCCCAAGGTGAGAAACTAGGTCTGATAAAACCCAAATCCAACAGCTCTTGCGACTGTACCTTTAATTCTTTCAACTCAGCTGGGGCCATTCTGTAAGGTGCTCTAGACATTGGCTCTATCCCTGGTGCCAGTTCTATCACAAACTCTATTTCTCTGCGCAGTGGCAACCCTGGAAAATCTTCTGGAAACATATCCAGGAATTCACAAACTAGTCTCGTCTCTTCTTGTCTCACTGGCACGACCTGAGTAATGTCAACCACACTAGCTAAGAATCCAATGCAAACCCCTTGCAATAGATCTCTAGCCCTTAATACAGAAATCATAGGTATGCGAGGTCCATGCACAATACCAACAAACACAAAAGGATCCTGTAATGCCCCAAATTTCCTAATAAGGTTTATGACCTTGATTAGGAGGCCGGGAGGGCCATAATTAATTTATTATGCTATTTAATGATAATATGCATGTTTAGGTGTATTAAATATGCATGTGAACCCATTTTTGAGTAATTGGGTGATTCTCATCTTTTGGCCATTTCAGGCATATTTGGCATATATGTGATATGTGTGTGGTGCTTTATTATTATTTGGTTATGCCAGGGTTGCCCAGCATGAGATGATCCTAGGAGGTAAGCTAGTGGGAAAGTCACAACGGGATTTATTCTTGACTCGGTGTGAGTCAAGGGGTATTTAGAGCATTACCGGGTTATTGGGTAATGGGAATCAATATTTGGTGATAAATTGGGAGTTAGTACGATCAGGGGGAAATTCTAGAGGTTTTGACTATTTTGTCCCTGGGGGTGTTTTCGAGACCCCGAGCGTTAGGATTGGGTTGAGGCTACTTAAGCTTGAAGTAACCTTTAAAGGAATAAAAAGAACGTTCAGGAAGTTATCTCTCCGTCAAAGTTCCATTTTCGCCTCCCGATCGCATTTTCGAAGGTAACTTGAATTCTAAGACTCGGATTCAAGCGAGGATCAAGGCATAGCGATCCTAGGAAAGATTAGAAGCTTATTATCTGGAGGATTTAGTTGGAAACAACTCAATTGGAGGTAATTCAAGTTTTAAGTTTTTTTAAAGTTTTTAAGCTTGAATTGGACTTTGTGTTTTGATGAGTTTTTGTTAGATTTGAGACTTGAGTTTTATGGGTTTTGGATCATGGGGATGTTTGGGAACTTTGATTTTTGAGTTTGGAGATGTTTGGATATGTTTTTGGGAGGTTTTAAAAGGTTAAAGTTGGGGAAAAATGGCTGGTCCGAGGTTGGGCTGTGGCCCTGTTCTTGGGCGCCGCGGCCCAAGCTCGATGAAGCAGGTGGAGTGTGTTGTGAGCTTTGGCGGTTTCGGCATTAGGTGTAGGGCACCGCGGCGCTTGGCCCTTATGGTTTTGTTTTGGCTAGGGGCCGCGGCTCAGGTTTTTGGGGTCGCAGCGCTTGAGGGTATTTATGACCGAAATGATGTTTTAAGCTTGGGAACTCAAACCTTAGGCCTCAGGATCATTCCTACTACCCGGATTAGTGGGGTTTGATGTCTTGGAGGCTAGGTCTTGGTTCCGGGATTTGTTTTAGAACTTGAACTTATTGGATCACCATTTATGATTGTGACTAGGTTATCACTAGAGGCTTGGAGTAAGGATTGTGCTTGTGGCTCGTTTATTGGTAACCTGTGCTTGGACCAAAGGTAAGAAAACTGCACCCCATATGTGACATGCATGGTTATTCTTGATGCATGTTGGATGTTTAAATGTGATGCATGAGATGCACGAGAAACATGTGATTAGGGCATGCCATGAATATTGAATATGAGATTGATCAGACCTTGAGTCTCTGTGTTTGTGCATGATTCCAAGTATGCTAGTAATTTTTAAGTAAGCATGTTAAATGCCCTGTGTTGGATATTTGATATATGATATACGTTTGGTAGCATTGCTTACTTGTGCATGGCCCTGATCATTCAGATTTGGCATTGGTCGTGTGTTACCAACCTAGGAGCCAGAAACGGCATAAGCGTCATGAACGCAGAGACGATAAAAGATTAGATCTAATCGATATCTACATTAGATGACTCAACAAGAGCATTAATGCCCGACCGACCTCAAGTTCGATGAAAACTAAAAGTGCTTGTGTGACTACCCATCAGTCACTCATCTGTTTAAGCTAGTGACTACCCATCAGTCACTCTTCTGATCAGAGCCATTGCAGGAAAGCCCAGGTCACGGTTTCGTTACACGGCTATGGGCACCAGGCCCCATAGTGACTTGCTTATCAGTCACTCATTATGGTTTAACAAAACCTTAAAGTGATATGCACTCATCTGTTCAGGGCTATAACCTCTGAATGATCATTCTGATCATCATTTGCATGGCTTTGGGTACTGAGCCCCGTGGTGACTTGCTTGTCAGTCACTCAGTATGGTTTACCAGAACCTCAAGTGTTGAATCACTCATCTGATTAGGATTGAATTGATAGTCATCCAATCAGGAGGGCAGGATTTCTTATCCTAGATTCCCCAGCATCATTTGAATTTACTTGCATGCTTGAATAGAGCTATGTTTACTATGCACGCCAGATGTGATTTGATATCATGATATGAATGGTCATGAGCATATTGAGTTTTCTTGCTGAGCTTCGACTCACGGGTGCTATGTGGTGCAGGTAAAGGCAAAAGAAAGCTGGACCATCCTTAAGTTGGATAGCTTAGGTGACGATGTGTGCATATGCAGTTGCTCGACCGCCACGGCTGAGGTTTGAAGGAGAGGAACTAGGGTTAAACCCTGTTTTGCCGCTTAGATCGGCTAGTTGAAATATTTTTCTTGTAATAGACCTCTTTCTTATATTTTTTGGGATCCCAATGTATACAGTAAACGTTCTAGTGAAACGTTACATCTTAACCAAAATTTGTAAATCCATAAACCGCTAATCATACTTAGTTACACGATTTTGGCCAAATGACTCGATTAGCGAGTTTAGCACTGTTTATAAGGCACACTGTAACGGTCCCTGGAGTTTAGGGCATTATAATTTGGTATCAAACCTTTCAAGGTTTATGGGTTCCTGAAGACAAGCTGGGCATGTACACTCGTCACTGAAGATAGCTTCACTCAGGGAATGGTAACTATTTATGTAGTTATGTGTTAAACTGCTTAAATATAATGTAAATGCTTTACCTGCACATTGTATTAGGGAGCATGAGATTCTGATAGAGCCTGGCTCTTGAATATATGATTATATGCTCTGTGAATATATATATATGAATGTTGGAAGAGCAGGGATTATGATTGATGTATGAATGCCATGGGCATGTTTTTAGCACTGCAGTGATTTGTGAATGTGGTGTGGTAAGATTGTTTTCATGGGGAAATCTTTTGATATGCTCATCATGCTTAATGGGTCAAGTTATTGACTGCAGATTCAATCAGCAGGTTTATATCCAAGGCAGATAATGAGGCCTGGTGGTGGTTATAATGAGGCTGGGAGTTACAGCCAGGGTACTAGTTCTTCATCTGCCCCTATGAATTTTCAGCAGATGTTCACATATTTGCAATCAAGATTGAAAAGGTATGAGGAAGAGATCAGGTGTCTGAAGCAACAATGGAACCTGTCAGAAAATACTTCTTCCTTGGTTATGCCAGGAGTGGCATCAGCTTTGGCTCAGCCTAGGGTTGAGAACAGATGGGAATTTCTCTATGGAAGATTCCAGGAGTATTACCCTCTAGTCTTTGAGGGAGGTCTAGATCCATTTAGAGCTGAGCAATGGATGGGCATGATAAGTTCCATTCTGGATAGTATGGGGTTGGTAGGTCACGATAGGGTGGCTTGTGCGACATTTGTATTGCGGGATGATGCCCGGGCGTGGTGGGAAGTAGTATCCCAAACACGAGACACATCTGTGATGGATTGGTAGAATTTAGGCAGCTGTTTAATGAGAAGTATTACTGTGATGCAGCCAAGACCGCTAAGATGAATGAGTTTCTGAATCTCGTTCAGGGAAAGGCATCAGTAACCGAGTATGTTAACAAATTTGATGGGTTGGCCAGGTTCGCTCTTGACATGGTACCCACAGATGTAGCTCGGAAAGAAAAGTTTGTTCAGGGATTGAATCCTGGAATAGCTCGGGGCATTAGAGTTGCCCTAGTGTATGAAATCTCTACCTATGCTCAGGTGGTAGAAAAGGCTCTTGCTGTTGAGAGCATAAGAGATGAGAAGAAGAGTGTTAGGGAGCACGGAGCTCGGATAGTGGTACCTCCACTTATTGGAGCAAGTAAGAATGTTAGCTGGAAGAAAATTTATCCAATCTGCACTCGGTGCAAAAAGCGTCATCTGGGAGAATGTCGAGCAAAGGCATGTTTTGCATGTGATATGGTTGGGCATTTCAAGAAGGATTGCCCAAGGCTAGCAGAGAATGAGCAAATGGGGAAGGACAGCTCGACTCCAACTCGAGTGTTTATTCCGAGGCAGTAAGAGTCTGAGATTGAGACTAGTTCCTCAGGGGTGGCAGGTTAGTTTTCTAGTTCTGATTTTTGAGTTATGCTTATTGGTTTTAGTGCCATGTTGCTCCCTTGTTTGTTGCATATAAAGAAGCATAAAGATAATATGCAGAGCACATGGTTATGTTATGATGGGAAAGTAATACTGTATTGGTGACTTAAGAGATGAGTTGGATTATGGTGAAAATGACTCATCAACTAATATGATAAGGTTGGTTATGATTGATTTTGAGATGATCCTGGATATGGATTGGTTAAGTAAGTGTGGGGCAATTTTAAATGGCAAGGAAAGAATAGTAGCTCTTGAGCTTGAGAGTGGAAAGCCTTGTGGCAGTTGGCACTGTACATAGATTTGGTATGCTGATGACATCTGTATTGAGAGCTGGAGTTTTACTGCAGGGGGATGCATAGAACTCTTAGCTAGTGTGGTGGATACCACTTGGATTGTGCCAATGGGATCAGGACAGACTAGACTAGTCTCTGAGTTTCTTGGTGCAAGACTTGACTAATGATCAAGCACCAAGGCATGCTCACTTACAAAATGGCCCCATGTGGGTGTGCCAAAGGGGCAACACGCCACATCTAGCATCTTTTCACCAAAATTTGCACCTAAAAAGTAGGAGCGGAGTTATGAAGAGTACGCCCCAACAAGATTTCGTCTAAATTGTTATAATGATTAAAACAACGAAAAGCAAAATAATCCATAATCTAGGAAGCAAACATACATATTTTCAACAGTCAAATGAATTGTCAATGAATAACAATTTAGCTGACCAAAATTTAATTGTCAGTAACAAGAACCCAAGCAAATTATTTTCATTAGCAAAAAAAAAAAAAAAAAACCAAGCAAATTACGTCTCTAAAATTTATTGGCAAACCAATACATGTGTATATAATGAAGAGTTTTTTCATAATTATATTTTATAATATTTGAATTCATATTAATATAATAAGTAAAAAATTAGGATTAGATATTATTATCATAATAATATTTTATAACATTTAAATTTATATTAATATAATTATTAATTATCTAGTCTTGTATTATATATTATAATAATAATTATATTTTATAGGGTAAATACTATTTTGGACCCTGTGTTTTGCCCAATCAGACCCTCTATTTTGTTAAATGACAATTCAGACCCTGTGTTTTCTAAAATGGAACAAAATAATACATTGAGCCTAATTTTGGTCAAACTATTTTTCATTATGACCAAAATTCTCTCATATTTTATTAATTAGTTAATTTAATAACATAAAAAAAACAAACAAAATGAATTAAAAATTTAAAAACAATATATTTTATATATTAAATACATTTAAATGAATTAAAATGTAAAAATAATTTTAATGAATAAAAATCAAAATTAAACATAAAAAACTTAAATGTAAATAAAATAAACAAAAAGATAATAAAAATTAAAACTTATCTAACATAATAAAAAAAAATCTCTTTTTTCTTCTTCTTCCTACCTCATTGTTTGGCCTCATGTTCTTCTTCTTCCTTTGTCTTGCAGGTAGATCAATGACGGGATCTGGGATTCTACTGCTACGAGGGCTTCCTTCTTCATCCTTTTTCGGATCTAGTCTTCAAATGGCAATGGGGATGGATCACGGTGAGGCTTCCTCCTTCTTCGATATGGTCTTCAAACGAAGGTGGGTTGGATCCGGTCTTCTTCTTCTTCTTCTTCTTCTTCACAGGACGCCGGATACGTGCGACCGATGGAGACCTGGACCAAAGCTTGCAAAACCATGTGCGTGCGACAGATGGAGGCATGTAATGTGTGTGCAACAGATGGAGGTCTGGGTTTGGCGACGGGGTGACGAGGCTTCAGATATGAGCGATGGGGATAGGCCACAGATGAATCTAGGTTGGAAGGAGCTGGATTTGTGGGTTTTGTTGAGAGATGATTTGCTTGTGTGATCTGTTTGTGTGGGATAGGCTTATTTTTGTTAATATTTTTGCTGGATTTTTGTTCACATTTTTATTGGGTTTTGTAACACCCTGGTTACCCCAAGACCGTTACGGTGAACATTGAACCGTGAATTGAACTCGCTACCCGAGTTCTTTGGTTAAAAACGTGTTATTAATAGGTTAAGGTGAAAAACCAATCAAAAGGAAAGGATATATTTTATTTAAAACATAAAATTGTTCATGGGCCCATAAAAAACATTTACAAGTTATTTACAACTAAAAATAGTCATTACAGTTTCAAATTTACAAACCCGCCGACCTAAGCGGCAAAAATAGGGTAAACCCCTTAGTTCCTCTGAGAACTCCTTGGCCGTGGTGGTCAAGCGGCCGCATATGTACACAGCACCACCAAAGCTCTCCACTCAAGGCTGGGTGAGCTTTTCTTTCCCTTTACCTACACCACATAGCACCCATGAGCCAAAGCCCAACAAGAAAACACAATAATGCAAGCATATAATATCAAATGATGATCATGATAATCATACAGAGCTTATAGCTCTGAACAGATGAGTGAATATCACTTTGTGGTTACATTAACCATGAAAGAGCTTATAGCTCTTAATCAAATGAGTGGTTTAACACTTGAGGTTCTGGTAAACCATAATGAGTGACTGACGAACAAGTCACTAGCTTAAACAAATGAGTGACTGATGGGTAAGTCATTAGCTTAAGTAGATGAGTGACTGATGGGTAAGTCACACGGAGCTCGACACCCACAGCCATGTGATTAAATAGTCCCCGTGGCTGTAAATAACTAGCCTTTGGCTAGACAAGCACTTATAGTATTCATCGAACTTGAGGTCGGTCCAGCATTAACGCTCTTCTAAGTCATTTAATGTAGATGTCAATTAGATCTAATCTTTGTTGGCTTGCGTTAAACATGCTAAGGCCGTTCCTGACTTATGAGTCAGCACTGTGTGACCAGTGCCCAGTACCACTACCGAACTTGACTAATGAGTCACAAGTTCACAGTTGATACTGACACCTTTGCCAATTCTGACTATTCAGTCAGTACCATGCACAAGTGAGAAAGATTTGCTAAGTATTCAATAGTCAATCCATGTCCACATTTAAACATTTAACATGCCTCATGAATAATCGTGCATGTCACATATGGGGTGCAGTTTTCTTACCTCTGGTTCGAGCGAGAATTAATATAAGAACGACCCTTGAGAACGATCAACCTTTTAATTCCTTGACGGTCACCTGGTCATAACCAAATATGGGATTCCATCAATAAAAATGAATAACAAAGGTTCCCGAACCAAAACCTAGCCTCCGAGACATCGAATCCTACTAAACCAGGTAATAGGATCGATCCCGGGGCCTAAGGCTTGAATCCCCAAGCCAAAAACCTATTTCTGGTCAAAATGCCACTAAGGGTTGTGGCCCTCCCTGGCCATGCCGCGGCCTGCCCCTCAAACAGATGCGGCCTCCCTTCAGCTCCTAGCACAGGCCGCGGCCCTCCCTGGCCATGCCGCTGCCCTTCAGCCTCTTCCTCTCCTTTTCTCAAGCTTTGGCGGCGGCGCTCTAGAACAGAGTCGCAGCCCCACCTGAAACTCAGTTAAAAACCATGTTTTTCTCCCTTCAAACTCAATCTAAAACCTCATTAAATCTCCCCCAACATCACCAAGCAAAGCCCCCAATTGCTACCACAACTTACCCACTATACAAGCATCAAAACCCAAGTGAACTTCCTCCAAAAACTTCCATTAAATCTCAACTTAACACCTTAAATTTCACAACTAAAAACCATAAGAAAAATAGAGCATAACTAAGGTTTCATGGATAGATTCTTACCTCAAGCCCAGATTATGATGCTCTTCAATGGTGAAACACACTCCCAAGCCCTCGAGACTTACTTCCCAAGCTTGAATCCTCAAGTTGGGCTCAAAAATCCAAAGAGAAAAATGAAGAGAAATGGTGTCCAGGAGGAAATTTTCTATACTCTGTTTTCTTCAAGCTTCCACAACCTTCATGGCTTTAAACTATCCTAGGGGTAAAAAGACTAAAATACCCCTAGGTCAAATAAAGGTTTCTAAAGACCCCCAAGGGCAAAATTGTCATTTCCCACCTATTTCATTAATCATAATTAACACCCTTCAATTCTCACTATTCTCAATATCCTCAAATAACAATAATTCATACCCCGTTACCCTTTAATTCCTGGTAACGCTCTAATCACCGAAACACCCCGAGACTCACCCCGAGCCCCAAGCTTAAACTTGTTATGACCAAACCGATAGTTTATATTCAAAGATCGTCTCATGCTGAATAGCTCAAAAAAATCCACATTATAATGTGGCATCAACAATTAATCACAAACATGCACCAAAATATACAAATATGCCATCAACGGACCAAATTACCAAAATACCCTAACAATCAAATGTGGATCCACATGCATGCATTTAACATCATATTATAATATAATTCACATAAACATGCATATAATCATTTAATGACATAATTAAACAGTTATGGCCCTCCCAGCCTATTAATCCATCCATTAAACCGCATTAGGGATTTCGAGGCATTACAGGTTTTATTCATACTTTTACATGATTTTTTATCATCATTTGTGTATGAAAATGGGTATGGAAGAAATTAAATGGATTGCTTTTGTTATGGATTTTGGATCTTGATTTGTGATGTTGATAATTTTTTTTTAATCTGGTTTTGACGATGAAGATCTCAATAACAGAAATCCAATTTTTTTTTTAAAAGTTGGGATATTTGAGAGTTATATTGTTTATATTAATTTTTATTTTATGTGATTAATTAAATAATAAATTGTATTTGTAATTTGATTTAGGATTGATTAGTTTTAATTCAATGATATACAATTATTTATGTTAATTTTTAATTAATAAAAATATTTTGTAATTATATTTTATTTTAAAATCAATTTATATAATTTTTTATTTAAAATTTATTTTTGATTATATAATTAATTAATTAAAAAAATCAAGGGTATTTTGGTCATATTGAAAAATAGTTTGACCAAAATTAGGCTCAGGGTATTATTTTGTTCCATTTTGCAAAACACATAGTCTGAATTGTCATTTAACAAAATAGATGGTTCAATTGGTAACGTTTGCAAAATACAGGGTCCAAAATGGTATTTATCTTATTTTATAACATTTGAATTTGAATTTATATTATAATATTTACATTTATATTAATATAATTAGAGAACATGTGATTAGAAGATATATATTTTCTATATAAAAAGTGTGTAGATAACGGAAATTCTTGGTTTTAATGATTTTTTATTTTTTTCCGTTGAATTTAACGGATTATTCTATATATAAAAAAAATATTCTTATATTTAACGGTAGACTGTAAACATGATTTAAACTTAAATAAATAATTAAAAATATATATATGATATTTTTGAGATATTTTACAATGATAATTATTTAAAAATAATAAAACCATAAGTTTTATAATTTAATTAAACTTAAACTTCACATATTAAAATAATATCATTTTAACCATATAAGGGTAAATACCATTTTGGACCCTGTGTTTTGCAGAAGTTATTGTCGGACTCTCGGTTTTGTTAAATGACAATTTAGACACTACGTTTTGCAAAATAAAACAAAAGAGTACCCTGAGCCTGATTTTGGTCAAACTTTTTTAAATATGACCAAAATACCCCTTAGATTTATAAATTAATGAATTATTTAAATAATAAAATAAATATTAAATAAAAAATTATATAAATTTGTTACACCCAGATTTTGAGATGAGAAATTATGACCTCGAAAACTGGGCTCGTCAGGTGTGAGCTCGAAATACATGCGGTTATCATATGGTCCAACTATTAAACCTCTCTGAAGCAAACAACAATCTCGAGGACGTATAGCCTCGAGTATTCTCTGAGCTCGTAATGGCTTGACACTTGAGTATATTTTTCATCGATTGCCTTCAAGCGAGATAGCTCGAGCTCGGGAAGTGCAAGCTCGGATGTGATAGCCTCGTCAGCATCTATTTGTCCCGAGCATAGCACAGGTTAGGTGGAAAGCTCGTGATTGACTCATGGTCTTGACAGACTCAATGCCAATTGCTGATCTCGAAAGATTTGATGAATCATCTGGGATAACCCATTACGTGTGAACATGTTGGTTGTTGTAAAATCCCAATATTTAAGGGATACCATTTAATCTGTTATCCGTTCCCGATCTTCATGGGACGTTTCCGTGTATGTAGGAGATAATGCATTTAATATCATTATTTCAATTGATTTACAAAATATCTGCTCGAAATATGTGGGAATGAATTCTGCAACATTCTCTATAAATAGAGAAGGAATCACCATTTGTAAAGGACCGAATTCTGATTTCTGGAAAGAAAACTCTGGGCAACTCTTCTCTGAAAAGTTTCCAAAAAACTCTCAAGTCTTAACAACACAAACTCGTGGACTACGCAGAGTTAACTGCTGAACCACGTAAAAATCCTCTTGTTTTCCTTGTGGTTCATTTGCATCAATATTTTATTGTTTAATTGCTCTACTATTTAAGTTGACGAAAAGCAGGGTCAACAAAATTCATTTTAAAATAAAAAATATATTTTAAAAAATATTATAACCTTTAATTAATTAAAAATTAACATAAATGACTAAATATATCATTAAATTAAAATCTAATCAATCCCAAAAAAAATCACAAATGCAATTTATGGTCTAATTAATTAGTTGAAAAAGAAATTAATATAAACCTTCTTAACTCCCAAATATCTTAACTTAAATATAAAAAAGAATTGTTTTTGTTCATGAGTTCGTCATTGTGCAAATCATGATCCAAACCCCATAAAAAAATCGATCAATTTCATTCCTTCGATACCCTAATTTCATAAAGAAAGCATGAACAAAAATCCAATAAAAACATGAACAAAACCCAATACAATCTTCATAACCCAACACAAGCTTCAAAACCCAGTTGAATAACCACCTTTTAGATATACCCCAGTCATACAAGAACCCTCGCCCAACCAACTTTCTGATCTGGTCCATTTGCACAAGAACCATCTACCTGCAACTATGGTCATCCCTGTTCCTCCCATGCGCCCCAAGCTTTAGATCTGGACATTTCCTCTGCCAAATTGAGCTGCCATCCCGACCATCTATAAAAAGATTATCACCATATGAAGATCTCAAATATATATATATAAATTAAACCTTCAATCTTGGAATTTGTGTGTGCCTTCGTCCCTAGCCCTTGCCCTAACGTCGTCCCTGGTCTTGATCAAAGCCCCATCTCAGATTGGTCATAGCCCCTTCCTAGATCTCGGGTCCCTTCTCCAAGCTCTAGGGCCTTTGTTGTCCACATCGCCTCGCTAGACCTTCTTGACATCTCGGCCTCAACCCAGCTGACCCCAACTTGCCTTCTCCATCTCCATTCTCTTCTCCGTTGTCGCCCCCAACCTTTACCCTAACGTCCTCCCCAGTCTCGATCAAAACCCCATCTCAGATTGGTCGTAGCCCCTTCCTAGATCTTGTATCCCTTCTCCAAGCTCTAGGGCCTTTGCTGTCCACATCGCCTCGCTAGACTTTCTTGAGATCTCGACCTCAACCCAGCTGACCCCAAGTTGCCTTCTCCATCTCTGTTTTCTTCTCCAACCTTCAGTTCATGTAAAGCTTTGAAGTTTTTTTTTTTCTTTTAAAACAAGCAAATTTAATTACAGTTTAAGATTTTAGTCACAAGGTTTAAGTGTTTATTAATGGTTCAATTTGTTGGTATAATGTAGTTTATTAAGTTTGTTTTAATTTTTTTGTTTAAGTTTAGAGTTATGATTTTAATTTTGATTTTTTGTTTATTAAAATTTTATTTAAGTTTTAATTAAGTAATATATATTTTTTATTCTATTTAAAAATAAAATATTTTATTTTTATATATTTTTTAAATTTTATATGAATTTTTAATTTATTAAATTAACTTATTTATAAATCTCAAGGGTATTTTGGTCATATTTAAACAAAGTTTGACCAAAATCGGACCTAGGGTATTATCTTGTTTCATTTGCAAAATACAAGGTCCAAATTGTCATTTAACTAAACAGAGGGTCCGATTGGTAACTTTTGCAAAACATAGAGTCCAAAATGATATTTAACCAACATATAATATAGTATAATCTACTATCAACTAGCAACAAACTTCATTTAAAAAAAAACTAGTAACAAACTTAAATTTAAAATCTATGTATAATATTAATATTATATTAAACATACAATATATAATCTCCTGTTGTCACTGCCAAATTCAAAAACTAGAACAAATATAAACTTATACAAAAATAAATTAATTAATTAAAATATGATATTTTTAAGATATTTTATGATAATTTAAATAACTAAATTATATTTATTTAAAAATAATAAAGACATGCATATAATTTTTTTATCTTATAAATTTGTGTGTTAGTTTATTTTTTATTAAGTGATTAAAGTTCTTTTTCTTCGTTAGAAACTAAAAATAATTGATGCATGTAATACTACTCTACACTATGACTCTTTCTATTCTTATTTTATTCTATTATTAATTAATTTTTAAATATTATTGTAATTTATATATATATGTCATGTAGCCATATAAATATATATATATATATATATATCTATGTCAATGTTTTGTTTAGATATCATATATGTAGATATTATTGATATAAATATTTATATATACTATAGAATTGTAATTCATTCTATTATATATTTTTAAAAAAAGTGAACCAGTTTTTATTAAAATTATAGACAATGTTTTGCCCTAATTTCTTTAATGCATTTATGTCATACATTATATTAAACATATTTTATTTATTTTTATGATATTTTTATTTATTTAAAATTTATATGATAATTAAAAAAAATACATATTTGAATAAACATGTTTACAACTTTAAAATTAATCAATATATACATATATATATATATACTAGGTAGAAACAACGTGCAATATGCACGTTATTAGTTTTATATATAGAATTTATTAATTATTTTATTAAATATATATTAATGTCATATAAATTTTGAAATAAATATCCTATTTTAATTAAATAATTTTTTATTTTTGTTTAAGTTTATGTTTAAGTTTGTGCTATTTTTTGAATTTGGAAGTTACAACAAGAGATTATATATTATATGTTTAATGTAATATTAAATATTATACGTGGATTTTAAATTTAAGTTTCTTGCTAGTTTTTTTTTTTTTAAAAAAAAAAAGCAATTTCTTGCTAATTCACAGTAGATTATATTATATGTTTAATATGATATTATTCTAATAAGTGAGTTTAAGTTTAATTAAATTTTATTTTAAGTTATAAAACGTATGATTTTATTATTTTTAAATAATTATCATTGTAAAATATCTAAAAAATATCATTTTTAATTTGTTTAATTATTTATTATTTTTAAATAATTATCATTGTAAAGTATCTCAAAAATATCTTATTTTAATTTCTTTTAATTATTTATTTTATTTCATTTAAGTTTAAGTGTTGTTTACAAACTACCGTTAAATATAAGAATATTCAGTTAAAGTTAACATTAAAAAATATAAAAAATAGTTATAACCAATAATTTTCGTTATCTAAACACTTATTACATAGAAGAGTCTCTTCAGATATGATATTTTTCAGATATTTTACAATAATAATTATTTTAAAATAAGAAATAATTAAAAAAAATTAAAATATGATATTTTGAGATATTTTACAATGATAATTATTTAAAAATAATAAAATCATAGGTTTTATAGCTTAAATAAAATTTAATTAAACTTAAACTCACTTATTAGAATAAAATCATATTAAACATATAATGTAATCTACTATGAATTAACAACAAATTACTCTTTTAAAAAACTAGCAACAAACTTAAATTTAAAATCCACGTATAATATTCAATATAACATTAAACATATAATATATAATCTCTTGTTATCACTCCAAAATTCAAAAACTAGAACTAACATAAACTTAAACAAAAATAAATAAATTATTTAATTAAAATATGATATTTATTTCAAAATTTATATGACATTAATATAAATTTAATAAAAATAATTAATAAATTCTATAAATAAAACTAAGCAAATGTGAATATTACACATTGTTTGTATCTAGTATCTTTTCTATATAATAAGTGTGTAGATAACAGAACTTATTAGTTTATCGGTTTTTTATTTTTTTTAATGTTAACTTTAACATGATGTTCTTATATTTAACATAATATTCTTATATTTAACGGTAATTTGTAAACACTTAAACATAAATAAAATAAAATAAATAATTAAAAAAATTAAAATAGGATATTTTTGAGATATTTTACAATGATAATTATTTTAAAATAATAAATAATTAAACAAATTAAAATATGATATTTTTTTAGATATGTTACAATGATAATTATTTAAAAATAATAAATAATTAAACCAATTAAAATATGATATTTTTTAGATATTTTACAATGATAATTATTTAAAAATAATAAAACCATACGTTTTATAACTTAAATAAAATTTAATTAAACTTAAACACATTTATTAGAATAATATCATATTAAAAATATAATATAATCTACTATCAATTAGTAACAAATTGCTTTTTAAAAAAATCTAGTAAGAAACTTAAATTTAAAGTATACATATAATATTTAATATTACATTAAACATATAATATATAATAATTTTTTGTCACTCCCAAATTCAAAAGCTATAATAAACATAAACTTAAATAAAAATAAATAAATTATTTAATTAAAATATGATATTAATTTGAAATTTATATGACATTAATATAAATTTAATAAAAATAATTAATAAATTCTATAAATAAAACTAAACAAAAAATAATATTGTTTGTATCTAGTGTATATATATATATATATACTAGATACAATTAACTTGCAAGGCAAGATTACTTAGTTTTATTCATAGAATTTATTAATTATTTTTATTAAATTTATATTAATGTCATATAAATTTTAAATAAATATTTTATTTTAATTAAATAATTTATTTATTTTTGTTTAAATTTATATTTATTCTAGTTTTTGAATTTAGAAGTCATAACAAGATATTATATATTATATGTTTAATATAATATTAAATATTATACGTGGATTTTAAATTTAAATTTTTTGCTAGTTTTTTTAAAAAGTAATTTGTTGCTAATTGACAGCATATTATATTATATTTTTAATATAATATTATTCTATTAGGTAAGTTTAATTAAATTTTATTTAAGTTATAAAACGTATTATTTTATTATTTTTAAATAATTATCATTGATAAAATCTCAAAAATATCTTATTTTAATTTTTTGCTAGTTTTTTTAAAAAGTAATTTGTTGCTAATTCACAGCATATTATATTATATTTTTAATATAATATTATTCTATTAGGTAAGTTTAATTAAATTTTATTTTAATTATAAAACGTATGATTTTATTATTTTTAAATAATTATCATTGCAAAAAATCTAAAAAATATCTTATTTTAATTTTTATAATTATTTATTTTATTTAAGTTTAAGTGTTTACAAACTACCGTTAAATATAAGAATATTCTGTTAAATATGAGAATATTCTGTTAAAGTTGACATTAAAAAAATAAAAAACCGTTAAAACCAAGAATTTCCGTTATCTACACACTTATTATATAGAAGAGATATATATATATATATATATATTTAGCTAGAGTGTTATAATAATTATATGTAATCTAAGTTTAAATATAGATAAATAATTTCATCTTATAATTTTTTTTTTCTAAAGATTATCTTTTGGTTGGGCTTACTAATTCTTTTCTCCACTCAGATTAACACTTTATCTCTTAAAAAGAAATCAGAGTACCTTGCTTGGTTTTTCTCTCTCTTTTTTTTTAAAAAATTTAAAACATCTTATTTCTAATCCAAATAGATATAGATTTTGTTCAAAAACATAAAATAATTATCTTTTAAAATTAAAAAATAAAAATAAAAAAGAGTAGTTTTTAAAAGGAAAGAGCCTATTTATTTTTGCTTTGAAGTCATCTCCAGTCCGTCTCTTCTCTAAATAGGTTTTTCTCTCCTACTCCATAATCTTTTAATTAAGTCTCTTGCATGAGATCCCCACAACGTAGACGTAATTATAGTTTTAGATGTCATTGTAATTGAAACCATAATCAATCTTCCATCTTCAGAGAGTATTTTCTCATTGCTTTCACATGGCTCTTGCCTTGTTACCTTGAACAATTAATTTAACATGAGTTTGCCAACTACGTGATTCAAGCAACTCTCAAAGTTTCTAAGGTATTTGTATCTTTCACCATCTTGTAAGGTTTTAATTTTTTTTTCCTGTCTTTCAAGAACTTAATTTTAGTTAAGCTTATGATTTGTTATGCATATCAACATGTCACGACCGGTAGGGCTCCCTATGAGTAGTTTTTCTGCTCAAACTAGGGCCCACACTGGTTCAAGCAATCAAACCGCACGAAGCAAACTTGAGCAACAATCCATATTCAAGGAAGATTTTTTCTTTGAAACATTTTAAGCAGTGATGTACATTTTCAACTCTGCCATCTGCCATGTGTATCTTTGATCCTTTATGTAGCTTATTTTCTAGTTTTACAATAAAGTTCTGTTCCGATAAGATTTTTATTTAATTATAATTTTGGAACTTCATATGTACTAGTTATATATATATTTGTTGATGTAGGATGGTTATTTTATTTGTCACTGTGCAGTATATATTTTTCAGATTTTATAGTATTTTGATCTTTCAACCATTAGACAATTTTAATTTGTTTCCTGAAGTAATAGATTATATAACGAGAGAATAACATAGAGTGCAAGCCATAACTTTCAATCTATTGTTATATACGTATATATAAACTTGTAGCGATAATGAAAATCAGATATCAAGCATATAACCAACACTTTAATGTGTCCTTTATGTGTGCTCAAATTTATTATTACAACATAGTAATTATGATACACAGTGAAGCCAAATCGAAGATGTACTTTTCTTTTTCCTTTCCTCACTTATAAGGGGAAAAGTGGACCATTTTATCTTTGCTTTGATAATACAGACTCCTCTGGTGTTTTCCAAATGACAAACTGTTTTAAGTGTCGTGAAATCTAAGTACAAAGAGGGGTGTACATTAAGGATATTATTTTTCAGAATTGAGAGAGTTTCATAATCACTTATTTTATTAGAATGAAAAACCCAAAAAAAACACATGAACAATGGAAAGTAAGTAGCTCAGGCATTGTGATGACCAATCAAGGCAAGCAGCATGCCTTCATAGTCTCCCGATGTGTCACCCTTTATATCAGTCTCAAGTGGGACACTGTTTCTTTTGTAGTAATGTTCCATGACTCGTTTCATGTCAACCTCAGCTCGACTCACAATCACTCTTGTAAGAGCCTCCTCATCAGTTCCAAGGCCTTTGACAGAGAAACGAACAACTTTCTCAAAGTATTTCTCAGGACAAATCAGGCATTTTATGGTGCTTCTTAACAATGCTAGGTAGTCTTCCTTTGGATCTGTCTTCAAGTCCTGCACATTAAGTTTTTCCCCAAAAGATCAAAACAAAACTCCATAAACGAAGAAAATGTATTTTGTGATCAATTCGTTCACTCTTTCTTGTGAATCATAGGTTACAAAATGCTGTCTTAGATGTGTAGCAGAATAAAAGTTACCCTTCTTCAAGGAAGCTAGCAAATACTAAAATCTTTCTGGTTTATTGCCATTTGTAAGTAAAAGATGAGAATGTCAATTTGTTACAATCTGTTTATAATTTTCAGGACATATTCTGTTTTCATCAAAAACCAGTAAGCTCACCACTTGGTAACGGCCACTTATCAAATATAACTAGCTTGAATTTCAATCATTATTTTGATCAAGTTTTATACTTGTATCATGGGAAAGCAGGTCGAGTAACTCGGCTTGAATTGAAAAGTATTAACTCTAATGCTTGCTTTTTTGTTAGCCTTCTGGATTATTTATATAACACAAGCCAAATGAATATAAAAGTCTAAAAAATACCCCTAAGGTTTGTATTTAATCAAAATCCCTGAATTTTCCTTTTATCATTACATTAAATTCAAAGTTGTTCATTTTTAAGTGTACTAGATAATCCAATACTTGATGGGATCTATCAGGACATAAGCCTAACCAATCCATTTGAGTGAAGCAGTTGTACTTAATCATTACTTGTTAAGACTTAGAAAGTGCTTTGTGTTTTGGTCCAAGAACAAAATCACCAACCAAAATATAAAGTCAAACATCATATAATGGAGGGTGGTGCAGCACAGAGTTTGAGCTTACCTTATTGATATCATTACCAAACTGATCTTTATAGTGGTTAAGTGTTGCATTGAGTTGTGCCTTGCTTCTGGTTGTGAGAATCCTAATGATCTCCTCATCTTTATAAGCCTTCTCACAGATTTTCTCATGCAGTATTTTAGCCTCAGAATTAGCAAGTGCCATGTTGACCTCTGCTCCATCATATCTGAATGCACTCACAAGAGGCACCAAAAGCTGATAGAGAAAATAAAAATCTTATTATCTGAGCAACTGAAAGAGGATTGCATGGTTAGTTATCTTAAAAGAACTCAACAAAACAGAATAAAAAAAGTTCAACCAAACCAATTGATATGGGCATTTAACCCCTTCAGAGGATACATGGGAATTTACATTTGGTAGAAGGTTTTGGCATTTTTCTTTTTCTTTTTTATACTTCTCTTGCTGAGTCCTACAATCTTATAAAGGCAAGAAATTGTAAACATATTACTAGGCCGATCCTCCTGAAGAATCGAACTCAGTATAACATGCAAACCTAATGGGAGAAAATTGCAGGCTTGATCACTCAATATATACCCTTCTTGAGTGAATGTTTATAGAATCAGTTTCCCACATTTTGAAACTGAATCATCACCTTCTCAAAAGAGTAATCAAGTTTCAATTTCCCATATTCAACATGAGTTTTCTAGAAGTGTTATATGCCGAGCTTTAGTGGTATGAAATTTGATTTGCATTTCACAAGAAACTGAAATAGAAACTCATTTATTGTACATCTTTCAATACAAACTCTTTTCAACTTGTATGAAACTAAAGAATAGCAAGCATTGGTTACCTTGCGAAAATCGCCAGTGGTGTGATATGCAACATCTTCCTCCAGAGATTTCTTAAACCGAGCATGGTAGTTTTCCCTCGCTTGGAACAGCTCACGCGAACTTCTTGCGCAAGCTATCTCCAACAAAACATAATAAGCATTCGTCGTGTTCTTCCTTACAGCTTCATGAGCTAGCAATGCATCACGCTCAGCAGGATGCAGTGTCCAAAGATGCACTGCTCTCTGTACACAAATTTTTCATGGAAAAAAAGTTTTCAATATGGTTTCAATCACTTCAAGCAAGATTCTCTATATATTGAAGCAATATCATACATATCGAGGGAAATTAAATGGTTAAGCTATAAATCTAACCCCAAAGTCACTTGAAAGTTCACTGTCTAGTGCTTTCAAGAGGTCTTCTCCATACGTCTCAACATAAGTTTGGCGAATCAAACTACGTTGGCTTGTATTCCTATGCGCCAATATGGAGATTATTGCTTCTTCATTAGTTCCCCACCCTGAAATATCAAAAGTGGATAAGAAATTGTAAAACTTACCCTGTTTGGCTAAAAAAAATTAAGCTATTTTTTAGTTTCTAAATTAGAATAATTTTCATAATTCTTAATTTACTCATAAAAGATTTTTCTTTTAATTAATATATACTTTGAAAATAACTTTTTATTAAAAGAAAATCTTTACTTAATAGTTATTCAAACATAAAAAAAAAACCACTACTTTATCTTAGCCAAACGGAGCCTAAATCTATTTGAATAACTTGAAATTATAAAATTCAGGATAAAATTTGAGATACAAAAGTCAAAATTACAGTATTCAATTTTTGCTATTTCAATCATTCAATCAATATAATCATGACACTGTTGCAATGACTAAAATTGTTGAAACTCGAGAGTTCACATGAACATGTTTAAAGGTAACAAATGGTGGTATAGTTTGAGTTTCCAATGGTTTTACAAATGGTGTATCTTTCTAGATCGAATTCAGCTTTAAAGATCTAAAATACATCATTTGTGACATATATAATTATATTAGAAAAAATGGAACAAAAATGTATGAAAAATAATAGATATGTGATGAAAGAGAGACCTTGAAATGCTTTGTGTAAGTGGTCACAATCGTCGCCTACGGGAGGAACTGGATGAGGCACCGTAAGCGTTGCCATTCTCTCTGTGTGAATAGTTTCACAAAATTTGTTATGTTTTCAAGCGTTACAGCTCTTCACATTTTATAGCTCAACTTTTATATATTATATTGTGTTGAGTGTGATTTATTTTATTTATTTGTTTGTTTTTCTGTTCAAATATGAACAAACAAGACACTTTCTTCTTAATTTTGTTAAAAAAAAAACTATTTATTTCAGACAACATCGATGTTGAGTAATTGTTATATTTCATATATTTATTAGTGCTAATCTTACAAATATATTTCATATAGTATTAAGACCATAAAATAATTGATAAACAAAAAACGAGTTGGGCATAGAGTTACTATATATATATATATATATAAAAATTATTTTTAAAATAATGTCAATGTTAATTATATAAGCAAAGCCGCCCTTGGGGAATTATACAAATGTTTCTTCTCGTTTGATCATAAATTTTTAAAAAGGGAATCATACAATCTTATATTCTTATCCACCCTTTTGACCTCATTCATTAATCTGGCTCTTCAACTTCTGGAGATTCTCTCATGTTCAAGTTGGCTGGGGACTTTTATAGTTTATCAATTTTTGTTTTTAAACTTTGGTGAGCTAGGTCTTTATTCTTTTTTATTTTCTTATTTTTTATTAAAGCTTATTTATACAATTGGTTCTTTTTTGTGTGTGTTAATAAATTAGAGTCAGTTTGGTAGAGTTGTAGCTTATGTAATAATTAAAGTTCAGTTATGTTACAAGAAAAAATTGTCCAGTATTTAAAAATTATAGATTTAAAAGTCTATATTTTAATTTAGCAAATTGGTACAAAACCTCTCAGATTTGATGCAAGTACATAACAATTTGAAATACAATTTCGTCCTTTTACTTTGTGTGTATTAGTGAATTAATCCTCAATTGTATTTTTTTAATATATTTTAAACATTTAAAAATAGAATTAAAACTAAATATAAAATATCTCAATAAGAACTAAAAGAACTGTAAAAGTTTAACTCAACAAATAAATAATAATAAAATATAAATTTATTTTGAATTAAAATATATTAAAAAGTAAAATTGAGAAGTATTAAAATGAATAAAAATAAAGAAAAAGATTGACTTAGAATTAAAAAAAATATATTTGTGGCATAAATATCTTATGTTATCGTGTTTATACACTTATATACCAAAACTTTTTTTGGCATTAAAAATATCCAACGTTAGTGTAATACCCTACTAATCAATAACCGTTACAACGTGTGTTTAAAATGGTGCTGAGCTCGAAAAACGAATCATTTAGACTAAAACATGTGATTAAATAACTAATAGCTCAGGTATTAAAATTTTTGGTCAAATGAATAAATATTTCCATTAAAAACTTTAGTCTTTACATGAGACCTAACATAGAAGTTTAAAAGTTGTTTACAACTCACGGATTACAAAATAAGCCGACCTAAGCGACAAAACAGGGTCAAACCCTAGTTCCTCTGTGATATCTCGGTCGTGGCGGTCGAGCGGACTGCATATGTACACACCGCCCCTAACGCTCTCCAACTCATGGCTGGCCAAGCTTCTCCTTATCCTTACTTGCACCACAGAGCACCCGTGAGCCAAGGCTCAACAAGAAAACTTAATTAAATAGATTCAGATAGTCAATAGAATATAAACAACATGCTTAGCAGTAATAACTGTAACCAAGCAGACACATTATACAAGTATGCGACCACAGAGTCACATAAGTGTGTATCACACTTCTATTTATTCAAGTGGCATCCGAGCCAGACAAGTGCATAATACACTTCCAAGGTGGCCTAGCCATAGCAGCTTGCGTTCTGCACGCATAGTGCCGACCACGGCTTATAAGTAGAGCTTCCAATCAGGAATAATCATACATATAATATATTTATCATATAAACAAATACAGCGCATTCCAGTATACTTAATCAAACATCCACAGGCATAATTATAATCATGCTCGTTAACAGGGGCCTGAGCCCTAATCATGTTTACATTTAACAACCGAGCCAAATCCTAATCACATTTACATTTAACAACCGGGTCAAGCCCTAATCACATTTACATTTAACAACCGGGCCAAGCCCTAATCACATTTCTCACGCATTGGGTGCAGTTTTCTTACCTCGAGCTTCATGCGAATCAAGAAACGACCCCTAGCGCTATCCCTGACCCGAGCTTGTCGAAGACCCTAGTCATAATACTAGTATACGTTTATTAGGAATCAACCCCAGATCCCGAGTTCCAATCTGAACTCTAACTCTCAAAACCATTGTTTCCAGTTAACAAGGCATTAAAAATGTCCCCTGAGCCCCCAAGCGGCTCCCAACCGGATTCTCGAGCCCCCGGGCTTTACCCTCAAAATTTAGCAAATCAGCCTTTTGGGGCACCTGGCGCAGTCGCCCCCACAAAAAAATTGGGGTCTCAAGGGCATTGGTGCGGTCGTGCCCCTCAACTCGTGCCCCCAAATCGAAGTTCAATTTCCCAATTTCTGGGACACTAGCGCGGTCACACCCAACCTAGTACGATCGCGCTAGGTGTAACGCCCTACTACCTTAGAGCCGTTACTAAGTGAATTTTTAAGACAAAGCAGTGTGCAATGAACTCGCTAACCGAGGTTTTGAAACAAAAGTGTGACTAATTAAAAGTTAAGGCTGTAATCTTTGAAAATGCGTCGTTTCATTAAAACTTCTATTATTAAACATTTGGGATCCCAAAATAAGGTTTGAAAACTAATTACATCTTGAAATAAGGTTACAGTTGAGAAATCATGAAATCATAGATTATTACAGCCATTTTCGAATAAACCCCCAACCAAAGCAGTCGGGCAGGCCAAACATGTACGCGTCGCTTCACGCTCTCCGTACTCATGGTTGGTTGACTCATTCCTTGCAACTACCTGCCACACGGAGCACCCGTGAGCCGAAGCCCAGCAAGAAAACCCAAATAACACATAACATATGCGAATCAAATAGCTGGCATAATTCACTGACACATAGGAAAAACCATCATAATAAACAAGTACGGCCATGCCGCCCCCAAGGCCTTACCAAAGCCTGGAGTTTCGGTTCTCACCGCGAGGATAACTCATGTATCCCTTGGGTCCCACCCTGAATATAAGCATCCCATGTGCTGTGTGTTACTTTCGGCCCCACGGCCGCCCCGGCCTACGCCGTACTCGGCCCCACGGCCGCCCCGGCCTACGCCGTACTCGGCCCTTGCCGTTCAATTCATCATAATCACACATATAGTACATTCAAAATAAACATTCACACACATCACGGTTCATTTAAGGTTAAGCATTTGCACGTAATACAATCCGGGGCCATGCCCTACAATCACACAGTGGGGCCATGCCCTAATCTCGGGTGTTACGGTTTTCTTACCTGTATTCCGTGCTTTCCGATGCACCACGATCACGAGCACGGTCCACTAGCACGAGCCCCTCCGAAATCCTAGTCACAACACACATAAAACACTTTCAATACTAACCAAGCCTAGAACCACTTCCCGGGACCAATCCCGCACTCCCGGGACCTCTAAATCCATAAAGCAAAGTATCGGAACCATCCCCCGAGTCCCCGGGCAAAAGCCCTAAAAACTCAACTTTTGGGCTGCCAAAATGGCCTAGGGCCGCGGCACTCCCTTCAAGGGCCGCGGCGCCCAGCAGCCTGACCTCCCACTGATGCAACCTCGCGCCGCGGCGCCCAAGAACAGGGTCGCGGCGCTCATACGCGAACCCAGATTTTCTGGGTTTTCTCTTGCGTTTTTCCCTAACTAAAACAATCCCAAATCATCCCAAACTCAAACCTAAACCCCAAAACCATATCAAAACCCCAAGTAGACCATACATCAACCCATAAACATCATAACCCAACTCAATAACACAATCACACTCAAAATCACCCATTTGATTTCAAATTTCAGAAAACTCAAACCCAAAGGCCAAAAACACAACCCAAGCTTGAAAATCCTAAACCATGGCTCCAAAATCTTAAACCACAACAGAAAAGAAACCCAAGGATGTTTAAAACTCTTACCTCAATCAAGAATCCACACCAAGCTTCCTTGATCTCCTCCTAGACTCTCACTTCTCCTTCTCCTCCTCTTCTTGCCCTAACCTTCTTTTTCCTTCTCTTTCTTCTCTTCAATTTCTATCAAGCCTCAAGTGACATAATGCCCAAACCGAACCCCCCTAAATCCCAGCTGAATTTTGTCTATAACCCTTGCCAAAAGACCATTTTGCCCCTCCTTTCCTATCCTTTCCTACTTAAACCTCAAGGGTACTTAAGTCTTTTCATTTCTATTTCATTTCTACCATTTTCTTTCTAAAACTTGTTACTCTCAGCAGTAACTAATGGTTACCCAGGTTACTAAATCTCCAATAACCATTACCCGCTAAATCTCAACTTAACCATAAAATTCCCGAGGTACCCCTAGGCTCCTCCCGAGCCGGGTATAGAAATCCCGTTGTGACTCTTAAGTTAACTAGCTCTCTAGGACCGTCTCGGCACGTGCATCACAACAATAACACCACACTCACGTGGTACAATTCACAGAATACAATTATCACATACATGCCCTCAGCAGGCTAAAATTACCAGTTTACCCCTATCATGCAAACGGGGTCCACATGCATATTATTTCACCTAACATGCATACTAACCACATAGTCATGCGCCTCAATGTTCAATTAGTCATATAACATGCTTTAAATCATAACCATGCATTTATCTCATAGAATCACACACAAATCCCAATATGCCCTCCAGGCATGCTAATCAAGGCCCTTAAGCCTTATTAGCGATTTTGGGTCGTTACACTAAGTCTCCAAAAATCAAAAAATGGCCCAGAACATTCGTGTTCTTACCCAATTGAAAACTCTGCGATTTCCTACAAAAATCAGACTCCGAATTCGACCAAAACCAGTGTTTCTAGCAGGATTTTAACCATAAAACACCACCACAAAGCTCAGCTATACAAAATCCAACACTCATCTCACCACAAAAACACCTTTAAACTATCGACCAGGGTCGTGTAGTTAGTGAACCTCGACCCTGGTCGCCTGAAAGGGACTGAGATGTGAGTGGCCTGATACATTTCTGCTCTGTTGTCGACCAGGGACGTGTAGTTAGTGAACCTCGGCTCGTATCTTTTTTGTTTAGGGCGGTTGTTATCAAACGCCATCTGCTCATTATTTGCCCTTTTTCCTCTGTTCTTATTATTACTTTTGTCGTTATTGCTATTGGGTTTGCTAGACCCACTAGCAGCCTTGGTCGAATCTTCCTTTTTGCCCTAGTCGGCCTGTGGAGACTTTGCTTCATTGGTGATAGCCTCCTCTAGCTTGATATATTTTTCTGCTTGATCCACAAATTCTTGAGTACTTTTGACTCCATTTTTCCTTAGGCTACTCCAAAGGGGAGATTGGCGTTGTACTCTAGCTGTGATGGCCATCACTTTGTCTCATCTCCAACTGTCTTGGCCTAAGTAGCTGCTCGTATAAACCTCTGGATGTACTCATTTAGAGGCTCTTCTTCCTTTTGTCTGATATCGACCAACTAATTGACCTCTGTCAGATGTATTCAACCAACATAGAATTGTCTGTAGAATTCTTTTACGAACATCTCCCATGAAATTATGCTGGCAGGTGGAAATTTGAAGTACCATTCATGGGCAGCATCAGATAAAGTAGTAGGAAAGATCCTATATCGAGCATCTTCAGACACCTTCTAGATGTCCATTTGTATATCAAATTTATTTAAGTGAGATACCGAGTCTTCTCTTCCAGTAAAGTTGGGCAGTACTGACATTTTGAATTTGCTTGGGATTTCTGCCACAATAATTTTGTTGATGAACGGGGTACCCTGTAATGACCCAAATTTCTTAATAAGGCTTAGGGCCTTGATTAGGAGGCCGGGAGGGCCATAATTGATTTATTATGCAATTAAATGATTATATGCATGTGTTAGGTGTATTAAATATGCATGTGAAATCATTTCTAATTAATTGGGTGATTTTCATATTTTGGCCATTTCAGGTATATTTTGTTATATTATTTTATAATATAATGTAATATTATATTATTTTATAATATAATGTTTTAGATTAAATAAATGTGACATAGAGTGTCACATATTGTAACATGTAATAGAGAGATACATTATTTGGATATATGTGAAATATCCAAACATGTAACATATTTTGTGTTACAAATTCATCACAAATTTGTAACTCCTAAATATCACCCATTATTGTGTAGATTTGTTGTTACACAATATTGAGATGAATTTCTTAAAGCCATATGAGAAATGGCTGATAGAGATGTGATTTTAACTCCCATATTGTGTATGGAAGTTACAAAATCAAGTGGGAATAAATTGGAACGTTTTGAAAAAACAGAAAAAATGTGTTGCTGAAATTGACTGTTCCAGGCGCCGCGGCCCTAAAGGCTGACAGCTTCATATAATTTCAGTTTTTATCCAATTTTGAACAATTCCAACAGCCAAGTAACTCCCAAATCTCTATTTTAATTCCATAAAACACCCAATTAATCATTGGTAACAGCCATGGGGGTTGGTGGAATTTGAAATTCAATGGGTGTCTCTAAACTCTATAAATAGGAGCCTAATGCTCACTTGTAAGATACACCATTTTTCTATCCACTAGAGCACTTGGCTAGAAACACCTTGAGGCTTGATTATTCCAGAAAGCATTTCCAAAATCTGAGAGAGATCCCTTAGTGCTTGAGTTAGGGGGAAATAAGCTTTTGGACAAAGGTTTCAAACCTTGTTCAAGTTGGTGATCCCCAATCCTCTTCACTTAGGTTGTGTAAGTGAGAGTTTGTTTGTGGTTTATGTTCTTCCTTTTATTCTATTATTCTTCTTCTTATTCTCTTGTTTTATTTACTTGTATATTTTGTTTAAGAGTTATAATCTCTTCATTTGGTCCAAACACTTTATTTTATTTGTAGCTTTTGTTTTGAGTTGTATTTTACTATTCTCTTCTTCTTCATCATCTTCTTCATTTCCTTTGTTTTATTTGTATTTTCAGTTATAGAGTTGTAACACTTTATTTAATCAATCTTGTCCATTGTAATATTTTGCATAGAGTTGTAACATTATCTTACCATTTCCATTGAGGCAATATTATTTTTCCTAACATTCAAAAGCTTAACCCCATTGTTTGTTTCAATGGAAGGTGAGACTATCAAAATCATGAACCAATACCTAGTAGGGTGGAATAGGTTTCATGGATTCAATTGAACTTGGTGGTAAGACAAGGTAAGTGTAAATTTTATATAATAGTGATGAAATTTTATGTCATGTATTAGCATGTTTTCCAAATGTTGATATATGAATAATTGTGTAAATATTAACATGTTAATATAATATGAGATACATTGTAACATAGGTTACACATCTATTTGTGAAAGTTAAATCTTTAGAAGTGAACTTTTGAGAAGCTCTACATAATCTAGTGATTTTTAATCTTATGTGTATGCTATATGTGAGATAGTAAGACATACATTTGACATGAAAATTATTTTTTTTTTGAGATTTTATAAATCATGATAATTAGGTAGTTTTTGACATGCCTATATATTGATTTTGTGAATCAATAGAATATATAAATATGTGGATATGTAAATTATTGTATGATATTTGTGATATACTTACAATATAATTATGAGATTCAAAATGCATGCTAATATGATGGATGTATGTTGAAAAATTATGTGAAATTTCTTTGAGACATAATTGTGTTAATATATAAAAGTATATTGATATATACATGAGAATTATCATGATTATTATGGTGTGCCATATAATATGATTATTAAGGTGATAATAATAATATAAATATGTTTTATCATATTTTATTGCAATGTGATGAGTTACCATTTATTTGGTAAATAAAGAGAATTATTTGAGAAATTAAAATTTCTCATTTAAGTGTTGACCATCTCAACTTATGAGATAAGAAAAGATGAACCTAAAAGGGTTACATCTTTTGATAAGAGTCTTGCTATTGCAAGAAAATGGATTAAGAGAATCCAAAATTATGGAATGAAATATTGACCTATAGGCTTGGAGTCTACAGTGTGGTCAAAAGAGAAAACATTTGAGAATTATTTAGTGACAATAATTCTCAAATATTCAATGTCTCAATGAGGTGACATTACAAAATTGGAGAAGCAATTTTGAATCTTTATACCAATAATAAATAAGGTTGAAGAGAATTTTATTCATTCTTGTTAAAGATGGTGATATGTTTTAAATTAATCTCAATGAGGAGACAAGGTTAAACCAAAGCATTAGAAATCAAAGTGTTTAAATAAATCATTGAGGGTTTATTTTCTTTGATTTAAGTGTTTAAAATTGACATCTTCAAATTGATTTTGATGAGAAAATCAATGAATATCAAAATGATGTTTTCAAAAGAATCTCAAAGAGACTCTTAGAAAACGCACAAAAGTTGGTTAAGTGACTTTGAGATTATTTAGTCAACTAAATAAAAAGATTAAGGTGCTAAGAAGTGATAGATGAGGAGAGTACTTCTCTAATGAATTCAATACATTTTGTGAAGAAAATGGTATAATTCATGAGTGCACTGCACCTTATACACCACAACACAATGGTGTTGCCGAAAGGAAAAATAGGACTTATCTAGAGATGATAAATTCTATGTTGGTGTTTTCTAAGTTGAACTTCAACTTATGGGGTGAAGCGCTTTTAACCGCTTGTCACATTCTTAATCGAATACCAATGAAGAAAAATGAGATATCTCCATATGAGTTATGGAAAGGAAGAAAACCCAACATAGGGTACTTCAAAGTGTGGGGGTGTCTTGCATATTGCAAGAAAACCGAACCTAATAGAACAAAGTTAGGCTCAAGAGCCATAAAGTGTGCTTTTGTTGGTTATGCCAACAATAGTAAAGCTTATAGGCTATTAGACTTAGAGTCTAATATTGTGATTGAATCTAGAGAAGTTGAATTCTTTGAGAATATGTTATGTGACAACAATTCTCAAGCTTCAACATCTCTAAAGGAGAATTTGTTATATGAGAATAATTCTCAAGCTTCTACATCCAAAGTTGATTCTCAAGAGGAGAATTCTCAAAAGAATGTAAAGCAACCCTTTGAACCTAGAAGAAGTCAAAGGCTTAAAAATCATAAAAGTCTAGTAGTGGATTCTCAACGAATTTCATTCTACATGGTAGAAGGAAATAGAGAGGAAGTCATTAGGAAAATTCCTATTGTACTTCTCGTTGAGGATGATCCTAAGACTTATAGAGAAGCTATGCAATCGAGAGATAGTGCATTTTGGAAAGAAGCCATCTATGATGAGATGGTTTCCATTCTTTCCAATAACACTTGGGAATTGGTAGACCTCCCACCGGGGTCTAAGCCAATTGGGTGTAAGTGGGTATTTAGGAGAAAATATCACACTGATGGCACTATCCAAACCTTTAAAGCTAGATTAGTAGCTAAAGGGTTTAGGCAAAAAGAGGGTATCGATTATTTCGATACCTATGCGCCTGTTGCAAGAACAACTTCTATAAGAATTTTGTTCGCCTTAGCTTCTATGCACAACTTGTATGTTCATCAAATGGATGTCAAAACGAAATTCCTTAATGGTGACCTCAATGAGGAGGTCTATATGGAACAACCCGAAGGGTTTGTCCTACCAAAATATGAACATAAAGTTTGTAGACTTGTAAAATCCTTATATGGATTGAAACAAGCTCCTAAGCAATGGCATGAGAAATTTGATCAAGCCATCATGTCTAATGGGTTTAGACATAACAATGGAGACAAGTGTTTGTATTCCAAAACTTGTAAGGGATATGTGATCATTGTTTGCTTATATGTGGATGACATGCTTATTCTAAGTAATAGCATGAAAGGGATAGAAGAAACGAAGAGATTTCTATCATCAACCTTCATGATGAAAGATCTTGGAGAAGTTGATACCATACTCGGTATCAAAGTAAAGAAACATAGTGGGGGTTTTGCGTTAGGGCAAGCCCACTATGTTGTGAAAGTATTGAACAAATTTAACCATCTCAAGGTTAAAGATGCCAATACTCCATTCGATCATAGTGTAAAACTAGAGAAGAATGAAGGAAGAGCAGTGGCTCAATTGGAGTACGCTAGTGCTATAGGGAGTCTAATGTATGCTGCCCAGTGTACTAGACCTGATATAGCATTTGCGGTAAGTAAACTTAGTAGGTTTACAAGTAATCCAAGTGTGGATCACTGGAAGGCAATTGGAAGAGTCCTTGGTTATCTCAAGAAAACCAAAGGACTAAGCCTTCACTACTCCAAATTTCCTTCGATATTAGAAGGATATACAGATGCAAGTTGGATATCCAATATTGGGGACAACTTGTCCACAACTGGTTGGGTATTTACACTTGGTGGAGGTGCAATTTCTTGGGGTTCCAAGAAACAAACCTGTATATCTCATTCCACTATGGAAGCGGAGTTCATAGCTCTAGCTGCTACTAGCAAAGAGGCTGAATGGTTAAGGGATCTGTTGATAGAGATTCCTCTAATCAAAGATAATGTATCTACTATATCGATACATTGTGATAACCAAGCAACATTGGCTAGAGCATACAACGGAGTGTATAATGGGAAGTCTAGACATATTAGTCTAAGACATGGATATGTAAGAGAATTGATTCAAAGAGGAGTCATCTCAATATCCTATGTGAGAACAAGTGAAAATCTGGCGGATCCTTTTACTAAGCCACTAACAAGGGATTTAGTGGCTGCATCATCTCGAGGGATGGGACTTAAACTCCCTAAAGAGATTCACGATTGATGGCAACCTATCTTAACACTAGTTATTCAACTAGTGTTAGGTTCAATAGGTAATAACAAGTAAATCAAGTGAATATTAGTTGTACTCAAAACAAGTCCCATCTGAGATATTGAGTACTTGTGTGTTACCAAGTGGAGGGTTAAAACCGAAAGGTTTTTTAATAAAATTCAGTCTTGTAAAGACAAGTATTTCTGGTAACAAAATACTGTAAGAATTCTACCTATATGGACCTAGGGGTGGTGCCGCCTCTCATGAGAATTGGGAGTATTCTCAAGAACGTCCATGAATGGAAAGTGCACATGGCCATTAACGGTGCAAAGCGAGACATAGAGGTCTCAAGTGAACATCGCAAAGGTGTGTGTATTATCACCGATTTGTCATCATGAAAAGATGGTTCAATGCCTAGTGCAACCAAATTTTCGACAAATTTTGTGATAATTACACTATAGTAAAGTTCAAGTTGAAAAACACTTTACTTTATGCATCAATGCAATGACTCCTATAAGAGAGAGTTCTTATTTAATCAAGTGGGGGATATGTTATATTTTAAATATAATGATTGATTAAATAAGTGTTACAATAGATGACTATTTAATCTAGTGGGGGAATGTTATATTATTTTATAATATAATGTAATATTATATTATTTTATAATATAATGTAATATTATATTATTTTATAATATAATGTTTTAGATCAAATAAATGTGACATAAAGTGTCACATATTGTAACATATAATAGAGAGTTACATTATTTGGATATATGTGAAATATCCAAACATGTAACATATTTGGTGTTACAAATTCATCACAAATTTGTAACTCCTAAATATCACCCATTATTGTGTAGATTTGTTGTTACACAATATTGAGATGAATTTCTTAAAGCCATATGAGAAATGGCTGATAGAGATGTGATTTTAACTCCCATATTGTGTATGGAAGTTACAAAATCAAGTGGGAATAAATTGGAATGTTTTGAAAAAACAGAAAAAATGTGTTGCTGAAATTGACTGTTCCAGGCGCCGCGGCCCTAAAGGCTGACAGCTTCATATAATTTCAGTTTTTATCCAATTTTGAACGATTCCAACAGCCAAGTAACTCCCAAATCTCTATTTTAATTCCATAAAACACCCAATTAATCATTGGTAACAGCCATGGGGGTTGGTGGAATTTGAAATTCAATGGGTGTCTCTAAACTCTATAAATAGGAGCCTAATGCTCACTTGTAAGATACACCATTTTTCTATCCACTAGAGCACTTGGCTAGAAACACATTGAGGCTTGATTATTCCAGAAAGCATTTCCAAAATCTGAGAGAGATCCCTTAGTGCTTGAGTTAGGGGGAAATAAGCTTTTGGACAAAGGTTTCAAACCTTGTTCAAGTTGGTGATCCCCAATCCTCTTCACTTAGGTTGTGTAAGTGAGAGTTTGTTTGTGGTTTATGTTCTTCCTTTTATTCTATTGTTCTTCTTCTTATTCTCTTGTTTTATTTACTTGTATATTTTGTTTAAGAGTTATAATCTCTTCATTTGGTCCAAACACTTTATTTTATTTGTAACTTTTGTTTTGAGTTGTATTTTACTATTCTCTTCTTCTTCATCATCTTCTTCATTTCCTTTGTTTATTTGTATTTTCAGTTATAGAGTTGTAACACTTTATTTAATCAATCTTGTCCATTGTAATATTTTGCCTAGAGTTGTAACATTATCTTACCATTTCCATTGAGGCAATATTATTTTTCCTAACATATTTGTCATATATGTGCCATGTGTGTGGTGCTTCATTATTATTTGGTTATGCTAGGGTTACACAGCACGAGACGATCCTAGGAGATAAGCTAGTGGGAAAGTCACAACGGGATTTATACTTGATTCGGAGTGAGTCAAGGGGTATTTAGCATTACCAGGATTTTTGGTAATGGGAATAAATATTTGATGATAAATTAAGAGTTAGTAAGATCAGGGGGAAATTCTGGGAGTTTTGACTATTTTACCCCCAGGGGCGTTTTCGGGACCCCGAGCATTAGGATTTGCTTGAGGCTACTTAAGCTTGAAGTAACCTGTTAGAATTATAAAAAGAACATTCAAAACGTTCTCTCTTCCTCCCGTTCCCTTTTCGTCACCCGGTCACATTTTCGAAGGAAACTTTAGTTCTAGGACTCGGATTCAAGTGAGGATTAAGGCATAGTGATTCTAGGAAAGATTAGAAGCTTATTAGCTGGAGGATTTAGCGAGGAACGACATAATCGAAGGTAATTCAAGTTTTAAGTTCTTAATTTTTAAAGTTTTTAAGCATGGATTGGATTTTTTGTTTTGATGAGTCTTTGGAAGAATTGAAGCTTGGGTTTTATTGATTTTGGGAGATTAGGATGTTTGGGAACTTTAATTTTGAGATTTGGATTGGTTGGGTCGGTTTTGGAGCTTTGAAGCTCAAAGAACTCGAATAACACGAAGCTGAAACCCAAAATTTCTGGTTTGGGCGCTGTAGCGCTAGGGTGGTAGCGCTACAGCGCTAGGTGCTTTGTTTTGGGGGTTTTGAGTCTACCTGTAGCGCTGTAGCACCCAAAAGTAGTGATGTAGCGCTACACAGTCTTCAAAATGAGATTTTTTGGTACTTTTTGGGGTTTTGACCCGAGGGCTTGGGGGATGATTCCACCACCCTGTTTGGTGGAATTTGAGGTCCCGAGAGCGCGGGATTGGTCCCGGGATTGGGTTTTGGAACTTGAACTCATTGAAACACCGTTTATGGTTGTGACTAGGTTATCACTAGGGGCTTGGAATCAGGATCGTGCTTGTGGCTCATTTATTAGTAACCTGTGCTTGGACCAAAGGTAAGAAAACTGCACCCAGTATGTGATGCATGTGATGTATGAGATACATGTGATTAGGGCATGACATTGTAATGCCCTAAACTCCAGGGATTGTTACGGTGCGCATTTTAAACGGTGGTAAACTTGCTAACTGAGTCATTTGGCCATAATCGTGTACTAAGTATGGTTAGCGGTTTAGGATTAAAAATTTTGGTTAAGATATAATGTTTCACTAAAACGTTTACTGTATACATTGGGATCCCAAAAATATAATTTAAAGGTTTAGTACAACAAAATATTTACAACCAGCCAATCTAAGCGGCAAAACAGGGTTTAACCCTAGTTCCTCTTTCAACCCTCGGCCGTGGCGGTCGAGCAGCCGCATATGTACACATCGTCACCTAAGCTCTCCAACTCAAGGATGGTCCAGCTTTCTTTTGCCTTTACCTGCACCACATAGCACCCGTGAGCCGAAGCCCAGCAAGAAAACTCAATATGCTCATGATCAGTAATAACATGTCATCAAATCATAACGTGCATGCCTAGCAATAACAGCCTTATTCACGCATGCAAACAAGTTCAGATAATGAATGAGTGACTGATCAACTGGTCACTAACAGGGGGTCTGCACCTTTAAACAGGTGACTAATCATCAAGTCACTACCAGGGGGTCTGTACCTTTAAACGAGTGACTAATCATCAAGTCACTATCAGGGGGTCTGTACCTTTAAATGAGTGACTACAAAGTCACTAACATGGGATTCCGCTCCGTTAGCCATGTGACAAAACAATCACCTAGGCCTTTGGCCCTGGCTCTGAGTAACTAGTCATAGACTAGTCAAGCGCTTATGATTTTCATCGACCTTAGGGTCGGTCCAGCATTAATACCCCATATGAGTCATTTAATGTTGATATCGATTACATCTAATCTTTTATCAGCTCTGCGTTCATGACGCTTATGTCGTTTCTGACTCTAGGTCAGTAACACGCGACCAATGTCGATCCTGAATAGTCAGTGCCACGCACAAGTAAGCAATGCTACCAAGCATATATCATATGTCAAATATCTGAATACAAGGCATTCAGCATGCTTACTTAACAATTTCTAGCATAATTAGGATCATACATAAACACAAAGCTTCAAGCTTTGATCAATATCATATTCAATATTCATGGCATGCCCTAATCACATGTTTCTCGTGCATCACATGCATCACATTTAAACATCCAACATGCATCAAGAATAACCATGCATGTCACATACGGGGTGCAAGTTTTCTTACCTTTGGTCCAAGCACAGGTTACTAATAAACGAGCCACAAGCACGATCCTGATTCCAAGCCTCTAGTGATAACCTAGTCACAACCATAAACGGTGATCCAATGAGTTCAAGTTCTAAAACTCAATCCCGGAACCAAGACCTAGCCTCCGAGACATCGATTCTGTAATGCCCCGAATTCTCCGATGTGCTTTAATGGCGGGATTAGTAGGCCGGGAGGGCCATACTTGTTTAATTATGCCATTAAATGTTATTATGCATGTATATGTGAATTATATTATAATAAGATGTTAAATGTATGCATGTCGGTGATATATGTTGAGATCACATTATAATGTGGGTTTGTTCGAGCTATTCGGCATGAGACGATCTTGGAATATTGATTAGCGGTCTAGTCACAACAGGTTTAAGTGCGGGGCTCGGGGTGATTTTAATGATTAGAGCGTTACTGGGAATTAAAGGGTAACGGGATATAAATTATTGGTGTTTGGGATTATCGAGAATAGCGGGAATTGGAGAGCGTTAATTATGATTAACGAGATAGGTGGAAAGTACCAACTTTGCCCTTGGGAGCCCTTAGAAACCTAAAATTGACCTAGGGGTATTATGGTCATTTCACCCCTAGGATAGATATAAGCATTGTTGGCTGAGAAAGAGGTAGAAAAATAGAGCAAGTTTCTAAGCTTCTCTCGTACCTTCTTTTCTTCATCCTTCTTTGTGATTTTTAAACCATTCTTGAGGATTCAAGCTTGGGAAGAAAGCCTTGGGAGTTTGGGAGTGCGTTCCCCCATTGAAGAGCATCATAAGTTGAGCTTTGGGTAAGTTTCTAACCATAGAATTCTCTGGTTTACCTTGTTTTGGTTCTGTTTTGCAGTTGAGATTTCTAGGGTGAGGTATTGGTTTTGTTGGGAGTTTTGGCTAGGGTTCCTATGGTTGGGATGTTTGGGATATGTTGAGATGGTTTTTGGGTTCATTTGGCATCAAAAATGGGATTTGGAAGCTTTGGAATCAGGTGAGAATCGAAGGAGTTGAAGAAGGTCGGCTCAAGGGAGTTCTGGTCTGGAGGTAGAGCTATAGTGCCCACCCTAGGGCACTACAATGCTCCTCAGGAGGCTTTTGGGCATGTTGGAGGTTCTGAGAATAGCACTGGGGTGCTAGGAGTCAGCGCTGTAGCACTACCCTGTTCCTTTAAAGTCCAATTTTGAGTGCTCTTAAGGGTTTTTGACTTGGGGTTTCAATCCTTAAGGCCCGAGATCGAATCTACTCACCGTGTGGGCATGTTTCGAGGTCCCAAGAGTGGTGCTTAGGTTAAGACCCTATCCATGTTGATTCTCATTAATGGAGGTTATAATTGGTTGTGATTAGGTAACCGCTAAGGAACTAAAAGATCGATCGTTCTCAGGGGTCGTCCTTATTATATTTCTCGCTCGAACTTGAGGTAAGAAAACTGCACCCTGTGTATATATGACATGCGTATTTGCTATTGAGGCATGTTGATTGATAAATGTGTACATGGATTGCATATTAAATGCTAGTGAATATTGATTATTTGTATATGGCACTGACCTAAGAGTCAGAAATGGCATAGCGTCATGAACGCCGAGCCAAATGAAGATTAGATCTAATCGATATCAGTGTTGAATGGCTCTAAGGCATTAACACTGGACCGACCCTAAGGTCGATGAACTTATAACCGCTTGGCTAGTCTAAGACTAGTTACTGGGAGCCAGGGCATAAGGCCCAGGTGACTGCTTGTCACATGGCTAGGGAACGATGTTCCAGGGTGTTATCCCCAAAAATTAGAGATCAATGACGTGGCAATAAAGGTGACAAGCGGTAGTGCATGGTCAGTAAAAGACAGATTAATAGTCAATAAATACATTGACTCCTCAGAGTCGTGATAAAGTGACCCAGTAGACTGGTAAAGAGTTTGGACTGCTTGAAAGATGTCATAACCAAGCCAAGTGCATCCTAGGAGATCCCAAGGGTGTGGTCCGAGGAGACCCCAAAGGGGTGGTCCTAGGAGAGCTAAGGAGAGTGCATCCTAGGAGATCCCAAGGGTGTGGTCCGAGGAGACCCCAAGGGGGTGGCCCTAGGAGAGCTAAGGAGAGTGCATCCTAGGAGAACTAAGGAGAGTGCATCCTAGGAGATCACAAGAGAGTGGTCCTAGGAGACCCCAAGGATGTGGTCCGAGGAGAGCCCAAGGGACTTTGGTCCGAGGAGAACCCAAGAGAGTGGTCCTAGGAGACCCCAAGAGAGTGGTCCTAGGAGACCCCAAGGATGTGGTCCGAGGAGAGCCCAAGAATTTGGTCTTTATACATATGTCCAACAAGTGCATGGTTGCCCAAATAAAAGAGTGCCATGTTAGAGGAGAGATATGGCATGCTAGAGGAGAGTGTCATGTTAGAGGAGAGGAGTGCATGTCCTACTACCATGCACTTGTCCGACCCACAAAGACATGTCCTACCACCATGCACATGTCCGACCAGCACTTGCATGGGTGGTCAGTAGGAGGTGGATCAACTAGCTAGAGGATGACTAACTCAAGATTCCCATAAACAACTTCAACAAGATATGCGGGAATCTCTCATTCTTCCCACAAATGGGGGGTTTGTTACATTTTGAATGTTTTTTGTAATTTAAATGTAATAAGTATAATAAAATATCTCGGTTCTAGGGGATACCATATGATGACCCTAAGCCTATAAATAGAGGGCTTATGGGATTAGAGAGGGCTTCTTCTTCTGCTTCTTCTTTCTAGACTTTTGGGTCTGAGTATTCTAGAGAGAGAAAATTTGGGTCTGAGTATTCTAGAGAGAGAAAGTGCTAGTATTTGAAAGGATTCTTGTATTTTTGCAATCCGTACTGAAGAAACTCAGTTGGCTCTGTCCATCTGATCTTGAGTACAGATCTATAATCACAACTCTAAGTGGATTAGGCTATTACCAACATATTGGGGTTGAACCACTATAAAATCTTGTGTGTTATTTACTTTTCATGTTTTAAACTGTCTGTGTGATTTAAATTCTCTTGAAGGTTTGTCGTATTTGACGTTCTCACATCGTTGGCTAAAAACACAGTCAACACAGGGTTATGACTCTATGGTCATGAGGAAGGTTATGTTGGTGACCAGTCACCATGCACCTATCCTGTTTAAGCTAATGAAAGGTTTACTCACTTGTTAAGCCTCGGTGACCCTATCGTCACAAGGCTGAAGGGAGCTATTCCCAATTCAGTGGCTTTTGCGACTGTCACCTATCTGTTTTGGACTGTTAGTCCTGAATGATTATAATGATCATTGTTGATATTATATCATGCTTTATTGTCTTTTCTTGCTGGGCCTTGGCTCATGGGTGCTATGTGGTGCAGGTAAAGGGAAAGAAAAGCTCACCCAGCCTTGAGTGGAGAGCTTAGGTGGTGTTGTGTACATATGCGGCCGCTTGACCACCACGGCCAAGGAGTTCTCAGAGGGACTAGAGGGTTTACCCTATTTTTGCCGCTTAGGCCGGCGGGGTTGTATAATTTGAAACAATAGTGGCCATTTTGAGTTGTAAATAACTTGTAAATGTTTTGAATAGCTCATGAGCAGTTTATATACTTAATAAAATATATCATTCCCTCTTTATTATTTTTTCACCTTAACCTGTTAATAACACTTAGAACACGTTTTTAACCAAATGACTCGAGTAGCGGGTCAAATTTCTGGTTCACCGATCACCATAACTATTTTGGGGTAACCAGGGCGTTACAGATTCCCACTAAACCAGGTAGGAATGATTCCGAGGCCTAAGGTTTGAGTTCCCATGCTCAAAACATCACTTCGGCCACAAATGCCCTCAAGCGCCGCGGCCCCAACTCACTGAGTCGCGGCCCCCAGCCAAAACACAGGTGCCAACATCAAGCATCAGCACCAAGCGTTGCGGCACCACTATTCAAGCACCGCGGCCCCCAGACCCCTTCAGCAACCTTCACCTGCTTCATCGAGCCTGGGCCGCGGCGCCCAAGAACAGGGCCGCGACCCAACCTCGAACCAGCCATTTTTCCCCGATTTTCCACTTTTAAAACCTTCCAAAAACCTATCCAAACATTTCCAAATACAAAAATCAAAGTTCCCAAACATCCCCATGATCCAAAACCAACAAAACCCAAGTCTCAAATCAATCAAAAACTCATCAAAACACAAAATCCAATTCAAGCTTAAAAACTTTAAAAACTTAGAACTTAAAACTTGGATTACCTTCAATTGAGTTGTTTCCAACTAAATCCTTCCGCTAATAAGCGACTAATCTTCCCTAGGATCGCTATGCTGTGATCCTCGCTTGAATCTGAGTCTTAGAACTCAAGTTTCCTTTGAAAATGCGATCAAGAGACGAAAATGGAACTTAGAGCGAGAGAGAACTTACTGAACGTTCTTTTTATTTCTTAAAAGGTTACTTCAAGCTTAAGTTGCCTCAAACAATTCCTAACGCTCGGGGTCCCGAAAACATCCCCAGGGACAAAATAGTCAAAACCTCCAGAATTTTCCCCTGATCTTACTAACTCCTAATTTATCATCAAATATTTATTCCCATTACCCAATAACCCAGAAATGTGCTAGATACCCCTTGACTCACTCCGACTCAAGAATAAATCCTGTTGTGACTACTCCACTAGCTTACCTCCTAGGATCATCTCGTGCTGAGTAACCCTAGCAGAACCAAATAATAATAAAGCATTACACACATATCACATATATGCCAAATATGCCCGAAATGGCCAAAATATGAAAATCACCCAATTAATCATAAATGGGTTCACATGCATATTTAATACACCTAAATATGCATATTATCATTAAATAGCATAATAAATCAATTATGGCCCTCCCGGCCTCCTAATCAAGGTCCTAAACCTTATTAGGAAATTTGGGGCATTACAACATGAATATTGAATATGAGATTGATCAGAGCTTGTGTAAATGTGCATGATCATAATTATGCTGGTGATTGTTAAGTAAGCATGATGAATGCCCTACATTTGGATATTTGACATATGATATATGCCTGGTTGCATTACTTACTTGTGTATGGCACTGACCCATGAGTCAGAAATCGGCACGAGTCTTATGGTATTGGCTTAAGAGTCAAGAACCACATTGATGTGCTCAACACAAGCCGAAATGATTAGATCTAATCAACATAAGCATTGAATGAATCATCATGAGCATTAATGCTTGACCGACCTCAAGTTCGATGAAAACTAAAATCACTTGTCTAGTCTAAAGGCTAGTTACTTAGAGTCAGGGCCAAAAAGCTCATGTGACTGCAATGTCACATGGCTATGGGTGTTGAGCTCAAGTTCGTGACTCACTCATCAGTCACTTATCTGATTAGGGTGTTGAGCCCAAAGTGTGACTCACTCATTTGATTAGGGCTACAAGCCCCATCATGATTACCAGAATCTCAAAGTGTTAATCACTCATATGATTTGGGCTACAAGCCCCAGTATGATTACCAAAATCATAAAGTGATATTCACTCATCTGATTAGGGTACGAACCCCCAGTGCGTGACTTAATTGTCACTTATTTGAGTCACTTATTTTAGATGGACACATTGGCCATCTATTTTCATTATGACTTGATAGTCATCAATACAAAGGGCAGGGCCCATAAGTCATCTACACAAAGGGCAGAGCCCATAAGTTAGCTATACAAAGGGCAGGGCCCACAGTCATTATTTGGACTTATTTGCATGCATGAATAGGGCTATTATTTCTAGGCATGCCTATTATGATTTAGTAACATGTTATTATTGTTCATGATCATATTGAGTTTTCTTGTTGATCTTCGGCTCACGGGTGCTATGTGGTGCAGGTAAAGGAAAAAGAAAGCTGGACCATCCTTGAGTTGGAGAGCATAGGTGACGATGTGTACATATGCGGCTACTCGACCGCCACAGCCGAGGGTTTAAAGAGGAACTAGGGTTAAACCCTATTTTGCCACTTAGGTCGGCTGGTTGCAAATCTTTTATTGAAATTAGCCTTTAAATTATATTTTTGGGATCCCAATGTATATGGTAAACATTTTAGTGAAACGTTGTATCTTAACCAAAAAATTTAACCCTAAATCGTTAATCACATTTAGTCACATGATTATGGCCAAATGACTCGATTAACGAGTTTAGCACTGTTTAAAATGCACATCGTAACAGTCCCTGGGTAGTAGGGCGTTACATACCATTTCTCCAATCATACTCAATATGGGACATTTTATTCCCGACCAGCTGTTGTACAACCTAATTCAAGGCATCTATTTGAGCCTAAACATTGTCTGGTATAGCAGGGATAGGAGCGGTCGCTATAAGTGGGACGTGCTCATCGTGCATTTCCCTTCATCCATTAAGCATGTCCCTTAGGTCTTCATCCTTTCGCCTCTACTCGCTTGTACCTAGTCGGTCAAAGATGTTGGGGTGTCTAGGTTGCCCCCCACCATTATGGCATGCTGGTCGGTTGTCCATTGGAGGAGGGTTTTGCTGTCCATTCCTTTCCTCCTGTTGTCGACCAGCGTTTCTCCTATTATAACTTGAGTCCCCCTCGTTGTAATTATGGTCGTCTCTATATTGCGACTTGTGCGTTCGCGATCGACTGTATGCATTGTCCCCCTCTCTTCTCCCTAGTCTGTCTCGGTAAATAAAAGGAGGCTTGCATTGGTCGTTGGGTCCCTGGACATTGCTCTGTTGTGGGGGATCCTGGACCACTGAGCCTAAGTCTGTCTGCCTCCTACTTCCTGAGGGACACTGTCCCCTACCAGGAAGGTTTTGTTCACCTACCGCTTGATGTCTAGGGCTTCTGGGACGCTGCTCATCCCTATTCTATCTATGTCGCTGTGTATTACCTCGATCAACATGAGAGGGTTGACGCTGCTCGCTATTTCTAGCACGATTCTGAGGTTGCCTTTTCTGCTGAGCAGCTAGATGTTGTTATGGCCATTGTGGGCTCCTTGGGTCTTGTGGATTTGGAGGACATTAGTGGTGCTCTGATCGCAGGTTTTGAAGAGGATGAGTGATGGACCCAAAACGGCTATGTTTTAAAAATGTATAACTCGCAAGCGCACGAATCGTATATGAAATATAGTGTTCGTGTAAGCACGAGATCGAACCTAAAGGAGTTGTCTAAAATAAAAAAGAAAATTATTTTAAACCAAAATTAATAAATTTTGACCAAGCTCCAAAGATTGATGAGATTTAATGTCATGAACATAAAATAAAAGATTTAAAATAAAGCTATTTAAGAGAATGCAAATAAACCAATAATGATTTGAAAATAAGTGTTAAAAGGAAAGATTATTAAGATAGTAGAATCCACAAAATGTAAGTTTAATAATACTTATTAGTATATTGATTCCCAAGTTTTAGTGATAGTTAAAATAAGTCAAACTATAATTTTCCAAATAGATTTATAATTTTAAGTACAAACTATTTCTAAAAGATAGGATTTTGCTTCACTTTTCAAAAAAGTATAATTTCAAAGTATTTAATGTGAATCAACCTAATGAAACAAAAAAAAATCAAATAACATTATTTATAAGGCAAAACATAGTATTTTTGTTCTAAGCATTGGATGTGTACAATTTAATGACACATCTTACCCAAACAATATTATGTTTTGCAAAATGAAGAACAAAGTGCAATATTATCTAATAATCCAAAATATGAGATATTAAATATGAAAGACATATATGAAGAAGAAAAATCCATAAACTTTGTTCCATTACAAGGGAAATCAGCATACAACATAAATATTATCTAGTTACAAGTTGCTTCATCATGATCTTAATATTCTTATGAAAAAGATTAGAAGTACATAACTAGAATAGAAATTACAAAATAAATAAAATACATACTTGAAAATGCTCTTGAAAAACACCAAAATGGAATAGAGAAAATGGCAGAAAGAAGATGGTAACCAAAAATTAAGCACCCTAAAATGGTCTTGAAATTCCCTATTTATAGCCAAAATGAGAGCATTAAAATAATCAACTTAAATTAATTAAACAAAGTAGATATGGCATGTAGAGGTAAATTTTAGGGTGTAATGATGATTTTGGGGTAAAATTTGTGGAAAAATTTGGGTAAAAAGTTGGCATTTTTGGGCAAAGGGGACAAGGAGACAATTGGTGTATTTGATGGGCTCAAGAAGAACAAGGGAAAAAGTGGCTTGGTGGGCTGGCAGGTGGTTGGGAAGTGGTTTAGGCAGCTGGGCCAGGGGCAAATGGGGCTTGGGCGTGGCAAGGAAGGAGGCTTGGCTGGGCAGTTATGGGCCTAAATAGAGGGGCAGGCCCACGATGGACTGGTTGGGTGACTTCGGGCCTGGCCTGGGCTCGGTTGGCAGGTGGCTGGCGGCCCAGATGGCTGGGGGGGGGCTTCGGCTGGTGCTGGGACCAAGGGAGGCACGGGCCTGTGGGCAGGTGGGCCCAAAGGTTGGGAGAGGCAGCTAGGCCGTGGGGTGCTGGTAGCTGCAGGCCTAACTTTTCAAAAATGTCATTCTTTTTTTCCTTTCTTTTTTAGCTTTCTATCCTTGTTTTTCAAACACAAAAATACACCAAATTCCCTAACAAACTTAACATAAAATAAATCATAATAAAATATTTTCACTATAAAATAAATCAAGTTAATTCTTTGAAAATATTAATTATAACTTAATTTATATTTAACATTTAAGTTCAATAATACAACATTTTTTTTACCTCAAACTAAATAATAATAATTCAACTAATTAACTACAACATTTTACAACAAAATAACTATAAAAACACATAAAAATATAGAAAATCAAAATAAACCCAATAAATTAAAAATTATTTAAAAACTTAACAAATCAATTAAAAACTCTAGAACTAAGCAACAATTAGCAAATAAAATATGGTAAAATAACTCTATTTTGTAGAGTTATCAATGAGGATTCGATGGTAGGTCGGGGTGAGAGTTTGGTGCAGGTGGTTGTCCACAAGCCTATTGAATTGCCGCCTTTAAAGTCGTTGTCGCGTCTCTTTGACGACGATCCATGTCCGCTTGTCTTTCGTTCAATTCTCGACGTTGTCGGTCGATCTCCATTTGCTACATCACCATAGTTTCAGCCATATTCTTTTGGTTACCTTTTAATGTAGCTAACTCAACTTGCAATACTGCCAGAGTTGTTCGCAAGGTTCCAGCGTCCATCTCCTCCTCTTTCAATTCCACATGTGGTTCATCCTCCGCTGTGCCTGGTGGAGGAGATGGATTTGGTACATTTTCTGACGCTTGTCCAGCTTGACCCATCCTCCTTGTGCTCTTAGCCATTGTTTCCTAGATATCCTTGGGTTTAACTCTCAATGAAAGCACCAAAATGTTGACCCTCGATTTGGTCAATGACATGGTGTCACAAAAAACAATATGAACTAGAGAACTGAATGCAAGAATATAAACGACACAAGGATTTTATAGTGGTTCGGTCCCAAAGATTGGTAATAACCTACGTCCACTTGGTATTTTTATTGATGTAAAAACCCAAAACTTGAGATCAACGAACAATGGTTCATTGAGTTTCACAAGTCTTGAAGCTTGACACAAGTGCTGCGTATAAAAGCACTATTTATCTCTAAATACAAAATATTGTGCCTGAAATAAATGAACCCTATGAGTCCTATTTATAGACAAATGGATGTACACATGGGCTTATGGTCGTATGCCTCTGCACCCCTTCTTTTCTTGATGCTCAGCATATTCCTTGCGCCTATCGAGCAACTTAATTTCCTCTTAACACTCTGGTCGTCGATCGACCAGGCCTTCGTTAATAATAACCACGTGCCGCTCATGTGCCTCTTCAACATGCCACGGCATCATGCAAATTGATGGACCCAAAATGAGTATGTTTTAAATATTTATATCGCAAGCGCACGAATCGTTCATATAGAATAGTGATCGTGTAAGCAAGGATGTCGAACCCAAATGAGTTGTCTAAAATCAAAAGAAAACTATTTTAAACCAAAATTAATAAATTCTAACCTAGCTCCAAAGATTGATGAGAATTTGTGACAAGAAAATCAAATAAGAGACAATAATAAAGAAATTAAAGACAATATATAAACATAAATTAATAGTAGAAATCAAGATGGTAAAAGAAGATTATTAAGGTATTAGAATCCACAAAATATAAGTTCAATAATATTTATAAGTACATTGATTCCCAAGTTTTAGTGATAGTTAAAATAAATCAAACTATCATTTTCCAAATAGATTTATAATTTTAAGCACAAATTACTTCTAAAAAGATAAGATTTTTCTTCACTTTTCAAAAAGTATAATTTTAAAGTATTTAATGTGAATCAACCTAATGAAACAACAAAAAATCAAATAACATTATTTATAAGGTAAAACATAATATTTTTGTTCTAAGCATTGGATGTGTACAATTTAATAACACATTTTACACAAAGAATATTATGTTTTGCACTAATGAAGATGATAACTCTTGAATAAAGAGTTATTTCATGTGCTTTTGAACTTATAATTGTGAAAAAAATCATGGGTGATGTTAGTTTATTTTTAGTTCTTGTAGCTAACCTTGATGTTTTCATTATCTTAATTAAGTGTAATTATTTTTTAGTTTTTAATAGCTATTGGGTTAAAGATAATGATTTCATGGATAAATGTTTGCACAAAGTAATGAGCTAACATATGAATCTATTGTGGTGAAATTATGTTGTTGATGGCTGAATATTCAAGTTTGCTGCAGCAAACCTGAAGCATTTTGATCAGGCATATTTTGGGGCACATGGTACGTGTGGCAGTCAATGGGTGAGCTGACATTTTGGCTGAGGTGGCAAGGGCAGAAGGACTATTCAGCATATTGGAGAAAAAGACAAAAAATCAGAGGAAATGAGGACTACATGTTTTGGGAGAAAAAGGGGCATTAGGGTACTTTTGGAAAAAAGAGGAGAAAACCTAATATATACAAAAAGAGGTTCTAGCCGTGGAGGTGAAGTAGCAGCCATTTTTGGAAAAGAAAACCAGAAAAAAAAAAAAAAGAGGAGAAAAAACTCAGAATATCAACAAGGAAGAATGAGGACAAACAAAGAAAGCTCAAGCATCATTTTGGATTTGTTCTTTCTTCTTTTCCTAAACTTTATTTTATTAATTTCTGAGTTGGATTCTAAATCTGAATATTATGGGCTATTTTGATTGTGGATTAATGTTTATGAACTCAGCCATGAACTAATTTTTAAGTAGCTTGAATTGTTGATGAACCCTATGTTATAGTCTATAAATTTCTTGCACTTTATTTTAGTAAAATCTCCTTTGTTCATTCAAGTGTGCTTATATTAATTTCTTGTTGTTGTTTGGCCAGCAATGGCAAGTTATTTAATTATGTTTAATGCTAGAAAGATTAAATGTAATGGGAAGAACTTGGATGACACAAGTCATAATCTAGGTTATGTTATGTTAGTAAGTAACATAGGGATATATTATTTGCCTTATGTAACTTTTGAGAATTAAACTTTGATTTGCATTCTTAAATCTGATTTTGCATAGGAATGTGTTTAATTAGGTAGAAGAATTAATTTCATAAAATTTGGGAAAGTTTTATGAGTGTTTAAATGAATTCTTATTAACCTGTGAGTTTTGCTAGAATATTGCTGCAGCAATCTGTCCGCAATTTGTTCAAGATGAATAATATAGGGGAATTCAATAATTCAAGTCCATTTTGCAATCTATATATTTCTCTCAATTTTCTTGTTCAGTTCAGTTTTTGATTTCAGTATTTCCATTTTTTTAATATTTTGTTTGGCCTATAAACAACCTACTTGATTTTTAATTTCTTAAAATTGTTTAGTAATTGTTTTGCTTATTTTTTTTTCTAATTTGCAATCCCTGTGGAGACGATTTACTTATCATTATATTACTTGTGTAATTGCGTGCACTTGCGTATTTAAAATCAAATATTAAATTGATCGCAACAGAAGAACAAAGTGTAAATATGTGCTAACAATAAAAAATACATTATTTTTAAGATGAAAGAAGATATTTGAAAAAGAAAAATCCATAAACTTTGTTGCACAAAATGAGAAATCAACATACAAAATAAATACTATCTAGTTACATATTGTTTCATCATCATCTTAATAATCTTAAAAAGATTAGAAACTCATAACTAGAATAGAAAATACAAACAAAAAAATTACAAACATAACTTAGGAAAATTTGGAGGAAAACCCCCAAATTGTTCCTCTAAAAATACATAGAAAATTAACCAAAAAGAAGATGAAGATGAAGAAAATAGAGAGGTTTGAAAGTGTAGAAACTTTGTGGTATGACCTCTCCTCCAATGAGCCCCCCAAATGGGCTTAAAAATTCCCTATTTATAGCCAAAATGAAATTAAAATAATCAATTTAAATTAATTAAATTAATAATAATATGCAAATAGGGGTAAATTGTAGGGTGTAATGATAATTTTTTGGTAAAATGTGTAGAAAGTGGGGTAAAAATGTGGCATTTTTAGACAAAGGGGACAAAGGTGCTTTTGTTGGGCTCAAAATAGGGGAAAAGTTGCCTGGTGGCAGGCTTTTTTGTGCTGGGGCGAAGGTTGATGGCTGTTGCTGAAGGAAGTGCACGGTTGGGGCACTTGGCTTGGTCTTGCTGATGGTTCGGTTGGAGGCAGGCGTTGGGTTGACTTTGGCTGGAGAGAAGTGCTGGCGCGGATTGGGCTGGAGGAAGAAGGCAGGCCTTCAGGTGGCAGCTGGGTTCGGCTGTGGGCCTGGCAAGGGCGACCGTGGGCTTGGGCAGTTGGGCCAGGCGGCTGAAGTGGTGGTGTTTTCAGTAATACCATATTTTCCTTTCTTTTCTTGTTTATCTTGTCTTTCCTCTTCTTTCCAAATAAACAAAATGCAACCTTGTTTTCTACAAAATAATCATAAACTAAATTAAAATTAAATATTTTCATTAATAAAATATACCATATAACTTCCATTAAAATATTAATTAAAATTTAATTTACATAACATTTAATTTCAATAAAATCATATTTTTAGCATTCAAACTAACAATACTAATTTTAAATAATTAAATTACAACATAAAACAATAAAATATCTATAAAAACATATAAAAATCTAGAAAATTACAATAAGACTAATAAATGCAAAATTTCCTAAAAACTTAATAAATTACTTAAAAACTCAAAGACTAAGCAACAATTAGTATAAAAAATGTGGTACAATAACTCTATTTTGTAGAGTTATCACAAATATTTTGGGAAACAAAATAAATGAGCGCTCATATTTGTGATTAAGTTCATGTATTTATCATTTACAAGGGACTTAGTGGGAGTTAAGGATAAAATACAAACGAGGGGTAAAACGGTAATTTGCACCCATCTCGTTAGTAAGTCATCGATAGATGATTGACTGACTGTAACAGTTATAACAATGGATAACGTATTTGTGGTTTGTAAAATATGTTCTATCAATTCAAGAGTTCAATTCTGAATCTATAGTTGTGTCATGATGAATTAATAAATTGTGAGATAATTTATTTAATAAAAAACTCATGAGAATTTATTGAAGCTTGTATTCATGGATTAATGGTCCCCATGTCTTCTCTTATCAAATCAAGTTTAATAGTCTCAAACAATTGATTTAATTATCAATTAGAAATATCAAATTGACTAGGTCAATTTAGTGATATTTACATGTAACAATAATTTAAGAATAAAAGATAATCTTTAGGCAAATTTATTAATATTGATAAATTGGTGTCAATATAAATAAATAATATTAAATCAAGTTTCAAATTATAATTAGTTAATTTGAATAAGGATTTATTTATTTATTTAATTAATTGAAAGATAAATAAATTAAAAGATTTTGAATATAGACCCAATTGATATTTAAATTCAAAATAAAGAGTTTAGGCCCAAGTCCATTTGTAGGAGTCCAAAGCTTTGATTTTTTTTGTTTATTATTTCAATTAATTTAAATTTAAATATAGCCCATTAATTTGCCTATACAAAGAGTGTGATGTCTAGGGTTTTATAAGTAAGTTTGAATTGATTCATTTAGGTAAGTAAAAACCTAGACAATCTAATTCTCTTCTTGGTTGCTCATTCTCTTGTTATTCCCTCTTTAATTATATTTTATGTGTTGAGAAATTGCCCACTCTTTGTTAGACTTGATTTAGAGATAGACTTGGAAAAATTTGGCACAATCTAGCGGTTTAGATTCTTGACAATACCTTGCTCCCTCCAAGAATCAAAGGTTATAGAATCTTAAGGAATGAGTCATTGTTTTGCTACGTATTTGTAAGTTTCTATTTTTTTGTGTTTGTTTATAATTTACAAATCTGATGTTCATATGTCTTCCATGATATTCTATATTTCTATTATGTTTTTGAAAAAATAATAGGGAGCATGCATCTAGATTTAAATTTCAAGATGCTACAAAACTAACAAAAAAAATTATTATAATTTAAATTTTATTTTGTTTTGGTGTAAAGATGATACTATTTTTTTGAGAGAGTAATGATGATACTATTTGATCTTATAAACTATGAACATTTGAATCATGCAAAAAAAAAAAAATACTTACTATTTATATATTATTATTTTTTAATATTTATGCAATTTTTATTATATATTTATTTTAATAATTTAAAATTTTATAACTTATTCTGATTCAATTTTTTTTTAATTACTTAATTTGTTTGTATTCGTTATCGTTGACATTGTTTTTCATCAAATTTTTTTAAAAAAACTTTAAACTAATCAAGACAAAGATATTTTACGTGGTTTGGCTGTTAACTAACCCTAGTCAACTAATCAATATATTAGATAAGAACTCACAAAGTTCAAGTTCTGTTAGGGTTTTCAATTTGGTAGCGTTTTGACTTGCTGAAATTGTTATATGTTTACAATGACTGCTACAACCTTATTTATAGGCGATTGTGAGAAATTAGTCTTCTTTGTTAGAGTTAATCACACTATTTTTCCTAATTACATATAGTAAACATGGTTTTACATAGAAAAAAAGTAGGAAAAATGCATTATGTACACAAAGTCTGCAGGAATTCCAATGTCCAGCAATGATGATGGCTTACTCATGTCTCCGAGTAGCCATAACTTGGTTTGCTCAGATGATAAAGTTTGTACGTTATACGGCCATGCTTCGAGAATTGGCAAAATGTGGTAGGTTGTATGAAGCCGACAACCAATCTTCTCCTACAACCACTAGGTTGGCAGTGGTAGTGTCGACAAAAAGTTGCTCCTTCTAGAGAGAAAAAAAATGCATTTTCTAGAGAGAAAAACTCCTCCTTCTTTCTAGAAAATTTATCTCTTCCTTTCTTTTTTATCATTTTTTTTCCATATTGTACATATAGTGGTTGATGTTTGTCTGATAATCGTCGATGAGTATCTGCCCTAATTTTCGTGCTCAGTGACAATTTATCTTTTGTTCTTTTCTGAAAGAATATGTCTAAAAGGGTGGCCAGGGTAGCAGCGCGTCACGACAAGTTGGTTGATCCGTAACCCCAAGTTTTTTAAATCGGCTACTATGTGGCATAAGGACTTCAATTCTGACACAAGCAAGATAATATGTGATTAAGATTTGTGGATTGAAAGGGGTTTTTCTGGGTTCTCAACATTAGTGACATGCTATACGATGTTTCTCATAGTGGTAGGGGTTTTGGGAACTCTCCTATGTCTTTTTGGTTCTTGTTACATCTTCTGGAGGGGTTGAATATGGATCTCCAGTGGAAACGAGTTAGGGCTAGTTTGGTATAGTTGTGTTGTGGAAACAAACAGTTGTAGCTGTGATGTGGGGAAAAACATCTGCAGCTGTGCTATTGGGAAAAATTGTTGAGAGTTTGGTAAATTACAGATTTTAAAGTGTTGTGAGTTGCAAAAACTGTATTAGAGTATTTGGTAAACTATATATATGATTAGAGTGTTCTTAAATATTAAAATACAAAAATAGATTTTCTATTTATTTTATTAAAACAAATTCACATATACTAAACATACTCAATATAAATATTGTATTTATTTCAACATGTTAAAATTATAATTATTTTTTATTTTCTTTTTCTAAAACATGAAATTGATGTGTTTGATAAATTATAATGTAAAAATACTATAAGATACAAAAATATTATTATAGTGTATAATAAACTCGGTTTGTTAATATAAAATTACTAAAACAAAAAATATTTAAGATTTAAATATTATTTATTTTGAATAATATATAATAAAAAGTAAATATATTTAGATAAAACAATATTTTATATTAGGCTACCTAGATGGTGCTTAGAGTGGGCTTTTGTCCGCACTGAAAGTTTTTTTCTTAAAAAAATTTATTATTATTTATACAATTTAGTCATTCTTCATATAAAATTTGACACGCCCTCTAAATTTTATAATTTTATCTTTCTTTTTATGTAAATATTAACAATTATGCCATCTAAATTTTAAATTTACTACTTTTTTATGTATATTTTAATATGATTGTCCTTACTATTTTTTTTTAATTATTACCTCTGTGAACAAAATTTTTGGGTTCGCTATTGCATTTATGTTTTTTTTCTTCATAAAACTAATTTTACAAAAGCTAAAATTTGCTTTATGAATATTTATCAAATACTTTTATTACACAATATTTTTCAAAAATAAGCTTTTGGCTCTCTTTAATTTTGATCAGGTGTTTTGTTATTTAATTTTGGTAAAGTATTTCTTTTAGATAATATTATTGAGTAGTTCTTCGGTGCACCTAAAAAAAGGGCACACCAGTGCACCCATCTAGTTTTTGACTCAGAAAGTATTTTTGATGTAATATTTTTATGGCCGTATATATTATAGTTATTTAGAGCTTCTTGCAAATTTTTGAGAAATTCAAATAATTTATAGTGTATGTACGTCCTGGTTTTCCCACGGGCTGTTTAGCAGGACGAGCCTCGGACTAAACATGATTTAGTTCGAGGCTCCCACAGGCCAGAGGCTCTATTTCCAGGACGGGCCATTTCTAGCTCGAGGGGGTCCTGTTTCCAGCTCGCACTTGTTGCACCAGGAGCTGGGAATAACATCCGGCGACCACGGACGGATGAGCTCGGGTTATGAATTGCTCCAGTAACGAGCTTCTCAGGAAGCTCTGACCCTGTGGGAAGTCAACACGCAAGATAAACGTGCATATTCCTGCCATCACGTGTCCGATATCCCCCTGACTTCTCGGACACGCAGCAGGAACGTGCGTATTCAGACACCCACGGACGAGTTGGGCCGTGCGGCCCATTATCTCCTTCCATACTGATTAGACCACACTTGTGTGTCAGGTTTAGGAGTTAATCATGAATATCACAGGCTTGATGTGACAAATGGTAAGGTCACGGGATGACCTCCCTACCAACTTCCAGGTGCCTTCTCCTATAAATATGGAGACCCTGGGAGTTGATAGGGGTTGGAAAAAATAGTCTTTGAAGAACTATACACTTTGTAAACCAATTACCCAGAGAATATCAATAATATTGACTAGTGGAGTAGAATGATTTTAACCTTCGAACCACTTAAAAACGTGTCTCGAGTCACCTAGTTCTTTCCCCAAAGATTTCCTATCTGTGACGGTTCTACTTTTAGTACTAATCTCTTTCTCTTATTCTCTTAATTATATGTTGCCGAAGAACTGCGTCAACAGTTTGGTGCTTTCATTGAGAGCAAGTCCGATTAGTATTACCACAAACATACAACTATGGTGACCACTCGATCCAAACATGGCAACGAGGGAGAACAGCATGATGGGCAGGAGGCCCGCTATGTTACCCTCCCTGATGAGCAAGTTCCTGAAGTCCAGCAGAGGCCAGGAAAGCAGCCGGCGGGCCAAGACGACACTGGTAGTTCAGCGTCCCGACCGCCTAATCCGAATCCATGTCATTACACTGCGGTGGAGATGGAGAATGCTCAGCTGAGGAGCCAGCTAGCAGCAGCTGGTCAGCAAATCCAGGATATTCTGAGTCGACTACCCCCTCTCACAACCAACGGTAACGTTGGAGAGAGGCAAGGTGAGGCTCCTAAGTCTCACCGGAGTAATCGATCCAGGCATAGCCGTTCGGGTAGACTCCCTGCAGCCAACTCCACCCCTTCACCGCACCGTCAAGAGGCGAACTTCAGGGAAATGCCTCGGACCGAACAGCAGCAGTACAGCCGTTCGGTTAGGACGTCAACCCCTAGCTCTCAGCCTTCCTCGAGGGCGCCCGGAAGAGATCGAGGAAATTCCCAGAGAAGGGCCGAGGAGATCCGGAGACGTCAGCCCTTCCTCGAAGAACGTCCAGTTCCTCGTCCAGCGCGGAACCAGCAAGCTGGCAGGGCCGAGAGGCCCCCACCAAATTTAGTCCGTCCGGACGGCACTAGGATCGCCTCTCCGGTCAGGCATCCTCCTTCTCCCATCAGATACCCGTCTCCTCAGCCCGTCCGAGACATCCCGACCTACGGAAATAGTAGGAGAGACCCGCCATCGGCCGGGCCTTCCCGGCGCAGCGGGGTGCCGGGGGAAGGATCAGGTCGGAGCCGCTAAAGACGCACCTCGAGCCTGTCCAGCAGGAGTCACTGGACCGGTAGTGCACGGAGTGACCTTTCGGGAGGAGACCTGCGACAGCGACTAAGTTCAGCACAAAGTCACCATACTGCCCAGGGAGGCGACCTTCGAGATCGCCTCAACTCTCACAGAGAGGATCGAGTTAGGGATGGTAGCCAGGCCCGCTCAGTGGGGGTCCGATCCGAAGTACGTAACGGCGGGAATGCCCCAAATGACCTATCTCAAGATAGGAGGGGCAACAACCCGCCTAATATGTACAACGGGTCCGGAGCTGGTGAACAGCCCCGGAATAACCCAGGATCTCAGGACAAGACCCTAGAGCGCTTAACTCAAATGGAGGAGCTGATGAAGAAGCTCCTATCGGAAAAAGAAAAAGACGAATATGATTCAGGGGATGAGATGGAACTCTTCGCCCCCAATATAGCAGCAATGGCATACCCTTCTGGCTTTCGTATGCCCCACTTGTCAAAGTTCAACGGGGATGGAGACCCGTCTGACCACTTAGGGATGTTCAACACCCTAATGATGGCTCATAACATCGGGCTAGAGCTTCGTTGCTTGATCTTTCCTTCCACCCTAACTGGACCTGCCAGGCAGTGGTTCAAACAAAGTAAAAGGCAGTCAATCAGCTCCTGGAAGACCTTTTCGGCTGACTTCAAGAGGGCATTCCGCGCCTCTCAGGCCGCCCGAGTCCAGGCCGATTCCCTAGCTAACGTGAGACAGCAACCTGGAGAGACGCTAAAAGCCTACTTGAGCAGATTTGCAAATATCGCTGCTCGAGCCAGAGACGCCAACGACAGCTCCAAACTCATGCCTATGAGGACCGGGATCCTAGTAGGCGAAGATCTGTGGAAGGATATTCAAAGGAGGGGGGTCAGTTCGGTTAGTGAATTCCTTAACAGAGCCCAAGAGTGGATAAACTTGGAAGAAGCTGAAGCTTCAGCCGCGGGGACCAGCCAGGTCCTCGAGAAGCCCGCTGGAACGAGAACAGAGATCGTAGTGGCGACTCCCGACGTCGCGCAGAGTAACCAGACCGGTGGCGGCAAAAGAAAAGGAAATGGTGAAAACAGCCAGCATGGTCAAAAGAAGAATAAGTCCGCGGATAAATCCAAGCCCGTGTTCACAACGTATACCGAGCTCACCCAGACCAGAGAGAATAGTTTCCTGGCCAACGTTACGCGAGTCCCCTGGAAAAGGCCGGAGCCAATAAAACACCCCAAGGGAAAGATAGACGCTTCCAAATTCTGCCGTTTTCATAACGACGTCGGGCACAATACCGACGACTGCAGGCACCTCAAAGATGAAATCGAGACTCTCATCCGAGCAGGTCCGTTAGCGCAATACTCGCGGAACAGGGTCCCGACAAGTCGACCCGCTCCGGAGATCCCAGCCAGTCAACCTGGACCTCGGGTAGATCAGGACGTCCTTCCCCCCGTGGTCGAGGGAGAGATTTCCACCATCTCTGGAGGACCACACATGGCTGGCACGAGCAAAGGCGCCCAGAAGAGGTATGTGAATGAGTTGAAGGCCCACAGTGGAGCGGAGTTCGTCCCGGAACAGCGTCAATCAAAACAACAAAGATTAGAGAAACAACCGATCACTTTCACAGAGGAAGACGCGAGCCATGTCCAATTCCCTCATAACGATCCCTTGGTCGTAGCAGTCCAGCTCGCCAACCAGAGAGTAAGGAGAGTGTTAGTGGACAATGGGAGCTCGGTGAACCTCCTATTCCGGTCCACCTTAGAAAAAATGGGTCTGACCGTCTCCGAGCTGAAGGCAACCTCGATGATGCTATATGGTTTTTCAGGAGAAGGGTCAGCAGCGATAGGAACGATTGAGCTGGTGATCACCCTAGGAGACGAGTCCCGAACAGTGTCCAAACTACTCGAATTCGTAGTCATTGACTGCTCCGCTGCCTACAATGCAATTTTGGGCCGACCTACGCTCGTTGCTTTCGAAGCTATCACGTCCGTCCGGCACCTCGCCATGAAGTTCCCTACTTCAACAGGGGTCTGTACTATCAAGGGCGATCAGCTCGCTGCCAGGGAATGCTACAACATTTCCATGAAGGGAAAATCTAAACCCGGGCAGGTGACAATGGCCATTCAGGATGAAGAGGAATCTCAGGGACCCAAGGCGGCTCCTGTTTGGCTAAGGTAAAATCCGAACTGTCTACGTTTGGGCAAGGGTCGATCAAACAGATACCTCGGGAGCAGAACGCCAACGCAGATGCTCTCGCCAAGCTCGCCACCTCGGGAGAGACAGAAACCCTGGGGTTGGTGCCAGTTGAGTTCTTGGAGAAACCCAGCATAGACGAAGATCGAGCAGATATTGAAATGATTGACATCAGGCCGACCTGGATGACTCCCATTGTTGAGTACCTCGTCGAGGGCAAGTTACCCGAAGGGCGCAACGACGCACGACGAGTCCTTTATCAAGCTCCGAGGTATACGCTAGTCGAGGGGGTGTTGTACCGACGTGGGCATTCCTTACCTCTCCTCTGGTGCGTTCTTCCAAGTGAAGCGAAGGCCATCCTGCAAGAAGTTCATGACGGATTCTGCGGAGATCACACTGGGGGGCAAAGCCTGGCCTTGAAGATCCTTCGGCAGGGTTATTACTGGCCGACTCTGTCCAAAGACTCGATCTCATATGTAAAAAAGTGCGACAAGTGTCAGCGGTTCGCCGCAGTTGCACGAGCTCCTCCGACCGAGCTAAAAATGATTTCGTCTCCCTGGCCCTTCGCCATTTGGGGGATAGATCTAATAGGCGCCCTGCCCACCGGAAAAGGCGGGGTCCGTTACGCCGTGGTAGCCATTGACTACTTCACCAAGTGGGCCGAAGCAGAGCCATTGGCGACAATAACATCGAAAAAGGTGCTAGACTTCGTGGTTAAAAGCATCATATGTCGATTTGGCCTACCCAAAAAGATCGTCTCCGACAATGGCACTCAATTTGACAGCGATCTGTTCACCGAATTTTGCGAAAGGCACAGAATTGTGAAAAGCTTCTCGTCCGTGGCCTATCCCCAGGCGAACGGCCAGGTCGAGGCTGTCAATAAAACTCTGAAGGCAAGCCTCAAGAAGAGGCTAGATGAGGCAAAGGGGATCTGGCCAGAAAAGCTCCCCCAAGTTCTGTGGGCCTATAGGACCTCACATCGGACTCCCACGGGTCACACTCCTTTCTCCCTAGCCTTTGGAAGTGAAGCAGTCCTCCCCGTGGAGGTGAAGGTCCTGTCACACAGGGTCCGGTCCTACGACCAAAACGGGAACCACGAGCTCCTGTGCCACTCCTTAGACTTAGTGGATGAAAGGCGAGAGGATTCACAACTCCAGCTCGCCCATTATCAACAGAAAATCACTCGCTACTTCAACACTAAGGTCAAAAGACGTGCCTTTAGCGTCGGTGATTTGGTCTTGAGGAGAGTTTTCCTGGCCGGGAAAGATCCCAAAGATGGGGTTTTGGGACCAAGCTGGGAAGGACCATACCAGGTCATCGAAGTCATCAAAGAGGGAACTTATAAGTTAGCTCGACTTGGTGGAGGGGCGGTCCCGCGGACTTGGAATGCTATCCACCTAAAGAAATATTATCAATGAGCCATTTGTAAGGCCTAGAAGGTCACCTTCCATGTATAAATAAAAATCAAATGTTTCTCGTTATTTGCAAGTGTAATTTTAAAGTAACAACGAAAGACCCTTTCCCAGTTACTTGGGGGGCATATGGTACCTGGATATAACCAGGTCTCCTTAACGACTTAGGTGTTAATTTTTATCTACGGATAAGAGTTATCACAAACTAAGTCCTATCCTGGTCTTAACCAGGTCACAAAACTTAGAAGTTAACTGAAATTTGTTGACCGTGGTTCTTCTTTAAAGAGCCCGGGATACGGATAAAGTCGACACGAACTAAGTTTTTCAAAATAAGTTCCTGGTCTTAACCAGGTCCCAAAACTTAGAAGTAGTTAACTAAAATTTGTTGACCATGGTTCTTCTTTAAAGAGCCCGGGATACGGATAAAAGTTGACGCGAACTAAGTTTTTCAAAATAAGTTCCTGGTCTTAACCAGGTCACAAAACTTAGAAGTTAACTGAAATTTGTTGACCGTGGTTCTTCTTTAAAGAGCCCGGGATACGGATAAAGTCGACACGAACTAAGTTTTTCAAAATAAGTTCCTGGTATTAACCAGGTCCCAAAACTTAGAAGTAGTTAACTAAAATTTGTTGACCGTGGTTCTTCTTTAAAGAGCCCGGGATACGGATAAAAGTTGACGCGAACTAAGTTTTTCAAAATAAGTTCCTGGTCTTAACCAGGTCACAAAACTTAGAAGTTAACTAAAATTTGTTGACCGTGGTTCTTCTTTAAAGAGCCCGGGATACGGATAAAGTTAACTCGAACTAAGTTCATAAAAATAAAGAGATGAATTGTAACCAAATGCATAAAAATATATATATGTCAAACTGGCTGAGCAAATTGTCTCGAGGCGGAAACGCCTCACATAAAAAAGAGAATTACAATAGAAAGAGTTCAAAATACTTAAACGAGAAGTGTCCTAAGCCCCATCAGTTGGCCCTTTGGAGGTCGCGGTCTCATCCTGCTCTGCCGCGGCAGAGGCCTCTCCAGTCTCCGATGGAGGAACCTCCTTATTCAGGCGGGCTTGAAGCTGCGGCAACAAGAATGCCCAGAGGTCCGGCGGCATGAAAGAAAAGTCCGCGTCCGGATTGTGGGACCAGCAGTGATAGAATAGGTCTTGTAAGGACTGCTTTGATACGACCCGCTCGTCTTTCAGGGCGGCCTGGGAGGCCTGGGCTTCGGCCTTCGCCGCCTCAAGATCTGTCCGCGAGGCAGCTAGGGAGTTTTTAAGCTCTTGGTTCTCGGAGCGGATCTTCTCTAGCTCGGATGCGGCCAGGGAGTTTTTAAGCTCTTGGTTCTCGGAGCGGATCTTCTCTAGCTCGGCTTTAGAGGCCGCCAGAGCGTCTCTCGCCTCCTGAGACTCCTGGAGGGCGGTCTGGCGATCAGCTTCCAAACCCTCGAGCTGGGCCTTGGTCCTAACAATGCCTCTGTAGGCGGCAGCAATGCCCTGCAAGAAAAGAATGATAAATTAACAAACTGGAAGGAAAATGGCGGCGTGTGAGTGTTAAAGCCTTAAAAGAAGGGGGCACTTTACCGTTAAGGTCATGTCCATCGCAGACTCTACAACTCGGACCGGGCTCGTTGTTTCGATGGCCCGGAGCTCCTTCTCCCTGATATTGTAGAAATGGTTGACGGCGTAGCTAGCCGACTCATACACCGTACCCCGGAGTGCTTCGGGCATCTTCTCCAGAGCCCGGGGGTCGACCGAGATACGCACATCCGGGGCTGCCGCCGCCAGATTCCCGACCTCTATTACCCCGTCCTGGGCGGCTAGTGGAGATCGTTGGGGTGGCGGGTGCATGAGCCCTGTCCTGGCAACAGGGAGGTTCGCCCCCGCGACCTGGGCTGGCGGGGCTTTCTCCTTCTCCTTAGCCGGGGATTTGGTGGAGGTCCCGGCCGAGCTCTTGGACTCGCGGAGCCTCTTTAACCTCGGCCCTACTGGGGGATTCCCACCGAACACAACGCCCCGCAGACTATTCCCGGGCTGAGACATCTCTTCTGCCAAGAACAAAAAACATGGTTATTACAAGGTAGCAATCATGCAGAAATAAAGACAAAAGGTCCAAAGGCAATAAGAAAGCAAATACTAAGGGAGCCCTACCCCCCGAGCTGGAAGAGCCTAGGACGATTATCTCGCGAATTGGCGAAGGTTCTAGGTCCGATTCTGACTCGGGGCTGGACTCTTCTACGTACTGCCTAATCCCCGGAGCATAGATGCCCCTCTGGAGCGCAGGCCACGTGCGTAAGTTGGTCCCGTACTCCTCAAAGAGGACCGACCTAAAGGCTAGGGTATTATCTACTACTACGGTACCCTTAGGCCGACTCTCTTGGTTGTCCAGCACGAGCTGGTCAACGCAGTGAAGCAAGAGCGTGTCCAGGTCCGGATTCCTTGAGTGACGATGGACGAGCTGCCTAGGGTTGAACCTAACCAACCGGGGGTCTGCGGTGGCCCTATCTACGTTCTTAAATAAATAAGAGTTACCTTGACCGGAAGGACCTGCGGCTGCTCCGGATTGGGCCCTCTCCTCGCTCATCCCCTGGGCGACCTCCAAGGTCCTCTTTCTGTTCATCACCAGAGGAACTTCCTCACCTTCCTCCTCGCCTTCTTCGTCTGCGACCTCCTCCGCGACGATCGGTCTGTTGTCGCGAGCTGGGGGAGGCCCCCGGGGCCTTTTCAAATTCAAAGTCTGATTTGGGAAAATCAGCTTGCAGAATACCATCGTCTCGTCCGTCACAAGCACGCGGTAGTCTTTCTCACTGGGGGGCAAGTTCGCCAGTGTATCGTATTGACCCCCGAGGGTCACAGACTTTTCGGTCCTCGCGTAGATGGCTGCAAGGTTGGTTGAAGTCAGAAGTGGAATAAGGGAAGAGCTAAAACAAAATAACCTTTAAAAGGCGAACTAAATCAAGGATCACTTACGAGGACGGTTGAAGTAGTGATGGTCGCAGTTGCGAAACCCAGTTGACATAAAAAACTGGTCTTTGAAGTCGTTTGGATGGCTCGGCAGCTCGATCACTGCTGCTGTGTTAGGGAAGCGGGTTAAGTAATAGAACCCGTCGCCTCGCCCCCGCTGGTCCGGGCTGGCTTTGAGGCAAAAGAAATATAGAATATCAGCAGGAGTGGGGACCTCCCACTCATGCTTTTGGAACAAATACCTCAATCCCGCCAGCAGACGGTATGAGTTGGGGGGGAGCTGAAATGGGGCCAACCCCACATAGTTCAGAAAATCAGCAAAATACTGATCCAGGGGGAGGAAGGCCCCTGCCTTGAAGTGTTCACCGCTCCAGGCCGCGAACGACTCGTCGAGCGGCGTGCAGCTCCGCTCCCCATCCGCAGCAGGTCGGGCGATCACGGAGGTCATCCCCAGAGGAATGTTGTGGTTGAGGAAGATTTTGGTGATCTTTGCCTGGCTGGTTATCTTCGAGACGATTCTCTCCGCCTCGAAAAACGCGTCAGGGGCCACCTCGGCTTGCTTCTCCACCGCCGGCCCAAAGTGAGGAATTGGCGAGCTGGTCACCACCGCCTTTCCTTTATCCTGCTGGGAGGACGAACTTCCCACATTCTTCTGTGGCAGATTTCTCTTTGGAGCCATCTGGTCGCCTATCGAACAAAAGAAAACACTTTAGAAAAGGCGACCCAAGCAGGAGAGTGAAGCGAGTATTAAGTACACGAGCTGGGGTAAGCCCAGCCCGTGGAGAGTGGTGCCACGCGTTCCAAGGAACACGCGCCTATGCCCTCAACAGATCCCAGATTACTCGGAATTCGTGTGTCAGAGGACTCAGAGTAAAAAATTGCCTTGGGGGGAAAGTTTCAACAGGCAAGGCGTGGCAAAACCGCTTTCAAGGCGTATTCCCTAAGCTACCCGGTTTTTGCACCCAAAATTCCTAAGGGTCCTACCCAGAAATTGTTCCTAAGGAAGAACCATGGAACCCATGTTCTAAGACGATGTCCCATGGCAAGTGTGCCCTAATCTAAGAAGGGCTCTCACCCTCCATATCCGCGCGACCCAGAAAACCTCTGCATGTGGCTACAGTAAAATTTTTTACCTAAGCTACAGTGGCATGCTTTCAAAAATAAACAGGGACAGAAGACTTACAGTATATGGTTAGATGGTGAGCGAGGTCACTGCGCTGGTAGGAGCTTCGTTGGCACAGTGGTCTCCAAGGCTTTGAAGGAACTCGTACGCTTAAGCTTCGTGAACGGAGAAGATGAGAGCAATGGAAATGAGGGTTTTGTTCTTCGGAAGGTCAAAGAGAAAAGAAGGAAATTTGAGAGGTTTTGAATGGTAAGGTGGCCCATGCGTGGGATGACCACCCCCTTTTATACAAGGGAAGGATCACGTGTAAAAGGCTCTTGGGAGACCCTCCACTCGAAATGTGAAACGACGGCTGGACAGTAGGCTAGGCCATTTAATGCGGTTCTCGTAGAGTGTACCGTCGCCACCCACGGCGTTCCACGTATCAGACGCCTGCGAAAAGCATGGAATGCGAAGGGTTGTGGGAGAAGTCTAAAAGCCCCTACTGTGGTCTCCCATGTCTGACGTCATGGACCACGAGCAGGAGCTTGGGGGCAGATGTACGCCACGAGCCTCGGACTAAACATGATTTAGTCCGAGGCTCCCACAGGCCAGAGGCTCTATTTCCAGGACGGGCCCTTTCTAGCTCGAGGGGGTCCTGTTTCCAGCTCGCACTTGTTGCACCAGGAGCTGGGAATAACATCCGGCGACCACGGACGGATGAGCTCGGGTTATGAATTGCTCCAGTAACGAGCTTCTCAGGAAGCTCTGACCCTGTGGGAAGTCAACACGCAAGATAAACGTGCATATTCCTGCCATCACGTGTCCGATATCCCCTGACTTCTCGGACACGCAGCAGGAACGTGCGTATTCAGACACCCACGGACGAGTTGGGCCGTGCGGCCCATTATCTCCTTCCATACTGATTAGACCACACTTGTGTGTCAGGTTTAGGAGTTAATCATGAATATCACAGGCTTGATGTGACAAATGGTAAGGTCACGGGATGACCTCCCTACCAACTTCCAGGTGCCTTCTCCTATAAATATGGAGACCCTGGGAGTTGATAGGGGTTGGAAAAAATAGTCTTTGAAGAACTATACACTTTGTAAACCAATTACCCAGAGAATATCAATAATATTAACTAGTGGAGTAGAATGATTTTAACCTTCGAACCACTTAAAAACGTGTCTTGAGTCACCTAGTTCTTTCCCCAAAGATTTCCTATCTGTGACGGTTCTACTTTTAGTACTAATCTCTTTCTCTTCTTCTCTTAATTATATGTTGCCGAAGAACCGCGTCAACAGTGTAGAAAATAAAGTTCAAATAGTTTGTTGTATGTGTGATTGTTTTTTTTTATGCGTAGAAAGTAACTTATTTGAATCTTATTTTTTTGATACTGTAAATTATTCATAATTTTTTAAATATTTACATAATGTTCTAAATAATAACATCATATACAATTATAAAAAAAAAATAGTCGAAAATACTTTCGGAGCAAAAAATACTAAAGAGATACACGAGTATACTTTTTTAGAGTGGACCAGAATCCTCCAATATTGTATAATATAATAATGTTTTATGAAAGTACCTATCACTTTTTTTCCGTGGCATGACTATGGTTGAGTTAGTACTTAACCAATGTTTGATTTACTCAATGAAAGTTCTCGGTTACCCTAATAAAACAAATATTTCAACACTAATATAATTTAAAAAAAGTAACGAGTGAGACACTCACAAGCTGACGTCACATGATAACGTGCACTGCGAAGGTGTGGTGTGAATGTGATAAAAAAAAAAAAAAGTGGTGACTGGTGTGTTGAGGTGAGATTTCCTAGTCAACAATAATAAAGTAACTTAAAATAATATGTTTTATTAAAATGACATACCTTACTTTGAACTGAAGTGAGTTAGTAAATAAAGTAATTTAAAATAATATTTCACATTATATTGAAAAATGCACCTTATATTAATTAAAAAAATAAACGAAGTTGCCCAGAAAATTCGTGTACTGCACGCTGCTCAAAAACAAATAAAATAAAAAATTACTGTCGGTGGTAAAGTATTCTTCTTCCCCTCATTTTCTCCATAGAAAAAAAAAAGTGAAAAAGAAAAAAAATGCTCTGGTCTCAGGCACGGCAGTGATGGTGGACGGAGGCTCACCTAAGAAGAGGAAAAAGTAGCAGGCACGGCGGCAGTCATGGCGGACGCAAATATTTCGTTAGTGCTAGAAAGACTGAGAGAGTTGTTCTATGCAAGACCTGTCAAATTATCTGGAATCAAGGGCCGAATCGATGGTATAATGGCGGAGCTTGAGCAGATGCGATGCTTTCTAAAAGATGCAGATGCTTATGTGAAGCGGAATGGAGATGCAGACGATAAGGTGATGAATTTGGTTTCTAAAACAATGGATACTGTTTTTCTTATAGATTGTGTGCTTTCAAGATTGACGTTTAAACTGCCTTCTTCTTCTTCGAAAAGAAAAGGAGAGAGCTTTATAAAATTACTAATCAAGAGATTTCTGTGGATCTTCAATGGAAGATTTAAGTGTCGCAAATTTAAATTACAACTTGACGAACTCCGTACCAAAGTTGCGCATTTGAGATTGGGTTTACAAGACTTAGGCATAAAAGAATTAAGGGACGAGGGTTTGGTTGGTGAAGGTTTCGGTGTGGAGAAGCACAGGGCAGTGGCCCTGCCGCGATCTGATAATGATTTTGCTGGATTTGACAAGAAATTTGACCACATCGTGACGGATCTGATGAAAGAATCGGATTCTACTCGGGTGGTTTCTATATGTGGATTGGGTGGAATTGGCAAAACTACTCTAGCCAGCGAGATCTATCAGGACTCTCAGATCAAGCGTCACTTCGATTCTTTGGCTTGGGTTACTTTGTCTCAAGATTTTGATACGAAAAACATTCTGCAAAAGCTCTTAATTCAGCTTATTTCAGCCACAAATGAGGAAAGGAAGAAAATTTCAGCAATGGATAGTGAAAAAATTGCAGGCTACCTTTCTACCGAGCTCAAAGGCAAGTCATTTTTGCTTGTTCTTGATGATGTTTGGAACACAGAGGTATGGGATTGTTTAGTACCTGTCTTCCTTAATGGTAAAACAAGTAACAGTAAGATTTTAATCACCACTCATAACGAAGAGGTAGCACATCAGGCTGCTGTTAATCATGATCTTGTTTGTCTTGATGAAGACGAAAGCTTCAAGTTGCTCCAAAAGATTTTGATCACCAACTGTAACAAAGAGGTAGCACAACTCCAGACTGATGTTAATCATGATGAACTCACAAGTATGTCTCTTATATCTTTCTCTTTTTAGTTTGTATTATTAGATCTGTCTTATACACGCAATAGTACTCACTCACTAACTTCCTGCCCATCTGGGTTGCAGATTCAAAATTAAATGAAAATAGGATCAATTTGGCTAAAAAAATGCTTAAACATTGTTCTGGATTGCCATTATCAATATGTGTCATTGTTGGACTTGTGTCCACAAGAAGCACAACCGATGACTTAAAGAAGCTAAGTGATGTTTTTAAGACGTATCTTGAAAGATATAGAATGGAGGATGGACAAGAAGAATTGAAACATCTAGGTTTGTCATGGCTACTGAATTTGATTTATGATGATTTGCCTTCTTATTTGAAGCCATGCCTTTTGTATTTCTGCCTTTTCCCCAAGGCTTACGAGATAAAGGTAAGCCACCTTTGCCAACTATGGATTGCTGAAGGCTTTGTGTCATCAAGTCCATGGCGAAGGGGAAATTCATTTGAGACCCTGGAAGATGTAGCGTATGGATGTCTATGTGAGTTGGTACGCAGGCACATAGTTCAGGTTGAAGACTCAGGTTCAACTGGAAGAATTAGAACTTGTCGCATGCATGATGTCATACGAGACTTCTGCTTGTCCAAGGCTTCCAATGATAATTTTCTACAATCTGTTGTCTTTTCAAGCGCTGAGAAGAATGTATTGCAATTCAATCAATTTCAAAGGCTCGCTGTTAGTGTGGACTGTCATGCTAGTCCGATGACTAGCTTTGGTAACAATAATAATATTTATAGATATGGTCATCTTAGATCTTTTACATGCACAAACTTACTACCACCACAGCTCAAACAAGTATGGAAGCCCTTAATCGACAACTATCATTTGCTTAGAGTTTTGAAGTTGGAAAATCTCAGGAAACTTGTTCAACTGCCCAAAAGCATTGGAAAGCTCAGGGATTTAAGATTCTTTAGCATAAAGGGCAGTGGTGTTGAACAAATATCGTCTTCAATTGGATATTTGAGATACTTGCAAACTTTAGACTTACGATCAACTTCAAGATTAACCTTACCGAATGTGATATACAAGCTGAAAGAACTTAGACATTTGTATTTACCATGTGAATGCACTGTCAATGCTGATAAATTATTTTTGAATGGTCTTAGCAGCTTGCAAACCCTGAATAATATTCCAGTTGACTGTTGTCTTTGGAACAGTTTGGCATGTCTTACAAATCTTAGAAGGCTTAAAATGTATGTGGACAGAAATTTGGGGGAAAGCTACCAGCCCACAAGAGTTACATTTAATCATCTTGAATTTCTATCTCTGAAGAATTATAATGGTTCAATCTCAACAAGAGATATAGTACCAATCATATTAAGATATCCTCGAACGTATGAAATTCATGTGGGACTGCCTATAGAAAAGCTACCACAAGATGATCAAATTTCTCCGAACCTTGTCAAGTTGACTCTTAAAAATACAAGTTTAATGGTTGATCCAATGGCAATATTGCAAAAGCTACCAAATCTAAGGATCCTTCACCTTGATCACAACGCCTTTTTAGGGTTTGAAATGGTCTGTTCAAAAGGAGGTTTTCGACAACTTGAATCACTTTCCCTTGTGGAGCTCCTTCATTTGGAAAAATTGTGGGTGGAGAACGGGGCTTTTCCTAGTCTTTGCCATTTGAATATTAAATGTTGCCAAAGATTGATGACAATTCCTGATGGTTTGCAACATGTTACTACTCTCAAGGAAATTATGATTCAAAAGATGCCTATGGAGTTCAAAAATAGGGTTGGTGATGGAGGAGAGGATTTCTACAAGGTTAAGCATGTGCCTACCCTTCTATTTATAAATACTTAAATAGAGCCAGATTCACAAGGTATTTTCTAAGTTTCGTGATTTATTTTTTACTTTGTTCGTCTTTGTCATATATTTCAATGATAGTATATAAAAACATGAATTGCCTCAAGTGAAAGAAATAAATAAGCAACATATCGACTTGTTGATTGGGAGAGAAAAAAACTTGTTGTATCATGTTTATTCTAATTAATGATTGTCAAATACTTGGCTTAAATAGTTAACCAACTTGTTAAAATAATAATAAAAAAAGCAAATAGAAGATTGATTTGTTTGTGAAAATAAAAAGAAGAGTAAAATTATGATGACTAATTTGTATTCTGTTCATTAGAGAATAGAGTATATCCTACTTTTTATACAAAGATCCTACACCAGGAAAAGTAAAAACAACAATTATCCAACTATGCAAAGTCAACGACAACTATACAATCCTGAATTAATTTTTTATGGATAAAAGATTACAAGTAAAACTTAGGACATGTAAGATAGATGAGCGACATAGTATGAATAGATCAATAGAACTTTTCCAAAAATGGAAACACCAAAATCATCATCAATTTTAACCTTATCTTTGCCTAAACATGGATTAAATTCAGCGTTTATTGGTGTTACTAAGGAGGGCAGTGGGCGTAGCACCTGAGTGAATTATTAGTAGAGGAATTCGATAGGCCTGCCCCAGTATTTGATGTAATGCATCAATCTGGTCATTAGAGGAATTTGAGCATAGGTTAGTCTTGTATGTTGTGGTCAGTTATAAAAATTGCACCACCTTAAGTAGGTTTTTCCCTTTTTGTTAAAGTTTTTATTCAATCTAGCATCGAACGGAAATCTTTCAGTCTTGAGAGCATAAACTTTAGAAACAATTGTTTTAGAGAAAATTGCAGCCTCATAAATTAGAATTTTCATAAAGTTTTCTGATAGGCAATAGTTGTGTCTACTTACGATTGTGCATTTTCTGAAGTTATTATGAAGTATAACTGAAGTGCTTTTCATGACTCGTGGAAGTTGAAGAATACTGCTCATTAAATATTATAGGATAAATACACATTTGATACCTTGTGTTTTATCTACACATACTTGGTACCCTATATTTTCAATAATTCTCATTCGGTATCCTGTAATTTAAAATCGTACATATTTGGTACATTTGACTCAAATTTGATCAATAAATGTGACCAAACTGCCCTCAATTATATGAGTTATAAATTCAAATTTAATTACTTAATCACATATAATTGATGATATTTTGGTCATATTTATAAAATTTTATTATTTAAATTTGAGTCTAGGATACTAAATATCTACCATTTCAAATTATAGGTACTGGATGAGCTGAAAATATAAGGTACCAAGTTTGTATTTCGATAAAACAAAGGGTACCGAATAGTTTTATACACTGAATAGTTTTATACCCAATGTTATAATTTTAGGCTAATCATTATTTTGAATAACGGTCTAGAAACTCCCTAAGTTTTGGCTAAACTTGATGGTTCATGTTTTTACTATTTATTGTGTTGGAATAGTATTGCTACCGGAGGTGCTTGCTTCTTAACATGAATTTGGTAAAATAATCATGAGATTATATTTGAGTAAATTCTCAATATCAAGAGGCCTCCTGTGTTGCAATTGAGATTTCATTGTTCTTAATAATTAGAGGCATCATTTGTTACTGTACATTGCATTGTTGTGTGGTTTGAAGTGTGTCAATTGCATGCATTGTTAGGACTGGCAAACAAACCCGGCAGGGAACCGCCTCACCAGGTCAGGTTTGCCCAAAATAATCAGGGCGAAATGCAGGCTGAAAACAGGCGATTTAAAATAAAACATTAAAAAAAAATATAAAAGCTGTTAAATAAGTGAAGATCAAACAACATACATACACTTATTCTGTCATCACTTGCACTTTATCAATGCAGTCTTTCTTTCTCGATTCCTGAGGTTAAAGCTATCTTTTTCTATTATCTCTCTATTTGTTCATATTATGTGTCACTAAAAAAAATGACTAGCATGTCTGTTTTGAAAGCTTCAAGCTTTTGTGTTAGTATAATTATTTATTGCTATTCTTTTATGCATAATTTTGCTAGATAAAACGTTGTCAGAACCTGAGCTTGGTGCCTGCAGATGATAGCCGCCATTGTTTCTTTGATTCAATTGCTGCTTCAGCTCTGGAGAATGACTTGAAGGCGCAAGCAATCAAGGAAAAACAAGTATGCTGACTTATATTTGTGGCCAAAATTTCGTAGGATAGTAATTATGGCTTTGTTGAAGCAAAATAACCAAGTTCTTTTATAGACATCATCAAACTGGATGCAACAATTTGGGGCATCGTTACCTAAGAATAAGTATGAAAACTAAATTCTGACCAAAAGAATGAAAACTAAACCTTTTTGGTGTTTTTTAGTTGAATATCTATACATGTGTGTTTTTATTATTATTTCTTTTAGATGGTCGAGTTAAAATACTTTTGAAATAATGTTTCATAAAGAAATTAAGTTTATAATACCTCTAAAAATACTATTTCAATAAGGTTCATTATATGGAAATATTATAGGTCTTGTTTTATATGGTTTCGTTCAGGGCCGGCCTAAGCTTTTTTGGGGCCTTAGACAAAATTTTAAAATGGGGCCTTCAAAGAAAAAGAAAAAAAACTATATTTTTAATATTAATATATCAACCAAATTTAAATAAAATTTTTACACCCACCTAATAAAGTCAAATATTCTAAATAAGCAACTAAAACAAAATGATTAAAAAATAATAATTGATTCATTTAAAAGCTTATCTTTCTTGCTTTTGGGATGCAAATTTGTTAATCAAATCATTGTATTCGAGTTTATCTAGTAAATTATGCTCAATAGATAATATTGCCAATCTATTCCATCGTTTTTGCAACATAGTTGATTTTAAATAAAATTTTATCAATTTCAATTTTGAAAAACTTCTGCTGAAGCAATTGTTACCAGAATGGTTAGCAATATTTTATAAGCAATGTTTGCATTTGGAAATGAATCAATATTTTTAATGTAATCAAGTATATCAATTGAACTACTATTTTCATTTGGAAAAATTTCTCTCAACACTTTTAATTCCAAAAACAAATCTAAATCATCAATATAAGAAAATCCATTATATTTTAAAACATTTTCGAGATTTAAAGAATGATATTTTAAAGCATCTTCATTCAATGCTTTTAGTTTCTTCAAATTGAATAAAAATAAAAAAATGTTTGCATACACTTGAAATTGTTCAAATCTATTTTTAAGTGAACAAATAATTTGATCAATCATGAAAAGAAAATAGTCAATCCGAAATGATTATTCAGCAGATTTTACTATATCATCATCATCATCAATTATTTCATCAAATTGTTTTTTCCTACGAATCACATGTTTTTCACAAAATTTAGGCTCAATTTCCATCTCAATTGTAATTTCTTTAGCTGAAATCATAACAGAAACAAATCCATATTTCCTATAATTTTCAAAATAAGAAAGAAGGCTATCTAACTGATTTATAGCATTGTCAATATCCATATTTTTACATTGTAAATTTTTACTAATTGAATTGACAACAAACAAAATATCAAACCAAATAGTCATGCCTAACAAAAATTCAAAATTATCTAATTCATAGGTTGCTAGACATTTAGCTTCACTATTTATTTTAGGATCATCACTTGTTTCTGCTAGTTCAAGCAAAGCATATCTTATTTTTGGAGTTTGAAATCTAATTGCCTTAGCACTTTCAATACGACTTTCCCAACGACTTTGAGACAATAATTTCACAATCAAAGTAGATATATTATTTTTTAATATTGTCCATCGCTTAGGTGAAGAAGAGAATAATGAATATATACGTTGTAAAACACCAAAAAATGATACAGCTTTAACACAAGAATTAGCAACATCACAAAGTACTAAATTAAGATTATGATAACCACAAGGTGTATATAATGCTCTAGGATTTAACTCTAATAATCTATTTTGTACACCTTGGCGCTTTCCTTTCATGTTAGATCAATTATCATATCATTGTCCTCTTATTTCATTGATGTCAAGTTTCAAATTTTTAATTTCTTTTGTGAGTTCACTAAAAATACCTTTTCCTGAAGTATCATCCACTTTTAAAAATCCCAAAAAATATTCTTTCACTCTTATTGGACTAGTTGAGATATCTGCACATCTCAATATAAGAGACATTTGTTCTTGATGACTTAAATCAGGAGTACAATCAAGTATAACTGAAAAATATTTTGCTTCTTTAACTTTTTTCAAAATTGTATTTTTCACTTCACTCGCTAATATTTGAATCAACTCATTTTGAATTCTATGTCTCAAATAATGATTATGAATTTCACTATTTTGAGTACGTCAAACATGTTCTTGCATAATTGGATCAAATTCAGAATCATTTCAATTAAACTCAAAAAAATTCCATTGTTCTCTTGGTAGATCTTTTCATTATTTTCTCGAAATGCCAAATTATTCTTAGCTAGACTTTTTAAAATAGCAATTATTCTTACTAAAACATTCCTCTAATGTTCTTTCTCCTTATTAATTCGCTCTTGCAAACTTTTATCTATTGTTTTATGATTTGCAAGTCTCAATTCTAAGTCAATCCAAGCATTCATGTTAACTATATGCTCATTACTTGTTTCATGTGTTTTAAGCCTAGCACCAAGATTTTTCATTTCCTTAATTCCTTCATTGCCTAATTGATTCATATTATTAGTATAATTAGAATGAAATAATTTGCAACAAAAACAATACACCTTGTCAAAATCCTTAGAATATACCAGCCATCTTGATGGCTATCATGTGTTTCTCCATTCAATAATTTTCTCATGTAATAAAAAGTGGAAAAATACCTAGAATTTTCATCTTTTGGAAAAATTATATCATTTATTCTAATTGGACATTTTTCCACTAACAAATCTCTTAATTTAGTATCAATAATTTTCCACCTTCCAGGATCATAAATATTATAAGAAACATCACTACTCAAATTATCATGAACATCTTTTCTTTCTATATCAACTTTATTTTCATTAATATTTTCTTGACCATCTTCATTAACAATTACATCATCATTCTCATTCTCTAAGTTCTTTTCTACCATAATTTCCTCATCCTCTAGTGATTTCAAACTATTTTTTTCAATTATTTTACTAATCAAATTCAATGCATCATTCTTGCTACTTAAAATAAATTTATCAAGATATCCTTTTTGTGATTGAACTAAACTTTCTATTGTTTTTTTCTTTTTTTAGTTTCTCATATCCTGAAGCATATTTTCGGTTAGACATATTTGTTCTGACTATAAAATTATTACATAGAATAAGCAAACTAGCAAGCAAATCAAAATAATATAACAAGATAGAAATAACAAAACAAAAATAATAACAATATAAAATATTATTTGAAAAATATTATAAAAAAATGAGTAAGAATGATATAACCTGGAGACTGGAGATTTTTGCTTTCTAGCAAAATTATGAAGAAAGATTTTGATTCTTGAATCCAAATGCTTAAAGAAAGAATGCATATGAGAGAATTTCACTTTTAGAGAATAAGAGAAATAAAATAGTGTATTATGCAAATTGTAATAGGAATATATATATATATATATACAAAAAATTTAAGGATATATTAATAAAATTAAATCTATCAATTACCAAACCAACGGTATAATTTGAAACGTTAACCTATAGAAAAAAATAACGTTAGAATATATATATATATATATATATATAGTCATTATATTGGAAATGAAAAATAAAATAAATTAAAGTTAAAAAAAGTTAATCAGTACCTATTTTTTCTCACTAAACCGTATAACTTATGACTCACCACTTTAAAGTTTAAAAAAAAACTTCAAGAGTTAACCGTGTAAAATAAATATCTTAAATTTTGAAATATATTTAATATATTGATGGTATAAAAAAATGGGCCTCCTATATTTTAGTCCTTAGGCCAACTCCAATGGGTAAGTGTGGCTTAAATTGTCACATCAAAATTCAACCAATCAAACAAAAGAAAAAAAAAAAAAAATTGAAGGCAACGTTGCCACTGCTGGGCAACGTTGCCAAACTTCAACACAAACTAACTTCTCCACATCAGCTTTTATTTTCCACCTTTGACCAATTTTGACAAGCATTAGGCAAGGCAACTCCCATTGGAGTTGGCCTTAGGCAGCTACCTCACTAGCCTTAAGGTGAGGCTGGCTCTGGTTTCGTTGGAACTGCTTGGTAGAGTGACCAGAAAAGAAAGAACTGATGACAGGTGGAGAATAGGACAAAAAGGAATAGATAAATATTTTATGTAAATTAATTGATAAAAGTGAGTAATAATTTTTTAAATGCTTAAATAAAAATATTATGTTATTTTTTAAATGGATTTATTTATTCTAAAATGGATCATTTGTTTTGTTGAAATATGGGAATGGCCTAAGTTTATGAAAATTTTAAGATGTCTTTTGTGATGTGGTAAAAATATCCCTAAATTAACATTTAGTCAAAAAAAAAAAAAAATCAAATAAGATCAAAATACCTTTAATTTTTATGAATTAATCTATTTGACATGATTATTAAATTTTTTATTTTTTTTTTAAAAAACAGAGAAAGACTTAGGGATACAATTTTTTTCGATGGGGCGGGTTGAGGGCAATTTTCAAACCCTGAATATTAAATGAGGCAGGGATGGAGATAACACTTTCTGCCCCCGACGAGGCCTTGTTTAATTTTATTTATTTATTTATTTCACATGTTTCTTTATGTGATTTTATAGCATATTAATTTTGAGTGATTAACTTTTTAAAGATTTTTAATTTCATCTTAAACATATTTAATACTTTGAGTGATTAATATAGTGTAATATATATTAATTTTAGGTAATCTATCTTTGTTTACTTTATTTTTAACCTACGGGGATTCCTTGCCCCACCCCAGACGGGGAATATGCAGGGATGGGGGCGGGGATGGGGATTAAAATGGTTAACGAGGATGGGGGCGGAGGAGCTCCGCTCGCCAATTACCTGCCCCGTTTCCATCACTAGGAAGATCTAGGGATGAAAATTTTCTCCACGGAGACCTGTCCCTAATGGGGCGGGGATTCCCCGTCTAAACGAGGAATGGGACGGGGACGAGGGCCATTTTCAAACCTTGAATGTTAAATGGGGTGGGAACAGGGATAACACTCCCTGCCCCCTACGAAACCCCATTTAATTTTTTTTATTTATTTTACATGTTTCTTTGTGTGATTTTATATGGTTTTGTTATTTTACTGTGGAACTGCCTGGTAGAGTGACCATAAAAGAAAGAACCGATGACAAGTGGAGAATAGGACAAAAAAGAATAGATAAATATTTTATGTAAATTAATTGACAAAAGAGAGTAATAATTTTTTAAATGTTTTAATAAAAATATTATGTTATTTTTAAATGGGTTTATTTATTCTAAAATGGTTCCTTTGTTTTGTTGAAATATGGGAATGGCCTAAGTTTATGAAAAATCTGAAATGATACATATGTCTTTTGTAATGTGGTAAAAAATATCCCCTAAATTATTTTACATGGTTCTTTATGTGATTTTATAGCATATTAGTAACTTCTATAATATTTTTAATTTCATTTTAAACATATTTAATACTTTGAGTGATTAATATTGTAACGCCCTGTTAATTAGAGTCTGGTACCACGTGTGTTTAAAATTAGTGCTGGACTCACTAAACGAGTCATTTAGACTAAAACATGTGATTACGCCATTAAGGGTTTATGTATTAAAAATCTTGGACAACGAATAAACATTTCCATTAAAAGAAAACTTTAGTCTTTACATGGGATCCCAAAATACAAGTTTAAAAACTTGTTTACAACTCAGGGAATACAAAACAAGCAGACTTACGCGACAAAACAAGGTCCAACCTTAGTTCCCCTGTGGTACCTCGGCCGTGGCGGTCGAGCAGATTGCATATGTACATGTTTAACACCCTAATCGTGACAACCACTAAGCGGTGGTTATAGTATAGATCAGACGGTTGATCCACATTGAGGTAACCTAAGATCAAAAGATTAGTAGAAAATAACACAAAAAAGTTAGTAACATAAAATAAATAAAAAATGGAAATGAAAAGAGATTTGAGATTTTGGTAGTGTCTTTTTGATGAAATGATAAAATGAGGTAAGTGAAACAAAAGTAAGGGAAATCAAGAGTTTGAGAAATAGAAAGGTTTCAAGAATCATCCATATGCTTGTTTAGTTACTTGGTTACTTGATTTACAAAAATGGACAAGTAAATAGTTCACATCCCAACATTTACTTGGAAAATCTAACATTAAAGTCCATATTCTTTTCTAACAAAAGTCCATTTAAGATATAAAGTTCTTTACTTTAAAAACACAATGTTAATCTTATGAAAAATCTAAAAATGACAAAATGCCCAAGGGCAATAATGCAATAGAAGATTAGACATAAAATTTTGTATCAATATTACTTTTACTAATTAGAAGCACATAGAAAGAGCATGACTAATCCTATATACTATTAGCACAAGTAAATAAAGATAACAAGATAGAAAATGGGGATGAAAGAACATAAATAACTCAAATACATTACATTAAAAACATAGTAGCTCAAAGTAGCAAAATAACATCACTAGCATATGAAATCATCCCTAACCTTCCTAGGAAGATTAGGCTATTATGCTCATGATTCTCACAAAATTCTAAGAAGAAAATATGAGAAGAAAGTGAGTAGAAATTTTGCTATAGTTTCTTTACTCTCAAAATTACATACTAATTGTGAAGAAAGAGTCCCTATTTATAGAGGGAGAAAATGACTAAAAAGAAATTAAACAACAAAATGAGATTTACAAAATAAATCTGAAATATTAATAATAAAATATGATTTTGAAAAAAATCAAATCTTATTATAAATATTAACCTAGTTATTTTGGTGCATGGTCAAATTTCTCTTTTTCTAAAACACCAAAAAAATTGAGCTTTGAAACTCAAAATAGCAATGTGCAAGACCTAATACCCACAAAACATGGGTTGAAAGTTGCTGGTGGCAGAAGTGGGTTTTGACCCATTCCCAGCCAATGGAAAGGTGCCACGTGGCACTAGCTGGGAGAGGAGAAGGGCAGGTGGGGTGCTGGGCATTGGAGGAGGCTGGGCACTGGAGGAGGCTGGGCCTACGTTGGGCCTGGAGGGTTGCTATTTTGCTGGAGCTAGTTGGCGTGGGCTGGGATTGGAGGCTCGCGGGTCAAGGGCCGGGTCACTAGGTGGGGCGCGGGTCAAGGCAGCTGCTGGCTGGGACGCGTGGCGCGAGGAGGGCACGCCACCTGGCGCTGGGAGAGAGGAAGGAGGAGGCTGGGCCTGGGCTTGAGGGCTCCAGAATGGGCCAAATTTCTTCAAAAATGTAATTTCCTTCATTTTCTTTTTTAGTTTTAACTATTTCTTTGTTCTCTCTTTTTATTAATGTCCAAATACAATTTATTTCTTGAAAATTAAACACAAATTAAATTTAAAATTAATATTTTCAATTATAAAATATATTACAATAAATTCATGAAAATATTAATTAAAACTTAATTTATTTTACACTTTAAAACCAATGAATTTACATTTTGAGCACTAATCACAACCTCCGACTAGCTTATTGCTAGTCCCTAACAATTCAAGCGAAAAATAAAATTATCAAGTTGAATAATCAAGTCAAACCAAGCAAAATCATCCAAGCATTTTCAAAGTATTAGCAAGAAGTCAGAAATTACTATCTAAACTATTTCAGTTGCAATTCCAGAGTTGTGTGTGTGTGTGCACTAAACCATATTCTTTTTATCGCAAGTCATAACACAAATAGTATCGAAAAATCTCAAAAGTATAAATGTCTCAACTCCAAATTCCTCACAGGCATTGAAAGTATTTGTATGGGAAGGATTACACTTTTGGAGTTGGAAATGCAACACTTTACGCTCAAATGAGAAAAGATAAACTTTTTAGGACAAACAATTTGAACAAATATTGATCACAAGATAGGCATATCAACTTATTGGAATCCAAATGACAAACAACCTTTGGGATTTACATGAGAAAGCAAAAAAAAAAAAAATGACAACTACTAGAAATGATAAATAAGAAAAGGAACTATAATGATAATGATTTTTTTTTTGAATACACTTACACAAAATAATAATAATAGAAATATATATTTTTTCAACAATAAAAAATAATATAGGAAAGTCTTGCTCTTGTTCTCTTTTTTTTTTCTTTTCATTTTTTCATTTTTCAACATTTATTTTCTTTTCTTTTTTTTTTCATCATCATTTTTTTTTTCATTTTTTTAATAATCTTGACAAGAGGCAACACAAAAATGAAAGGAAATTACAAACAAAATAAAATAAATTGAACATAAATTTAAAAATTATTACAAAGACTCATTCTTAAATGAAAAACATTCATCTAGTAAATGTCATGTTTTAAATTCCAAAGATGTGACTTTACCAACTCAAATGATCAATAAAAGTTAAAAAATTTGTTTTCTCAACTTTCACAACTTACCAATAAATGAAAAACTTTAAACTCAAATTTTCTCTCAACTATTTGTGTTAACAATCAATTTATCACATGTTTGGAAAGTGCACAAAAGAACTCTGAAAATCACTTTTTAATAGCTAAACATAGTAAGAACTGACTCAAACCAACAAGTTATACTCATGCTTGGATAATTTTGAGAAAATTTGACTTAAAAATTCAACAAGACAATAATGTTTTCCAAATGAATGCTAATGACCCAACAATAAGATTTTCCAAATGAAAGCTAATGCATGCTTACCACCCCAACCAAAAATTAGACAGTGTCCTCAATGTTAAAATGAATAATCAATGAAAAAGGTAAGGAAAGAGAACACCTGGATGATGACCATGTCCATGAGGCGAGAGCGAAAATAGCATGGTAACAATACCTCAAAACAAACAACATACAACAATAAAAGAGAGACGGGAAAATAAAAGGAAAAATAAATAAATAAAAACAAACCATTAAGAACTTCAGAGTGTATAAATTGGGTCCTTAAGAAGGACCTCTTCAACATGACTCACACTCTCAATATAATGCTTCAGCCTTTGGCCATTGATTCGAAAAATTCTCCCATCGGTTGGGTCCTCGACCTCAACAGAACTGTTGGGAAATGCTTGCTTCACAATAAATGGACCAGTCCATCGCGATCGCAGTTTACCGGGGTGCAAGTGCAAGCGAGAATCATACAGATGCACTTTCTGATTTGGCTCAAAGTGTTTTCGCAGGATTTGTTTATCGTAAGCGATTTTTCAATTTCGCTTTATAAATCCTGGAATTGTCATATGCATCGTTTCTCAACTCCTCAATTTTGAACAACTGGAGTTTGCGATTGATACCTACGACATTTAGATCAAAGTTTAGGGCTTTGATAGCCCAATACACTTTATGCTCGAGCTCGACAGGTAAATGACAGACTTTTCCAAAGACAAGCCTATAGGGAGACATCCCAAGAGGGGATTTGAAAGCAGTTCAGTATGCCCAAAGAGCGTCTAGAAGACGTGTAGACCAATCTTTTTAGTCAGGATTTACCGTCTTTTCCAGAATGTGTTTTGTCTCCCTATTGGCTAACTCAGCTTGACCATTAGTCTGTGGATGATAGGCATTTGCAACTTTATGAAGTACTGATAACTCTATAAAATAGAGTTATTTTACCACTTTTTATGTGCTAATTGTTGCTTAATTCTTGAGTTTTTAATTGATTTATTAAGTTTTTAAGTAATTTTGAATTTATGGGGTTTATTTTGATTTTATATATTTTTATGTGTTTTTATAGTTATTTTGTTGTAAAATGTTATAGTTTAATTATTTAAAATTAATATTGTTAAGTTATGAGTAAAAAGATGCAATTTTGAGCTTAAATGTTTAAGTAAATTAAATTTTAATTAATATTTTCATGGAACTTTTGTTGTATATTTTATTATTGAAAATATTTAGTTTTAATTTAATTTATGTTGATTTTTGTAAATGATTTGTTGCAATTTTTGCTCTTGAAAAAGCAAGAAAAATAAGAGAAAAGTAGTATTTTTGGGAGAAAGCTAAGGAAATTGACATTTATGAAATTAAAAGCTCATTTGGGCCCAAGCCCAATAGCTCCTCCATCAGCCACGTTCAACACTCTCCAGCCATTCAAGCTCAATCAACCTCCCAAATCAACCCTCCAGCCTCAACAAGCAGCAGCTCCCCAGCCTCTTCCGCCTGATGCCTTCGCCAGAGCACACAACCAGCCCACGCCAGTGTGCACAACCAGCCGCCTGCCACACAGTCCAAGCAGCCTCCTTGCCAATTGTCTTGAGCCCATAAATTGTAACAAAAGCACCATTGTCCCCTTATGTCTAAAAATACCACTTTTTACCTCACTTTCTACACATTTTACCTAAAAACATCATTATTACACCCTATAATTTACCCCTATTCTCCATATTATAATTAATTAAATTAATTTAATCAATTTAATTAATTTAAATTGATTATTTTAATACCTCATTTTGGCTATAAATATGGAGTTTTGAAGACCATTTAGGCTGTCATATTTTTAGAGGAGGTTACCATACCAAAATTTCTACACATTTCAAAACCTCTCTATTCTCTTCATCTTCTTCTTCTTTTTTATTTTTTTCCATGTATTTTTAGAGGAAAAATTTGGGGGTTTCTCCTCCAAATTTTCCTATTTATGTTTGTAATTTTTAGTTTGTATTTGCTATTTTAGTTATGTGTTTCTAATCTATTTAAGATTATTAAGGTGATGATGAAACATTATGTAACTAGATAGTATTTATTTTGTATGTTGATTTCCCATTTTGTGCAATAAAGTTTATGGAATTTTCTTCTTCAAATATCTTCTTTCATCTTAAATATCATGTATTTTGGATTGTTAGCACATATTTAAACTTTGTTTTTCATTAGTGCAAATACATAATATTCTTTGTGTAAGATGTGTCATTAAATTGTACACATCCATGCTTAGAACAAAAATATTATGTTTTGCCTTATAAATAATGTTCATTGATTTATTTGTTATTTCATTAGATTGATTTACACTAAATGCTTTGAAATTATAATTTTGAAAAGTGAAGAAAAATCATATCTTTTTATAAATAATTTATGCTTAAAATTATACATCTATTTGGAAAATGATAGTTTGATTTATTTTAACTATCACTAAAACTTGGGAATCAATGTACTTATAAATATTATTGAACTTATATTTTGTGGATTCTAATCCTCAATAATCTTATTTTACCATCTTCATTTCTATTATTAATTTATGTTATATATATTGTCTTTATTAATTTCTTTATTAGTATCTTATATTTTATTTTTATTATACAAAAATCCCATCAATCTTTGGAACTAGGTTAGAATTTATTAATTTTGGTTTAAAATAGTTTCTCTTTTTCGATTTTAGTCAACTCCTTTGGGTTCGATCTCGTGCTTACACGAAAACTATTCTATAAATACGATTCGTGCGCTTGCGAGTATAAATATTTAAAACATACCCGTTTTGGGTCCATCAAGTACACCGTACTTGCGCATAAGAGCCTCAAAGGATCTGTTGCAAAAATGAGTGCCTTGATCACTGATGATAGCGCGAGGAGTACCGAACCTTGATAACACATTTTCTTTCAAGAATTTGACAACTGTAGCGTTATCATTGGTTCAACATGGTACGACCTCGACCCATTTGGAAACATAATCCACAGCGAGAAGAATGTAAAGGTAGCCAAAAGAAGGTGGAAATGGTCCCATAAAGTCTATCCCCCAACAATCAAATATTTCGATAACAAGAATAGGGTTCAAGGGCATCATGTGTCGACGTGATAAGGAACCTAACTTTTGGCACCTTATACAAGAATGATAGAAATCATTGGTGTCTTTGAATAAAGTGGGCCAGTAAAGACCACATTGTAAGATTTTTGCAGCGGTTTTCTTCACAGAAAAGTGACCACCACAAGCATCATTGTGGAAAAAATTCAGCACACTAGACACCTCATCATCGTGGATGTATCTTCACATGATTTGGTCAGGGCAATACTTGAATAAGTATGGGTCATCCCAAAAGAAATTGCACACCTCGACCAGAAATTTGCGTTTGTCTTGTGATCTCCATGCATATGGGAGTTCACCTGTTACTAAGTAGTTTACAATGTGAGCATACCACGGTAACTTAGCAACAGAAAGCAATTGTTCATCGGGGAAATCATCATGAATAGGTGAACCATCAGTGGAATCCCTGAATTCAAGTCGGGACAAGTGGTCTGCGACGACATTTTCAACACCTTTCTTGTCTTTGATTGCTATATCAAATTCTTGGAGGAGAAGGATCCACCATATTAATCGCGCCTTAGCATCCTTTTTGGAAAGGAGATACTTAAGGGCGGAGTGATCTGTGAAGATCGTAATAGGCGATCTAATCAAATAAGGTCAGAATTTGTCAAGGGCAAAGACAACGACAAGCAACTCTTTTTCAGTAGTGGAATAGTTCATTTGAGCACTATTGAGAGTTCGACTTGCATAATAGACAACAAAGGGTTTCCCCTCCCTTCGTTGTCCTAGCACAACTCCTACATCAAAGTTGATGGCGTCACACATGATCTCGAAAGGAAGACTCCAATCGGGTGACTGAATGATGGGAGAAAAAGTGAGTGAATTGACAAGCGTTTTGAATGATTCCTCACACTTAGGTGTCCATTTGAAAGTGTCATCTTTGGCTAGGAGGTTGCTTAGCGGACAAGCAATCATTGAAATTTTTTGTATGAACCTCCTATAGAAACCAACATGACCAAGGAATGACCTAACATCTTTGACAGTCTTAGGAGTAGGCAGGTTGGATATAAGGTCGACTTTGGATTGATCAACCCCAATTCCTCTTTCAGAAACAATGTGGCCTAAGATTATGCCAGAAGATACCATGAAGTGGCATTTCTCCCAATTGAGCACAAGTCATTTCTCAATGCATCATTTTAAAATAGCTTCAAGATGAAGAAGGCATGTGTCAAAGAAATTTCCAAAAACGGTTAGGTCATCTATGAATACTTCCATTGATTTTTCAATCATGTCACTAAAGATGCTCATCATGCATCTTTGGAAAGTAGCTGGTGCATTACACAAGTCAAATGGCATACGCCGGAAAGCAAAAGTGCCAAAGGGACAAGTGAAAGTGGTCTTATCTTGATCCTTTAATGCAATCTCAATTTGATAATAGCCAGAATAGCCATCAAGAAAGCAATAGAAAGGATGACCAGCTACACGTTCAAGGATTTGATCAATGAATGGGAGTGGAAAATGATCTTTGTGGGAGGTGACATTTTATTTTCTATAATCAATGCACATGCGCCACCGTGTCACAATTTTTGTGGGGACAAGGATCCCTTTGTCGTTTTGGATAACGGTGACACCAGATTTCTTGGGCATGACTTGAGTAGGACTGACCCATTTGCTATCATCTATTGGGTAAATAATACTAGCATCTAACAATTTCAGAACTTCATTTTTTACAACTTCTTTCATTGTGGGGTTCAGTCGCCTTTGAGGGTCTCTTCGAGGGATAGCCTCGTCCTCCAGATTGATTAATGGGAGCAAATTAAAGGGCTAATACCTTTGATATCAGCAAGCATCCAACCTATCACAGATTTATGCGTTCGCAGTAGCTCGAGTAACTACAATTCTTGAGAATTTTGAAGGTTGGACGAGATGATAACTGGAAAGGTTTCACCGTCCCCCAAGAAGACATGTTTCAAACCCTAGGGAAGTTGGGTCAATTGAACAATTGGGACCTCTTCAGCTGAATTTTTTGGCTGTGACCTCTCACGAGGTAGCTCTTCAAAGCGAGGTTTCCAAAACTGAGTCCTTCTATTGCGTGAGTCTATGTGATCTGATATTGCAAGAGCAGACTCAATAGAACTGGGACTTTCGTTGTCAGACAGAAGGAATAGTTCATCAAGATTATCAAAGTTGCTTCGCAATTGAACCTCCTCAGGAATTAAAGAGTCAATCATGAATGTTTGATAGCATTCATCATCTTCTCGAGGTTGTTTCCTGATGTGGAAGATATTGAATTCAAGAGTCATGTTTCCAAACGATATCTTCATTAGACCATTTCGACAATTGATCAAAGCATTTGCAGTGGCAAGGAATGGTCTTTCGAGGATAATAGGAATTTTAGACTCCATGTTTACCACAGATTGGGTAACAAGAATAAGAAAATCCATGGGGTAATAGAATTTTTCAATTTGAACTAAAAAATCCTCGACAATACCCCTAGGCTTTTTGGTGGAGCGGTCAGCAAGCTATAGCACAACAGATGTTGGCTTCATTTCTCCAAGACCAAGTTGCGAGTATACAGAGTAAGGCATGAGATTTACACCCACGCCAAGATCAAGTAAGGCTTGGTTGACTTCATGGGTCCCAATTTGGTAAGAAATGGTGGGACAACCAGGATCTTTGTATTTCGGCGGTGCCTTTTGTTCAATCACCGCACTCACTTGCTCAGTCAAGAAAGCAGTCTTCTTGACCTGGTGCTTCCTTTTTGCAATGCATAGATCCTTGATGATTTTGGCATAAGCCGACACTTGTGTTTATGATGTGAAGCAAAGGAAGATTAATCTTCACTTGTGTCAAGTGCTCAAGGATTTCAGCTTGGTTATTAGGAAGTTTCCCAACAGGTTTCAAAGCCTGGGGAAATGGTACCTTTGGAGTGGCATTGAGTGGTGGATTTTTGGAAATGACTTTTGGAGTACTGGGAGTGTTGGATTTTATGGGTGGGTCTTGCAAAGTTTTACCGCTTCTAGTCATGATGACATTTACTTCCTTAACATTTTGATCATTAGAATTTGAAGATTGGGCCATGTGTTGGCCTTGCACATTGAATTTCAGTTGGGAAGGAAGTTTGCCTTTTTCCAGAATGGCCAAGGATTCAGTCAATTTTGAGAATTGACATTTCATTTCCTTGATTTCTTCCATCATTTGGCGATTTAGTTTGGATTGTTCCTCTATGAATGCATGAAGAGTATTCTCGAGAGAATTTCGTTGTGGATGAGCATTGTATTGAGGTGTAGAATACACCTTTGATGGTTGAACTTGTTGCTCATTTCTCCATTGGCCTCCAGACGATTGAGCTTGGTTGGAATCTCTCCAACTGAAATTTGGGTGGTTTCTCCAACCAGGGTTGTACGCATGGGAGCGTGGCTTATTATATGCCCTAAGGCATTGCATTGCTCCTCATAAACCCCCCTCATTTCATTAAAAGCTAAGCAGTCCTTAGCTAAATGCTCCGTCCCTCCATAAACAAAGCAAGGTTCTTACGGTTTCGCTTGAGCGATCATGTGAGATTTTAGGCAATTTTTCATCATTAAGACCTCAAATGGCTTTTTCAAAGCTTCGAGTTGGGCCTTAACACTATCTTTTTCTCGAAGTTGATAGATCCCAGATGGTTTGTGTCGGTTGGTGCTATCAGTAGCATTTTGACCAGTCCAGGTGTGAGACTTTTTCGCGGTTTCTTCGAGATATTCAAGAGCATCGTCTGGCTCTTTTTCGAGGAATTCACCATTGCATAGCATTTCTACAGACTGGCGCTCACGACTCGTGAGGCCGTCATAGAAGTAACTGACCAAACGCCAGTTCTCATACAGATCTTTGAATCTTTCCCAGACTTGATAGAACATTTCATTGTCCTTTTGGGAGAATGTGGAAATCTGTCGTTTTAGACTGTTGGTCTTATGGCTGGGGAAGTGTTTTAGAAAGAAGGATTTGGTCATCTCCTCCCATGTTCCAATAGACCTAGGTCTCAAAGAGTATAACCAACTTTTGGCTTTATCTTTCAAGGAGAAAGGGAAGAACTTCAGTCGCACAGAATCAGCATTTTCGGCTCGGTTATAGAACGTGGCTACTACCTCCTCGAATTCTCTAATATACACATATGGGCTTTCGTTTTCCATTCCATGAAATGTGGGCAAGAGTTGAATCATTCCAGGTTTAAAGTCTAATGCGGGCATATTAGGAGGGAAGATAATGCATGACGGTGTGGAAGTGCGAGTAGGATGGAGGTAGTCATTGAGAGTTCTTGTTTGGATTTCATCATTGCGAATGAATTATTATCAGCTAAAGTTTGTGGAGAAGCAAGATTGGTGGAAGGAGTGCCAGATGAATTGGAAGAAGTGTCACTGGAAGTTTTGTGATGATTCATCCACTCTCGGAAATCAGAATTATATTTATTTTATGTCTTTATTTTTTGATTTTTTTTGTTAAAGTTGTTCCCAGGTAGATTTGGAGGTTTTTGGGTGATCTCCAACGTCTTACTAGAACTCCCCGAGGTTACTGAGTAAGTATGGTGGATCACAAGTTAACCTTTTCGACCAAACAACATTTAAGTAGAGTGAAATTGCTTATTTTGACAGAACAAGCTTGGTTTTCTTATAGTAATGAGTTCAACAATGTAATAGTGCAAAGGCAGATGCTCGAAATGTTCCCAGGCCGATTGGGAAAGTTGCCAAGGTACCGCTTTAGACCCACACTTTCCTAGACAGAACTCTTCGAGGTTCCCAGGTAAGTGTGGAGGGTAACGCTATCACAAACCTTATTTAACAACCAATCTTTCTAGACATAACAATATCGGTTTTTACCATTTGTAATATTACACAATTGTTCCCAATACTAAGCATTTTATGATTGAAATTTTATGAACAATTTTATGCTATTTTTTTTTTGGAAAATCTAAGTTCGAAGGAAAACTAAGGCAAAGAAAAAGAAAAGACTAAACTAAGGAACCTAAAGTAACAAAATAATCAACACAAAAACAAAGTAAAGAAAAGAGAATTGAGGTGAAGATAAAATAGCAAGTTTAATCTCTTTTTTTTTTGACAAATATTTATTAAACTAAAAAAATAAAAAGAAATTAAGAAAGATGAATGGAATAAAAATGAACTAAAATGAAAAAATTATATATATATATTTATGATTCTTTTGTTTTTGTAACAAAAAGAAAGGAAAAGAAAAAAAATTATATTTTCAAAAATGAAAAGGGAGAAAGAAAAAAAAATATATATAAAGAATTTTTTTTGTTTTTATGATTTTTTTGTTATAATAATAATCAAATTAACTAACAATTAGTAAAATTAAAAAATTAAAAAAAACTATACTAACACAATATTCATACCAACAAAAATACAAATAAAGTTACTAACATTTTGGTAAAAAAATTACTAAACCTTTGAAAACTACTTTCCTGGCAACAGCGCCAAAATTTGTTTGACGCTCAAATCGTGACAACCACTAAGCGGTGGTTGTAGTATAGATTGGGCGGTCGATCCACAAGGAGGTAACCTAAGATCAAAAGATTAGTAGAATATAACACAAAATGTTAGTAACATGAAATAAATAAAAAATGGAAATGAAAAGAGATTTGAGATTTTGGTAGTGTCTTTTTGATGAAATGATAAAATGAGGTAAGTGAAGCAAAAGTAAGGGAAATCAAGAGTTTGAGAAATAGAAAGGTTTCAAGAATCATCCATATGCTTGTTTAGTTACTTGGTTACTTGATTTACAAAAATGCACAAGTAAATAGTTCACATCCCAACATTTACTTGGAAAATTTAACATTAAAATCCATATTCTTTTCTAACAAAAGTCCATTTGAGTTATAAAATTCTTTACTTTAAAAACACAATGTTAATCTTATGAAAAATCTAAAAATGACAAAATACCCAAGGGCAATAATGCAATAGAAGATTAGACATACAATTTTGTATCAATATTACTTTTACTAATTAGAAGTACATAGAAAGAGCATGACTAATCCTATATACTATTAGCACAAGTAAATAAAGATAACAAGATAGAATATGGGGATGAAAGAACATAAATAACTCAAATACATTACATTAAAAACATAGTAACTCAAAGTAGCAAAATAACATCACTAGCATATGAAATCATCCCTAACCTTCCTAGGAAGATTAGACCATTATGCTCATGATTCTCACAAAATTCTAAGAAGAAAATATGAGAAGAAAGTGAGTAGACATTTTGCTATAGTTTCTTTACTCTCAAAAGTACATACTAATTGTGAAGAAAGAGTCCATATTTATAGAGGGAGAAAATGACTAAAAAGAAATTAAACAACAAAATGGGGTTTACAAAATAAATCTGAAATATTAATAATAAAATATGATTTTGAAAAAAATCAAATCTTATTATAAATATTAACTTAGTTATTTTGGTGCATGATCAAATTTCTTTTTTTCTAAAACACCAAAAAAATTGAGCTTTGAAACTCAAAATAGCAATGTGCAAGGCCCAATACCCACAAAACATGGGTTGAAGGTGGCTAGTGGCAGAAGTGGGTTTTGACCCATTCCCAGCTGGCTGGGAGAGGAGAAGGGCAGGTGGGGTGCTGGAGGAGGCTGGGCATGCGTTGGGCCTGGAGGGTTGCTATTTTGCTGGAGCTGGTTGGCGTGGGCTGGGCTTGGAGGCTCGCGGGTCAAGGGCTGGGTCACCAGGTGGGGCGCGGGTCAAGGTAGCTGCTGGCTGAGACGCGTGGCGCGAGGAGGGCACGCCACCTGGCGCTGGGAGAGAGGAAGGAGGAGGCTGGGCCTGGGCTTGAGGGCTCCAGAATGGGCTAAATTTCTTCAAAAATGTAATTTCCTTCATTTTCTTTTTTAGTTTTAACTATTTCTTTGTTCTCTCTTTTTATTAATGTCCAAATACAATTTATTTCCTGAAAATTAAACACAAATTAAATTTAAAATTAATATTTTCAATTATAAAATATATTACAATAAATTCATGAAAATATCAATTAAAACTTAATTTATTTTACACTTTAAAACCAATGAATTTGCATTTTTGAGCACTAATCACTACACACCGCCCCTAACGCTCTCCAACTCATTGTTGACCAAGCTTCTCCTTACCCTTACCTGCACCACAATGCACCCGTGAGCCAAAAGACTCGGCAAGAAAACATACTAACAGATTCAGATAGCCAACATAACATAACATAACAGCATGCTTGACAGTGATAACTAAAACCATGCATACACATTGTACCAGTAAGTGACCATAGGGTCCACAAGTGCGTGTCGCACTCCCATTCATTCATATGGCATCCAAGCCAGTCAAGTGCATAATCTACTCCCAGGGTGGCCCAGCCATATCGATCTAGGCCTAGCGTGCATAATACCGATCATGACTGATATGTCGAGTCTTACAAACCCTCGACTCATAAGTCGAGCCTTGTGAACCCCTCGACTTATAAGTCCGTCCTTGTAATCACTCGACATTATAAGCCGGTCTTGTAACCCCTCGACATATAAGTCGACCTTGCAAATCCCTCAATGCATAAGTCGATCCCTTTTAATCACTCGACTTATAAGCCGAGCCTTTTTGAATCAAATAGACCCTCGACTAGCAGGCCGAGATTTAATCAGATGCAACGGACAAATTCTCGGCTTATAAACCGAGATTCCTGGCCATAACAAACATCCACATAATACATTCACCATACACACAGTTAGCCTGCATTACAGTATACTAAAGCATATATACCTAGACTTAATTATAATCATGCTCATTAGCTGGGCCCGAGCCCTAATCATGTTTACATTTACCAGTTGGTCGAGCCCTAATCATATAATTTGATAGCTGGGCTTAACCTTAATCACAATACATTCAACAACGGGGCCAAGCCCTAATCATAATACACTTAACAATTGGGCCAAGCCCCAATCATAGTACACTTAACAGTTGGGCCAAGTCCCAGTCATATTACATTTAACGATTGTCAAACCCTAATCATAATACACTTGACAACAGGGCCGAGCCCTAATCACGTATCTCATGCAACGGGTGCAGTTTTCTTACCTCGATCCTCGTGTAGATAGTAGAATGACCCCGACTGCTGATCCTGACTCGAGCCTGGCAGAAACCCTAGTCACAACACAAGTATATGTTCATCAAGACTTAACCCTAGAACCTGAGTTCCAACTGAACTCTAATTCTTAAAACCAGGGTTCTCAGTTAACGGGGCACTAGAAACGTCCCCCGAGCCCCCCGGGCCTAGCCCTAAAAATAAGAAAACAGGAAAATCGGGGCCCCTGGCGTGGTCGCGCCCTCAACTCGAGTCCCTAAATTGGAGCCCTATTTATCCCTCTCTGGGACACCATCGCGATCGCGCTGGGTCGCCAGAACTCAAAAATCTGCCCAGAACACGAGTGTTCTTCCCCAAATCGCAACTCTGTGATTTCCAGCCAATTCCAAACCTCAAATCTGTCCCATCCAAGTGTTTTTAACATAATTCCAGCCACTGAAACTATATACTAATCCTAGGCAGCAAAACCTACTAATTAACCATCCCAAATACCACGTACAACTCAACTTGGAAATCTAAACCATAGAAACTCAAGAACATTACTTGAATACCAAAATAGTGAAAACCTCACCAATGACTTCGAATCTCTTGAGGTGGATGATAGCCCTAGCAATCCTCAAACCCAGTCTTCAATTGCTACTCCACAAAGCTTGGCTCCAATCTTCACCAAGACTTTACTTCCACCCTTGGTCTCTAAGCTTACTCTTCACAAGCTTCCAAAAGCTCCCAAAACTCAGCAGCAAGTCTTGAACGTGAATGAGCTAAACTCAGTTGTTGGCTTAGTCAATTGACTGATGTGGTCAAAAGACCATAATGCCCCTTGCCCCATTACCCCTAAAGGTTACTCTCAAGGGTAGTTTAGTCATTTAGCATAATTTCCGCTAACCTCAAATTATCTCATACAATCCCAAATAATCTATCAAACCAATGTTCATCAATTAATTCTCGTTACTCTATAATTCCCGGTAACTTACCAAATTACCCCTAGGCTCACCCCGAGCTGGGTATTTCACCCCGTTGTGACTTTTCCGCTAACTAGCTCTCTAGGATCGCCTCGTGCCGAGTAACTCAAATATATCCACACAATAATGTGGTTGCAAACATATATCACATACATTTACAATTGTACCCTTAACGAGTCAAAATTACGAAAATGCCCTTATAATAAGAAACGGGCCCACATGCATATTTGATACACCTAAACATGCAAGCATAATCATGTCATAATATAATTCGCATAATAACATTCTCATAACACACAAACACTCAATTAATTCAATTATTGCCTTCCAACCCCCTAATCCAGGCACTAAGCTATATTAGGGAATTTGAGACGTTACAAATATAGTGTAATATATATTAATTTCAGGTAATCTACCTTTGTTTATTTTATTTTTAATTAAATGGGTGCACACGAGGATTTTCTGCCCCAACAGGGATTCCCCGCCCCACCCCCGACGGGGAATATGTAGGGATTGGGGCGGAGATGGGGATTAAAATGGTTAATGAGGATGGAGGTAGGGGGAGCTCCCTGTTGGGGTTTTATGCCCTAATTAAAACCCAAATTCTTTGTAATCTCATTTTATTATCAATAAAAGAATATCAAATTATTTTTTGACTTGGTAAATCACTTTGCTCATATGTGTTATTTTCATGATTATTTGTTTAATATAAACTTCTATTAAATCCCGAGCATATAGCTAATCTTATTTATAGTGACGTAATCACAGTGCATCAGATTTACACTGACTCATCAATCTACGATATGATCTACTTACACATTACAGTGTTATGTTCTTTCCAGAACATTAGCAAAGTAGATAAGATCGGATGTATTTGTTACATCGGACAAGACTGATATTGACAGTTGATAAGATAAGTAAACATACTGTCATTATCAATTCTAGTCATATCATATAGTTGACCATAGGTCAATTCAATCTCAATTATGAGTGGTTAGTATTCTAACTGATTGTATTATTTGAGTTCTTTGACTTGTTCATTACCAGCTTACCCTACGGACTAGCCTATACTTACATCTTGGGAACTCGGTAGTATAATTGAGTGGGAGTGTTAATCATAGATATGAACATCTATAGCTTCTGATGAAGAAGTGGAACGATGGTTTCCTTTTAGTTTTGTTCAAGGTGTTAAATGATAGAGATCTCATTTCAGTAATTAAATTAGTTTACTGAAATATCATTTACAAGGAACTAAGTGTTTTAAGGATAAAATACAATGATAGGTAAAACAGTATTTTAGTCCTATCTCATTGTAGACCATCTATAGAGAATTGATTGACAATTATGATTGTAACAATGGATAATTAATAGCGTATCTATATTTGTTATAGAGCGTTCTATGAATTCAAGAGTGCAATTCCGAGTCTATAGTGGAGTCATGAGGAATTAATAAATTAGTAAATTTATTTGTTAGATTTATGATAACTTATTAGAGCTTAATTTCATAGGCCCATGGTCCCCATTGTACCTTGAATAAAATCATCTAGATAGTCTCAATTAATTGATTTAATTATCAATTAGAATTATTAAAGTTGACCAAGTCAATTTTGGATAGTTTCACAGAGTTGTGTAATTTTGAGAAGAAAAGAGAAATTATGGCAGATTTATTAATTAAGATAAATTGGTATCTAAATTAATAAATAAGTTTAAATCAAGGTTCAAATTATAAATAATTAATTTGATGAATGATTTAAATAATTATTTAATTAATTAAATCAATAGAAAATAATACATGCCTTGTTTTTAAGTCCAATGGGCTTATAATCAAATGAGAAATTTCACGGGCCTAAAGCTCATGATAATTTAAACCTAGGGCTTTAAAATGACTATTATTTTATTTATTTTTTAATTAAATTAAATGGCCTAATTGAGTCTATAAAAGTAGTGCTTAGAGAGAAGTCATCTGTGAAGATTTCTGAGACGATAGAGAAGTTTAATCACTAGTTTTCTGATAGTTTTAGATTCTCTCTAAACACAAGTCATTTTTTAAGCCTCTTTGTTATTTCTCTTCTTCTCTCTATATCTATCTCATGTGTTGAGAATTGCCCACACTAGTCTAGGTGATTCTAAGGATACATTGTAAGATTGTGAAGAAAATAGAAGATCGGTTCAGTTTCTTGATAATACTCTGCGACAGAGAGGATACAAGAGTTAGAGAAATTGAAGGAAGGACTCTTTAATTTCGCTGCGTATACTGTAAGTATTCTATTAATTGTTTCTCTTTGAATTCAATTTTAAAAACATGTTTTAGGTTATCTCGTATTAATTTGTTTAATATTAGATCTACATGAAAATAAATAAAGATCTTGTATAAGCTAATCTAACACTCCCCGCTCCCCATGCCAATTACCCGTCCCGTTTCCATCACTAGGAAGGCCACATGTACATGAGTGGTCTACTCCCACAATTTATTAAGAGCCTCACTTTTGGCGGAGGAATACCATGATTACACCTCACACATAAATAAAGATCCCTCACTTTAGGCGGAGGAAAACCGTGGAACAAACAAAACAACCATTACAAAAAAAAAAAAAACAGAAAATCAAAAACAACCAAACGACAGAACATCGCAACTACACAAACAAAAAACCACTCCACTCCTTAGTGAGGTCTAAAAAAGATAACCCCTCAAAACCTTTGGTGCGAACCCAAGTGGAAACCTAGAACTGTACCCTCTCCCAAATTCAATCACCCGAAGATGACTTATCATTAAAGATTCTGCTATTCCGCTCTAACAAAATTGCCCAAAAACAAGCCAACCTACAACACAACATCTGAGAGGAAGAATCAGGTAAACACCAACTCACTCTAAACTCTCCCAATACTCTTGACCATAACAACCGAGCCAAGTCGCAATCCAAAAAAAAGTGACTGAGAGATTCAACCCGCCTTTTACAACAAACACACCAAATGGGTGATATACACTGATAGGGACGATGACGTTGAAGAATAACATTAACATTCAATTTTTCAACATAACCAACCAAACACCTTAACTTTAGATGGAACACGACTCTTCCACAAAATCTTAGCCCACGACACATCATCCCGCACATTAACAGAACTGGTCTTCTAAAATGTAGATTTACAATAAAACAACTCACTTGAATTAGGCTCCCAAACCATTCTATCATCTAGAATTGACGCCAAATTAACAAACTCTATGATCCTTAATAACTCCACCAAAGAAGGAAACTCGCTATCAAAAAGAGATCTTCTAAAACACAAATCCCATCCAATACCTTCACTCGCCTCCCTAACAACACCCATATCAGCTATAGGAACATTTTTTGCTTGGGAAATTACCGCTACGTCAGGAAACCGATCCTTCAAAGCCTGCCCTTCAATCCAAAAATCCTCCCAAAACCTCACTAAATCACCCCTACCCACCTTGAAATGAACAAAACCCAAAAGCTCACCATAAAGGGAAGAAATATCCCTCCACGGACCCCTCGCAGAAAATCTCTCCATCACTTTTGTATCTCAAAGATTATCAGCTCGCCCATAACAACTCAAAACCACCTTATGCCATAACGAAGCACAATCCAACGGGAATCTCCACAACCACTTCAAAAGGAAGGCTCTATTTTTATCTTCTAAATTTCCTATCCCAAGACCTCCATGGAATAAAGGCTTACATACCTCACTCCAAGCTACCAAATGCTCCAACCTAGAAAGATCAGCTCCTTCCCACAAAAAATTGCGCATCATCTTTTCCATATCCTTCAGAACACCTTTAGGAGCTCGAAATAACGATAGATAATACACCGGGAGTGACGAAAGCACTGATTGAACTAAAGTAAGCCGCCCCCCTCTTGAAAGAAAAATACACTTCCACCCATCCAATCTTTTTACACACTTAGCCAAAACTGGCTCCCAAAACTTCACAAATCTTGGATTATCTCCAAGCGGAAGACCTTAATATTTCATATGCCACTTTCCTACCTCACAACCAATCACCGAGGCACGAGAAGCCACCCTATCCTCCACCACATTAATCCAAAACAACTGACACTTCTACAAATTAATCTTCAATCCAGAGATGACAGAAAAATCCTTAAGAATATCAAGCAGGACGTGGAAGGATTCCTCATCATTAACAAAAAATATAGTGTCATCAGCAAATTGTAAATGACTCACATCCACTTTATCATTCCCCCCCGAAAATCCTCTAAATATAGAAGAAACCTTAACATTGTCCACCAAGCCTCCTAGCACATCCGCCACAAGAGTAAAGAGAAAAGGAGATAAATGGTCACCTTGTCGGAGCCCGCGGGAGGCTCCGAATTTACCCCTAGGCCTACCATTAACAAACACTGAGAAGGACACAGAATTAAGACACCCATCCATCCACTTCCTCCATAAAGAACCAAACCCTTTATGCTCTAGTACAAAATCCAGAGAATCCCATTCCAGACAATCATAACCTTTTTTAAAATCAATTTTGAACACCCACCAACTATTTTCTTTGCTATGATACTCTTCCACTGCTTCATTGGCAACAAGAACAGTATCTAAGATCTATCTACCTTCTACAAAAGCTCCTTGAGTTTTAGATATAGTATCCACAAGAACCCCCCTCAATCTATTTGCCAATACCTTTGAAATGATCTTATACAAGCTAGTGACCAGACTAATTGGCCTAAAATCACTATCTCGACAACTGTTAAGCTTCTTAGGAATAAGAAAAATAAGGGTCTCATTAAATACTCCCGGAATGACACCATCTGCGTGAAATCCCCGAAACACCTCCATCAAATCATCCTTGATAACATCCCAATTGGACTAAAACACAGCCAACGAAAACCCATCTGGACCTAGAGCTTTATCACCAGAACAATTGAAGACTGCTTGCTTAATCTACTCCACCTCAAAAGGCCTCTCAACATTAGAACCTAAATAAATAGGTATCCTTCTCCAATCAATACCCAAACTCCAATCCACGGTCTCACCACCAAAGATTACAAAGAAGAATAAAAACCAAGGATCTCATCATCAATCTCCCCTTCATCATATACCATGGTTCCATCTGATTTCTCAATACGAGAGATAAAGTTCTTAGCCTTTCGAGCACTCATAACACTAAACATTCTAGAATAAGAATCTTCATCCTTGGCCCACTGAAACTTTAACTTCAACCACACGCCTATCTCCTCTTCTAAAATCAAATTATGCCATTCCATCTTAACTTTTCTCCTTTTCGCATGAAGTTCAGGATCCCAATTACCACTTTCCTCCAACCTATCTAATTCTAACATGAGACGCTCAAATGCCTGTTTTATCATTTTCTTAGAGCCATAAACCTCTTTGCTCGAACCTTGAACCCTCTTTTGAATATAACTCAACTTCGTCATAAAACTGTGACTAGACTCACCTCTCACCAAAGCATTTTACTACCAATGACTAAACTTTGATCGAAAATCCTTATGTTCTAGTCAAAGATTGTCAAATCTAAAAGGACTCGGTCCCCTTGAATGAGGATTAGAATCCAACACTACTGGACTGTGATCAGAAACCACCCTCACACACACTTCTTGTCTAATAAAAGGATATAAAATGACCTAGCTGTTGGCAAAAAGAACACTCATTATTTTAGGTTTGAGTTTCATTTGTGGATTAACAACGTCAAAGTTTTTGATCATATGATAGGGGGCTAGGATGGTCTAATAATGGCTCTGTTGCGATATTTTTGCTATGCAAGTGCACACAGTCGCAATTCGTAATAAAATGGTAAAACCAAGTATCGTCCTCAAGGACTGATTTATCAATTACCAGTCAATTAATTTCTTGTTCTATTTGATGAATTGAAATTCTTGATTTTTGTAAATGCAGCAAGAGAAACTATAAAGTGCAGAAACAATAATTGAAAATTGAATGGAATAACAACTAATAGAAAAACTTTTAATTTAATCACTGAGAAACAATTAGGATATTCAATCTCATCAACTATCCTCCCTATTATTCCCTAATGCAAAGTGTGAATTCTTCTTCTTTTTACCTAATTCAATTAACAAGTTGATACAGCAGTCTATAATCATACTATGAATTATAAACTCAACCTAGGTGACAATTTCCTATATTTCTATGGTAAATTGAACCACAAAGGTAGCATTAATCTCGACAACTTAATAGCAGTTACACAATTAATTCAGATACTTTCGTTCTAAATTAGAATTATGTCCAATATAACCACAGCAGAATTAAATCTCACTTCTCAGATTTTGACTTAAAAACATATGTATATGACTAAAGATGGCCAATCAATAATCAATCTATAAAAACAGGTTATATGGAATTGAAGAAGATTGAAGAAGAAGAATATTAAAATTGCATTAGTTCATAACAGGGATTCAAGTGATTCAATTAAACATCCTAAACAGAAAATTAGTTCATAGTCATAATGCTAATCACAACAAAAATTAAAGATAACATCAGGAAGAAGAAGAGAAACATGTAGAAAATACTCTAGGCCTGAGCCTTGAAATCCAGCACTTCTCCCCCGTCCGTACGTATATGTTTTCTCCTCTATTTCGCCAAAATAAAACCTAGGACTTCAAATTTTAAAGAGGCGGGCCGCGGCTCTACATACACTATGCCGCGGCCCGTGTCCAATTTCCTGGGCAAAAGGCCCTCTCCATGCTGCGGCATTAGTCAGCCATGCCGCAGCCCGCGTCGACGAGTTCTGGGCAAAATGCCCATCTATGCCGCGGCTCCCTCTAGCCATGCCGCGGCCCGAGGATTTCCTTAAAAACAAAGGTTCTGTTTCCCACCTAGTCGCGACTCCACTTTGCTCATGCCGTGGCTCTTAAGGGATTTCTCAATTCTTCAAGTTTTCATCCCAAAAATTCACCAACACTTCCAAATTATGTTGAGAACCATTCTTTATCGAAATATGATGAAAAACTTGGTTATTTCTTCCCTTTCTTTGGCATTTTCTTCCACGTGCTCAATTCTTCATGATATTCACAAAGACAGACAAACAAAGCATAAATCCGCACTAAATGAAAGAAAAACAAAATAAAAGACTACTAAAAACAACACCAAAACATGATAAAAACTAGACTCAACAGGCTCTGTTACAGATCCAATTTTAGATTATCCCTAACACGTAATTATTCCAGGTCTTTGTGTGTCAATCTAATTATGGAAAAAATGAGATTTTTTCTTAAGCTATGAAAAATATGACAGTTTTTTTTTTCTTAAGTTTCTTATGGCATATTTTTTTGTTTATGTTTTTATGGGTGTTTTTTTTCCTATATATTTGTAATATTTTATTTGTATACCATATTAAATTTTTTATAAAGTTTTAGTAGCTAATTTTAATATGTTTTGAGGTTATTTTTATAACTTTAATCTATTTGTATTATTTTTTATCATTCATATTTTATAAAACGTTTTTTTACATTATTTTTGGACAAAAAAAAACTTAGACCTTCATCACCGTGCTTTTTATTTCCATTTCTTCTTCTTTTGTTCTATTTTTTTTTATCTTTTTCAATCAACATTTTCTCCGCAGTAACCGGTTACTACTATCAAAACAATTTTAATTTTTTTTGTAGTAGTAACCGTATGCCACTATCAATTTTTTTTAGTGATGTGTGGTTGTTTACCCGAAAAACGGCTGCTGATGATGTGGCAAGGATTTTTCACACGTTATCTACACGAGGCGGAAGTGCTATTCGGCTATCGACCAGAGGCACATCACTTCGTCAAGCTTAACTGTTAGATGTGACCAGGCTGGTCGTATAATTTGATTTATTTACGTCTAAGATTGTAATCCTGTAATAATTGCATTGAATATTTCCTCTTTATTACCTTGATACGTGGTTATTAAGGAAAGTTAAGGCCCGTTGGCCCATGAAACCCTCCTTGAGCCTATAAATATGCATGAAATAGCTCAAGGAGGGGACTTTTGATCTCTGAATCTTTTTGCTAAGTATAGAGAGAAAGAGAGCTATAGCGTGATTATTCATCATTTTATTGTATTTCTTCCAAGGTTTGTGAAACTCAAGAACCCTAGTTCTTTGATCACGGCTTTGAGATTCAATATTAACAATAGCACTAAGTGGACGTAGGTCATTACCATTCTTTGGGGCCGAACCACTATAAATCCTTGGTGTTTTCTTCTTATCCATTAGATTGAATTCTTAATTGTCGTTTTATCTTTTGTCGTATATTTGACTCCATGTTGTTGGCCAAATCGAGGGTCAACATTCTGGTGCTTTCATTGAGAGTTTGACAAAAAAATGTAAGAAAATCTAATGGCGAAAACATCCAAGAAGGCTGGACAGGCCGCTGGTGCTACACCATCCCAACCTCCTCCCCCAAATGTGGCTAAGAATGAACCACATTTGGAGTTTGATGAGGAGGAGTTAGTTTCCGAAACACTGAGGGCAACACTGGGAGTGCTACAGGATGAGTTGGCTAATCTAAGGGCCAATCAGGAGAATGCTGCAGAGACAATGGCGATGCAATAGAGGGAAATTGAACGCCGACGCCAGGAGTTGAGTGAGCGGTAGGCGCACATGGACCGTCGACAGAGGGATGCCATGGCCACCCTTGAAGCAGCCATCCAATTGGCTAGGAGTCAGGCTGTGCCAACCTCCCAGCCAGATCATCCACTGAATACGCCACCTCAAAGAGGTCCCAATCCTAGCCCTCCGCTCCAGCTGGCAAGCCCTCAAAGGTCGAAGCAGCCGCCTGTGGCTCAGGATGATGTCCCACCTAGGGATCCTGAGCAGTAGCCTCCATCTCAGGCTGGTCGAGGCAATCCCCAGCGCCCAAGGCAGAATAGGGCCGGGTAGCTGCCCCACAGCCCTAGACGCCCAAGGGATGAAGAGCCAAATCTACTGAGCAGGGAAAAACGTCCTTCCGCCAACAGAAGGAACATCGAGTCAGGCTCTACGGTCAGGGGCCCCACCTGGCATAGCAATGCACGGGGACCCAACGACCAGCGCAGGCCTCCCCCTGATGCTCGGGAGATATCGACCCAAAAAGGAAATAGCGTGAACATCCGGTCACGCCATAGTCAGCCACAATTTAGAGATGGCCATGACTATAATGAAGTCGATTCCGGCAGAGGAAATGCTGGTCGGAGAAATGAAGAAAGAGGTGGAGGCAGAAGCCCCCCACCTAGAGAAAATAGGCTAGCTAGCCACAATGCTGGGGGACAACCCAGGCAGCATAACCTCTTTAGTCAGCTAGGAGTTAGCGAGCAGAGACATAGAGATGATGATTTAAGGGACGTACTTAACGACCGCCGTGAGAGGCACGACGAGGACGCTCCCCTAACACCGGTTGCCCCAGCAGTCCCAGAAGCCATTCAAGCTCAGATTGATGCCCTAAACTAGGCAGTACAATAGCTGGTCGGGGGACGAACATCCCATATTGAGTACGATATGAGGAGGGGCACTCCCTTTGTACAGAGGATTGTTGCGGCTGAAACCCCCAGTAAGTTCAAGATGCCAACATTTCCAAACTTTGACGGATATGGAGACCCAGTATCTCACGTTAATAAGTTTGAGATACAAATGGATATACAGAAAGTGTCGGAAGAATCCCGCTGCCGAATCTTTCCAGCGACACTGTCTGACACCGCCCAGGAGTGGTTCTTTAAGTTCCTTATCCATAGGCTATTAGCGAGCTGAGAAAGGGCATAATTATATCAGCCACGTGGATGCCACGTACCTGGAGCTGCTATTACCAGGTCCTACCTCTTTAGCTCGAGGTAACCAAAGGCTTAATGAGATTACTAAGGAGTCGGGTCAGAAGTATGGACACCACGAGCTGAGAGTACATCAAGCTCGGGGTGCGAGCTTGAGTTGGCACCTCTGACCCCTTATAAAGTCAACCACGCAATGTAAACGTGCATATATCAGACATCATGTGTCTGATCCATCCCTGAATTCTCGGACACGTAGCATAAACGTGCGTGTTTAGGCACCCACGACTGAGTTGGGCCGTGCGGCCCATTATCCCCCTTACCTATTGATTAGACCACACTTCATTGTCAGGTTTTAGGAATTAGACCACACTTCATGGGTAAGAAGGTCACGGGATGACCTCCCTTGCCAACCCCCAGGTGCCCTCTCCTTATAAATATGGAGACCCTAGGAGTTGCAAAGGGTTGGATTCTAATCTGCAAAGAAATACCCTGTAAAGAATATCAGAAAGATATCAATAATAGTGGCTGGTGGACTAGAAGGATTTTAACCTTTGAACCACCTAAAAAAGTATTCGTGTTATCATTTTATTTTGAGATCATTCATCTATTACGGCTCATTATTTAGCACTAATCCCGCTCTTTATTCTATTAATTATCTGTTGTTGAAGAACCGCGTCAATAGTTTGGTGCTTTCATTGAGAGCCAGTTAGATTGGTGCTATCGCAAATACCCAACCATGGTAGTCACTCGCTCAAGACATGGTAACAAGGCGGACCAACGTGATGGGCAGGAGGCCCATCATGCTGCCATGTCAGTGATCAGAACCCTGAGATTCAGCAGCGGCCGGGAAAGCAACCAATAGGCCAAGACGACATTGGAAGTTCGGCTCCCTGGCCTCCCAATCCGAACCCAAATTTTTACATGGCAGTGGAAATGGAAAATGCACAGCTGAGAAGTCAGCTGGCAAAAGCTAACCAGTAGATTCAAGAGGTTTTGGCCCGACTACCCCCTCTTACAACCGACGCTAATGTTGGAAAGAGGCAAGGCGAGACTCATAAGTCCCACCAGGGTAATCAGTCCAGGCCCAGTCGGTCGGTGAGACCCCCAACATCAAATTCCACTCGCACATCGCACCACCAGGAAACCACTTTTGAGGAACTACCTAGGGCCGAGCAACAGTAAAACCGATCGGTCCGACCTCAACTCCCAGCTCACTTCCACCCTCGAGTGCGCCCAGGAGGGCTCGAGGGAGCTCGCGAAGGAGATCTAGGGAGGGCTCACAGTGACAGCCCACCCCAGCCAGCCATCTTGCGCCCCGCTCAGACCGCCGAGCACAAGACGCGGAGGAGGGTAGAGCGGAGCGGCCACGACCTAACCTGACGGGACTAGGATCGCATCCCCGATCAGGTATCCTCCTTCACTTATAAGATACCCGTCTCCTCCCCGGCCAGTCCGAGACATTCCAGCTCATGGGATCAGCAGTAGAAATCCTCCTTCTGCCGGACCTTCCCATCGTAGCCGGGCGCCTAGAGAAGTCCCGGATCCTCGTCCTCAGCAGCGGGCCCCGAGCTTCTCAAATGGAAGCTATTAGACCAGAAGTTGTTGAAGTGATTTATCCGGCGGAGACTTGTGCCAGCGCTTGAGCTCGGCGCAAAGTCCTCAGGCCGCCCCTAGAGATGACCTCCGAGATCGCCTAAACTCTCGAAGAGGAGACCCAGTTGGAAACGGCAGCCACGCTCGCCAAAGGGAAGACCTGTCTGAAGTACGTGACAGCGGGAACATCCCATATAACCTATCTCGAGAAAGGAGGGACAATAACCCGCCAAACGCGCACAATGGATCCGGAGCTGTTGAACAGCCCCGGAACAACCAAAGAAGTCAGGACAAAACCCTTGAGCGTCTGGCTCAGATGGAGGAGCTGATGAGGAAGCTCCTATCAGAAAAAGAAAAAGATGAATATGATTTAGGGGACGAACTTGAGCTCTTCGCCCCCAGCATAGCAGCAACGACATATCCACCTGGTTTCCATATGCCGCACTTGTCCAAATTCAACGGAGACAGGGATCCGTCGGATCATCTGGGTATGTTCAATACCTTGATGATGGCCCACAACATTGGGCCCGAGTTGAGGTGTTTAATATTTCCCTCCACCTTGACTGGGCTGCCCAGACAATGGTTCAAACAGAGTAAGTAGCAGTCAATCAGCTCGTGGAAAACTTTCTCTGCTGACTTCAAGAGAGCATTCCGAGCTTCCCAGGCCGCCCGCGTCAAAGCCGATACCCTGGCAAACGTAAGGCAGAAACCCGATGAGCCTATGAAGGCTTACCTGAGCAGATTCGCAAACGTCGCTGCTCGGGCCAGAGACGCAGATGACAGCTCCAAGCTCATGGCTTTGAGGATTGGGATCCTCGTCGGAGGAGGACTCTGGGAAGAGATACAAAGGAAGGGATTCAACACCGTAAATGAATTCCTAAATAGGGCCCAGGGATGGATAAATCTGGAGGAGGCGCGAGCATCAGCCGCGGGAACCAGCCAGGCCCCTGAACAGCCCGCTGGAGTGGGAACGGAGGTCGTGACAGCGACCCAAACCGTTACACAGAATAACCAGTTTGGTGGAGGCAAGAGAAAGGGGAGCAGTGAGGGTAATCAGCACGACCCAAAGAAGAACAAGACCGTAGAAAAATTCAAGCCAGTCTACGCGACTTATACTGAGCTCACCAACTCTAGAGAGAATATCTTCCTAGCAAATTCTGCTTGCCTCCCCTGGAAGAAGCCGGAACCGTTAAAGCACCAGAAGGGTAAGTGAGACCCTTCCAAGTTTTGTTGGTTCCACAACAACATTGGCCACAATACCAATGATTGTAGGCACCTGAAAGATGAGATCGAGACTCTCATCAGAGCTGGACCCTTGGCTCAGTATGCGCGGAATAAAGTTCCCGCCGGTCATCCAGCTCCAGAAGTCCCGATAAGTCAACCCGGATCTCGGGTAGATCAGGATGTCCCTCCTCCCGTGATAGGAGGAGAGATTTCCACAATCTCTAGAGGTCCCCATCTGGCTGGCACGAGCAGAGGTGCCCAAAAAAGATATGTCAACGAACTTAAGGCTCACAATGGAGTGGAGTTCGTCCCTGAGTAGCATCTACTGAAGCAGCAACGATTGGAGATGTAACCAATAATATTTACTGAAGAAGATACTAGCAACATCTAGTTCCCTCATAACGACCCCCTGGTCGTAGCCGTGCAGCTCGCTAATCGGAGGGTTAGGAGAGTGCTGGTCGATAATGGGAGCTCGGTAAACCTACTGTTTCGGTCCACGCTGGAAAAGATGGGTTTGTCTGTCACCGAGCTGAAAGCCACCTCCATGATGCTTTACGGATTCTCTGGAGAAGGATCGGCGGCAATAGGAACGATCGAGCTGGTGATCACCTTGGGAGAGGGACCTCGGACAGTCTCAAAACTCCTCTAGTTTGTGGTCATCGATTGTCCCGCTGCGTACAATGCCATTTTGGGTCGACCTACACTAATAGCGTTTGAAGCCGTTACCTCCATCCGCCACCTCGTGCTAAAATTCCCCTCTTCCATGGGCATATGCACGGTCCGTGGTGATCAACTTGTTGCCAGGGAATGCTACATCATTTCTATGAAGGGAAAATTAAAACCCGGGCAGTTAACGATGACCGTCCAAGGTGGAAATGAGGAATCTCAGGAACTCGTGCCTAGTCCTGAGATTGAAAAACCTCAGAATGCCGAAGGGGAAAATATCATCTTAGGTGATGATATCGACCCCAGCATAGGCGAGGATAAATTCGAGCTCTAAGCTATCGAAGAGCTTGAGGAGGTAAATATCGATCCACAGAATCCCTCGCGGATGGTAAAGCTCGGGAAAAATCTATGTGACGAAAGGAAGGCGGAGCTGATTAAGTTCCTGCAGGAAAACCTAGACATGTTCGCATGGTCTCATGAGGACATGGTGGGGATTAGTCCGAGCGTCATCATGCACACCCTCCATTTGGATAAAAGCGTGCCTGCAAAATCCCAGAAACAAAGTCGCCTAGGAACAACCCGAGCTAAAGCACTAGAAGAGGAAGTAGCCGGGCTCTTAAAGTGCGGCTTTATCCGTGAAGCTAAGTTTCCGGTCTGGGTCATCAATCCTGTGTTGGTCCCGAAGCCCAACGGGAAATGGCGGACCTGCATCGACTTCTCCGATCCGAACAAAGCTTGCCCCAAAGACTGTTTCCCCTTGCCAAGGATCGACCAATTGGTAGACGCCATGGTGGGGCACAAGCTCATGTCCTTTATGGATGCATATTCGGGCTATAATCAGATCGCCATGAATCCAGCGGACCAGGAGCACACTAGCTTCATGACCCCAACTAACGTTTATTGTTACAAGGTCATGCCATTCGGGCTGAAGAACGCCGGAGCTACATACTAGAGGTTGGTAAATAGGATGTTTGCCAACTAGATCGGGAAGAACATGGAAGTGTACGTTGACGACATGCTGGTCAAGTCAAAAACTGCCGATAACCATGTTTTCGACCTGGAGGAATGCTTTAAGATACTAAGAGAATACAACATGAGGCTTAACCCGCAGAAGTGCACTTTCAGGGTCGCATCAGGGAAATTCCTGGGTTTCATTGTCATTACCAGAGGAATCGAGGCAAACCTCGATAAGACCGGGTCGTTTCTTGAGCTGCCCTCACCTTGGTCGCGAAAGGACGTTCAAGGCCTGACAGGAAGGGTGGCAGCCCTTAATCGGTTTATCTCTAAATCTACTGACAAGTGTGTTCCATTCTACAACCTGCTCCGGGGGAATAAGAAGTTCGAATGGACCGAGGAGTGCGAACGTGCCTTCCTCGACTTGAAAGCACATTTAGCCAAGCCACCCATATTGTCCAAACCAACGGCAGGAGAGCCTCTTTTCCTTTACCTAGCTGTCACAGAAGATGCATCTAGTGCCGTATTAGTCCGAGAAGAAGACTGGTCTCAGAAGCCAGTCTATTACATCCGCAAGAGGCTTCTTAGAGCTGAGTCTCGGTATTCATTGATGGAAAAGATGGCTTTCTATCTCATTACGGCCTCCCGAAAACTCAGGCCGTATTTCCAGTCCCACTTAATACATGTCATAACCGATCAACCTTTAAGGCAGGTTTTGCAAACACCTGAAGCATCGGGACGTCTGTTGAAGTGGGCTATTGAGCTCATCCAGTTCGAGATTTTGTACACACCGCGAACTGCAATAAAAAGCTAGGCCCTGGCTGATTTTGTGGCAGAATGCACAGGATTCTGAGAAGATCCTGTGGGAGATTCAGCCCAGGCCTCCTTAGTCCAGGCCTCATGGAAGGTCTTCGTAGATGGCTCATCTGACGAGAATGGCTTCGAGGCTGGAATCATTTTGATATCCCCAGAAGAACATCGATTCCACTTGGCATTGAGATTCGGTTTCAAAGCGTCCAACAATGAGGCTGAATACGAAGCTTTACTGGCCGGGCTAAGGGTGGCCCAGGAGCTGAAGGCCAGCTCCGTCCAATGTTACAGCGATTCCCAGCTCGTGGTAAACTAAGTGCTAGGTGAATACCAAGCACAGGGAACCAAGATGGCTGCTTACCTGGCCAAGGTAAAGAGCGAGCTGTCTGCATTCAAGCGTGGCTTAATCGAGCAGATACCTCGAGAGCAGAATGCCAGCGCGGACGCACTCGCAAAGCTCGCTACCTCCGGGGAGGCGAAGACTCTGGGGTTAGTGCCGGAAGAGTTCTTGGAGAAACCAAGCATAGAGGAAGTTAGGGCGGAGGTCGAGATGATCGACGCCAGACCGACCTGGATGACCCCCATCCTCGAATATCTCACAGCAGGAAAGTTACCTAAAGAGCGTAATGACGCAAGGCGGGTACTTGACCAGGCTCCAAGGTATACAGTGGTAGATGGGATATTATACTAGTGTGGACACTCTCTACCTCTCCTACGATGTGTTCTGCCAGGCGAAGCGAAGACCATTTTGCAGGAAGTGCACGAGGGTTTTTGCAGAGATCACACTGGGGGGCAAAGCTTGGCCCTGAAGATCTTAAGGCAAGGATATTATTGGCCCACTCTGTCAAAGGACTCGATCTCCTACGTCAAAAAATGTGACAAATGCCAGCGATTCGCCACAGTTGCCCGAGCTCCCCCGGTCGAGCTGAAGATGATCTTGTCCCTGTGGCCATTCGCGGTCTGGGGAATCGACTTGGTTGGCGCCTTCCCCACTGGAAAGGGAGGAGTCCATTATGCAGTGGTGGCTATCGACTACTTCAAAAAGTGGGCAGAAGCAGAGCCCCTTGCAACCATCACTTCAAAAAGAGTCCTCAATTTCGTGGTCAAAAGCATTATCTGCCGATTCGGGCTGCCAAAGAAGATCGTATCAGATAATGGAATGCAGTTCGACAACGACCTCTTCACCGAGTTCTGTGAGAGGCACGAAATTTTAAAAAGCTTCTCCTCCGTGGCCTATCCTTAGGCGAATGGGCAGGTCAAGGCCGTCAATAAAACGCTTAAGGCAAGCCTTAAGAAAAGACTTGACAAAGCCAAGGGAGTCTGGCCAAAACAGCTCCCCCAGGTACTGTGGGCATACCGGACCTCACATCGAACGCCGACGGGTCATACTCCTTTCTCCCTGGCTTTCAGGAGTGAGGCAGTCCTTCCTGTTGAAGTAAAGGTAGCCTCGTATAGAGTCCAGGCATTTGACCAGGACCGCAATCACGAATTGCTCTGCGCGTCCCTCGACCTGATTGATAAAAGACGAGAAGATTCACAGCTACAGCTCACGCATTATCAGCAAAAGATCACTCGTTATTTCAACTCAAAGATCAGAAAACGCGCCTTTGGCATTGTGACCTGGTCCTCAGAAGAGTCTTCTTAGCCAGTAAGGATCCCAAAGATGGAGTGTTGGGGCCGAAATGGGAAGGGCCCTACCAAATAACCGAGGTCATAAAAGAAGAAACCTACAAGTTAGCTCGGCTTAATGGAGAAGCAGTCCCATGAACTTGGAACGCTATCCATTTGAAGAAATATTATCAATGATACCTTCGCAAGGCTTAATCAGAAAGGCCATCTTTTGTTTATTAAGTAATGAGAATTAAATATTTTTTCATTATTGTGTATATTTGTGGATGTAATGTCAAGTAACCATGAAAGACCCTTTCCTAATTACTTGGGGGGCATATGTCCTGGATATAACCAGGTCATCTTAAAAACTTAGAAGTTAATTCAAATTGATTGATCGATGTTTTTCTTAAAAAGCATGAGATATCGATAAAGGATTAACGCGAACTAAGTTATATCCTGGATATAACCAGGTCATCTTAAAGACTTAGAAGTTAATTCAAATTGATTGATCGATGTTTTTCTTAAAAAGCACGAGATATCGATAAAGGATTAACGCGAACTAAGTTATATCCTAGATATAACCAGGTCGTCCTAAAAACTTAGAAGTTAGTTCAAATTGATTGATCGATGTTTTTCTTAAAGAGCACGAGATATCAATAAAGGATTAACCCGAACTAAGTTATATCCTGGATATAACCAGGTCGTCCTAAGAACTTAGAAGTTAGTTCAAATTGATTGATCGATGTTTTTCTTAAAGAGCACGAGATATCAATAAAGGATTAACCCGAACTAAGTTATATCCTAGATATAACCAGGTCGTCCTAAAAACTTAGAAGTTAGTTCAAATTTATTGATCGATGTTTTTCTTAAAGAGCACGAGATATCAATAAAGGATTAACCCGAACTAAGTTTTCAAAATTAATGTCCTGGATTCAACCAGGTCCTAAAACTTAGAAGTTATTTCAAATTGATTGATCGATGTTTTTTTCTAAAAAGCACGAGATATCGATAAAAAATTAACGCGAACTAAGTTTTTAAATTAATGTCTTGGATACAACCAGGACTTGTCTTAGAAGTTGGTTCAAGATTGATTAGTATGTTTTTTCCTAGAAAAGCATAAGATGCCAATCACAACACCAACAAAAACTAAGATTATTACCAAATGCATAGAAGAGAAACAAGATAGGGGCAAAAATATGTAAATCAATTAAAATAAAGGTGAAGAAATCAATTGTCTCGAGGTCAGAAAACCTCATAATATAAAGTTACAAAAAGAAAAAAAATGTGTAAAGATAAAAAGAAAAAGAAAAGTCCTATGCCCCGCCAGGCCGCTCTGATGAGGTCGCCCCCTCGCCATCCTGCTCGGTGGCAGTGGAAGTCTCCCTGGTCTCGGAGGGCGCCTCTTGTTGAAGGCGAGCCTTGAACTTCTCCAAGAAGGACTCCCACGCGTCCGGCCCCAGAAAGGAGAAGTCACCTTCCGGATTGAAGACCCAGCAGTGGTACAGCATAGCCTCCATGGAGGAGCTGGAAGCTGTCCTCTCCGCCGCCAGGGCAGCCTTGGCCTCTTCGGCCTCGACCTTCGCGGCGTCCAGTGCGGCCCGGGCAGCCTTGGCCTCCTCGAGCTTGATCTTCACAGCGGCTAGGGTGGCCTTGGTGGCATCGACCTCCTGCAGCTTGGTCCGGGATGCCTCCAGCTCGGCCTGGGCGACCCTCTCATTTTCTCGAGCAGTTGCCAGGGCCGCCTTGGCATCCTTTTCCTGTTGTTGAGCCGTCGCGAGGGCGACCTGAGCAGCCTGGTGCTCGCCCCTGATCTCCTCGATCCTGGCCCGGGAGCGAGATATGCTCCGGTGGAGAGCCATAGCTCCCTGCAAGACCAAAAGATAATAAGGCAAGTGCCTTAGGAAAAGTAATAATACAAACAAATAGGGAGTACCAGTGGCAAGGCCAACTTACCGTGAGGGTCATCCCCAATAAAGACTCCATCATGTTCTCGGGACTCCTTGTCTTGATCTCCCGCAGATCCCTCGAGGTGGCATTATAGCAGTGGTCCACCATGTAGGTCGCGGTCTCGTAGACCGTCCCCCTGAAGACACTGGGGATTTTCTCCAAGAACCGAGGGTTGACCGGGATGCGCAGCTCTGGGGTCGTAGTTGATAAGGTCCCAGTGGGCGCCTCTGGTTCCCGAATAGAGACGAGAGCTCGCGGAGGAGGCGGGGGCATTTTCTCCACTGTAGGAGGGGGCGGAGGCACTTTCTCCAGAGCAGCCGGGGCTTGGTTTTTCCCCTTTGCAGGAGACTTGGAGGTAGTCCCGATGGCTTTCTTCGCCATCCGAAGCCTCTTCACCATGGGCCCGGAAGCCCCGGAGGAAGGGTTCCCTCTAGGGAACATGGCTCGCAAATCATTGTTCCCGGGCTGAGACATCTCCTCTATTGAAGCAAAGACAGTAAAGCATCAACATACATGTAAAAATATTTGTGCAAAACAACAAAAGAAAAGAAAGCAGATCTTAAGTATGTATTGAAATGGGTCCTACCCTCCGAGCTAGAGGAGGAATCTATGGTCACGACCTCCGGCCCCAGAGCTTCAGCGGGGGAGTCTAAGGTAACGACTTCGAGAGCTAGAAGAGGATCTGGGTCCGAATCTGCCTCGGGACTGGGCTCTTCTATGTACTGCCTAAGACCTGGAGCTACTACACCCTCCAGGAAGGAGGGCCATGACCTAATATTGGTCACGTACTCCTCGAAAAAGGCTGACTTAAAAGCTAAGGTATTATCTACAACTATAGTACCCCTAGGGCGGCTCATGTCATAACATAGCACGAGTTGGTCGACGCATTGGAGTAGGGTGATGTCGCGGTCTGGGTCATTTTGGTGGCGATGAATGGGTTGGCTGGGGTTAAACCTAGCAAGCTGTAGGTCGGCAGTGGTCCTATCTAAATCCCTAAACAAATAAGGATTACCTTGGTCGGAGGGGCCGGCTGCTGCCCCAAACTGGGCCCTCTCCACGTTTACTTCTTGGGCGACCTCCAGAGCCCTCTTCCACCGCACGAGGGGCACCTCGTCCTCCTCGTCCTCATCCTCGCCTGCGGCCTCTTCCTCGGGGATGGGCGCCATCTCACGAGCAAGAGGGAGGCTCCGCGGTCTCCTCAAGGCCAAAGTCTGGCCTGGAGAGATTAACTTGCATGCCAGCATCGTCTCGTCGGACACAAGCTGGTGATAATCCTTTTCACTTGGGGGGAGCCCCGCCAAGGTCTCATATTGATCCCCAAGGGTCACTGACTTGGTCGTCCTCGCAAAAAAAGCTGCATGATAGTTTCTAAGTCAGGAACGAATAAAAAGAGACTAGTCAGCAATCAACTTACGAGCTGAGGGTAGAAGGTACTTATGAGGACAGTTGAAATAATGGTGCTCGCAGTTGCGAAACCCCTTTGACATAAAGAACTGGTCCTTAAAGTCGTTGGGGTGGCTGGGCAGCTCGATGACCGCAGCCGAATTTGGAAAACGGGTCAAGTAGTAGAACCCGTCGCCTCACCCCCGCTGCTCCCGGCTGGCTTTGAGGCAGAAGAAGTAGAGGATGTCCGCTGGCGTGGGGACCTCCCATTCCTGCTTCAGGAATAGATACTTCAACCTCGCTAACAAACGATATGAGTTAGGGGGAGCTAGAAGGGAGCCAGCTTCACGTAATTTAAAAAATCAGCGAAGTACTGGTCCAGTGGGAGGAAGGCCCTAGCCTTGAGATGCTCGTCGCTCCAGGCGGCGTACTCCTCATCAAGTGGCACGCAGCTCCGCTCGCCTTCAAGGGGAGGTCAGGCGTCCAGGGCGCCCCTCCCTATCTCAATATTATGGGAAAGCAAGATTTTTTTGACTTTCCCTTGGGTGGTGACCTTTGAGGCGATCCTCTCGGCCTCGAAAAAGGCATCGGGCCCCACCTCGGCCTCCTTCTCCACGGTTGGACCGAAGTTGGGGATCGGGGAGTCTGTGACCACCTCCTTTCCTTTGTTGGATTGCTGGGAAGACGAGCTGCCCGCACTTTTCTTAGGTCCCATCTGATCGCCTAACGAACAAAGAAGAAAATTTAGAAAAGGCGACCTAAGTATAAGAAAGAATCTAGTGCGAAGTGTTTCCTTTACACGGGCTGAGGTAATCTCAGCCCGTGGCGAGTGAGACCACGCGGTTCTATGAACACGGGCCTGTGCTCCCAACGGGTCCCCGATTACTCGAAATCCGTGTGTCAGGAGGGTCAGAGTAAAAGTTTGCCTTGGAAGGAAAGTTTCAGTAGGAAACAGTAGGCAAAACCACCTGTGAAGCGTGTCCCCTAAGCTACCTGGTTTTTGCACCCTAAGAACTGGCTATTCCAAACAGGCATACAATTTTTTTACCCAGAAAATCCCCCCAGAAAGTGTATCCTATGAGTCATGCTCCTAAATGGTTTTTCCTACGGTCGGTACCCCTAGGATAAAAACCTATGCATAAAATACCAGTAAAGAACAAGCAACCTACTGCATGCGATTAAAGAGAAAGTTTACCTAAACAACAGTGAAAGAAAACATTTAAAACATGCACAAACGGAGGACTTACATAAATGATTTGTTGTGGTCAGACTGAAAGGGTCGTCTGGGTTGAAATCCTGTTGGGATCGCTGGTACCGGAGTCTCGAAGGAGCTCTCGTGTCTGAATTTCTGGAATGCTGGGAACAGTGACCGGAAGAAAGGAAGGATTTTGAGACTAAGAAGAAAGAGGAAAATGAGAAAATTTTCAAATGAACGGGTAGCCCATGCGAAAGGTGGCCAGCCCTTTTATATACGTAAAAGGCCAAAGGAGGAGGGCCGTTGGATCGCCTTGATGTAGGATACGAGGATCACTACTCGAAAGACGAAACAACGGCCAAATATAGGCTAGGCCATTTAATGCGGTTCTCGGAAGACGGACCGTCACCAACTACGATGCTCCACGTATTCGATACCAGCGTAATGGGCGGAATGTGAAGAGTCCATAAAGAAGCCTAAAAGCCCCCACTATGGCCCCAGGTGACGTCGTGTGCCACGAGCAAGGGCTTGTGGGGCAAATGTACGCCCTAAATATCCACAGGCTATTAGCGAGCTGAGAAATGGCATAATTATATCAGCCACGTGGATTCCACGTACCCGGAGCTGCTGTTACTAGGTCCTACCTCTTTAGCTCGAGGTAACCAAAGGATTAATGAGATTACTAAGGAGTCGGGTCAGAAGTATGGACACCACGAGCTGAGAGTACATCAAGCTCGGGGTGCGAGCTTGAGTTGGCACCTCTGACCCCTTATAAAGTCAACCACGCAATGTAAACGTGCATATATCAGACATCACGTGTCTGATCCATCCCTGAATTCTCGGACACGCAGCATAAACGTGCGTGTTCAGGCACCCACGAATGAGTTGGTCTGTGCGGCCCATCATCCCCCTTACCTATTGATTAGACCACACTTCATTGTCAGGTTTCAGGAATTAATCATGAATGTCACTGAAGTGACATGATGGGTAAGAAGGTCACGGGATGACCTCCCTTGCCAACCCCCAGGTGCCCTCTCCCTATAAATATGGAGACCCTGGGAGTTGCAAAGGGTTGGATTCTAATCTGCAAAGAAATACCCTGTAAAGAATATCAGAAAGATATCAATAATAGTGGCTGGTAGACTAGAAGGATTTTAACCTTTGAACCACCTAAAAAAGTATTCGTGTTATCATTTTATTTTGAGATCATTCATCTATTATGGTTCATTATTTAGCACTAATCCCACTCTTTATTCTATTAATTATCTGTTGCCGAAGAACCGTGTCAACAAGTATCTTGGGAGATGTTCGTAAAAGAATTTTACAGACAATTCTATGTGGGTCGCGTACACCCCACAGAGGACAACCAGCTGGTCGAGATACGCCAGAAGGAGGGAGAGCCCTTAAAGGAATATGTCCAACACTTCATGCGAGCAGCAGCTGGAGCCAAGATAGTGGGCGATGAAGGAAAGATGATGGCTCTAACTGCTGGGGTTAGGCGCCATTCACCCCTCTGGAGTAGCCTCAGAAAGAATGGGATAAGAAGTACCCAAGAGTTTTTGGATCGGGCTGATCGATATATCAAGCTCGAGGACGCGATTTCCAATGAAGGGAAATCACCAACAAAAGACAAGGGACTGAAGGAAGAACCCACCAAAGCTGCCAACGGGTCGAAAAAACCCAATGGCAACGGCAAGGGCAACAGTAATGGCAATGGTAGGAACGGTGGAAAATGGGCAAACAATGAACCCTCAGCTTCTGAGAGTAAACACCCCAAAGGCAGTCGATACGAGCCGAGATTCACCAACTACACGGCCCTTGTTGAAAGCTGAGCAGAAGTCTACCAGGCGTCCAGCTCAAGTGTGCCTTACAAATGACCCGCAGCTATAAGGAAAGATATCTCCAAGAGAGATACGACGAAGTTTTGTCATTTTCACAACGACTATGGGCACGACACCAACGAATGTAACCAGTTGAAAGACAAGATTGAGTTCCTGATCAGGCAAGGACATTTAAGAAGATATGTGCGTGCCGTAGGAGGATCTTAGCGAGAGGCTCAAGATGGCAACGAGGAGGTTCCTGCACGCCAACGCTCGCCACCTCTACAGCTAGCTCCCGTGGCTGGCACTTTACTCACCATCTGTGGAGGCCCACATCTTGCAGGAGACAGTGGGAAAGCAAGGGAATGATATGCTCGAACCCTACACAACGACCAGGACATCGAGATGATGAGTGTGGAGGATCGAGCACCAAAAAAAGGCTCGAATAGAGGAGGAATTGATAACCTTCTCTGAAGACGATGCCTAGCACGTGCGATTCCCACACTCTGATCTGCTGGTCATAGACGTACAAATTGGCAACATGATGGTGAAGAGGGTGTTGGTCGACACAGGAAGTTTGGTCAACATACTGTACAAGTATTCACTGGAAAGAATGAAGTTGTCCGGTAAGGACCTAGAGCCATGCAACCAAACCATCTATGGTTTTTTCGGTGAAGGGCTCGCCCCAACAGGGTCGATTAGGCTTCCAGTTACAGCAGGTAATGCACCTGTTAATAGGACATTACTCACTACTTTCATAGTAGTTGATTGTTCTTCAGCATACAATGCTATAATTGGGAGACCGATTCTGGTCGACCTACGGGCCGTCACTTCAATATGGCACCTTGCCATGAAATTCTTGATAGATGCAGGGGTAGGATGCGTATTGGGAAATCAACGGGAAGCAAGGGAGTGCTACAACACCTCGATCACCAAGGCAAAGAAGGGTGTGTCGAGAGATGTTCCCAGAAAAGAGTTGCAAGTGGCAATTGATGCTCAGACCCACTCAGGTGATAATGTCACCAAATAGGGAATTTCCCAAAGCGAGGATAGAGACTTGGATCCTCGCTTTGGGGATTTTGAGGAAGAAATAGGACCCATCGAGGACCTTGAAGAGGTCCAACTCGATGAAGAAAATCTGACTAGGGTTGTGAAAGTCAGTAAAAACTTAGCAACAACAACAAAACAAGCACTGGTGGAGTTTTTAAGGAGGAACCAGGAAGTCTTCACCTGGTCGCACAAGGACATGGTCAGAATAGACCCTGCAATCATCAACCATGTTCTGAACATCGACAAGAGTTATCCACCGGTGCAACAGAAAAGAAGGCTGCTCAACAAAGATAGATCAAAGGCCTTAAAAGAAGAAGTCGAAAAGCTGAAGGAGAATGGGTTCATCAGGGTGGCGTTTTATCCATCGTGGGTCTCTAATCACGTGCTAGTTCCCAAGCCGAATGGCAAGTGGCGAACATGCGTGGATTTCACAGACCTCAATAAAGCCTGCCCCAAGGATTGTTTCCCACTCCCTAGGATCGATCTGCTGGTCGATGCCACTGCAGGGCATGAGATTCTCTCATTCATGGATGCATACTCCGGGTATAATCAGATTAGTATGAATCATCCTGATGAGGATCACACTAGCTTTCAGACTGATACAGGGCTTTACTGTTACAAAGTAATGCCCTTCGGTTTGAAAAATGCTAGTGCAACTTACCGGCGACTAGTCAACCACATGTTTAAGGAGCTGATCGACACAAACATGGAGGTCTACGCCGACGATATGCTGGTAAAGTCAAAGAAGGAAAAATGGCATATAGAGGATTTGCAGGAGTGCTTCAACGTCTTGAACAAATATCAGATGAAGCTTAATCCCCTCAAATGCTCCTTCAGAGTAGGATCAGGGAAGTTCTTGGGATTTATAGTTAACTCGAGAGGAATTGAAGCCAATCCTGAGAAAATCAAAGCCCTAATCGATATGATATTTCCAGTAAAAATTAAGGATGTCCAAAGTTTAACCGGAAGAATTGCCGCTCTTAGTAGATTTATTTCAAAATCAACAGACAAGTGCATCCCATTTTTTAATCTACTTAGAGGCAACAAGAAATTTGAATGGACGGAGGAGTGCGAGCAGGCTTTCCAAGCATTGAAGACTCACATGGCGCAACCACCCATCCTATCAAAACCGGTCGATAAGGAAACTTTGTTCATCTACCTGGCGAGCACGGAATATGCTGCTAGTGTCGTTTTAGTAAGGGATGAAGAAGGTGTGCAGAAGGCTGTTTACTATGTAAGCAAAAGGCTAATTAGAGCAGAGCAGTGGTACCCGCCCATCGAGAAGCTAGCCTATTGCTTAATTTTGGCCTCAAGGAAACTACGGCCTTACTTCCAAGCACACCCAATCTCGGTTTTGACCGACCAACCTCTACGGTAAGTTCTGCAAAAACCAGAGGCTGCGGGTAGATTGTTAAAATGGGCAGTCGAACTTGGGCAGTTCGATATATCTTACTTGCCGTGAGCAGCGATAAAAGGGCAAGCCCTGGCTGACTTCATTACAGAGTTCACTGAACCTATAGATAGTGAGTAGACCGAAGAGCCTGATGAGCTTGAGTCTCAAAACCAAGCTCCTTCGTGGAAATTATTTACAGATGGTTCTTCTAATGAGCATCATGCAGGAGTAGGAGTGATATTGATAACGCCTGAAGGGCATCGATTTCACTGCGCAATCAGGTTTGACTTCACTGCTTCTAACAATGAAGCTGAGTATGAAGCATTGCTCGCTGGGTTGGGATTAGACAGGGATATGAATATAAAGGTGCTCGACATTTACATCAATTCTCAGCTGGTGGTGAATCAAGTCATGGGAGATTACCAGGCATGGGGTTTAAAGATGGTTGCCTATGTAAAAAAATCAAAAGATTTATGGGCTCAGTTCGACAAGTACACCCTCCAGCAAGTACCTCACGATCAGAATTCCAATGTTGATGCTTTGGCCAAGTTAGCAAGCACGAAGGATGTTGATACTCTGAACATAGTGTCTGTTAAGTGACTGTCTATGCCAAGCATCCGAGCAGAGGAGACCACTATGGTGATCCAGATGGCCGATACATGGATGGCACCATATGTAGAGTATCTGACTCAAGGCGTATTACCAATGGACAGAAACAAAGCTAGGACCCTTCAGCGGCAGACTGCTAGGTATATCTTGGTTGATGGAATCTTGTACCGAAGGGGATACACAATGCCACTCCTCAGATGTATTTCAAAAGAGAAGGCCAAAGAATTGATGAAAGAGGTGCATGAAGGCTTTTGCGGGGACCACGCTGGGGGGGAAAAGCTTATCGAAAAAAATCCTGAGGCAAGGTTATTTCTGGCCAACAATGAATGAAGACTCGATGGAATTCGTACGGAGGTGTGACAAGTGCCAGAGATTTTCCAAAATCTCACGAGTAGCCCCTAATGAGCTGAAACAGATGCAAAGTTCGTGGCTGTTTGCTGTGTGGGGGATAGAATTAATCGGATCTTTACCCACAGGAAAGGGTGGCGTCAAATATGATGTGGTTGCCTTCGATTACTTCACTAAATGGCCCGAAGCTGAGCCACTCGTAACCATAACGACCAAGAAGGTGCTCGATTTTGTGGTCAAAAACATCGTTTGTCTCTATGGATTGCCAAGGAAAATCGTCTCAGATAACGACACACAGTTTGATAGTGATTTATTCACGGACTTTTGCGAATGACATGGGATTATCAAGAGCTTTTCTTCATTCACTCATCCCCAAGCAAATGGACAAGTCGAAGCAGTCAATAAAACACTAAAGGATACTCTGAAGAAAATACTGGAAGAAGCAAAGGGGGCATGGCCAGAGCAATTGCCTGAAGTCCTTTGGTCGTACAGAACTTCCCACCGAACAGCAACAGGCCATACTCCATTCTCTTTGGCTTATGGGTATTAGGCTATGTTGACGGTTGAGTTAGATCCCCATTCGCATCATAGAATAACATACTATCAAGGCTCTAACAACCAACTATTGATGAAATCCCTGGACTTGATCGATGAGAAACGTGAGCAAGCCCAACTCCGAGTAGCTGCGTATCGCAAAAAGTCACCCAGTATTTCAACTCTAAAGTACGCGAGAGAAAATTCAACGTTGGAGATTTAGTACTTTGAAGAGTTTTCCTAAACACCCGCGACTAGGCTGCTGGGTAGTCAGACCTAATTGGGAAGGGCCATACCAGATTGAAGAAGTCCTTCATCCAAGCACCTATAAACTTGTTCGCTTAAACGGAGATCTCATTCCTCGCTATTGGAATGGACAATGAACAATTCTTCTTAAAGGATTGGCTTGTATTAATTTTACTTTTTATAAGTTATGAAAAAGGGTTGGTCATTTTATGTGACTAATCGCTTATAAGTGTAAGATCTTATTGATCACTCGTATAGACACGTTTTGTCCATTTATTACGAAAAATATAAGGGACTGTGCGCAGCCAGTCATTCTTGCCATTTATTGTATTTTATACAAGTATTTTCTCATTACGTTTGTTGTTTTGTTGTATTATGATTTTAATTGTTTTGCTCCGAGCAATAATGTTTGAACAGGTTTTGGTCAAGGCAATTGACTAAGGACCTAAAGCTCCGTAATCACTTGGGGGGCATATAAGGCATCTAGTAAGCAAGGTATATCGAGAGGTATGTAAATGTTATATTATTTCATATAATATAATATTAGATTAAATAATGTGACAAAATGTGATTTGTCACACATTGTAACATATTATTGAGAGTCACAAAATTGGACACATGTGTGTGCCCAAATGTGACATATTTTGGAGTTACAAAATCAGTTACAAATTTGTAACTCCCAAATATTACCCAATAATGTGTATATTATATGTTACACATTTGAGATTGGATTTCATAAAGACATTATGAAATATGGCTGTTGGAGATATGATTTTAACCCCAAAAATGTGTTTTGGGAGTTACAAAATCATTTGGGAGGGTTTGGAACCGTTTGGAAAAACAGCACATTTTCAAGTGCTGAAAATGGGCTGTGGCTGCAGCCACTGAATGATGGTGGCCGCAGCCACTGATGTCCCTGGCCGCGGCCACAGGTGCATTTCCGGCCAAATTTTCAGTTTTTTTCCAAATATGTTGAACGGTTCTAAAAACCCAAATAACTCCCAAATCTCAATTTTAATTCCATATTAATCCAATTAAACATTGGTAACAGCCATGGGGGTTGGTGGAATTTGAAATCCAAAGGGTATCTCAAACTCTATAAATATGAGCCTAATGCTCACTTGTATGACACACCATTTTCCATCTACAAAGCACTTGGCTGGAAAATACACCAAAAGGCTTGATAATTCCAGAGAGCTATTTCCTAGAGAGATCCCTTAGTGCTTAGAGAATAGGGGGAAATAAGCTTTTGGACAAAGGTCTTGAACCTTGTTCAAGTTGGTGATCCCCACTACTCTACACTTTGGTTGTGTGAGAGTTTGTTTTATTTTCATTCTTTTGATCTTATTTACTTGTATTATTATTGTTTTGAGTTTGTAATATTCTTCTTCTACATCTTTCTAGTTACTTGTATTTTGAGCAATTGAGTTGTAATATTTATTTAATCAATTACCTTGTCTATTGTATTTTTTTGCATAGAGTTGTATATTGGTTTTTCCATATTTCCATTGAGCAATAACATATATTCTCTAATAGTAAACACATGAGAAAAATAAGTGAAAGCATGCTAGGGTACTTAGAGTATTTTTCAAAATTTTGTATTTTGTTAAATCAAACCAAAGTACTATGCTAAGTTCGGTCATGAGAACAGATGTTATAATAAAAGGCAAATATTATAATATCAAAAGGAATCCCTTTACACCGCGAGCAGTAACTGCTCGGATGTAATTGTTTGTTAAAAGAAAAAAGTAGCTGCCCGCACAACAATAAAAATTATAGTCTTTACATCACGACCCGTAGGCCGTGTAATTAAAAGATTAAAGAGTAAAAGAAAAATAGCAGAATATGAGGCTGGAGGATCTTGAGAGGTGCCCTGGTCGACGACAGTTGTAACGTCATTGTCCGCCCCTTCTACGCCAGTGGCCAAGGAGATTTTGGGCGAGGTAGGTACCTTTGCTCTCTCTTCTTTTGCCAAGCGAGCAACGCAGCGGGCTATCTCAGCATGCCTTGTGCACTCAGGAAGATAGCTAAAATTAGCCTCCTGGTTATGTTTCCAGAAGTCATAGAAACACTTAACTGTGGCATTCTTGTACCTTTCCAAATTGATGGCGTTGGCTTTTTCAAGCTTCTCGATCCAGCCCTCCAATGTTTTAGTGTCTTGTCTGCTCGCAATCAAGTCCTTCTCGAGCTTTTTAGCCTCGCGGTAGTTGACGTGGTTAGACTCCTTGAACTGGTCTCTTTCCTCGACAGCCTTGTCCAGAGCAGTCTGCTTCTCCTTTAACTCCTCAGCCAACTTATTCTTCTCCTCGAGCAGCGCTGCATTTGTCTTCTGGGCCGCCTCAAGTTGTTCAACGTATTTTTCTTTGGCAACTTTGAGTTCTTCAGTGTGCCGTTGCTCGGAGGTTTTGGACTATTCGGTAATAGCTCCTGAGCGAAGACGGCCGACAGTAACAGTCAGCATTGCCTGCGATCAGAGCGAAAGTTAAGCTGACTATAATGTATAAAAGGGCTATCTCCACAGAAAAAGATGCTTATAGTGGCAAGCTTGTTTAGTGCGCGGGTTAAGATTTGGTCGACGTCCATCATCTCTGTCCCACCATCGCCTCTCGACAACGTTTGTGCTTCAAAATCTTTGCCATCCTATCCTTGGCTGATCTTAGGGCACAGCTCGATATGTCGCCCCCTGTGGAAGCAGGAGTAGTCTGCTGAGTCTGGTCAGTTGGAGCCGGTGGAGAAGGTGTAGACCCGATCGGAGCAAGAGGAGTTTGCTGCTCGAGAGGAAAAGGAGGTGGTGTTGCATTTGTTGACAGTTTGTCTGTCAGAGGGTTTGCAGTATGGGATTTCTTGGCTGGAGGCGCTTTACTGCTTCCCCCTTGATGCCGCCTGCTCGCTTTCTTCTTGCTCGCAGGAGCTTCAGGAACCTCGGGAGCACAGTACATGTCGAACACATTTTCAGAATCAATGTTTGCAAGAAAGCAAATACACGAACAGTGAGATAGTACAAATGACTGAGTATGTTGTGTTAGGAAAAGAAACAAAGAAAATTGTAAGTAAAATACCTGAGCTATCATTACTGGTCGCTACATTATATACTCTACTAGTGTTACACTAAATCTCTGGCATGAAGAAGTCTGAATCTAAATTGGGAGCGCATTTAAAATTTCCATCCCCGTCGAAGAGGTGACAAGGAATATGGAGGTTATCTAAAAGCGTAAAATCAGTACCGTTCTCGTCCGACGACTCAAGAATATGCCCTGTGGCCTTCTTCTTTCCCTTCTCTGGAGGGGCTGGTGCAGCAGCAGGTCGGGGGGCACCTGTTGGCTCGTTGATGGTCACCCCAGTTGCCCTCCTCGAAGGGGGTTGTGACACATCTGGCTATTGTTCAGGGACTTCAGTGCCGGTAGCACTCCCCATAGTAGATTCCCTCACATCCTGGTAAGGAGCCAAAAGGCCGACCAGTCTCAGATTGGCCTCTGTGACCAGTTGTTTGACACTTTTCTCTATGTCGGTCATGTTGGCCAGGAGGGCTGATCGGATCACCATGTCCGGAGTAGGGTCTGGTCGCAACCATGGGCCTGAAACGCACTAAATTTCTAAGGGAAATGCAACAAAAAATTAAGGAAAAATAAACGACCAATGGTACAAAAACTTTACCTCCTTGTGTGAAGGCCAAGTTGTTCGCGACCATGTCAGTCATCAGAAAGTACTCCAGATGGTACTTCCCCACGTTCGAGATAAAAGTAGTATCAGTCACGAAAGTGCGACCTGTTTCCTGGTGACAGAAGTGGAAGAACCCCGTGTTTTCCTGGTTGGGGTTGGATTTTAGGTCGAACAAGTAGTTGACCTCATGTGGCGTGGGGATGGGCCATTTCTTATGGCTATAGAGGATATAGAGTGTAGAAAGCATTCTATATCTGTTGGGAGTTATTTGAAAAGGAGCGACCCCAAAATAATTGGCCACTCCCTGGAAGAAAGGATGAAGAGGCAGGATCGCTCCTGCCTTGATGTGATAACTCGACCAGGCGCTGAAAGCGCCTCCCGACAAGTTCGCCCGTTGGTCTTTGGTGGGTTGGACTAGGGTCACCCCAAGAAGTCCATATTTTTTTAATGTAATTAGCGATCGTCCTAATCGTTACTAGGCTAGGAGGGGCGACGTACCATTCAACATCTAGTTGAACGGCGTTTCGAAGCTAAGCATGAGTTTGAATGCTAGAGTCAGGGATATTTCTTTCCCGACCACTGGTCGAGGGAATTCCAGCATGAGGAGCAGGCTGATTTTAAGGGTTGGAAGGTTTCTTTTTCTGGGCAGTGGATTTTACTCTACCCATGGCTGGAAGGTTTGATTGAGGTCTATTGGGTGGGGTTCGAGAAAAAGGAATTTCTGGTATAAACAGCGACGATTGCTCCTTGTCTTCAAGTAATTGGGCTAGCAAGTCGTTGTCGATAGGCCTTTCACCTCCCCACGGATCTTGCATGAAAAGATGCAAACAGAGAAAGGGTGAAATGAGAACGTAAAGCCTAAAAATCTGTGTTGAGAGTTGGGATAACGTTGCTCACATATAAAAGTTAAGCTTTTATACGGCCAGCAACATTCTAACAAAAACACTAAATTTTATTCGAGTAGTTTGAGAAACAGATTAAAAAGCGGAAGTAAAAAGTTTTTCAGAGAAAAGCTTTTTCGACTCCGAAGGGGCGGGAAAAACCCAGTTTTTCAACTAGCTTAAAAATCAAATTTTTACTTCGAGTTTACGCCCTTAAATCTTTAATCTTGACTACCAAACTAGTTCCTAACTCCTATGAAACGTTACTTCACTACCCTATCAAGCATTTATTGATATATGCACAACCCCCATAACAGTTTCAGCCAAGAACATTCAAAGGTTTAGAGATAAAAATAAGTATGAAACAGTTTTGCATGGAAACTCAAACGTTTAAGGAGTTTGTGAAACTTACTTAGATGAAAAACAAAGTCTGAACATGAAAGCTTTTGAACGTCCGGATGTGAGTTCCTAGGATTTCTGGGCTCTGAAGATGGAAGTTCTTCGCAGTTCTTGGAGAGGAGATGGCAAGTGAAAAGTAAAAAGTAAAATTGTGGATTTGGGGGTATTATTTTTAGTGACGGCGACGCGGTAGAAGAAGTAATCATGAACTACCTTTTTCAAAGCATGGGGAACTGTAATAGCCGCCAGACAAGTTTTTGGGAAACCAAAAAGGCTTGATTAGACATGATTGATTGCTTTTTCCAAGACAGCATGGGCGGCTCTGACAGGATTGGTGGAGTAAGCGAAGGATTAGTTTCTTAAGTTTACTTATTGTTGGTCGCAATAAATAAACTTGGGGGAAAATGTTTACCCGAAAAACAGTTGCTGATGACGTGGCAAGGATTTTTCACATGTGGTTTACATGTGGCAGAAGTGCTATTCGACTATCGACCAGAGGCACATCACTTCGTTAATCTTAACTGTTAGATGCGACCAGGTTGGTCGTATAATTTGATTTATTTACGTCTAAGATTGTAATCATGTAATAATTGCATTGAATATTTCTTCTTTATTACCTTGATACGCGGTTATTAAGGAAAGTTAAGGCCCGTTGGCCCATGAAACCCTCCTTGAACCTATAAATATGCATGAAATAGCTCAAGGAGGGGACTTTTGATCTCTGAATCTTTTTGCTAAGTATAGAGAGAAAGAGAGCTATAGCGTGATTATTCATCATTTTATTGTATTTCTTCCAAGGTTTGTGAAACTCAAGAACCCTAGTTCTTGGATCACGACTTTGAGATTCAATATTAATAATAGCACTAAGTGGACGTAGGTCATTACCATTCTTTGGGGCCGAACCACTATAAATCCTTGGTGTTTTCTTCTTATCCATTAGATTGAATGCTTAATTGTCGTTTTATCTTTTGCCGTATATTTGACTCCGTGTCGTTGGCCAAATCGAGGGTCAACAGCGGTAATTGGTTACAACTATAAAAATCTGTTTTATTTTTTAAATGGTGTTGTAGTAATTTGTTATAACTATAAAAATAATTTTGATTAATTTAGTAATGTACCATTATCAAAATACAAACTGAATTGTTACTTAGTGAGAATTGGAAGAAAAAAAAACTGATTTGAGAAAAATAAACTAAATTGATTGTGAAGGTAACTGGCCACAACTAGATTTGAAAAAAAATAGATATGAAAAAAAAGAACTAGTTGCAATGGCAACCAGTTACTTAGCCAGACTCGGAAACAAATAGTATCCAAACAAAAAAAAATCTAAACTTATCATAATTGTAACTTGTTACAACTAGGTTTGAAAAAAAAATTAGATAAAAAAAACAATCGCAATGGTACCTGGATACTTAGTTAGGTGCGAAAACAAAATTCGATCTAAATAAAAAAATTGTAAATTAATCGTTATTGTAACTAGTTACAGCTAGGTAAAAAAAAAATCAGATTTGAATAAAAAGAATCAGACGCCATTGTACCTGGTTACTTAAACAGACCTAGAAGAAGATGGACGGAGGTATGTTGTTGTCAGAGGCAGGGATGGAGGTGCATCGTTGTTATGGGTGGGGGCAGAGGTAGCATTTTCGGCAGAGAGCTGAGATGAGGAAACCAAATGGGGGAGGAGAGAGGAAGAAAGGAGAAGAGAGAGAGAGAGAGAGAGAAAGATCGTGAGGGAGAAATGAGAGAGTGATAGAGAGTTTTGTGTATTTATTATTATGGTAATCTACTTTTTATATTCTATGGAATTACCATTCTTGACTGCCTTTTTTGCTATCAACCTTAGAATGAGAGATCAAAGAAATAAATAACACGAACACAAAGATTTTTACGTGGTTCACGCTATAAAAGAGCCATAGTCCACGCGTCTCTGGTATTAAGAGGATTTGAAGCTTGTTGTGGCAAGTTCCAATGATGTATTCTTAGACATCATTTATATTGCTATGAGCACAAGGTATTTTTCTCTCTAAAAAACCGAACCTTTTACAATGAGACTCCCAACCCTATTTATAGAGGTTGGGGTCATTAACACTAATCATCTGTAATTCATACACATTCTTCCCATTATTGGGGAATTAATACCAATTTAATGCATTGGGCTGCATTGAATAGAGACCACGACCCAAGCGAGATCTGCAGGGTCCACTGCAGAAAGGTATATGCTTTATGTGAAACATGCCCCAGGTACTGTCCGGGCATGCTGTAAGTATCTCCATGTTAGACGACATAATGGGTGTACGAATTGTCAAGTCATACACTTGACAACACTGTGGACGGATCGCCAAAAAGGTTGTCAGATGATCCTCTGGCATTGCAAACCTGCATTGGTAGACACCTGGTGCCTATGTTAGGTCTGAGAACCAGAACCTTGGACCTGGGAGACGACTGAGGGAGTCAGTCACTATAAGTTGCCATATGTCAGAGGTAAAAATACGGACAACATTTTCCCCCTAAGTCTCTACTCGCCCTCGGGCAGTGGAGACTTAAATTAAGAGGAGTGATTTGAAAAAGTGGAGGGAAAAATGTTTGGGCTTTCCTCTGACATCACTCTGAAGAGCAAACCCACGTGTCAACGCCCCATTGCTGGGTCCGTCAATTCATGCATTTAATTAGGGGTAAACTCCGCGATCCCAAACTTCCATTCTGCACCCGAGGCGCTTTTCCCAAAGAAACAATGATTGCGATCCACACCTTTTGATCCCTGACCGCTGGATCACCCTCGTGATCTTACCAGGGTAATCAATCCGACGGTCGTGGGGAAGTTGCTTCCCTCCTAAGTTTTACTGGGTATAAAGCCCAGAAAAACCATATTCAGTCTCACACGGTAACCATACGAAAATCAAAACCCTCACAGAAATATGTCTTCTCTCTCGTCCTTATCTTTAACCATTTTTTCCCTAAGCTCTAGATGATTGGCGTGAATCATCATATTTCTGGGCAGACGACAGACGTTACTTCAAAGTCAGGACTCGCATTAGCACTTACCTGCGTTTCATCTCGAGTAAGTGCCCTTGACCTGTCTTCTTTTGTTTGTTTGTGTATGATTGAGGGTTTTTGGTATATGTTTAGGAATGCCAAATGATATGGTATGGTATGGTATTGAAGAGTCTGTTTCTGTTTTTCACGAGTCACTTTAGGCACATTTCGATAGTAGGGACGTTCAAAATGGCCCTCAAATTTGTTTTAGTCACTTTTGCGTTTCTGGGCCTGTGACTGGAATCTGGGGAATTACCAGATTCTGGCAGGTTCATCCCCTCTGATCTGTCTTTAGGTGCTGAGGATACCCGTAGTTCCAAAATCTTCCTCTTCTCCCAGAGCAGTATCCTTATAGTCATCCGCGTTTTGGCCATCCTACCTTCAGTCAGGATACTAATTTCTTGGTTTTTGTCTCAGATGTCCGAGGAGCTCCAACAACTACACAAACACGAATTCTACCTCTTTGACCAGGAGATTTCTGACATGGCCCATGAACAAGGCACTTCTGGGGACAATGCGAGGGTGGGAGCCCAAAAACCAACTAGGGAGTTGCTCGTTTGTCCCAACAGCCAAATGGCGAAGATGCCTGACACGCTCAAAGGCAGGGGGTTGACTGTGGAAGAAGTCAACAGAGCTCCGAATCCACATCCTACCTAGACGTATGAGGGTGATGGGTTCAAAGTGGAGGATTACCATACCCTACTTTGACACCCCGATGCCATAGAGGCCATCATGGGGCATTACTCGATTGGGGACAAGTGTCTCATCCGGCTCTGTCGGGAGTTTGAAAGAGCGCATCGCAATGTTAACGGCCTGGGCGCCTGGATCCAGGCCCACTTAATGGCAGGGGCTACCATGCCCCTCAAGCAATATTTCGTGAACTTTTTAAAGTTCGTGGGGATAGCCCTTTCCAGCTATCCCTCAATGCCTACAGAGTTCTCGCGATAATGTACATTCTATATTGGAAGCAGAAGTGGCCCGAGCCTTCGCCGGCGGAGATCCTGTATTTCTATAGCTTCCACACCCCTCCAAGGAAAAAGAAAACCAACCGAGACGGGTATTATTCTCTGGAAAAGTACACGACCTCATCGCTCGACTACAAGGCTCCTCATCACAACGAGAATCATTCTCGGGACTACAAGGACACCTTCTTCTTCACGAATGACTTCCCGACTGGCAGCAATCCGACCCTGATTCTCGACTTCTCTAGGGTTGGTGAGTATCCTCCCAACCATTTTATCTTTCATGGTTTTAGGATTTTTTGTGTTCGATACTTAGTAATTCTTTTGAATAGGCCCTTTCCGCCGAACCCATTACGTCCAGCTCTTCGAGGATCATCTTCAGGCGATGAAGTCTCTTCTTGATCGAGATTTGGACCTTAGCATCCTGGTCATGGAAGCCAATCTCATTAGGTCGGGGATCCTTGGCGTGGAACAAAGAATCAGCAACCTGGAACTGACCAAGTATCACCAATCCAAGAAGTCTTGGGAGTTGGCCTCCCGTCATATCAACTACATAGACGGGCTGGATCGGAGGGCTTTACAGAAGTAGCTTGCGGAGGAACGACTAGAGAACATGCGCGCTGCAGAAGAAGCCCAGGAGGATCGGGAGCTTGAGGAAGAGCTTCAAGCGGGGATGGAAGCCTCTCATGTTGCTCCAGGTAAACTACCTATCATCCTATATTATGCTCCTCGGGTAGGGGATAGGATAAGTCCCGAGCACGTTTTGGCCTCTTCAGCTCTCCTTTATTGTGGTCAGATTTCACATCGGCACTAGACTGGGGAAGAATTTCAAGATTATTTAGATTTAATAGACATTTATCTCCACCGCCCGATGAGACAGTCAACTCCTCGGGACTTTGTAACCCTAGACCGTGTGATGTCTTTCAACTCTAACTGGCTTTGCCAATATGGCACCAACATGAGTTGTGAGGTCGGAAATAGGATAAGACACCCTCACTCACTGCACCGAGGCTTAACTCACGGTGGGCCTCTGAGTAGCTTGTGTTATTGCACTACCTTACTGTGGAGAAATACACTAACTATCTGATTTATTCTTGCAGCTCACATGGGATTAGCTGTTTCTCGGTCTGCCTTGAGGCTAGGAGCACCCCCAAGCTCTTTGGTGGGAGAGGGGTCGTCACATCCTTGGGAGCATCCAGAACCCTCTCCTCCAGCCAAGAGACCGAGAGTTTCTATTCCCCCTGTGGAAATTCTTGCGGTCGAATTGCCCCCAGTCTTGGAGATCCCGTCTTCACCCGGGCCAAAATAGGTGGTCCAAGACTTGGAGCAAGAGGCGGTGCCACACCAAGTCCGTCTTCTGGTGTACCCTGAGAAGGACGAGGGGGCCCTGTTGGAACAATACGAGAGGATGCTTCAATATATCGAAGCAAGGCTAGAGGAAGGCAACATGGCTCTCCATGAAACAACTAAGGCCCTTCGCTAACTGAAGCCACCCTGAGAGAGGCCAACCATTCCTCCGATAGGTTAGGCTGAGCTGGAGACTTTATACTCTGCCAAACTAGGGGAGATTGTCACCCCTCTCACCGTCGAGCTCCTTCAGGGGGTCAGCTCCACTATGTGTGAGCTGACCGCTCAAATTTTCGCCCAACTGGGCGACAGCAACAAGGCTTCTCTCATGGCGTTGTGTCAATATGCTTCTGTCCTGGTAAGTCATTCTCAGCGTTCTAATTTAATTCAAAAATGTTTTGAGCTAACCTTTTCCTTTTCTACAGTCCGCCTTGGCTTGCCAACGCTTGGGAGACATCATCATGGAGAAGTCATATGAACTCTAGAGGTCTCGAGACAAGATAATCTCCCTCAAGAAGAACTCGCCCGAGTTCATGCTGCACTAGAAGCTGAGAAAAAACGCTATCGAGAGCTTAAAGAGGCTGTCCAAAAGGCCACCGAGGATATGCAGCAGGGCCAAGAGGAAACGAAGACGGCCACAGAGGGTATGCAAAGAGCCCAAGAAAAGGCTAAGAAGGCCACAAACAAGGTCGCCCGAAGGGTCCTTGAAAACTCTAGGCTTTAGGAGTAGGCTAAGAAGGCTATTGAAAAAGTTGGACTAGGGGAGAGAAAAGCCCTCCTAGCCATAGAGATGAACATGTCCTCTCGGTGTCAGGTGGACAAGCTGAAGAAAGAAGTTGAGACAATTATTGAGGATGCCTTCTCCGTGGCTTGATACCACAACCAAGACATAAGCTTGGATTTCATTGGAGAGCTCGAGAAGTATAGGCTCCTCTTCGAAGAGCGTCTCCGAGCGACCCAAGATGCAGAAGCAGCTTTAGCGCTACCGAGGTAACCCAAGTGGTTCAAACGGTCGAGGCGACCTCGTCTACCGAGGCTATCCAGTAAACTGAGGGGACTCTCGCTACTGAAGTGACCCAAGTTGTGGTCCACCCAGCAGAGGGTGCCCTGAGAACAGACTTGATCATCGACCTGGTGGAGGAGGTCCCTAAGGGTCGTTCATAATTTTTAAACTGAGTAGGCATGCATGCCATAGCTTATTGGGGGTATAGACAAACAATGCTCCAGCCCCCGAGCACAGTTGTAATTACTTTCCTGTTTAAGAACTATGCAGCTTGCCTTACCTTTTTATTTGGTTTGGTTCTATGAATTCAACGTAACCTAATTGCCACAGGAATAAGCACTCAAATCACTTTAAACACTTGGTTCTATAAATTCAACGTAGCACAACTGCTACGAGAACAAGAACTCAAACTGTTTTTAACACTTGGTTCTTTAAATTCATCGTAACATGACTGCCACGAGAACAAGAACTCAAACCACTTTAAACACATGGTTCTATAAATTCAACGTAACATGATTTCCACGAGAACAAGAACTTAAAATGTTTTAAACGTCTGGTTCTATAAATTCAACATAACATGACTGCCATGAGAACAGGAACTCAAACTGTTTTATAGGTGATTCCAACATTTAGTGTCTCTTGTAGGCTCATAGTCCTAGAAGTAACGTTAACGCAAAATTTACCATTGGTCTAACACAACCAACCGGATCAAGGACCTCTGCCTAACTTGGCGTCCTCCTGTGTCCTCGTAATCCAAAGATTCGGGCTTTCAGGAGTTCTTGCACATGAAATTGCCTGCCCCCCGAGTACATATTACTCGCGAAGTCAGCCAAGGGCTTCCACACTGCTCTCCGAGTGCATGTCTTGTCGCTTCAAATATCGTCTCACACCTCCTCGGGCTCAACATCCTCGGGAGGTGATGTTAACAAGGTGTCCAAGCACAACTGGCTCGGGCATCCATCCTTATCTCAAAGATTAGGATTTGGTTATTACTTGTCGGGCTCGTGCTGTCCTCGGGAGGTAACCTGAATCTCTAAGTTCGTGCTATTGGGCTTTTACGTTGGGTTTTCTCCAAGTTTCCTATGAGATTAGGTGACATTAGGGGTGTTTTGCTCATCGACTATCCAAGCTCCCCATGTCACGGATCTCTCGGACTTGGGTCCAAACTCCTTGGGCGCAATGTCCACGGGAGACGTCCCAAGTCTCCCCCAGGACCAAGTACGGGGTACTCGGCCTTCCGTTCGCATCTCGAGATTAAGAGACTTGGTCAGAGCTCCTCGGGCTCGGTGACCACTAGAGGTGACAAAAGTCTATTCTCGCGCTACTAAGATTATCTAGCTCCTAGGTGCTAAGCCCTGTTCTGCCTAGAATAAGCTTATTCTTCTAGGCTACTCGATTAGTTTCCTTGGATTTTCTATTCTTGGAGTGGTGACACTAGGCTTACTCTACTTGACAAGCTTAGTTTCCTAGGACGTTCCCTAAATCCATGCCCCCAAGTGATTAGAGACTCGTCTGGGATCACTTGTTCAGGCGAGCGAGTGCTCTTGCATATCATTAATAGAATAAAGGAAACCAAAAAATATAAGCAGACAATAAATTTCTTACTGTGTTTTACATACACTACTTCCATTAAATGTGCCTGAAAGCTACAAGGGGTATTACAGAAATAAATAATGTTTGTTGCTCATATCACTAGTAATATCGGTGAAGATGCTCGGCATTCCAAACATGAAGAATCAGCTCCCCACTTATTCGGACTAACTTGTATGTTCCCGGACACACAACACTCTCGATTTGGTATGAACCTTCAAGTTAGGTCCCAGCACTCCTGCACCGGGGTCTCGGGTGGCTAAGAAGACTCTTCGCAACACTAGATCTCCGACCCCAAACTTTTTATCCTTCACTTTAGAGTTAAAGACCTGGCTACCTTCTACTGGTAGGATGTTACTCGAAGCTGAGAAGCTTCGCGCAACTCCTCCATGAGGTCAAGGGATTCCCGTAGTAAAACATGGTCGTGGTCGGGTCATACGTATCCTGATGGTGTGTGGAGATTTCTGCCTCAACTGGGAGCATAGCCTCATACTCGTAGGCCATCAAGAAGGGTGAATGGCCAGTGGAGGTCCTGGTAGTGGTGCGATAGCTCCACAATGCCCTAGGAAGCTCCTCGGGCTAGACTCATTTTGCTTGCTCCAGCCTTTTCTTCAAAGTGGACTTGAGTGTCTTGTTAACTGCATCCACTTGGCCGTTTTCCTATGGATGGGCCATGGAGGAAAATCTTTTGATAACTCCATGGCGTTGACAGAAGTCCGTGAACACTTCACTGTCAAACTGCAATCCATTATCAGAAACTATCTTCCTCGGGAGCCCATATTGGCAAACTATGTTCTTAATGACGAAGTCCAGGCCTTTTTGGAGGAGATCATAGCGAGTGGCTCGGCCTCGACCCACTTTGTGAAGTAGTCGACGACCACTATGGCATATTTCACTCATCCTTTCCCTGTTGGCATGGACCCGATAAGGTCGATACCCTAGATAGCGAAAGGCCATGGGTTGGTCATCTGTGTAAACTCATTTGGAGGCGCTCGGGGGATGTTAGCGAAATGGTGGCACATGTCGCATTTCTTGACATAATCCATCGTGTCTCCATTCATAGTGGGCCAAAAGTATCATTGCCTTAAGATCATTTTGGAAAGGCTCTGCCCCCCCAGCATGATCTCCTAATAAACCCTTGCTTACTTCTTTGAGTATCAAACTGGCTTCTTACTTGACACACACCGAAGCAAAGACAAAGATTAACCTCACCGATAAAGCCTATTGTCCATGATAATGTACCTAGGTACTTGATAAAGCAATTTCTGAGCTGCCTTCTTATCTTGGGGCAGTTCCCCAGAGACGAGGTACTTTACTATTGGCTCCATCCACCCATCTTGGGGTTGTGTAGACTCCACCTCGTCGGGAGCTGAGACGCTTGGAGACTCCAAGTAATCAATGGGGACCACATTGATTAACTCAACGTCTTTGGTTGTGGCCAACTTAGCCAGTGCATCAACATTGGAATTCTACTATCGTGGCACCTGGTGAATAGTGAATCTTTTGAAGTTATGCAACATTTCTTGAGCCTTGGCCATATACGCTGCCATTTTTGTTCCTCAGGCCTAGTACTCTCTGAGTACCTGGTTCACAACGAGTTGGGAATCGCTAAAAATCTTGAGACCCTCGGCTTTGAGCTTCAGTGCCACGCGGAGCCCAACGTTTAAGACTTCGTACTCCACTTCATTTTTAGAGGCGTTGAACCCAACACAGAGGGCACTGTGCATTCAGTGCCCCTTGGGGGAAACCAAAATAAGTTCAGCCCCGACACCATTTTCGTTTGAAGACTCGTCCACAAATAGCTTCTAGGTTGGTCCGACTGATGGGGTGCATCAGTCTTCTCCTGATTCCCTGTGCACTTGGTGATAAAATCAGTGAGTGCATGACCTTTTATAGCAGTCCTCAGATGGTAGGTGATGCCGAATTGACTCAACTCCACCGGCCACTTCAAGAGTCTTCTCGACGACTTTGGATTTTGGAGGACTTGCCTAAGGTGATGATTTGTGAGGACCTTAATTGGATGAGCCTGGAAGTAGGGTCTTAGCTTTCGAGAAGCCACAATTAAGCAAAAAGTTAACTTCTCCATTAATGGATACCTAGACTCTGCCGTGAGGATTCTTTTGCTAACATAATAGACGGGGTGCTAAACACGGCTTTCTTCCCGCACCAATGCAACACTAATGGCATCCTCCGAGACATCCATATAGAGCAGGAGAGACTCTCCGTCTACTGGCTTAGGCAGAATCAGAGGATTTTCCATGTGCTCCTTGAGTTTTTGGAATGCCTATTTGCACTCTTCTGACCACTCAAAACTCTGACTTCCTCAGAGGACATTAAAGAAAGGGATGCATTTGTCTGTTGCCTTGGAGACAAATGATTAGTGCTCAAAAATGTCAATTTATTAGTTTTAAAGTGTAAAATAAATTAAGTTTTAATTAATATTTTCATGAATTTATTGTAATATTTTTTAATTGAAAATATTAATTTTTAATTTAATTTATGAAAAAATTTCAGGAAATAATTTGCATTTGGACAATAATAAAAAGATAGAAGAAAGAAATAGTTAAAATTGAAAAAATAAAATGACATTTTTTAAGAAGTTTGGCCCAGTCCCGAAGGCCCAGTCCCCTCTCCTCCTCTCTCCCCGTGCCAGGTGGCGTGCTCACAGTGTGCCATGCAACCCAGACCTTCCCAGCAAACCCGCCTCTAACCCAGATCCTCAACCCGACGACCCACGCCCTAGCAGCCCAACACTCCAAGACCACGCCCAATGGAGCAAGCCCAGCAGACCCAGCCTCCTCTTGCACTTCTGCCACCAGCCAGCGCCCACGTGGCGCCTCCCCATTGGCTGGGAATAGGTCAAAACCCTCTTGTGCCACCAGCCACCTTCAACCCATGTTTTGTGGGTATTGGGCTTTGCACATTACTATTTTGAGCTTTAAAGCTCATGTTTTTGTGATATTTTAGAAAAGGGAAAAATGACCATTCACCAAAATAGGTAGGTTAATATTAATAATAAGATTTGATTTTTAAAAAAAATCATATTTTATTAATAATATTTCAGATTTATTGTGTAACCCCCATTTGTTGTTTAATTTCATTTTAGTCCTTTTTTTCTCTATAAATAAGGACTCTTTCCTTCATTTATGGTATGTAATTTTGAGAGTAAAGAAACTATAGCAAAATTTCTACTCACTTTCTTCTCATATTTTCTTCTTAGAATTTTATGAGAATCATGAGAATAATGGCCTAATCTTCCTAGGAAGGTTAGGGATGATTCATATGCTAGTGATGTTATTTTGCTATTTTGAGTTACTATGTTCTTAATTTAATGTATTTGAGTTATTTATGTTCTTTCATCACTATCTCTATTTTGTTATCTTTATTTACCTATGCTAATAGTATATATGATTAGTCATGCTCTTTCTATGTGCTTCTAATTAGTAAAAGCAATATTGATACATAATTTTATGTATAATGTTCTATTGCATTATTGCCCTTGGGTATTTTGTCATTTTTCGATTTTTCCTAAGATTAACATTGTGCTTTTAAAGTAAATAACTTTATAACTCAAATGGACTTTTGTTAGAAAAAAAAAGGACTTTAATGTTAGATTTTCCAAGTAAATGTTGGGATGTGAACTATTTACTTGTGCATTTTTGTAAATCAAGTAACTAAGTAACTAAACAAGCATATGGATGATTCTTGAAACCTTTCTATTTCTCAAACTCTTGATTACCCTCAATTTTATTTCACTTATCTCATTTTATCATTTCATCAAAAAGATAATACCAAAATGTCAAACCTCTTTTCATTTACAATTTTATTTATTTCTTGTTACTAACTTTTTGTGTTATTTTCTACTAATATTTTGGTTTTAGGTTACATCCTTGTGGATTGACCGCCCGATCTATACTACAACCACCGCTTAGTGGTTGTCACATTTTGGGCGTTAAACAAATTTTGGCGCCGTTGTTGGGGAGGTAGTTTTCAAATGTTTAGTGAAATTTTTACCAAAATGTTAGTAATTTTATTAGTATTTTTGTTGGTATAACATTGTGTTAGTATAGTTTTTTTTATTTACTAATTTTTAGTTAATTTGAATATTATTATTATTAAAACAAAAAAAGAAAAGAAAAAAAAGACTAACTAAAAATCATAAAAAAAAAATAGTTATTTATATATATATGGAAGACTTCTCAATGGTTTCTACCCATAGATGTGTACTAACAATTATGATGATGTGACAACATAATAACTTGATATAGCAAGTCACCAATAGGTAAATATTATTTTTCTACATTAATTTCGAATTTAGTTTTTTTTTTGCCATAGTTAATGTTGCTTCCAACCAATGAGAGATATTATCTATATTTAGAAATTGATATACATTTGAAAAATGAAAAATTTACAATATTATATTTTCATAATAAATACACATTTTTCATCAGGTAACTCTTCCAAAAATTTGAAAAAATCAAAATTTATTTTTCGAAATATTAATTAACAACTATAAATATGGATCATTGATCTTAATCCAATGGTTAATATTAAAGTAATCATCCATGAGTAATAAACATTAAAAGTGCACCCATATATATATATATTCTCTTCATTTTCTTTTTCTTTTTCGGTAAAACAAAAAAAAACATATATATATATAAATATTCATATATATATATACATATCTAAAATATATATATTTATATATATTTATTGTTATTTTTATTGTTAGTTTTTTTCATTTTCTTTTCTTTTGGTTAAAAAATAAAAGAACCATATATATTTATATAATTATATATATTTTTTCTTTTTAGCTAATTCTTACTCCATTTTTCTTTCTTAATTTCTATTATATTTTTTTTTAGTTTAATACATATTTGAAGTAAAAAAAAGAAGATTAAGCTTGCTATTCTATCTTCACTTTAATTCTCTTTTCTTCATTTTATTTTTGTGTTGTTTATTTTGTTACTTAGTTTAGGTTTTTCTTTTTCTTTGCCTTAGTTTTCCTTAGAATTTAAGTTTTCCAAAAAAAAAAAAAACAACATAAAATTGCATAAAATTATTTATAAAATTTCAATCATGAAATGCTTAGTATTAGGAACAATTGTGTAATATTACAAATGGTAGAAACCGATATTGTTCTGTCTAGAAAGATTGGTCGTTAAATAAGGTTTGTGATAGCGTTACCCTCCACATTTACCTGGGAACCTCGGGGAGTTCTGTCTAGGCAAGTGTGGGCCTAAAGCAGTACCTTGGCAACCTTCCCAATCGGCCTGGAAACATTTTGAGCATCTACCTTTGCACTATTACATTGTTGAACTTATTACTATAAGAAAACAAAGCTTGTTCTATCAAAATAAGCAATTTCACTCTGCTTAAAGGTTGTTTGGTCGAAAAGGTTAACTTGTGATCCACCATACTTACTCAGTAACCTCGGGGAGTTCTAGTAAGGCGTTGGAGATCACCTCAAAACCTCCAAATCTACCTGGGAACAAGTTTAACAAAAAATAAAAAATAAATCAAAAAAATAAAGACATAAAATTAATCTAATTCTGATTTCCGAGAATGGATGAAGCATCACGAAACTTCGAGTGACACTTCTTCCATTTCATCTGCCACTCCTTCCGGAACTCCTTCCACCAATCCTGCTTCTCCACAAACTTTAGCTGACAACAATCCATTCGCAATGGCTCGCAATGATGAAATCTAATCAAGAACTCTCAATGACTACCTCCATCCAACTCGCACTTCCACGCCTTCAAGCATTATCTTCCCTCCTAATATGCCCGCATTAGAATTTAAACCTGGCATGATTCAACTCTTGCCCACATTTCATGAAATGGAAAACGAAAGCCCATACGTGCATATTAGAGAATTCGAGGAGGTAGTAGCCACGTTCTATAACCGAGCCGAAAATGTTGATTCTGTGCGACTGAAGTTCTTCCCTTTCTCCTTGAAGGACAAAGCCAAAAGCTAGTTATACTCTTTGAGACCTAGGTCTATTAGAACATGGGAGGAGATGACCAAATCCTTCTTTCTGAAACACTTCCCCAGCCATAAGACCAACAGTCTAAAACGACAGATTTCCACATTCTCCCAAAAGGGCAATGAAACGTTCTATCAAGTCTGGGAAAGATTCAAAGATCTGTTGAATCAGTGCCCGCACCATGGCTATGAGAAATGGCGTTTGGTTAGTTACTTCTATGAAGGCCTCACGAGTCGTGAGCGCCAGTTTGTAGAAATGCTATGCAATGGTGAATTCCTCGAAAAAGAGCCAGAATATGCTCTTGAATATCTCGAAGAAACCGCGAAAAAGTCTCACACCTGGACTGGTCCAAGTGCTGCTGATAGCACCAAACGACATAAACCATCTGGGATCTATCAACTTCGAGAAGAGGATAGCGTTAAGGCCCAACTCAAAGCTTTGAAAAAGCAGTTTGAGGTCTTAATGATGAAAAATGGTCAAAATTCGCACATGATCGCTCAAGCGGAACCGCAAAAACCTTGCTTTGTTTGTGGAGGGACGAAGCATTTAGCTGAGGACTGCTTAGCTTTGAATGAAATGAGGGGGGTTTATGAGGAGCAATGCAATGCCTTAGGGGCATATAACAAGCCATTCTCCCATATGTACAACCCTGGTTGGAGAAACCACCCAAATTTCAGTTGGAGAGATTCCAACCAAGCTCAATCGTCTGGAGGCCAATGGAGAAATGAGCAACAAGTTCAACCATCAAAGGCGTATTCTGTACCTTAATACAATGCTCATCCACAACGAAATTCTCTCGAGAATACTCTTCATGCATTCATAGAGGAACAATCCAAACTAAATCGCCAAATGATGGAAGAAATCAAGGAAATGAAATGTCAATTCTTGAAATTGACTGAATCCTTGGCCATTCCGGAAAAAAGCAAACTTCCTTCCCAACTGAAATTCAATGTGCAAGGCCAACAAATTGACTGAGTCTTGCAAAGTCTTACCGCTTCCAGTAAATGCCATCACGACTGGAAGCGGTAAGACTTTGCAAGGCTCACCCATAAAATCAAACTCTTCCAGTATTCGAAAAGTTACTCCCGAAAATCCACCACTCAATGCCTCTCCAAAAGTACCATTTACCTAGGCATTGAAACCTGTTGGGAAACTTCCTGATAATCGAGTTGAAATCCTTGAGCACTTGACACAAGTGAAGATTAATCTCCCTTTGCTTCACATTATAAAACAAGTGCCCGCTTATGCCAAAATCATCAACGATCTATGCACTACAAAAAGGAAGCATAATGTCAAAAAGACTGCTTTCTTGACTGAGCAAGTGAGTACGGTGATTGAACAAAAGGCACCACCGAAATACAAAGACCCCGGTTGTCCCACCATTTCTTTCCAAATTGGGACCCATGAAGTAAGCTAAGCCTTACTTGATCTTGGCATGAGTGTAAATCTCATGCCTTACTCTTTATACTCGCAACTCGGTCTAAGAGAAATGAAGCCAACATCTATTGTGCTACAACTTGCTGACCGTTCCACCAAAAAGCCTAGGGGTATTGTTGAGGATGTGTTAGTTCAAATTGAAAAATTCTATTACCCCATGGATTTTCTTATTCTTGATACCTAATCTGAGGTAAACATGGAGTCTAAAATTCCTATTATCATCGGAAGACCATTCCTTGCTACTGCAAATGCTTTGATCAATTGCCGGAATGGTCTAATGAAGATATCGTTTGGAAACATGACTCTTGAAGCAATATCTTCCACATCAAGAAACAACCCCGAGAAGATGATGAATTCTATCATACATTCATGATTGACTCTTTAATTCCCGAGGAGGTTCAATTGCGAAGCCACTTTGATAATCTTGATGAACTCCTTCTTCTGTCTGACAACAAAAGTCCCAGTTCTATTGAGTTCACTCTTGCAATATCAGATCACATATACTCACGCAATAGAAGGACTCACTTTTGGAAACCTCGCTTTGAAGAGCTACCTTGTGAGAGGGAAAAGCCAAAAACTTCAGCCGAAGAGGTTCCAATTGTTCAATTGACCCAACTTCCCGAGGGTTTGAAATATGTCTTCTTAGGGGACGGTGAAACCTTTCCAGTTATCATCTCGTCTAACCTTCAAAATTCTCAAGAATTGCAGTTACTCGAGCTACTGAGAACGCATAAATCTACGATAGGTTGGACGCTTCCTGATATCAAAGGTATTAGCCCCTTAATTTGCTCCCATCGAATCAATCTGGAGAACGAGGCTATCCCTCAAAGAGACCCTTAAAGGTGACTGAACCCCACAATGAAAGAAGTTGTAAAAAATGAAGTTTTGAAATTGCTAGACGCTGGTATTATTTACCCAGTAGCTGATAGCAAATGGGTCAGTCCAACTCAAGTCGTGCCCAAGAAATCTGGTGTCACCGTGATCCAAAAAGAAAAAGGGGTCCTTGTCCCCACAAAAACTGTGGCATCCCGCAAAGATCATTTTCCACTCCCATTCATTGATCAAATCCTTCAACGTGTAGCTGGTTGTAACACCCTAAACTCCAGGGACCGTTACGGTGCACATTTTAAACAGTGCTAAACTCGCTAACCGAGTCATGTGGCCATAATCGTGTAAATAAGTATGATTAGCGATCTAGGATTAAAAATTTTGGTTAAGATATAACGTTTCATTAGAATGTATATTGTATACATTGGGATCCCAAAAATATAATTTAAAGGTTCATTACAAGAAAATATTTACAACCAACCGATCTAAGCGGCAAAATAGGGTTTAACCCTAGTTCCTCTTTCAACCCTCTGCCGTGGCGGTCGAGCAGCCACATATGTACACATTGTCACCTAAGCTCTCCAATTCAAGGATGGTCCAGCTTTCTTTTTCCTTTACCTGCACCACATAGCACCCGTAAGCCGAAGGCCAGCAAGAAAACTCAATATGCTCATGAACAGTAATAACATGTCATCAAATCATAATGTGCATGCCTAGCAATAATAGCCTTCATCACGCATGCAAGTAGGTGCAAATAAATGATTATGGGGTCCTGCATCTGAATGGATGACTAATGAGTCAATCTTTGGGGACCTGCTTCTTGAATAGATGACTAATGAGTCAATCTTTGGGGACCAGCTTCTTGAATAGATGACTAATGAGTCTATCTCTATGTGGGTGACTAATGAGTCACACTCTGTATAGGTGACTAATGAGTCACACTCTGTATAGGTGACTAATGAGTCATACTCTGTATTGGTGACTAATGAGTCACAATCTGTGTAGGTGACTAATGAGTCACATTTTGTATAGGTGACTAATGAGTCAATCCCGGAGGTCCCATACCTTCCTAGTCATGTGACATGTAGGTCACCTTAGCCTTTCTGACTTTGGCTCTAAATAACTAGCCTTTAGACTAGACAAGCGCTTTTAGTTTTCATTGAACTTGAGGTCGGTCCGGCATTAATGCTCATTTGAGTCATTCAATGCAGATGTCGATTAGATCTAATCTTTATCGGCTTGCGTTAAACACGGTAAGACCGTTCTTGAATTATGAGTCAATACCAGGTGACCAGTGCTCAGTACCACTGACGAACTTGACTAATGAGTTATAGCTTCACAGTTAATACTGACACCATTGCCAAATCTGACTAGTTAGTCAGTGCCACGCACAAGTAAGCAATGCTACCAGGCATATATCATATGTCAAATATCCAAATGTAGGGCATTCAGCATGCTTACTTAACAGTTGCTAGCATAATTAGGATCATGCTCAAACACAGAGACTCAAGCTCTGAACAATCTCATATTCAACATTCATGGCATGCCCTAATCACGTGTTTCTCATGCATCACATGCATCACATTTAAACCCTCAACATGCCTCAATAATAACCATGCATGTCATATACGGGGTGCAGTTTTCTTACCTTTGGTCCAAGCACATGTTACCAATAAACGAGCCACAAGCACGATCCTGATTCCAAGCCCAAAGTGATAACCTAGTCACAACCATAAATGGTGATCCAATGAGTTCAAGTTCTAAAACCCAATCTCGGAACCAAGACCTAGCCTCCGGGACATCAAATCCCACTAAACTGGGTAGTAGGAATGATACCAAGGCTTAAGGTTTGAGTTCCCATGATCAAAACATCATTTCGGCCACAAATGCCCTCAAGCGTCGTGACCCCAACTCGCTGAGCCGTGGCCCCCAGCCATAACAGAGGTGCCAGCATCAGGCACCAGCACCAAGCGTTGCGACCCTCCTTCCCAAGCGCTGCGGCCCCCAGGCCCCTTCAGCTCCACCGCCCACCTGCAACAAGCTCGGTCTGCGGCGCCCAAGAACAGGGCTGCGGCCCCACCTCGAAACCCAGCCAAAACCACGATTTCTCCATTTTAAAACCTTCCAAAAACCTACCCAAACATCTCCAAATCCCAAAATCAAAGTTCCCAAACATCCCCATGATCCAAAACCAACAAAACCCAAGTCTCAAATCATCCAAAAACTCATCAAAAGACAAAATCAAATTCAAGCTTAAAAACTTTAAAACTTAGAACTTAAAACTTGGATTACCTTTTATTAAGTCATTTCCCAACTAAATCCTCCAGCTAAAAAGCTTCTAATTGTCCCTAGGATCACTATGCCTCGATCCTCGCTTGAATACGAGTCCTAGAACTCAAGTTTCCTTCAAAAATGTGATCGGGAGACGAAAATGGAACTTTGAGGGAGAGAGAACTTACTGAACGTTCGTTTTATTTCTTAACATGTTACTTCAAGTTTAAGTAGCCTCAAACAAATCCTAACGCTCGGGGTTCCGAAAACGTCCCCGGGGGAAAATAGTCAAAACCTCCTTAATTTCCCCCTGATCTTACTAACTCCCAATTTATCATCAAATATTGATTCCCATTACCCAATAACCCGGTAATGTGCTAAATACCGCTTGACTCACTCTGAGTCAAGAATAAATCTCATTGTGAATTTTCCACTACCTTACCTCCTAGGATCGTCTCATGCTGAGTAACCCTAGCATAACCAAATAATAACGAAGCACCACACACATATCACATATATGCCAAATATGCCTGAAATGGCCAAAATATGAAAATCACCCAATTAATCAGAAATGGGTTCACATGCATATTTAATACACCTAAACATGCACATTATCATTAAATGGCATAATAAATCAATTATGGCCCTCCCGACCTCCTAATCAAGGTCCTAAACCTTATTAGGAAATTTGGGGCATTACACTGGTCATCCTTTCTATTGCTTTATTGATGGCTATTTTGGCTATTATCAAATTGAGATTGCATTAGAGGATCAAGATAAGACCACTTTCACTTGTCCCTTTGGCACTTTTGCTTTCCGGCGTATACCATTTGGCTTGTGTAATGCACCAGCTACTTTCCAAAGATGCATGATGAGCATATTTAGTGACATGATTGAAAAATCAATGGAAGTATTCATTGATGACCTAACCATTTTTGGAAATTCCTTTGACACATGCCTTCTTCATCTTGAAGCTATTTTGAAATGATGCATTGAGAAAGGACTTGTGCTCAATTGGGAGAAATGCCACTTCATGGTACCTTCTGGCATAGTCTTAGGCCACATTGTTTCTGAAAAAGGAATTGAGGTTGATCATTCCAAAGTCAACCTTATCTCTAACCTGCCTACTCCTAAGACTATCAAAGACGTTAGGTCATTCCTTGGTCATGCTGGTTTCTATAGGAGGTTCATACAAAAAATTTCAATGATTGCTCGTCCGCTAAGCAACCTCCTAGAAAAAGATGCCACTATTGAATGGACACCTAAGTGTGAGGAATCATTCCGAACGCTTGTCAATTCACTCACTTCCACTCCCATCATTCAGTCACCCGATTGGAGTCTTCCTTTTGAGATCATGTGTGACGCCAACAACTTTGTTTGGGAGCTGTGCTAGGACAACGAAGGGAGAGGAAACCTTTTGTTGTCTATTCTGCAAGCTGAACTCTCAATAGTGCTCAAATGAACTATTCCACTACTGAAAAGAGTTGCTTGTCGTTGTCCTTGCCCTTGACAAATTTCGATATTATTTGATTGGATCGCCTATTACGATCTTCACAGATCACTCTGCCCTTAAGTATCTCCTTTCCAAAAAGGATGCTAAGGCGCGATTAATATGGTGGATCCTTCTCCTGCAAGAATTTGATATAACGATCAAAGACAAGAAAGGTGTTGAAAATGTCGTCGCGGACCAATTTCCCTAACTTGAATTCAGCGATCCCGCTGATGGTCCACCTATTCATGATGATTTCCCCGATGAACAATTGCTTTCTGTTGTTAAGTTACCGTGGTATGCTCACATTGTAAACTACTTAGTAACAGGTGAACTCCCATCTGAATGGAGTTCACAAGACAAACGCAAATTTCTGGTCAAGGTGCGCAATTTCTTTTGGGATGACCCATACTTATTCAAGTATTTCCCCGACCAAATCATGTGAAGATGCATCCACGATGATGAGGTGTCTAGTGTGCTGAATTTTTGCCACAATGATGCTTGTGGTGGTCACTTTTCTGTGAAGAAAACCGCTGCAAAAATCTTACAATAAGGTCTTTACTGGCCCACTTTGTTCAAAGACACCAATGAATTCTGTTGTTCGTGTATAAGGTGCCAAAAGTTAGGTTCCTTATCATGTTGGCACATGATGCCCTTGAACCCAATTCTTGTTATCAAAATATTTGATTGTTGGGGGATAGACTTTATGGGGAAATTTCCACCTTCTTTTGGCTACCTTTACATTCTTCTCGCTGTGGATTATGTTTCCAAATGGGTCGAGGCCGTACCAAGTCGAACCAATGATAATGCTATAGTTGTCAAATTCTTGAAAGAAAATGTGTTATCAAGGTTCAGTACTCCTCGCGCTATCATTAGTGATCAAGGCACTCATTTTTGCAACGAATCCTTTGAGGCTCTTATGTGCAAGTACGGTGAACTTCATAAAGTTGCAAATGCCTATCATCCGCAGACTAATGGTCAAGATGAGTTAGCCAATAGGGAGATAAAACACATTCTGGAAAAGATGGTAAATCCTAACCGCAAAGATTGGTCTACACGTCTTCTAGACGCTCTTTGGGCATACCGCACTGCTTTCAAATCCCCTCTTGGGATGTCTCCTTATCAGTTTGTCTTTGGAAAAGCCTATCATTTACTTGTCGAGCTCGAGCATAAAGTGTATTGGGCTATCAAAGCCCTAAACTTTGATCTAAATGCCGCAAGCATCCATCGCAAACTCCAATTGTCTGAAATTGAGGAGTTGAGAAACGATGCATACGACAATTCTAGGATTTATAAAGCAAATTGAAAATCGCTAATGATAAACAAATCATGCAAAAACACTTTTGGCCAAATCAGAAAGTGCATCTGTATGATTCTCACTTGCACTTGCACCCCGGTAAACTGTGATCGCGATGGACTAGTCCATTTGTAGTGAAGCAAGTATTTCCCAACAGTTCTGTTGAGGTCGAGGACCCCACCGATGGGAGAATTTTTTGAGTTAATGGCCAAATACTGAAGCATTACATTGAGAGTGTGAGTTATGTTGAAGAAGTCCTTCTTAAGGACCCAATTTATACACTCTGAAGTTCGAAATGGTTTGTTTGTTCGTTCTTTTTATTTTTTATCTCTATTTTTCTGTCTTTCTTTTATTTTTTCATTTGGAAAATCTTATTGTTGTGTCATTAGCATTCATTTGGAAAAAAATTTAGTCTCGTTGAATTTTTAAGTCAAATTTTCTCAAAATTATCCAAGCATGAGTATAACTTGTTGGTTTGAGTCAGTTCTTACTATGTTTAGCTATTAAGAAGTGATTTTCAGAGTTCTTTTGTGCACTTTCCAAACATGTGATAAATTGGTTGTTAACACAAATAGTTGAGAGAAATTTCAAGTTTAAAGTTTTTCATTTCTTGGTGGGCTGTGAGAGTTGAGAAAACAACTTTTTGAACTTTTATTGATCATTTGAGTTGGTAAAGTCACATCTTTGGAATTTAAAACATGACATTTACTAGAGGGATGTTTTTCATATAAGAATGAGTCTTTGTAATAAATTTTAAATTTGTGTTCCATTTAGTGTATTTTATTTGTATTCTCCTTTTTATTTTTGTGATGTCTCTTATAAAAAAAATGAAAAAAAAAAGGGGAAAAGAATGATGGAAAAAAAACAAAAGAAAAAAAAATATAATAAATAAATGAATTGGTTGTTAACACAAATGGTTGAGAGAAATTTTAAGTTTAAAGTTTTTCATTTCTTGGTGAGTTGTGAGAGTTGAGAAAACAACTTTTTGAACTTTTATTAATCATTTGAGTTGGTAAAGTCACATCTTTGGAATTTAAAACATATTTTTCATATAAGAATGAGTCTTTGTAATAAATTTTAAATTTGTGTTCCATTTAGTGTATTTTATTTGTATTCTCCTTTTTATTTTTGTGTTGTCTCTTGTCAAAAAATGGAAAAAAAAAGGAAAAGAATGATGAAAAAAAAAGAAAACGAAAGAAAAAAAAATAAATGAAAATAAAATAACAAGAGCAGCACTTTCTTCTATTATTTTGTAGTTGTTGAAAAAGAAAATATTTCTATTATTATTATTTTGTGTAATTGTATTTAAAAATTAAAAAAATATATTATCATTATAGTCCCTTTTCTTATTTATCATTTCTAGTTAGTTGTCATTTTGTTCTTTGAGCTTCCTCATGTAAATCCCAAAGGTTGTTTGTCATTTGAATTCCAATAAGTTGATTTGCCTATCTTGTGATCAATATTTGTTCAAATTGCTTGTCCTAAAAGTTTATCTTTTCTCATTTGAGTGTAAACTGATACATTTCCAACTCCAAGAGTGTAATCATTCCCATACAAATACTTTCAATGCCCGGGAGGAATTTGGAGTTGAGACCTTTATACTTTTGAGATTTTTCAATACTATTTGTGTTATGACTTGCTATAAAAAGAATATGGTTTGGTGCACACACACACAACACTGGAATCGTAACTTAAGTAGTTTAGATAGCAATTTCTGACTTCTTGCTGATACTTTGAAAATGCTTTGATGATTTTGCTTGGTTTGACTTGTTTATTCAACTTGATAATTTTATTTTTCGCTTGAATTGCTAGGGACTAGCAATAAGCTAGTTGGGGGTTGTGATTAGTGCTCAAAAATGTCAATTTATTAGTTTTAAAGTGTAAAATAAATTAAGTTTTAATTAATATTTTCATGAATTTATTGTAATATTTTTTAATTTAATTTATGTTTAATTTTTAAGAAATAATTTGCATTTGGACAATAATAAAAAGATAGAAGAAAGACATAGTTAAAGTTGAAAAAAGAAAATGAAGAAAATGACATTTTTGAAGAAGTTTGGCTCAGTCCCGAAGGCCCAAAACCGAAGGCCCAGTCCCCTTTCCTCCTCTCTCCCTGCGTCAGGTGGCATGCTCACAGTGTGCCATGCAACCCAGCCCTTCCCAGCAGACCTGCCTCTGACTCGGATCCTCGACCCGACGACTCGCGGCCCAGCAGCCCAGCACTCCAAGACCAGGCCTAACGCACGCCCCATCTGGCTCCCCAGCAGCTTAGCACTCCAAGACCACGCCCAACGTAGCAAGCCCAGCAGACCCAGCCTCCTCTTGCACTTCTGCCACCATCCAGCACCCAAGTGACGCCTCCCCATTGGCTGGGAATGGCTCAAAACCCTCTTGTGCCACCAACCACCTTCAACCCATGTTTTGTGGGTATTGGGCTATGCACGTTACTATTTTGAGCTTTAAAGCTCATGTTTTTGTGGTATTTTAGAAAAGGGAAAAATGACCATTCACCAAAATAGCTAGGTAAATATTAATAATAAGATTTAATTTTTTTAAATCATATTTTATTATTAATATTTCAGATTTATTATGTAACCCCCATTTGTTTTTTAATTTCCTTTTAGTCCTTTTTTTTCTCTATAAATAAGGACTCTTTCCTTCACTTACGGTATGTAATTTTGAGAGTAAAGAAACTATAGCAAAATTTCTACTCATTTTCTTCTCATATTTTCTTGTTAGAATTTTATGAGAATCATGAGCATAATGGCCTAATCTCCCTAGGAAGGTTAGGGATGATTCCATATGCTAGTGATGTTATTTTGCTAATTTGAGTTACTATGTTCTTAATGTAATGTATTTGAGTTATTTATGTTCTTTCATCCCTATCTCTATTTTGTTATCTTTATTTACTTATGCTAATAGTATATAGGATTAGTCATGCTCTTTCTATGTGCTTCTAATTAGTAAAAGTAATATTGATACATAATTTTTATGTCTAATCTTCTATTGCATTATTGCCCTTGGGTATTTTGTCATTTTTAGATTTTTCATAAGATTAACATTGTGCTTTTAAAGTAAATAACTTTATAACTCAAATGGACTTTTGTTAGAAAAAAAATATGGACTTTAATGTTAGATTTTCCAAGTACATGTTGGGATGAGAACTATTTACTTGTGCATTTTCGTAAATCAAGTAACTAAGTAACTAAACAAGCATATGGATGATTCTTGAAACCTTTCTATTTCTCAAACTCTTGATTACCCTCACTTTTATTTCACTTATCTCATTTTATCATTTCATCAAAAAGACAATACCAAAATCTCAAACCTCTGTTCATTTACAATTTTATTTATTTCTTGTTACTAACTTTTTGTGCTATTTTCACCTAATCTTTTGGTTTTAGGTTACCTCCTTGTGGATCGACCGCCCGATCTATACTACAACCACTGCTTAGTGGTTGTGACATTTTGGGCGTTAAACAACAAAACGGCTCAAAGTTGCGATCCTCCCTGTCAGGCTCTGAACGTCTTTATGTTTCCGAGGAGATGGCATCTCGATTAGGGCCTTGATCTTCTCGGGGTTTTCCTCAATTCCCCGAGCACTGAAAATGAAGCCTAGGAACTTATTGGAGGCAACCCCAAATGTGCACTTTTGGGGGTTTAATTTCATTCCGAACCAGCGGAGCACTGTGAAGACCTCCGCCAAGTCGCCCACATGGCTGGGAGCCGTCCTAGACTTGACCAGCAAGTCTTCCACATAAACCTCCGTGTTTTGCCCCAACTGGTTCTTGAACATCTTGTTAACCAGCCTCTAGTAGGTGGCATTGGCATTTTTCAGTCCGAAAGGCACCACGATGTAACAGTAGACACCCTTATTGGTTTGAAAGCTAGTTTGCTCCTGGTCCACGACGTGCATTGATATCTAGTTATATCCCGAGTATACGTTCATGAACAACAATAACTCGTAGCCAGAGGTGGCGTTGACCATCTGGTCTATCTTTGGGAGCAGAAAGTAGTCCTTCTAACAAGCCTTGTTAAGGTTCGAGAAATCAATGCCTGTCCTCCAGGTGCCATTTGGCTTGGGCACAAGAACAAGATCGGACATCCACCTGGGGTACTGGGCTTCTCGGATAAATTCGTTGGAGAGGAGCTTGTCTACTTCAGCCTTCATAGCCTCTTTCCGAGTTTGATCGAACGTCTGTTGCTTCTGTTGGACGAGAGAAAAGTTAGGATCGATATTCAAGGCGTGGCATATGATGTTCAGATCAATACTAGACATGTCGGAATGCGACCATGCGAACACGTCTTGGTTTTCTCGGAGGAAGCCCACTAATGCCGCTCGGACTTCCATTTTCAAGCTTCCCCCAACTTTTATTTTTCTATTGGGGGTGGAGGTATCAAGAACTACCTCCTCCACCTCCTTTATCAGATCAATGGACCTCTATTCTTGAACCCTCGGGTCCATTCGTCGGGCCTGGTCTCCTGGACAACTTGTACCTCCGATGCCTCGGCCTTCTCGGGTTCTTCTTCCTCCACCACCATCACAAGAGTTTTAAGGGAGACATTGTAACATTGTCTTGCCTCTTTCCGGTCTCTACAGACCGTACCAATTTGTGCCTCCGTGGGGAACTTCATGCACAGATGGCGGATGGAAGTGACAGCTCCAAACTCCACCAATACAGGTCATTCCAAGATGGCGATGTACACCAATGAACAGTCTACCACCACAATTGTGAAGTATTTGAAGGCCTGGTGAGGCACCTCTCCAAACGTTACATGGAGCTTTATCTGTCCCATGGCCTCTCTTGAGAATAAGGGCCTCTCCTGAGAATCCGTAGAGTGTTGAGGCGCACAGGGACAAGTCTGTCGTGGTCAGCCCTATTTTCTCGAAGGTTGACTTAAATAGGATGTTCATCGAAATCCCCTTGTCTAACAGAATCTGCGCCACTATTTTGTTGGAAATTTGGCTCTCAATTACCAACGGGTTGTGGTGCGAAAAATGAACTCTTCGAGCATCGTCTTTGGAGAATGTTATGACTTGGTCAGTCATTTAGGGCATTTGGGCAGGCAACTGACCCAAAGCCATCACCTCATCATCGTGAATCAAAGCTCACACATACATGTTCTGCGAGCTTTGGAAGGTGCCACCCAAGTGGGGCCCTCCTGAGATGATTCCTACTCGCCCGTTCACCGGAGGAGGTCCTTGTGCCACTGGATGTTGTGGGACCACAGAAGCAACTGTTGGAACTTGTAGAACAACAGGTGACATGATCAGTTTTGTCGCAAGGGGGGGGGGGGGAGGGGGTGTCCCTGACGCGCTCCACCCTTAGCATATTGGTGGAGATGTCTCAGCTTGATGAGGTTCTCGATCTCATCCATGAGCTGGCGACACTCATTGGTGTGGTGCCCTATGTTGTTATGGAAACGAAAAAATTTGTCAAGATCCCGCCTTTCCCTGTCTCTCCAGATGGGATGCAGCTTCCTATAGTGAACATGTTGTGTCGTGGCTACGAAGATATTTTCTTAGGAGTCTACCAAGTCGATATACTCAGAGTATTGCGAGACATACCTCTCGCCAGAGGAAGCTCCCTACTCAACTTGTGTTGTTCCATTTCCCTTGGGCTTCCAGCCCTTGCCTGTAACATCCCGAATTCCCTAATATGGCCTAGTGCCTAGATTAGGGGGCCAGGAGGCAATAATTGTTTTAATTGTGTGCTAATGCATTATGAGCATGTTATTATGTGGATTATATTATGATATAATTATGCTTGCTTGTTTAGAAATATTAAATATGTGTGTGGGCTCGTTTCTTATAAGAAGAGCATTTTAGTAATTTGACCCGTTGAGGGTATAATTGTGAATATGTGTGTATGTGATTGGGATCACATTATTATGTGGATATATTTGGATTACTTGACGCGAGGCGATCTTGGTGAGCAAGTTAGCGGAAGAGTCACAACGGGGTAAAATACCTAGCTCGGGGTGAGCACAGGGGTATTTTGGTAATTTAGTACATTACTGGGGTTTATCGAGTAATGGGAGATTAGATGGTTATTATTTTTTAGATATGTTTGGATTTAGAGGAATACTCGAGAATTCACGGGAAGTGGCGATTGACAAAATTGCCCTTGAAGGGCTTTGGAGATATTGATTTGGCCTAGGGGCATTTGGGTCATTTGTGCCTAATTAGAGGCTTAAACCATATGTTTCTTCAGCTGAGGGAAAGCTTAAAACAGAGTAATCAAAACAAAACAAATTTTCTCTCTCTATATACGTTTCTCTCTCTCACTCTAACTCTTGAAGGTTTGATTGAAAAGCTTAGGAAATTGAAGAGATTAAGCTTGTGGAACTTGGAGATTGGCTCAAGGGTGATATTATCTCAGAGGTAAGGGCTTGAACTCGAATTTCTTCATGTTAATTATGTTATTTTTTTGGAAGTTTTGGTGTTTGCATGTGTGAGGGTTTGGAGAGTGAATTTAGGATTTTTGATGAGTTTTCAATCGAGTATTTAGCTAGGTTTTGTTCCTGGAAAAGGGTTAAATTGGTTATGAAGGTTGAATTGAAGTTGTAAATGAGATTGGGTTGATTTTAGTTGGGTTCGGCTAAGGAAAAAACCCAGGAGTTCTGGGTTCAATGGGGTAGGTCGCGACCCTGTTCATGGGGTGCCGCGACACTCTTGAACCCAAGGAGCCAGGGAAGGCTCTATCGCAAGGGCGCGCCGCGACGCCTTTTAGGCAGCGCCGCGACGCGTGTTTGGTGAAATGGGGAGGCTGAGCCTCTAACTTAGGGCGGGCTACGATGCAAGGGCATGGGGCCGCAACGCTTAAGGGGTTTTTGGACCCCGAGAGGGTTTTGAGTGCGAGAACTCAACCTTAAGGGTTCGGGATCGATCCTACTACCTTGTTTAGTGGAATTCAATATCCCAGAAGCTAGGACTCAGTTCGAAAGCCTGTATTCACTCATTATTGATGGGATTCTTTATTATGGTTGTGGCTAGGTCAACGCTAGGGTCTCGGATCATGGATCGTACTCAAGAGTCGTTCATTGGTAGCTTGCACTTGGACCGAAGGTAAGATAACTGCACCCAGAATATGATATACATGATTGGGGCTTGACCCGAATGCTGAGTATAATCTTGATTTGGGCATTAGGCCTGTGAATGTGCATGATTATGATTATGCCTATGTATGTTGTTTAAATGTATTATAATACATTGTATATATATATGATAAATGGATTACGTGATTGTCTGCTATGACTAGGGGGCTCGGTTTATAAACCAGGGATTTGTTGTAATATCTAGTTAAAGATCGACTTATTAGTCGAGGGCATATCTGATTTGAGGAGGCTCGACTTACAGGTCAAGGATCTCCAAAGCTCAACTTATAAGTCGAGGGTCTTTGAGCTTTGACTTATAAGTCGGGGGTATGTGAGGTTAGAATCATAAGTCGAGGACTTGTAGAACTCAGCTTATGAGCTGAGATTGGCATTACGCACGTGGAGTGTAAGCCACTATGGTTGGGCCACCTTGGGGGTGCGCCAAGCACCTGACTGGCTCGGATGCCAAACAAATTGAAAGGGAGTGCGACATGCATTTGTGAAACTCTATGGTTGCCGATTTGTATAATGTTTATGCTAGTTTAAGTTATTATTGTTAAGTCTGATGTATTACTTCGTGAATTGTTGAGTATGTTTTCTTGTTGAGTCTTTTTGGCTCATGGGTGCTTTGTGGTGCAGGTAAAGGTAAAGAGAAGCTTGGCCAACCATGAGTTGGAGAGCAATAGCAATGACGTGTACATATGCAGTCCGCTCGACCGCCACGCCCGAGAATCTTAAGGAAGCTAGGGTTGAACCCAGTTTTGTCGCCTAGGATGACTTATTTTGTAACCTTGGTGTTGTAACCGACTTTTAAACTTGTTTTTAGGGATCCCGTGTAAAGAACAAAGTTTTTGGTTAAATGAAATGTTTATGACTTGACAAAATTTTTAATACCTGAACCTTTAGTGACTTAATCACATGTTTGGTCCAAATGACTTGTTTAGCAAGTTTAGCACTAATTTTAAACACACTTGGTAACAGATCCTAATTAGCAGGACGTTACATTGCCCTTCCCCCCATGTCTACTGCTACGGGGGGCTCGACTGGATTCAGCAGGCTGGGATGGTGCAGCAACTCCAGCACAGAATACAGGCTGAAAATCATTGTATCCAGTGGGCGTTGCTCTGTATCCTGTCAGAGCCATGCTGAATCCAGGAGTGGGTATGGCACTAAAATCGGAAGGTGGAACACTTTGGCTGGGCTGGACTCCCCACAACCCTGGTTGGACGGGAGCGTAAGGAAAATATTGGATTCCCGAAGCCATAGGGTCAGGCGTGGACGAAGCAGGGAAAGCAACGGGTACTCCGAACGCCCCAATCTGGGCATCCTCCCAGCTGATATACTCTTGTGCTCGACTAATGAAGTCATCGAGCCTTCAGCATCCTCTCCGCTGGAGGTCATCCCAAAGCGGGGACCCCGCGCGGATGCCATCCTGCAAGACCATTAACTGTTGGCCATCATCAATCCTCTTGGTTCTCATCGTCTCCTCCATGAAGCGTTTGATGTATGCCTTGAGGGTCTCGAATGTGCATTGTTTAATGTTTGCCAACGCATTAACCTCGAAGCTCACCTTCTAAGCTCCTATGAATTGCCTTCGGAAGGCAGATGGCAGCTGGTGCCATGAATGAATGGATCTTGGCCGATGCTTCTTGAACCATTCATATGCTAGTCCCATTAGAGTGATCAGGAACACAGAGCATTTAGCGTCGTCGGAGACGCGGTGAATCGACATCAATCTATTGAACTTGGAATGGTGGTCGGTGGGATCCCAGCCGCCATCATAGGGCAAGATGGCCGACATCTTGAAACCCTGCGACGAAGGGGCTTCCACAATGTGGGGAGTGCATGGCTCCACCTCTTCTTCTTCCAAGTCTGAGTCATGGCCTTGTTGTCTAACCATTCTTAGCATGATCTTTTTTAGACTCTCTAGCACCGCACGGAGAGGATCTCGGTCTTGGTTGACGCTCTACGCTGGATAATCTCTTCTCCGGGCGTTGAGGTTGTCCCACAGGTCAGATAGACCTATGTTGGCCCACACCCATTGACCTTATTGCACCTTCGAGCATCAAGGTTATCCCGTTGGTCAGCCTGATCTCGGAACGCGCCGTTATCCTCAGGACGAGCTACTTTGGTTTCTCCGTCACACTCGATATTTTCGTTTACCGAGAATCTGACACCACGTTCTCGGTTTTGTGGAGCATTCTTTGGGCAGATCCCTGGACCATTGTTCATACGAGGTTGGTTAGGTCCTGAGGGGACACCACCTCAAGGCCTCGCGCGGTTTGTATGGGCGCGTCGAGGCGAAACGCCTTGAGCTCCACGGACGCTGATAGCCTGGCAATGTCTTCAGGACCCTGAGCCATTGTGCTTACCAGCCTATTGGGGAACCTGGTGGCCCTCGAGATATTGACAAGCCCTCTTCTACTTTGAAGCAGGATTATCATCTACTTTTCCTTTATCGCGATCCTATGGTGGCATGGGGTTCCAACTTCTGCTGGTGCCCGGTGGGCACCCCAACTAGCGGATTTCGCGCCTCTATAGCTGGGTGCTCAGGAGGAACTCCGACTGTATTGATAGGTGGCACTCCAACATGGTGCGCAGGTGGCACACCAGTTGGGTGCCTAAATGATACATTGCCATTGGGGTCCACTCGCAACCCCTGGGCTGCAAGAGTGGCCTTCATGGCAAGTACCATCTCCTGTAGGGCGGCAATATTACCCTCTTGAGGATCAATCTTTTGTTACTGGATGGCCACCTGCTCACAGAGCACCACCACCTCTGGTGTCTCCTCTACGTCCATGGGCTGAGGATCTTCTTCCTCATAATACCCCTAGTCGACACCGTCATCTTCGCCGCTGTACTCAGCGTCTTCAATATAATCCTCCACCATTTCAGGCATGTCCTGAGGTGGCTGCCGACTGGGCCCCTCCTTCAACTCCTATAGGAGAGAGTACGCCATCTGTAACGTTTCTTCGAGTAGTTACCATGGGTGTAAGTGTTCCAAATGAATTCTTCAAGCTCTCAATGAAAACACGAAAATGTTGACTGCCTTTTTCACTATCAACCTTAGAATGAGAGATCAAAGAAATAAATAACACATACACAAATATTTTTACGTGGTTCAGGCTATAAAAGAACCCTAGTCCACGAGTCTCTGGTATTAAGAGGATTGGAAGCTTGTTGTGGCAAGTTCCAATGGTGTATTCTCAGGCATCGTTTAGATTGCTCTGAGCACAAGGTATTTTTCTCTCTAAAAAACTGAACCCTTTACAATGAGACTCTCAACCATATTTATAGAGGTTGGGGTCATTAATATTAATCATTTGTAATTAATACACATTCTTCCCATTATGGGGGAATTAATACCAATTTAATGCATCGGGCTACATTGAATAGAGACCACGGCCCAAGCGAGATCTGCGGGGCCCACTGCAGAAAGGTACCTGCTTTATGGGGAACATGCCTCAGGTACTGTCAGGGCGTGCTGTAAGTATCTCCATGCCAGACGGCGTAGTGGGAGTGCGAATTGTCGAGTTCTACACTTGACAACACTATGGACGGATCACCAAAACGGTTGTCAGACGATCCTCTGGCGCTGCAAACCCGCATTGGCTGACACCTGGCGCCTATCTTAGGCCCGAGAACCAGAACCTCTGACCTGGGGGACGACTAAGGGAGGAGAGCTATTGTCGTAATTGCCTCAACTGGAGATCCTCCAGCTCCGAGGGCAAACTTCGAAGGGTAATCTACCTCTAAGGCACCCACGACCTACTAACTGTTAGAGAATATATTTTTATACTCAATGGAAATATGGAAAAACCAAAATACAACTTTATGAAAAAATACAATAGACAATATAATATTGATTAAAGAAATATTACAACTCAATTGCTCAAAATACAAGTAAATAGAAAGATGTAGAAGAAGAAGATTACAAACTCAAAATAGTTATAATACAAGTAAATAAGATCAACATGACCAAAATAATGAAAATAAAACCAATAAAAAGAACAAACTCTCACACAACCAAAGTGTGGAGTAGTGAGGATCACCAACTTGAACAAGGTTCAAAACCTTTGTCCAAAAGCTTATTTCCCCCTATTCTCTAAGCACTAAGGGATCTCTATAGGAAATAGCTCTCTAGAATTATCAAGCCCCTGTGGTGTATTTTCTAGTAAAGTGCTTTGTGGATGGAAAATTGTGTGTCTTACAAGTGAGCATTAGGCTCCTATTTATAGAGTTTGAGATACCCTTTGAATTTCAAATTTCACAAACCCCCATGGCTGTTACCAAGGTTTAATTGGATGCTTATGGACTTAAAATGGAGATTTAGGAGTTATTTGGGATGTTAGAACCATTCAAATTGGAAAAAACTGAAAAACCATGTTGGCTGTCAGCCTCACTAGCCGCAGCCACATCCTAGTTTCAGCACAAAAAATGCCATTTTCCAAATCGTTCCAAAACGTCCCAAATCCTTTCCGACATGATTTTGTAACCTCCAAACACCTATTGGGAGTTAAAAACATGTATCCAATAGCCATATTTCATTATGGCTTTACAAAATCCAATCTCAAACGTGTAACATACAATCTACACATTATTAGGTAATATTTGGGAGTTACAAATTTGTAACTAATTTTGTAACTGCAAAATATGTCACATTTGGGCACACACATGTGTCTAATTTTGTGACTCTCAATAATATGTTACAAGGTGTGACAAATCACATTTGTGTGACAAATTACATTTTGTCACATTATTTAATCTAACATTATATTATATGAAATAATATAACATTCCACCACTAGATTAAATAATCACTTTTGTAACACTTATTTAATCAATCAAACATTATATTAAAATATAATATTCCCCCACTTGATTAAATAATCACTCTCTATAGAAACCTTTGCATTAGTACATAAAGTAAAATGTCTTTCGACTTGAATTTTACCTTAGTGTAATTATCACAAAGTTTGTTGAAATTTTAGTTGCTGAAGCATTGAACCACTATCCCTTGATAACAAACCGGTGATAACACACACACTTTTGCTATGTTCACTTGAGACCTCAATGTCTCGCTTTTGCACCGTTAATGACCATGTGCACATTCCATTCATAGACTTTTCTTGAGAATGACTCCATATTCTCATGAGGGGCGGCACCACCCCTAGGTCTATATAGGTAGGACTCTTACAGTATTTTGTTACCCTAAAATACTTGTCTTTTCAAGACTGAGTTCTATTAAAAAACATTTTGGTTTTAACCCTCATTTTGGTAACACACTAGTACTCATATCTCAGATGGGACAAAATTTGAGTACTACTACTATTCACTTGATTGACTTGTTATTACCTATTGAACCTGATACTAGTTTGGTTACTAGTATTTAGATAGGTTACCATCAACCGTGAATCTCTTTAGAGAGTCTAAGTCCCACCCCTTGAGATGTAGAAATGATTCCATTTGAGTCATTTCTTACTCATTATTTTATTCAAACTTTGTTGCTAGCCATAGTTTGATTAAAATAGTTATCTCTTTAAAATAGTGATTTTGACCATAATTAACACCCCACTATTTAATACTTCAATAGCCAAGATAAACTTTTGAATATTAATTCTAGAAACCTCTTTGTTTCTATAATTCTCCTTTATGTTTTAAATTTATTCCTTCTTGAATCAAAATATTACAAACAATAACTTTAGACACCAAACATGTCTAGATTTGTTCATTATATACACATATAGCCAATGTGATTTGATAAGATAACCAAATTAATCAATTATTATCAACAAAATGAATTGATTAACTTTTGGAGAATCACCCTCACATTTCTCACATAGTGATAATCACTTTAAAATAGAAATCTCTTCATTTCTATTAAGTCATTTATCCTCTAAGATAAATCTAGACTTATAATTCTCAAAGTTCGTCATGAGTCATCTAAGACACATGATAAACTCTCAAGATAAAACCTCAATGTTTATATTGATTTTCTCATCAAAATCAATTTGAAGATGTCAATTTTTTTAAACACCTTAAATCAAAGAAAATAAACCCTCATTGATTTATTTAAACACTTTAATTTCTTATGTTTAGTTTAAAATTATCTCATCATTGAGATTAATTTAAACATATCACCATCTTTAACCAAAATGAATAAAGTTCTCTTCAATCTATTCACTATTGGTGTAAAGATTCAAAATTGCTTCTCCAATTTTGAAATGTCTCCTTATTGAGACATTGAATATTTAAGAATTATTGTTACTAAATAATTCTCAAATATGTTTCATTTGACCACACTCTAGACTATAAGTCTATTGAGTCATATGTCATCCCACAATTTTGAAACCACCTTGATCCATTTTTCTTGCAATAGCAAGACACAATCATTAAAAGATGTAACCCTCTTAGGTTCATCTTTTCTTATCTCATAAAATGAGATGCTCATCCTTTAAATGAGAAATTTTTTTAATTCTCAAATAATTCTTTTATTTACAAATCACATACAAACAATAATATAGGATAAAACCTATTAACATCTCACAAATGTTTGCATGATTATATTTCAATATAATTTCACATAGTTGTCAACATAAATGACTTATATCGTACTAACATGGCTATTTATTAATATGTAAACATAAATTACAAATATCACACACATATGATTTCATATTTTTATTGATTCACAAAATCAATATATTTATACATGTCATAAAAAAAAACTCATAAAATTGTCATTCTAATAATTTTTTTCATTATCACCTAATAAGACAATTCTATAACATGCTAGCATATAACCCAATAATCTACTAGATTATTTACACATAAATCACATATAACAAAAACTCAAGATATTTAATCATCTTCTAATCTAACCACTATATTTGAAAAAACAAAGAAGAATAAAAAACAATGAACCTCATTTATAAAATTTTCTTCTTCTCATTTCTATCATTATATGAAAACCATTAGATCTTCTAAGAAAACAAAAGAAGAACATTACCTTATCTTACCATCTTTTCAAAGTTGGATCCTCACAAGATCTCTATGGTTTCTCATTCCATTGAAAAGGAAATTAAGCTTTTGATTGTTAGAGAATATATTTTTATACTCAATAGAAATATGGAAAAACCAAAATACAACTCTATTAAAAAATACAATAGACAATATAATATTGATTAAAGAAATATTACAACTCAATTGCTCAAAATACAAGTAAATAGAAAGATGTAGAAAAAGAAGATTACAAACTCAAAACAATTATAATACAAGTAAATAAGATCAACAAGATCAAAAGAATGAAAATAAAACCAATAAAAAGAACATACTCTCACACAACCAAAGTGTAGAGTAGTGGGGATCACCAACTTGAACAAGGTTCAAAACCTTTGTCCAAAAGCTTATTTCTCCCTATTCTCTAAGCACTAAGGGATCTCTCTAGGAAATAGCTCTCTGGAATTATCAAGTCTCTATGGTGTATTTTCCAGCCAAGTGCTTTGTGGATGGAAAATGATGTGTCTTACAAGTGAGCATTAGGCTCCTATTTATAGAGTTTGAGATACCCTTTGAATTTCAAATTCCACCAACTCCCATGGCTGTTACCAATGTTTAATTGGATATTTATGGAATTAAAATGGAGATTTGGAAGTTATTTGGGATGTTAGAAACGTTCAAATTGGAAAAAACTGAAAAACCATGTTGGTTGTCAGCCTCACTGGCCACGGCCAGGGAAAGACAGTGGTCACGGCCACAGCCTAGTTTCAGCACAAAAAATGTCATTTTCCAAATCGTTCCAAAACGTCCCAAATCCTTTCCCACATGATTTTGTAACCTCCAAACACCTATTGGGAGTTAAAAACATGTCTCCAACAGCCATATTTCATTATGGCTTTATGAAATCCAATCTCAAATGTGTAACATATAATCTATACAATATTGGGTAATATTTGGGAGTTACAAATTTGTAACTGATTGTGTAACTCCAAAATATGTCACATTTGGGCACACACATGTGTCTAATTTTGTGACTCTCAATAATATGTTACAAGGTGAGACAAATCACATTTTGTCACATTATTCTAACATTATATTATATGAAATAATATAACACTAACTGTCAAAGACATGACCTCACCTAGGAGGATCCTCGCCCCGAATAGAGGCCTCGGGGGGTAACATACCCTGAAGATGTCTACGAGCGTCCGAGCTAGTCACTGTGAGTTGCCACGTGTCAGAGGTGAAAATACAGACAACAACCATATTTGAATTTTTTTTCAACATTTACCATATTTTGTATAATTATTTCCCCCCCATAAATATAGAAAGTATGTTTATTTTTCCCATATTTATGTAAACTTCTCAAATTTGGGAAAATTACATGAAATATGAGATATTTTTAAAACTATCATAAATATGGCATTTTTTTCAGCTTAAAATTTGTATGTCATATTTTACATGTTTATATTTTTATGAGGTTTTTTTCCTATATTTTTATAATTTTATTAAAATATACCTGTTGACCCAAGATTTGGCCAACTGACACGGAGTCAAAACGTGATTGATGTGGACAAATGTATAGAGAAGAACGCAATGACAAAAGTAAAGAAAACACAGTAATTTATAGTGGTTCGGCCCCAGGATTTGGTAATGACCTACGTCCACTTAAAATGATATTGATATAAAATCAGAAGGGTGATCAAAGAACCAGGGTTCAATGAGTTTCACTCTCCTCTAAAGAACAATACAGATCTACTTGGAGAATTACTATCGTTTCCTATGATTCGAAAGCCAAAAAAAAGTCCCCTCCTTTGAGCTATCTCTTCTTATTTATAGGCTCAAGGAGGGTTACAAGAGATTGTTACAGATATTCTTCCCTGAATAATCAGATATCCAGAAGATTGTATGAGATAAATTCAGGATTCATAAAGATCTTCCCATAAATGTTGCCTTGTGCGCGGAACTACCGACCAGACTGGTCGCGGGTAAGACAGGCTTACCCTGCTTCTACTGTGCCTCCTAATCGATACTCTAGCAGACGATTCCAGGTATCAGCCACGTGTCCAGAGATTATTCGCCACGTCACCAATGCTAATTTATTGGATAACATTTGCCCCCCAAAGTTTGTTTGCTACGAACAGTAAATAAACTTTGAACGAACGACTCTTCAGTAACCCCTCCTGACATGTCAGAACCCTTCGTGTGCTCTCGAAAGAAGCAACCCACTTCTGTCTAATCATGCCTTTTCAGTTCCCCAGAAACGATTTCGACGGCCATCCCGTTTCCCCATACTTTGAAAAAGGAAAACTAATGATTACACTTTTTTAATATCAAAGACAAACTTATATAAGACCGTTGGAGCCTCTTCTTTCTTTTTACGCACGCCATTATCTTTGCAGAAAACCCTAAAAACCAGAGCTTTAACCTTCTCCGGAGACCATTTTCCTACACTTCCAAGACTCGGACCGCGGACTCTTTAATCTCCGAAGACTGTCCTTCCACCCTTGTGATCACTTTTCTTGGTATGTTTTCGAACCCCATGCTTTTAATTTCTCGTGGTGCATGCTTCTGATGGTGTACTGTTTAAGTCTTTCTGTTTCTGGTTTAAGATGCTTGTAGACAGAATGTTTTGTAGGCGCAGTAGAGTTACGAGTTAGTTTAAAATCCAGGATCATGCTTTTTAGGACGTAAAACCGAAGTAACATTTCGATTTTTAAGCCAGTTGAAAAATAAATTTTTCCCGCCCTAAGGGGAGTTGAAAAAGCTTTCACAGAAAAACTTTTTACTTTCACCCTTTGATCCGTTTTTCAAACTGTTCGTGTAGAAAGAACTAGCTTCTTGATAGAATGCTATTGTATAAAAGCCTAACCTTTATACTCGACCAGCGTTATTCTAAAAAGCTTTTTAAAGTTCTATTTCCTCACCTCCCCATTCTTCTGTTTGCAGATTTTAATGCCAGATTTGTGGGGAGGTGAAAGACCCATCGACGACGATCTTCTTGCCCAGCTGCTCGAGGGAGAAGAACAACCAGCTGTACGTGTCCACGAGATTCCTTTCTCGCGATCTTCTTCCAGACCTCGTCCTTCCTCCCCAATGGCCCGCTCTAAGTCTTCTGGCAAGAAAAGGCCCGAGTCTGAAAGCAACCCTACTCCTCCTGCCCAGCCTGATTCGCAGGCTAGGGCTCCCTCGACCAGCGGTCGAGAAAATCTTGTTCCTGACCCTAATATCCAAACTAGGGCTCGTCCTCGTCATCGGAATCCGCCTGATGTCGAGTGGTATACTTCCCCAGCCAGTTTAGTGACCCTTCGAATGGTTGCTAACTGCTTCAGGAAATTCCCCCTCACGGGGGTAACCATTATACGTCCCACCGCGGACCAGAGGGCTAACCGTCCAGGAGGGGCGAACAGCGCCTGGTCCCGGTATCACATTGAGGCGGGAGCTTATCTCCCTCTTCATCCCTTCTTTGTGGGGGTGGCCAATTATTTCGGCGTCGCCCCCTTCCAAATAACTCCAAACGGATATAGGATGCTGGCCGCACTCTATATCCTGTATAAACTTAACAAATGGCCAGAACCTTCGCCTCACGAGGTCAACTATCTTTTTGACCTCAAGTCCAACCCACAGCACAACGGGACGGGCTTTTTCCACTTCTGCCACCAAGAGACCGGCCGGACGTTCTTGAGTGGCACTACCCATATATCAAACGTGGGGCACTACAACAAGGAGTATTTCTTTACTCCGGACATAACCAGCAACAACTTGGCCTTCGCCCGAGGAGGTAGGAGCTTGTCTTTGACTGGTCGATATTTTAACATAGAGTGTTTCCTTTCATCTTTCTCAAACTTAATCTGTTTTTCAGGCCCTTGGTTACGTCCGACCCCAACACCAGACATGGTGTTGAGGTCTAACACTCTGGCCAGGATGTCTGATGCAGCAAAATGTGTCAAGACCCTGATAATCAAAAAGAACTTGAGGTCGTCTGGCCTCCTGGCTCCTCGCCATGAAAATAGAGGGTCCGTGGTGGACGAAGCCACTGCCGAGGGGGTTCCCGAGCATCAACCTCCTGTGCCTCCTCCTAGGAGGAGGCCAACAGGAGTTACGATCAGGGAACCCACAGGTAGCCCTTCTGCAGAAAGGCCTTCTGCTCCCCAAGGCAAGGGGAAAGAAAAGGCCAAAGAGCCTATTGTTGACTTGGGAGAATCTTCCGATGATAATGGTAAAGTTATTTCGCTTTTAAATGGTTTGCCAATTCCCTGTCATATGTTTGACGGGGACGGTAACTTTACATATGCTCCAAATCTAGGGCCAAACTTCTTCATGCCAGATAATGAGTATATGACTAATAGAGTCAATAATGTAGCGACCAGTAGTTGTAGCTCGGGTATTTACTTTGTTACCTCCTTTCAGTTGTCTAACTTACTTTCACCTGCCTCCTTTTTATTAACTTGCTATGTTTTTCTTCATGCAGATATGTCAACTCCCAACATTTTTGACATGTACCAGGCCGAGGAAGAAGAGGAAGTTCCTCAACTCCAACGGAAGCCTAAGAAGAGGATTGGTGAATCCAGTCGAGGCCCTCCGGCCAAGAAGGGTCGATCAGAAGATCCTCCTCAGGGTACGCCTACTGGGCAAAGTCCTGCGCCAACTGGGCGAACTCCTACTCCTCCTCCAGCTCCTTCTGAACAGCAAACTACTCCTGTTCGGCCGAATCCTCCAGCTGCTCCTGCCAGGGAGCAGCTTTCTTGTGAAGAGGCTCATGGGGCCAGACTCATGAGCCATGCCATTCGATCTGCCAGGGGCCGCCTCGATCGCATCGGCAAAGGCAACCGTGTTAGGGCCGCAATGGTCCAAGCTGAAGAGTTGCCAGTCGACCAGATCCTGAACAGGGCTCTGAATGAAATCTCCAGCGTAAGTGTTTCTTTATTCTTCGAGTCTTTAGTTTTTTAGTCCTCGTGATAAGTTCTAACTCCTTTTTCTTTGTGCACAGGCTTTACTTTCTGCCACTACTGCTCGTACCCGAGCCCAGGCTTACCTCGAATAGGCCGAGGCAAAAGCCATCGAGAGGTATCAGGTGAAGGCGGCCAAGGAGCTTTCGGCTGCTGAGGCTAAGCATGCCAAGGAGTTGGAGGCAGTGGTCCGAGAGAGGGATGCGGCGGTGACTAAGCTGTCCGAGGCTGAAGCTGCGAAGGAAGCGGCGGTCAAGTTGAGGCAGGCGTACCGAGACTTCAACAAAACCCATCTCCGCGAAATCAAGCATCTGGGGGAGGTACTCAAGACCAAGGATGAGGCTATTCTCTCCCTCGAGGGCAAAGTGAAGCAGTTGGAGCTTGACAACTCCAAGAATCTGGAAAAGTACAAGAGGACCACACTTCGATGTTTCTACAATTTCTGGAAACACAATCAGGGTGCTGACTTTAGCTACCTTTCAGAGGAAGTCAGAACTGCGGAGTTGGCCCGATGTGCTTCCCAACTGGCCGAAGAGGAGGCAAGAGCCGCGACCCCTGCCACTCCAAGCGTCGCTGGTTTGGAAGAAGAAGATGCTGTTGAGGACGTGACTAACCAGGATGCTGCCCAGGATCCTCCAGCCCCGAATGCCTCTTGAATTCTTCTCATTTACTTTTTCTTCTTTTTGGATATACGACCCAAGGGTCGTGATGTAAAGACAATAGTTTCTTTTTAAATTTTGCTGCACGGGCAGTAAATCTTTTTACTTGAACAATTACATCCAAGCTGCGATGCTTGCGGTGTAAAAGCTTAACTCTTGGTGCTATAATATCTTTACTTATTATAACATTTGTCCGTATGACCGGACTTAGCATAGTACTTTGGCATGATTTAACAAAACATAAATTTTGAAAAATACTCTAAGTACTGTAGCATGCTTTCACTTATTTTGTTCATGTGTTTACATACCTTGAGAGTATGCTTTGCTATCGATGTGCCTTATATGCCCCCCAAGTGATCGAGGAGCTTTAAGTCCTTGGTCACTTGCCTTGACCATAACCTGCTCGAACATTCCTGTTCGTATGAAAACTGATACTTGTAATACAGCAAAACAACACACGTAATGAACAAATACTTGTAAATACAAATTCACTAAGGTTGGCAAGAATGACTGGCTGAGCATAGTCCCTTATAATCTCGTATTAAAAATGGACTAAACATGTCTTTACGAGTGATTCTGAAATAGAATCTTACATATATGAGCAGTTAGCCATACAACGTGGCTAACCCTCTTTGCAAAACTTGTAAAAATTAAAAAGAAAATTTTAGACAAGCCAGTCCTTTAAGAAGGACTGTTCATTGATAATACTTGCGCAGGTGTTCTCCATTCCAATAACGTGGAACGAGATCTCCGTTTAAGCGTGCAAGTTTGTAGGTGCCTGGGTGAAGGACTTCTTCAATCTGGTAAGGTCCTTCCTAGTTAGGTCCGAGCACTCCAGCAGTGGGGTCGCGGGTATTTAAGAAAACTCGTCGTAGCACCAAATCTCCGACGTTGAATTTTCTTTCTTTAACTTTGGAGTTAAAGTACCGGGCGAATTTTTGCTGGTAAGCAGCAACTCGGAGTTGAGATTTTTCTCGCATCTCGTCGATCGAGTCTAGGGACTCCATCATTAGCTGGCTGTTCAGGTCCTGGTCGTAAGTCAAACGCCGATGTGAGGGGGGATCTAACTCGACAGGTAACATGGCCTCATATCCGTAGGCTAGGGAAAATGGGGTATGCCCTGTTGCTGTTCGGTGAGATGTTCTATACGACCAGAGGACTTCAGGCAGTTGCTCTGGCCACGCTCCTTTTGCTTCTTCAAGTCTTTTCTTCAGGGTGTCCTTAAGAGTTTTGTTCACGGCTTCGACTTGCCCATTCGCTTGTGGATGTGCAACTGAAGAAAAACTTTTAATGACCCCATGCCTTTCGCAAAAATCGGTGAATAAATCACTGTCAAATTGGGTCCTGTTGTCTGAAACTATCTTCCTGGGTAATCCATACCGGCATACAATGTTCTTGACGACGAAGTCAAGAACTTTTTTGGTCGTGATGGTTGCGAGTGGTTCAGCTTCGGCCCATTTTGTGAAGTAATCGACTGCCACAATTGCGTACTTTACTCCTCATTTCCCTGTTGGCAAGGATCCAATCAAATCTATCCCCCATACTGCGAAGGGCCATGGGCTCTGCATCTGTTTTAGTTCATTTGGAGCTGTTCGTGGGATCTTGGAGAACCTCTGACATTTGTCACATCTTTGTACATACTCCATCGAATCATCGTTCATTGTTGGCCAGAAGTAACCTTGTTTTAGAATCTTTTTTGCCAAACTCTGCCCCCCAGCATGATCTCCGCAGAAGCCTTCATGCACCTCCCTCATGAGTTCCTTAGCTTTTTCTGGTGTAACGCACCTGAGTAGTGGCATTGAATATCCTCTTCGATACATAACGCCATCGACCAGTATGTACCTAGCGGCTCGCCTTTGCAGAGTTCTGGCTTTGTTTCTATCTGTTGGCAGTGCACCATTCGTCAGATACTCCAAGTAAGGCGCCATCCATGTATCCTCCATTCGAATCTCCATACTGGACTCAACTGCTTGTATGCTTGGCTTGCTCAGTCTTTCCACTGGCACAATGTTCAAAGTGTCAGCGTCTTTTGCACTCGCGAGTTTAGCTAAGGCGTCTGCATTCGAATTCTGGTCTCGCGGGATTTGCTGGAGGGTGTACTTTGTAAAATGGGCTAGCAAATCCTTCGTTTTATTTAGGTAGGCCATCATCTTTAAGCCTCGCGCTTGATACTCTCCCAGGACTTGATTTACGACTAGCTGAGAGTCACTGTAAATGTCAAGCGTCTTTATGCTCATATCTTTGGCCATCCTTAATCCAGCTAGGAGTGCTTCGTATTCCGCTTCATTGTTTGATGCTGCGAAGTTGAACCTGATTGCGCAGTGAAATCGATGCCCTTCCGGCGTTATCAATATCACTCCCGCTCCAGCGTGGGATTCGTTGGATGAGCCATCCGTGAATAGTTTCCACGAAGGAGTTTTGTCTTGAGGCATGGGCGCTTCAGGCTGTTCGCACTGCTTACTGCATGGGAGTTCGGTGAACTCCGCGACAAGATCGGCCAAGACTTGTCCCTTTATTGCTGCCCGCGGTGAATAAGTTACATCGAACTGCCCTAGTTCAACTGCCCATTTTAATAGTCTTCCAGCCGCCTCCGGTTTTTGGAGGATTTGCCGAAGGGGCTGGTCGGTTAGAACTGTGATAGGATGGGCTTGGAAGTAAGGAAGCAACTTCTTGGAGGCTAGAATTAAGCAATATGCTAACCTTTCGATTGGCGGATATCTTAATTCTGCACCGATTAACCTTTTGCTGACATAGTAGACTGCTTTCTGTACGCCTTCTTCCTCCCGTACTAGTACCGTACTAGCAACAACTTCCGTAATCGCCAGATAAATATATAAAGTCTCTCATTCAATTGGTTTTGATAAGATGGGAGGTTGCGCCATATGAGTTTTTAAGGCCTGCAATGCTTGTTCGCAGTCTCCCGTCCATTCAAACTTCTTATTCCCCCTGAGTAGATTGAAGAATGGGACGCACTTGTCAGTTGATTTCGAGATAAATCTACTCAGGGCCGTGATCCTCCCAGTTAAACTTTGCACATCCTTAATCCTCTCTGGCGACTTCATGTCGATCAGGGCTCTTATCTTGTCGGGGTTGGCCTAGATCCCTCTTGAATTTACTATAAAACCCAAAAACTTCCCTGATCTGACTCCAAAGGAACATTTGAGAGGATTCAACTTCATCCGGTACTTGTTTAGCACATTAAAGCATTCTTGTAGATCCCTCACATGTCCTTCTGCCTTCTTAGACTTTACCAGCATGTCATCCACATATACCTCCATGTTTGCACCGATCAGCTCCTTAAACATGTGGTTGACTAGCTGTTGGTAAGTCGCACCTGCGTTTTTCAGCCCGAAGGGCATCACTTTGTAACAGTATAAGCCCATATCGGTCCAAAAGCTGGTGTGATCCTCGTCAGGGGGATGCATGCTGATCTGGTTGTAGCCTGAATATGCATCCATGAACGAGAGGATCTCATGTCCTGCAGTTGCATCGACCAGCTGGTCGATCCTTGGGAGTGGGAAGCAGTCCTTTGGGCAGGCTTTATTGAGGTTCGTAAAATCCACACAGGTCCGCCATTTGCCTTTAGGCTTAGGGACCAGCACCGGATTGGAGACCCACGACGGATAAAACGCCACCCTGATAAACCCGTTCTCCTTAAGCCTTTCGACTTCTTCTTTCAAGGCCCTTGATCTTTCTTTATCGAGCAGCCTTCTCTTTTGTTGCACGGGTGGAAAGGTTTTATCTATGTTTAGGACATGGCTGATTACTGCAAGATCTATCCCAACCATGTCTTTGTGCGTCCAGGCGAAAACCTCCTGGTTCTTTTGCAAGAATTCCACCAGTGCTCGCTTTATAGTAGGCTCTAAGTTCTTCCCAACCTTTACAACTCTGGTCGGGTCTTTTTTGTCGAGTTGGACCTCCTCCAGGTCCTCGACGGGTCCAACATTTTCTTCAAAATCCCCAAAGTGAGGATCCAAGTCTCTATCCTCACTTTGGGCAACACCCTATATGGTGACTTCACCACCGGATTGGGCTTGCGTGTCTATTGCCATCTGCAATCGATCTGGGGTAGTGCTCCTTGATGTCCCACTTTTCGCCTTTGTGATCGAGGCGTTGTAGCACTCCCTGGCTTCCCTTTGGTTTCCTAAGACGCGTCCTACCCCTTCGTCCGTCGGGAATTTCATGGCTAGGTGCCACATAGAGATAACGGCCCGTAGATCAACCAGTATGGGCCTTCCAATAACGGCGTTGTATGCCGAAGGACAATCGACCACTACAAAGGTGGTGAGTAATGTCCTTGTTGCGGGCGCTGTACCCGTCGTTACTGGAAGCTTGATCATTTCGGCTGGGGCAAGTCCTTCTCCAAAGAAGCTGTATATGGTTTGATTGCAGGGCTCCAAGTCTTTTACGGACAACTTCATGCGTTCCAGTGTTGACTTATACAGGATGTTCACTGAACTCCCTGTATCGACCAGTACCCTCTTTACCATCATGTTGGCCATCTGGATGTCCACGACCAGCGGATCGGAATGTGGGAACCGAATGTGCTGGGCATCGCCATCAGAGAAGGTTATCCCACCCTCTTCTAACCGGGCCTTTTTTGGTGCACGGTCCTCCACAGTCATCATCTCGATGTCCTGGTCATGACATAGAGTCCGAGCGTATCGTTCTCTGGCCTTTCCGCTATTTCTCGCGAGGTGCGGGCCTCCACAGATGGTTAAGAGTGTTCCAGCCACGGGGGCAGGCTGTAATGGTGGCGAGCGTTGGCGTGTAGACGCCTGCTCGTTGCCACCTGGAGCTTCTCGTTGGGAAGTTCCCGAGGCCCGTACGTACCTTCTCAAGTGTCCTTGTCTAATAAGGAACTTGATTTTGTCTTTTAACTGGTTGCATTCATTAGTGTCATGTCCGTAGTCGTTATGGTAACGACAGAACTTGGTAGTGTCTCTTTTCGAAATGTCCTTTCGAATGGGTCCCGGTTTCTTGTAAGGCACACTAGAGTTTGTGGCCTGATAAACCTCTCCCCGAGACTCGACGAGGGCAGTGTAGTTAGTGAACCTAGGTTCATAATGATTACCCTTGGCTCGTTTGTTGTCGGAGGTGGAAGGCTCGTTATACGGCCGTTTCCCACCATTTTTGCCATTACTGTTGCCGTTTCTGTGGCCTTTGTCGTTGCCATTAGGTTTGGAACCATTGGCGGCTTTGGCAGGTTCGGCGGCCTTCTTACCCTTGTTCGAGGGTTTTCCATCATCAGCAATGGCTTCCTCGAGCTTGATGTAACGATCAGCTCGGTCCAGGAACTCCTGGGTTGTTTTAACTCCTTCCTTTCGGAGACTCTTCCAAAGAGGAGAGCAACGTTTACCCCTGCGGTAATGGCCATCATCTTGCCTTCGTCCCCTACTGTTTTTGCTTCAGCTGCCGCTCGCATAAAGCGCTGGACGTAATCCTTCACTGACTCTCCGTCCTGCTGGCGAATCTCGACCAACTGGTTTGCTTCGGTTGGGTGCACACGACCCGCATAGAACTGTCCGTAGAGCTCCCTTACGAACATTTCCCAGGAAACTATGCTTGCAGGCGGGAACTTAAAGAACCACTCCTGCGCTGCTTCAAAAACTGTTGCAGGGAAGATCCTGCACCGAGCGTCTTCGGACACTTTCTGAATGTCCATCTGAATCTCAAATTTATTCACATGCGAGACTGGGTCCCCATATCCGTCAAAGTTCGAGAGCGTAGGCATTTTGAACTTGCTGGGAGTTTCGGCGTTAGCTATCCTCTGGACGAAAGGAGTACCTTTCCTCCTATCGTGGTCGATGTAAGAAGTCCTTCCTCCGACCAGCTGCTGCACAACCTGATTGAGTGCGTCTATCTGGGCTTGCACTGCGGCAGGAATTGCGGTGGCCTCTGTTGCTGGGGGGATGTTTTCGCCGTGCCTCTCGCGACGATCGTTGAGTACATCTCTCAGGTCCTCTTCTCTTCTTCGCTGCTCGCTACCTCCGAGCCGGTTGAAGACATTATTTTGTCTGGGCTGCCCCCCAGCATCTTGTCTATTTGGCTGGTCACCTTGAGGTACTTGGCTCCTGCCTTTACCTCTTTCTCCATTCCTCCCACCAGCATTTCCCTTGCCTGAGTCAGCCTCATTGTATCCGTGGCCATCTCTGAACCTTGACTGGCTATGGTGAGACTGACTGTTCCCTCTATTCCCGTCTCTGGCAGAAACGCCCCGAGCGTTAGAGGGTGGCCTGCGCTGGTCGCGGTGTCCTCGTGCATTATCATGCCGTGGGGGTCCACGGACCGCAGAGCCTAGCTCTGAGTCCCTCCTGTTACCAGGAGGGTAGTGACCTCTGTTCGCTAGGTTTTGCCCATCATTCTCATGGCGTCTAGGACTACGAGACTGACGCTCGGCCCTATTCTGCCTTTGCTGCGGGGGATTACCCCGAGCAGCTTGGGATGGTGGATTTGCCTCAGGGTCCAACGGGACATCGTCATGGGGTGTCTGAGGCAGCTCGGGCCTTTGCGGACTTGAAGGCTGAATTGGTGGGCTAGGATTGGGACCCCTCTGGGGTGGCCCATTCGCGGGTTGGTCAAGCTGCGAGGCAGGTGCGGCCTGATTTCTAGCCAACCACAAGGCTGCTTCGAGGGCGGCCATGGCTTCGGTCTGGCGGCGATCCACCTCCGCCTGTCTCTCGCTCAATTCCGCAGGCTGCCGATCAATCTCCTGCTGCTGCCGTGCCATAACTTCTGCGGCAGTCTCTTGATTGGCCCTCAGGCTAGCCAATTCTTCCTGCAACGCGCCCAGGGTGCTCTTCAGCGTCGCATCGTCCATTTCCTCCTCTTCAATATCTAGTTGCGGCTCATCTTCCGCCATGCTTGCAGGGGGAGGAGGAGGTGGTGGATTCGACGGTGCAGCGGCGGTTGCCTGCCCAGTGTTCCTTCCTGCTTTCGCCATTGGTTTTCTTAACAGCAACAAATCAATCTCTCAACGAAAGCACCAGAATGTTGACCCAAGATTTGGCCAACTGACACGGAGTCAAGACGTGATTGATGTGGACAAATGTATAGAGAAAAACGCAATGACAAAAGTAAAGAAAACACAGTAATTTATAGTGGTTCGGCCCCAGGATTTGGTAATGACCTACGTCCACTTAGAATGATATTGATATAAAATTAGAAGGGTGATCAAAGAACCAGGGTTCAATGAGTTTCACTCTCCTCTAAAGAACAATACAGATCTACTTGGAGAATTACTATCGTTTCCTATGATTCGAAAGCCAAAAAAAAGTCCCCTCCTTTGAGCTATCTCTTCTTATTTATAGGCTCAAGGAGGGTTACAAGAGATTGTTACAGATATTCTTCCCTGAATAATCGGATATCCAGAAGATTGTATGAGATAAATTCGGGATTCATAAAGATCTTCCCATAAATGTTGCCTTGTACGCAGAACTACCGACCAGACTGGTCGCGGGTAAGACAGGCTTACCCTGCTTCTACTGTGCCTCCTGATCGGTACTCTAGAAGACGCTTCCAGGTATCAGCCACGTGTCCAGAGATTATTCGCCACGTCACCAATGCTAATTTATTGGATAACAATACCATTGTTGACGCGGTTCTTCACCAACAGGAAATTAAGAAAATAAGAGGAAGGGATTAGTGCTTAACTATGAACCGAAATAGATGAATGATCTTTTAATGGACTGGTGACACAATTACGTTTTTTAGGTGGTTCAAAGGTTAAAATCCTTCTACTCCGCTAGCCAATATTATTGCTATATGCTTAGTATTCTTTTACAGGGTATTTCCTTACACAATAGAATCCAACCCTTTGCAACTCCCAGGGTCTCCATATTTAAAGGAGAGGGCACCTGGGAGTTGGTAAGGGAGGGTCATCCCGTGACCTTCTTACCTATCATGTCATTCCTATGACATTCGTGATTAATTCCTAAAACCTGACACATGAAGTGTGGTCTAATCAATAGGTAAGGGGGATAATGGGCCGCACGGTCCAACCCAGTCGTGGGTGCCTGAATACGCACGTTCATGCTGCGTGTCCGAGAAGTCAGGGATATCTGATATATGATGTCTGATATATGCACGTTTACCTTGCATGGTTGACTTTATAAAAGGTCATAGCCTCCAACTCTAGCTCGTACCATGAGCTGGATGCTTCCTCGACCTGTGGCCTTCACAGTCCAGACTCAGTCCTTAAGTAATCTTTGGCGAACCTTTGGATACCCTGAGCTAACGAGGTAGGACCTGATGACAACAGCTCCGGTCATGGGGGATCCACGTGGCTGATATAATTTAAGCCGTATCTCAGCTCGCTAATAGCCCGTTGGAAAATCAGGGCATACATTTTCCCCCCAAGTCCTTGCTCGTGGTAGACGACGTCGTGTAGGGCCACAGTAGGGGCTTTTAGGCTTCCCCATGAACGCTCCACATTCCACCTTTTACGTAGGCGCCGAATACGTGGAACATCATGGTTGGTGACGGTACGTCTTCCGAGAACCGCATTAAATGACCTAGCCTATACTCAGCCGTCGTTTCGCCTTTCGAGTGGAGAGCCTTGGATCCCACATCAGGGAAATCCAACGGCCCTCCTCACGTGGCCTTTCATGTATATAAAAGGGGTGGCCACCTTACGCATGGGCCACCCGTTCATTTGAAAATTTTCAGAATTTTCCTTCTTCTTCCCTCTTCTTACCCTTAAAAAAACCCTCTCTTTCTTTCGGTTACTGTTTCCAGCATCCCAGAAGTTCAGGTGCAAGGGCTCCCTTGAATCTTTGGTATCAACTACTCTGACGAGGCCCCAACCCAGAAGACCCCTTCATCCTCTTCTCAACCAGAACACTCCGTAAGTCTCCTGACTGTGCATGTTTTGAATTTCTTTTTCACTGTAGCCTAGGTAAATAATTCCTGTAGCTGCATGCAAGGTTCCGTTGGTTTTTTGTGGGTATGAAGGGAGAAAGCTTTTAGGTTAGGGTATCGCTTGTAGTATAAAACCATTTAGGAGCAGGGTTTATAGGGTGCATTTTCTGGGGAAATTTTCTGGGTAGGATTTTCAGTATGCTTGTTTAAAATATCCAGTACTTTGGGTGCAAAACCGGGTAGCTTAGGGGACACGCTTCACAGGCGGTTTTTCACCTCTTGCCTACTGAAATTTTCCTTCCAAGGAAAATTTCTATCCTGACCCTCCTGACACACTAATTCTGAGTAATCGGGGATCTGTTGGGAGCATAGGCGCATGTTCACAGAACCACGTGGTCTTACTCTCCACGGGTTGAGATTACCTCAGCTCGTGCAAAGAAAACACCCCTTTTGATTCTCCCTTATGCTTAGGTCGCCTTTTCTGAATATTTCTTCTTTTGTACGCTAGGCGACCAGATGGGACCCAAGAAGAATGCTCCAAAGAGGATCGCAGGCAGCTCATCCTCCCAACAATCCAAGGGAAAAGAAGTGATGACAGACTCCCCAATTCCTGTCTTCGGGCCGGCCGTGGAGCAGGAGCTCGAGGTGGCGCCCGATGCGTTCTTCGAGGCCGAGAGGATCATCTCGAAGATCACTGACCAGGGGAAAGTGAATAAAATATTCCTTTCCCATCACATCGAACTGGGGAGGGGCGCCCTGATCGCCCGACCTCCCGTGGAAGGTGAGCGGAGCTGCGCACCGCTCGACGAGGAGTTCGCGGCCTGGAGTGACGAGCACTTCAAGGCAGGGGCTTTCCTCCCGCTGGATCAATACTTCGCCTTTTTCCTCAATTACGTGAGGTTGGCTCCGTTCCAGCTCCCCCCCAACTCTTATCGTTTGTTGGCGGGGTTGAGATATATGTTCTTGAAACAAGAGTGGGAGGTCCCCACTCTGGCAAATATCCTATATTTTTTCTGCCTCAAGGCCAACCCGGAGCAGCGGGGGCGAGGCGACGGGTTCTATTACTTGACCCGATTTCCAAACACGGCTGTGGTCATCGAGCTGCCCAGCCACCCCAACGACTTCAAAGACCAGTTCTTTATGTCCAAGGGGTTTCGCAACTGCGACCTGCACTACTTCAACCGTCCTCGTAAGTGCCTTTCATCCTTAGCTGGTAAGTTAAGTATCGATTAGCTCCCCCTGTATCTATTTCTGAGTTAGAATAATTCTGCAGCTATCTTCGCGAGGACAGAGAAGTCTGTGATCCTCGGGAGCCACTACGAGACACTGGCGGGCTTGCCCCCCAGTGAAAAGGACGATGCTGGCCTGCAAGTTGATCTCCCCAGGCCAGACTTTGAATCTGAGGAGACCCCGGGTGCCTCCCCCGGCTCGCGAGATGAGGCCCATCCCCGAGGAGGAGGCCGTGGGGGATGAGGACGAGGAGGACGAAGTGCCCCTCGTGAGGAGGAAGCGGAATCTGGAGGTCGCCCAAAGGACGGACGAGGAGAGGATCCGGTCCAGAGCAGCTGCAGGTCCCTCCGGCCAAGGTAACCCATATCTGTTTAGGAACTTAGATAGGGCCAATGCAGACCCCCGGCTAGCTAGGTTCAATCCCAAACAGCTCGTCCAATGCCATCGGAGTGACCCAGACCTTGATATAACCCTGCTCCATTGTGTCGACCGGCTCGTGTTGGATTACGAAGATAGCCGCCCTAGGGGTACCATAGTCGTAGACAACACCCTATCCTTTAGGTCGGCCTTATTCGAGGAGTATGGGACCAACCTTCGGTCATGGCCATCACTCTGGGAGGGTACCGTAGCTCGAGGTCTTAGGCAGTATGTAGAAGAGTCTAGTCCTGAGCCAAATTCGGACCTAGAGCTCGAGCCAGCTCGCGTAATCATTGACTTAGATTTCCCAACAAAAGCTCCGGGGCCGATGGTCGTGACCATAGATTCCTCTCCTAGCTCGGGGGGTAGGATCCCTTACAATATATGTCTTTTGGATTTTGTCCTCCTTATCTTTGTTGTCTTTGCATAAATGCTAACTTGTGTACTAACAATATCTTTGTTTTGACAGAAGAGATGTCTCAGCTCGGAAACCTGCGAACTAAGTTCACTGGAGGGAACTCCTTCGCTGGGGCTTCCGGGCCCATGGTGAAGAAGCTCCGGATGACCAAGAAGGTCATTGGGGCAACATCCAAATCCCCCACCAAGGGGAAGGATCAGAGCCCTGCTGCCCAGGCCAAGGTACCTCCGCCTCCACCAGTGGAGAAGATGCCCCCGCCCCCTCCACGAGTTCTGTCCCCTGCTTGGGACATGGAGGCTGAGGCCGGGACTATGATGGCCGTAGTCCCGGAGGTGCGCATCCCCGTGGATCCCCGTGCCCTGGAGAAGATTCTTGGCATCTTCCAAGGGATGGTGTATGAGATGGCAAGCTACGCCGTCGACCACTTCTACCGCACCACCGAGAAAGACCTGCGGGCTATCGAAACACGGAGCCCGGAGAATGTAATGGACTCTTCATTGGGAATGGCTCTGACGGTAAGCTGACTTTACCCTTTTATGATCTTTGAGTACCATGCCTTGCCCTGTTTTTTCCTTCTCCTTTTTTTTTTTTACCTAAGGCAGTTGCCTCTTTGTTTTTGTAGAGTGTCTTGGCCCTTCACCGGAGTATATCCAGGTCCAAGGCCCTGCTCGAGGACATGAGGGGTGAGCATCAAAAGGTTTTGGCCACCCATCAGACTGCCCTGGCCGCCTTGCAGACGACCCAATAGAAGGAAAAAGAAGCCACGGATGCCCTGGCGGCTGCGCGGGCTGAACTGGAGGTAACCCGTCCTAAACTTCAAGAGACCGAGGCCGCCCTTGCCGCCGCGCTGGCTGAGCTAACTTCGGCGAAGACTGGGGCCGAGGATGCTAAGGTCGCCCTGGAAACGGAGAAAGCAGCTTCCAGCACCGCCATGGAGGACATGCTCTATCATTGTTGGGTCTTCAATTCAGATGGTGACTTCTCCTTCTTAGGAGCGGACTGGGAGGCCCTTCGTGAAGGATTCAAAGCTCGCCTCCAGCAAGAGGCACCTTCTGAGACCGGGGAGGCATCTGTCGTAGCCGAGCAGGAGGGCGAGACAGCGACCTCCACGGGCCAGCCCGGTGGAGCCTAGGGCCTTTCTTTTTCGCACCCACTCCTTTATTATTATCATTTTTTGTGTAACTTTGCATGATGTTTTTCCACCTCGAGACAATTGGTTTTATCAATTTTTTCTTTTAATTGGTTTATTTCCTTTTGCCTCTACGCATTTTAGTTACTACTTTGAAAAACTTAGTTCGTGTTAATTTTGACTAATATTCTGTGCTTTTTAAGAAAAACACTGATTACTCAATTTAAATTAACGTCTAAGTTTTATGACCTGGTTATGTCCAGGACCTTAGTTTGAAAACTTAGTTCGCGTTAATTTTTTATCAATATCTCGTGCTCTTTAAGAAAAGCAACGATCAATCAATTTGAATTAACTTCTAAGTTTTATGACCTGGTTATGTCCAGGACCTTAGTTTGAAAACTTAGTTCGCGTTAATTTTTTATCAATATCTCGCGCTCTTTAAGAAAAGCAATGATCAATCAATTTGAATTAACCTCTAAGTTTTATGACCTGGTTATATCCAGGGTAGGGCTTAGTTCGCGTTAATCCTTTATCAATATCTCGCTCTCTTTAAGAAAAGCAACGATCAATCAATTTGAATTAACTTCTAAGTCTTTAAGGCGACCTGGTTATATCCAGGCACAATATGCCCCCCAAGTAACTAGGAAAGGGTCTTTCGTGGTTACTTTAGATTACACTTGCAAATATATTCAATCATGAACGAAAAGTTAATTCTCATTGCTCAATACATAAAAAATGGCCCTTAGGCCTTACAAGGGTGTCATTGATAATATCTCTTCAAATGGATGGCGTTCCAAGTTTGTGGGACTGCCTCTCCATTGAGCCGAGCTAATTTGTAAGTTCCTTCTTTAATGACCTCGATGATTTGATATGGCCCTTCCCAGTTCGGTCCCAATAGTCCATCTTTGGGATCCTTACCGGCTAAGAAAACTCTCCTGAGGACCAGGTCGCCAATGCTAAAGGCGCGCTTTTTGACTTTTGAGTTGAAATAACGAGTGATTTTTTGCTGGTAATGTGCGAGCTGAAGTTGCGAATCTTCTTGTCTTTCATCAACCAAGTCAAGGGAAGCGCAATGTAGTTCGTGGTTGCGGTCCTGGTCATATGCCTGAACTCTATGCGAAGGTACCTTAATCTCCACGGGGAGGACCGCCTCACTCCCAAAAGTCAGGGAGAAAGGAGTATGACCCGTAGGAGTCCGGTGCGAGGTCCGGTATGCCCACAGAACCTGGGGGAGCTGTTCTGGCCAGACTCCTTTTGCTTCATCTAGTCTCTTCTTAAGGCTCGTCTTTAGGGTCTTATTGACGGCCTCGACCTGGCCATTTGCCTGAGGATAGGCCACGGACGAGAAGCTTTTCATAATCCCATACCTTTCGCAAAATTCAGTGAATAGGTCGCTGTCGAACTGGGTTCCATTGTCAGAAACGATTTTCTTGGGCAGCCCGAATCGGCAGATAATGCTCTTAACCACGAAGTCGAGGACTTTTTTGGAAGTTATTGTTGCCAAAGGCTCTGCCTCAGCCCACTTCGTAAAGTAGTCGATGGCCACCACGGCGTAGCGGACCCCGCCTTTTCCAGTAGGGAGGGCGCCAACCAAGTCGATCCCCCAAACTGCAAATGGCCATGGAGAAGAGATCATCTTCAGCTCGACTGGGGGAGCTCGGGAAACTGTGGTGAATCGCTGGCACTTGTTGCACTTCTTGACATACGAGATCGATCCCTTGGATAGATTGGGCCAGTAATATCCTTGACTTAAGACCTTTAGGGCCAAGCTTTTCCCCCCAGTGTGATCCCCGCAAAAACCCTCATGCACTTCCTGCAGGATGGCCTTTGCTTCGCATGGAAGAACACATCGTAGGAGAGGTAGGGAGTGCCCACGTCGGTATAGCATCCCATCTACCATCGTATACCTTGGGGCCTGGTACAGTACCCGCCGCGCATCATTACGCCCTTCAGGTAGCTTCCCCTTGGTGAGATACTCGAGGATGGGGGTCATCCAGGTCGGCCTAGCGTCGATCATCTCGACCTCCGCCCTGACTTCTTCTATACTTGGTTTTTCCAAGAACTCTACCGATACTAACCCCAAAGCCTCCATCTCCCCGGAGGTGGCGAGCTTGGCAAGAGTGTCTGCGTTAGCGTTCTGCTCCCGAGGTATCTGCTCGATCGAGCCTCGTCCAAACACGGACAGTTCGACTTTTAACTTTGCCAGGTAAGCAGCCATCTTGGTTCCTCGTGCCTGATATTCGCCCAGCACCTGGTTTACCACGAGCTGGGAGTCACTGAAGCACTGAACGGAGCTTGCCTTCAGACCCTGGGCTATTCTCAGTCCAGCCAGCAAAGCTTCATATTCGGCCTCGTTGTTGGAGGCCTTGAATTCGAATCTCAGCACTGAGTGGAATCTATGTCCCTCAGGGGATATCAAAATGATTCCAGCCCCGGAGCCGTTCTCAATGGATGAGCCATCCACGAAGATCTTCCACGACGCCTGGGCCGAGGTGACCTAGGGTGAGTCTTTTGCAGGATCCTCCCGGAATCCTGTGCACTCTGCCACAAATCGGCCAGGGCCTGACTTTTTATAGCGGTGGGGTGTAAAAAATCTCGAACTGACTGAGTTCGATAACCCACTTTAACATGCATCCCGATGCTTCAGGTTTTTGCAAAACCTGCCTTAAAGGCTGATCGGTTATGACGTGTATTGAGTGGGACTGGAAATACAACCTGAGCTTTCGGGAGGCCGTGATAAGGCAGAACGCCAATTTTTCCATCAATGGGTATCGGGATTCAGCCCCGAGAAGTCTCTTGCTGATGTAGTAGACCGGTTGCTGAACCCGGTCTTCTTCTCAGACCAATATGGCACTAGCTGCATCCTCTGTGACAGCTAGGTAGAGAAAAAAGGGCTCTCCTGCCTTTGGTTTGGACAATACGGGTGGTTCGGCAAGATGTGCCTTCAGGGCGAGGAAAGCACCTTCGCACTCCTCTGTCCATTCGAACTTCTTATTTCCTCGGAGCAGGTTATAGAATGGCAGGCACTTGTCGGTGGATTTTGAAATAAATCGATTTAGGGCTGCCACCTTTCCTGTCAGGCCTTGGACGTCTTTGCGCGTCCTGGGTGAAGGAAGCTCGAGCAATGACCTGATCTTGTCGGGGTTTGCCTCGATTCCTCGGGTATTGACGATGAAACCCAGGAATTTTCCAGATGCGACCCCAAAAGCGCACTTCTGTGGATTAAGCCTCATGTCGTATTCTCTTAGTATCTTGAAGCATTCCTCCAGGTCAGAAACATGGTTATCGGCAGTCTTTGACTTTACCAGCATGTCATCAACGTACACTTCCATGTTCTTCCCGATCTGGTTGGTGAACATTCTATTTACTAACCTCTGGTATGTAGCACCGACGTTCTTCAGCCCGAACGGCATGACCTTGTAATAGTAGACGTTAGTCGGGGTCATGAAGCTGGTGTGCTCCTGGTCCGCCGGATTCATGGCGATCTGATTGTAGCCTGAGTACGCGTCCATAAAGGACATGAGCTCGTGCCCCACCGTGGCATCCACCAATTGGTTAATCCTTGGCAAGGGAAAAAATCTTTGGGATAGGCTTTATTCAGGTCGGAGAAGTCGATGCAGGTCCTCCATTTCCCATTAGGCTTCGGGACCAGCACGGGGTTGGCGACCCAAATCGGAAACTTGGCTTCACGGATAAAGCCGCATTTCTTGAGCCGGGCTACTTCTTCCTCTAAGGCCTCAGCCTGAGTTGTTCCCAGGCGCCTCTGGTTCTGAGACTTTGCAGGAACGCTCTTATCCAAATGAAGGGTGTGCATGATGACATTTGGACTGATTCCCACCATGTCCTCGTGTGACCACGCAAACACATCCAGGTTATCCTGCAGAAATTTGATCAGTTCCGCTTTCCTCTTGTTACAGAGGTTTTTCCCGAGCTTGACCGTCCGTGAAGGATTTTGTGGATCAATGTTTATTTCCTCGAGCTCTTCAATAGCCTGGAGCTCGGACTTATCCTCGCCTATTCGGGGGTCAATATCCTCGCTGAAGACGATATTTTCCTCTTCGGCGCTCTGAGCTTTTTCAATCTCAGGGTTAGTTAATGGTTCCTGAGATTCCTCTCCTCCACCTTGGATGGCCATTGCTAGCTGCCCGGGTTTCGATTTTCCCTTCATGGAAATGCTATAGCATTCCTTGGCAGCGAGCTGATCACCACGGACCATGCATATCCCCATGGAAGAAGGGAATTTCAGCGCGAGGTGGCGAACAGAGGTGATGGCCTCAAAAGCTATAAGTGTGGGTCGGCCCAAAATAGCATTGTACGCAGCGGGGCAGTTGATGACCACGAACTCAAGGAGTTTGGAGACTGTCCGAGGTCCTTCTCCTAAGGTGATCACCAGCTCGATCATCCCTATAGCCGCTGATCCTTCTCCCGAAAAACCATACAGCATCATGGAGGTCACCTTCAGCTCGGTGACAGTCAGACCCATCTTCTCCAGTGTGGATTGGAATAGAAGGTTTACCGAGCTCCCATTATCAATCAGCACTCTCCTAACCCTCTGATTAGCGAGCTGTACTGCTACGACTAGGGGGTCGTTATGAGGGAACTGAACGTGGTTGGCATCTTCTTCAGTAAAAATAATTGGCTGACTCTCCAATCGCTTCTGCTTTGGCAGACGCTGCTCCGAGACGAACTCTACTCTATTATGCGCATTGATTTCGTTTACGTATCTCTTTTGGGCACCCCTGCTCGCGCCAGCCAAATGCGGACCTCCCGAGATTGTGGATATATATCCTCCTATCATTGGAGTAGGGACGTCTTGATCTATCCGAGACCTGGGCTGACTGACCGGGACTTCCGGAGCAGGTCGACTTGCTGGAACCCTATTCCGCGCGTACTGAGCCAAGGGGCTGGCACTGATGAGAGTTTCGATCTCATCTTTCAAATGCCTACAATCATCAGTGTTGTGGCCAACGTCGTTGTGAAAACGACAAAACTTGGAGGTGTCTCTCTTCCCCTTATGGTGCTTTAACGGCTCTGGCTTCTTCCAGGGGAGACGAGCAGAATTCACCAGGAAGATGTTCTCCTTAGAGTGGGTGAGCTCTGTATAAGTCGCGTAGACCGGCTTAAATTTGTCTACGGACTTATTCTTCTTTGGGCCTTGCTGGTTACCCTCGCCGTTCCCCTTTCTTTTGCCTCCGCATAACTGGTTATTCTGTGTAACGTTCTGGGTCACAGTCACGACCTCCGTTCCCACTCCAGCGGGCTGCTCAGGGACCTGGCTGGTTCCTGCAGCTGAGGCTTGGGCTTCCTCCAAGTTGATCCATCCTTGGGCCCTATTCAGGAATTCATTTACTGAGCTGACTCCTTTCCTTTGTATTTCGTTCCAGAGTCCCCCTCCAATGAGGATTCCAGTCCTCAAAGCCATGAGCTTGGAGTTGTCATCTGCGTCTTTGGCCCGAGCAGCGATGTTCGTGAACCTGTTCAGGTAAGCCTTCAGAGGCTCGTCGGGTTGTTGCCTCACGTTAGCCAGAGAGTCGGCCTTGATGCGGGCAGCCTGGGAGGCTCGGAATGCCCTTTTGAAGTCAGCAAAGAAAGTCTTCCAAGAGCTGATTGATTGTTTCTTGCTTTGTTTGAACCACTGCCTGGCTGGTCCAGTCAGTGTGGAGGGAAATATCAGACACCTCAGCTCGGGGCGAATGTTGTGGGCCATCATCAGGGTATTGAACATCCCCAGATGATCCGACGGATCTCCGTCTCCATTGAATTTGGATAGGTGAGGCATAGGGAAACCGGGTGGGTATGCCGTTGCTGCTATGCTGGGGGCGAAGAGCTCGAGCTCATCCCCCGAATCATATTCGTCTTTCTCTTTCTTCGACAGGAGTTTCCTCATTAGCTCCTCCATCTGAGCCAGGCGCTCAAGGGTTTTATCCTGATTTCCTTGGTTATTCCGAGGCTGCTCGACAGCTCCGGATCCATTGTATACGTTTGGTGGGTTATTGCCCCTCCTATCTTGAGATAGGTTATTTGGGGCATTCCCACCGTTACGTATCTCGGACAGGTCTCCCCCTGAGCGAGCATGGCTGCCACCTCCTACTGGTTCCCCCCTATGAGAGTTAAGGCGATCTCGAAGGTCGCCCCTCTGGGTGGCTTGAGGACTTTGCGCCGAGCTTAAGCGTTGACGCAGGTCTCCACCAGAAAGGTCGCTCCGGCGACTGCTGGTCCAGTAGCTCCCGTTAGAAAAGCTCGGAGTCCGCCTTTGGGGGTGAGGAGTCGGGCTCTCTCTTGGCGCCCTGCTACGTCGGGAAGGTCCTGCGGATGGCGAGTTTCTCCTGCTGCTTCCATAAGCTGGAATATCTCGGATGGGCCGAGGAGGAGACGGATATCTTATTGGAGACGAAGGATGCCTGACCGGAGATGCAATCCTGGTTCCGTCAGGGCGGATCAAGTTAGGTGGGGGCCTTTCGGCCCTGCCAACCTGCAGGTCCCGCACCTGGTGATCTGGACGAGGCACAGGACGGCTGGTGGGGACGGGCTGACGCTGTGAGCCCTCCTCGGATCTCCTTCTGGAATTCCCTCGAGCTCTCCTGGGCGCGCTCGAGGCTGGTTGGGAGTTGGGAGTTGAAGTTCGGACCGAGCGGCTATACTGTTGTTCGGCTCTAGGCATTTCTTCGAAGTTTGCCTCTCGACGGTACGATGAGGGAATAGAGTTTGATGTCGGAGGTCTGTCTGAGCGGCTAGGCCTGGAACGATTACCCCGGCGGGACTTACGAGTCTCACCTTGCCTCTTTCCGACGTTAGCGTCGGTTGTAAGAGGGGGTAGTCGGGCCAACACCTCCTTAATCTACTGACTAGCTTTCGCTAGTTGGCTCCTCAACTAAGCGTTCTCCATTTCTACCGCAGTGTAAAAATCTGGGTTTGGATTAGGTGGCCGGGGCGGCGAACTTCCAGTGTCATCTTGGCCAACCGGCTGCTTGCCCGGCCGCTGCTGGACTTCAGGATTTGCTCACCAGAGATGGCGGCATGATGAGCCTCCTGCCCATCATGTTGTTCCCCCTCGTTACCGTGTCTTGATCGAGTGGTCACCATAGTTGGATGTTTCTGATAGCACCAATCTAACTAGCTCTCAATGAAAGCACCAAACTGTTGACGCGGTTCTTCGCCAACAGGAAATTAAGAAAATAAGAGGAAGGGATTAGTGCTTAACTATGAACCGAAATAGATGAATGATCTTTTAATGGACTGGTGACACAATTACGTTTTTTAGGTGGTTCAAATGTTAAAATCCTTCTACTTCACCAGCCAATATTATTGCTATATGCTTGGTATTCTTTTACAGGGTATTTCCTTACACAATAGAATCCAACCCTTTACAACTCCCAGGGTCTCCATATTTATAGGAGAGGGCACCTGGGAGTTGGTAAGGGAGGGGGGGTCATCCCGTGACCTTCTTACCTATCATGTCATTCCTGTGACATTCATGATTAATTCCTAAAACCTAACACATGAAGTGTGGTCTAATCAATAGGTAAGGGGGATAATGGGCCGCACAGCCCAACCCAGTCGTGGGTGCCTGAATACGCACGTTCATGCTGCGTGTCCGAGAAGTCAGGGATATATCAGACACATGATGTCTGATATATGCACGTTTACCTTGCGTGGTTGACTTTATAAAAGGTCATAGCCTCCAACTCTAACTCGTACCACGAGCTGGATGCTTCCTCAACCTGTGGCCTTCACAGTCCAAACTCAGTCCTTAAGTAATCTTTGGCGAACCTTTGGATACCCCGAGCTAACGAGGTAGGACCTGACGACAACAGCTCCGGTCATGGGGGATCCACGTGGCTGATATAATTTAGGCTGTATCTCAGCTCGCTAATAGCCCGTTGGAAAATCAGGGCGTACAACCATATACTTAATAAAAAACTTTTGTATTATTTTTTTTAATTACTTTTAGGATATTATTATATTTAGGTTAATAATATATATATACAATTAATTCTATACACTAAACAATATACTTTCCTCCATCATATATATATTATTGTTATTATTATTTTTATATGCACATACTATTATATTTGATTATAAAAAATTTATTTATATACATATATTATTGTTGTTATTATATTATTTTTATACAGACATACAAATCTAAGGTGATAGAATTGGCTTTCACTGATAGTGGTGATGATGCATGAGTTATGTTCATTATACATATGTATGTTTTGAATTATTATTGGATATGCATACATGGATTCTAATTTCATTTTAAGTAATAATTGGTTATCACTATAAAAATAATTTTGAATTTTTTAGTATTGTGGCACTAACCAGTTACCACTATCAATTTTAACTGTCTTGGCAAGTGCTCGAGTGAATTGCAATTGGTTACTGCCATATCTGAAAGAAAGAAAAAAAAGAGATCAGAATATTACCACTAAAAGAGAAGAAGGATGAGGAGGTGGTAGTAACCAGTTACCCCTATAAAAATAACAACTAAATGGTAACTGGTTACTAGGCCAAATCTAGAAATAAAAAATTATTTCTGAAAAAAAATCTGAGAAGAAGAAGAAGGTGGTAACTGGTTATCCATATCAAAATAATCAGTTATTGATAATGGTTAGGAAGTTAGACCTAGAAAAGAACCTGGAAAGTAAAAGATTAATCTGAGAAGTAGAAAAAAGAAGGTATTACCTAGTTACTTCTATCCAAATAATAATAAAATGGTGACCGGTTACTTAGCCATTTTTTTTATTTAAAAGAAACCAACACACCTGTAAAACAAAATCAGGTATGAAAATAATTAAGAAGAAGAAGAATGAGATCGAAGAAGGTAACTGATTACTTATGTAGTGTTAAAAAGAAATCCAAATCTGAAAAACAAAATCAGATTTAAAAACAACCATGAAGAATGAGATTGAATAAGGTAACGAGAAAGAGATATTTTGTTTATAGTATTTTGTGGGATTCCCATATTTAAAATCACCATATTTTGTGGCATAAGTTTTATGCCCATAAATATAGAAAATAACTTGTTTTTTCCCATATTATTAAAACTAATTAAATTTGAAAATAACTTGATTAATATTATCAATTTAACCAAAATTATTGTACCGTTCATGTGGCAAATACATATGCCACAAACCTTCTTAACTTCAGGCTAAATAACATCAAGAATTTAACCTTCTTTGTTATACTCGTTGGCACTTTCAAAAAGCTTTCTGGGTTTTTGTTGACGCCGTTTTTCGTCAAACAATGAAAGAAGAGCACGTAAACAATGAATGACAATGGCTAAATGAAATAAAACAAATCAAACACGCTATTTTTACGTGGTTCAGCAGTTAAATCTGCCTAGTCCACGAGTCTCTGTTATTAAACTCAAGATTATCTCTGAAAATTCTTCAGCATGAATTCTTCAGAGTTTTCTCTCAAGGTTTAGAATTTCGGTCCATTACAATGGTGCATGGCTTCTCTATTTATAGAGAAGGATGCAGAATACTATCCCACATATTTTGGGTAGTTACTCTTTTGTGAATAAAATAAATGGCTTTAAATGCCTATAATCAGATGTAAAAGGAAACGTCCCTAAAGACCAGGAAACGCATAACTGACCAAATAATATCCCACGATTCTTGGGGATTTACATTAATAAATGAGGATTACATCTCATATTTATAATACTTGTAGGTATTCAAGGTGGTTATCGCGTATCCCTAAGGCTTTAGCATCCCAGGTCCCACGTCATTGTGCGAGCTAATGACATCTCCCGAGATCACGTGTCTTTCGAGATCGTACGTACATCGAGCTCGAGACCCCCCGATTCGAAGTCGTCCTCGAGGATGAGTGTGTTATCGGAGCTACCCTTCGAGATCGAGATCGTTTCGAGGTCACCATATTCGAGATCATATATCATACTTTGCAGGCTCGATATACAATCCTGGAGCATACTCCAATCCTTACAAGACCATTCGTTGCGAATCCAACTTTCGAGGTCACATTTACCATGGCTCGAAATCTGGGTATAACATCTTGCCCCCTCAAAAGTATTTGTTTGAATCCTAAGAGAAGGAAACTTTTGAACTACTTTCTTTGAGAACTGTACCGTCATACACTCTTGAAAATGGACACGCGTCAGCCGGGTATTGCTCACTTTAGGTACTTGAGTACCTTGGAAACACGCCCACGATCGTCCGTCTGACAACTTTTCGGCGCCTTCTTGTCATTGATCCCCATCCGTTCGATCTAGTGAGGATTTCATTCGACGCTCCTGATTAATTCCTTTTCCCCGCCTATATATACAAGACCCCACTCTTCATCTTCTTCACTTTTATCTTCATTCGCCATAAGCAAGAAAAGAAAAACAAGCCCAGAGACCTCTTTGCAAAGTTCCAGTTCCGTGCATGTTTTCTCGACCAAAGAAGCAAAGGAATCCTGGTCTGTTCGAGTCAGTGAGTTCTTTCCTGCAACCTCTTCTTCAATCGACGATCTCTCTGCAATCACCATTACTGTGTAAGTATGCCATTTTTGTTCTCCATTTAAAATGTTCTTGCTGTGTGTGCTAGTTTATGTTCTTAGCATGATACAATAGGAGGTTTTGAACCGATAAGATTTTATGCTTTCTAGATTTTCATTCTGGATGTTCGTCTCTGGTTTATACCCAGTTTTGACATTTGAGTGTGGTTCCCATTTTCTGGGTTTTGAAACCCTTAGGCAACGTTTCTTGTACATTAAGTTTTCGGATAAAAACATGGGCTTTGACAAATGCACGAAACCCAAAAACGCTTTTCCTGGCTAACCGCCACTCTTCTTTCCCTTGAATTTCAGGATTTTCAAAAAATTATCCACACTCCTTTTCTTTTTCGTGGAATACACGCCCCTGACTCCTCAATAAGGGTCTTAGTATTTTAGTCTCGTTCCTAAACCTCCGAGCTCATTCCATCGAGCTCGTGACTCTTGCATGCATGGCCCTCACCATTTTTTCTTTCTCGCTAGATGTCACAGAATCTGGAAAGACGGTGGGGGTCATTGCTGGCAGTCCCTTACGAGCCGAAATCTCCGAGCCCGGAATCGCTCTTTTCCCGGAACCAACGTCGGATAAGAGAATACGAGCTTGCACGCGAGCAAGAAGACATTCGAGCTCACTATCGCCGCCAGATAGATGAAGTCATCGAAAGGAAGAGAAGAGTTCTTCGGGAGGCCATCTATCCGGAGCCCAATTCAGGACCTAGGCCTATTCCTCTCGACCCGGCGCTAAAATTCACTGTTGCGTATCACCCAGGGGAACTCCAGTTTTCATTAATGGGGGAAACTTCATCTTCGTAGCCGAAGAAGGAGATGTTCGAGGCCGAGCTCTACTGGAGCACGGTTACCACAGCCAGCCAAATATCTGAAATATTGGCCTTCCATGGCCTTAGCTCGTCCGACGCCTTTAAGTGTCGAGTTCCGACCAGCCATGAACGGAGCTGTTTCGCTCCTGGCGGCCACGACACCACAGTGAGATACGCGGCATGGAGCCAGGAGCACATGAGGGCAGGAGCTTTGCTGCCCTTGAAGTCTTTTTTCAAAGACTTTACTGATTTCGTTGGGTTGGCACCGTTCCAGCTCAACACTAATTCGTACAGGGTGCTGTCTGCCCTGAGGTCCTTGTATCACGAGCTGCAGTGGAAAGGACCCTCACCTAAAGAGATTTTATATCTCTTTTGTTTGAAAAGTAACCCCTCCCGAGCTCGGGGAGGGGATGGTTTTTACTACCTCTCGAGCTACCCCAAGGAGACGAAGGTTTTTGGGGATCTTCCCAACCACCCGCCTGATTTCAAAAAGGCCTTCTTCTGGACAGATGGTCTGTCCCCGTCTCGGCATTATTCGTTTAGGCGGATTCGTAAGTATTCTCGTTACTTTTATTCCTGAGCTCGAGACTTTAGTTCTTAAATCCATATTTAGTTGAAATGTGTCTCGCCTTTCAGCTAATTTCCAGCGTCCCACCCCCGATGAGGCAATGAAAAGGCACAGAGAAGCCTTGCTCCGACTCCCTTGCGGCAGGAGATCTCTTTCATATCTATTGCATGAGGACAAGCTCCGAGCCTGCGGGCTGTTGGGAGAGGGCCAGTCAACCTCTGACTGGTCCAGTAAAAAATATGAACGCTGGGAGGAAGTGCCACTGCCCACAGGCGCCCTTCCTCCGAGGAGAGAAAGGAGACCGTCACTCCCAGTTCGCCTGAGGAGTCCGCGATCGGGGAATGAGGCCAATGACGAAGCCTCGAGCTCGGATTCGGATGGAGGTAAAACCCTTCCTACTTCGCGAATGTGGTCCCCCACTTTACTAAAACACAGGCCCAATAGGTTAGTCTCGTGCCCACAGGATAGATACCACTTCTACATATGGAGTTGGGTAGATGACTGTGTCCATAGGTTTGATAGTGGGCTCGGGAAATACGATACCATGTACACCACGGACGAGGTGTGGAATGGGATAGTTGTGCAGTACGGGACCAATGATTATAGGGACCTCTCGAGGTTATCACCTACTTATAGGGAAGGCACTCCCCCCACCTCCTCTGAAGACGGGGGAATTTCATGGTCCCCAAGCTCGAGCTCGGGGGAGAGTTCCAGTTAGGTTTTCCTTTACTGACTCACTGTGTTGTGATACTGAAATAACTTGATGTACACTTTTCCTTTACTGACTCACTGTGTTGTGACTTGTGCAGGCGAGATGGACTCCGACCTTGACACCCTTATCGACAATGCAGGCGCCAAGAGGAGCAAATGCCCTAGGGCGGGGTCACTGAAGACCGGTCAGCCGGGCAAAGGCTCCAAGAGATCCAAGAAGACACCTCCCCTTGCCCCGCCGGCTTCGAGCTCTGTTGCTGCGTCGACTGTCCAGGCCAGCGCCTCCATGACAATGCCATCCTCGCAGGCCGTCGTCTCCGCGGTTGCACCGACTTCACTGGTTGGTGCCCCTGCCATTGCTGAGTCCCAACCTCCTGTGGTGGGTGAAACGTCTTCTGCTCAACTTTCCAGAAGACCTTCTGCTTCTCGAGCTCAGAAGCTAACAATCTCCACCCATATGGACTCATATGTGGTGGACAATGCTGCTGGTCCTCACGGATCTACTCTGATCTCGGATGTCATGTCTCGGATCGGCCAGAGCTATGGCAGTTTCAAAGCTCCCCAGTGGCAGTGCTTAACTGGCACCCGAAACCGCACTGTTCTCTACGAGAAGAGTATCGAGCACACTGCTGCGGTAAGTATTCTTCTATGTTCCTTTTGCTTACATTCATACTGACCCCGAGGCTAATGGTGGTTTCTTCCTTTTTTCAGGCTCTTGCCTTCACTGCCCAGCTCAATTACGAGCTGAACAACGAGATCCATTCGAGCAGGACTCATGCTCAAGAGGCGAAGGACCTCCACCTTAGAGCGAACGACGATCTGAAGGCGGCGAATGCTAAGCTCGAGGCAGTGGTTAAGGAGCGTGAGGACATGGCCAAGGAGCTCGGAAAGCTGAGAGCTGAACTCGAGGAGCAAAAGAAAGATAACACCCAGCTTCGGGAGACCAATAAGAAGCTTGAAGAGGACAAGGCCGCCACCTTCGACGTCATAGAGGATGCCAAAACTCGCCTGCTTGCCGAGTACAAAGAAAAGAAGGAAAAGGCGGTCGACTCAGCCATGTACCGGATGTGGGCTTATAACGAAGAGCTGGACACCAGCTTCTTAGGTCCCCACGAGGCGCCGCTTCTTGAACGATGGAATGCTCGGCTCGAGAAGGAAGAGGCTGAACGGCTTGAGAAGGAGAAGGCTGAGCAGCTCGAGAAGGAAAAGGCTGTTTCGGGCACCGTTTCGGAGGAAGCTCAGGAGGATAGTCATGCTATTCGTCCCGAGGGGTCCGGTGCCACTGATGCTGAGAAGGCCAAGGAGACTCCTCTTCCTTGAATCTGACCTCGGGGAGATCAGTTATCGGGGCTGCGTCCCCTTATTTCTGTAACTATTTTAATATATGCCCACGGGGCTGATACAATTTCTTTTACCATTCTTTTAGATGCTTTACATTTCTTGGCTCGAAATATTTTGCATATTTTTATATTGATGAACCGGTTATGTTTATTTATTCATACAAACATAGTTTGGATTTACGCTCGAAATTCGATGCATTCATGCATAGTTTATTCGAATTATCCGCTTCCGACCTCGTTACTTATCAAGGTTGGATATTACTTTAACCATGAACTCAAAAGTACTTATATGGTATGTAATGTGAATGATCTGGTTATATCTTTTTTGTTTAGTCACTTTTCCTCATCCTCAGTTTTTGTTCCGAGGTTTAAGAGTTTGAAACTATTTCTCTTAAGATATTCCAGCCTCGATCTCGACTTGTCTCGTTATAGGTTTAGGCTCCTACTTATCATCGATCAATTTTTTGGCTGGTTTGTTCCAGACCTGTTAAGTTTGCACATCTGGTTAACTCCAAACGTTTTAGGTTTTTGGTAGTTCGGTTTTCTCCGAACCATCTAGGCTCGCGTATTTGGTTATATCCAAATACTTCGTATGTTTTTGATAACTCGGTTATCTAGGCTCGCGAATTTGGTTATCTCCAAATACTTTTATCTTTTTGATAAGTCGGTTATGTCCGAACTATCTAAGCTCGCGTACTTGGTTATATCCAAATACTTTATCTATGTATATATTTTTTTATTTTTTAATCTGATGGTATATATACCAATGATGCCCCCTTAATATCCTATGAGTGTGACCATAGGTTATTAAATTAAGAGAGGTTGCAAAAATAAAAAGAAATTACATATGGAACAAAATAGACCTTTTATTTGATGAAATTCAAAAACAAACTAGTACAGATAGAAATTCATGGTTACAGGCAACACTTCCTACACTATTGATAGTAAGGTCTAAGGTGTTCGCCATTCCATGCTCGCGGTATTAGGCTCCCATCCAATCTCGCGAGCTTGTACACACTAGGTCGGATGACTGACTCTATCTGGTATGGTCCTTCCCAGTTCGGCCCGAGCACTCCGGCTGCTGGATCTCGGGGTGCCAAGAATACGCGTCTTAATACCAGATCTCCCATTCCGAACTTTCGATCTCGAACCCTCTTATTGAAATATCGTGTAGTTCGTTGCTGGTAAGCAGCATTTCTCAGCTGAGCCTCTTCTCTTTTTTCTTCGATCAAGTCTAGGGTTTCTTCGAGCTGAGTATGATTTGAATCCTGATCGTAAATTTGAGTTCGGATCGTCGGGATTTCGACCTCGATGGGCAACATTGCCTCGCAGCTGTACGCTAGAGAGAACGGAGTATGTCCTGTTGATGTCCGAGTTGTGGTCCTGTATCCCCAAAGGACTTGAGGCAATTCCTCGGGCCATCGTCCCTTTGCCTCCTCCAACTTTTTCTTTAGAGAGCTCTTGAGAGTTTTGTTAACGGCTTCGACCTGACCATTCGCTTGAGGGTGAGCCACTGATGAAAAACTCTTTATTATGCCGTTCTTTTCACAAAAGTTGGTGAATAAGTCGCAATCGAACTGGGTTCCGTTATCGGATACAATCTTTCTCGGTACTCCGTATCGGCATACGATGTTCTTTACCACGAAGTCAAGGATCTTTTTCGAAGTTATAGTTGCCAATGGTTCAGCCTCCGTCCATTTCTTGAAGTAATCAACGGCGACTACAGCGTATTTCACTCCACCTTTTCCAGTTGGGAGAGAGCCTATGAGGTCGATACCCCATACTGCGAAAGGCCATAGGGATGTCAACATGGTCAGTATAGATGGTGGAGCTCGGGGTATCGTGGCGAATCTCTGGCATTTGTCGCATTTCTTCACATACTCAAAAGAGTCTGTTCTAATGGTTGGCCAGAAATATCCTTGACGTATGATCTTCTTGGACAGGCTATGCCCCCCGGTGTGGTCTCCGCAGAACCCTTCATGAATTTCTTCAATGATCTTCTTTGCTTCGGGAGGGGTTACACACCTAAGCAGTGGCATGGAATATCCTCTTCTGTATAGCTTTCCGTCCAAAATGGTGTAACGAGGAAGTTGATACATCAACTTTCGAGCTTGATTTCGATCTTTTGGAAGAATTCCATTTTCGAGATAATCAACTATTGGACTCATCCAGGTTGGTTCTGTTTCAATCATACACACATCTTCCTCGTCTGGCTTAGTAATTCTGGGTGCTGATAGGTGTTCTACGGGTACAACATTCAGCTCTTCATTTTCGGTGGAAGTGGCGAGTCGAGCTAAGGCATCTGCATTTGAGTTTTGTTCTCGGGGAACCTGTTCGATTGCATAAAACTCAAAATACTCCAATGCGGATTTTTCCTTCTCCAGATAAGCTGCCATTCTTGTGCCATGAGCCTGGTACTCTCCCAAGATTTGATTAACCACAAGCTGGGAGTCGCTGTAGCAATGTATAGCTTTGGCCTTGAGCTCTTTTGCTATTCGTAGTCCCGCAAGTAGAGCCTCGTACTCAGCTTCATTATTAGATGCTTTAAAGCCAAATCTTAAAGCAGAGTGAAATTTTCTCCCTGCAGGAGTGATCAGAATAACTCCTGCCCCCGCTCCATTTTCATTTGACGAGCCGTCGACGTAAAGTTTCCACAGCTCGTGGGCCGTGGCTATTACCTCGTCGTCGGCTATACCAGTGCACTCCACTATGAAGTCTGCCAAGGCTTGTGCTTTAATGGTCATTCTTGGATGGTAAGTGATCTCGAACTGTCCGAGCTCAATAGCCCATTTAAGGAGTTGACCTGACGCCTCTGGTTTAGACAGGACTTGCCTAAGTGGTTGATCTGTCAGTACATGGATGGGATGTGCCTGAAAGTAGGGGCGGAGCTTGCGAGATGAGTGGATTAAGCTGAGGTCGAGTTTCTCCATCAATGGATATCTTGACTCTGCCCCCAGTAATCTCTTACTGATGTAATAGACGGGTTTCTGCACCCTCTCTTCCTCTCGAACGAGCACCGCGCTTATCGCGTGTTCGGTGGTTGAGAGGTATAGGTACAATACTTCTCCCGTTTCGGGTTTTGACAGGATGGGTGGTTCAGCGAGGTGTCTTTTGAGCTCCTGAAAGGCTAGCTCGCACTCTTCTGTCCATTCAAATTTCTTACTTCCTTTTAATAAGTTGAAGAATGGAAGGCCACGATCCGTTGACTTCAAGATGAATCTGCTCAGGGCGGCCATCCTGCCAGTCAAGCTTTGGACATCTTTATGCTTCCGAGGTGAAGGCATATCAATCAGGGCCTTTATTTTTTCGGGATTAGCCTCGATTCCATGAGAGTTGACAATGAAACCCAGAAATTTTCCCGAAGATACCCCAAAAGTGCACTTCTGAGGATTTAACTTCATGTTGTACTTTCTGAGCACGCCAAAGCACTCTTCGAGGTCATCAACATGGTTCTTGTTAAGTTGAGACTTTACAAGCATGTCGTCAACATAAACTTCCATGTTGTTCCCTATTTGTTCTGAAAACATCATGTTTACGAGCCGCTGATATGTAACTCCAGCGTTCTTGAGTCCAAACGGCATAACATTATAATAGTATAGCCCTTTATCTGTAATGAAGCTCGTATGTTCTTGGTCGGGGGCATGCATGGGAATCTGGTTATATCCAGAATATGCATCCATGAATGACATCAAGCCATGCCCCGCCGTGGCATCCACGAGCTGATCAATTCTCGGCAGCGGAAAACAGTCTTTTGGGCAAGCCTTGTTGAGGTCCGAGTAGTCAATACAGGTTCTCCACGTCCCATTGGGCTTTGGGACCAACACTGGATTGGCTACCCAGTCAGGGTAAAAGGCATCCCTAATGAAATGGTTTGCTTTTAATCTGTCAACTTCCTCCTTTAATGCTTTCTTTCTGTCCTCGTCCAGTTGTCTTCGCTTTTGTTGCTTCGGGGGAAAGTTTTTGTCTATGTTTAATGCGTGGCTCGCAACATTTGGGCTTATCCCCACCATGTCTGAGTGTGACCATGCGAAGACATCCTGGTTTTTCTTTAGAAAGAAAATTAATTGCTATTTTGCTTCGTCTTGGAGGTGTTTTCCAACCTTCACCTTCTTCGAGGGATCAGCTTCGTCGAGCTGAACTTCTTCGAGCTCTTCCAATGGTTCGAGGTCAACTTTCTCCTCAATCCTTGGATCGATTTCCCCGTCAATTTCTAAAACTGTTCCATCTTTATTTTGTACGATAACGAGTGCTTGAGCGCTCGTTTGTTTCTTTCCCCTCACAGAAATGCTATAGCACTCCCTTCCTGCCAATTGATCTCCTTTTAATGTCCCGATCCCGCTTGGGGTTGGGAACTTAAGGGCCAGGTGCCTCACAGATGACACTGCCCCCAGCCTGACCAGGGCGAGTCTCCCGAGCAGTACATTGTAGGCAGACGGTAAATCTACCACCACGAACTCCATTATCTTGGTCACCGAGACTGGATAGTCTCCCAAGGTCACAGGGAGTTCAATGGATCCCATACAGGCAGTCCCTTCTCCTGAAAAGCCGTACAAAGTAGTTGCACATGCCTTCAGGTCGCGAAGGGAGAGTCCCATTTTCTCGAGAGTCGCTTTATAAAGAATGTTGACTGAGCTCCCATTGTCTATGAGAACTCGGTGGACTCTCTTGTTGGCAAGCTGAAGAGTAATAACCAATGGATCATGATGAGGGAACTGAACATGGGAAGCGTCCTCCTCAGTGAAGGTTATCGGTTGCGTTTCAACCCTTTGGCTTTTTGGTGCCCTAGGTTCGGGTTCATAAGGAGACCCGTCCCCTGTCTTCAGCTCGTTAACGTATCGCTTTTGAGCATTTCTGCCCCCTCCTGCGAGATGAGGCCCTCCTGAGATGGTTATTACGTCCTCTCCATCTATCGGTGGGGGCCTGTCTTCTTCCCGAGATCGGGAGTTATTATTTTGTGCCATCGAAGGCTATTCTCTGGCTCGCAGTAGTCTGTCCAGTACTCTGGTTTTTGACATACTATCGGAAATAACCTCTCGAGATCAACCCTTCGATCTCATCCTTCAGCTGTCGACATTCATCAGTTGTGTGTCCGGTGTCTCTATGGAACCGGAAATACTTACTGGAATCCCTCTTGGATTTTTGATTCCTCATTGGGTCCGGACGCCTGAAGGGGACCTGGTTTTCATTAGCCAGGTATATGTTTTCCCGAGACTCGTTGAGCTCGGTGTGCACTTTATATACGGAGAAATACCTTTCTCCTTTCTTTTTCTTTCCTCCTTCAGCCTCGGGGTTATTTCCCTCGCTTTTTTTTTTTCTCTTGGAGGGATTCTCCAAGGTAGGCTGTGGAGCTACTGGGTCAGCCGAGGTTGAGGCGGAGTTAATGTTTATCGTTGTAGTTTCGGTCTGCGAGGTCGCCTTGAGCGTTGACCTCGCCTCCTCTACATTGACAAACCTCTGCGCCCATCTGTTAAACTCGGTTATTGACCTCACCGGTTTCCCTTGCATGTCATCCCAAAGGGCACTTCCGGGTAAAACACCAGCTCGGATGGCCATCAGGTGCCCACTGTCATCCACATCTCGAGCTCGGGCGACCTCTAGATTAAATCTTGTCAGGGAGCTTTTCAGTGTTTCGCCCGGCTGTTGTCGGACGTTAGTCAAAGTGGATGCCTCTGGTCTGACTCCCATCATAGCTCGGAACTGCTTCTTGAAGTCTCTAGACAACTGATCTCATGAAGTTATCGAGCGTCTCTTGTACTTTTCGAACCAACTCTTGGCAGGTCCGGCCAATGATGTTGGAAACAACATGCATCTGAGCTCGTAACCTACGTTACTAGCTCTCATAATAGTGTTGAATGTACTCAGGTGACTGCATGGGTCGGTTTTTCCTTCAAACGCTGGGACGTGAGGAATCCGGAACCCTTGAGGAAACTGAGTGTTAGAAATATGTGGAGCAAACGGCTCGAGCTCCTCGTCAGAGTCCTCATATCGACCATTCCCTCGTTCATTCTTTAAAAGCCTAAAGGCTTTTTCGAGCTGGTCGATCCTTTCTTGGACTGGGTCCTTAGGTGGTGTCTGGAATTGACAGTCATTGATCATGATTCCAGGCTCGCATCTCCGTGAGGGATCTCTACGCCCATTCAGGTGATTCCTTAGGTCCGGATTTGTCTGATCTCCCTTCCCCCTGCTCTGATTCAGATGGTTTCGCATGTCAGGACGATTCTTGCGGCTTCTAGTATTTTTACGACCTCGGTCGTGTTTACTGACGGACCTGGTCTCTCCGGACTCGTCACTGGTGAAACTCATCGATCGGTCATTTCGCGATGGGTTCTTCCCATGTCGCCTTGTCTCCGCAGTGCGAGACCGGGACGTCTGACTTTTCTCAGATTGTGCGCCTCTCCGCTCCTGGAAAGTCTCCCTGTGTCCTTGTCTATCCCCCGTACGCCCTTGATCCTGATCTCGAACAGGTTGAGCGTTTCTGCGGGGAGGTGAAGGATATCTTATGGGAGACGGAGGGAACCGTATAGGCGACGGTGGCTGCCACCCTTGCCTCGGCCTAGAGGGTCCAGAATTTGCCCGAGATGGGTCAGTCGCGTTCGGTGCACTACCGGGAACCTGAGTCCGAGCCTCGGTAGGAGCTCGGTTATTCTCAGTTCCTGTAGGCACTTCCACAGGTGGATTAGGCGGGACCCGAGCTCAGGTACTCCTCTGGGGCCTAGGAGGAGCAGATGGCTCTGCTGGTGCCGGAGGTTGAGTCGGCCTCCTTGTGGCAGCATCTTTTCGTGGACGTCCACGGGGCCTCCGGGGAGGAACATGCACGTCCCTTGGAGGAGGGACTTGGTTTTCGCGCGGAGGCGGGGGCTGAGCCACCTGCGCCTCTGCGGCCATCCTAGTCAACTCCTCATTCCGTTTGTTGGCTTCTGCCAACAGCTGTTTCAATTGCCGGTTTTCCAATTCTACAATAGGAACGTAACGCTCAGGATTGTAGTACATATCCTCATCCCTCGGTGGAGGCGGTGGTCCCCGGGAATCGGAGGACCCACTTCTCTCCTCAGCATCCGGGTTCTCCATTGGTTGTTTTCCAGGACGCCTTGGGTAGCTTTCATCAGGGGTGTTCTGATTGTTTGTAGCCATGAATCTCTCAGGGGTGAATGCTTAAGGCTCTCAATGAAAGCACCAAACTGTTGACGCTGTTTTTCGTCAAACAGTGAAAGAAGAGCACGTAAACAATGAATGACAATGGCTAAATGAAATAAAACAAATCAAACACACTATTTTTACGTGGTTCAGCAGTTAAATCTGCCTAGTCCACGAGTCTCTGTTATTAAACTCAAGATTATCTCTGAAAATTCTTCAGCATGAATTCTTCAGAGTTTTCTCTCAAGGTTCAGAATTTCGGTCCATTACAATGGTGCATGGCTTCTCTATTTATAGAGAAGGATGCAGAATACTATCCCACATATTTTGGGTAGTTACTCTTTTGTGAATAAAATAAATGGCTTTAAATGCCTATAATCAGATATAAAAGGAAACATCCCTGAAGACTAGGAAACGCATAACTGACCAAATAATATCCCACGATTCTTGGGGATTTACATTAATAAATGAGGATTACATCTCATATTTATAATACTTGTAGGTATTCAAGGTGGTTATCGCGTATCCCTAAGGCTTTAGCATCCCAGGTCCCACGTCATTGTGCGAGCTAATGACATTTCCCGAGATCACGTGTCTTTCGAGATCGTACGTACATCGAGCTCGAGACCCCCCGATTCGAAGTTGTCCTCGAGGATGAGTGTGTTCTCGGAGCTACCCTTCGAGATCGAGATCGTTTCGAGGTCACCATATTCGAGATCATATATCGTACTTTGCAGGCTCGATATACAATCCTGGAGCATACTCCAATCCTTACAAGACCACTCGTTGCGAATCCAACTTTCGAGGTCACATTTACCATGGCTCGAAATCTGGGTATAACAGTTTTCAAGCGTGAGGATTGTTAGTTTTGGAAAGCGTTTCAATAGTTTTTCCAACCCAGGGCCTGCAGGAAGGGTCTTGAAGCAATTACAAGTCTATGATAAATAGTATATCCTTAGCTAAGACAAGATACCGTTTGCTTCCTTCCATTAATACATCAATTACAAGTCTCCTTACCTTTTCCATACTATGATCGTTTCTCGACAAAATTCATGCAAGCCTAATCAGTGTTTTCAACAAAATGGATGGTTGTAATTGTAAACCAGCACATTCTTCAATCGTTTTTCCTACTAATGCTTCAATGTTTATGTAACTTTCTAAATGTGTAAATATAAATTAGGTTGAGAAAATATAATTATAATCGTCATCCAAATTAAAAATACATGTAAATTTATAAAATCTAATTCAACCCAAAATTATATATCTATCTAATTTTTATCGAAAATATTTGATAATTTTAATACATATAATATGTAAAAAAAAATCTAATATTCGGGTGTGTTATTTTAAAATATATATCTATTTTATATAATAAGTGTGTAGAAAACGGAAATTTTTGGTTTTAACGGTTTTTTATTTTTTTAATTTTAACTTTAACGGAATATTCTTATATTTAACAGAATATTCTTATATCTAAAGGTAGTTTGTAAATACTTTAACTTAAATAAAATAAAATAAATAATTAAAAAAATTAAAAAAAGATATTTTTGAGATATTTTACAATGATAATTTTTTAAAAATAATAAATAATTAAACAAATTAAAATATAATATTTTTTTAGATATTTTACAATGATAATTATTTAAAAATAATACATAATTAAACAAATTAAAATAGAATATTTTTGAGGTATTTTACAATGATAATTATTTAAAAATAATAAAATTATTTTATAACTTAAATAAAATTTAATTAAACTTAAACTCACTTATTAGAATAATATCATATTAAATATATAATATAATCTACTGTCAATTAGTAACAAATTGATTTTTTTTTTTAAAAACTAGCAAGAAATTTAAATTTAAAATACATGTATAATATTTAATATTACATTAAACATATAATATATAATTGTCACTCCTAAATTTAAAAACTAGAACAAACATAAACTTAAACAAAAATAAATAAATTATTTAATTAAAATATGATATTTATTTGAAATTTATATAACATTAATATAAATTTAATAAAAATAATTAATAAACTCTATAAATAAAACTAAGTAAACGTGCATATTGCACGTTGCTTGTATCTAATATATATATATATATATATATATATGTAAATTTATAAAATCTAATTCAACCCAAAATTATAAATCTATCTAATTTTTATCTAAAATATTTGATAATTTTAATAGAAATCAAGTTTTTTCACAGGTAAGCAAATACATTGACAAATACAAATTCTGCTCAAATTGGTATAGGAATGTAAAAAAATAATCTAATGTTCTAGTGTGTCATTTTTATTTTATTTATATTTTTTCTACATAAAAATTGTATAAATAACAGAAATTATTGGTTTTAACGAATTTTTATTTTTTTCCGTTAACTTTAACAGAATATTCTTATATTTAACAGAATATTCTTATATTTAATGATAAATTGTAAAGATGACTTAAACTTAAATAAAATTAATTAAATAATTTATCAAATTAAAATAAGATATTTTACGATGATAATTATTTAAAAAGAATAAAACCATATATTTTATAAGTTAAATAAAATTTAATTAAACTTAATATTATATTAAACATATAATATATAATATTTTGTTGTCAATGGAAAATTCAAAAGCTAGAACAAACATAAACTTAAACAAAAATAAATTAATTACTTAATTAAAATAAGATATTTTAAGGATATTTTATGATAATTTAAATAATTAAATCATATTTATTTAAAAATAATAAAGACATACATATCATTTTTTAACTTATAAATTTATGTGATAGTTTATTTTTTATCAAGTGATTGAAGCTTTTTTTTCTTCATCAAATTCACTAGAGGACATTGTGAAATACATTAGAAACTAAAAATAATTTATCCATGTATACTACTGTCAATACTATGACTTTTTCTATTATTTTTATTTTATTTCTATTATTAATTTCTTTTTAATATTATTGTATTTTTTATATATATCTCATGTAGTCTATAATATCTCTTCTATATAATAAGTGTGTAGATAACTGAAATTATTGGTTTTAACGGTTTTTTATTTTTTTAATGTTAACTTTAACGGAATATTCTTGTATTTAACAGAATATTCTTATATTTAACGGTAGTTTGTAAACATCACCTAAACTTATATAAAATAAAAAATTAAAATATGATATTTTTGAGATATTTTACAATGATAATTATTTAAAAATAATAAATAATTAAACAAATTAAAATAAGATATTTTTGAAATATTTTACAATGATAATTATTTAAAAATAATAAAATTATATGTTTTATAACTTAAATAAAATTTAATTAAACTTAAATTCACTCATTAGAATAATATCATATTAAACATATAATACAATCTACTGTCAATTAGCAACAATTTTTTTTTTAAATCTATCAAGAAATTTAAATTTAAAATTCATGTATAATATTTAATATTACACTATATATATAATATATAATCTCTTGTTGTCACTCTCAAATTCAAAAACTACAACAAACATAAACTTAAACAAAAATAAATAAATTATTTAGTTAAAATAAGATATTTATTTGAAATTTATATGACATTAAGGTAAATTTAATAAGAATAATTAATAAGTTTTATAAATAAAACTAAGCAAGCGTGCATATTGCATGTTGCTTGTATCTAGTATATATATATGTGTGTATTTTTAAAAACAATAAATCAATTTTTATTAAAATTATAGACAATGTTTACATATTTGAAACTAAACAAACGTGCATTGCATATTACTTCTACCTAGTATATACATAGACCTAAAGAACTTAAATATAAAATAAAAAAAATAGTTTGATGGTGGCACAAGTTCATATATAATAACCACCCAAATTATATTATAAATTATTAAAAAGAAAAATTACGTCAATGGTATAATTAATTCAACTAAGTTTTTTCTAATTAATTTTATAATTTTTCATGCATATATTATATAAAAGAAAATTAAAATGAGGTGGGTTAGCTGTCCTATCTCATCCTTACATTGTTTCGCCAATAGTGCCATGTATAAATACTTTTAATACTTCTTTTTTCGTCAAAGTTTTTTTTATCTTTTTGTCTTAAGTCACTTTCTTTTTTTCTTTGTGAGTTTCAGAATATCCCTATTCATTCATAGGTCCAAAATTCACATCCATATTTTGAAATGTTGAAATGATCATCTCTCTCATCATTTGTTATAATCAATAGGTCTTTCAAATTATTCATTTAATAAAATGGAAACGTTGGATAATGATGATATTTAAAAGAAATCAAAATTCTTGATCAATCAGGAATAATATCACTATTTTTGCTCAATAAGATATCAAAGTGGATTACCTACATAATTTTCCATTAAAAAACTTGGATAATTTTGTATCCTATTTAACCATTCTTAAATCATGTAGTTCAATAGTAAAAAAACAAATATTTTTGTTTATAACTTATTTTTTATAATTTATTATTGGCAACAAGACTGATAAATATATACAACATGCATATAGATATCATAAAATATCCACACACAAAATAATTCAAAATTTCTCCAGCTTTTTTACAAAAATAAAAATATGTACTGATGCAACCAAACAAATATCCACAAACAAAACTACAAAACTTTTCCATGAATCCTTATAATCTGAAAAAATAGATAAAATAAAATAAAATAAAAAAGTATATAACACAAAAGCCAAATCGCCAGCAAGCTAGAATGATCTTCATCCTTGGCGTAACTTGCTGCTGATCATCATCAAACCTGGAGACAAAGATCAATGTGAGCAAAAACGATATCAATGGGGAAATATGATTACACTTTCAAGTTTATTTTCCCTCTAATATTTCTTTTATTATATATATTTACTCACCAATAATATGCATTTTGGGTAAAACAACTAAGTGAAAAGCAATAATGTAATGAAGTTACATTCCCAAATTCATTGAAGCAAAAACAAGCATATAATTAAATATATACAAATCTTAGTGTCCGACAGGGGGCTCTGGTTTATACTTACAAAAGAAATTTTGTACGTGTAAGAGAAAATTCGAGCATAAAACATAAATTTTCTATTTTAAAATGTAATATCCAATTATGGGTTATTATGTAATTTGATTATGAATTGGTTGCTCTTTAACTCAGTTTTAGTTGTTGTGTTCCGAAACCAGCTACATATCTAACCAAGACATAGTTTAATTACTAATAACAAAGTTAACTTGTCATAGGTTAGTATATAAGGTGTTTTAGTACTGGACTAGTTTTGTACACTAACATTCTACATTTTGTATAATTAAGTTGAGTTTTCTAGTAACTACTCTCTGTTGGAGTAATCCTAATATCATTGGCATATGACGTGTTATTATTAAGAGATCATTAAATAACTTATCTCTTCTGTTACTTTTTTAAGCCTAGTTAGTTACAACAGATTTTTAGTCAGTTAAAACAGAACTGGTTTTTCTTTCAACACGTGAAAGAACTGGAGCTGCAGCTATATATATCCAGGGGTTTCATTAGTTAAAGATACAAGAAAATAAGAGGTTTTGAGAGATTTAGAAAAGAGAGAAAGAGATAACAAGAGTTAATTTTCTTTGTACATTGTTGAGTGTGTGAGAATTTACTGTGGTGTAAACTAAGTGATCATAATTTGAGTTGTACAGTGTTCAAGAACCTTTGAAGAGGAAGAAGGGTTGTTTTTAATTGTAACATTGATTTATTATAGTTTAGAAATGTTGATGTAGGCCTTCCAAGAAAAATGACAACTGCACATAAATGATCAATTCAAAGAGATTGAATAATTAAAGAGATATGTACCTATATGCCTGAAAGGATAGTTAAATATGGGAATTGTCCTTCCACCTCAGTTCTGAAATGAGGAGGCATCTCCTGAATCAGAACTTGCTTGAGCTTTGGAAGTCTTCTCAATGCCTCTGAAATTGAATTCAAATTCTCACAATTTACAATCTCCAAACTCTCAAAACGAGGCAAACATCCTTCCACAGACCAAGTCGTTAATCTTTGCTGTCCCTCAAAGCTAAGAAATTGAAGACGAGTAAAATTCCCTTGGCTGAACTTGACGATCTCAACCCCATCACTCAAGGCATTTTTACCAAGCCGAAGGAACTTCAAATTCGGTACCTTTCCCATTATCATCATTGGATCATATCTGAGATAAGAATTCATCAGAGTAATCTTAAGGAGCTGTGGAGGGAGCATGGCTGCAAATGCAGGAAACGTCCGAATCCCATCTAGACGAAGCTTTTCAAGTGATTCCATGCAACTCGATAACAACGGAGCTATATCCAAGTCCTCACCACCTAAAATTTCCACAGCAAGAGACTTGAGAGATTTGAAGCGAATATTTCCGCTGCTACTTATAGTTTGAAGAGGCATCGCGGGGTTTGACCGAACAAGTATGACCAACTTTTCAAGTTTGACAAATTCTGACATCAAAATGTTGAAATCACAGTCCTCAATCAAAATATTCACTAGTTTTCGCAACTCAACAAGGCCGTCCAGCAGCAATTTCCTTCTCCCTTTTACACTGTACCCTTCATGTGGCAAATACAAATGCCGCAGCCTTCTCAACTTCCACAAAACATTTGGTAGTTTCAAAGCACACTTGGTTCTCAAATCTAGGGTTTGAAGGAAGCTTAATTCCCCAATGGAAGATGGCACTTCATTCACATAGCTATTCTTTAGGCTAAATAGCATCAAGAATTTAACATTCTTTCCTATACTCTTTGGCACTTTCACAAAGCTTTCTTGGTTTTCAAGCTTGAGAATTCTTAGTTTTGGAAAGCGTTTCAACAGTTTTTCCAATCCGGAGCCTGCAGGAAGGGTCTTGAAGCAAATGAAAGAGGAAAGGCTATTATATATAGTGTCTTTAGATAAGATAAGATACTGTTTGGCTTCCATTAACACATCAATTACAAGCCTCCTTATCTTTTTGACTCGATATTGATCTTTCCATGGCACAGAAGATGAAGACCCAATTACCTTGTCTACGTTTCGAATATCAATGACTTGTACCAGGTTATCTTTCTCAGCCATTGACAAGCAAAAGTCTCTCATAATACCATTTAAGACAATAGCTTTAATCCCACCCGTGGATGAAAACTCTACTGCACTAACCATAGACTTTTCTTCCAAGTCGGCTAACACAAAATATGCCTCCTCCTCGTTGAACTCTGGTGAAATGCCAGTTTTGCTGAACTTTGGCTTCCATTCTAGGCCTAACTCCACCATCAATAGTTGGCATAAGTCTGTTACTCTTATCACAAAGTTCTCTGGGAAACTGGCCAAATGCTTGAACGAGGATTTTTTTATTATATCTCCATCGTGAAAAAAGTGATTGTAACTCTTTCTGATTGAGTCAGATAAACTTACATAGCTATGGCTGCTGGAGTCTTCTAGATCATTGACTTTTCCTTTCAAAATACATTTTTTAACACAATTATTCAACATTGTCCTCAACGTATCAACAATATTGTCTTTGTTTCTCAACAAAAGTTGTGCAAGCCCAATCACTGTTCCTGGTAAAATGGTTGGTTGTAAACCAGCACATTCTTTGACCACTTTTCTTACTGATGCTTCGATCTGTATGTCACTTTCTAAATCTGTAAACATAATAAAAATTAAAGAAAAACAGATTAGACGTTAACTTGTACGTTCACTTATACTAGTCACGCATTTTCATATATTTTTTTTCCTTGTCATCAGTAATATGCATGCAAGAAGTAGTATATGTAAACAAAAAAGTTGATCTTCAATTCATCTGTACTGATTCTTTTTAAACTTTATAGAGTAGCTAGCTAGCGTTATATCAGAATTCAGAAACAGGCAAAAGATATATATATATATATATATATATGTAGCACTTGAGAGTCCTATATATGCAAGGTGAAGTACGTACGTGACAATAATTTTTATATACATATAACTTATATACTATATATATATATATATATATGGTCGTCATTTAGACACATACAGTATTATGGAATATGTAAATGACACGTGTTCTTAAATTTCCTATTTCCAACATGTAATTCCATCTATGTTTAAATCACATACCATTCTATTTTTAACTTTTAATATTATCAGTTTTGTTATTAATAATATAAATATAATCAATATTATGATGTATCATTTAAACATTACTAAGTGGGACATTATCAGTTCTGTTATTAATATAAATATATTATGATGTGTCATTTAAACATAATTAAGTGGGACTATAGGAATATTAATTGTTTAGTATAGATAGTTATACAAAATAATCTTTATTATTCTAACTCTATAAATAAAATTTCTGTTCGATCAATTTATATGAAATTACATTATTCTCTAATATGCATACTGTGGTAGTCTTCTCTAGAGAAACGAAACTTAACCTCATGATTGTCTCAAATTATGTAAAGGAAGCCTATGCCAAACATCCTTAATTATCCTCATGCACAGAACATAACAGTTAAGAATAAAGTGAGAAAGAGTGAATATAGTACCTATGTCATGTTTTTGTAAATATGCTAAAATCAATTCCTTGCTAGTATTTTGATCAAGACCAGAAGGTTTAAACAACATAGAATCCTTATCCACGTCACGAGCCACATTCTTTCTTTGACTAGTTAGTAAGAGTTTGCTTCCTGAATCTTTGTCTTTGGGGAATACCTTCTTCAAAAGTTGGCATAATGTCCCAGGAGATTGAATATTATCGATCACCACAAGACACTTATTTTGTTCAAGAACTTGAGAGAGCACCTGTTCGACTTCACACTCCACAGTATCACTTTTGGAAGGATCAAGACTAGTCAAAATCTCTTTCAACATATGCATGGCTTCCAACTGTACTTGATGAATATCAGGAATAGTAACCCAAGCCAAAGAAGTAAAGTGATGCCTGACTTGTTCATGTTGGTAAATCTCCCCTGCAAGAACTGTCTTTCCTGAACCCACTTCACCGCATATGACAATAACTTGATTCTTGTAACCTTCATCTGTCAAAAGTGCCCCCAATTTCTCAATGCACTCTTGAAATCCCATAATAGGATAATCAGTAGTCGGAGGAGAAGTCTTCATCATGAATGATATCATATCTGATCTTCTTCTTTCTATGGAAGTAGCAGGACTACTACTAGTACTCCTCCTCATGCCATGTAATTGGCTTATTACAGAAAATGTTGAATCAATGTCCTTCATTTGTGATCGAATGGACGAATTCTTCATTCTTGACAAAACCCACTCGTCAAATTTTTTCCTCATTAGGTTCGCGAAACGAATTCCTCCTGTTGTCCCTCTCCCCGAAGCAGCAGCAGCCACCACCTCCAACCAGAGAATTTCTAAACAAACATCTTCCAAGCTATTCTTAGCTTCCAATAATTTTGAAAACATAAGAAATTCCACTGAACCCTCTTGAGATTCTTCGTTAGCACAGTTACTTAAAGCTTGTATCACTTCTAACTGGCTTTTTGACCCATCAAATTGACGCTGCCTGTTCTTACGCGAGAATGCACCTTCATTGCAGATCTTTTGCGTCAACTTCGTCCCCGCAATCGCGGCTGCCACAGCGTCAGCAGGGACGGGGTCACCATCGAACAAGTAGCTAGGGCTCGATCTGCAATTATTTCATCAAAATCATTTCTCACTCATACAAATATATATATATATATAAACTTAATCACGGAAGATATTTTTAAAAAAAATATATATATATATATGGTGAGTCCAATCAATCTGTAATGTTATAGTTTCCATCATACAATCATCCATAACTATAACTGTGAGTATAATTAAAATTTTGATCAAACAGAAACTAATCACAGAAACTAATGAACATAGTCGTTTAAAAAAGAAAGAAAATAAGAAAAAAAAAAACATAATAAACTAAGCTATAAAAAAAATACTTACGCCATTGTGTGAACTAACGAGCCATTTTTCCTACTGGCGTAGTGCTAGTGCGCGTAGTGAGAACTAAGCTGAAAATTAGCAGCGGAAAAAAATAATAAGAAAATAAAATTCCAAAAAAAAAAAAAGAAAGAAAAAGACTTGGTGGATTTTGTTTTTACTCGAATCTTTTAAAAAATGAACTGAAAAAATTGGAAAAAAATATATATAAATGTATACGAGAGTTCGTCAACTTAGTTCAAAGTTTTTTCTGCAACTCAAAGATGATAAATATATAAATAATATATATGTTTAAAAAAAAACCTTGAGCGATGAGGAGGAATATGTTAGATCTCCGTTAACAATCGAAAGAGACTAGAAGATTAGTAATTAGGAAAGAACGATCTTCAGTTTTCTTCAAGAGAAAACCGATAAATCTCCGGTGTGAGGCTCATGAAAGTAGATCTGAAAAACCCTATATTATATCGGAACTAAGCTAGGGAGGAAAAATATGACTTTGCTTCTCTTATCTCTGCCTTAGTCGATTAATAATAAACTAAAGCATATTGAGGTTTTGTCTTATCCACTATATAAAAATGAGAAAACGAAACACGTACAAATGAGAGTCACTATTACATATTTTTTCATTTTCTTGTTAAAACGAATGATATGTCTAAATTTCATTCATTTGTTGTACTTGTACATATCAGCTCACCTGAAACCAATAATAAGTATTGTCATTAAAAAAGAAAAAAATTTAATACTACTATAAATACAAAAAAAAAAAAAAGTGGAGTGTCATTTCGATTTATTTTTTAAGAAATGTGTTATTAAATAATTATACAGTATGGGGTCTTTATTATTCTTTTACGTATATTCTAGTATTTTCGATGGATTGGGAACCTTTTTGTTTTCTCCCATAAAGAAATAAACTCTTCTTATTATCCCATGTATTCCCATTTCTTTTGGTGAAATTAACGCTCTTAATTCCTTGTATTTGTTAATCCTAAATATTAAAAGGTACCAAAACCAACGCTTACCAAGCCCATCATGTGTGTTGTCACATGTCTAAACGTTGTAGTCCTTTTTGAACCAAAATTTGTCGGGAATAACTTTTAATTTGTTTAATGAATTTTTATCAAAATATGCAAATTATAGGAATAAAAAAAATGATACAAAATAAATAAATTTAGGATTTGGATGATATCATTTATGTATTAGTATGTTTAATACGTATAGGGCACGTCTGAGTCAGGGCCAGATTCAGGATGGGGTTCAGGGTTGGGATCGGTGTCGGGGGTCTGGGGCTGGGGGTTGGGGGCAGGGTCGGGTCCGGGGCCCACTACAAGAAAAATTAGTTTTAGTGACGACTCTTTTAGGGGCAACTGTAATACACAATATTAGAGGTGACGAGTGGATAGTCGCCCCTGATATTTCACAAGTCGCCCCTAATATTCTGAAATTTTGACCAGAAAATAGAGAAAAATTTAGGCGGTGCATTGTGATTTGTGAAATTTATCAAGGGTAATGCGTCGCCCCTAATGCTATGCCACGTCGCCCCTGATAATTCATTATAATGCAATTCCTCGACCATTCCGTCATTTTTTTCTTCAACAAAAAAAAACAACAAAATTAAAAACCCTTTCTCCTTTTCCCTTCTGCAAACTGAGAGAACCTCCCCTTTTCCCCTTCTCTCTCTCTCTCTCTCTCTCTCTCTCTCTCTCTCTCTCTCTCTCTCTCTCTCTCTCTCTCTCTCTATATATATATATATATATATATCTAGTCGACCACCACGAGGAGCGCCCACCCGCTGTCGCCGCTAAGTGAGATTCGCCCACCCGCCCGCTGCTGCTGCTAGGGATTCGCACCCCCCCGCCCCCCCGCTGCTGTTGCCAGTCCGGAGCACCCCACCCGCTCTTGCCACCAGCCCAGAGTACCCCACCCACTATTTCCGCCAGCCCGGAGCACCCCAACCGCCACCGCTGCCAGCTCAGAACCGATTGATCGAAAAGGTATGTATTTATATACATATAATTTTATATATATAATGTGATCTGTATATATTTTTATATATTTTAGTTTTTTATTTATTCATATTTTTTTATAAATATATATACATAGTATTTTCCGTGGGTATGTGTATTTATATATATTGAGTTAATTTATTTAATTTATAAATATATATAATGTGTTAATCACTTGTGTATGTATATATATATTCTTTGATGTGTGTCGTGTATGTATATACATAGTTGTATATATTTTAGATATTTTCTTACAAATATATATGTATAATGTGGGTCGTGTGTATGTATATTTATAGGAGTTTCACTTTAAGCCCTACCGGTGGGGCTCTCAGTGTTCTCGACCCATGAATAGTTTTCGGCGCAATTTTTTTATGACCGTGTATATTGTAGCTATTTAGAGCATCCTGCAAATTTTCAGACAATTCTGAATAGTTTACAGTACCGAAAACTAAGTTTAAACATGTTGTTGCACAAGTGACTAATTTTTTTTATGCACGTGGAAAGAAACATGTTTGAACCTAGTGGTTGACGATTGGGTTCCCCTCCTTCGACTCTGATGGGAGGGAGTATATCATCTGTAACGTTTCTTCGTGTAGTCACCATAGCTAAGTGTTCCAAATGCTTTCTTCAAGCTCTCAAGGAAAGCACCAAAATGTTGACTATCCTTTTCACTATCAACCTTTAAACGAGAGATTAAAGAAACAAGCAACACAAACACAAGGATTTGTACGTGGTTCAGGTTATAAAAGAACCCTAGTCCACAAGTCTCTAGTATTAAGAGGATCGGAAGCTTGTGATGGCAAGTTCCAATGGTGTATTCTCAGGCAGCATTTAGATTGCTCCGATTACAAGGTGTTTTCTCTCTAAAAAACCCCAACCCCCTTACAGTGAGACCCTCAACCCATATTTATAGAGACTGGGGTCATTAATACTAATCATTAGTAATTAAAGCACAGTCTTCCCATTATTGGGGATTAATAAAAATTTAATGCATTGGGTTGCATTGAATAGAGACCACAATCTAAGTGAGATCTGCGAGACCCACCGTAGAAAGGGCGTGCTGTCAGGTACTGTCAGGGCGTGCTGTAAGTACCTCCATGTTAGACGGCGTAGTGGGAGTGCAAATTGTTGAGTCGTACACTTGACAACACTGTTGACGAATCGCCCAAAAAGGTTGTCATACGATCCTCTGGCGCTGCAACCCTGCACTGGCTGACACCTGGCGCCATATCTTAGGTCCGAGAACCGAAACCTCGATCCTAGGAGACAACTGGGGGAGGAGAGCCCCCTCACCTTAATTGCCTGAGCTAGGGGACCTCAAGCTCTGAGGGCAAGCCTCGAAGAGTAATCTACCTTTAAGGTATTCACAGCCTACCCACTGGCGAAGACAGACGACTTTACCTAAAAGGATCTTCGACTCGAATAGAGCTCTCGGGAGATAACATACTCCGAAGACGTCTATGACCGTCCGAGCCAGTCATTGTGAGTTGCCACGTGTTGGAGGAGAAAATATGAACAACAAATTTGTTTAAGGGATCCATTAGGTCGTAATAGGGTAGGTTGGAGTTCAGAATAAAATAATTAAATGATAAAATATTAATGTAATAATTAATAAGATAATTTCATAATAATTTATTAATTTAATAAGATAATTAGATAATAATAAATTAATTTAATAATTATATTATTAATTAATTAAATAATAATAATTATAATATGAATTTTACAATAATCTTAGTAATATAGCAAAGTAATAATAAACTTAACAAATAATAAATAATTTTTTAAAAAAGTTTATTCATAAATTTAACCTTAATTTGAAAGAAGATAAAATAAGTTTGATAATTAAAAAAATAACTAATTATGAAAAATCTTGACAAATTTGAAAACTACGAATGGAAATAATTACCTATAATTAATTTCAATTATATTTAATTAAACAAGAATTAAAATAGAAATTAATAACAATCATAACTATAATAACATTCCTAATAAATGCAGTTTTAATTTTTAAAGAATATTTAACCTTAAACATTATAAAATAAGACCTTATAAAACATCATATATAGGATAGGATTGTTATTATCACATAGTGATAATTGTTATTATTTCTAATATATAGGATATGATGGTCTATAGTAGAAGGATATGTTGCAGATAAGGTTTTGACATTTTGTTCAATGTATTTCAAAGGTGTGGAAACAAAATTTAATCAGCCTGATCGTAATGAAGATGCACTGTATGTGAATCGACACCTCAGAGTGTTTGAATCTCAATGTCGTTCACCTAGTAAGGGAATTCCAGTGTCCCTCGACAAAAATACTCGAAATAAAGCTGAGTGGTTCATATTGGATAATTCACCGGAAACTGAAGTGTATTTAGAGTAAGTACAACATTAATTTTCACATTCTTCTTTGTTCAATATACTCCCCCCATATAGTCTTGACACTGCTAATTAATTAACAGGGAACACCTAACTGAGGTGCAACAAAGAGATCTTGCTGCTAATCATAAATTGACACAAAAGAAAGAGTTGCGTCCATGGTTTCATAAGAAGTTAACTTGTACTTAGCAATTTGTTTACCAAAAATCACATTCTCATTCTAATATATTTTTTTATTATTAGATATATGACTTGCACCAGCTCGGGTCATTAGAGCATGCTAATGAATTGCTAGCTTTAGCATCTGGGTCAGATCTATAGACCTACTCTTATCAAGCATGTATAGCGAATGAAGTTCGATTTGTTTCATACAATCGAGATCGAAATCGAACTACACAAAATAGTGGAGCGTGTGTTGCTGGAACAAAATGTTTTAACTATTACAGACAACTTGAAGAAATACTCCAATTGTCTTTTAGTGGTGCTTATTTGGTGGTATTATTTCGATGTAAATGGTTCAATACAGATTTGAAGAAAAAGAAAACAATCATTGAAAATAATATCACTAGTATCAACGTCAATGATAAATGGTATAAAGATGAACCGTTCATACTAGCTAGTGTAATATCCAACATTTTCATAATACATTTTTTATTATAAATCAGAGTTTCAATACATAAAATGTACAAATTTAAGAAATACTAAGGAAAAATAGTATTTAAAACATAATTTTATATTGTTAATGAGATTAAAGAGATAGAGAAGCTTGAGCAGTAAAGTATTGGACCTAAATACCATATAATTTTTAATTGTGGATTTTTATAAAATTAAGAAAGTTTTGCTAAAGGGCTTATTTGAAAAGAATTTTAATATTTCGAGTCCAAGTGTAATTTCAAAAAAAAAAGAGGCTTCAGCGTTTTACCCGAGCCCCTCTCTCTCTCTCCTCAGAAAAATTTTCTTCTCTTTCTCTCTCCTTCTCTTCCTCTCTCTTTCTCCTCTTTGCGTGCTACTGTTGCCGGCGACGCAGGAGTACTTTCCGGCCACCACATATAGTCATGCGCCAGACCGTTGGATTTAGAGGCCTCCAAACTATCAACCACGCGGGAATCTAGATCTCACTCGCCGATTAAACACCTCAACCGGTCGATTTAAGTTCGGCCACCCCGCGACTTCAAAGTTGCGATTCGGCCACCTCAGGCATCCGTTTGCCGATCCGTCACCACCATCGTGTTCCTCGTGTCGTGGGCTTCAAAACCCAATAAATTGTTCCTACATCTACCATAGTTGGGTGGTGGGCCCACCACGAGCCACCGCGATCCACCGTAGATCGATGGTCGAAACTTAGTGTTCGAGGTTCCGAAGTACGTTTTGAGTTTCAAAAAATCATCGTTTGGCTTGTTGGTAAACCCGATCATTGTGGTATAATTTCTTTGACCTATATATTGTGATTGATTAGAGTAATTATTATTATGTGTATTTATAGTATATAATTATATATTCTTGATATATTGAATATTTTTTTGTAATTATATTGGCTGACTGGGATTATATGTATTTCTAATACAAGTTTTGATTTTGGAATTGTCCATTTTATAGCCGTTGTGCTATCAAATTTTCTAGAAAATATTAAATATTAAATAAATTATAAAAAATACATATTTAATTGATTTTCCATTAATATGGAAATTATTATGATTAATTAATTTTATTTATTATTGTTATTGTTTTGTTAAGTAAATCAAGAATACAGTTTCATGTATATATATATATATATGAAAGTATGATTTATAGTAAACCTATTATTTAACCATTATTATTGTATATTAATATTTTTGTTAATATTTGAATATTAAAATAATATCAAATATTAGTTTTTTATAGTTATTAATATTTGTAAGACCAGTGAATTTTAGAAAAAGTATATTTATTATACCACTGGGATTGATATTTCAATATTAAAAATATGATTTCTTTTATAAAATGACTATTTGAATATATACATTCACATATGTATTGTTATTAAGGTATTTTGTTATTAATATTGAAATAAGTTTATTTATAGAATTATTATTATCATTTATATAGTTTCTGGTATTGTTAATATACACTATCAATAGTGTATATTTACGATTTCGATAGAATTTAATAAATGATGTGCCTTGAATAGGATTTGTATGGACTTGATTGATTGACTCTTGGTGAGCAGTTTTAAAATAAGCTAAGGACCTAAGGTAAGTAAATCTCACCTTTTGTGCTTAAGTGTAAGATGCATGACTACATTGATTGTCTATATATGATGAGTTAAGTATGGAATGATGATGATGCATATGATATGTATGTGAAGAATAGTTATATATGAATATCATAATGATGTTGTGTGATATATAATTGATGAATTTTCGTGATATGTGAAAGATGTCTTACTTGGTTAAGATTGATATGAATTATGTGCAAGTATGTGTTCTTATGTTGATGAATATGTGGATTACTTTTATGTTCATGATTTTGTTATATGTTATGATATATGAAGCATTTAAGTTTTAGGCTGGAAACCTTAGACCTGAGCCATAGCTCTATGTTAAGGTATAACAACGCCACCAACCCAAATCTTCATGTATTATGACTAAAGATGTTTTGAGTTATATGAGATGTGATACAATGCCTTGATTGAATACCATCAAACATGAATCATGAACACGAACATTGGCATTTCAGCATCAGCATGTATGCATGGCATGTACAGTTATGTGATACATTATTATGTGATATAAGATCATGCATATGAATATGAGAAAAATTGTGAAATGCCTTGAAATGTCTTATGTGAAGTTAAACATTTTAATGACACAAGGCTTAAGCAAAGTGATAATAAGATGTTTAAAAAGGGTGCCACTGTTTTGATGAAGCAATTAAGTAAGTTCAGTAAAGAAGACGGAGGTGTATAAGGCTTATAGTGGCTGCCTACTAGTATGGGCTAGGTCAGAGTTGACCATTCAAATATGTTTGCCATGTTCTCGTCTTTCTCCTCCAAATGTGTAATAAGTATGGCAGCTATGGCAACGATGAAATGAGTGTTATGATGAGCCTAGCTGCGATGATGGCTAGCCGGAGGAGAACCCATGAGATTCTATATGATATGTGTAACAAGCCCTACATGCATTGGTCGAATCAAACAATGTGCACAAGTGAAATCGGACCCATAAAAATGTGAAAGTAAATGGAAGAGTATAAAAGTAAAGTTTGAAAGTTTATGAGCAATAAATGAAATGCATAAGTATATAAATCAACATATTAGTATACGTGCACTTCAAACTCACGACATGCATGTGTATGTGTATGCATGAGATTTACTTACTGAGCGTTAGCTCATTATGTTATATTCCAACATTTTTCCAGGTGTGGCTTTAACTGTTGAGCAACTTGTGGAGCACGGACTCAGTAGCAATGCAATAGTGGTTTAGAGTTTTTATATGACTATATTAAATTTAAAGTATTCATACGTGTAATAATTTCTATTAATAAGTTTATATATAAGTTTTAAATTTTTATGTATTTCTTAGTATCATTTTATTTAATTCATTTGGTCAAGTGCCTAACATACTCGTAAACCCTAGAATGACGAGTATGTGGCGAACGTACCCTACCTTAGGGTCATCACAGATGGTATCAGAGATTTGAGTTTGTAGATGTCGTATACTCATTATGTTATTAAATTTTGGGATCTGAAATTCTACTGTGTTCCGCCACAAGGCATGCCACACATTAATGGTTAGTATAATCTATCCATATTTTAGTTAATGTATGTTAATGATGTTTTATAATTGTATTAGAAACTCATTGTGGGTTTGAGTTTCCATGATATAAGTATGAGTTTGGATTAAATGATTATTCCCATACTCGGTAGAGAAACTGAAGCTTGTTATTTATCTTAATGCATGCCTTTATTATTGATGTGTTAAATAATTGATGATTTATCGATGTCGATGTTTGGGTTGTTTATTTGATATTCTCAAGCTTTGAAAGTGACCTATCAGTTCAATTAGTATATTAAAGGGTTAATATGTTAGGTTAGTGTTTTGGAGAGTAGAGTTTTAAGTTGTCGCTGAAAGCACACAATAAGAAACTTTAGTGAAACAGTAGTAAATATATATATATATAAAAGTACATAATACATTAAGGATTGGGGTTCTGGACGCGTTCTACCTCGTTGATCAACTTTTTTTGTTCAACTATAAGGTTCTCCCCAGTAGTTTGCAGTGTCCGACATTTTTCCTTCATATCGATTGAGTAGTTAGCTAGAAGTTTAGTTAAAGTCCCATTCTCCTTAACCAACTTCTCCTTCTCTCGAGTCAATTTCTTATTAGCATTTCTAATGGCTAGCATCTCTTGTTTTTGTGTTTCTATATACCTTTTCAAGTGGTCAACCTCTTGTTCTCTTGCAAGAACCCGTTGGCCTAGGTTTGAGACTGACGCTTTCGCTTGAATGGTAAGGACTAAGGAATCTTTTACAGCTTGTAGGTCTGACCTATGAGATAAAATTATTTGGTCTTTAGGGGTGAGTATGCTTTGACCTATACTAACGGCCACCTTTTTATCGAGCATAACTGAATCCCCCACCGTGACAAGGCCAGTATCAGAGTAAGATTTGGGAAGCCAAACTCTGGGAAATTGAGTCTTTTGTTCTGGGATGTGTATCGTAGGATACACCATTAGCTGTGGTAGGGGTTTAGAAATTTTTGGTGAAGGTTCAAAAGTGGGTAGATTTGGCTCAGGTAAAGATAAAGTTAGGTCTAAGTTCATTTGAGATGATGAGGATGCCATGTGTTGCTTAGCTTGGGTAATGGACGAAAGTAATAATGATTTGGTTTTTAAAAGCTTGAGATTGATTGTGTTCTAGTGTGTATGTGATGAATTTTATTTATAGAAAAATGAGTTGAACTGTTGGGTCAGTGGATCCTTGAATTTGGTTGTTTTCAAGATAGATATCACAGATTTTATCTTGTTTAATATGTGTTACACTATCCTTTCTGATGATGAAAGTCAAACTTATTAAATGTCGTCGACAAAGAAATCACTTCTATTGATTTTGCGATCCTGACTTGAACATGGAAACAGTTTGTGAATTGTTGAATGAATCGAGGTGATAAATGTTATTTACTGAATTACTCTATAGTTTACTTTCGGCGGTTTAATTATAGTATATTAGCTGCTTTATCCCGAAAGTAAGTTAATGTATTACTTGTGTGAAGTGATAACTGAGTATTATTGGTATAGGTGTTGAAATGAGACATGTCTATCTTATTAGATATGTGGGAATTATTTGTTTTAGTAGATGAAGTGGTGGATTGGTCAGTCAAGACTTATCCCATGTTTTATTCAATGAGGGGATACTAAGCTAAGTGTGTGAATTTCCTAGTGGCCACGGTTATTTGCATTCTAGCATAGTATCAATACGCCCTTTATTATTTTTATACATTTGGAAACAATTTTGATTTTTCAAATGTTTTCTTAGAGAAAGAATGAGAGTCAGGCTTTTCTGAACTAGTACCTAATGAATGGCCTATCTCACTATTTCTCATTCAGGGCAAGAAGTCGGTTTTGACAACGAAAGGGTTTCACAGAGACTTGGTTTTAAAGAATAATCTCCATCGGCTATATAATTGTTTTCTAGTTATCCAAAAAAAAATTATATATGCCGATAAACTCTTTATTGAGCAAACTTGTTGCTCAATTTAGCCTCTATCATCAAGGTATAACCAGTCAATTGCATCTGCTTAAAAAAAAAAATTGATTGACTGTAAAAGATGAATATCATGGATGTTTTCATGATGATGGTCATTTTCTCTTCTTACGTTATGTGGTTTGTGTTCAGAAGTATAGATGATGAGGACTCGTTTGTATTTTCGTATACATTCATTGTAATTTATACTCTTGTTATAGCTCATTTCCTTTCTTTCCATATTGTATTCCTCATGTGAGGTGTTTACACATCCTCGTCTTTTTATATATGATAAGGATTACAAGTCAAGGATAAGTTTCATTTTCCGAGGTGAAAGTAATTGTTGTGTATAAAATCTTATGCTGTGTAATGTTGTTTTGTTTATTTGTAATGGTAGTTTTCTTCTTCGATTATCCAATTTATTTTGAAATTTCGAGGACGAAATTATTTTAACAGGGGAAGGGTTGTAATATCCAACATTTTCATAATACATTTTTTTATTATAAATCAGAGTTTCAATACATAAAATGTACAAGTTTAAGAAATAGTAATGGAAAAATAGTATTTAAAACATTATTTTATATTGTTAATGAGATTAAAGAGATAGAGAAACTTGAGTAGTAAAGTATTGGACCTAAATATTATATAATTTTAATTGAGGATTTTTATAAAATTAAGAAAGTTTTGCTAAAGGGCTTATTTGAAAATAATTTTAATATTTCGGGTCCAAGTGTAATTTCAAAAAAAAGAGAGGCTTCAGCGTTTTACCCGAGCCCCTCTCTCTCTCTTCTCAGAAGAATTTTCTTCTCTTTCTCTCTCCTTCTCTTCCTCTTTCTTTCTCTCTCTTTCTCCTCTTTGCGTGCTACTGTTGCCGACGACGCAGGAGTACTTTCCGGCCACCACATATAGCCACGCGCCGGACCGTTAGATTCAGAGGCCTCCGAACTATCGACCACGCGGGAATCTAGATCTCACTCGCCGATTAAACACCTCAACCGGTCAATTTAAGTTTGGCCACCCCGCGACTTCAAAGTTGCAATTCGGCCACCTCGGGCATCCGTTTGTCGATCCGTCACCACCATGGTGTTCCTCGTGTCGTGGGCTTCAAAACCCAATAAATTGTTCCTGCATCTACCATAGTTGGGTGGTGGGCCCACCACAAGCCACCGCGATCCACCGTAGACCAACGGTCGAAACTTAGTGTTCAAGGTTCCGAAGTACGTTTTGAGTTTCAGAAAATCATCATTTGGCTTGTTGTGAAACCCGATCATTGTGGTATAATTTCTTTGACCTATATATTGCGATTTAATTGTGATTGATTAGAGTAATTGTTATTATGTGTATTTATAGTATATAATTATATATTCTTGATATATTGAATATTTTTCTGTAATTCTACTGACTGTCTGGGATTATATGTATTTCTGATACAGGTTTTGATTTTGGGTTTGTCCATTTTGTAGTCGTTGTGCTGTCCAATTTTCTAGAAAATATTAAATATTAAATAAATTATAAAAAATACATATTTAATTGATTTTCCATTAATATAGAAATTATTATGATTAATTAATTTTATTTATTATTATTATTGTTTTGTTAAATAAATCAATAATACAGTTTCATGTATATATATATGAAAAGTGTAATTTATATTAAACCTATTATTTAACCATTATTATTGTATATTAATATTTTTGTTAATATTTGAATATTAAAATAATATCGAATATTAGTTTCTTACTGTTATTGATATTTGTAATACCAGTGAATTTTAGAGAAAGTATATTTATAATACCATTGAGATTGATATTTCAATATTAAAAATATGATTTCTTTTATAAAACGACTATTTGAATATATACATTCACATATGTATTGTTATTAAGGTATTTTGTTATTAATATTGAAATAAGTTTATTTATAGAATTATTATTATCATTTATATAGTTTTTGGTATTGTTAATATACACTTTCAATAGTGTATATTTACAATTTCGATAGAATTTAATAAATGATGTGCCTTGAATAGGATTTGTATGGACTTGATTGATTGACTCTTGGTGAGCAGTTTTAAAATAAGCTAAGGACCTAAGGTAAGTAAATCTCACATTTTGTGCTTAATTATAAGATGCATGACTACATTGATTGTATATATCTGATGAGTTAAGTATGGAATGATGATGATGCATATGATATGTATGTGAAGAATAGTTATATATGAATATCATAATGATGTTGTGTGATATATAATTGATGAATTTTCGTGATATGTGAAAGATGTCTTACTTGGTTAAGATTGATATGAATTATGTGCAAGTATGTGTTCTTATGTTGATGAATATGTGGATTACTTTTATGTTCATGATTTTGTTATATGTTATGATATATGAAGCATTTAAGATTTTAGGCTGGAAACCTTAGACCTGAGCCATAGCTCTACGTTAAGGTATAACAACGCCACCAACCCAAATCTTCATGTATTATGACTAAAGATGTTTTGAGTTATATGAGATGTGATACAATGCCTTGATTGAATACCATCAAACATGAACCATGAACACGAACATTGGCATTTCAGCATCAGCATGTATGCATGGCATGTACAGTTATGTAATACATTATTATGTGATATAAGACCATGCATATGAATATGAGAAAAATTGTGAAATGTCTTATGTGAAGTTAAACATTTTAATGACACAAGGCTTAAGCAAAGTGATAATAAGATGTTTAAAAATGGTGCCATTGTTTTGATGAAGCAATTAAGTAAGTTTAGTAAAGAAGACGGAGGTCTATAAGGCTTATAGTGGCTGCCTACTAGTATGGGTTAGGTCAGAGTTGACCATTCAGATATGTTTGCTATGTTCCCGTCTTTCTCCTTCATATGTGTAATAAGTATGGCAGCTATGGCAACGATGAAATGAGTGTTATGATGAGCCTAGTTGCGGTGATGGCTAGTCGGAGGAGAACCCATGGGATTCTATATGATATGTGTAACAAGCCTTGCATGCATTGGCCAAATCAAACAGTGTGCACAAGTGAAATCGGGCCCATAAAAATGTGAAAGTAAAAGAAAGAGCATAAAAGTAATGTTTGAAAGTGTATGAGCAATAAATGAAATGCATAAGTATATAAACAAACATATTAGTATACGTGCACTTCAAACTCACGACATTCATGTGTATGTGTATGCATGAGATTTACTTACTGAGCGTTAGCTCATTATGTTATATTCCAACATTTTTCCAGGTGTGGCTTTAGCTGTTGAGCAACTTTTGGAGCACGGACTCGGTAGCAATGCAATAGTAGTTTAGAATTTTCATATGACTACATTAAATTTAAAGTATTCATATGTGTAATAATTTCTATTAATAAGTTTATATAAAAGTTTTAAATTTTTCTGTATTTCTTCGTATCATTTTATTTAATTTATTTGGTCAAGTGCTTAACATACTCGTAAACCCTAGAATTATGAGTATGTGGCGGACGTACCCTACCTTAGGGTCGTCACAGCTAGCCAAGCGAAACATGTATTCTACATCAATGATCCCATTAGAGGACGAGATTGGAAAGTTGTCCAAGAAGTGAATCATCGACAAGTTTGGGACTTTCCAGACGCTTCAGATATGATTACTAATGCTGATGTTGTACATGACACCAACTCATTGAATTTTGTTTTGACTGTGGATCTCGGAGAGTTGGTTGTTCAGCAATCTGATGCACCAGCAACCCAAGTCAACACGCCCCATCGACCTTCTTCAGTTGTTCAAGATGATGGATTTATTAATGATGATGAAGATGATATGGCGGACAACGTAGAAGAAGCAGAAGTAGAAGATGAGGATGAATTTCTTGTCGACCTTACTGTTTATAATACTGATAATATGTGCCTGATAGATGTTGATGTAATTAGTGATGCTTGTGACTATTCTACTTAATTTTGTATCTTTGTAAAAGTATTATACATATTGAGAAATAAAAAGTTTGTTTCCAAATAGCATGTTTCAAAGTACCTAATCAATTAAAATGATACTCACTAAAATTAATTATAAATAAGAATTAAATATTAAATTAGATAGGTTAAATTAATGCCTTGTTAGCAAATGTCAGTAGATGTGGCTAGAGCCCACGGTGGAGATGCTGGTAGTGATCCTCCACTGAATCCTACTAGGATCCCGACTTCATGCGAGTCAGGTAATTATTTTTTTATTTTATTCACTCAAATATGTTTATCATGTATATACTAATATCCTCTTTAGTGTTAATAAAAAAAAAATACAGGAATCCCAACTAAGAGAAAGTGTCATGGCACAAATATTGGAAAAGATCTAGTTGAGAGGTAGCGAAAAAATAGAAAACCACTGGAAGTAACGTTTTGCCCGCAAACGTACAAGGTTGTTGGGGGCGAGCATGCTGCTTTTGTCCAACTCGTGGACACCCAAATTAAAACGAAAGTTCCTGGATATTTTGATTCTTGGGAATCAGTTCCTAAACAATACAAGGACCAAGTACTTGGCATGATCCAGGTAAAAAAAAATTGATTTTTTAAAAATGTGTCTTTACTATAGTATATATTCTTAATATGTTTATTTTTAAATTTAGTGGTATTATCAAATAGAGGGTTGCGAGGATTTCTTAAAGTGTATAGATGGTATCGATCGAGAGATGAAAGACCGATACCGTCATAGGAAAATAATAAGACACGAACACTTTGAGAAATACTACAAAGGACCAGATGATTGGGACAAGGCTCTAAACAACCCAACCAAGGATGTGTAACAAAGAGGAGTGGAAGCAGATATGTCAGTTATTTACAAGTTCGAAATTTATTGCATGCTCCGTAAAGAATAAGGAAAATCAGAAGAAATAGAAATATTTTACAACACAGGATACAAAATCGCTTGCGGCCATCCGTCATGAAAGAGTAAGTAAAAGTTAAAATGTTATCAAAATTATGTTCTTCAAAATTATATGTTCTCTAACATTTGGGTTATATTTTTTAGGCGAACCCGAACTTTATTGGGTCATGGAAGGAATACCACTGGAATAAAACAACAAATGGTTTTGTGGACGACGATGCTCACCAAGATTATGGAAGTTTGAATTATGTTTTTTAATATTCATAGAGTTATATTTATTGTTAGTGTCTAACGTTTTCTGAAAAACAAGAAAAACTGAAGGCTGGTTTTGAGTTACAAACTTAGCAAACACCTGGTGTCGCTTCAAATGATGATGGCTCGACAACAATTGATTAGGTGGAGGTGCTACAAAAAGTACTGAGCCAAAGGCATGGACACGAGCGAGGAGTGGGCCGCAAATTGAAAGGGTCGGGTCATCATCTACCCAACGCTCTCACTTCAGCAAGTCTTAAGCTCGTCCTCAACGTTCATCAGAACATATAGAAAATTTGGAGAATAAGCTAAAGAATTTGATTGACCAAGTCAATTTCTTGTCTAAATTTTTTCCACATTCATTTCGTCCATCAAACGTTCAGATGTCGCCTATGCTTGATAGCGACAATATTTATGGAGCTTCGTCTTCTCAACCTCCAACTCCAGCCTATCCTTCCATGTACGGGGCAACCCCATCTTAACCTATGTCACCTCCATACATGTACGGAGCAACACCATCACCTTATTTGTGGTCGATTCCACCATCGTCGCAGCTGTCGTATCCCTACATATATGGATCAGGATCGTCCACATTACCTCCCTAATATCCTGGTTGATGTCGCCGCCACAGCCACCACAACCGCAACAAGAAGACGATATGGAGGATGAGGCAGCTGATTTAGGAGACTACATTTATATTATTGTTAGTTATTGGTACATTATATTAACAATATGGATATTTGTTGTCTTAATAAATTAATTTGAATATTTAATATAATATATTAGTTTTCAATTATTTAAATTTTAATTAATAATTTACATTTTAATCAATGATTTAAATTGTAATTAATTATTTTTTAATTATTAAAATAAATTTATTATTTTTTATAAATAAAAAAGTATTAGGGGCGACGGGCGACTGCTGAGATATCAGGGGTCACACATCGACCAAAAGTTATGCCACATGTGAAAAAATTTGAGGTGACATCTCAACTTTTAGGGGTGACTCATTAGTCGTCCCTAATGTACACCATTAGACGCATTTTATTAGGAGCGACATGTCGCCCCTGATCTATATCAGGAGCGACTTTTATGGTTATTTGTCGTCCCTAAAAGTGATTTTTGTTATGGTGGTCGGGGTCAGGATACAATATAATTCAATTGTGTATCAAACATAATATAATTTAATATAACATTTTAATACAAGTGAATACCAAACATAGTATTGTATAAAAATAATACTATACAGTACAATCCTATATAATACAATACGACGTACCAAACGTGCCCATAATAAACATTTTCCGCTTACCCTATCTAGAAAATTCTTGACAGATTTTTTTAATCATGTTGATACAAACACTACATGTTTATACGATTTTTTAGTATTTTTTAAAAGATACTATATGGTGCTCAGCACTACATAATAAAGTATTTTATTAGTAGCTGAATTTAATAATTATTATAATATTTAAAATTAATTATAATAAATAGTGTCTAATTTTAAATTCAACTACTTATGGCTAATTCATGTGATGTTAGACACCAAATAATGTCTTAAATAGCAATACTAAAAAATAAATAAAAACTAATTAACATTATGCAAATATAAATTAGTAGAGAGATAAAAGAAACAGAAGAGAATGAAAATAACTAATGATATATTTCGTTAAACAGGAAAAATCATAATGATATCTATGCAATGGCGATGCTGTGTGGGCCACCTCAAATTATTGAAACTTTCAGAAATTTCATATTTATTTATGCCAAAAATATATTGTTCTTTACCACTCATCACCCCATTATGATTTATTATTATTATTTTATTTACTTTCAAACAAAAATTTAAATAAAAATTAATTAATTAAAATATGATATTTTAAAGATATTTTATGATAATTTAAATAATTAAATTATATTTATTTAAAAATAATAAATACATACATATTATTTATTTTATTTTATAAATTTGTGTGATAGTTTATTTTTTATCATATAATTGGAGCTCTTTTTATTCATCAAATTCACCAAAAGACATTGCGAGATACATTAGAAATTAAAAATAATGTATGCATGTATACTACTGTGTAAACTATGACTTTTTTTTATTCTTATTGTATTTCTATTATTAATTTCTTTTTAAATATTATTATAATTTATATATATGTCATGTAGTCATGCAAATATCTCTTATATATATATATATATAATAAATGTGTCGATAACGAAATTTCTTGGTTTTAACGGTTTTTTTAATGTTAACTTTAACGAAATATTTTTATATTTAACAGAATATTCTTATATTTAATAGTAGTTTGTAAACATTTAAACTTAAATAATATAAAATAAATAATTAAAAAAAATAAAATATGATATTTTTGAGATATTTTACAATGATAATTATTTAAAAATAATAAATAATTAAACAAATTAAAATAGGATATTTTTTTAGATATTTTACAATGATAATTATTTAAAAATAATAAAATCATACGTTTTATAACTTAAATAAAATTTAATTAAACTTAAATGCACTTATTAGAATAATATCATATTAAACATATAATATAATCTACTGTTAATAATATTTAATATTACATTAAACATATAATATATAATCTCTTGTTGTCACTCCCAAATTCAAAAACTAGAACAAACATAAACTTAAACTTAAACAAAAATAAATAAATTATTTAATTAAAATATGATATTTATTTGAAATTTATATGACATTAATATAAATTTAATAAAAATAATTAATAAATTCTATAAATAAAACTAAGCAAACGTGCATATTGCACGTTGTTTGTATCTAGTATATATATATGTCAATATTGTATTTAGATGTCATATATGTAAAGATTATTGATATAAATATTTATATATACTATAGAATTATAATTCATTCTATTATATATATATATATATTTTAATAGTGAACCAATAGACCATATTTATAATTTTAAAATTAATCAAACGTGCACTGTATGCTTCTACCTAGTATATATATATGAAATCTATAAAATGTTCCAAAGTTAGTATATGAATTTTTTTAAACAACAATTTCAATCTGTGATTGATTTGATTCAAATATACACTTTTCAATGAATTTTTAATAAGATATACCCTCCTGAATTATACGTGATATAGTAAAGTAATTTAATAATATTTAAGCTTCATTAAACGGTAACAATGTATACCCTAAAATCAAAATTCATCTAGTTGTAGACAAAAATATATGATACAGTATAGTAGAAGTGTAAGACTTATATAAAATCTACTGTGTCCCAACTAATTGAAGAGAAAAACTATTTTCTTTCCTTTCTATCTAATACCAGAAAGAAGAAGAATAAAAAGACCCTTGAGACTTGTGTCTTTCTACAACAGCAAAGCATTATATTCTCTAATTCTCACATGATTTTCTTCTAGGGGTTTTTGCCACCATGTTAAAAACTCATATTTATAAACTCCGGTTATATTTTATATATTGATATATAATATAAATATATAAATATTTATGTAATACACCAAACAAAAATGAATATATGACAATATAAATAAGATACACCCCGCTACGTATCATTCTCATCTTTCTTATCAATTTTCCACGCGTGATGACAGAGTTATTAGAAGTCAAACTTCTTACACATAAAACATGTTAGCTTGATAGTTTAATAAATAAGATCGCAATAAGATTTTGAAATAAGTAATAATTAATGTCCTAAATCATTGTTAAATAATAAAAATAATAACAAAATGAACATCAGATTGTACTATTTTATTTCATTAAATTTAAATGAAATGCCACGTTCACAATATTAGTTTCAGGTTTTTTTTTCCTTTTTCTTTTTTTTTTTAAAAAATAATTCTTAATTTATAATTTTAGTCAAAAGTAATATCTTAATTGTAACAACCCAAATTTGCTAATAAGGCTTAAGGGTCTTGATTAGCGTGCCTGGAGGGCATAATGGGAAGTATGTGTGAATTTAATGATTGAGATGCATGACTATGTGTATTATGATATGTGATAATTTTAGCCCGTTGAGGGCATAATTGTGATAATTATGTGATGTGATTTGTACCACGTGGGTGTGGTGATATCAATGCGATGCACGTGCCGAGACGGTCCTAGAGAGCTAGATAACTCAGAAGTCACAACGGGATTTTATACTCGGCTCGGGAGGAGCCTAGGGGTATTTTGGGGATTTTGTAATTTAGTTCTTGTGAGGTATTGGTAACCGGTGGTTTGGTAACTTGTGTCACTGTTAGTAACCATAGAGAGTAACAAGTTTGGTTAAAAGAAGTGGTAGAATTGTAAGGAAGTAGGAATGACAAAAAGGGCCTTGAGGTTTAGTTGGAATGGGAAATAGATGGAAGGGTAAAATGGTCATTAGGAAAGGATTAGGATTACTTCAGCTGAAGGAGAAGGGAATACGTACTACACTTGATCATATCTTGGTTTATGCTGAATTTGGAAGAAAGAGCTAGAAAGGAAGGGGAAATGAAGAAGGGGCTGAACTTGTGACCTAGGAGGAGATTCAAAGGAGTTTGAGGCAACCAAAATCAGATTTAAGCTAGAATTGCTCAAAGGTAAGAATTGTGTTCTGTTTAAAGTTGAATTTAAGTATGAATTTTCAGAGATTGAGTGGGAAAAACTTAAAGGGAATATGGCTGGTTTTACTTGGAAATTCGATTAGGATAATCAAGAGGAAAGAGGTTGGGAGCTGAAATTGGGAGGAGTTCAAGCTGAGTTTGATTGAGGTAAGAATCTTTAGCATGTTTAATTTTCGTAATTGGTGTGGCTTAAGACTTTTGAGACATGATTTATAGTTTTGGAATCCATGGTTTGAGTTTTAGGAAATTTGAAACTCAAGATAGGATCTTGAGTGTGTTTGTGTGATTAGGGTTGTTTGTGATGTTTATAGGTTGTTAAAGGGTTCATTTGGGGTTTTGAATTGATTTCTGGGCTTAGGTATTTGTTTGGAATGATTTAGGTTCGGGAAAAACGCAAGGAAAAGCCCAGATTTCTGGGTTCGCGAAGGAGCGCCGCGGCGCTGTTCTAGCGTGTCGCGGCTCAAGGCTGTTTCAGGGCAGGGGTGAGCTCTCTGACTTGCTGGGCGCCGCGGCGCTAGGCCATTTTCAGAATGTGATATTTTGCAATTTTGAGCCTTTGCTCCGGGGATTCGGGGGATGTCTTTGGTGCATTGTTTTAGGGATTTGGGGCATTCCGAGAGTGTGGGATTGGTTCCGGGAAGTAGATTTGGATTGGTTAGTGATAAAGGATGTTTCGTTTGTGTTGTGACTAGGTCTTTGGTGAGGCTCGGAATAGAGGACCATGCTCGTGGCTTTGGGGCATCGGAAGCTCGGGATACAGGTAAGAAAGCTGCACCTGAGTATGTGGTTAGGTTGGGACTAAGTGTTCCCTATGTTTGTATGCATTGTTATGTGAATGTGATTAACCATGTGGACACGATGGGACTAAGAGCTCCCTACATTTGTATATCATGTCGTGAGATGGTGTTATTATGCCATGGGACATGCGATTACCGGCCTAAGGGTGTCGGAATCAATATTTGCGCACTGGGGCGCGGCTTAGCCACTGGTAGCTGAGACAGCTTATTTATCACTGGGCTCGGTTAAGCTGGCCGGAGTCAGTGAGTATTACACTGGGGGCGGCCCTAATGAGCCGAAGACAATGTGTTAAATAGAGGGTGCGACTAAGGGCGCCAACCCTGAATGTTATTTGATGGATATGACAATCTATTGGTTATGAACGTGAATATTGTGTTATGAATATAGTTGGTTGACTGTCTGGATGACAAACTGTTATTACTTATTGGATAAATGTTATGAAATGTTGAATTCTTGGTTGAGCATTGTGAAATATTTGATAAGTGTTGCTGATCTTGCTATGTTATTATGCTTTCTTGCTGGGCCTTGGCTCACGGGTGCTACGTGGTGCAGGTAAAGGCAAGGGTAGACCGAATCAGCCATGAGTTGGAGAGCTCTGGGGGCGAGGTGTACATTGTCAGCTGCTCGGCCGCCACGGTCGAGAAATTGTACAGGAACGGAAACCTAAAATGTATATTTTGCCATTAGAGTGGCTTGAAATATTTGTAACTTTTGGAATTTGTTGTAACTAAGATGTCTAAATCCTGTTTTGAGTTTCCATGTATCAAACCGTCATTTGTAATGAAAATAGCCTGTTTGTGACCAAAATCTTTTATTCCTACTCTGATAATGGTATAGAGTTTACACTTTGTCTGAATGACTTGATTAGCAAGTCTTGCACTATTTTAAACACACAGAGTAACGGTCTTGGTTATCCAGGGCGTTACATTAATATTTTTTTTTATGAAACTAGTTTATTAAAACACATAACTATAACATCAAATTTAATATCTTAATCAATTTTTTTTTTTTAAATCTTAAAAGTATAGTTAAAACAAAAAAAAGGCGAAAAAAATCAAATTTTAATTAATAGAGAGTCTATAAATTAACATTATATTTTTTAAAACTTTTATTAGTAAATTAATTATTTAAAAAAATACTTTGCATAAACGATAATTTTTTAAAATATAAGTAGGTATCAAAATTAAGTATATTTAGATTTTAAAAAATATAGTTCGACCAAAAACAAACTCAAAGTACCGTTTCAGACTTAATTGAAAAGCTCATGGTTAATTTTAACCTTTTTTAAAATAAAAAAAAAACGTATAAAGACAAAAGTGATAGTTCACTTAAATTCAGGAGACCAAATTATTATATTCTTAAATAATAATTACACTTGTAAAGGAGCTATAAAACAAAATTATATTACATACTGCAATGCTTTAGCAATGATTATTTGGACACCCATTTTTTTAGTTTTTTTTTTTTTTTTTCTCTAGTAGTGGCTCACATATTTTCTAAATAATACTTATATTCCTGAAAAAAAGAAATAACACACTTTTGAAATTGGTAACATTTTAATGATAATCCACCCATTGCTAAACTCGTCATCATGCATGTTGTTACTTTCTTGGAATACCAACTTGATTTTGTAGACGAAAAGAAGAGTCAGTTGGCTGTCTTAAACGGTTGGACCCCATAATTTTAGTAAAGTGACCACTGACTTTACAAAGTCCAAGTAAACTCGGTAACTGTGAGATAGCTATATTTGTTAAGAATTATAATGTCACATCTCAAAATTACTATTCCTCCTTCTTTAAAAATGAAATTATATTTTATACCAGAATTTTAATAGCGTGTACAAAAATATAGTTTATTTAAAAAAAATTAATTTATGGCTTTTTTTAATAATTTTTATTTTTATGAATTTATTTTTCTATATTTTTGTATAAAAGTTGGTTCATGTCATACTTTTAATCTTAATCAAGTTTTATTAATTTGGAAGAGTATGTTTGTAATTTGATTATTATTTTTTTATCTTATTTTTTTTATATTATTTTATATTAAATTTTTCTTTGGTTGTTTTGCAATTTTTTTTCTAATATAAATTGTGTTTAAAATGATTTTTTATTTATTATAAACATTTTTTTTTTTTTTAGATTGTACGTTTCTTTTTCCAAATTATGGATGAGGTAACCAGTTACTTGATTGATCTTTGGTAGTTACGTAAAAAAAATCCTAGAACTAAGTTAAATAACATGTACCAAAATGGGTAACCAGTTATCCTGAGAGGAGTAACTTTCAGCCATAAGAGATGTAACCGGTTACCATATGAGGGATGACGGGTTACTCATATTAAATATGAAAATAAACATCAAATTTGAAGGAAAAAAAGGAAGAACACTTCATTAAAAGAAGAAGAAGAAGAAGTAACTATGATTTTAGTAACATAGGTAACCGGTTATCATAAAGAACCCAGAAATATACATACACATCAGAAGGTGAAGGTAACCAGTTACCCCAAAAAATATATACACAAAGAACATGAAGGTAACCCGTTATCCCCAGAAATATACACACAAAGAACGAGAAGGTAACCAGTTACCACAATTTGAAGATAGAAAAAAAATCAGATCCACCCCTTTCCCTTCTCTCCCATCTTCTTCATATAATTTTTTTTCTAGATTTAAATGTTCTCATCAGGGTAATTGATTACCCATTCAAGTTTACATATTTTTATTAGTTTTCTTTCCAAATTTCGGTATTCCTATAAGGGTTACAGTAAAAAGAAAATTCTGAAAAAATTGATTTGAATTTTTTTACATATAGTTGAAAAAACTATAAAAAAAAGTTACAACAATAAAAGATAATAAATAAAAAATAGTAAAATAATTATGTAATGTTAAAATATGTGTGAAAAAATGGGAAAAAAGAAAATAGAATGAGAAAATAATAAGTACAAAAAATGAAGAAAAAAGAAGGAAAAAAACTTAGGAAAGAAAACTAAAAAAATATGAAAAAAAAAAACAAAAGAAATGATGAAGGAAAAAAAAACAGATGAATGAATAAAAATGAAAAGAAGAAGAAGAAAAATAATGGAAAAAATAGAAAGAAAAAAAATATGAATGAAAAAATTGGTAGAAAAAAATGAAAAAATGGAAGAAGAAAAAAAGCTCATATGTATGAAAAAAGAAAATAAAAATGGAAGGAGGATATAATAAATACAAAAATGAAGAAAAAATAGAAGGAAAAAAATGAAAAAAAAAAAAACTGAAAAAATATGAACAAAAAAAACAAAATAATACAAATGAAAGAAAAAAAAATAGATAAATGAAGAAGAAGAATGAAAAAATGGAAAGAAAAAAGAAGATGAAAAAAAATGGTAGAAAAGGGAAAAAGTGGAAGAAAAAATAAATATGGAAAAAAAATAACTGAAAAAATGAAGGAAAAATAAAAAATTGAAAAAAATAAACTAAAATAACCTTCAAAATCAAAGAAAACATAACTATGATGAAAAAATGTGGCATTGTCATATTTTAGTTAGGTACTAATTGTGTTTTTCATACTTTAATTTTTTCTTTAATAAATTTTCTCATATAAATTAAGAAAAATATAATTCTCATATTTTTGCACATTGATGTTATAAAAATTATATTTTTGAAAAATTCCCTTGTAAAAATGCTTATTGGGCTTCAATAAAAAATTAATCTGAATACAAAAATGAGAAAAGAAGTTGTGTATTATTCTAAACCTAAAAAGACAATATATAGGCTAAAACAGAAGCTCAAAACCAAATCAGCCCAACAACCAACAAACCCAACAAACAACTAACAAACCAAACAAAAGACTAAACAATTACAGCTGGAAAATAACGGGTATTTCTATTACTCCACCTCAAGATGGGGCAAAGATATTGTGAAGACCCATCTTGGAGACAAAAGTGTGAAACTGAGTTGTTGGTAGAGCTTTAGTGAGAATGTCAGCAAGCTAGTTGTTGGTGGAGACATGTAAAGTTCTGGTGATGTCTTGATTGATTTTGTCGCGAACTAGATGGCAGTCTATCTCAATGTGTTTTGTTCGCTCATGAAAGATAGGATTGCAAGAGATATGAAGAACTGCTTGGCTATCACAGTAGAGAAGAACTGGTTTTGTTTGAGGAAAACCAAGTTCTTTGAGTAAGGAGAGAAGCCAAATAACTTCAATGATGACATTAGCCATAGATCTATACTCAGCTTCAGCGGAAGAGCTGGAAACAACTAACAAACCAAACAAAAGACTAAACAATTACAGCTGGAAAATAACGGGTATTTCTATTACTCCACCTCAAGATGGGGCAAAGATATTGTGAAGACCCATCTTGGAGACAAAAGTGTGAAACTGAGTTGTTGGTAGAGCTTTAGTGAGAATGTCAGCAAGCTAGTTGTTGGTGGAGACATGTAAAGTTCTGGTGATGTCTTGATTGATTTTGTCGCGAACTAGATGGTAGTCTATCTCAATGTGTTTTGTTCGCTCATGAAAGATAGGATTGCAAGAGATATGAAGAACTGCTTGGTTGTCACAGTAGAGAAGAACTGGTTTTGTTTGAGGAAAACCAAGTTCTTTGAGTAAGGAGAGAAGCCAAATAACTTCAATGGTGACATTAGCCATAGATCTATACTCAGCTTCAGCGGAAGAGCAAGAGATTGTGTGTTGTTTCTTTGACTTCCAAGAGATCAACGAGTTGTTGAAAAACACACAAAAACCTAAAATGGAGCGTCGAGTGTCTGGGCAAGCGGCCCAATCAATATCACAAAAAACTTTGGTGCAATGATCTAAGGGCCAATGAGTGGTGGTGATGGAGTCCTTGCTGGTTGGATAGAAGAGACCACGTTCGGGAGTGGATTTGATGTAGTGTAGCACTTTGAGGGTAGCTTGATAATGGGGTTGTCGTGGTGAACAAAAAAATTGGCTCAATCTATTGATGGCAAATGATAGATCGGGCTATGTGATGGTCAAGTAGATGAGGCGGCCAATGAGTCTTCTATAAGTTTTTGTGTCCTCAAGTAGCTCGCCGTCTTCAGCGGATAACTTGAGGTTGACATCCATTGGTGAAGATGTTGTTTTGCATCCAAGTGTGCCACTATCTTCAAGGATTTGGAGAGCATAACCTCACTGAGATAGGAAAAGGCCTTTGTTATTCCTAGCAATTTCAAGACCAATGAAGAATTTTAGTTCACCAACATCTTTTAATTGAAAACAAGACGATAAGTATAGAATAAGAGTTTTTATGGCATGTGTAGAATTTCTTACAATCATAACATCATCAACATAGATTAATAGAGCCAAAAAATTTGTATTGTCATGTTTAATGAACAATGAATAACCAGTATATGAATGCTGAAAACCATAGGCAAGTAAGAAAGTAGTGAGTTTAGTATTCCATTGTCTAGAGGCTTGCTTAAGGCCATATAGACTTTTGTTAAGTTTGCAAATTGGTTTTTGGAAATTAGTTTGCTCCCCCCTAAGTGTGTATCCTTGAGGTAGAGACATGTAAATCTCTTCATCAAGATCACCATTAAAAAAATATATTATTTACATCTATTTGGTGTAAATGCTGACCATAATGGGCAGCTGTAACGACCCAAATTTGCTAATAAGGCTTAAGGGCATTGATTAGTGTGCCGGGAGGACATAACTGGATTATATGTGATTTAATGACTAAAGCATATTATATGATTATTTGAATAACTATGATGCATGACTGTGTATTAGTATGCATGTAGGCCCTGATTAGGTTAGAAGGGCATAATCGTAATTTCGACCCGTTGGGGGCATAACTGTATATATTTGTGATAAATTGATGAGACCACATTATTATGTGTATATATTTGTAATCTGTTACTCGAGACGATCTTAGTGAGCAGTTTAGCGAAAAAGTCACGACGGGGATTTATACCCGGCTCGGGGTGAGCCTGGGGGTAATTCTGGGAATTTAGAGAATATATTGGGGTCTATTTTGATATTGAGGAATATAATTGGTGATTAGTTAGATGTCGGGAAGTAAGCGGTAAATATTAGAGACACTTGAGGAATTAGCGGGAATTGGGTGTAATGACCAAAATGCCCCTAGGTTGATTTAAAGGCTTAGGGATAAAGGGAGGGCAAAATGGTCATTTGGCTTATAAAGGATAAGTGTTATCAGGTTTTATGCCTTAGTGGAATATGTAGAAGGTCTTAGAACTTGAAGGAAGGAAAGAAAAGAAAGAAAAGACGGAAAAGGAAAGAAGGGAAAGACAGGGCAATTTTGAAGAACGGCTTTGAGTCTTCTCCATCAATTTCTTCTGGAGATTTGAGGCTAAAATCCAAAGGAGCTTAAGGCTGAGATTGTATGCTTGGGGTCTTGATCAGGTTAGGGAAACTAGCTGAGGTTGTTCATCAGTTGAGGTAAGACTTTGAGGTTAGTATTCAGTTCTTGGTATTGGTGTTGAAGTGGTTTTTTTAAGCAGAATTCTGTGGGTATCCTAGGGAGTTGAGGCTAAATCTTTGAGGAGGTGAAGGCTAAGCTAGTGAGGAGGATAACCTAAGTTGAGCTCATCCATCAAAGGTAAGAAACTTTAGTTTCAAGCTTTGTTATTTCTATGGTTTTGCTGGGATTTTAAGCTTTAGGTTCAGCCATGGTGGATTTTGTGTTTTGGGGTGCATGTGATTGAATTTCTTGTGGTTGGGACTTATGGGATGAGTTGAGGATGTTGGGAAGCTTGTTTTGAAGTTTGGTTGAGTTTTGAGAAGGTTTGGCTCGGGAAAATTCGAAGGAGAAAATGTTGTGCAGGGCTGTGTTGTGACTAGCGCTACAACACTAGTCACTGGGCACTGTAGCGCTAGGCCCTGAAGTTCGTGAGCCTTTTGGCTCTGTTTGTAGCGCTATTCCTTAGAGTGTTGTAGCGCTACCCTGTTTCCAGAAAAGGGTTTTTGGGTTATTTTCAAGGGTTTTTGCCCGGGGGTTCGGGGTTTGATTCCACCACCCCGTTTGGTGGAATTAGGGCTTCCCGAGGGCTCAGGATTGGTCCCAAGGATAGGTTTTGGATTTGAGGTTTGGTGATGATTCTGATCTATGGCTATGACTAGGTGTACGCTAGGGCTCAGGTGGGATCGTGCTTGAGGATCAAATTGAACAAAGCTAGCAAATTTAAAGGTAAGAAAACTGCACCCGGTTATGTGTTTGTGATGGGACTAAGAGCTCCCTATATCTGTATGATGTCATAGATGGTATTATGCCATGGGACATGTGATAAACGACCTAAGGGTGCCGTAAATTATACTTGCGCACAGGACGCGACTCGGCCACTAGTAGCTGAGGACAGCTTAACATTCACTGAGCTCGGTTTAAGCGGGCCGGAGTCAGTGGGATAAATAGAGGGTACGGCCTATGGGTGTTAACCCTAGTTATCATATGTGATTTGATTGCTGATATGAAATGATATACTTGGTATGTTGAATACTTGATTAATGTGAATGCTTAGACTGTTGAGTACATGCTTATGCGGTATGAGTTATCTGATTGTCTGTTGAATGATTATGCTTTGTTATTGTGTTTTCTTGCTGGGTCTTGGCTCACGGGTGCTACGTGGTGCAGGTAAAGGCAAAGGCAAAGGCAAGTTGGACCAATCATGAGATGGAGAGCTGCGGGGCTGAATGTACATAGTCAGCTGATCGGCCGCCACGGCCGAGGAGTGGAACAGGGCGAGGAATGCTTAAATGTTTGTTTTGCCTTAGAGTGGCTAATCACTGTACTTTTATCCTAAAATTTTGTAAACAGTCTTAAATTTATTACTTTTGGAATCCCATGTAAAAAGAAAATGTTTATTTATAAGAAGTGAAGCTTTTGAGATCAAAATCTTTTAACCCTAGTTCAACTATAGTTTCAGTAATACGTTTTGAGTTAAATGGCTTGATTAGCAAGTTTTGCACCTTTATAAATACACAATGTAACGGTCTTGGCTATCCAGGGCGTTACAGCAGCAATGGCTAACAAAAGATTAACAATGACCATTTTTTCAACAGGGGCAAAGATGTCAAAATAATCCACTCCTTCTTGTTGAGTATAGCCTTTAGCAACTAACCTAGCTTTATATCTTTCAACAATACCCTTGGAATTCCTTTTAAGTTTATAAATCCATTTACACCCTATCGGTTTATGTGTAGTGGGAAGGTCAACTATGGCCCAAGTGTTGTTATTGTAAGATGTGGGTTCACTTATAGACTAGCATTGCAAATAATTGTATGAAAAGAAGGATGCAATTTAGAAATAATCAAGGCAGTCAGATAAAGGATATTCAGTAGAAGATTTGCTAGATGCTAAACTATTATAACGGTGATATTGCTGTAAAAAAAGAGGGAGGTTTAGAAGATCTCCCTGTTCTAGTGATCACTTCATTGGTGTTGTCACTACAAGAAAAAACCGTATTCATAACACTTAAAAACTGCTAATCGGAAGTATTCATAACACTTCTCAAAACGCTAACATAGCCCCTGTTATTAAAAATCCCGTCTTTTCAATAACAGTTTTTTAATGTTATGTTCGATGTTATCTTAAAGTATTCAATAACACATTTTTTGTTGCTATCATATTAAAATAATAACGTTTAGTTAGAGTAATTGGTTATAAATTTGAAGTTTAATCTTAAACTTTTTGCATAACACTTTTCAACTGTTATAATTGATTATTTTGATGGCGTTTTTAGTTTGTTATATTATATAAATCATAACGTTTTGTTACACTTATAATATGTATCCAAAACAGCCATAAATGTCATATTAAAGGTCCAATAATAAAATTTTGTTATTTTAGTCTTGATAATAGATTTTTAATTGTGTTATGTAAGGATAATTATAAGTTTTTTTTTAAATGAAAAGGTTTTTATTATCGTATTTGGTTAAAAAATTATAAAAATTAATCACAAAATGTAATATTAAATAGATTGATAAACCATAAGTATTACATTAAACAAGAACTAATTCAAACCATAACTGTGGCTACTTCATGAGATCTTAGTTCTAACTTATGTTTAAAAGTATACATAATAAAGTTCCATAATCTTGAATATCTTTTACTTCAAAAATGAAAAACAAAAACATAGCAAGATACACAAAAAGTAAACGATGAAATTTGCTCCATCCTTCAATTCATCATCCATTGTGCACTTGTCTTTGTTGTGGGTTGATTTGCTTAGCTACATAAGAATCTAAATAATTAATGCTTAAACTTAAAGTTAATCGTAAACTAAAAGAGTACATAAAAAAAATTTAAGTACCTAATTATGACTTTATCAACTGGTCATGCAATTATACTACCTATAGCATCTTCTATAGTAGACATAACTCCTGAAGGCCTCCACAGAAATGCATCATTCTTTCTCACAAGACCTATCCCCACTTTCATAGCACTAGGCCCAATATATCAATAAAACAAATTCACCATCAGTAAGAAGTAAGTGATTTTATATTGAATAATATAAGTTCTAAATTTTATCATTTTCATGTAATTAGTATCATAATTACCGCAGGGGAAGGAACATGAGAATTTGATTGAACATTGTTTGATTGCTCCTCACTCTGAGCAGATGTATTCTATTTACAAGTAAGATAGAAAAACATGAATTCAACATCAAAATTAAAATAAGAAAATACAAAAGTAAAGACAAACCTAAAAATTAAATATGAATCTTAGTTATTATTATATGAAGAGAATAAACAATACTTTCAATCACTGATGTTACAAAAATATCCCAAAAAAATTAAAGAATGAACATAACCTTACCACTAATTCAGCCACATGAAAATTAAAAGAAGAAATTGCAATTCAACCTACACTAACTCAGCCACAATACTTTCAGTCACTATTTCTTATTTTGGAGTACCAACAAATGATTGTTTCTTTCTATTCCTAAAGTTCTATGAAAAATAATATATATATATAAATAACCATTAAACAGGTAAGCAGTCACAAATATTAAAAATAATATTTAGAGATAAATATGCTATAAAAAATTAGATCAATGAGTTTCCACTAAGAGATAAGCTTCAAAGAGGATAAAATGAAGAAAAAGATGAAGAAGAAGGTGAGGCCATCAAGAAATAAGCTATGAGTTTGCTGATATTAGAATAATTTCGAAGAAAGAGATGACAAAATATAATATTCTTTAATTTTTAAACTTAAAAATAATGAGACACTCAAAATTTTAAAAATAGACTCCAAAGAGAAGACAATAGAAATCGCAAAATACAACATTGAGAGTCACTAAGGATGGACAAGTCACTGTCATGGCAACCAAATAACAATCTCACTACACTTAATTCATAGTAATTACTCTTGAAAAGTTCCAAACACCTGCCTTTATATAATTTCCAATATCTTAATTGGAATTTATATTTGTAAAGACAACTCATGAACATGGATAGAAACTTTTTGATGCATAATTAAGTTGTCTAGATATATTTTCAATCATTTACAAGAATGTTTTTTTTATATACATACAAGTCATCAAAGGTTAACTTTTTAAGAAAAGTGATAAATATTATTTTTTAAAACAAAATGCCTTGTATTAATTTATAAAATATACAAGGATGTGGAAAAACCACAAATAACAACAACAAAAAATTACATATATAAATATTCTCATTTTTTAACTCTCATGCTAACTAAACTATAAAAAGAACAGCCAAGCCTATACATGGAAAAAAAAGTTCAAACAAAAAACCAAAAACAAGAGTTACAGAATACCCTTCCAATTTTGAAAGAGATCTAAGAAGAAGATGATAAATATGAAAGTTGATTTACATGATTAAGGAATTTACAACAAGGCAATCAATTTGAGAAATGAAAAAATAAAACTAGGAATTTCAAAATCTTAGTTACATGGTAGTTTTCATGTAAAGTTAAATGGCTAGTATACAGTAAGAATCATCAAATTAGTCCATCAATATAAATGAAAATTAATTAATCAAACTCCAAACAATTTCAAATAAAGTTTCCTTCCAATTTAAAATTTAATTGAGCCACTAAAATGAAAGTAGAATTACATTCATAATTTTTCTTATGTGTCTATGAAAGATTAAAAGAAAAATCAAAATAAATAAACATACAAGTGTATGCTTTTAACAATCTAATTAATCTACCAATAACCAAACACAAGTTAATTATAAGATAATAATAGATAATTCTACATAAAATCAGAAAACATTCCTCCCATATTATCAACCAACCATCTACCATTATCAATTCAAAATATTCAAACAACACACAAGTTTTCTTCCTTATCTCGCCGCAGCACACAAATTTCTCAGATCCTACCTCACTAAGACACACAAGTTCTCAACCTTCTGTTATCACCGCAACACACAATAATAATCTCAGGACCTACTTCACTATGAATGAATATCTAAGATATTCAAACTCTACTAACATTTGCATAGTATTATCACAAAAACAAAAGTAAGAGAAGATACCTCTTGCAAACAGTTGGAAATAAAGTTTCCTTCCAATTTAAAATTCAATGAAGCCACTAAAATGAAAGAAAAATTACATACCAATTAATAAACTATGAACATCAATAGGCAAATTAATTGAGATAATGTAAGAAAATGTGTTAAGAAAAAAAAAAATCAAACTCTAAATTTTTATATTATATTCTGTTGGAAATCAATCTAGATATATATTCTTAGTAAAAATAAAAACAAAGGAGCTAGCATCAAGCAAGTAGAAAAGCATGTAATTTTTTTACTGTAACATATAGTCAAGCAAGTAGAAAAGCATGTAATTTTGAAGAATGATGTTAGAAAATTACAGTATGTACCCAAAATCAGATCTAAGAGTCTACAAAATGAAATTATTCAATTAGATCTAAAACTCATAAAAAAGAAACAAAGAGAAGTGCCATATTCCAAAAAGGATTGAAAATGCATGTATATAACCAATCCATTATTCAAACTCAAAAACTACACTCTATAATGCATAAAACAAACTTGATAGTAACAGTGGATTGAAACATGTTTCATTTCAAATATTATGTTTATACATTTGCGTAATCAAACATAAGAATTAACATTGGTTTTTGACATATTTTAGTGAAGTTTTAATCATCAAACATTCTTTCTAATTTAAAATTCATAAAAATCATCAAACCCACTACTCACATTATATAATATAGATATACTCAACTATAGTACATCATCTATGACATTTTATACCCTTTTTCTTCTTCTATTAATGAATGACATTCTAGAGTATAGATAGAACAAATACATGGATGGCCTCTCTAAATATACATAATCTTACTGCATATATATATATATAATATTTATCTACATACACAATTAAAAATCAAGAAGCATAAATGTATGGTCTTAAGCATCTATATATAATGAACATATGAAGAACCAAACTAGAGATTCAACGAAGATGAAGAAAAAAAATAGGAAGATAGAGGAAAAATATGAATAAAGTGAGAAAGGAGATTTTAGAAAAACAAAACAAAATCAAATAAATTCTAGTTGCATACATAACTTTAGTACTCTAAACCCAATATGCTAATTCTTGAATTTGATTAATCTAATATGAAGCTCAAAGCAAGGATTATATGCCCAACATTATCAAACTAACCAAACATAAAATACATGTAACCAAGAACAAATTCAGATAAACATATTTTTAATTGAAAATATCTATATAAATATAAGGTTTTGCCTCCTCAAAAATCACACATGAAAAAGGTAAAAAGAAAACCCAAACATTAGGTGTTCAAAACTATGCAGAAAGCCTTACAAGACAAAAAAACAACAAATAACTTATGTCGATCTTCAATCTTGATGACAGTTCACAGGGACTACTAGAATCATCGATGAAGAACAACATTGTTTTAAGCTTGGAAATAAGAAAATTACGAAAGATGAATAATACTTTTGTTTTTCAATTTACAAAAAACCAAAAACAGTTTGTATTCCAGCTTACAAATAGCTATAAACAACGAATCAGTTTAATTGAGAAATATACTATTGAACAAACTAGTGCAAAAAATAGAAGCCTTTAAGTCCAAATGACAAGGAAATATCATATCATCTCTCACATCTAAATAATTTATTTGGAGCTAGTCTGGTACGAAAAAATCATTAAATCATCTTTCCAAAAAGGTCATGCCCTAGGAATAAAACAAAAATATTTCAAACTTAATAAAAGACAATGTTTTTTGTGGTAGTTCTAAAACACAAAATGAAAAAAGAAAGATAAAAACTTGGGGCCGAGAAGCTAAATATAATGATAATGGAAAAATAAAACAAACAATTCTTCTCACCAAATGATTTCTTTTTAAGATGCATTAGCAAGTAGGAAACAAAATTAAAACTTTAACATGTTAAAGCAAAAAAAGAATGACTTTTTTATGTGGAAATTTTTTCTTTCCCTCCTAATATCCAAGATTCAAACAAAGAGCTAGAGTGTTTGGGAAAATCAAGTCTGTGGCCAAAATTACTGTTTTAGCAATTTCATGGTTCCTTCACACGATCAACAATGTTTGGGCTACTGTTCGCTTTGACTATTGTATTATTGACCAGTTACTTTTACTTTTAGTTTATGCAGCTTATCAAGGTTGATAAAATTATCAAGGTATTTCATATCTCTGTATAGTCATTGAATTCAGAAGCTTATGTAGCATTGGTTAATATAAGTTATCATGATTCATGACTATAGGCTTGGGATCACGTTGTTGGCATGATATGTGTTCATGAAGCTAGTGGAAAGGTATCTCCCCTAACACCAATTCTACAACTTAAATTTGTGTATTTTTGTCAATTACAGTTATGATTTTCATATTTCTATGTGAGCTTCTTGGTGTGTTACACATTACAAAACCAAGTTGAATTGATTAAAATTTAGAATGGAAAGATATATATTAGACTTATAGATTCTTCCTAGCCCTTTGCCAAAATATTTTTAGGAAGCTAGACTGTTAGGTTTGGACTTTACTTGAGACCAGTGGCCATTAGAGGCCTAAAAGAAAGTACATGCTTGTTTTTAAAAAAAAAAAAAGCTTATGCACAGATTAAAATACTAATTAAAAATGGTCATAAGACTATTGATTAGTAGGCTAGGCATGCACAAGTGACATCCTATGGAAGTGGATAAAATTGTGAGGGATGATAAGTTGAATGTGGACATATATGTCATGAAAGATGTCATTACAACGAATCTGACCCCTTCCTTTGTAAGTAACACACTACAAGAAAAAATGCTTTTAATAACACCGAAAATGTGTTATCAAAACATACGATAACACTTTCTGATGTGTTAAGACCGACTATGTTATCGTAGGTCAGGGTACTTTACATAACACTTTATCAGTGTTATACAGATGTGTTATTGTATTGTCAACGATAACACAATTTCTGTGTTATTTTAATATATAGATAAATGTTGAATTATGTTATTTATAGTCGATTATATAACACTTTTTTTCTGTTATACTACACTTTAGTATAACACTTTTTTTGTGTTATACTATACTTTAGTATAACACATTATTTGTGTTATACTACACTTTAGTATAACACATGTGTTATATTAGCTTAGAGAAACATAATCTTTTTTTACTTACACAAAACTAGGAAAACAAATATGAAACTTGAAGCCAAATAAGGTAACATAAATAGATTTTTATTAATTACTCAAATGTAATTACAATATTTAGTCGACTAGTCTAGGCTTAAGAAATCATATTACAACATAATTTATGCCCAATTCAGATTCCTTTATCACCAAATACAAAACAAGAAATGTATACAAAAATTAGTGACATACATTCTTCCATTCTTTGCATAAATATCTCGATGGCTTTGCATTTTCTTTGAAAGTGTTATGCTTCAAAAACAGGTCAGTAAATGCCACCCTCAAGTTCTTAACCTCTATATCTAATTCACTTGGTGTCCTTTGCCTGCAAGATCCTAGAAAATGGAGTAGGATCCACCAAAAACTGAGATAAGTCTACAGATCAGTGCTTGAAGTATCATACAAAAATAAAACTGTAAAACCCACATAGCTCTTACCATTTTCTGAAAGTTTTTTCAAGACTACAGTATGTATTCCATCTTTTAGATACCACAAATTGTCAACAGCAGCAACTAAATTACTTGTAACTAAACTATACTAAATTTCTATGACTAGAATGATAGTAAATGTAAAAGCAAATATTACATCCTTATGTTAAATTCAAGACTCTAGTGATTGACCTTAAATTAAAGAGTCATAAAAGAGTTTCAAAGAAATAGAAGACCTTATTGAAAACCCAAATTTCACCACTAATGTTTCAAATGCTAATTAAATAGAAATTTACAAAGGAATAATGCTGCATAAATATCCAGTTTTGACATTAGACTCCAAATATCATAAAGTCAAATTTATATACGAGGATTAGTTAAAGCCAAAGCTTTACAACCTTAATTAACAATCAGAATACCTTCAAGACAGACTGCTTATTAGCTTTCCGAATGTGAATATTGGCAAGGAGAAGAATTAGATGTTCCCTCTGGTTGGCAACATTGCCTTCCTGGTTAGAAAACACATTATGAAAATTCAGAGAAGCATCAAAATATGAGCAATGCAGAAGAAAATAGCTAAAACAAGAAGTTACCTTTGTAAGTTTTATCAAACATTTAACAACCAGATCAGAGAACTTTTGATTTCTGACAGCAAATGTCTCATTTGATGCAGGTGAGGGCCACCTTGAAGGATCTAATGGATGTAAGAGATTGATGAGAACAAGGATGAAGTTCGATCTGCATTATCCTGTAAAGTTGAATAACAAATCAGAATAAAATAAGACATGCGAGTCAGGATAAGAATAAATGAAAAAAAGAAGAGGGAAGAAATGAAATGGCAAGTCTTAACCAGAATCTTTAGCATCAGAACATTCAAAGCTTTTAAAAGCTGGCTGCCATCATCCATATGTGGAACTCTCTCATCCAACAGCCATAGAAGGAGCTCAGTAATTAGACTATCAAGAGTGCTTTCCTTGACAGCATAAGTCAGTCTCTTGTTTTGAAATGTCTAAAAATCAATTAGAATTTTACACCAACTAGTTAGGTTTATAGTAAGGTATATAAAAAAATGGAAAAACAGAGTACAATGTTAGCATTATGACATTCAACAACAGCATAAACCAAACTTACCTGCATGAGGGTGTTGAGAACATATTTACAAGATCTAGATGATGCTTCTGTCAAGCTGAGTCTCTAATACCTTGGAAGTACTGGGCCAGAGACAGATCATGTAACCTCTCCACTTTGCTCTGCTACATCCAATCTACAATAAATCAAAATAAATAAAAGTCCAAAGTTAGTAGTCTAATAGGCTTGTATCAAAAGGACTCTCTAGATCCTGGTGACGATTTTTTTTAGATATAAAAATAAAGTAAATGTCCTCAAACAAGTTCAAAAATATTGGACGCAATGCAATGTAATGCAACAATTTGAAAACCAAATAAGTGCAGCCCAACAGCAGGAATGAAGAAGCACCAACGTGACCTCTATTTATGTCACAGCTAACTATAAAGAGACCTTTTAAACGCGTCAGCAATCAGCATGTTTTTTTATTTGATATGCACGAGTACCAAAAGAAACAAGATTGAGAAAGCTTTACAATGAGACAAACAATTCAAAGAAAAGACAGTTGAGAAAGAAACAGAAAACTACACAAAAAATTGACAGAAAATAAAATATTATACTTTATTAAAATGTTGATAATCATCATTAGAAATAATAAAAGTAACAGAGACACTACTAAAGATAAAAAAGACAAGCTAAAAAACATACCCAATTTCCCTCACAGAACGTCTCAAAGCAACTCTAGCTTCGCCAGGCTTCCCTTCCTTCCATTTTTCCATTTCTCGAACCTAAAAGATGCAATATCATTAGAAGGATGGAATGGATAATAGAAACAGATCATTTAATCCCAAAACAAATTTAAAAGTTTACCTTACTTTAAATTCTAAGCTCAAATATATACTAACCTTCCATTTAAACCTATCATCCAACATGCTTTTCTGAGCATCTGTTAGCTTCCCAACATACCTCCATATATCCTCACCTAATGGGGAAAAAAATGTCATTAACAGTTAACAATAAAATATTAAAATTACACAGATAAAATCTAATTGCATTCACTGTAAACAACAACTAATACAACGCAACTTACAAAATAAATTACAAACTAAGAAAACTTAGCCCCACAAAACAGACGGAAAGAAAATGGGATGTCTCAAAGGAACAATAAATAAAAATTCAAAATCTTAAATAAGTTAGAAAATACTTTAAAATCTTGAAATCATGACATACCAAGAATCTTATATCCAGTGACAAGAGTATTCAAAGCAGCTTTTCTAATTTCACCATCTCTTTCTGCTGTCAAGCTTGCAACAATTTGCAAGGATTTTAACTACCCACTAATCTGTCAAGAGAATAGATGTTAGCGTCCTCTATTTCTACCCAGTTCGTCCAAAACAGGGTAAGCTTCTCTCTCGAGGTCCGCCACACTGGAATCCAATTTTCCTTCTGAGAGCTCCATACTGAAACAAAACAAACAAGACACTAAAGAGCCATTAAGCTCTTACCTTCATATAAAGCATAATCAAGGAGACACTAAAGTCTGATCTATGAATGAAAAATGTTGTTGCACCATAAAACTGGAAACAACAAGAAACAAAAAAGAAAAAAAACAAGCTCAGTAATTCCAGAAAAGAAAAGATTAAAACACATCATAACAATTAAAAGATGACTTTTAAGATAGCTTTTTCAAACCCCAAAGGAAGTAGGGAAAGAGAGGGGGGCAGGTTAGTTTACAATAAGGAAATCAAGAGAAAAAAGGTATGTGCAGAAATAAATTAAGTAAGAAAATTGGAATGCATCATAGCATAAATAGAAATGTGTCACTAGGAAGGTAAGGACTAAGAATTATCTAATAGCTTTACAGTAAAAGAACCAAACAAGAATATCATAAACAAGGTCTCAAAGCATTTCAAGCGACCAGCTATCCTAAAACTTCATGTCATAGGAAACTAGACAGTGAGATAAATTATGCTTAAGAATTAATACATGTTCCCATTATGTTGTGGAAGTTGAGTGTATGCATGGCATACTTTTTGCTAAAATGATATAGTCCCATCATTTTTTATGACTTTGCAGTCAAAAATAAGAAGTTGAATTCAACTGGGGGGTCAGAAACTCTGAACTTGGTAGAAACTCAAGCAATACCAGGATATTCAATACTGATTAAACACCAAAACACCAAATATACTGATTACATATATAAGATCATCAAATATATTTCAAACACCAAATCAAAATATATATTACTAATTAAAAATAAGCAAAAAAACCAAAAACTTGGAACGACTAAGAAAATATAAGAACAACAGATTTGCAAATAAAAGAAAAACTATGGTAAAACTTCCAACTTTCTCTAAATCCAGAACAAGAAATCACAAATATATACAGCTATTCGACAATTATATTATAAAGAAGGAAAAGGAATATGGGAAAGAGACTAAAATAGAGAGAATGAGAGTGAAATGCAAAAACAAAATAGAGATGGAAAAAGAGACTTCCTGGACCCTTCTTCACTAAAAAAAGCAATTAACTTTTCAGCTTCATTACCTACTAATTTGGTATGCATAATCAACCCAAGAAAGTCACGTCACATAAACCACGCAAAAAAAATCCCAATTCCCAGATTAGATATCAGATTATATACTCCCATTCAATCCAACGTGCATAAATGAATTATGAAACAAAAACAAACCCAGCTCAAAACAAACCCAGATCAAAGCAAATCCACCAAAACAGAAAAAGCAATCTACTTTACCAATTATGATAGAATGGAAAAATAGTGGAAACTCTACACACACAGATACATATAGATTTAAAGATTCAAAGATGTTCAGTAGACAATCAAGAGACTACGAGTGTAGTACCTGGTGATAAGGCCCAAAGCTACTCTCTTCCACTTCTAAAACTACACCAGAGCTTTATATATGATAATTTAATCTTCCTCTGCCAAAAAAAGTAAATGAACAGATTAATTTATATAATAGTAGTCAAAACAAAGAAGAGTTATATATATAATATATCTATAGAACTCAGAAAAACAGAGAGATTAAACTCATGCCTAAATAAAGCTTATAAGTGTATATATATATTAGAATATTATTAATTATAAATCCACTTTTTTTTGTCATTCTATTAGGCATTTTTTCAAACATCTTGAGTGCATAAGAAATAAAAAACTGAGCAAAATATGTAAATGAAACCAAATGAATCTTCTCACTTTTCTTAATTAGCAAAATAATACAAGCAACTCAGTCCAATCTAAGCCTGTGAAGGAGAAGTGAGAAGAGTAAATAATTATCTATAGAACTAGAAATTGAGAGAGAAATAATAGTACCTGCATGTATGTATTGGGGCCTAGGTTCTCAAAGCTCCCTTAGAATCCAATAAACAATATATTAAATAATAGAAAACGTTCAGAAGACAATAAGAAATATGAACCCCAACACAATATTAGTTTCTTATCTTCAATTGATATTACATATTACATTTCTGTTAGTCTATGAACAAACAAAATATAGAACCATTAGCTTCTATTTATTACTTTTATGCATATGGATAAGAGGAATCTAATTAACAATGCAAAGATTAACTTTACTCGAATTGAACTACACATTTACAATGGACAATGTCAAACTTTTTTTTCCCATGGCGATCGGAAAAGGAGAATTTCTTTAAGACCCACAAATCATATTGACAGAAAATTTCAGTTAGCTTTTAAAGTATTTGATATTTCAAATTTCATTATCCTCAAAATAACAAACTATAGAATGTTTTTTTAGCCCAGAAAATAATCTTAATAGAGAATTTTTTTTCTAAATGAAAATTAACGTTCTTAATCAGTGTGAATAATTCATATATTTTAGTTTGGTTTAGAAAACTCATTAAAAAATTAAAAAAAAAAGACATTGGTTAGAGTGTCTTTGACTGTTTGACAGTCCAAAACCACAATGGCACTTACAAGACCTGATGAAAAAGACACCAGTAGTACTGTTTTGTTTCAAATAAAAATAATGTTGCATAAAAGATGCTTACCAATCGATTAAGCTGGTGCTCATTCAAAGTACCACCATGTTCTGCATGGCTCTCAATTCTACACGTGGTAAAATATAGTTAATAAGAATACATAGCGCATAGGAATATTAACTATTTGTCAGTTATGTCAGAAAACTTAAAAAATTAGGCATACCCTTTAGAAAACCACTCATTAAACTGTTCGTGACTATCAAATAAGGTTGGCATAATGAAATGTAGTAAGGCCCACAACTCTGCCATATTATTTTGGATTGGAGTGCCAATAAGCAGAAGCTTATTTCGGGAATTAAAACTAAGCAGTGTCTTCCATCTTATACTGTCCAATCACAAGCAAGACAACAAAAAAGTATGAGTACAGAGAATTAAAAATAGAAAACAACCATCCATAAAGTAAAGGGATTCAGGAAGATAGATATACTATATAGCTTTTAAACCAAATAAAGATAAGAAACAAGCACCTCAGCAACATGACCACTAACGTACAGTTCACAGGAATAACTTCTTTAATTAAACCTTCTTCCAAATCAATAAAATGTCTATTGTTAATCTTTAACCAAGCACATCAATTTACAATAAAATCAAGCTTAAGACTATCAGATAAGGAGAAAACAATCGGCACCATTGAAATAAAAAATTTCCTTTTTTCTAAAAGCTGCGCATCTATCTTGCTTGGCTGCAATTATGACGATTAAATGTTAGCACAAACTACAAAGTACACTGACACAAATGATTTGAATCAAACCTGTTTGAACTTTTAATTGCTTAGGCTTCATCCAACACCATATATTGCCATTTCACCCGCCGAAAGTACTTCTCATCAGAAACAAGTAGCTGATAGATAGTGATAAGAATGTGAAACCCAGCATCCCTAGAAGAGAAGGAAAAAGTAATTACATTGAAAAATATCTCAGCCCCTGACTAGAAATTAAAATGCAAATAGGACACAAGAAGACAAATGAAAGCCAAAATGCTTCTTTTACCAAATCACCAATGATCTTAGAAAATACAACAGAACTAAAGATGCTTACCTATGGTATAGTGTCTTCGGGTTGATTTTTTTCCTCAGAACTGTACGGTCCTGAAGCCCACCCCAATATGGAAGAGTTTTCAAGTCAGGGCAAAAGCGGGTAATTTCATCTGCCCAGTTGTTCAATACAGATGCAGGAGCGACAACAAGAAAAGGTCCCCATATATTTTTATCCTGAATTAAAAATAGAAATTTAAAAAATTAAAGTTAGAATCCCAAGTTACACCAAAGAAAAGCCAGACACCAAGCTAAGTAATTACTTCCGCTAGATGAGCCAAAAATGCCATAGCCTGAATGGTTTTTTCGAGGCCCATCTCATCAGCAAGAATTCCATTCAAACCCTACAAATGACAAAACTTCCCAAATAAACAGTCGGAAAAAGAAGAAAAATAAAAAACAGAAAGGAGAAATTATATGTATAATTTAAATATGTGTTGCATTTATCAACCTGCTCATAACAATTGACCAGCCACTGAAGACCTTTCAGCTGATATTCTTTAAGGGTGCTTCTAAACAACAGTGGTGTTTGAACAGTTGATGTCACTGGCATGGTAGAACTGCAAAATTAGAAATAGAAATTATATCAAATTGAGAAAAACACTTTACCCCACTAATCTGTTCTAAACAAGAATAGAAATCTAAGAAAAACAGATCAAAACAAAACTTACGGATGGAGTAGATCTATGTTATTAGCTCCTGCAACCTCCTGTGGAGCCTCAGGTTCACTAGTTTGCCGCAGCTTCATACATTCATTATCAAATGCACTTGTCAGTTTTTTCTGCTTAGAAACTGCATCTTGCGCAGCTTTCAAGCCCTAAATCAACTTTTTCCAACCATATTTGTAATGAAGTGAGACCGGAAAAAAAAACACAATAAATTATGAGCACAACAGAGTGATCGGAGCATAAAAATACCCCATAAATACAAAAATGGATATTAAAAAAAAAAGCTTACTGTAATTGAGAGAGGGACACAAATTGGAGAAACCCTGAGTGAGAGAAAGAGAAAGGCAGTCAAGAAACCTTGGGCAACGAAGAATGACCGAACTGAAGTCTGATGGAGCTAGCTGGTCTCCGATGTCGTTGTTCACCTCTGGTGTCGTGTGAGGGCTTGGGCCTGTCGAAGGCCTCTGAAGATCCCTAGCCAGCGCGTGTAGGGGAAGGTCGGGCTCCATAATCGAACACTCCATTTTCGAAACATGAGAATCTCAGGCAACCTAAGAAGAAGAAGAAGAAGAAGATGTACTTGTAACTAAACCAGAAATGAAGAAACCCTAGAGACCGAGTCGAATCGGTCTTCAAGCTCAGACGAAGAAAGCGGTATCTCTTTCAAAACGAGCTCATTTCCTTTCCTTTCTTTAATGAAAAAAAGAAAAAAAGGGAACGAAATGAGAAAGAAGATGTTTTGAAAAGGGAAATATTGAATTGAGAAAAAAAAAGGCTCGGTATTCTAATTCTATTACAGAAGAGTGAAGGAGAGAGGTAAGAGATCCGAGAGAGAGGAGAGAGAATGATTGAAGGAAAAGAATTGGGTCTCACGGTCTCCTAAATGAAAAAAAAAATGCAAAGTGGCGGGATGGTGAATTATTACCGCCTTTTTTCATAAAGTGGCCCAACATAGTACTCTATTATAATACTTTTTTATTAGTATTATATTCATGTGTTATGGAAATGGGTATTTGGTGTAGTGACACCTCCATATGAATATATAATAAAAATGACTCAAAGAAGTAATACAAAGGTAGGACAATGGTGATGAATGAGAGAGAAAGTACAAGTGTTGGGGCATTGTAACTAAATAATGGGGAAGTTTTGGATTTATTTTGAAGCGGTGGATTACCAATCACTGCTCTTAATCCCCTCTATTATGAGAATAACGTATGGGGCAGGGGAATAAAAACTACTGCTCAAACAAAAAGTTTCCACATATTGTAGTAAAAAGAATCATCTAGTTGTTTTTTATGCCCTGTTTTCTTAATTTGTTTTCTATTTCTATTGTTGCTCTTTGCAACTACTTAGAAAATAATTCCCTTATATTGCTCTCTAAACAACTTCAGAATAAAGGAAAAGCTAGAAGGAATCAAACAACTCAAGAAAATAAAAGGTCAAGCAAGAAACTAGAATACATGAAGCCATATATTATAACAACTCAATGACTAAGAAACAAGATAAAAAAAAACTCAAAAAATGTAAGAAAAAATATACCAATTCAGATAAATAAACAAGAGATAACCACTATAAATTCCAGCTACCTGAGTTAGCAAATAGACATATATACACATAGAGGCAAATACAACATACTTCTACTAATTTTTTAAAACAAGCATCATCATCTGATTTATAATGGAAAATTTCAAAGACAGATATATATTCACACATGCATACAGAGACATATACATACTCACAGACAAAGATATTGACACACATAACTGACATACTTCATCAACTGGCATATAAAACAAAGAGAACAAGCATTTAATTAAACTTTAAAGCATGAGTTTTAAACAATTTCATGAACAAATTAGATATATGTCAAAATTCATAAACTAATTTGTAGACATATCAGAGAAATCATGTAATCCACAATAAATTTTTAAGCATGATTCTTAAATAAAACATATGAGATGATTGAGAAAAAGAAACCCTTTCCCACGCCACCTCACATGAACCCAATGGCCCAGAAAAATGGCACGACAGATGGCCCCAATACAAGACAGCACATGCGAACACAGACTCCTCACCCACGGAGAGCAGGAACCCAAGGGCTGCAAATTGGAGGGCGGAGGGCTTTGAGTGAGTAAGCGAAGTGGAAAATCAGATAGCAGAGTGATGAAAGGCGCAATGATGTTTTTAAGCCTTCACCATCTGAACCAAGCCCATGGAAGCTAGAGCACAGATTCAGCCAAGACCATGACGGAGAAGGAGAAAAATAAAGGGAAAAAGAGGAAAAGCCAAGATTCGGGAAATAAGAGAAAGAAAGAGGTAATCTGAAAGAAAGATTCGGGAAATATGGAGAAGTAATATGAAAATAGTACGCGCCTACTATTTCATTTTGGCGCCTAATAATTTCACTAAAATTAGTATGTCCGTGTCTTTTTTTATTTACACCAAATAATAACGCTTTTGAAATTTTGTAATATTTGGTGAAAATTCTTGTAGTGTGTTGTCAATGCTGAAATGGTTTTGTTGCCTTTGTGAAGTGTCTGTTTCTAGTGGAGAAGGATCATGGGCAACAACTCCATTTGGTACATTCATGGACAACGGAGAAGTAATGTTAGAAAATAAAGAATTGATGTTATCAATAGATCTATTATTGAGAAAAGGGAAAAAAATTCTCATAAAATACAACATCTCTAGATATGAATATTTTATTAGTGGTTAGGTCCATAACTTTGTAGGCTTTCATACCTTGGGGATACCCTAGGAAGAGACAAGGAATGACTCTTGGAGAGAACTTGTTTCTTGAGCTCGACAAAGTGGAAGCAAAACATAAGCAACCAAAGCATTTTAAATTATCATAAGTATGAGTTTTAGAATGTAATACCTCATATGGCATAATGTTTTTGAAAGGCTTGGAAGTCGATTGATCAAGTGGGTGGCTGTAAGAACAGCGTCACCCCAATATACTAAAGAAACGTCTGATTGAAACATTAAAGCTCTTGCAACATTGAGTAAATGTTGGTGTTTTCGTTCAACCACCGAATTTTGCTCAGGACAATCAACACAAGATAAGTAGTGAATAGTCTCTTGTGATTTTATAAAATTATCGAAAGCTAATTCCTTGGCATTATCAGATCTAACCTTTTTTATTTTAGTGTCAAATTGTGTGTGAATCATTGAGAAAAAATGTGATATACTTGTGGAAACATCAGATTTCATTTTTAATAAAAAATCCAAGTATAACGAGAGTAGTCATCTACAATAGTCAATAAATATCGATATCCTTCTCTAGTCTCATGCATAAAAGGTCTCCATATATCAATATGTATTAGATCAAAAATAGAATTGGAAATATGGATATTTGAGGGAAAAGACAATTTTCTTTGTTTTGCTAAATGACAAATATTACAAGGAATGACTTGTTTATTTAAAGCTGAAAATGAAAGTAAAAAATATGCATTAATAGAAACATGTAAAGAAGGGTGTCCAAGTCGTAAATGTCATATGTCAGTAGAGATAGATGCAATCCTAGGCACATCCATGATATATAAATTCCCAATACATTTAGCCGTCCCAGTCAGAGTATATATGGCAATGCTTGTCCTGGATAATGCAATCATTTAGTGTAAAAATTACATTATAGGTATACTTTTTTACATAAAGCACTAACATATATGAGATTTATGGTGAATGTAGGGACAAATAAGACATTGTACAAAGTGAGTTTTTACGATAGTTTGACAGTGCCAATTTTGGGAACATGAGCAGTCATGGCATTAGGCATGGACACAAAATTAGGGAAAACAATGTCATCAAAATCAGTAAACAAAAATTTATCTTTGCAAATGTGATGACTAGCACTTGTATCAATCAACCAATAGGAGTTAGAAGTTATACCAGTCACTTGTGAAGCGGATGCCTCAGAATGGCGAGATTGCATTTGAGTTGCAAGATATATGAGTAGTTGTTGGCACTGTTCAAGTGTGAAGCTTAACGAGGATCGCTCATTTGAGACAACAACAAATATTCCTTGTTTCGGTTGAGACTTGGATGGAAAATCAGGTTTGTTGGCATTCCAAGAAGCATTCGGATCACGAGGCTTGAGCTTTGATAACTCTACAAAATAGAGTTATTTTACCACTTTTTATGTGCTAATTGTTGCTTAATTCTTGAGTTTTTAATTGATTTATTAAGTTTTTAAGTAATTTTGAATTTATTAGGCTTATTTTAATTTTATAGATTTTTGTGTGTTTTTATAGTTATTTTGTTGTAAAATGTTGTAGTTAATTATTTGAATTATTATTGTTAAGTTAGTGGTAAAAAAATGTTGTATTATTGAGCTTAAATGTTAAATATAAATTAAGTTATAATTAATATTTTCAAAAGAATTAATTGATTTATTTTATAGTTGAAAATATTTTATTATGATTTAGTTTATGTTTATTTTGTAAGGAAGTTATTTTAATTTTGGGCTTTGAAAAGTAAGGAAAAGAATGAAGAAAAGTGGCATTTTTGAGAAAAAATAAATGAAAAGCTTGCATTTTTTAAGAATCAGCCCATGCCCAACCTTGGGCCCGCTCCAGCAAGGCCCACCAACCCAAGCACACTCCCACCAACTCTCCAATAGCCTCCCTGCCCATCATGCAGCAGCCAACTTCAGCAGCATACCCCAAGCACTCCACCAGCTGCTCCCAGCCGTTTGTCTCCACCAAAGCTCCACTGCCGAAGCCCACCTGCCCAGGCCTACGCCTGCCTTCAGCCTCCCACACAGACCCAACAGCCACAAAGCCAATTTTTTAGCCCAATAAATACACTTTTGTACCCTTGTCCCCTTGTCCAAAAATACCACATTTTTATCCCACTTTCTACACATTTTATCCCAAAATATCATTATTACACCCTATAATTTACCCCTATTTTCCATATTATAATTAATTAAATTAATTTAATCAATTTAATTAATTTAAATTGATTATTTTAATACCTCATTTTGGCTATAAATATGGAGTTTTGAAGACCATTTAGGGTGTCCATTTTAGGAGAGGTTACCACACTACACAAAATTTTACACATTTCAAAACCTCTCCATTCTCTTCATCTTCTTCTTCTTTTTGGTTATTTTCTATGTATTTTTAGATGAACAATTTGGGGGTTCATCCTCCAAATTTTCCTATTTATGTTTGTAATCTTTAGTTTGTATTTGCTATTCTAGTTATGTGTTTCTAATCTTTTTAAGATTATTAAGGTGATGATGAAACAATATGTAACTAGATAGTGTTTATTTTGTATATTGATTTCCCATTTTGTGCAACAAAGTTTATGGATTTTTCTTGTTCAAATATCTTCTTTCATCTTAAATATCATGTATTTTGGATTGTTAGCACATATTTACACTTTGTTCTTCATTAGTGCTAAAACATAATATTCTTTGTGTAAGATGTGTCATTAAATTGTACACATCCATGCTTAGAACAAAAATATTATGTTTTGCCTTATAAATAATGTTCATTGATTTATTTGTTATTTCATTAGATTGACTTACACTAAATGCTTTGAAATTATAATTTTGAAAAGTGAAGAAAAATCTTGTCTTTTTAAGAAGTAATTTGTGCTTAAAATTATAAATCTATTTGGAAAATGATAGTTTGATATATTTTAACTATCACTAAAACTTGGGAATCAATATACTTTTAAATATTATTGAACTTATATTTTGTGGATTCTATTATCTTAATAATCTTTATTTTACCATCTTGTTTACAATTATTAATTTAGTAATTTATATTGTCTTTAATTTCTATATTATTGTCTTTTATTTTATTTTTATTATACAAAAATCCCATCAATCTTTGGAACTAGGTTAGAATTTATTAATTTTGGTTTAAAATAGTTTTCTTTTCAATTTTAGACAACTCATTTGGGTTCGACCTCGTGCTTACACGAACACTATTCTATAAATACGATTCGTGCGCTTGCAAGTATAAATATTTAAAACATACCCGTTCTAGGTCTATCAAGCTTCCAACTAGGGGGAAAACCTTGGAGCTTGTAGTAACGATCACGGGTATGGTTTTGGAGACCACAATGAGGATTTCTTCCCAAAAGTTCTATTTGTGTGAATAGGGGCAGCAATGGGCAACTGAAGATTAGATAGGGGTCTTTGTTTATCCTCTTGGATAATGAGAGAAAAAACTTTGTTAATGGGAGGAAGGGGTTCCGTCATCAAAATATTGGAGCGGATTTGGGCATATGATTCATTTAAACCCATGAGAAAATACAAGACATAATCTTGGACTTGGTAAGAGGAATAGGCTCCATCAGTAAGTGGCCTAAACATATTCAGTTCATCACAGAGAGTTTACAAATTGGTAAAATATGTGGTAATATCACGATCACCTTGCTTGATGCTGGATATGGATTGTTTCAGTTGGTAAATCTGAGGGCCATTGCTCTGGTAGTATCGATCATGGAGGTCTTGCCACATTGCGGAAGCTCGGTAACAGTATAAAATGCTTGCGGCTATTGGAGGTGAGATAGAATTGATGATCCATCCCATAACCATTGAGTTGCAGCAATTCCAAGAGTTGTAGTTGGGGTCATTGATGGGTGGAGTGAGAATCATATCAAGAACAAAACCCATCTTATTCTTGGCCACAAGAGAAACGGTGATGGATCTAACCCAAGAACTGTAGTTGTAGCTGCCTTTGAGAATGCTAGAGACCAAAATCTCACCTAGTTGATCTGCTTGTGAAAGAGAATATGGATTCTCATAAATCAATGGAATGTTCATGGATGGAGCCGTAGGTGGTTGAGCTGTGGGTGTTGGAACCATGGGTGGCGGAGGCAGATAGGTCTTACAATAGAAGAATCGGTGAAGAAAGAAGAGGAAAAATAAAAACGTAAGGTATCCTTTGATTTCTCTGATACCTTATTGGACCCTTGGGTCAAAGAAAGTAACTTTGTAAAAAAAGTCGCTTGGGCTTCAATCAAAAATTTATCTGAATAAAAAAATGAGAAAATAAGTTGTGTATTATTATAAACCTAATGGGACAATATATAGGCTAAAACAGAAGTCCAAAACCAAATCGGCCCAACAACTATCAAACCCAACAAACAACTAACAAACCCAACAAAAGACTAAAAGTACAGCTGGAAAATAAAGGGTATTTGATAACTCTACAAAATAGAGTTATTTTACCACATTTTATATGCTAATTGTTGCTTAGCTCTTGAGTTTTTAATTAATTTGTTAAGTAATTTTGAATTTATTGAGTTTATTTTGATTTTATATATTTTTGTGAGTTTTTATAGTTATTTTGTTGTAAAATGTTGTAGTTAATTATTTGAATTATTGTTGTTTAATTTGAGGTCAAAAATGATTTTATTGAAATTAAATGTTATGTAAATTAAATTTTAATTAATATTTTCATGGAAGTTATATGATATATTTTATTAGAGAAAATAATTAATTTTAATTTAGTTTATGATTATTTTGTAGGAAACAATGTGCATTTTGGTACTTTGAAAAGAAGAGAAAAGAAAAGAATTAAAGTTGAAAAAAAGAAGTGGGAAAATGACATTTCTGAAACTCCTTCAGCTGGCCCTTAGCCCAGGCTCGACGCCTCCTTGCTCACGCCACTCAGCCCAGCCGAAGCCTTCAGCTCCCATGGGCCCGCCTGGCCCACGCAGCCCATCAGCCTCCTTCTCCACCTGGGCCCGCGCCTCCCTGCACCACTCGGCCCAGCTGCTGCAGCAGCCACCTGCCACAGCCCCCTCTTAAGCCCATCAAATGCACATTGTCCCCTTGTCCCTTAAATGTCATTTTTTTTACCCAAACGTTTATACACATTTTACCCCAAAATCATCATTACACTTAAAATTTACCCCTAATTACCTTATTATTCTATTTAGAAATTAATTTAATCAATTTAATTAAATTAAATTGATTATTTTAACATTTTATTTTGGCTATAAATAAGGGATTTGATGACCATTTAGAGGAGGAGGTTTACACTACAAAATTTCTACACTTTTAAGACCACTTCATTCTCTTCATCTTTTTCTTTCTTTTTTTGTTATTTTTTCTATGAGTTTTTGTTATATTATTTTATAATATAATGTAATATTATATTGTTTTATAATATAATGTTTTAGATTAAATAAATGTGACATAGAGTGTCACATATTGTAACATATAATAGAGAGTTACATTATTTGGATATATGTGAAAAATCCAAACATGTAACATATTTGGTGTTACAAATTCATCACAAATTTGTAACTCCCAAATATTACCCAATAATGTGTATATTATATGTTACACATTTGAGATTGGATTTCATAAAGCCATATGAGAAATGGCTGATAGAGATGTGGTTTTAACTCCCATATTGTGTATGGAAGTTACAAAATCAAAGTGGGAATAAATTGGAACGTTTTGGAAAAAAACTCAAAAAATTGGTTGCTAAAACTGACCAAGGGCCGCGGCGCTTGAAACTAGCGTCGCGGCGCTAGTGGCTGACAGATTCATACTAAGTCGGTTTTTATCCAATTTTGAACGTTTCCAACAGCCAAGTAACTCCCAAATCTCTATTTTAATTCCATAAAACACCCAATTTATCATTGGTAACAGCCATGGGGGTTGGTGGAATTTGAAATTCAAAGGGTGTCTCTAAACTCTATAAATAGGAGCCTAATGCTCACTTGTAAGACACACCATTTCTATCCACTAGAGCACTTGGCTAGAAACACCTTGAGGCTTGATTATTCCAGAAAGCATTTCCAAAATCTGTGAGAGATCCCTTAGTGCTTGAGTTAGGGGGAAATAAGCTTTTGGACAAAGGTTTCAAACCTTGTTCAAGTTGGTGATCCCCAATACTCTTCACTTTGGTTGTGTGAGTGAGAGTTCTTTGTTCATTGTTCTTATTCTTGTTCTTTTATTATATTGCTTTTCTTTTCTTCTATTATTCACTCTTTTACATGTATCTTTTGTTTTAGAGTTGTAATCTCATCTATATCTTTTCATTATACTACTTCTAGTTTATTTGTATATTTTGTCTTAGAGTTGTATTTTCTATTTCTATCATCTTCTACCTCTTTCTCTATATTTACATGTACCTTTTGTCATAGAGTTGTAAAACTTTTAATCAATCAATATTTATTTGTAATATATTGTCTAGAGTTGTAATATTATCTTACCATTTCCATTGAGGCAATATTATTTTTCCTAACAGTTTTTAGAGGAAAAATTTGGGGATTCCTCTTCCAAATTTTCCTATTTATGTTTGTAATTTTTTGTTTGTATTTTCTATTCTAGTTATGAGTTTCTAATCTTTTTAAGATTATTAAGGTAATGATGAAACAATATGTAACTAGATAGTATTTATGTTGTATGTTGATTTTCCCTTTTGTGCAATAAAGTTTATGGATTTTTTCTTCAAATATTTTATTTCATCTTAAATATCTTGTATTTTTTATTGTTAGAACATATTTACACTTTGTTCTTCATTTGTGCAAAATCATAATATTCTTTTATTAATGTGTGCCATTAAATTGTGCACATCAAATGCTTAGAACAAAAATATTATGTTTTGCCTTATAAATAATATTCATTGATTTATTTGTTATTTCATTAGATTGATTTACATTAAATACTTTGAAATTATAATTTTAAAAGTGAAGATAAATCATACAATTCTATAATAATTTGTGCTTAAAAAGAATATCTAAATTGAATAGGTGATAGTTTGATTAATTTCTACTATTAAAACTTGGGAATCAATATACTTATAGATATTATTAAACTTATATTTTGTGGATTATATTATCTTAATAATCTTTCTCTTACAACTTGTTTACAATTCCTATCTTTTTTATTTTTCTTGCTTTAATATCTTTATTATTATCTTTTTTATATATATATACAAAAATCTAATCAATCTTTGGAGCTAGATTATTTGGTAAAATAGTTTTCTCTTTTGATTTAAGTCAACTCATTTGGGTTCGACCTCGTACTTACACGAACACTGTACTATATTCGATTCGTACGCTTGCGAGTTATAAATATTTTAAAACATACTCATTTTGGGTCCATCAATATTTCTGTTATTATGATCATGTTCGATTCTTATATAATAATATTGTGACTCTTTTCAAAAATTAATTTTGAATTTAATCTCTAATGATTATTTTATTATAATTAATTTGAATCGGAAGTAAGACCGAAAAATTAATAAATCCATGAATTAGATAGTAATACAATGGTTCCACTTTCATGATTGTTATTGTAGAAATGGTTGTATTGGATTTGTAGAATTGTTTATTGTTTCTGCCTACTTTTCAATCACGTGGCAGTTTAATTACCGTTTCTATCAATACTATTTCTATTTTATTAGCCTATTATTTTTTAATCAATTTATTAAAAAATAATACATTGTTAATTTCAAATAAGTCCCTTGACGAGTGTGAAACCTTTTTTTTATACTCCTTTCCCCTCTCTCTTAGTTTCCATCTTCATCTCTTTCTATCCTCAACTCAACTCAATCTCTCGGTATTGCCCATTGTGGAAGTGTCCCAACTTCCGCAAATTCAAATTTTGAGCTAAATTTATATATGGGTCATCGACTCAATTTGTAGTGGGACACGCAAAACGCACTAGTTGTTAGCGTTTTTGTAATAACAAATGTAATTATTTTTTTATAAGCTCATTAATTATGATTTTTTGTTTTTTTTTATGTATTAGTTTATACTTGAGTGGTGAAAATTAGAAATATTTTTTGAGAATTTTGTTATAAGATATGATTTTTTGACTTAGTAAATAATTATGACCTGGGTAATTATAATTATCATGGTTAGTATTTATGAAAGTTTATTTAATTTATGGAACTTAGAAGTATATGATTAAATTAGTATATAGTTTTCTTTAAAGAAATAAGTAATTATAAAATATATACACATATTATTTGGTGATAGATGTTGTGTGCATGTGATATTTATTTAAGTTCCAATTATTTGAATTACTAAGCTTGGCCGAAATTAATTCTCTATAGCTTAGCTACTTGGAATTTGTATAAAAATGATTACATAGGTGGCATGAAAAGCTTACATTGAGGAATGAAGTTCTACTTGATTGAAGACCAAGCAAGGTGGTGTGGGAAGCTTAGAAATAGGCAAGGTTATTATACTTGTTTGAATTAAGGGGACTATGTGCCAAAAAGAACTAGTAAAGTGGAGAAAGAAGTGTGTTGGTTGCACTTGAAATGACCAAATTTGAATTTGAATGGAGTAGTCATAGGCGTGGAGACTAAGTAGGAGCAAAGACTTGGATCTTGACATAATTTTGATTCATTGGAGGGTATGTGGCATCTAGAGAGTATTTGTAGCATTTGAATAGGGAGAAGAATGGGCTGGCTGAAACTACATCAGGGAGGAGTTTGAAATTTAAAATTTTTGTTGAAGGATGGTAGAGAAGATTAAGGAAGAGAGTTGAGGTTTAGAGCCTATAAATAGAGCCTTAAACCTCTTCATTTTTCACACACAAACAAAGCTTCAAACATTCTCCATTCTTGAAAGTTTGCTCTCAAAAGTTCTACCATTTATGCTCATCAATTCCCATAAAGCCGAAATCCCCAAGGAGAACTAGTGGTGTTCAAACTCTTTTTCTTCTATTTTCTTATTAGTTGAAACCTAGCCTCAACACCATTACCATTATAAATCCCCCACATAGCTGAAACACACTAAGCCAAATAACCATTCATATAGCCAAAAATACCATAAGCTTACTAAAGATCAAACTCTAGGTGTTTGGAGGATAGTCGTTGTCTTTGAAAGTTCAAGATATTAAGATCGTGATATCTTGTTTCTAGGGTGAAGGTATGACTTATATGAGGTTTTAGATTTTGGAATTTAGTTACTATTATAGATTCTAATTTAGTCTTTAATTTTATGTATAAGGTTCAGGTGCGATCCACTAGCACTTTCAAGCAATCTCCCTTTTCTCTTCTCCACACTCAATGTAAGAAAAATTAGATAGATTTAGATTATGATCTTAAGTAAATGTATGACCCTAACATTTCAGGTACAAGAAGATAAGTGTGGCTAGACCTAAGTGATGTCCAAAATTGTATGACGGACCTAAACGATGTCCGAGGCTTGGATGCCAAACCCTTTTATAAGCACTTTATCTACACTTGCCTGATCTGTTTTTAGTTATTATGATTATGACCCATATGATTATGACAAATGTTAGTTTATGATTATGATCTAGAATTTTATGGATTATATGATATAGTTCACTTTGATAGAATAAGTGTTATTATTGAAATATGTGGTTTTATGATATTATGAATTATTTGCGCTATGTATGATATTGGTTGTATGGTTGTTATGAGTGTATTTTTCTTACTGGGCTTAGAAGCTCACTCCTTATAGTATACTTGTGCATATCAAGGTAATTAAATGATAGTATGGTCGGTGGCGAGTTGGACCTGAATAGTTGTTGGTGTATTCGTGAAGGCCATATAACTGCTGGAAAGGATCTAAGGCTTACATTTTTGTTTATTTATTAGCATTTTTATTTCCTTTAATAAAATGTTGCTATATGTTTAGTTTAAAGACATCTTTTTAATGTAAAACTGGGATCCCCTCTACTTTGTGTTATTTTTCAATAAAAGAGCAACATTTATGTTTTATGATCCAACATTGGTTCTCGATATTATATTCATGAGAAAAATAAAGGCGTTACAGTTCCACACCACACAAATATCCTATAAATATAGAATAAATCAATGGTGCCCGCACCCATGCGGCTATTTTTCAGGCCATAGATGGGTATCCAAAGGGTTGAGATTCATTTGGTATATAAAATTTATGATAAGTATAATTGTAGGAGATTTGTTTCTTGTATTTGTCAGCCACGTGATTGGGATCCAACGGCATCTTATTGTTTGTGAAATAGAATCAGTTGCGCTCTTTTTTATACTTTATTATTATTATTATTATTATTATTATTATTATTATTATTACTATTATAAAAGAGTGGTCCGCCATTGTCTTCCTGACCAGATATCTAACATCCTAAGAAGTTAGAAGTGAATTTTATTTTCTTTCTTTTTCTTTTTTGTTTGGACTCTCCCATCCCATTCTGTTCCCTTCTATTCCACAATAAATATTATACAACAATGTCCTTGAATAGTAAAGTTTTGATTAATAAAAACTTAAACTAAGATAAGCTCAAATTGCTACAAACATTTTGATTATTTTCAACAAAGAAAAAAAAGAACATCATTGAAGAAAAACAAAACAAAGAGAGATCAATTTGAAGAGGAAAATGGTGAATTTCTAATAACTTTTTTGTGTTCACTTTAGAATGTGTGTGTTTACATATAAATTTCTACAAAATATTTTGTGGCCATATTTGTTTGATGAGAAGATGAAGGAAAACGAAAGCTTTAACTCCATTATTATTCTCAAAACGCTTAAAGAGATAAAGAAAATAACCATCACACAACAAAGCGCACAACCAAACAAGAAAAAAAAACTAAAGAACTGATAAAAAAACAAGGGTGAATTTAGCATTTTGTGTGTCCCACTGCAAATGGAGTCGATGATCTATGTATAAATTTGGCTCAAAATTTGAATTTGGGGAAGTTGAGACACTTCCACAATGGGCGTTACTGAGAGCTTGGGTTGAGTTTGGGATAAAAAGAGATGAAGATGGAAACAAAGAGAGATGAAATGAGTATAACAAAAGGTTTCACACTCATCCATGGACTTATTTGAAACTGACAATCTATTATTTTTTAATAAAATGAGAATTTCTGCTAGAGCATATGCAGCGCAGGCTACCACTGCAACAGAGCCTGCCCTGAAGAGTTTTGGGCCCTAGGAAAAATTGGAGATTATGGGCCCTTTTGTAAAAGCTTTACAAAAATTTATGGTATTTTAAAAAGAAATGTTAAACAAATAGGCCCTTGGGCTAAGGGGGCCCTAGGCGTGGGTCTAGCCCACCTTAGCTCAGGGTCGACCCTGCACTGCAGTTGCCTTAGCTCAAGTGGGTCCCTAAGTAATATTTTGTAATATTTTATATCATTATTACCCACCAAAGTTGCTGAGCAGTGGCAACGTTGCCAACCTTCTATTCTTTTTTTTTCTTTTTTTTAATAAAAAACAGTAATGATTGGTTGAAAATAATTTGTGGAGTCATTTGTGCAACATAAAGTTGCTTGCATTGGAGATGGCCAAGACTTCTACTTTAGTCCCTTTGCATAGATGGGGCTCATTTTCTTCCAATAATAATTTAACAAATGTCTTCTTTAAAGGGTGTAATATAAGATTGAGTACATTGTATTTTTTTTCTGGTTTATCTAATGATTTTTTTTTGTGTGTGGAGGCTTATCATTATTTTTTGGATATGTTGAGAGTTAATTCAAAGATTAAGTTGTACTTTTTTAATATAATATACCTAATATAAAATGAATGTATGCAGTATGTTCAGTTTTAAAATAAATATAATCATATTTTTATTTTTTGTAAACAAAGAAGTAATTTCTAAAAGAGATTTTTTCTATAATGACCAAAAAGTAATAAAAAATAACATAATTACTGTAGCACAGAATTTTTTACTTCCATACCAAAAAAAAATTGAAGACTACAAAAATACTACTTCATCTCTCTCTCGGTCTCTCTCTCGCATGCGGCACTGAATACTCTCTGTCAAGGATTACCCACGGCGACCTCCATCTGCAACAATATATCCATCGCAAACAACAACGAAAACGTAGCCAAAAACTCTGTCAAGAAACCAACGACGATTTTGAAGATAAACAACGATGATGGACGACCTAAAACAGCAATAAAGCTACAGATGATTACGATCTGAAACAACACCCAACTACATACAATTCATATCTTAAAAACAACACCACAACAACGACATATCTCATCTGAAAAACAAACTCATATCTACAACCCGATCCTGATCTGAGAAACCAGCAACAACAATGGCGTACTGTTTGATTTTGGGCAGAAAGGTTTACAACAAAAAGACAACAACAACTATGTTGAAAATGGCTAGACACATTCAATTTCTGGGAAAAACAAGTCAACTATAAGGTAAGCAGCAAAAAACCCCAACAAAAACTAAAAAATTAATTCATCAAAATTTCCTGAATATTCTCATAATCTTTGCTTCAATTTTGTAGAAAAATTCAAATCAAGGAAGAAATTGTTGGAAAATAGTTGCTATAACAATTAACTCATTAAAACATCCCAACCAGGTATGTAATTTTCATATAGATTCTCTTCATTATTCATCCAATTATGCTGAAAAAAATATATTTGATATTTATGCTAACAAATTGACTGAAGAATTCAGACTATATATATTATGTGTTGCTCTGACATTGTTTTATAGTTGTTTGTAAGTTACTGCATATAATAAGCCTGCTATTTAACATTTCAGAAAATGGAAACAATACCAATACTGATTTAGAGCAATGGAAAATGGGTTGACAACAAGAATTACGTTGACCTAGTGGGGAATTGATACCTAGAAATTGCAAATATGAAGAACTTGTGCATACACTGTTGTTGCAGTTACGGGCAACCCTGCAACAACACAAATAACTACAATATCAAGTGAAGGACAACTACCCACCCCTCAAAATAGTGGATGATGCAAGTCTCATTTTCTACTTGCAGCTAAAAATGAATGAGTCTGACTTCACAAGATATCCACTATGTGTGAACACAATAGACAACATTGACAACATCAAATCAAATTCCATTCTACGCATATAAAGAGCCAACAATAACAGCGGAACTAACGATGATTGAGAATGGACCACGAACAACAGAATCAACAATAGAGCAACAAGAATTTGAAATCACAGAAGAAATCAGTGAAACATTTGACTTCATTGACTATGCAAAGTTAGTCATTGCAGAAATGTTGGAACAACTACAGAACAACAAGAATAAGGACCTGCCGCTTGACAATATAGATTCACTTGTAATCACAAACCCCCACCATCCCGAAATCGAAATTGGTCAGATCTACAAAGACAAGGCAACACTAAAAAACGTTCTCAGCTACTTTGCAATAACAAACCACTTCCAGTACAAGGTGTTCAAATCATGCTCTAGAGAATACAACATTATTTGTTTGGACAAAAACTGCAAGTGGTCCATAAGAGCATCAAGGAATGGAACAACACAAGCATTCATCATTAGAAAATATTATAAAATACACACATGCTCTTTGGAAACCAGATTCGGTGATCAACGACAAGCAACATCAAAATTAATAGGCAACTACATAAAGCCAAAGTTCCTCAACCTGAAAACAACATGCACTCCACTAGACATCAGAGGCGACTTGAATAATAGATATGGTATAAAGATGAATTATATGAAAGCATGGAGAAGTAAGGAACATGCGCTCAAAAAATTACGAGGAAATGCAAAAGAATCTTACAACCTAATACCAAGTTACTTGTACATGCTACAAAAAACCAACCTTGGAACTATAGTTGACATTGAAAAAGGAGAAGATGATAGTTTGTTGTTTCTATTCATGGCCTTGAAGGCATCTTTGAGAGGCTGGGCAAAATGAAAACCTATAATAGTTGTTGATGGCACTTTCTTGAAGTCTGCATATGGAGGAATGTTGCTCTCTGCTAGTGCACAAGATGCAGGAGGTAAAATATTCCCACTTGCTTTTTGTATAGCAGATTCTGAGAACAACAAGTCATAGGAGTGGTTTTTCACAAAATTAAGAGAAGCATATGGAGTTAGAGAAGACTAATGTATAATATCATATCGACATGAAAGTATAATCAAAGCAACAAACAAAGTTTTCCTAGAAATAACACATGGCTACTGCATGTTCCACCTGTTAAGCAACTTGAAAACAACCTACAAGAAACATGCCAAGGAATACAGTATACCTTTCTTAGCTGCAGCAACCACGTACACAGAAAAGAAATTCGAATATCATATGAAGGAGCCTGACAAATTGGATAAGCGAATAAGGCCTTATTTGCATAAAATTGGATATCACAAATGGTCAAGATTCTACTCCAAAAACAAAAGGTACTTGGTAATGACTTCCAATATTGTTGAGTCACTTAATGCAGCCACCGTGGAAACTAGAGAAGTACTTGTCACAACACTTTTGGAGTGTTTGCGTGGATTACTCCAAGATTGGACATACACTAATAGGAAACTAGCTCAAAAAACAATGACAAGATTGACACCAGTTGCAGAACAAGCACTCACCAACAACTTCGTATACTATTTGAGATTAACTATAAGATTGATCAATTTTTTAGTTATTTTTTCAGTTATTTATGTCAATCATTATTGTTGTTATTGAGTTGCTCTAATGTTGCCACTATACCTATACAACATATAATACAAGTAAAGCCCGCAAATGAATATCTGTTAGAGGTATTTAAAGAAGATAAGTCATGGATTGTAAATCTTAAAGAACGAATTTGCACTTGCAATAGATTTCAGAAGGATGAAATGCCATGTGGTCATGCTCTTTCTGTAATGAAGGAGATGAACATAGACCCCTACGATTATTGTTCACATTACTACACAACAAAAATATGGTTAGAAACATACAATGCAACTGTGTATCCAGTAGGGAAACAACAACATTGGGAATTACCGACTTTTTCAAAGACATCATAATGCTGCCTCCATTTGAAAGAGTGAAGGCTGGAAGACCAAAAAAAAAAAAGAAGAATTAGAGCTGCTTGGTAAAATAAAAAGAAGAACAAGTGCAGCAAGTGTGGACAAAGAGGTCATAATAGGAAAACATGTCAAATCCGACCACTAAGAAGTTGAGAATAATAACACAGCAACACAAAAAAATATGCTAGTTTATCAAATCACCTAAATAAATAACATTGGTTTCAATTTTTTTCTTATTTTAAACAATTAAACATTGGAAGGAAATTAATTAATTCCTGTTTCTCCCTTGTTTTAAAATGAAATGTTTTTTTTTATTGTCTTTATAGATTTTGAGACATATGCATCAGACTGATATTAATTCATAATCAATTATGACCAGTTATTCTTTTTAAAACATAATTTCTTATATTATGAGGATGTTGTTGTCTTGTTGCTATATAATTGTAATAGTCAAACAAACAAAAATGACAAAGAATAGAAAGATGAAAGTCTGGAAATATATTATGAAGGAAATAGGACCAACAAGATAACCGTTACCAAAATAAACCAAGAAACTAGACTATTGTCTAGAAAATTGAAATTACATAAAAAAAAAAACAATAAAACACAATGTTTGAAGTTGTTCTATTGTTGCTAAAGAGTTGTTACAAAGCTGCCGACAAAAAAAAAAAACACACACACACACACACAATCATCATTCCTTCAAACACAACTTTTTGCATTTTCTTCCAATTTTTTACTAACTTTTTTAGGAGACTTCTTTCGAAGTTCAGGTTGACTAGCAACGTTCTCTATTTGCTTCATTTTTCCATAAGAATAAAGAAGAACAGTCAATCTAGAACAGTGATCTTCAACTGAAAAGTCACTTGATGAAATTTCCTTGCAATCAATAAAATACTCAGCAAATGATGCAACAAAAATACCACAATCCCTGCAAAATAGACACCATTTAATGGATTGGTAAAATGTAAACAAGCATTAAAAATATTAAGTAGAACAAATAAAAAAACATAGGACATTACTTACTTGTCATCTTGTTGAGGCAATCCATCAACACTAACAACAGAAAAATGAGCCTTGGAATAACAGAATTTGCACTGGGTCCTTTCTAATATTGTAAAAACTCAGCAACTCAAAAAACATTGGCAGCAAGACAGAATATGGCTCCATAGCTGCCATAGATGCAGCTTCATACTGCCCAGAATTCAGCGAGTTATACATGCAAATAATCATTTCCCTTATATTCAAACGCCCAAGAATTCAATGGCTCTCCTTCCTCATATTGATTGGAAACAAAACATGGTCACACTCAATCCATGGTTTACCACACATAAGCTTTTTACCTTTTATAAACTGAGCAACTAAATGTCTAAGGTTAAGAACTGATGCATCCCGATTCTCTTGCAAAAATTTCTCATAAAGAGAAGATATGCTATCACTAAAAAAACAATATGTTGTAGTGAAGTTCACCTTAGGAGAAGCTAAATATTTCCCCTTATTCCTTAAGTAATAGAATATGACATCAATATGCTGAAAACAACATAAAATAATAACAGAATAAATTCTCATAAACCACATCATGAAAACATAAGCGCAACACCATACCAACATTAGAAAAAATACAAAAATTAGATATAAGAACAAAACAAAAACAAAAAAACCTCACCGAGTCTGTTAGACATTCTCAACAATGAGAAAGTGTGTGGAACCACAGCTTATCATTCACTGTATCACCATCAAGAAGCCAAAGATCAAAATCCTTCTCATGCTCCTCATTAGGGACCTCTCCAATGTTGTCATCCAGCGGAAACAATCCTTCTACATAAGACACCATTTGAAATATTTCAACTTCTTCACCAGAACCAGAAGATACAAAATCTTGCTAGAATGGAGATTTCAAAGCCACTACAGGCTTCATAATTCTCTTCTCTGAAATATTATTATCCTTAACCTCAACAACACTACCACGAATAACAACATTAGATTCTTGCGCTGGTACAACACCAAGTCCCTCTTGACCTAATTGATCACCAATGACCATGCTTTCAACAGCTACAAAGGAACTGGTAGGAATCTGTACAACAACAATGGATTTAAAAATGTATGGAATAATAGCAAACATATATAACAACATGTCAACCATAAAACAACAACAAATAAACAACAACCCAAACCTTCATTTTTGAAACAGCCTCTAGTCCAAACAGCACAATTTCTTCAATTTGAAGCTGACTTAACCCACTGAAATACGCATCAAAATCTTTTTCACTGGCAGCCTTCAAAAATAAAAATAAAAAGTGAACAATGGAATAAAATCAATATTTTAAAAAAAATAAATAAATAAAATAAACAATCTACCTTGCCTGAAACAATATTTTTTTCATCAATAACATCCTTAGACACAACAACATCGTTTTCAGCTATGTCCTCCTTAGACAAAACAACTGCATCATCTCCAAAATCCAAAGATTCATTATAAGCATCAAGTTTACGCTCCTTCATAGGTTTCACAACATCAGATAGAGTTGCTACAACATCAGCCACCTGTAAAAACAACAATAGAAATACACATTTACTGAAATTGGTCATTTTATTAACAAAATTGCAACACTACAACATTAATAAACCAACAATAATGAAAAAATAAAAAGAAAATTGTACATACTTAAAAAAATATAATAACAATAACAATGAATATATAACTTTATGGAAGAAAAAAAAGTTGACAACAACAATGACCAAAATAGAAAATATCCATTGAAAATATAAAATAATTACAACCATACAATGATAATTATCCAAAAAATGGATATGCGTCAAGCAATATAAATACATTAAATGTAACGACCCAACTATTCTAAGACCTTGGACCATTAGAACTACTAAATATAGTTATTACTTTGAAGAACATATACATAAGAAATAATGACAACTTTATTAAAACTTCAACATAATATTGTTAAAATTACAAGGTAAAATAGAATTTTGGTATGGGTACCCATTGTTTAAAACATAAAACATAATTTTAAACTTAAATAAAATTGTTTACAAAACTAAATGCAGAAAATACATAGAAACATAATTTTAAAAACTAAAAATAACGTCATCCTCGATCGACTCGCAGCCCATTCATTCCATTCGTCCTCAACACACATGCCAAACTTCCAAGAATCCTTCCACCTTTGTATCTATTTTCCTGCATCACACTAAAAGTAAAGGAATGAGCCTAATGCCCAGCAAGGAAAATCTACTCATATCATAAAACATAAACATAAACATATGACTATAAAAATGTATATCATATAGGACTACAATATTAAAGGCCATTAACTCATTAACATGGCATGTGATAAACCACCTAGGCCCTCTGTCTAATATTTGAGGTAGGTTAGATCACATGGTAGTATATGATAAACCCATCTAGGTCCTCTGTCTAATATTTAAGGTAGGGTAAATCATAACTCTAAACCATGAAAATGATAAACACTAGGGCTTGCTAACTAAGCAACTATGAGCCCTAGATAACATAAAAACATAACACATTATATCACAAACTTATCATAACATATTATACATAAACATAACATATCATAAAAACATACAAGATCTATCCTATTTTCCTTACCAAAAACTGGGATATTTGAGAACAAATGCGGGACCTGGAACATGTGACAGTCAAAATCCCGTGATCCGTACTACAAGAAATCTTATCTTTACCTACCAATATTTTACCTACCAATATATATTGGTAGGTAAAGGGAACCTTTACCAACCAATATTTATTCCTAAGATTTATTGGTAGGTAAATGTTGCCAATATTATAACATTTTGGAAGGATGATTATCTATTAATAATATGGGTAGGTAAAGAGTGTTACCCTACACATATACTGGAGGGAAATGTTTTTGCATTTGGCACCAATGTTTCCCTCTTATTATTTTAACTTTTTATTAAAAATGATGCTGAGTTGTGTGATGATGTGTTAAAAATATCCTACATGCCATCTTACTTATTCTTAACAATTCATGTTATTTTTAACAAATGATACAGATCTTAAAAACAAACATTAGACAAACAAAAATTAAAATTAAATTAATTCTAACTATCCCGTAAAAACAAAATCATATTAATATAATTTTTCTCATTAAACCCTTTCACACAAAAAAAAACCCTCTAGTCTCTCCCTCTTACAAAATCAGTCGAACACAATCCCAGTTCAGAACTCAAACCCATTTCAGTACATCAACAAGCAAAACTCAAAGTTGCAAATCAGATTTAACAAAACAAACAAAAAATTCAGATTATTCTACCTCAAAGACCTATACACAATCACCCACCATGAGCAGATACCCACCATGAGCAAATCTAAAAGAATAACAAAAACAACTCAGCGAGTACCCCCGAGGCCCCGACGCTGACCATCGCCTGAGAAGAAGCGCCCATACTCGCCTGAGAGAAGATCCCATACTCGCCGACCGTCACCTGAGAAGAAGAACCCAGATGTGCACGAGCGGGGTGCCCCTTCCTTCCTCCCCTGAAGCCCAGAAAATCGTAGAAGGAAGAGGAAGAAAGAGAGTAAACTAGTGCAGGTACTACATTAGTATGTGATTGTGCGATCTCATGTATGTATTTTATGGTTATTATCCCACTAAAACATACTGATATGTTTGAACATACTAATATGGTTATTAAAATTTATGGTATGAACTTTAGTAATTAATTTTTTAATGTATTAGTTTACATAATAGCTTGATTACTTAGGTTGGTGTTTCTATAAGAAATGAATATGATATAAAAAAAAGAGCCATATTATTGGGTCTCCTGTGACATGGATTGATTTTGGGTCTGGAAGGATTACTAAATCCTCTCTACATATTCTTTACAACCCAAGAAGATAATGTTATAATAATAATGACTGAAAATGATTAGTGAATGCTACCAGACTTTAGTAATTGGATAGATTGGAGGGTGATAGAATCTGTGAAATGGAGGTAGTAGGAATTGCGTCTGGTATGAAAATCTCTTATTAAAAGAAATCTGGTAGCATAGAATGATATTGGGTCTCCAGTGACATGGAATTTGAAAGAAATTTAGTACTTATTAGATTTGATAAAGGTTTTCTGAATGCTAGAAAGCAAACATTATTGATAAGAAAATGAGACATCAAAATATGCTATCCTGCAGAGTTGCATCTAGTTATCCTATTCTACTGTGAGTTTCTATTGAACTATTGATCTTTATTTATTTTGTTCCTTTGAGTTTACTGATTGTCCGAAATGATTTGTGGCACTTGGAATCAGGTCTTGCAGATCATGATAATTACCATGAGTATTGACATCTCCTTGGTCGCTTCCGAGTGAATTACCAGGTACTATTATAAGGTCTTTGATATCATGTTTCCTTTTTTTGGCTATGCTAGTGCAATACGTCTTGTTATGGCTTATGTGTGTATATGATACTTCTGTGTGTAAACATGCAATGGCTACACATTTTACATGCCTTTTGAAGCCACATCCTTATTTATCATTTTAACTTTGTTGCAGTTGTCAAAGCTCGTAAATGTTGAAGGTTATAGTGATTGGATTCGTTTAGTGGCAGAATTCACTTTAAAGTCTTTGCAATCTTGGCAGGTTCGTATTATCAGTGTTAACTGTTGCAAAAATTTCGTCAGCCAAAAGAGTACCACATAAAGATGGAAAAAACAGAGAGACAAGTATTGCAAAAACTCACATAATATTTCTGATGAAGCTCGGCATGAGATATTACTTTGATAGATTAAATTCTTCTTTCTTTTTGTTTATTTTTGTTAATATTTTTAGTTTCTTTATCTCTAAAATAAAATAAAATTGAACCTCATGTTACTAAATTGAACCTCCCCAAAAAATAAAATTGGTCCTAATTTGTACCAAATGATTTATCTATCTTTTTTCTTTCTCTTCTTGATGTCTCCACTACTTGGGAGTTGGAGTGGGAGTTGGGAGTGTGATGTCCATTTCAGGCCAAATTTAGTATTCTACTTTTCTTTGCCAAGCTCTCATGTTGTAATTTCTTTTCAAATTGTATTCTCTTTTCTCTCTCACATCATACTAGAATAACACTAGGTATATATATAAAGGGCAATAATGAGAGCAGCAACTAGAGCTTGGTGAAGTGGATCTTTGGCTTTGTGACTTTTGGTTTGATATAATAACAGTGTAAATAAATGAGTTTGTATGAATTAATGGCGAAGATTTTATTTCACAATCAAGTGCAAGTTTTTTCATTCACCAAGAACCAGAGGAACATCCCAAAAGCAGTCAATTACTACCCTATATACTCCTATGTCTTTCCAAGCTTAGAATACTTAACTAAGAAGATAACAATATAATAATAATTATTATTATTCCTCCAACATGTGAAGAATCTCTCTCTCTCTCTCTCTCTCCAAAGTACTTACCAACTTCAAGATGTGACAACTGAAGTATTCTTAATCAAGTTTTTCAAGTAAACTAGAGCCAAAAACAAAACATAAACAACTGAATTATGGAGTTGCCCGACAACTTATAGTGCCCGTGTGACTAAAATATGACCATGTTCCATAACAAAGTTCACTCTATTGTCCATTCATAAGTAAATATAATTGCCAAAACAGCCCTATAAGAACTCAACTGTTTAGCTGCTCCAAGTAGCTGAACCTTTTATTTAGTTTTCTTTATTTCTAAGTCTATTTGAATGTAGTTTTACTGGTTTAGTCTATTTTTTGTATTATCTTTGTTGTTGTTACAGAATCCTCAAATAAAAGGCTATCACGCCAGAATTTTCATTATTTTCCTCATCCTTTTTAGCCTTTCCTTTTTCATTTCACTTCCCCCAAATCAATCTCCCACTCTCTCTTCTTTCTTATTTTCCTATTTCAATTATAATAATCTACAAAAGAGAAAATTCTTTAATATTTACCACCTTTCTTTTTCTTTTTCTTGCTCTTGTTCTCCTCTGTCTTCTTTCTAGAATTTGGGTTCATCATCAGCTCTACCAACTACGACAAGGGACACCATTTTGTTTGTTCATGGATCGTCATTGGATAAATATACCAAATAAACTTTCAGCAGAATATGCTTTCGGAATGAATGAATTCATTAGTGTTGCAAGACACTCCATGGATACTAATGGGAAGGTTATATGCCCTTGTTGTCGATGCGTGAATAAGAAATCACAATACATGCATGTGATAAAGTTGCACTTGATCACTCATGGATTTCTTAGTACTTACACAAGGTGGTATCACCATGGTGAGCAAGTAGAGGAAGTAGAAGATGAAGGATTATTTGATACCGAGGATAATGTTGAAGATTCGGATCAGCGTGATGATTTGGCTACAGGTCTTCATGATGCTATTGGTAGTAAGTATTTTGACATTGGTCCAACTAGTGACTTCAATGATGAATCTCCACTTAATGTGGATGACAAGTATGATGCATTGTTTGAGTCACTTCATAAGCCTTTGTACAATAATTGTAAAGGTTTCTCTGTCTTAAGCGCGATGGTGAAGTTGATGAATCTCAAAGTGCTTAACAAATGGACAGATAAATCATTCGACGGTCTATTGGAGTGTTTGAGAGAGATATTGCCCGAGGGTAATCAGTGCCCAGGGAATTATTACTAGACTAGGAAGCTTCTTTGTGAGGTGGGCTTAGGCTATGAGCAAATCGATGTTTGTCAATACGAGTGTGCATTGTTTTATGATGAGAATGCAAATGCAGTGTCATGTCCTGTATGCAAGTCTAGTCGTTATGTACAAAATCAAATCCCACATAAACGACTTAGATGGTTCCCAATCAAGGCACGACTTAAGTGATTGTTTAGTTCGAAGCACACTTCTAAAGATATGAGATGGCATAAAGAGGTACGAAAAAATGAAGTTGGGATTTTACGTCATCCTACTGATGGGGATGCTTGGAAGCATTTCGACAATGTTTATCCTGACTTTGCAGTTGAGTCCAGGAGTGTACGAATGGGGTTGGCGTCAAATGGGTTTAACCCTTTCTCTAATATGACATCAACCTATAGTTTGTGGCCAGTGATATTAATTTCGTACAATATGCCACCTTGGGATTCTCCTAATGGAACAAACTATCTCATGTCTTTGTTAATTCCAGGTCCTAAATCTCCTGGAAAAGATTATGATGTGTTCTTGAAGCCGTTAATTGAAGAGCTTAAAGAGTTATGGGATGGAGTCAATGCATATGATTTGTATGGTCAATGCATGTTTAAACTTCGAGCTGCAGCCTTGTGGACAATTAGTGAGTTTCCCGCTTATGCATACTTGTCTGGGTGGAGCACTGCTGGTAAATTAGCATGTCCTGTTTGTCTTGAAGATATAAGATCTAGAAGAATAACTGACAAACAATATTTCATGGGACATTCGATGTTATTTGAATGGAAACCATTCTTGGAGAAAAAGTAAAGAATATGACGGATCTACTGAATTACGTGGCCCTCCTAGAACTTTTATTGGTGATGATATTTTAAAGCAATTGGAAGAAATTCCTATTCATACCCCTGGTAAAGCACCAAGTAATTCTTCTAAAAAACGTAAGCGTGGAGAGAAAGAGCTGAATTGGTATAAAAGAAGTGTTTTGTTTGACTTGCCATACTGGTCAAAGCTCTTGCTGCGTCATAATCTTGATGTGATGCATATAGAGAAAAATGTATGTGATAACATTATTGGATCACTTTTAGACATTGAAGGTAAATCAAAAGACAATTTAAAAGCTCGTATGGATTTGCAAAATCTTAATATTCGTGAAGAGCTTTGGCTGAAGAATGACCCTTCTAATAACAAGCTTGAAAAACCTTATGCTAGTTACACTTTGACGAGCGAAGAATGCAAAGATTTTTGTAAATTCATTCAAAGTGTTAGATTACCAGATGGATATGCTTCGAATATTAGTCGATGTGTAACAGATAATGACAAACTAGGAGGAATGAAAACTCATGATTGTCATGTTTTACTTCATAAGATATTACCAGCTGCATTACTTCCTTTTCTGACAGACAACATTCGTGGTACTTTGATTGAACTCTGCCAATTCTTTCAAAAAATTTGTGCAAAAACATTACAAATTTCTGACATAGAAGAATTGAGAGATGGAATTGTAATAATTTTGTGCAAGTTGGAAAAGATATTTCCCCCATCATTTTTTACCATAATGGTTCATCTTTGTGTTCACCTACCCGATCAAGTGTTATTAGGTGGTCCAGTTGCTTCGAGATGGATGTTTGGGACAGAACGCCATATGGGTTTGTACAAGAAATATGTGAGAAACATGTCTCGGCCTGATTGTTCAATAGCAGAAGCTTTTGTTGTAGATGAAGCTGTAACTTTCTTGTCAAGATATGTTTCTAACAGAGACAAGATTCACAAGACCCGAGCGTAATTGGGATATACCTTCTCCAAATCATAAGTTAGATGTTTTCAACTCCAATGTTCATCCATTAGGGGCATCTACTGTCAAATTGCTTCAAAATTGGAGAAAAGTTGTTCAATGTTATATATTGAACAATTCTGTAGATGATATCCAAGATTTTCTCGAGTAAGTAATAATTTCTTTTCTTCTTCTAAATTATCTCAACAAAATATCATTTACATATTCATAGAAATGAATTTGAATGTAGTGATCATATAAAGTTGTTGGAAGAAAAAGGTCTTTCAGATTCAGAAGTTGCCTTTGAGCACAAAGAACAATTTCCTTCTTGGTTTAAGAATAAAGTAAAAGATTATCATTAATCGTTTCTTACTAAATTCTTAATTTGTGACATCATTCATCATAATTCAAATTCTTTCATACGATAGGTGTCTCAAATGCAAGTTCAAAAATCACCTCTTGTTAATGATGATTTGTACTCTTTATCTCAAGGACCACTTGAACGATACAACACCTACCAAAGTTGTATTGTAAATGGTGTTCGATTTCGATGTAAAGAGTGTGATGATACTCTTAAGACACAATGTTCTGGAATTTGCACTGAAGGTGATCATGACAATATTAATATCCTATATTATGGTGTCTTGATTGAGATTTTGCAGTTGTCATTTGTTTTAGATCGAAAGGTGTTCTTATTTTGTTGCAAGTGGTATAACTCCAATCCAAAAGGTAGATCAATTGTTGTGAATCATAATTTGACTTCCATCAATACATCTACTGATTGGTATTCTAATGAACCATTTATCTTGGCAACTCAAGCACAACAAGTTTTCTATTTGCTTGATATGAAGCGTGGTTCAAATTGGAGGATTGTTCAAAAAGTAAATCATCGATCTATTTATGACATTCCTGAAATTATGGAAAAGGCAGTAAATAATGATGTGTTTTAAGAAGAAGAATCATTTCAATTGCCACCTTTTCAACCAACTGAGGATTTCATTGAAAGTTCATCTTTAGTTCGATTAGATGTTCCTTCTGTAACTCTTTCAGACCAACTTGTTGTTGATTTATTTTCAAACCAAAATCAAAATGTTGACAAGGATAGTGACTTAGATGAAGATTTTGATGAAGGAAATATATTCTGTAATAATGAAACATTTCTCTCAAGTGATGACACTAAAAGTTCTACAGAATCAGAATGTGATGATGATGCAGATTCTTAATTCATAGTTAGTCATCTTGTCCTTCATCAGTTAGTGCCTCGTGAAATTTGTCTACAAATGTAAGTTGTAATATTTTTTCTATAAATACAATCACTCACACCCTTGTTCACTCACTCACACCCTTGTTACAAAACACTCTTGCTCTCTCTAACAGCTTGATTATTACCCATTGAATGCTCTTGAAATGAAAAGATGGTTCTTTGTCTCAATTTCATTGTTTAATCCATAGTTCGTTTCTTAATATTTGTAAATATTTATTTACTAATCATTTTTTTTGTTTTATTTCACAGACTTTCTGTCATGGCACCTGGTCATCGCACCACTCGATCTACTGCTCAAAGTCAACAAGTTGAACCAGTCATTGATCCTCCTGCTCCACCTTCACAAGTTGTTCGCACTACTCGGTCGAGTTTAGAGAATCAACAAGTTGAACCAGTCATTGATCCTCCTGCTCCACCTTCACAAGTTGTTCGCACTACTTGGTCGAGTTTAGAGAATCAACAAGTTTGTCGCACCACTCGATCTACAGTACTAAGTCAACAACCTAGAACCACCACACAATCTAATGTAGAGAGAGAACACCCTCAAGGCTCCACACACCCTACTGTACAGGGTGAACAAGTCAATGTGACGACCCATTTTGATATTGAAGATGATAATCAATCTTCCCATGTTCCATCTGGTAAATTTAATGTCTTTCATGTTCATTTCTTTAAATTTCTATTTATTTTAATTAAGATTGTATTGTATTGTAGGACAAACATCTTCCTTCAAGCCACGTGGAGCTACTCGCAGCTTGACAACTACAACTATAGCTAAGGCATCATCAACTGGAAAGTTGTCAGTGACTTTTGATGCGGAGTGTCGTCAACTAATTTGTACTAATGCTGAGAAATTTAATAATGAGATTGGATTCATTATTCGAAATCATGGTACATTTCATTATAAAGAGTGGAGAATGGTCCCTGAAGATGTGAGAGTTCCATTGCGACACTATCTTTTGGTAAGTCATTTCACAATATTACATTTATATTTGTAATATTTATAATTAATATTGTTTTATTTTATAGGAACATTTTGACATCAACTTGAATGACGAGACAACTAAAAAATACATTGATGAGCAAATGAGAAAAGCTTGGAAGGGTCATAAGTACAAGCTGCACTTATATTTCAAAGAAATTGGAGGAGAAAATGATCTTGAGATGGCCAAGAGCAGACGCCATCCAGACTTAAAGGAAGAACAACAAGAAGATTGGATGATTTTGTGTGATCGTTGGTGTTCTCCTGAATTTAAGGTAACAATTTTTATCATAATATTGCTATTATGATAGGAACAAGAGACCTGACATACTATTTACATATTGCTATTGTTCTTGACATCTAGCTTTTTGCTATTTTTTTTTCTGTTTTATTGAATTTATATTGTTGTATGTTGCGAATAATGATTTTTGTGTTTATACTTATATTTAGGAACCTGCCTTGGATTGAATAATAATAATTACAGTTTTTGGTATTTCCACATAAGCAAATTAATATTTATAAGTTATAGATGTATCGAATAATTAAAAACTGCTTCTTTTTATATGATTTTGTTTTATTTGCCTATGTATATAGATATATTGCAAGTGTAACCGATCGATGGACTTGGCCTAGAACCCTGCTTATATCTCTCCAACCAGATTTCATATATGGGTCCAACGTGGGGTCATTATCCATGACCCACATCGTGCCAAATACAGAGTACCCATCGATATATATATATCTATATAACTTCTCTGTTCTCCTCTCTTTCATTGACTCTCTCATTATTTTGTCCATTTTTCCTTGTCTTTAGTTTTCCCTTTCCTTGTACTTGTGCAATTCTTGTTACATATATGACGCTTTCTAATTACTATATGCCTTTTCAGCTTGTATTGACTGATAAAAATAAAAAGATATGTGTTGTTGTGCAGTAGCTTTCTAATCTACTCTTTCTAGTATTTTGTTTTGTCTTTGGTTTACATATTTTAGTGTTAAACTGTTCAATAAAGTTTGTGATAAATAGACAGTTGTGTTGTTCAAAAGAAAAGGTTGTGTAAGATTTTTTCTAATAAATTTTATTTGGATTTATTTCTTCAAGAAAGAGCATTAAAGAATACTACCAATCGATCAAAGAGGAAATAGGAGTCGAAAAATGGTTCAGTCTCCACACCACGACATCACATTCGACGTGGAATGGTGTTAACTTCTTCTACCGGTCAAATTGAGACATGGCGTCTAAAGCATTATGATGTTGAGAAAGGATGGACTGGAATAGAGATCGGGCCATTATATGTAAGTAATTTAAATTTTTATTTATTATACTTATTATATTTCTTACTAATAATTAATTAAATATATTATTGGGATAAAATGATGGAGTTAAGGGGTCAACACTCTCCAAAAGAATTGTCTGATAAAGAGATTATGGAGCGTGTACTTGGACGTGATTCGGTATACTTGCGAGGGTGGGGGCGGTCTTCTAGTGTCACAACTTCTACTTCACATCGTGAAAATATTGTGGGTAATCAACCAACTTATGAAAAGTTAGTTAAACGACTTAATGATACAACTTCCCGCCTTAATGCTACTAACGAACAACTTAGTGTGGTTGTGGATATACTTCGTCATAACAATTTGATGGCACCGCCTCCACCACCTCCAACAAACCAAGCTTCAGATGCAAATTTAAGAGAGTCGCCATCTTTTTCAGTTCGGGAGTCACAAGATGATTCTTAGTTTATTTACATTAATTTACTAAGGAATGAACTTTATGAAGTTTTTTTATTTTGGTAGGGGTAACCTTAAAATGATAGATTTATGACTTATTTTAGTATTGAACATTATAAAGAATTTTAGCATTAAACATTTTATTATTGTATGGTTTTTTTCTAGTTTATTTCTAATATAGAACATTTAAAAATAATTGTTATTATCTTTTACCCACACATAACCATTAAATTTGACGAAAATATAAATTGTTTAAGAGACCAATAAAATCATGCTATGTGGGCTAATAAAATGACTCCATGTGGTCCAATAATATTGTGCCATGTAGACCAATTAAATGATGCCATGTGGACTAATAAAATGATGCCACGTGGTTTATATCAAATGATGACATATGTACTAATTATCAAATGACACGTGGACAAATTATTGTTTGACACGTGGAGCAACCACAAGATGCCAAGTGGCGGTATTGACGTATGCCACGTGTATGCTACAGTGGAAACCATGTCAGAAGACACGTAGGATGACAAGTCATCAAACACGTCATCTGATGACTCATCAATTATTGATTTATAACTTAGTGGGGTCCACTGATTCTTTTACCTACCAATATTAATAAGTGTAGGTAAAGACTCTTTCCCCACTAACCTTTACCTACCAATCTCTACCAATTCAATATTGGTGGATAAACTATATTACCCACCATTAGGCTAGTTTTACCTACCCTTACAATTGGTAGGTAAACACCCCATTTTCTTGTAGTATAAAGACCAGGTAAAGCTGTGCAATCCCACACCGCCTGGGGAAGGTCAAGTGTGATGATTCTAAGACTGTGTAGGTATGGGACTACACAGTTGAAGATGACTTATGGATCGATGGGTACTACCTATATCAACAAGATGCATCTTCTTTTTGGTAGCCCATCACTTGAGAACTCCAAAGTTAAGCATGTTTGACGTGGAGTAATCTCAAGATGGGTAACCTCCTGGGAAGTTTGCCCAGGAAGCGTGCAAGTGAGGACAAAGCATGCTGGAAAGACTCGTTTTGGTTTGCAGGGCCAGTCGTCATTCCAGGAAGCAGCCATAGTCACGTGGGGCGTTACAAATGGTATCAGAGCCTTGATCCAGCCGGAAGTGTGGCCGACGAGGACGTTGGGCCCGTAAGGGACGGTGATTGTGACAGTCAAAATCCTGTGATCCGTAAGGGGAAAGACCGGGTAAAGCTGTGCAATCCCACACCGATTGGGGAAGGTCAAGTGTGATGATTCTAAGACTGTGTAGGTATGGGACTACATAGTTGAAGATGACTTAAATGGATTGATGGGTACTACCTATGCCAATAAGATGCATTTTCTTTTCGGTAGCCCATCACTTGAGAACTCCAAAGTTAAGCATGCTTGACTTGGAGTAATCTCAAGATGGGTGACCTCCTGGGAAGTTTTCCCAGGAAGCATGCGCGTGAGCACAAAGCACACTGGAAAGACTCGTGTTGGTTTGTAGGGCCAGTCGTCATTCCAAGAAGCAGCCATAGTGACGTGGGGCATTACAAATGGTATCAGAGCCTTGACCCAGCCGGATGTGTGGCCGACGGGGACGTCGGGCCCTTAAGGGGGGGTGATTGTGACAGTCAGAATCCCGTGATCCGTAAGGGGAAAGACCGGGTAAAGCTGTGCAATCCCACACCGCCTGGGGAAGGTCAAGTGTGATGATTCTAAGACTGTGTAGGTATGGGACTACACAGTTGAAGATGACTTAAATGGATTGATGGGTACTACCTATGCCAATAAGATTCATCTTCTTTTCGGTAGCCCATCACTTGAGAACTCCAAAGTTAAGCGTGCTTGACCTGGAGTAATCTCAAGATGGGTGACCTCTTGGGAAGTTTTCCCAAGAAGCGTGTGAGTGAGGACAAAGCACGCTGGAAAGACTTGTGTTGGTTTGTAGGGCCAGTCATTATTCCAGAAAGCAGCCATAGTGACGTGGGGCGTTACAGAACACTCCTAAAACCAACAATAGAATGGTGAGTATTTCTAAAGTGTAAAGAATAAATATGGAAACTAAACCTTCAAGATGAAACTTACCAAGAAAGATCTTTAAGTTTCAAGAGCCTAATCAAAAACCAATATCAAAAGTTAGGATCTGAATAAAAGGACTAAAGAAAACTAAAGAGTTTAAAGGATTGAACTTAAAGAATAAGAGTACCTTAGTTGACCTTATGGATTGGTCTAACTCCAATACCGAAATACACTAAACCTCTCTTTCCAAGTATTTTATAAAGCTTAAGAATGGCAAAGCTTTTTCTCAACCCAAGTGTTTATCACTCTATGGTCTCACTAGCACCTTGGAGTCTCTCATCACAACTTGAAGAGTGAGAGGAAGGGCTGGGTACTAGGTCCTATTTATAGAGTTTGAGGAGTGAAATTATCCTATTAAAAAAAAACTTAAATCCTTAAATAAACAGATTATGACAAGTGTCATGCTCTTAGTAGTTATGGAAGGTTCTAGAGTTTCTAGATCATTCTTTTATTTAAAAAAATACTTAATTTCATTCTAACTATAATCCAAATTTAAATTTAAATAATATAGAATCATAACTTCTAACTTTCTAAATCTCGTAACTCTAAACTCACTTGTAATCAAATCAACATAAATGGGGCTGTAGGATTCCGATTTAGACCATCTTTATACCATTAGAAAGCCAATTCAATTATCTACAACTTTCTAGAAATACTATGTTTCGAAATTCATAACATAACTAGGTTAAAAATAGGTCGGAAGTTACAGTACCCTAAAGTTACGAAAAATCTATTTAATTATCTAAATAACAACCTAATCCACAAATAAACAAGATTGTGACAAATGTCATGCTCCTAATGGTCTTGGAAGATTCTAGAGCTTTCTTGAACTTTCTTTTATTTAAACTATAATTAAATCCTTAAATTGTAAAGAACGTCCTAGACTAATACTTACAAAACATTCGCATAACATAATTTATAAAAGAATACCATCCATTATTAAAGTCTCAGGGGGACTTATTTAAAATCATGCAAGTTGGCGCCATAAGTTTAAAATGAAACATAGGTTTTATGCAAAGTTCAAAGAAAACCAAATAAGTTAAATAACAGAGTCCCGCTGATAATTTAGGAAAGTCTCTTAAAAAACAAAACATAATTTAAATGGCGTTCTACGTTGATCGTTTTATCGTCCATAGGATTGCCCCACGCCATACACCCCATGATGAAAGAACTCCTCACGTCACCACGCGTGCCATAGAGAAAACCTATTTGCTACTTGGAAGGAAAGTAAGGGGGTGAGCTAAAAGCCCAGTAAGGAAGTACAAGCAAATAAGCAAGTAAGAAAACAACAAACTACCAAACACTAACGTTCATCTAAGACATCATGGTACGTCATAACGTAATCGTAACATATCATCATATCATAACATAATCGTACATATCATCATATCATAACATAAATGTGACATATCATCATATCACAAACATAAACGTAACATATCATCATATCATAACATAAACGTGCATATCATCATATCATAACATAAATGTGACATATCATCATATCACAAACATACAGCATACATGATGAGCATGGAACGCTAGTTGTCCATGTCACCCTATGAGGTAAACAGGAGATCACTGGTCCTTGAATAACCTCGGCGCGTCCGCCCTAGGAGTTACGTCTCAATGTCCTTAGTAACTCGTTCGATGTATCTGACATCGTAATCTGTTTAATGTATCTAACATCGTAATCTGTTTGATGTGAGCTACGTCTCAATGTCCTTAGTAACTCGTTCGATGTATCTGACATCGTAATCTGTTTAATGTATCTAACATCGTAATCTGTTTGATGTGAGCTACGTCTCAATGTCCTTAGTAACTCGTTCGATGTATCTGACATCGAAATCTGTTTGATGTATCTAACATCCATACACATATCACATTCAACATATCATCACATTAAGGCATTCATAATTCATAACAAATCATTCATACAACAGTCTTACCATTCATAGCATAAAATCATAGAATCTATCTAACTTCCTTACCTCAGGTCCAAGCTAAGAATTTCACAATCTTTCAACGAGCCTATATCATAATCAAAATAACGTTTCTTAGGTTCATAAAATTACTATTTTGCCCTTCCATACAACTCATGTGTGCATGGGCCATGCACTCATGATAACAGTTACACTAAACATGCAATTATCGCCAAAAAGAATAATGCTCGTTCTACCCATTTTACTAACATGATTGTTTTATAAAAATCACATAGTTGAATAATAATCATGATTTTGGACGTAAAAGTTGATTTGCATGTAACATGCATACGTGGGAACGTTGCGTAATAAAGACGTTTTCAAAAACGATAATTCTACATTTCTTTTATTATTTTAAAATCAATAGACATATTACACGCTTTATTTTTCTTAAAATTTCTAAGTTGATTAAATTTCTCAAAACAATATTTTATTTTATAAAGTTATTTTATTTTAGCTTAAAAATAAAATATGTGACAATTTCATCCATTAATTTCTAATTAACAAGAATTAACCAAAAAGCTTGGATTTAATTAAAATGCCTATTTTTAATATGTCCCTTTAGAAAAAAAATAAATTTTATCATTGTGTTACTTAAATGAGGTGAGAAAATATATTTTAAGTGTGGAAAAATACATTTTGATTTAATTTATTTTAAGACTTAGTTTTTAAGTAGCAAAAATCCATATGTGACAATTTAATAACAATTTTTAACCTTTTTAAAACAAACTTTCAGCCACCATTTATTTTATTCAAAAATCACAAATAAATAGAGTACAAATATTTTTCTCAATCAAAATAAATGAAAAATCATTACTTATCAAAATATGCATTCATACCATTAAAAATATCATTTTTCAATATTACCATAACTTAGAAAAAATAATTTATCCCAAAAACTCACCAAATTCATTTTAGTGAAACTTACTTCAATATTTTATTACAAAAATTGCAGCAACTATTTTTATCATTAAAATCACCATATTCAATTTTATAAACTCATATTTTCTCAAAATTCAATAAAAATTCTGTAGGTAATTATTTGAGTAAAATATCATAACATGAGACTTAAAATCCTCTTTTTAATTTCATAAAAATTAACATATTCATCAAGAACATTATTTATGCATGCAACTCATCTTCTTATCAACTTTTACCCAATTATTTACAAAAAAAAAAAAACAGCAAGCTTAATTCCTCATAAAACTCAACTTTTGTCTCAAAAATTACATAAAATCATACATGTTTAAAATCTCATTATACTCTTATAATATGCATGATTCTAATATTACTAACATATTCACATGAATCCTTTTAAAAACCATTTGTTGCAATTCCATGAAAACCAACAAAACACTATCAATAACAATAACATATATTAATTTATAAGCACCATATTCACATATGCCTTATATTAACCTAACATGTTTCTATCATTATTTTCATGCATCTTATAATTTAATCATTCAAAATATAACATGCATCTATCAAAATTTCATGGATCAAAATATCAAGATTGTCAATTATCCTCTTACCCATATAACATAGGTCCTAAAACATGGATCTAATATATTGTAAATCACACAACATCACACAAAATATCAAGAACACCCTTGGGTAAGCCTAGGCCGAAATCACCATACATGCACTCATAGATTATCACAACTTTTATGCATAGCAAAATCAACATCACAACCCTTTTTAACACAAATCATACTCTCACAATATACAAATCCTATACACCAATCCTACCAAAATCAACCATTAGCATCATTAACAAAACCTCATAGACAACCCACCAAAAACAATATAAGGGCTAAGAAAAGACCATTACCTCTCTTGATTGTAAAATCAAGAACACAAAAGATCAATACCCAAACTCCACACCCTTGTTCAAGCCTAGGGTTTTTATTGGAAAACCACCATAAGGAGATGAAAGAACCCAAACACACACAAGAAAATAAAACAAGTCAATGACATATATCAATAAAAAGAGATTATAAAAATGAGAATAACAAGAGGACATACTCTAAGAGGGGTTCCTCTTCACCTTCTTCTTCCTTCTTCCTTTCTTTCTTTCTTCCTCTCTCTCTCTCTCTCTCTCTCTACACGCCACTCTCTCTCTCTCTCTCTAGGTCACGGCAGCCACCCAAGAGCAATGGCTCTTCTCTCCTTTCATATCCCCTTTATCAAAATCCTCCCATAAAGTCTCCCCTAACACAATAAGGTAAGTTTCCATTTCCCATTTATTTTCTCTTAATTTCTCTTTATTTAAAAAGATATAAAGGAATAAAAATGATCATGCCTATCCCCAAAATAATTATTATCTTCAATTTTTTATTTTTATCACTTTAAGGAAATCATTCCTTTCCCACTAGGTCACACGCCCAAGCCCTCTTCTTCCCTTTCTTTTTCTTTTTTTTTTAAATAAATTAACTCAAATAAAATCTAAAATAAGGAAACATAAAATGTGTAGAAAATCTACACATGTGCACCATGCTACCATGCACTAGCACACACTAAATCACTAGGGTGCATTGCTATCTATCATGCACCTTAGTGCATTCCACCATAGCTCACATAATCACCTCAATTGTCACACTTAATTAAAATGTAACACTAATAGTAAAATAACATGTTACACAATTATTCACTTATTAAATTAATTAACCAAACAATTCTAACAATTAAATAAAATAATAAACAATCAAATAAAAAAAATAATCAACCAAATAAAATAACAACACTTAAATAAAACAAGTCATCACACTTAACATTTAAATCAAGTAAATCACAAAAATTTAAATAATCTAAAAAAAAAATTTGGTGCACTACATAAATAAACATGCACACGACAAGTGTCATGATCATATTAATTCTATCTAAACCTTATAGTATAATAAATAACATCTTTATAATCAACTATATTAATCAAACCTTATGTTATAATTAATATTATTAAACTTATAAAATCTATAAGTGTTGCTACGAGTGTTCAACTAAGTCCAGACTTGAACCAAAATCCACAGGAACTATCATACTATAACTACTTCTAGCTACTACTACTACTACTACTACTACTACAATCTAACTAGCTAAGTAAAGTTCTGGGACTCTACATTAAAGCAAGAACAAGACAATAACTAAACCTGTTTTTAGTCCTAAAAAAACAAAAAACAATGTTAAAAAAAACTACATTTAACAAAATAACAAAAAACTAAAGTTTCAAACATAATAACAAAAACAATAAATAAATCTTCATTTTGATGCCATAAGTGGACTGAAGTCGACTATGTAGATACCTTCTGTTCTGTCTCACTCTCAGTGTCTTCACTGTCAACCTCATCATCATCTTCTCCACTAATCTCATTTTGCTTTCTTTTAATATCTACTCCAGAATTTCCTTCTTCCCCCTTGTCCTCGCCTTCACCTTTTTCAGCATCCTCTTCTTCTTCCTTGTTAACCTCTTCTTCATTTTCATTACTATTCTCATGATTGCTGTCACTCCCTTTATCATCATCATCAGAATCATTCTCTTCTACCTACATTTAAAAATCAAAACATTAAACAACAAAGATATATGCAGAAACCAGGGTTGTAACATAGCCGAAACAATAACTTAACAACATCTAAACAACACTACCTTATCAAATGCATCCACAAAAATAGTATCAAACTTCTCCTGCATAGCAGACAACAGAGCAAGAAAACCAATAAATTGAGACTTCACATACTCCTTCAAATCCAATAACTTTGCAACCATTCCTTCATGCTTAGACACCAGCGAACCCATCTTGGCATTTAAAGAATCAAATTGAGAGGACCCATCAGGGAGGGTTGTTGGGATTTCACCACCAACAAGACCCACATTAGACACATAATCTACTTTTGCTTCCCCAACTTCTTCAACATCCACATTGAAAGCAAATCCACCCAACCTCATTATCATTTGGCTTTAGATTTCTCAACATCAACTACAAAAAAACCACCAAAAAACATAAAAACATTAAAATGTAATAGGTAGACAATGCTATAACAATAGTAAACTACACATATAAAAAACATAAAACTATACCTTCTTAACTGGAATATAAAAACCAGTAACCTTCAACAATCTCAGATCAGGAGTACTAGAACAACTCCACCTAGAAATCCTTGGAATAGTTTCAAAAACCAATTTGCAGTACTTCCCAACCATATAGCGACAACACTCATAAAACCAAACTTGAAACACATGTGGGCAACCAATCAATGTATAATAAGGTTTAACTTTCTTCTCCTCATTTGATTTTTGTACAGCATCGTGCCAACTATCTAATTTACCCTTCAAAGACATAATGGTTTCATCAAAAGAATTCTTACCCCATGCATACTCACTATAACGACCACTATCAACAACATATAAATCTTCACGCATAACTTGTTTTTCCTTCCTAGAACTAAGTAGAAACCACTGCACAAAATACAGAACATCCAACTTTATAGCAGCTTCATCATCATCACCCCACCTTTTAGCCCTAAAACACTCACGAATAGATTGTTTATAAATCTTATCACAACCTGGCCAATATTTATCCAAAAAGCTATTTGACTCTTGTTTGAAATTCAAATTATTGCACTCCTCTTCACAATCTAAACCAGTAATCAAAGCAAACTCTTCAATACTAAACCTCAACCTAATACCACTAACCATAACCCATAGCTCATACTCACTTGGCTGCTTAAGTTCCCTCAATAACAACCCATGCATTAATTGAGGCTATGGATTAAATGCAAGAAGATTCAAGAAACTACCAAAACAAGTTTCAGAAAACATTTGTTTTTGTTTATCAGAAAAATAGTTATTAAGGTTCTTAATAACCTGATAAGTACAACAAGATACAACATGGGAGGTAAAATATTGCTTCGGATTGATTAAGTAATGTCAATCCTACAAAAAAAATTTAAATAAATAAATTAACAAAAATAGTAATAAAACAACCATAAAACAACAAAACAAAAATAACATAAACAACAATGGACATAAAAAAACAATAATAATAAAAAAAAAAACACCAAAACAACCACACAACAACAAAAATAAATAGTAAACTTATAAACAACAACAATAAAACAGAATAAAAAATAAAAATATGCTTCGAAAACAAATTACTAAAACTATAAATTAACCTAATAACTTATAATGCAATTTCAAACAAACATTAAAACAAACACATTATCTTCATTCAACTGTAAATCATAATACAACACACAATAAAATTCGAAAAAATGTAAACAAAACAACAATAATAACACAACAACAAAAACATGATGATATAAGAAACTTTAAAATGGGCAAATTACTAAAACTTACAATACATATTCAAACAAACATTACAAGAAACAAATTTGGTACATTCAACAGTCAAAGTGAAAAAAAAAACGCAAAACCCTAAAAACCAACATCAAAACAACACAATACAAACAACATAAAAACCTTAACAACAAATTTCTTCAGATCATCTCCCACAACTTTGCTTGATTTCACCTTTTTCACCTTCCTCCTTTCAACAGCATCAGAAACCAACTTCTGTTTCTAAGATTGGGATTTCGATGACTCGGCTTTGGGCGAGTTATGAGAGTTTGGTTTCTCTTCAATCCACTTCACAGAAGCTTTCTTCCCCATCAACAAAGCTTGTTTAGAAATCTTTGGAGACTTTGGAATTTTTTTACCAAAAGGAGAAGGAGTAGAAGATCCCGATCGAAATATAGCCATAGATGATAGATAATGCTATATATAACAACAATGAACGTGAGCTTAGATGCTTCAATAACTGTTAAGAACACAATTTTTAGGGAAAAAATTAAGATACTACTGTGAACGTGGAGCAGAAATAAAATAGTGTGATTGTGGAGCAGAAAAAAAATGGAGAGAAGAGTGGAAGAGAGTATATCGTGAAAGTGGAAAGAGTGAGAAGTTGTCAAAAAAAAAAACTTCATCAATACAAATTACACGGAAGAGACAAAAGTAGTATTTTTGTAATAAAAAAACATATAACGTAAGCATAAAAAACGTGATTTGTATAAAAGTAATTATTGCCATGTGCTAGTAAAAAAGTTTATATTGTGATATATTTGGCACTTATTGTAAAATTTCCTTTCTAAAATATGTGTTTATATTCTAAATATATATTTTTGTTTAGGGCTATAATATGTATTATTATTATTAAAACAAATAAATATATATGTATATATTAGGTAAAAACAATGTACGCTTGTTTAGTTTTATTTAAAAATATACAAATTTATTTTTATTTTATTTTTTAATTGTTATGCAAATTTTAAATAAATAAACAATGTCATATATTATAAAAGAAACATGTTTAATATAATGTATGACATGAACATATTTTTAAAAGTAAACTAAAACATTGTCTATAATTTAAAAAAGTATTATTTTATAATATTTAAATTTATATTAATATAACTATTAAATACTTAGTCTATTGTATTTTTTAATTGATTTTACGAATATATTTCGTTAAATATTTGTAGAATTTTGTTAAAATTGATAGAAAAATAAAAAATTGTTAAACCAAGAAACAGTTAGATACATATTTTTTATATATAAAGATATTACAATTTCATTTGTTTACCAAAGGCGAAACCATTCACGTTCTAAAATTAATAATTAAATATTAAATTGTGTGCCACATTAATTTAAATAATAATACATTTTCGTCTCCAATGTTACATATTTCGTCAAAGAATTTTGTGCCTAATTAAATAATATATTAGTTCGGACAATTTTATCATATTACATGGCTTGACTAGGGAGAAAAATGTAATGTTATACATTTGTGAGTCAACAGTGAATATATTTAATATAATGCAATATAGACTCATCTCACGTGACATGAGATTTATATAGGGAAATTTTATTTTTGATACATAAAATGGGGTTGTATGTAAAAAATACCATATCATTGTACAAATCTCATTTTGGTCCTATTGTCTACCTTACTTCCCAAAATACCCCTGTGATTTTTCCCCACACCCTCTCTCTATCTCTCTCTATTCTCTCTCTCACTCTCGGTCCCGAAGCCAAAAAATCATCCAAACCCACATTTGAACCGTCGGAACCCAACGAAATCGGAGAAGGAGAAGCGTTCATTGTCGGAGAAGGAAATTCGTCGGAACCCATAGACCTATGATTGGAGAAGGCACTAGAGAAGCACCCAGAGGATCGGAGTAGGCGAAGGTGAGGGATTTTCTTTTTAATTTGCAATGTGTGGTTTTGTTCTTGATTTTTGTTCATAGGATAGATCGGGGCTAGGAAATACAAAGATTTGGATTTTTTTTACAAAAATTTTGACCCACCTCAAGAGAAATCGATAGGCCTCGATAACAATTGACAAACCTCGATTAGCCTCGACGGAGATAGAAAATAATGGGGGGTTAGATACCTCGATAGGCCTCGACAAGCCTCTATAGGCCTCAATATTATCTGTTAGGTTCTGGCTTTGATTGTGCCTCGATAGAATTAGGTATATTCTGATTTTTCTGTGCCTCAATATCTAGCCCACCAACATTTGCTGCATCAGCAACATAATCGCCGTTGACATAAGAATCGTAGCCATGGGGATCATACTCTGTTGTGTCTTGAAAATATGGCGGATCTCCAACAAGGATATCATCATGGACTATAACGTCCAGATTTGTCTCGGGAAAAAATGTCCCAACCTCACTTTGAGTTCCTTTGAAACCATGACATGAGGGAAAAATGTTCTCTTCAAATCGAACTTCTTTTTTAACGTTGGGAGAGGCCGATGCATTTCTTATACCTCCCTTCTTAACCAATGTTACACATAGAGGAATTAGCTTCTCTACAAATTTTGATGCTAACCCAATGAATGCACGCACATGCCTATCCTTTTTTATAACGGTAGGTTTGACGGATTGTGAGAGGCATGTGTACAAGACCTCAAGTTTCAAGTCATACACACATTTATCCACTTCAAGCTCATCGTACAGAATTTCAAGCGATTGCTCATACGTCACACCCTTCTGCAGAGGCATAAATTGATTTTTAGCATCCCTAGAAATCCAATCCCTATTTTTCAGTTCCTAAACACCATTGAATGCAACAAATATGGAAACAGTCGAATCTGTATCAAAAAAACAAAAACAAAAAATAGATCAAAAATTAACACTATAATAGTAAAATAGTAAAAAATCGATTTCTATCGAGATATGTCGAGGCCTATTGAGGTCAAACTATCGAGGTCTATCGAGTACAATCGAGGTAGACAATCCAATGTAATTTTTATGACCTATCAAGGTTTATCGAGGACACTCGAGGCACATCGAGGCAGACTGCCCAAAAAAATTCTTATGAACCCATCGAGGACCATTGAGGCATATCGAGGTAGTCAATGGACATAAACGTATGAGGGTTTTATCGAGGTCCATCGAGGTGTTAAAATCCTAACACTATCGAGGCACGTCGAGGTCCATCGAGGACCATCAAGCCTCTATTTATGCAATCCATCAAGGCCTATTGAGTTTCATCGAGGCAGACGAAAAACCCAGAAAATAACGAAAATCCATTCCGACAGTGAAAAATTACAATAAAACATGAAGGCATACACAAATTTGTTCGAAACGGCACAAGCAATGTAGATAAACAAGTTTCCTCACTACATATAACAAATATATACTTACTCATATAATTTTTTCCCCTAGATTAGAAAGAGAATCCAAAATGAAGTTTCTTGGCTTGAAAGGATTCACAACATGCTCCTACATCCGAAATCTAAAATGAGCTTGAAAATTAGTATAGATTAAGATAATGGTGGTTGCATTTGTGTATGAGAGCTTAGAGAGATAGAGAGGGAAAACATGAGAGAGAGAGAGAGGGAGAAGACAATAGGAGAAAAAAGAGGGAAATTTATGTCAGGGGCATTTTGGGAATGAAAGAGAATACTAAGATTAAAATGTGATGTTTTTTTAGCTTGGTATTTTTATGACATTGGACCCCCTTTTATGCATCAAAAATTAAATTTCCCTATATATATTGTTTTCACAATATATAACACACACAATGTCCATAAATACTAGTGAATGACTACAAAAACATTTAAAATATTGGTTTGTGAAATGTGTCATATGACAGTTAATATTTAATTATTTGACACTTTTTTTTGGACATTTTAGTAGTTTACTTTGTATGTAATTTTGATTTTAAATTGACGAATGACAATTGGAGAGGTTAATAAATGAAAAAGAAAAAATATCATTTTGGCCTTTGTGGTTTTCTCAAATACGCGATTGGTCTTAGTATTTTGTTAAATAACAAATCAACCCCTATGTTTTACAAATAGATCAAAATAGTACCCTAAATCTAATTTCTGTCAAAATATTTTCAAATATAATATTTTTTTCTCAACTTCTCGACCACCTTTTCTGCTTCACTAAACCCATCGCATCACCAACGACCCAATAATTGATCTTTTAGTTGAAAATATTTTGACCAAAATCGGGTCTAGGGTACTATTTTGATCTATTTTGTAAAGCACATAGTTTGAATTATCATGCACTAATAATACCAATTTTTTCACTCATATATAATGGTTGACCAGTGTTGTGGTCAACGATACTGAGTCAAATTGAACAAGAGTAAATAATGTAAACAAGCTGAATTCAAGTAAACAACACACAAGAATTTAAAGTGGTTCAGCCCCAAGAGTTGGTAATGACCTACATCCCCTTGCACTTCTATTAATCAGAAAGGTCTCAAACTCAAGATCAGAAGAACAAGATTCAACTGGGTCTTCTAAGCCTGAGAGAGAATATAATTCAACTGAGATTTTTGTATGTAAAGCGCGCATGAGAGCTAATGACTGGAAGAGATCCCTATTTATAGAGTCTCTTAGTGGGTCATGGGTCTTACTAGCATGAAATAGGCCCTACACGCATAATGTGGGCTTGGTACAACTGAATATATAATAAAATTGTTACAAATATCGGCTACATAAATATCTCATAAGATTTGGGTCATTCTGGTTGATTAATAAAGTGTCCTTTGAGCAGCAATCGACCAGATCCTTGTTGCTGACGAGACGCCTTTCGAGTAGTGATCTGCAAGTGATACTCCTTCATCTTGTTACTTGATTAAAGCAACTCCTTCTACTGCCCTTGAGCAAAAATGATCGGCACCTGCAAACCGACCAACATGGACGAATTCAACACCAGCTACTGTCACGTGTCATTTTTATATGTCACGTCATCATGTCCAACTTTAGGTTAAACAATAGTTATTAATTGAATTAGTATACTATTAGATTTACACTCTAATGAGCACCAATAAGTATATATTTTATGGATAATGATATGTGCACTAAAATTATGCAAAACAAAAAAAAACATTACGCCAATTGACGTGACATTGTTTTTTAAAATAGTGGGTCCCGCTTGAAATAAATTTGATTGGTTAAATGAAAATGCCACGTGAGTTGGTGTAATATTTTGGTGTACATATCATTACTATTTTTTTTTAATTCAAAACTCTAATTAAATAGTCATCATTAATATATATTTAATATGTTTAATTATTATTTCTCTAAGTTTTAAGAGGCATAGATTTTTTTTTTTTATGTTTTACTCTTTTGTTAGTTTTAAAACGAAAATAACAAGATTTTTTTTTTAAATTTATAATTTCTAAAATATATGTTATATTCTAAATATATTTTTATTTAGAGCTATATGATACATTTTTTTAAAGAGCTTACGCCTTAATTTAAATATAGTTAAAACTAATCCTTCAATATAAATATATATACATATATATATATGGAAGACTTCTCAATAGTTACTACCCATAGATGTGTACTAACAATTATGATGATGTGGCAACATAGTGACTTGGTATTGCAAGTCACCAACAGGTAAATTTTTTTTTTCTACATTAATTTCAAATTTAGTTAATTTTTTTTGCCATAATTAATATTGTTTCTAACCAATGAGAGACACTAGCTGTATTTAGAAATTTATATGCATTTGAAAAATAAAAAGTTTACAATATTATATTTTCATAATAAATACATGTTTTTCATCAGGTAATACTTCCAAAAATTTGAAAAAATCAAATTTTATTTTTAGAAATATTAATTAACAACTACAAATATGGACCATTGACCTTAATCCAATGGTTAATATTAAAGTAACCATCTATGGGTAGTAACCATTAAGAGTGCACCCATATATATATATATATATTGGGAAATTTTATTGCAGGGTCTTCAAAAAGAGATCTACTTGTGGAGCTCTTGTGTATTCCCAACTTGTGAACAATTTTCAGCACAATTTATTTTATAGCAATGTATTTTGTAGTTATTTAGAATATCTTGTAAATTTTCAAAAAATTATGAATAATTTACAGTGCTGAAAACTAAATTCAAACATGTGTTTCCATGCGCATAAAAAAAGTAGTCACGTGTGCAATAACCTGTTTTGAACCTAGTTTTCGGTACTGTAAATTATTCAAAATATTCTGAAAATTTGTAGGATGCTCTAAATAACTATAATATAGAAAGTCATAAAAAAGTCGCGCCAAATTTTTTTCACATGTCAAGAATACACAAGAGCCCCACCAGTGAGGCACTTTTTGAAGTCCCTAATCTCCCTATATATATATAGTAAAACTAACATGTCTTGAATACATATTTATGTACTAATTAAAACTTATTTATTTTTTCAAAGTAAATATTTTTACAAGTCATTATTCTTGAAATAAATAACTATCCTGGGTGTTTCTATTTTGTTCTTGGAATATTGAATTTCATTTAAATAAAAAAAAAAAAGTTAAACGATCAACCACTCTGATTGTGGTGAAGCTACTAGGGGTGCTCAGGGTCCAATTCAATCCAATTACTCTGAACCAATTCAAACTAATCCAATTACAATTTGATTGTATTGAATTTATAAAGCTGGATATTAATTAGATTGGGTCAGATTGGATGACAGATAAGACTATGAAAATCCAATTAGGAATGGATTCAATCCAATTACAATTAAAAAATTGGGATTTTTTGATATGTGTACAACAAAATTGAAGAAACTCCAATAATCATACTAAATATATTATTTACAATACAATATACAATATATAACTGAATATGAAACATATCTACTCTATTTAAGTCAGTCCACTGAAGGTTCCACTATCTTATTTAGTTTTTTTGGTTTAAAAAGCAACTTTTCATATATGATTTGGTATCAAATATAAATTCATTTTTACTAATCAATCAACTATCCATTACGACAACACCACTAGATTATTCACACACACAAAAAAAAAAATTAATAGCATATTACATGAACAAGAATTCCAATTATTGTTTTTTCGTGTAAAGAATATTGTTTATAATGTTACACATATTTATTTTAAATAAAGTTACATAGACTATAAAATAAATCTAATTAAACCAACAATACTAACATTCTAAATAATTTTTTTTAAAGAAAATATAAATGTATTATTTTTATTTTATGAAAATTTAACATATTTGTTCATTCTAAAAAGAGTCAATGGCATCATTGATTGGTTAATTGATCACAAATAATATATAAGCACGTTTGTTAATTTATTTTTTCCATAAATAAATTTGATTAATAGTACACAAAAGAATTGATATAAAAAAGAATTATTCATAAGATAGACAATTTGTTACATAAACAAATTAAATCAATAATCATGACATACTAAATGTTTATTTTTAACAAAATAGAGAAATATACATTCTTATTTATTGTCTTACAAAATATCACTAATAATAAACAATATCTTGATTCAATGATATAAACATTTGTGTTTATGGTTTAACAACAGAAAACTCATAATAATATACATTTATATATTTGGGAAAATTTTAATGATAACAGGAAGATACAATCTTATGAACTCCAAGAATGATGTGTCACTGGAGTAGTTCATGACAAAACTCTTGAAATCATATATCATTCAGAAAAATAAACAATTTGTGAATACATAACAAAAAAGTTAATCATTTTACAATAATAAACTAATATAACAATTTAGCCCCACAATATACCATTCAGAAAGTAAATAAAATATGTATGTTACAATAAAACAACCATAATAAACCATTAATCCAAACGATATAAACATTAAAATTATTCATAATAGAAATAAATGTTAATCGTAAACAAGTAAACAAAACAAACAAAAAAGCAAATAAACTCACAACATATATAGTTGAAAAAAATAAACAAATCATGTTAATTCATGTAATGAAACATAAAACATATAAAAACACCAAAAGATGAAAAAGATAAACAAAAACACCATGGTTTTAAAAAAAAAACTAATAAACAATAAATTTACTCAAGCTCTCAATTCACAAGTAACTGACCTTTTACAAAAAGACATCTAATAAGTAAAATTAACATGGCTAATGAAGAACAAAAACTAAACAAAAAAGCAATAAATATACTAATATAAACCATAATAATACACAATTCAAAAGCAATAAAAATACAAAAATTAAAAAATAGAAAAAGAAAAAAAGAAGAAGAAGAAGGTTTAATCTTTAAGCAAAAATAAGATAAACCCAACCTTAATCAATGGCTTATCGAGTATACATGACTATTGTTAGCCTTCTTCTTCGCATTGATGGTCCCAATTTTAATACTAGGAGGAAAGGAGTCTTCGTCACTTTCCATGAAAGCAGAGTGGATTGAGTGTGCTTCTGCACCTTAGGTAATAGCTATTTTCAGACAAGAAAGACTTTTGGTTGTCAAAAAAATGTGCAAAGCCAGAATAAATGAGTGGATTGATTTTTGAAATATATATGGTAAATTTCATTAACTAGTAGTCATTTATTCCCAAATAAATTTAAGAAATTAAATATTATAAAAAAAATATATGGATTCATTTGGATTTACGTTATAAATTGTATGTTATAATATAAATAAGTTTTTCTGTATTAATAGTGTATTAAAAAAATTAATGTAATAACTAATGTAAAAATTCCCTAAAAAGTTTAGGGATTATACATTTTTTGACCCTATATTTTGTCTCATTATCTGTTTGGACCCTGTGTTTTAACAAATTACTTTTTGGACTCTATGTTTTGTAAAATGGTTCAAATAGAACCCTAACCCAATTCTGGTCAAAGTTTTCTTAACTGAAATCATAAATAATTCACCAAACTAACAATTTAGAACAAAAATAAAATCATTCTACCTAAAAACTATGTTGTTATATTCAATTTTTTTCTTCATCAAAATTGAGTTTAAGGGTCTATTTGAATAATTTTACAAAATATAAGGTTCAAAAATGACTTTTTTAAAACACAGGTCCAAACAGGTCATAAAAAAACACAGGGTCCAAAAATATATAAACTCAAAAATTTATATTCTTTTTACATATATATCACATTAGTTATAAATATATTTCTATCACAAAAATTTATTTCTCTATTAGAGAAAAAAATGCTTTTCTCCCATTGCTCATATTTTATTGGAGAAAGCTTATACTGATTAGTACCATTTTTTTAATTTTTTTTTCTTTTGAAAAAATCAAAATAAATGAAATGCGATGCTTTGTACTGTTGATGCAAAATTTTATTATTATTTTTATTTGTCATGTATATAACCTATTATACATGTAAGTACTATTTTTTTTACAATGCTTTTTACGGTTGATTCAAAAATTTTATTGATTTTTTTTATTTGTCATATATGTACTATATATCATATTTACTTGATATTATTTTGTATTGTTAATATTTATTAGATTAGTTGATATTATCTACAACTAATAAAATATCTAATTCAAAATGTTGTTTCTTTTTTTTCATTTCTTCTCTTTTCTTTTGATTGTATAATAGCAAAGTCTCTTTTTTTTTCTTTACACATCGGTGTTATAGAGATAATATTTCTATATCAAAATTATTAAAAAAATCTACTACTTTATCATTTTTCTAATATAAATATTAGTCTATTATACATAAGAAAAAATAGAAGTAAAAAAAATCTGCACACAAAGATCTCAAACATTACATATAAGATTTGATGGTTTAGTATATACATTTTTTTTAAAGCTCAAGTAAAAGAGCTGGTTATATTTGATGTTGTGGGTAAACAGAGAAATAAATTTTTAAGATTTATTATTTTAATTTTTTTAATAGAAAATGACTTAATGTTTTTAGCATAGATTACTTTAAAATAAAAATATTATTTTGATTGACATTATTCATGGAGAGAGAATGATAATATTAATTAGCGTATTGAAATATTAATGGGAGAGATAGTGTCAATATAGTTGGGAAGAGAGAAAGTTGTAAATCAATTTAAATATATGTTAAATAAATAAATGATGTGTCTTAAAATAATTGGTGAGACAGGGAGGTGATAGGAAATTGGGGGCAGCAGATTTTTTTTTCTTTTATGGCTAATCAATGACGGAAAAACAGCCTCACACATACGGGTTCAAGTAGGAGTTGCACAGCAAAATCTCCTATTATGTATGTTTATATATGGACATGTCAATGGTATTTTGGAGGATTCTCCGATTCACCCTCAAAAAAGCAGCACACTAGTGCACTCTTTGGTGATTTTGGCTCGGGAAGTATTTTCAGTGAATTTTTTTATAATCATGTATATTAATTGTAGTTATTTAGAGCATCCTGCATATTTTCAAAAATTTCCGAATGACTTATAGTGCTGAAAATAAGGTTCAAACATGTTACCTTCCACACAAGAAAAAATCACTGAAAATACTAGTCTATTATAAATATTAGTCTATTATACATAAGAAAAAATAGAAGTAAAAAAAATCTGCACACAAAGATCTCAAACATTACATATAAGATTTGATGGTTTAGTATATACATTTTTTTTAAAGTTCAAGTAAAAGAGCTGGTTATATTTGATGTTGTGGGTAAACAGAGAAATAAATTTTTAAGATTTATTATTTTAATTTTTTTAATAGAAAATGACTTAATGTTTTTAGCATAGATTACTTTAAAATAAAAATATTATTTTGATTGACATTATTCATGGAGAGAGAATGATAATATTAATTAGCGTATTGAAATATTAATGGGAGAGATAGTGTCAATATAGTTGGGAAGAGAGAAAGTTGTAAATCAATTTAAATATATGTTAAATAAATAAATGATGTGTCTTAAAATAATTGGTGAGACAGGGAGGTGATAGGAAATTGGGGGCAGCAGATTTTTTTTTCTTTTATGGCTAATCAATGACGGAAAAACAGCCTCACACATACGGGTTCAAGTAGGAGTTGCACAGCAAAATCTCCTATTATGTATGTTTATATATGGACATGTCAATGGTATTTTGGAGGATTCTCCGATTCACCCTCAAAAAAGCAGCACACTAGTGCACTCTTTGGTGATTTTGGCTCGGGAAGTATTTTCAGTGATTTTTTTTATAATCATGTATATTAATTGTAGTTATTTAGAGCATCCTGCATATTTTCAAAAATTTCCGAATGACTTATAGTGCTGAAAATAAGGTTCAAACATGTTACCTTCCACACAAGAAAAAATCACTGAAAATACTAGTCTATTATAAATATTAGTCTATTATACATAAGAAAAAATAGAAGTAAAAAAAATCTGCACACAAAGATCTCAAACATTACATATAAGATTTGATGGTTTAGTATATACATTTTTTTTAAAGCTCAAGTAAAAGAGCTGGTTATATTTGATGTTGTGGGTAAACAGAGAAATAAATTTTTAAGATTTATTATTTTAATTTTTTTAATAGAAAATGACTTAATGTTTTTAGCATAGATTACTTTAAAATAAAAATATTATTTTGATTGACATTATTCATGGAGAGAGAATGATAATATTAATTAGCGTATTGAAATATTAATGGGAGAGATAGTGTCAATATAGTTGGGAAGAGAGAAAGTTGTAAATCAATTTAAATATATGTTAAATAAATAAATGATGTGTCTTAAAATAATTGGTGAGACAGGGAGGTGATAGGAAATTGGGGGCAGCAGATTTTTTTTTCTTTTATGGCTAATCAATGACGGAAAAACAGCCTCACACATACGGGTTCAAGTAGGAGTTGCACAGCAAAATCTCCTATTATGTATGTTTATATATGGACATGTCAATGGTATTTTGGAGGATTCTCCGATTCACCCTCAAAAAAGCAGCACACTAGTGCACTCTTTGGTGATTTTGGCTCGGGAAGTATTTTCAGTGATTTTTTTTATAATCATGTATATTAATTGTAGTTATTTAGAGCATCCTGCATATTTTCAAAAATTTCCGAATGACTTATAGTGCTGAAAATAAGGTTCAAACATATTACCTTCCACGCGCATAAAAAAAAACAGTCACTTGTGCAACAAACTGTATAAACTTTATTTTCTACAGTGTAAATTATTCCAAATTTCTCAAAAATTTGCAAGATGCTCTAAATAACTATAATATACATGGTCATAAAACAAATTTGCGCCAAAAATACTTTTCGAGCCAAAAACTAGAGAGGGGTGCACCGGAGAATTACCCATCTATAATATAAACATATGTACCTACTTTTTCAAGAGAGAAAAAATTCAATCCATTGTCTAAAATTTTCAACCAGCTATCTCAATTGTTAGAAATCATTTTGCAAATAATTATTAAAACTAAGTTAAAGTACAAAATAATTTTAAAAAAACAAGTCATTTTAAAGATATATGGAGTTCTAGTTCAAAACTAATTCATGACAATAAGTAGAGGAGTGATCATAGTTTAGATAAATATATTAGTGTCTTGTGAAACACTTTTATACGTTATCTCATGCTGCTTGTGCCTTTTTAAGTATGAATCTTAAATTGGATTACTGTTATTTCTTTTTAGGATTCATCTCAATAAGTATTATCCTATAATTTTGTAAGTATATTAATATGTCTCACTACAAGAAACATGTTTTTGTACTGGCAAATGTCTCAAAAAGTGTCCGCAATTATCTAGAATCCTTCTTCAGCAGAAGACCATCAGCTAAATTTCGTCACTAAATGTACTTTTATCGACGGAAAATTGACAAGCATTGACAAATTATGACATCACCGACGAAATAACGCACCAAGAAAAATAGACACCGCTGGCAAAAAATTCCATAGACAAAGTTGGAAAGTGATTTTTGTTGGCATGTTTTTGCGCTAGCAATTAGGTAGGGCATTCCTAGTGCAACAAATTCGGCATTTCCTTGTGCAAAAATGTGCCTGGAAAAGTCCCTCCATTTTTTTATCTTATATATATTTATAATTTAAATTTTTTATAAAACTAAAATTCAAATTAATATAAAAAATTCAAATAAGGCATAAGGTAAATTTAGAATTAATAAAATATAAAAAATTCATTATTTGTCTTCTTTTAAGAAAAATAAACTACAACACAATTAATTATCACATACATAAAAACAATAAAAAGTAATACTAGATGAAATTATGTTTGTAGTAATTACCAAATTAATTAAACCATGTGAATTAATTAAATTGCAGAATAGTAATTAACTGTTTAAACAGATTGCAGTTCTGTCGAGACAAAAATCGAACTTGTCACGACAAAAACTGAACACAATAAAAAGACAGTGCAAAACAATAAAGAACACAACGAATTTTTACAAGGTTCAGAAACCCTTTCGGATAACCTACTCCTTGGGGCCACGCCTAGAGAATAAAACCAATTAATAAAGAATCACAAGTACAAAATATTGACTTAAACAAAACAAGACTTCCTCTTGAGGTTTGCCGCTTGAGGTTTGCCGCAACTTTGTTGTACTAATCTGATCTTGATTGAAACGCTCTACCACTTGAACTCCCTTCAATGGCCAGCGAGTGCTTGCATCCTCCCGACGCAAGGCTTGTAAAAATCTTCTCCCGAAGACTATAAACGTTGTGTTCAAATTACAATGTGTATTCACTCATGAACATGATATAAACTCACCACTAAAAACTAAACACACATATTTCTACAAGATCACGTGAATACTTATGATCTTGAATACAAAGAGGAACTCTCACAAATATTACAATTATGCTAACAAATTATGCATCTCAGAGTTCCACTTTCTCACTGCCTTTAGAGCCCTATTTATAGAGTCATTTTTCGTGTTCATAAAGGCTGAGAAAGAATTCTTCTAATAAAGGCAAGAATAATTGAAGATATTCTTGATTGATGAAGTGTTGCCTTTTTTAGAAGATATTGATCCGACAGATGCGATTTTGGTGGGGACAGCTCAGACCTGTGTCGGATAAAAAACAAGCTCAAAAAGGAAACAACAATTAATGACATTAAGGATTTAGTTTCCTATTTTTTCAATTCTTGAGCTGCACGAATATATAAACAAATAATCCAGAAATGACTTTGGGTAAGTACTGAATATTTGCAATATAAAACTTCCATTTATAAACAAATTGGGACAATATAAAGCTAAATAAGGAAGTTAATTATTATCCGAAATTCACAAAAAGGGAAAGTGAATTTCTGAAAATTACAATAAAGGGAAACAACCAATTTATCTTTTAAGAAAAAGATATTTCTATAAAAATGTCGATTATAGGATTTACACTAGATAGTTAATGTCTTCATACAAACAGATAAAAGAAAAGTAATTTAAGAGTCAGAAACATGATTGTTGTGCCTTCTTGGTGGCTTTTACGTAGAGACGTTCAGATGATATAGAGGAAGATGAAGCTGGTGCGTGCTTTTCTCCAAGGGCCTTGAGCCTAGTAAAATTTCAACAGTATAACGGTTGCACTTTAACAATCCCAAAATTTTAAACATGCAATTTACAAACCTCCAAAATATTAACAACACTCATAAAAAATAGCATATTAACACCCTTCATAAAAAACAATACCAAACATATTAACACTAATAATTATGTCACTTAACATAAACTATTTTGTCTAGTTTTTTTAAAGGAATTTAAACTAGTTATCAACTTTAATTTAAAATACATATCACATTAACTACAAAGTTATACCCATTATCAAAACTCAAAATAAAAATTAATATTTTTTTTTTAATTTCAAATCTAATTTATCTATTTTTACACAAAAATATTACTAAAATACAAAGTGTCACACATAAACATAATACAACAAAAGTATCACATTAATCTCTTTTTAGAAAAAAAATAAAATAAAAACCCACACTTTTTTCCAAATGTCCAAAGCAAATTTATCCAAAGCTCTCTTCCAAATGTCCTTCAAATCTAATTTTTATTGCACAAAACTTAAAACATAATTTAACAAATAGAAAAAATATATATATAGATAAACATAATTTATCTTTCTTTTTTATTTCAAATTAGACTTTTGCTAGTGCGTTTGGGCTATAGCGCTAGGAAAAATCCTTATACCAGCGCAAAAAAACGCCAAGAAAAGTTAACAAAGTCATTTTTTTTAGATTTTGTGATTTTTTTAATTTTCTAATATCCCGAAGACAATCAGACTATTCCTTATGTCCAAAACACCAAACAGTAAGGCAAGGTTTCAAGAAACTAATACCTTCAGGTGAGATATACTGATTATCACAAAACTTTAACCATTAACTGTTAACAAGAACAATCCCCATTAGTGTGATTATGGATCTTTCAACACCAAGGACTCAATATAATCGAACCTTCTATTAAGTCTAAAATAACTAATAATTATTCAATGTTGCAAGAAACTAATATCTTGGGGTGAGATTGGAATCGATCGGATTTAACTACTAACAGTCAATAAGAACACTGTTAATTAGTGTAATTATTTATCTTAGAACATTAATATTGTAATTGAATTGTTCATTAGTTCTGAAATAATGAATAATTATTCATGGTTGCAAGAAACTACTATTTTGGGATGAGATCAACATCGATAGTGTCATGACCTGAGCCCTAGGTTGTGGCAGATTTGTAATATCCATAACTTGGGTGGTCAAATGTCAAATTTTGACCCTTGTTGGAAAATAGTCTTTATAAATGATCATTTAGTTTATATTGAATAGTACCATAATTATAAGTTAAAATAATGGAATAACTCATAATTATATATAGAAATATTAGTGATAAAAGTATAATCATCTATCATTATACATAGAGCAAAAATATTTCCACAGTTATGTAGTCACCAAACAGTTAAATTTAATAAATCATAAACACTCATAGTAGTACTTGTAGAGTCCACTAGATCCATAATTCCTGTTACCCACCATAGAAAAACTGACATCCTAAACCGGGTAGCCAGACCTGATAACCACCACAAGAGGGAGGCTCATAACACTTTCTGTATACAGATGCTAGGTCTTTACACCTACAGGTGAATGTACACATGATCTACCTATGATGACATAGAGACTAGGTCATGAATTAACAACATGCACAAATCATGATCACTATGACTCTCATCAGTATAACAAAATACAGGCAAACATGAAAGCAATAAACATATTCCCTTTTTTTTAGAAAATTGGGCAGCATAACAACTGCATTTGAATAAAACTCAAAAATCATAACCTCCATCAATATATGTATAAAAATATAATTGATACACAGTGCCTTCAGAACAGTCCAGAAAAACATGCAGGTTAAGTTTTCCATTTTTCAAATATTTTATAAATATGAAAATTGGAATATGTTTAGTGCAATTCAATTCAAGTAAAATAATTCTAATAATCAAGTTGAGTCCCTACCTCTTTAGGATCGTTATCCACTACTACAAAAAAAAAAAAAAAAAATTGCATCAGTTTCTAACTGACACAATTGAGTTTTTGCGTCAGTTTTATATGTGATGCGGAATCCTATGACGAAAACCAGGCTGGCATTTGCGTCAGTGGCTAACTATGGCAGTTCCCCATTAACGCAAATGCTAGGCATTTGCGTCGGTGCCTAACTGTCATAAATTCTAGGCATTTGCGTCAGTGCCTAACTGTCACAAATGCCAGATTTGTGGTAGTTCCCCACTGACGCAAATTCTAGGCATTTGCGTTAGTGGGGAACTGCCACAAATCTGGCATTTGTGACAGTTAGGCACTGACACAAATACTACATTAAAAAATATAAAAAAATGCTACGCAAATACTAACCAAGCTCCTAGCCAGCCACCGTATGCGACCCCTGCTCCCAGCCACCCTCTCGACCCCCGCGATCCCAGCCACTCCCACGACCCCAGCCACCCCCACGACCCCGACGAACACCACAACCACCACCAATCGCCTCCTACAAAATGAAACCCAAGCATAGAAAAAAAAAAACAAAAAAAACAAACCCCAACCCCATCAAGAATAAAAAATCTACACAAAAAATTCAAAAAAAAAAAATCATGTATAAGCTTCATAAACATATTATATTAATCAATTTAACCTTAAATATGAAAAAAAAAATGAAAAAAATCACCAAAATGGGTCAAGTAAGTCAGAGGTAGCACTGGTGTGGAGGGTTTTCACATAGAGAATTTTTTTTAGAAGTTTTTAGGTCAAATGGAAATTGGGGATGAAGCTGTGTATTATTGGGGTCTAACAGCATTTGTGTCAGTGCCTAACTGACGCTAATGTCCCCGTTAACAACGTCATATTGCCACTAACGCAAATTTTCCCCATTAACGTTGTCAGTGTTAGTACTGACGCAAATGCCCTTGCATTTGTGGCATTGCCCAACTGACACAAATGCTCAATCTCGGTCAATGGCGTCAGTCAACTGTGTTGACTGACGCGTTTGACTGACACAAAAGGGGCATTTTGTTGTAGTGATCCTCTATCCAAAGAGACGCTCCTAAACCCTCTATTCCTAGGTTCCAAGTAGTTTAGCCCGCTTCAAAGTCATTTTGTCCTACAATCCTCAATTGAAAAAATAATTATCATCATCGTAATGTACTCTCCACACCGAGTCCAATGACATATAGCACGAAACCATTTAAATACAATAAAAAAATTTCACCTCAGTCGTGCATAGTGGTAGTTCGCGGTGGCCGGTGGCGGTGCTTCAGCAACGATAATGGAAATTAACTTTCTATATATCAAAATGATCCTCTCGATGAGTACATCATGGAAGTACATCCCATTTGCCCAAATGACCCCCGATGTTGCCGGAAAACACTTCCAAAGGGGCGAAGATACCCAAAATCTTGCCAGAGAAAAATGGCGAGTTGACTAGAGTGATTTAGTAGGTGACCTTCCTCTCTTCATGGTGGTTCCAATGGTACCAAGCACTCATCAAACGGAGGTAAGAGTTGGCCGAAATGTCGCCTAAAAGTTTTGACGGCGAAACTTTGTGTGCGTCTTAGCTCTGATTGTCACCAAACTTTGGGGTTATTTTTGTCGCCAGTCAGGGGAGAAGCAGCTGTTGAACATGTCGAAAATGGTGGTCAACAGTGGTTTCTGTGTGTCCTTGTCGTGGCTTTCCGAGAGAAGAGAAAGAAAGAAAGAAAGAAGAAAGAGAATAGAAAGAAAGGAGAGTCAGGGAGAGAGAAAGGAGAAGAAGAAAAGAGAGTCCTTTGATGTTGGAAATGTGCCCTGAAAGCATATGCAGTAGACATTGTTTTAATGAAATAAATAAATAAATTGAATTTGTTATGCATATATTTTATGGACTATATTATTCTGTGATAATATTAAGTAAATATCAGGAAAACTCCTAAGTTCATACATGTGATCTCAAACACATATTGGTATAGGAGGATTGTGTTTGAGATAAATGAACTTGAATAGTTCGCAGTAAAATAAAGTTGTGGAATCTTTAGATTAATTACTGCAAGTACGATCCACTAGTATTATGAATACATGTGATCTAGATCCGGATCACTAGTGTGGTAGAACACTTTAGTGGAGGTGCTTTATATATTAGAGAATATATAGAACTGGACCAGATATGTTTATTAATACTTGGTTAAACACCGTTTCGAAGTATTAATTAAATATATCAACTGATGATCATATACAAATAGATCTTAATCCTAAAGTTACTATGAACTCCTGTTTATGCTATATGAGTTCTTTGATTCACTTGTTAGGGTCTGTCGGAATGATCAGGCTGAAAACTTTTGTTTTGGGAACTCATTAATGTAGATGGCTGTGAACATAGTATACAGATATGGAATCTATGCCTTCTCACAAGATATTGAATGATGGTTCTTGTAGAGTCCAAGAACTTTACTTAGCTAGTTAGATAGTAGTATTATAATATTTATAGTATTATCTTTGTAACTGTGGATTTTTGGTTCAGACCGGGAATTATTTGGACACTCATAGTAGTACTTATAGATTTTCTAAGTTTAACCTATAGTTTAAGAATACTAATTTTAACCTAAGGTTTGATTAATATGACTGATATTAAGGATAATATTTATTATACTATAAGATTTAGATAAGAACCAGTAGGATTTTAAGCACATGTTATGAATGGGTGATTAAGGATTAAGTATTTTGAGGATTAAATTTAATAAGGGGTAAAGTTTGAATGCTATAAGGTCAGTCAGCAGCTTTGAATATGTTGAGGGCTTAGTCAAGGTTGTTTACTCCATTCAAACTTAGCTAAAAATGTGTAATTTCATGTTTAAATAATCAGCGTGTGCCGATATATCGCAGCTATAGGGGGCGATATATCGCAGCACGTAGATACGGAAAACACGAGACGATGCACGACAGCCTCGGGCATACTAGCCCAGGCGATATATCGCCTACAGGGGGCGATATATCGCCTCCTTCAGTGTATTTTGAAACATTTTGAAATCGTTTTCCATTCAGCCATTCAACCTCTTGATAAGTCCAGCATCTTTTTGAACGAGTCTTCAGCCTCTGCTGAACGATTATTCAAATTATTTTCACCTAAAAAGCTATTATTTTTATTCGAGTAAAATTAAGATCCTTTCATTCCTAAACTCTATAAATAGGACCTAGTACCCAGCCATTATTCACCTTTTACTCTAAGTTCAGAGGCTGCAAGTGCTAAGTGAGTGTGAGAGTGTAAACACCTGGGTTGGGGAATCATAAGCTTGATCATCATAAGCTTATCAAACACTTTGGGAAGTAAGGTTTTATAGTATTTCGGTTTGAGGTGTAGATTGGTCTTACAAGTCTTCAAGGTAACCCAAAACTCTAGTTCAATTCTGTACTTTTCTTTTAAGTTCTCATAGTCTTCTACTCAGCCTCTAACCTTAATTTCTATTTTGGTTAGGAAATCTAAGTTCTTGAGCAAAAAGGTTTTGGTAAGTATTTTTCTCAAGGTTTAGTCCTTCCATTCCTTTCATTTCTTTTTCTTCAAATCTACTCACCCTGTTATATATGGTTTTAGGAGTGTTCCAAAAGTCCCAACGCTGTCCTCTTATCCCGGTAACTTTGGTAAGGAAAATAGGATAGAAATGCATATGTTATATGTTCTATATGTTATCTTATGTTTCTTATGTTATGATAAGTGTTATGATATGTATGTTTGTAGGCTTGAGCATATGACCCATATGACTAACAAGACCCCAAATAGATTATGGGCATATGACCTGCTTAGCTAGTAGGACCCCACTAATCTCATGGGCATATGACTTGTTTAGTCTATGGGACCCCAAGTAATAATGGCCATTATAGTATGTGTATGATATAAAAGTGTTATGTTATGTTTTTATGTTTCTTATGAAATTTATGTATATGAACTATGTGTTAGATTTTTCCTTGCTGGGCATTAGGCTCATTCCTTTTTGTTTTTATGTGCAGGAAAATAGCTATAGTGGCGGTAAGATTCGTGGATGCTTGGGGAATGTGTATCGGTGGTGAATGGAGTCAAGGAGTCGAGAGTTCGATTTTCGAGGATGTAGTCTTGTTTAACCTTTTTATGGTTTTACATGTATTTTTCCGCACTTTCTATGTAACTCCTTTTCACTTTAAATTATGTTTTGTTTTAAAGACAATGGGATCCCATATCCTACTTATTTTATGAAAGTAACTCTTATTTCTTCAAGTTTCCAATAAAGTTATGGTATTTTCGCAAATGTAAGTTTTATTAAGGATTTGTATGTATAGTTTCGTTAATGGTCCAAAAGTCTAGAGTAGTGGGTCATTACAGTTCTCTTAAGGGTTGACTATTGGGACTGAAAGGTTATTGAGCTCAAATTCATAATTTAGTTATGAATTAACATTTACTAGTAAAGTCAATGGTACTTAAGGAAACAAGAGATAATTAAAAAGGTAAAATGGTAATTTTATTCCCTATTAATTATGAACCATTATTAGAGGGTCAAGTTGTATGCAATGATTATATCAATAGACGCTTTATGATTATAAAGTACTCAGTAAATGAAATGTCTATAATTACAAGAGCGCAGTCTCATATTTATAGTGGAATAATCATAAGATTAATAAATTAAGATTATTTAATTAAAGAGTTTAATTAATAATCTCAAATTTATTGGAGCTTGGAATTATAGGTCCATAGGTCCCCATAGCGGTTCTATCAATACTATTCAAGGTAAGAGTTGATATGAAGGGAAAAATAGTTTAAAGACATATTTAAGAAGAAATTTGTTCTTCAGGCCAACTATGCAATTATATGATAATAGTGATTAATTAATTAATTACAAATTAGTTGTAGTTAATAAAATTAATTAATATTTAATTACTGTATAATTTTTTAAATTATATTAAATAATTAAATTAATTTTGAAATTTAATTAAATAATTCATTAATTATAATTTTCGAAATTATAATAAATTAAATATTTATTTTCGAAAATATTGGATTTAATTAATTGGTAGAATTAATTAAATATCTTTATTTGAGTGGGAGATAATAATCTGATAAGTTCAAATTGGATTTGAATTTAAAAGATTAATATTTATTCAAATAATTAATTATATTTGATAATTAATTAAAAAGATAATTAATTTAAATTTGAATTACTTATCAGGTTGTTAGATCTTATCTGACAAATAGTTTGAATAAATAATTAAATAAAAATTGAAAAAACAACATCCCTAAAAATAGGGAGGCTACACGTGCACACACAGTCCAGGCGTGTAGGGCAATGTTCAGGGATAGGATTTTCATTTTTATTTATTTAATTAATTAATTAATGGATAATTCAAAAATTGGTTTTCAGATTTTTTCATTAATAGAATAATTATTTAATTAAAAAGTAAATTGTAAAATGGTTACAAATTTATTTTTTAAATTAGAATATTTTCTTTTAAGTATGACTAATCAGAAAAATATTTAGATAAGTGAGACAACTCAGTCTATTCGCTCTGTGAAAAATAGAACGATAGTTTTCTCTCCCTGAAAATAAAGAACCAATTCTTAGGTCTATTCTCTTGATCTCATGTGTTGAGTACATCAAGTAGAATCACAAATAAACTATCCTTCATTCTCTAAGTGCCCACACACTTCTTGAGGTGTAGAGAACGCTTTGAAAGATATTGGTGTGAGTACGTGGGAGCGGCTTGGATAGGAAGATCGTTCTAAATACAAAATGATAGCAATGGCACTTGATAGGCTTCAAGAGGTATTAATTCTATCCTTAACTTGCTTATGATTAATGTATGTATATTAATGGATCCGCATATTTAAAGGTAGTTTAAATATGTTACAAAATTTATGTTGTACACTGGGCCAACTCCACCTCCATTCCACTGCGTATTAGGAAACTCGTTCCTAACAATTGGTACCAGAGCAGTCATTAATCTCTGCATACATTAATTACTGTGTGGGCATAATATGCATTCTTATGTTATTGTAATATATGTGAATGGATGGATGTATGTATGATTATAGTTTGTTCTTAAGGGTCGTTAATTATATGGTGTTTTGGGTTTAGGAAATGTTCTTAAAATTATAGATGAAAAATGTAAGCCATTTTGGGGCATAGGAATTTTTGTAATTTTAATTTTTTGTGTTAAAATTATTTGAAAAATTCTGTAAGGCCCGAGCCCCGAAGCCCGAGCCTCACCCAGCCGAACTGCTGCGTGCCCAGCCCCGACGTGCTGCCTGCCCAGGCACCCCCTGCGCCTCACCCAGCAGCTCACCCAGCGCGCGCCCCTGCGCCTCGCCCAGCTGCACGCCTGCGCTCCCATGCGCCAGCTGCTGTTGCTCCCAGCTGTGCGCCCCTGTGTGCCGCACCCAGCAGCAGCTTGTACACCCCAGCCGCATGCCCCATGCCGAACCACCATATGCAGCCGCCCCTAGGGTTTTAAACCCTAGGGCTTGCATCCAAAAATTGTCCATTTAAATTATGGGCTTAATTAAGTTAACCCATAATTAAATATTGTTTTATTTTGAATTAATTGTATGAGCCCAAATTCAAATCTGGGCCTAATAACTTATCGGGCATCAAACCCAAGTTAATTATTCTTAAAATTTGTTTAAGATAATTAAAAGTTATTTTAATTCAAAATTAAATGGATAAGTGGTTTAATGGATCAAGACTACTTGTGAAGGCCCAAAGTTATAGATAGAGATCTATTTAGGTCTTATTTAGTTTCTTACATTTTTGTGTATATTTTTGCAAGTGTTGTAATTTTTCTAGAAATACCCAAGACACCCGGGCCGCATTTATTTATTTATTTAACAAGTATTTATTTATTTAAATGTTTGAATGTGATTAACTTGTTTAATACTTTATCATGCATTTTTTGACATGCCATACATATAACCCACATAGTATTTAAAATTGTGCATGCATCTCATATGAGTAGAAACATGCCTTAGGATTGTCCTATGTGATTATATGTTGGTTCATATAATAATAAATCTAGTTTTTAACTAGTTCAAGAGCGGAAATAGATTTTAAAAGATGTTTAATTTCTAGTATTTAATAAAATTGTTTTATTAAATTATAAATGATATTCTTAGTAATTATAGCAAAATAAAATTGAACTAATTAGGGCATAGTTCTATAATTTTAATTTTGCTTAATTTGATTAGTAATTATTAGAATATCATTTGGTAAAAATAGATCACTTTATTTTTACAACCAATTAAAAAGCATAGAATGTTTTGAGAAAACACATGTTCTAAAATAGTGAGTGGGAGAGGGAGTTACGACAATAAGTCCCATGGTCTCCATTATTAGTTAGCACCGAGGTAGCATGGAGAGGGCCTCGCGGCACCATTGCTTGTGTCCCCCTAAGGAAGGCTTCCGACTGTGTTATTCTCAAGGCAAATTTCTTTTTCAAGAATAGGATTTAATGATGTATTTCAAGTTTGACTGACCCTAAGGCACATTCTTGAGTTAAGTCATTGATCTAAAATAATGGGTTACACTCACAAGGTACATTAGGCTTTCGATCGGACTAGTGTATTCTTGACCAAACAAGCGATTGTTTATAAGTCAAAAGAGAAATATTGTTTTAAGTTTTCGCTTATAAATTTGAGAACTTTTCTCAAAATTAATTTGGAATTAGTCTGACCTACCCTAAGGCTGGTCCATTAATGTTCAAATTAATTAATCGTGGAATTAGTAATTATTTTTTATGTATTTTTTGTTGCATTCATGCATCATGTTTACTATTCCGAAAATAACTGATATGTATTATATGCATAAATTCATTTTGGTTATTTATTTATTTTCAGCAATTATGTCTAGCTCAAATCCTGTATCTTCTTTACTTGTTAATGAAAAGTTGACTGGTGAAAACTACATAAAATGGAAATCAAACTTGAACATTGTATTAATATGTGAAAAGCCTAAAAAGTCATCCAAAAGCAAAGAGAGCAAGAACACTAAAACCTCCAAAAATAAGACCCCAAAAGGGACTTGCTTTCATTGTGGAGAAAATGGTCACTGGAAGAGAAACTGTCCAAAGTATCTCGCTGACCTCAAAGAGAAAAAGACAGGTAAATTTGATTTACTTGTGTTAGAAGCTTGTTTAGTGGAAGATAATTCCTCATCCTGGATAGTAGATTCAGGAGCCATTAACCATGTCTGCTTTCTCTTCCGATTCTTAGTTCAACGAGGAAGCTTGCTAATGGAGAAGTGACTATGAGGGTAGGCAGTGGTCAGATTGTCTCTGCAGCAGCAGTTGGAACAGCCCGTTTGGAATTTGAGAATAATAAATTTCTTGTTTTAGAAAATGTTTATTATATTCCTGGATTTTCTAGAAACTTAATTTCTGTTTCTATGTTGCATGAACAAAATTTTAAAATCTCTTTTAATAATAATTCAATTGTTATTTCAAGATATGGTTTTAAGATATGTTCTGCAAAATCTATCAATGGGCTTTATAAACTGCAAGCTAAAGATAAATTTGTTAATAATTCTGAATTATTTAAAACAGCTAATCCAAGATCTATTAAACGACAAAAGACTGATTCCGATAGTGATACATATCTGTGGCACTTGAGATTGGGCCATATTAGTCTAGACAGAATAAATAGGCTTGTAAAGGATGGTCCTTTAAGAGAACTATCTATTGGATCTCTCCCTGTTTGTGAATCCTGTCTAGAAGGCAAAATGACCAAGAGACCTTTCTCTGCTAAAGTTTCAAGAGCCACAGAACCACTTCAGCTAGTACATACGAATGTTTGCGGTCCACTTAATGTACAAGCAAGAGGAGGTTATGAATACTTCGTCACTTTTATTGACGATTATTCAAGATATGGTTACCTATACTTAATGCAAAGAAAATCTGAAACTGTTGGAAAGTTCAAGAATTTCAAGCAGAAGCTGAAAAGCAATTAGGTAAGTCACTAAAAGCTCTTCGATCTGATCGAGGAGGAGAGTACTTGGATTCTGAATTCAAGGACCATCTGAGTGAGCATGGCATTCAATCCCAACTCACAGCACCTGGAACACCACAGCAAAATGGTGTTTCAAAAAGATGGAACAGAACGTTATTAGACATGGTTAGATCAATGATGAGTTTCTCATCATTACCACTGTCATTCTGGGGCTATGCGATTCAATGTGCTCTATACATATTAAATGTTGTTCCATCTAAGTCTATCCAAAAGATACCCATAGAATTATGGAATGGTTGTAAACCTAGTTTACACCATTTTCGAATTTAGGGGTGTCCTGCACACGTGCTTAAAGGAAAGATAGGGAAGTTGGAATCACGCTCTGAAGTGTGCATGTTTGTGGGATATTCCAAAGAGACCAGAGGTGGAATATTCTATAGTCCAAAAGAAAATAAAACATTTGTATCGACAAATGCAACTTTTCTTGAACATGACTATGTTAATAACCACAAACCTCGCAGTAAGGTTGTTCTGGAGGAGATGGTCTCGAATGAAGTTGCAAAGTCACCAGCAACAACCAATGAAAACGGCAAGAGGAAACTGCTAGTTCTAGTCAGAATTATAGTGAACCTCGTCGTAGTGGGAGGGTTAGTAAGCAACCCACACGCTATGAACACAAATTTCAAATGATTGTGTCTGACACAAACAAAGACGATCCATTAACATTTAGAGATGCAATGAATGATTCTGACAAGGACAAATGGCAAGAAGCCATGAACCAAGAAATGAAATCGATGTATTCCAATTCTGTCTGGGTTCTTGAAGATCCACCTGAGAATATCAAACCCATTGGTTGCAAGTGGATTGTTAGCCAAAAAACAAGCATGGATGACATGGCAAACGTTTAATACACGTGGCTGACATCTGGCATGAGTCTTGTTCGACCATCGACCAGAGAGATGTCTATGCCGCAATGCTCAATCTTTATATACGACCAGCCTAGTCGTATACTCACTATATTTGGAGAAAATCTTATGCAGTTATAATCATATCCGAAATTATCTCCCATGATTTCCTAAGTATCCGATTATTTAGGAAAGAATATCTGCAACGAATTAATGTAATCCTCCTTGAGCCTATAAATAGAGAAAGATAGCTCAAGGAAGGGACTTTTGGCTTTCTAATTATCAGAGATTAGAGTTTTACAAGTGTATCAGAGCTATCACATTCGATAAATTGTTTTGTTCTTCAGAGGTTGGTGAAACTCATTGAACCCTAGTTCTTTGATCACTCCTTTGAATCTTATATCAATAACAACTCAAGTGGACGTAGGTCATTACCAGATTCTGGGGCCGAACCACTATAAATTCTTGTGTGCTTTACTGTTTTTGTCATCACTTTCATTTCAACATATTTGTCCACATCAAGCATTTTTGACTCCGTGTCAGTTGGCCAAAATCAGGGTCAACATTCTGCTGCTTTCATTGAGAGCTTGATATAATATTGTTGAATTATCAATGGTGAAAACTACCAAGAAGACTGGACAGGTGGCTAGCGCTGCACCATCTCAACCGTTGCCTCCTCCTCCCAACGTGGCAGAGAATGAGCCACATCTAGAATTTGATGAGGAAGAATTGGACTCCGAGACGCTAAGGAATACCCTAGGGGTATTGCAGGACGAACTGGCCAATCTGAGGGCCAGTCAAGAAAATGCTGCTGAAATCATGGCGCGGCAGGAACAAAAGATCGAACGACAGCGCCAAGAGTTAAGTGAAAGGCAGGCGGAGATGGACCGCCGTCAGAGGGAGGCCATGGCAGCCCTCGAAGTAGCCTTACAGTTGGCTAGGAGTCAGGCTGCACCTGCATCACAGCCTGATCAACCTACAGATGGGCCACCCCAAAGGGGTCCCAATCCTAGCCCGCCTATCCAGCCCTCGAGCCCACAAAGGCCCGAGCAGCCAACAATGCCTCAGGATGATCTCCCACCAAGGGATCCTGAAGCACAGCCTCTCTCCCAGGCTGGTCGTAGAAATTCCCCACGGTCAAGGCAGAATAGGGCCGGGCAGCAGCCCTGCAGTCCTAGACGCCATAGGGGCGAAGAGCCGAACCCACCGAGCAGAGGGCAGCGTCTTTCTGGTAACAGAAGGAACTCGGAGACAGGCTCTGCGGTCTGGGGCCCCCCACGGCATGACAATGCACGGGGACCCACCGACCAACGCAGGCCACCCTCTAATGCTCGAGACGATCCAGCCCGAGGAGGCAACCGAGGGAACAGTCAATCCCACCATGGCCAGTCGAGGTTCAGAGATGGCCATGGTTATAATGAGGTCGACTCTGGCAGAGGAAACACCGGTCGGAGGAATGAAGAAAGAGGTGGGGGCAGAAGCCCACCACCTAGGGATGACCAACCCAAAAGATGTGATGCTGGGGGGCAGCCCAGACATAATAACGTCTTTAACCAGCTCGGAGCTAGCGAGCAGCGGAGAAGAGACGAGGATTTAAAAGATGTACTCAACGATCGCAGGGAATGGCACGATGAGTACATTCCCCCAACAGCAGCAGAGGCCCCGGTGATTCCTAGCGTCGTGCAAGCCCAGATAGATGCCCTCAACCAGGCAGTGCAACAGCTGGTCGGGGGAAGAATGTCTTATATCGATCACAATAGGAGAAAGGGCACTCCCTTCGTTCAAAGGATAGCTATGGCAGAAACTCCTAGCAAGTTTAAGATGCCTACGCTTCCGAACTTTGACGGGTATGGTGACCCGGTATCTCACGTTAACAAATTTGAGATACAAATGGACATTCAGAAAGTGTCTGAAGACGCTCGGTGCAGGATCTTTCCTGCAATACTTTCTGATGCTGCACAAGAGTGGTTTTTCAAATTCCCTCCTGCAAGTATAGTTTCCTGGGAGATGTTTGTAAAATAATTTTACGGAAAATTCTATGCGGGTCGTGTGCACCCAACTGAGGCAAATCAGCTGGTCGAAATACGCCAGCAAGACAGAGAACCACTGAAGGATTACGTCCAGCGTTTTATGCGAGCAGCTGCTGGAGCGAAAACAATGGGAGACGAAGGCAAGATGATGGTCATAACTGCAGGGGTTAAGCACTGCACGCCTCTTTGGAACAGCCTCAGAAAGCATGGATTCAGGACTACCCAGGAATTTTTAGATCGAGCTGATCGATACATCAAGCTCGAAGATGCCATAGCCGGTGAGGGAAAGCCCCCAGGCAAGGATAAGGGGACTGCCGAGCCCGCCAAAGCCGCCAATGGGTCAAAACCCAACGCAAAGGCAACGAGAACGGCAATGGCAATGGCAAGAATGGGGGGAAATAGCCACATAATGAGCCTTCCACCTCTGACAATAAACGAGCCAATGGTAATCGTTATGAACCGCGATTCACTAACTACACTGCACTTATTGAATCTCGGGGAGAGGTGTATCAGGCCACGAGTTCCAGTGTGCCTTATAAGAAACCTGCTCCCATTCGAAAAGATATTTTGAAGAGAGACACTACCAAGTTCTAACGACTACGGACATGATACAAATGAATGCAACCAGCTAAAGGATGAAATCGAGTTCCTTATTAGACAAGGACACTTAAGAAGATATGTACGGACCTCGGGAAATTCCCAATGAGAAGCTCCAGGTGGCAACGAGCATGCGTCCACATGCCAACTCTCGCCACCTTTGCAGCCTGATCCCGTAGCTGGCACTTTACTCACCATCTGCGGAGGCCCGCACCTCGCAGGAAGCAGTGGAAAGGCGAGGGAACGATATGCTCAGACCCTACGCCACGACCAGGACATCGAGATGATGATTGTGGAAGACAGAGCATCAAAGAAGGCTCGGTCAGAAGATGGTGAAATAACCTTCTCTGATAGCGACGCCCAGCATGTCCGGTTCCCACATTCCGATCCACTGGTCGTGGACGTTCAAATTGCCAATATGATGGTGAAAATAGTACTAGTTGATACAGGAAGTTCAGTGAACATCTTGTACAAATCTTCGCTGTAACGCATGAAGTTGTCCATTAAGGACTTGGAACCCTGCAACTAGACAATTTACGGCTTCTCAGGCGAGGGACTCGCCCCAGCAGGGTCAATCAGACTTCCAGTGACAGTAGCTACAGCGCCCGCTACCAGGACATTACTCGCTACTTTTATAGTAGTCGATTGTCCTTCGACGTACAATGCTGTCATTGGAAGGCCTATACTGGTTGATCTTCTGGCCGTCACCTCAGTATGGCACTTGGCCATGAAATTCCCGACAGATGCAGGGGTAGGACGCGTGTTGGGAAATCAGAAGGAAGCCAGGGAGTGCTACAACGCCTCAGTCACAAAGGCGAAGAAGGGAACGTCGAAGAGCACTCCCACAGATAGGTTGCAGATGGCTATTGATACACAAGCCCAATCCGGTGATGGAGTCACTAAAGGAGGTGTTGCCCAAAGTGAGGATAGGGATTTAGATCGGCAGTAGCAGCAGCAGCAGCAGCAGCAGCAGCAGTAGTAGTAGTAGTATGTTCATTACTATGGATTTTGGTTCAAGCCGGGACTTAGTTGGAAACTCCTAGCAATAGTTATGGATTTTATAAGTTTAACCTATAGTTTAATAATATTAATTATAACATAAGGTTTGATTAATATTGCTAGTTATTAATATGATAATTATTATAACCTAAGGTTTAGATAGAGCTAATAAGAATATGACACTTGTCATGAGCATGGTTATTCCTAAGGTTATGATTATTAAGAAATTATTATTTTAATGATAAAATAAAAGAAATATAAGACTTAGTCTTCACCAAAATCTGATAGGAGCATGATATTTGTCACAATTTTATTTATTTGTGGATTAGGATGTAAATAGATTTTTCGTAACTTTAGGGTACTGTAACTTCCGACCTGTTTTTGACCCAGTTATGTTATGAATTTCGAAAAATAGTATTTCTAGAAAGTTGTAGATAATTTAATTATCTTTCTAACGGTATAAATAGAGTCCAAATCAGAGTTCTACAGCTCCAGATATGTTGATTTTACTGCAGGGGAGTTTAGAGTTACGAGATTTAGGGAGTTAGAAGTTAGGATTCTATTTGTTTTTATTATTTTAAAAATCAAGCTTTGAATCCTTAAATCTCTCTGAAAATTTTGACCAATTCCTAAGCCTTTGGCTGAAAGATATTCAAATATTTTCAATTAAATTTATTATTTTTATTCAAAGCCAAAAATAAGATTTTTATTCCTAGAACTCTATAAATAGGACCTAGCACCAAGCCTTTTCATTCATTCTTCAAGCATTGATCAAAGTCTTCCATGTGCTAGTGAGACTATAGAGTGATAAACACTTGGATTGGGGTTATAAGCTTAATCATTATAAGCTTAATAAACACTTGGGAAGTAAGGTTATAGTGTATTTCGGTTTCGAGGTATAGTTCGGTCATAGAAGCATTCAAGGTATTCTCCTATTCTAGTTCCTTTCTGTATTGATTCTTATAGTTCTTCTCTACTCAAATCCTAACTCAGTCTTTTCTATTCTTAGGCATCTAAGTTCTTCGAACTTAAGGTTTTCATTGGTAAGTATCGTTTCGATGGTGTAGTTTATTCTTTCCATCTCTTTTCTTTAGTATACTCACCTCTATATTATGGTTTTTAGGAGTGTTCCAAAATCCCGACTTTGTTCTCATCATCCCGGTATATTGGTAAGGAAAATAGGATAGGATTTTATATGTTATATGATATGTGATATGTTATCTTATGTTATGTTGTGTTATGAAATGTTATATTGTGTATGTTTGTAGACTTGGGCATATGACCTGTACACTAACAAGCCCCAATAAATTTATGGGCATATGACTTGCTTAGCTAGCAAGCCCCACAAATCTAATGGGCATATGACTTGTTTAGTTATGGGACCCCAAGTAATAATGGCCATTATAGTATGTGTGACATATGTTTATGATATGTTTTATTAGATGCTACGTTATGAATTTTATGTATATGAGTTATGTGTTAGGTTTTCCTTATTGGGCATTAGGCTCATTCCTTTATTTTTTTAGTGTGATGCAGGAAACTAGATACGGAGGCGGAAGGATTCTTGGAAGCTTGGCATGTGTGTTGAGGATGAACGGACTGAGTGGACTGCGTGTCGATCGAGGATGAAGTTATTTATATTTATTCTTTTAGATCATGTTTTTCCGCATTTAATTTTTTTAAACAATTGAATTAAAGTTTATGTTTTTCTTTTAAACAATGGGTACCCATGCCATATTTTCTATTATTATGTATTTGATACAATATTTTGAGATTTAATAAAGTTATATTATTTCTTATGTATCTTTCCCAAAATAGTAGTTATGTATAGTAGATCTAATGGTCCAAGGTCATAGAAAAAGTTGGGTCATTACACATGTCCTGAACATAGACAAGAGTTTTCCACCCGTGCAACAAAAAAGAAGGCTGCTCGATAAGGACAGATCGAAAGCCTTAAAAGAGGAAGTCGAAAGACTAAAGGAGAATGGGTTCATTCGGGTGGCGTTTTATCCGTCGTGGGTCTCTAATCCAGTACTGGTTCCCAAACCTAACGGCAAATGGCGAACCTGTGTGGATTTCACAGACCTCAATAAAACCTGCCCAAAGGATTGCTTCCCCCTCCCAAGGATCGACCAACTGGTCAATGCAACTGCAGGGCATGAGATCCTCTCCTTCATGGACGCATACTCAGGGTACAATCAGATCAGTATGCATCCCCCTAACGAGGATCACACTAGCTTTCGGACTGATATAGGGTTATATTGTTACAAAGTGATGCCCTTCGGACTGAAAAATGCTGGTGCGACTTACCAGCGATTGGTTAACCACATGTTTAAGGAGCTGATCGAAGTAAACATGGAGGTGTACGTGGACGACATGCTGGTAAAGTCAAAAAAAGCAGGACATGTGAAGGATTTACAAGAGTGTTTCAACGTTCTGAACAAGTACCAAATGAAATTAAATCCTCTCAAATGTTCCTTCGGAGTCGGATCAGGGAAATTTTTGGGGTTCATTGTTAATTCAAGAGGAATTGAGGCCAACCCCGACAAGATAAGAGCCCTGATCGACATGAAATCACCAATGAAAATCAAGGATGTGCAAAGTTTAACTGGAAGAATTGCCGCACTAAGTAGATTCATTTCCAAGTCGACGGATAAATGCGTCCCTTTCTTTAATCTACTTAGAGGTAACAAAAAGTTTGAATGGACAGGAGACTGCGAGTAGGCTTTCCAAGCCTTAAAATCCCATATTTCACAGCCTCCTATTTTATCAAAGCCTATCGAAGGAGAAACTTTGTTCATCTACCTGGCGATCACCGAAGTTGCTGCTAGTGCGGTACTGGTACGAGAAGAAGAAGGCGTACAAAAGGCGGTTTAATATGTAAGCAAGAGGCTAATCGGAGCAGAGTTGAGGTATCCTCCCATCGAGAGGTTAGCCTATTGTTTAATCTTGGCCTCAAGGAAACTACGTCCTTACTTCCAAGCCCATCCCATTACAGTCTTAACTGACCAGCCCCTTCGACAAGTCCTGCAAAAACCAGAGGCAGCTGGCGTTTATTAAAATGGGCAGTCGAACTCGGGCAGTTCGATATTACTTATTCCCCGTGAGTAGCAGTAAAAGGACAAGTCTTGGCTGATCTTATTGCCGAGTTCACTGAGCTCCCAGACAACGAACAGTGTGAAGAGTCTAGTGCGCCTGAGCCCCAGGATGAAGCTCCTTTGTGGAAGTTATTCACGGATGGATCATCCAACGAATCTCACGCGGGAGCAGGAGTGATATTGATAACGCCAGAAGGGCATCGATTTCACTGCGCTATTAGGTTCGACTTCACTGCATCAAATAATGAAGCACTCCTCGCTGGGTTAAGATTGGCAAAAGACATGAGTATAAAGGTGCTGGATATTTACAGTGATTCACAACTGGTAGTGAATCAAGTCTTAGGGGAGTATCAAGCACGAGGCCTCAAAATGGTGGCCTACTAAAATAAAACTAAAGATCTGTTGGCTTAGTTTGAGAAGTATACCCTCCAGCAAATACCTCGGGATCAAAATTCGAATGCAGATGCCTTAGCCAAACTCGCAAGTGCGAAAGACGCTGACACTTTGAATATTGTGCCAGTAGAAAGATTGTGCAAGCCGAGCATACGAACAGATGAAACTAATATGGAAATCCGGATGGAGGATACGTGGATGGCACCATACTTGGAGTATCTCGCAAATGGTGTACTACCAGCAGATAGGAATAAAGCCAGAACCCTCCAAAGGCAGGCTGCTAGGTACATACTGGTCGATGGTGTTCTTTACCAAAGAGGATATTCCATGCCACTGCTCAGATGTATTACACCGGAAAAGGCTAAAGAGCTGATGAAGGAGGTACATGAAGGATTCTGTGGGGACCACGCTGGGGGGCAGAGCTTGTCAAAGAAGATTCTGAGGCAGGGTTATTTCTGGCCATCTATGAACGAAGATTCAATGGAGTTTGTGCGAAAATGCGATAAGTGTCAGAGATTTTCCAAGATCCCACGCGCAGCTCCCAACGAGTTAAAGCAGATGCAGAGTCCTTGGCCTTTCGCAGTATGGGGTATAGATTTGATTGGATCTCTGCCAACGGGAAAGGGTGGAGTAAAATACGCAGTCGTAGCAGTCGAATACTTCACCAAATGGGCCGAAGCTAAGCCGCTCGCTACCATAACGACCAAGAAAGTTCTTGACTTTGTCATTAAGAACATTGTTTGCCGATATAGTTTTCCTCGAAAAATTGTCTCAGACAACGGCACCCAGTTTGACAGTGACTTATTCACGAACTTCTGCGAAAGACATGGAATCGTCAAAAGCTTTTCTTCAGTCACACATCCACAAGCAAATGGGCAAGTGGAAGCAGTGAACAAAACACTCAAAGATACCCTGAAGAAAAAACTTGAAGACGCTAAAGGAGCATGGCCAGAACAATTGCCTGAAGTACTCTGGTCGTATAGAACATCTCACCGAGCAGCGACAGGTCATACCCCGTTTTCCTTAGCATATGGGTATGAAGCTATGTTGCCCGTCGAATTAGATCCGCCCTCACATCGAAAAATTACATACGACCAGGACCAGAATAGCCAACTGATGATGGAGTTCTTAGACTCACTTAAAGAGAAACGGGAAAAAGCCCAACTCCGAGTAGCTGCGTACCAGCAAAAGGTCGCCCAGTACTTTAACTCAAAAGTAAAAGAAAGAAAATTCAACATCGGAGACCTAGTATTACGACGAGTTTTCTTAAACACCCGCGACCCAACTGCTGGAGTACTCGAACCGAACTGGGAAGGACCTTACCAGATTGAAGAAGTCCTTCATCCAGGCACTTACAAGCTTGCACGCTTAAATGGAGATCTCGTTCCACGCTACTGGAATGGAGAACACCTGCGCAAGTATTACCAATGAACAGCCCTTTTTAAAGGACTGGCTTGTATTAATTTTACTTTTTACAAGTTTTGAAAAAGGGTTAGCCACGTTGTATGGCTAATCACTTATAAGTGTAAGATATTTTTAAGATGCGCCATCAGAGTCCTCTTCAACCACTCGGATAGGTAGTTGAAGTTGGCCTCCCGGTTGCGCTTCCAGAACTCATAGAAGCAAAGGTGAGTGGCTTCCTTATACTTTGTCAAATTCTTGGCCCCGTCCTCCTCGAGCTCCTACACTCGCTTCTCAAGCTCCCTCGTCTCCTGCCTGCTGGCGGTCAGATCAAGATCAAGCTGCTTACTTTCTTGAGTGATGAGCCTGGCACTCTCCTTGAATTTTTCTCTGGATTCGTTGGCTTTCTTCAGGGCATCTTGGGCGTCCAAAAGCTCTTTGGTGAGAGTAGCTTTGTCCTCACGCAGTTGTTCCTGCTGTTTGGACAGTTCCTTGTTCTCCTCGAGCAGCTTGTTGTTGTCAGCCTCAAGTGCTTGCTTAGCCTGGGCAAGCCTGGAGTCGAAGTTCTTTCCCCGGGAAACCAACGCCTCAACACGGCGCCAGCCAGCAGTTAAAGTTAGCAGCCCCTGAAGACAAAGGAGGAGATAAGACACATAGCCTGCGGAGTTATGTGGGAGACTGGGATAACGTTGCTCGCGTCTATTGACCAGCAGCATCCTACCCATACACTAAGTTTGGTGCTAGCAATTTGAAAAACGGATCAAAAAAGGAAACAAAATGTTTTCTAAAAAGAAACTTTTTCTACTCCTAAAGGGCGGGAAAAAACCCAGTTTTTTCAACTAGCTTAAAGATTGAATTTTTACGTCGATCTTATGCCCTAAACCTATGATCCTTACTATCGAACTAGATCCTAACTTATATAAAGCAGAAATACACTCTCTTACCAAGCATCAGATGGTTTATACAAAAATCCTCATAATTTCTACTCAAGAACGCAGGAAATCACAAGGCACAGTAACAGCATGCATGGCATACTGAAGAGTTTAAAAGACGAAGTGATTACCTGGGCAAAGGGTGGAGATTCAGAAAAAATGAGAAATTTCGAGTCGGAAAGACCTTCGGCAAGACGTCAGAATGATTTCAAAATTCTGGGCTCTAGAGCAAAAGTTCTTGAAGTTCTTGATTTTAATGGTGAGTACAAAATTATAAGGAAGATAAAGAGGTTACTTATAGAGGCTGAAGTATGGCAAAAAGTGGCAATCATTACTTTCCCATTTTCGAAACGTGGGGGAGTGTATAAGCCATCAAATTGATTTCTTGAAAACCTAAAGGGCTTGATTAGACATAATTATGTCACAGTTTTCAAAAACGCACGAGGATTCTAACAGATTTCGTGGGGCATATGAACGGTTGTTTCCCATAAGTTTCTTTATTGCTGGTCGCACTAAACAAACTTGGGGGGCAAATGTTATCCAAAAATCAGGCATGGATGACATGGCAAATGTTTAATACACGTGGCTGACATCTGGCAGGAGTCTTGTTCGACCATCGACCAGAGAGATGTCTATGCCGCAACGCTCAATCTTTATATACGGCCAGCCTGGTCGTATACTCGCTATATTTGGAGAAAATCTTATGCAGTTATAATCATATCCGAAATTATCTCCCACGATTTCCTGAGTATCTGATTATTTAGGAAAGAATATCTGTAACGAATTAATGTAATCCTCCTTGAGCCTATAAATAGAGAAAGATAGCTCAAGGAAGGGACTTTTGGCTTTCTAATTATCAGAGATTAGAGTTTTACAAGTGTATCAGAGCTATCACATTCGATAAATTGTTTTGTTCTTCAGAGGTTGGTGAAACTCATTGAACCCTAGTTCTTTGATCACTCATTTGAATCTTATATCAATAACAGCTCAAGTGGACGTAGGTCATTACCAGATTCTGGGGCCGAACCACTATAAATTCTTGTGTGCTTTACTATTTTTGTCATCACTTTCATTTCAACATATTTGTCCACATCAAGCATTTTTGACTCCGTGTCAGTTGGCCAAAATCAGGGTCAACATGGATATTCAAGAAGAAAAGAGGAGCGAATGGGAAAGTAGAGACTTTCAAAGCAAGGCTTGTAGCCAAAGGTTACACACAGAAAGAAGGGGTTGACTATGAAGAAACTTTTTCTCCTATAGCCATGCTAAAATCCATTCGTATACTCTTGTCCATAGCTGCATGCATGGATTATGAGATTTGGCAAATGGATGTCAAAACAGCTTTTCTGAATGGCTACCTTGATGAAACCATTTACATGTCTCAACCAAAAGGGTTCGAGTTAAAAGGTCAAGAGCAAAAGGTTTGCAAGCTTCTTAGGTCCATTTATGGACTCAAACAAGCTTCTAGATCTTGGAATCTTAGATTTGTTGACACAATTAAAACATTTGGTTTTGAACAAAATGTTGAAGAACCTTGTGTCTATAAACAAATCAAAGATGGTGTAGTAGTATTCCTTGTTCTTTATATTGATGATATATTACTGATTGGAAATGACGTAACATCAATATCAAAAGTAAAGAACCTATTAGCTGAACAATTCCAAATGAAAGATTTGGGAGAAGCCAAGTATGTTCTGGGCATTAAGATTCTTAGAGATAGACAAAACAAAACTTTGGCATTGTCTCAGCAACTTACATTGATAAGGTGCTAGAACGCTTTAATATGAAAAACTCCAAAAAGGGTGATATGCCAACTTGTTCTGGAGTATTCCTTTCCAAAGAGAAGTTTCCCAAAACACCTCAGGAAGAGGAAGACATGAGACAATATCCCTATGCCTCAGTAGTAGACAGCCTAATGTACGCCATGTTGTGTACAAGACCTGACATTTGTTATGCAGTAGGGATAATCATTCGTTATCAATCTAATCCTAGATTGAGTCATTGGACTGCAGTAAAGAATAGTCTCAAGTATCTTAGAAATACTAGAGATTATATGCTTGTATATTCAGGTGGAGACCTGAACCCCACTGGTTACATTGATTCTGATTTTCAATCAGATAGAGATAGTCGAAAATCGACTTCTGGATCAGTGTTTACTCTTGGAGGAGGAGCGGTAGTCTGGCAAAGTATTAAACAAACCAGCATTGCAGACTCCACCATGGAAGTCAAGTATATAGCGGCTTGTGAAGCAGCTAAGGAGGCTGTGTGGCTCAAAAAGTTCTATTCCAATCTGGAAGTTATACCAGATGTGGATAAGCCACTAGTCCTATACTGTGACAACAGTGGGGCAGTAGCTAACTCAAAGGAACCACGGAGTCACAAGAGGGGAAAGCACATCGATAGGAAGTATCACTTGCTAAGAGAGATAGTTCATCGAGGAGATGTTGCAGTTATGAAGATAGCTTTAGAGCATAATCTTGCAGATCCTTTAACAAAGACTTTATCCATAAAATCTTTTAAGGAGCATGTAAGAAACATGGGAATGAGAGAGATGCATCATTTGCTTTAGGGCAAGTGGGAGATTATTGGAAATGTGCCCTGAAAGCATATGTAGTAGACATTGTTTTAATGAAATAAATAAATAAATTGAATTTGTTGTGCATATATTGTATGGACTATATTATTCTGTGATAATATTATGTAAATATCAGGAAAATTCCTAAGTTCATACATGTGATCTCAAACACGTATTGGTACGGGATGATTGTGTTTGAGATAAATGAACTTGAATAGTTCGCAATAAAATAAAGTTATGGAATATTTAGATTAATTACTACAAGTACGGTCCACTAGTATTATGAATACATGTGATCTAGATCCGGATCACTAGTGTGGTAGGACACTTTAGTGGAGGTGTTTTATATATTAGAGAATATATAGAACTGGACCAAATATGTTTATTAATACTTGGTTAAATACCGTTTTGAAGTATTAATTAAATATATCAACTGATGACCATATACAAATAGATCTTAATCCTGAAGTTACTATGAACTCCTGTTTATGTTATATGAGTTCTTTGATTCACTTGTTAGGGTTTGTCAGAATGATCAGGCTGAAAACGTTTGTTTTGGGAACTCATTAATGTAGATGGCTAGGGACATAGGATACAGATATGGAATCTATGCCTTCTCGCTAGAGATTGAATGATGGTTCTCTTAAGGGTTGACTTTTGGGACTGAAAGGTTATTGAGCTCAAATTCATAATATAGTTATGAATTAACCTTCACTAGTAAAGTCAATGGTACTTAAGGAAACAAGAGATAATTAAAAGGGTAAAACGATAATTTTATTCCCGATTAATTATGAGCCATTATTAGAGGGTCAAGTTGTATGTAATGATTATATCAATGGACGCTTTATGATTATAAAGTACTCAGTAAATGAAATGTCTATAATTACAAGAGTGCAGTCTCATATTTATAGTGGAATAATCATGAGATTAATAAATTAAGATTATTTAATTAAAGAGTTTAATTAATAATCTCAAATTTATTGGAGCTTGGAATTATAGGTCCCCATAGCGGCTCTATCAATACTATTCAAGGTAAGAGTTGATATGAAGGGAAAAATAGTTTAAAGACATATTTAAGAAGAAATTTGTTCTTCAGGCCAAATATGTAATTATATGATAATAGTGATTAATTAATTAAGTAAAAATTAGTTGTAGTTAATAAAATTAATTAATATTTAATTATTGTATAATTTTTAAAATTATATTAAATAATTAAATTAATTTTGAAATTTAATTAAATAATTAATTATAATTTTCGAAATTATAATAAATTAAATATTTATTTTCGAAAATATTGGATTTAATTATTTGGTTGAATTAATTAAATATCTTTATTTGAGTGGGAGATAATAATCTGATAAGTTCAAATTGGATTTGAATTTAAAAGATTAATATTTAATCAAATATTTAATTATATTTGATAATTAATTTAAATTTGAACTCAAATTTGAATTACTTATCAGGTTGTTAGATCTTATCTGACAAATAGTTTGAATAAATAATTAAATAAAAATTGAAAAAACAACATCCCTAAAAATAGGGAGGCTACACGTGCACACACAGTCCATGGACTGTGTGTGGCGTGTAGGGCAATTTTCAGGGATAGGATTTTCATTTTTATTTAATTAATTAATGGATAATTCAAAAATTGGTTTTTGGATTTTTTCATTAATAGAATAATTAATTAATTAAAAAGTAAATTGTAAAATGGTTACAGATTTATTTTTTAAATTAGAATATTTTCTTTTAAGTATGACTAATCAAAAAAATATTCAGATAAGTGAGGAAACTCAGTATATTCGCTCTGTGAAAAATAGAACAATAGTTTTCTCTCCCTGAAAATAAAGAACCAATTCTCAGGCCTATTCTCTTGATCTCATGTGTTGAGTACATCAAGTAGAATCACAAATAAACTATCCTTCATTCTCTAAGTGCCCACACACTTCTTGAGGTGTAGAGAACGCTTTGGAAGATCTTGGTGTGAGTACGTGGGAGCGGCTTGGATAGGAAGATCGTTCTAAATACGAAAAGATAGCAAGGACACTTGATAGACTTCAAGAGGTATTAATTCTATCCTTAACTTGCTTATGATTAATGTATGTATATTAATGGATCCACATATTTAAAGGTAGTTTAAATATGTTACAAAAATTTTGTTGTACACTAGGCCAACCCCACCTCCCTTCCGCTGCGTATTAGGAAACTCGTTCCTAACATTTGACTCTTTGACTCGGTGGGTCCCACCAATAATAAAAATATATTATTTAATTTTAAAAAAATGAGTCTTTACATATGGACACAAATCATAACACTTCAACTATAACAGTCAATAACAATACTCAATAATAGTTTGATTGTTAATCTTCAAACACTACAAGTGCAACCAAACCGTTGATTGTACTAAAATAACTAAATTTTACCAAAGGATACAAGAAACCATGACCTCTAGGTTAAATCACCAGCAATCAACACTGATCACAACAGTTTAACCACTAATAGTTAAAAAAAATAATGTTGATTAGTCTGATCGTTAATCTTAGAACACTATGTGAAATTGGATTGTTAATTAGGTTTAAAATACTCAATAATTAGCAAAGGAATCAAGAATACAAAGAAATTGTTGCTAATTTTTTAAAAATTATATCCTTTCTAAAAATTATACTTTTCCTGACACTATTTATATATTTTTTTGGCATTTTTATGATATTTCTCAATGCTTTCCTTTGACCTTTAATGGTGCATTTACGTAACTCATCAGTAATGATAATTTTGCAAAATAGACAAAGGAGATTTGAGAGAGAATCAAAAGGGAGGCTAGGTTTTCATTATGTCGAAAGAGATAAAAATAAGAGTACAAGAACAACAAAATATATAGCCAAAATAATGAGAGGCTAAAAGACTAAAATACCCTTACATATTAATAAAACTTATATTATTAACATCCCCTTCAAACTCGCGATGCATTTGCGGGAAGCATCGAGAGTTTGCTAACTAAGAAACGAAAACGAGAAATAGTATGAGCCTTCGTAAACAAGTCGGCAATCTGCATAGCGGAAGTGACAAATGGTAAAGTGATGGTCCCATTCTGATAGTAGTCACAAGTAAGATGACAATCTATCTCAATATGTTTCGTGCGCTCATGAAAAACGGAGTTGCGAGTAATCTGAATAGCACTAACATTGTCACAATGCATCGGAGTGGGATCTGAGAGAATAACACCCACATCAGCAAGTAACCAACACAACCAAACAATTCCAGCGGTAATGGAGGCCATGGCACGATATTCTGCTTCTGTAGACGATCGAGAGACAACAGTCTGTTTTTTACTCTTCTAGGAAATAAGAGAATCTCCCAAAAATATACAAAAACCAGTGGTAGATTTGCAATCAGTACAATCACCACCCCAATCTACATCTGAGTAGGCACGTAACTCTAAAGTAGACGTAGATGGAAAAAAGCAGACTCTGAAATTGAGTTCCACGAAGATATCGAAGAATACGAAGCACAGCTGCCCAATGAACGGTAGTGGGAGATGCAACAAACTGACTGACAATGTGAACTGCATAAGCGATGTCTGGCCTGGTGATAGTAAGGTACACTAAGCTACCAACCAGAGTGTGATATAGAGAGGGATCTGACAAGGCAACACCATCAGATGAAGAATACCTGGCATTAAGCTCAAGAGGGGTATCAACAGTGCGAGCATCAGAGAGAGGAGCCTGATCGAGAATATCAGCAATGTACTTAGATTGAGAAAGAAGATAGCCACGAGGAGAGTAAGCTACTTCTATCCCTAAAAAGTACGGTAGGGAACCCAAATCTTTCATCTCAAATTCACGAGTCAAGTGCGTTTTCAACTCCGTTATCCCATTCGCATCATCACCGATGATAATCATATCATCAACATATAAAGAGAGTAAAGTGCGACCAGAAGAAGTACACCTAATAAAGAGAGCTGAATCATGTGCACTGGGGTGGAAGTCGAGAGAAGTAATCACGATGGAGAATTTTTCAAACCAGGCTCGGGGAGCTTGTTTAAGCCCATAAAGAGCCTTCTTCAATCTGCAAACTTCTCCTGAATTATGAGGAACACCTGGAAGAGGAACCATGTAAACTTCTTCTTGAAGAGTCCCGTTCAAGAAGGTGTTTTTAACGTCCATTTGAGAAATGGACCACTGTTGAGTAGACGCAACAGCAATGAGAGTACGAATAGTGGTATGTTTGGAAACTGGAGCGAAAGTTTCCTCATAATCCATCCCATACTCCTGAGCAAAGCCTTTTAGCAACCAAACGAGCTTTGTACCGCTCTATTGACCCATCAGACTTAGTCTTGATCTTGTAAACCCAATGGGAACCAATAGCACGCTTCCCCACAGGAAGAGGAACAATATCCCAAGTACCTGTCTTGTACAACGCAGAGAGTTCTTCAACCATTGCCTGCTGCCAAAGAGGGTCAAGAATAGCCTCTTTATAGGAAGAGGGCTCAGAGAGTTGGTGAATAGAAGTCAAAAAAGAAGAGAAAGAATCAAAATAAGTGGAGTAGACAAAACCAAGTAACTGTGTGGACTTACGAATTCTTTGAGGGTAGCGAGGAGGAGGAGCAGGATCCACAATCTCAGAAGCATCTTGGGCAGTAGTAGGGATAGAAGGGACTTCGACAGGCTGAGAACCGACATCCGCAGGGTTAAGAGTATCAACAGTACAAGAATCAAATGGATCAATACGAGTGAGATCAGATTTGTGTAGATTGGGGGTGTCCGATGGAATAGAGTAGAAAGGTATATGCTCAAGAAACACAACATGACGAGAAACATAGAGTTTCTGACTAACAGGATCATAACATCGATATCCTTTTTGACCTTCACCATAACCAAGAAATACACAAAGAGCGGAACGAGAAGTAAGCTTACTACGTTCAACATGAGGACAGAGAACAAAACATGTGGAACCAAAGACTCTCAATGAAGAATAATCAGGAGCGTGACCATAAAGTTTTTCAAAGGGAGACAGACCTGAAGTGACAGATGACGGAATTATATTGATTGAATGAATTGCAGTCAGAATGGCTTCCCCCCAGAACTCACTAGGAACATAAGCAGACAATAAGAGAGAACGAGAAGTTTCAACAATGTGTATGTGTTTTCTTTCGGCAACCCCATTTTGCTCTGGTGTATCGGTACAAGAGGTTTGATGTAAGGTACCATCTAAAGCAACCAATTCAGAGAAATGATTGGAGGTATATTCACCACCCAGATCACATCGAAAACATTTTATAACAGCATTATGTTGAGTTTTAACAAAAGCACGAAACATATGATAAATCGCGAGGAAATCAGAACGATGTTTCATAAGATAGACCCAACAAAAACTAGTATAATCATCAATAAAAGAGACATAGTAACGTGATCCACCTTTTGTTAGAATGGGTGATGGCCCCCACACATCAGAGTGAATCAAATCAAAATGTGCAAGAGAAACAGAAACACTCTTATAAAAAGGTAAAGCAGAAAATTTTACCAATTTGCAACCACAACAATCTGAAATATCATGGGTTTGTAACTTTCCTAATGCTCCTGTGGAAGCTAAGTACTTTAAACGTGAACCAGATACATGTTCAAGACGAGAATGCCATAAATAAAAACTAGATGAAGACAAACTTAAACGAAATGAAGACAAATCGACACTAGAAGCTACAACATCAGGAACTCTCAGCTCATCTAAAATGTAAAGCCCCCCTGCCTACGGCCTATCCCAATCAGCTTCTTGGAATGAGGATCCTGCACATAACAACAAGAATTAGAGAAAATAACTGAGAAACCAGAGTCACATAATTGACCAACAGAGACAAGATTCAAAGTAAGATTTGGAATATGATATACATCAGAGAATGGCATTTTTGGAGTGCAAATCGAGCCAATCCCTGCTAATGGCATGGGAGTGCCATCAGCGGTCATGACAGATACAGAGGGTGCTGATTTAATGGACAAGAAGGAATTGGAATTAGGTGACATATGATGTGAAGCTCCAGAATCAAGGACCCATATAGAGGAAGATATACTTAGTGTACTACTAGAAGGCAAACCTATGTGTAAGGAGGCTGACATGGCGTGTGGCTGCGAGGCAATGAACTTCTGAAACTGCTCTGTGAGTGTAGCAATCGAGGTACTAGGAGTGCTTCTAGAATCTGCAGGTGGAACAATAGCTGTCATGTTCGAAGACATAGAGTGAAGAGGTCGATGAGGTTGGTTGCCAGATTTCCAGTGAGGAGACTGATTCAGTGATTGCGCCCTGTTCAACAGTTTGGGACATTGAGCCTTCCAGTGTCCTTTTTGCTTGCAAAAACTGCATTCATCGTAGCCAACCTTGGCTTGAGTCTTGTGTTGATTGTTGGAGGCTGGCCGATGAGGAACTGCAAAGACAGAGGGATTCGGAGAAGGAAGAATCCCTTTTTCCGCCCCCCCCCCCCCCCCCTTTATCAACACGAGACTTCAAGCGAATCTCTTCAGCTAACAACTTATTAACCACCAAATCAACCGACGGAAGAGGACTGCGATGCAGGATTGTTCCACGAAGACCTTCAAACTCATCTCGAAGAGCCATCAAAAACTGAACCAGACGTTGTGCATCTCTCCGAGCAATGTAAGGGGCAAATGCCCGTAACTCCGTTGATTCAGTCAAAGCAAGTTGATCCCATAGATTAGACATAGCAGAATAAAATTCCTGAACGTTCATGCTATTCTATTGAAGGGCCCGAATATCAATCTCCAACCGATATTGCTTTGCGAAATTAGACTGTGTATACAGCCTTTCCAAGTGCTCCCAAACTTCCTTCGCCGTCTCATATTTCGCCAATTGGATACCGATTGATTGTTGAACCGAGTTGTTGATCCAAGTGATGATTTTTGAATTGTTGGCATCCCAAAGATCCCACTGTTCTGCAAATCTCTCATCCTTATCGTCCTTCGGTTTCGTGGAAGTTCCAGAAACATAACCCCACATACGTTTCCCTTTCAGAAAAATTTTCATAACATAATGCCAATACGAATAATTCTGCCCATTCAATTGCACATTGATGGACTGAAGCGAATCATCTTTTGCGCCAGCCATGACGAACAATCGAAATCCAAATAGACAGAACAAAGTGCGAAATCCCCAAGATTGGTGCGAAAATCTCAAAATCAAAGCCAAAGACACCGAGATTGTAATCCTAGCGCAACCAAATCGAGGGTACTCAAGAACATTGCTCTGATACCATGATAATTTTGCAAAATAGACAAAGGAGATTTGAGAGAGAATCAAAAAGGAGGCTACGTTTTCATTATGTCGAAAGAGATAAAAATAAGAGTACAAGAGCAACAAAATATATAGCCAAAATAATGAGAGGCTAAAAGACTAAACTATCCTTACATATTAATAAAACTTATATTATTAACAAGTAAAAGTCTCCAAATAAATTACACGATCAACTTTTCCCAACAAAATTCGATTAAAAGCGCTTCCAAAAGTTTTGCAAAGTATCAAAATTTTCATGATCAAACTTTTCACGATGCTTTTCGTATAATGCGCTGGAAAAAGCCACTTTTACTAGCGGAAAAATATTATCGGAAAAAAATAAGGACTTTAGCAAAATGCATCGGGAAAAAAAATACTTCTGCCAGTAAAAAAGTCCTAGTGCACGATTCATGAAACAAGCCAATAAACGTAAAATTTCCTAGTGCTTTTAAGAAATACGTCAACAAAAATTATCTTTAGTGGAAACCTCTTATATGCTCCCTTATAATTAGTTAATTAAGAAAGTAATTCTTTTGGAGCATCAATTTTTATTATAATGTTTAATTTTTTGGCCACGAATTTTATTTATTAGATTATATGATATTACTATAAGATCTATGCGATTCTACTTAAAAACTAATTCACAATAAATAAAATATCTCATGATTTCATTTCTTCTCGATTAGGAATATTGGTTTATTTAATTGTAGAAAGACTAATGTATAACTGTTCGTAGCCTTGTTTATTTTTTGTTGAGATCTATTCATAAGTCATAGAGTAACTTTCCTCGATATACATCACATCATCTTGCTGATTCGAGCGTCTTTATAGTTTGGCTTCGCTTTCCTTTAAAAAATATTATTGTGTTTTGTGTTATATTTATTTTGTATATGAGTTTTGTTTTTAAGACATACTTTTTTTTTTTAATTTGTAAATATAAGCATTAGTTCTAGTTTATCTTGAATTAAAAGGGTTTATTTAAGGAGTATATTTATGGCCGAGTTTATTTAATGAAGGAAAAAACACTGGTTTTAGATGGTGGAAGAAAATCTATTATCTTGCTGTGCTTATAGATAAGATTGGTCCCACATTAAATATAACGCGTGAAATATTATAGCCGTATCTTTTGACATTTTTACACACCCACCCTTGTTGATGATCTTATCTTTACTCTACTGTTTAATGAATGCATGTGTACAATAGAGTTAGAGCAGCCAACAAAGAACCTGTAGAAGTGGGTTGAAAGTGAAAATTAACTTTACTCCATCCTTGAGGCATGTGGTGAGCTTGTGTATCCATCACGTGCATGGTGGTCAATTCATCATCATATCTGCTTGTTCTTATTTGATTAGCACCTTAGTTACTTTTTCAATATATATATATATATAGACTGTTTTTCTATAGAGTCTTCATTTTAAGTTCTATCGGTGAGACTCTCAGTGTTTCTCGACTCGTAAACAGTTTTCGGTACGATTTTTTTTATGACCGTGTATATTGTTGTTGTTTAGAGCATCCTGCAAATTTTCTGAAAATTATGAATAATTTACAGTATCGACAACTAAGTTTAAACAGGTTCAAGCATGTTGCTTTCCACGCGCATAAAAAAATTTAGTCACACGTGCAACAACATGTTTGAACCTAGTTTTCAGTACTGTAAACTATTCGGAATTTTCTGAAAATTTGCAAGATGCTCTAAATAACTACAATATATACTGTCAAAAAAAAAATTACGCCGAAAACTGTTCGCGGATCGAGAACACAGAGAGCCCCACCAGTAGGGCTTAAAGTGAAGCTCCTATAAGAGAATTCCCCAATAAAATATGTTTAAACAAAGAAGAAAAAAACATTCAGAAAATCAATCATACATTAATACAAAAAAACTTTTAAAGTAAATAGCTAGTCTAAACTAACAAAGCTTGCTGAACATGTTTTTCTCAGTGTCTTTCTTCATTATCTTGGCCTCTACCATCCATCTCATAGTCTTCCTGTGTTACATGAATCCTTCTCTCCCTCGATACAGACATTCTTGCTTCTGTGCACACAACCTATAACTAGGAGAAGAGGCATTTACAGATGAAACAAATGTATACAAGTAAACCAACTATTTTTTTTTTAAATCTAAACACATCAGCATTCATAATACCGCAGAGTGATTTGAGACATATAAGATAAGAAAATCACAAGCTTACATATGTAGTTAGACGAAGTAAAGCCAACAGATGATTGAATTGCAATTATATGTATATATATATATATATGTACATTTATATTTATATAAATACAATTAACCTGCCCAAAACATAATTACTGTATTCCATTCAAAACTCCATATTTTAAATTCATAGAAACTTCAAACATAAGAAACCAAACTAAAATCTCACTAAATTCTAATTGAAATCAATAACCCCATTTCACCATCATCATTACCACCGTGACCTTCCATTCTATTTAAATAGAAACTAAGTCTCTATCCAAATCATATTCACTTGAAGTGATTCATCCTTTCCACTATCTTTATTGTAGCTTTTATCAATAGGCCAAAAGAGTGTGAAAGACACAACATGATCATTATCAGGAATAATAACCCAACTCTCCCAAGGAGACATTTTCTTTGTTCAGAAACAATTATATTAGAGTAGTGATATCATGAGATTCATAAGATTTAGACCCAATTCAACCAGCTAAATAACTCAAGCCAATGGAATGACAGAACAAACTTTCGAATAAGATACCTTTTGCCAACCGTTCAGGATGAGCTTCAAGCCAATGTTGTTCAAACTGAATGTTGTAGATGTAGAGACCTTCCTTGAACTTTGAATATGTTCTAACAAAGGGTTTAAGTACTATGGAGATTGACGCAAAGCAGAGGCAGTAAAAAAAGTGAAGATGGAACTTAAATTCTCTGTTAAACATGAAAATGACTAATTACAACTTGTAAACCAAAAAGGTAAAATATAAGAGTGTCTTACCTTTAAACGTTTTGTAGTTGCAACTTGTTCTACCTTATGTAAGAACTGATCAAATGATAAATAAGAAAGCAAATGAGAGTGTCAATCTCTGTACATACCAATTAGCAAGAAATGAAAATAGGATTCAGACTAACATAAAATCACTTCAGCAAAATGTGACTTGAATAGATTTAGATTGTTTTATAAACTCAGCCAATCAAACCCAATAGGAAATTTTCTTTTTGAATACATAAAACTTTGCAAAGCCCATTACTGAGATCAGAACCAAATGATAGGCACTTGATACGGAGAATGGTCAAATGTCTTATTAAATTGGTAAGGATACAATGGTGCCAAGGTTTCAAGTACCTTGGAGACTCCTAACAGAGAACCTCTCTGTACAAACCAGTCACAAAAATTATCTCCCCCTCCAAAAAGTTCTCATGACTTATTTATACATTATGTCTAAGACCCTCCCCAACCACAATAGGATTACATTAAATTGCTGACTCACTTAAATGAATTAAAAGACTCTTAATAAAAAGACAACTAATACACACTAATTAATTCCCAAATTAGTTCTGCTCCTTGAATATGTGTGTTATAGGTGGCCTAACATTACCCCGCTCCCAAACATCCACCATGTCCTCAAGGTGGAAATCCGGAAACTCAGTAGCCAGCTTGTGGAAATCCTCCCAAGTAGCTTCAAAATCTGGTAAGCCATGCCATTTGATGAGGATCTCCGTGTCTCCTTGTGGCCCTCCAACTTTGTTTCGCACATCCAGCAGCTGTTCAGGTTAAGTGCGCAACTCCAAGTCTGCTGTTAGTTGTGGTGGAAGATGGTAAGTAGCCAAACTAGCTCCATGGGCTCTGCACAATTGTGAAATGTGGAAGACTGGGGGTATGGAAGTAGTGAGTGGCAGCTCCAATCGGGTATGGGCCATAATCGCGTGCTGCCAGCTTTTGTGACCTCCGTTGTGCCAACGTCTTCTGCCAGTAGGGTCTGAGTTTTGGGAATACCAAGTCACCCACTTGGAATTCGTCATGATGGCACTTCTTGTCCGCATAAAATTTCATCTTTTGTTGTGCTTTAAGGAGCTGCATGCGGAGTTCATCCAGGATCTCTTCTCACTCTTCCAGCAATGTGTCTACGGCAGAAACCACGCCAACCCCCTTGTCATACCGAAGGAGTGGTGGTGGATTATGGCCTTACAATGCTTTGAAGGGAGTACATTTGTACCAAACCTTGTACCAATACTCAGCCCAAGCTAACCACTTGTACCAAACCTTTTGTTTTGTAGACGCAAAACACTGTAAGTATGTCTCCAAACACCTATTGACAACCTCCGTTTGGCCTTCCGTTTGAGGGTGATAAGCTGTGCTGTGCTTTGATATATAATCATGTTGTTGAAAAATTTCTTCCCAAAACTTGCTTGTAAACACCTTGTCCCAATTTGAAATAATGGCTAAGGGAACTCCATGTAATTTAACCACCTCCTTCATGAAGTGCTGAGCCACGATTACCACCGTGTAGGGGTGTTTGAGGCCTATAAAATGAGCATATTTGCTCAATTTGTCAACGACAACAAGTATAGTATCTCAACCCTCCGATCTCGGCAATCCCTCAATGAAATCCACTGAGATTTCATCCCAAACTTGAGCTAGAAGACTAATTGGATGCAATAATCCCGCTGGAGTGGTGGTCAAATATTTATTTTGTTGGCGTACTTGATAGATTTGGACAAACTTGAGGACATCTTTTCGCATGCCAGTCCAAAAGACTTCTGCTTTCAGCCGTTGGTAAGTTTTAGACTCACCCGAATGCCCTCCCTTGGGGGAGTTGTGAAACTCTTCCAACAACGACTGAATAAGCTTAGAGGAAGAAGGAACGACCAGCCTCCCTTTGTAGTATAGAAATTCGTTAGTGGTAGTAAAGCCATGGTGTTGTTGTCTTAACTGTGCCAACTCATCATCTTGCAACTGTGGCCAATATTTCCACTGTGGTACTGCAATGGTGGCACATTCAGGTTGCCCTTCAAGCTGCGACAATGCATCAGCCATTCGGTGGTGCCATTCGGTTGCTTGCACCACTGCGGTACTCGATGTCAAAGCCATATCCCATCAACTTAGAGACCCATTTCTGGTATTCATGGCCAATGACTCACTGTTTTAAAAGAAATATCAGACTTTGCTGGTTTGTTCGGACCATATATCTTCAGCCCAATAAATATGGTCTCCATTTGACGACTGAAATCACAATAGCCATTAACTCTTTTTGGTACATGAATTTTAGGCGTCCCCGATGGCCAAGAGTGTGGCTGTAATAAGCTATTGGGCGCTCTTCTTGCAAAAGGACAGCTCCTAATCTGAAGCCGGAAGCATCAGTTTCGATGATAAAATGTTTACTAAAGTCCAGCATGGCCAAAACGGGAACCGAACACATCGCATGTTTGAGTTCTTCAAAAACTTAGGCTGCTACTGAATCCCACTGGAAGCTGTCTTTTTTGAGCTAAGAAGTGAGTGGAAGAGCTATTTTAGCATATCTGTATACAAATTATCGATAGTACCCTATCAATCCCAAGAACCCTCTCAAAGACTTGATGTTTGAGGGAGTTGGCCACGCTTGCATTGCTTCTACCTTGGTTGGGTCAGCTGCCACACCTTGTTCTGAGATGATGTGTCCCAAATAGGCTAATTGGGACTGGCCGAATTCACACTTTTTCTTGTTGGCATACAATTTATGTTGCTGTAGTAGCCCTAAAACAGTGTGTAGGTGCTGAGTGTGAGTAGTAACATCCAAGTTGTATACTAAGATGTCATCGAAGAACACCAAGACATACTTTTGTAGAAAATGGCGGAAGATGTCGTTCATCAAAGATTGGAAGTTGGCAGGAGCGTTGGTGAGACCAAACGACATGACTTTGAATTCATAATGGTCGTCGTGAGTGCGAAAGGCTGTTTTAGGAATGCCTTCCATTTTGAGTCAGATTTGATGATAACCCGATTTGAGATCCAATTTTGAGAACACCTTAGATTCGTGTAGTTCATCTAGAAGTTCGTCAATGATAGGAATGAGATACTTGTGGGGCACGGTTTCCTTGTTGAGGACCCAATAGTCTACACAAAAGCGCCAAGAGTCATCCTTCTTCACTAGGAGCACTAGACTAGAGAAGGGACTGCTGCTCATCTAAATTATTCCAGTAGTAAGCATTTCCTTAATTAATTGTTCAATTTCTTCTTTCTGAAACCGTGGGTATATATAGGGTCGTACACTAATCGGGGGAGTGCCTTCTTTTAAAAATAATGGCATGTTCCTGATACTATATGGGTGGCAGTCCCTCGGGCATATGAAAGACGTCCGCAAACTCCTCTAGCACTGTCTAAAACTTGTCTGAAACTGCTGGAGTGGTTCTTGTCAGTACCGTGGCTTCATTTAATTCCACTAAAATCCATGCCCGTTCTTGCATCAACATGATGAGCATTTGAGCATGGCCTTTAGAGAAATGAGGGATCTACCAAGAGAAGGATCTCCATGTAAAGTGACGGATTGGTCTAGTTGGAATTTCATGACTTGAGTCTTCCAATTAGTGTGAGTCATACCCAATTTAGACAGCCATTGAATGCCCAAGATGACATCCGAACCCCCCAACCCAAGTGGCAAAAAACCTTCAACAATGGTGAGGTCTTGGAGTTGTAACACAACCCCACATCACATTCCTTCCCCTTTACTGCTTCGCTTAATCCCATTGTCACGCCGTAAGCCTCGGTTTTAGATTTTGGCAACTCCAATTGTTGGACAAAAGTCGTACTAATAAAATTGTGAGTAGCGCCGAGGTTGATTAAAGTTACCACAGGCTGGTTGTGAATGAAGCCCTTGATCTTTATCGTTTTCGGAGCAGTCAGTCCAGCCATCGGATTGAGGGAAACTTCAACCGACGTTTTCACTTTCGTAGCATCCAAAGTTGGTTCTTGCTCGTCGGCTAGCAGCTCTTCTTCCGTGGCAACCTCCTCATCGGGAATAATCATGACATTTAGCTCTTTGTTTTTACAAACATGACCCCTATACCACTTCCCATCACATTTTAAACACACACCCCTGTCTTTCTTATCTTGGTACTCTGATTTCGTCATTTTCTTGAATGACCCCATGGGTGTAGTGGAGCTAGTCCATTGTGTTTTGTGGCTGGAAAAATCGTTTGTGGATTGTGAAGGATTGGAAGACTGGTATCGTGAGCTGCCTCTATTTTTACTTTCTATGAAAAGAGCTAACTCAATGGTTGTTTCTAAAGACTGTGGCTAGAACACCCACAACTCATCCCGCAACCCTTTCTTGAGGTCGTTAGTGAAGGTACTTAGGAAAATTTTGTTTGGAACATTGTCCAAGGGTGCCGAAAATTCAATAAAGTGTCGGTAATATTCCTTGACGAGGGATTATTGGCGAACCACAAGAAATTGGTCATAAATTCCCATCATTTTGGCTGCGAAATCGACGCAACAAAAGCAATTTCATGTCCTCCCAATGGTTCATTGGTCTTCGTTTGCTTCCAAATTGGTACCAAAGAAGCACATCACCTTCAAATGAAATGACAGTCGCTTTAATTTTCTCAACATTGGTGAATCGCTGCAAAGAAAAAAATCTTTCTACTTTCAAAATCTCGTCTAAAATAATATGAATGGCTGAAGTGGTCTGCTAACAACGTGCCAAAAGAAGGTGGTAGTGTTGGGGCATTGGGGCTGGACGTGGTGTCTTGAACCCAAAATGTGGACTGTGGAGAGGAATTCCATCATTCTTGGAAATCGAAAAGATGAAGACAAGGTTGTGGACAACATTGGGGCAGGAGGTGGGTTCTTGAACCCAGAATGTGTACTTTGGAGCGAAATTCCATCATTCTTGGAGGTCGGGGATGAGGAAGACAAGCTCTTGGACAGCAGCTCAAATTTTGCGTCAAGCCGAGCCTCTAATTGTTGTTCAAACCTGGACATGAGCAGAGCAAATTTTTCCTCCAGAAACGCCATTGCTCGGGTAGATTCTTGCTGTGCTGAAGTCGTTGCCGAATCGTCGGGATCCTCCATGGTGTCCACACACGTGGTCATCTTCTTGCCGCCGACCATGGTCCCGACGAAAGCTCTGGTACCAATTTGATAGGCACTTGATATGGAGGATGGTAAATGTCTTATTAAATTGGTAAGGATACAATGGTGCCAAGGTTTCGAGTACCTTGGAGACTCCTAACAAAGAACTTCTCTGTACAAACCCGTCACAAAAATTATCTACCCCTCTAAAATGTTCTCATGACTTATTTATACATTATGTCTAAGACCCTCCCCAACCAATAGGATTACATTAAATTGCTGACTCACTTAAATGAATTAAAAGACTCCTAATAAAAAGACAACTAATACACACTAATTAATTCCCAAATTAGTTCTTCTCCTTGAATATGCGTATATAGGTGGCCTAACACCAAAATCTGAGGCATGACCCAAAAATGTTGGGTCAAACCAACAAATAGTCCTTTAACTTAGTAGCATAGAAAAATGTTGTACTAAGCTAGTTTCCGATGAGATGGACCACTTTCACCGGTTTTTTCCCTTTTTTTTGGTCAATACAAGTGGTTATTAAGAAAGCAAGAGGTACCTGTCAATGGCAACAAAATTGACTTGACTGATTTTTCAAGCCAACAAAGGAGAGGAGAGATCAGAAGCAAATTATACACAAATGATCACTAAGAGAGAGATCTGCAAAGAGTTTTATGCACAAAGCCAACTTTTTTTTTTGGTTTATATCACTAGAGGTCCCAAATATTTTTTAAAAGTATTACGTAGGTCCCCAAATTTCATTTTGTATTACTTAAGTCCCCAAACTTACTACATGTGTATCACATAGGTCCTTTCAGTTATAAATTAGAAAATAGTTTACAGAATGCGTAGCAAAAAACTATCTATGTCCAGCAAAAAGTGATTTATGACCTAGTTAATTTTTTTGTAATTACGTGGGTTATAAATCACTTTTTGTTGTGCTTTATGTAAATCATTTTCTAACAAATTAGACCTATGTGATACACATTTAGTAAGTTTGGGAACCTAAGTGATACTTTTAAAAAAGATTGAGGACCTCTAGTGATATAAACCTTTTTTTTAAAAAAAAAAAAAAGACAGCATGCTTGCTCCAATATATATATATATATATATTTTGAAAAAGAGATAGAGGTCATTGACTGACCTCCTCTCAATAAAATTGAGAGCCCTCACTTATGGCGAAGTAATACCGTAGTAACAACAAAAACAAAAACAAGGCCAAAAAAAAAAACACACACACAAAGAACCCCACACTCCCCATAAGCTGTTAAAGCCACAAACTACCCCACTCCCTACAAAGATCTAAAAAAGAAACCCCCTCAAAACCTCTTCATCTATACACCCAAGTAGCAATCCAGAACTTGATCTTATCCCAGATAATCTCCACTGTACAAGAAACGTCTTCAAAAATCCTACTATTTCTCTCCAGCCAAATAGCCCAAAGAATCGCCAACACAATACTCTGCCACAATCGAGCCACCCTCTTACATCCCTCTAAATGGCACATTGAGAACAAGAGGAAGGCATGCACCAAGAGACCCCAAACTCGGCAAGCACTTTAAACCACACCTTCCTAGTGAAAGGACACTCCAGAAATAAATGTCGAGCTGACTCCCCTTCATTCTTACAACACACATACCAATTTGGCGACAAATAGTGAAAGAGTCTTCTCCTCTGCAAGTTAACATGGACATTTAACTTATCCATGAATAGCAACCAGCCAAACAATTTAACTTTGGAAAGAGAGACACTCTTCCACAATTTCTTAGGTCAAGTCAACTCCGAGCCTAAATGAGCGTAGATCAAACTATGAAAGATAGACTTAGAAGAGAACATTCCACTATTGTCAGGAATCCAGTGCCTCCTGTCCTCCAAAATCGACGATAAAGCAACATACTGAAGCAGATGTAACAACTGAGCCAAGCTAGAAACCTCCCTATCAAACAAATTCCTCCGGAAATGCAGATTCCATCCTAGGCCACTCGAACTCCCTTCACCTCCCGAGACTGCTAAATCTTTAATCAAGCAGTTTTTGGCCAGGGACACCAAAAATAAATCAGGGAATTGAGACTTTAAAGAAACATCACCAATCCAAACATTCTCCCAAAAGCGAATCCTATCCCCCCCTCCCCACCTTGAAACAGATCAACTGCCTATAATCCTCATACAAAGCCAAGATATCTCTCCAAGAACCGCGAGCCAACAATCTTCCCCCACTACTAGTATCCCAATGACCACCATCTACCCCATACCTACTCTTCACTACCCTATGCTGTCCACGAACCACATATCCATATAGATTTTTCTCTGGCAATATAGAATTCTCAACCCTTAACTTACAAGCACTCCTGACATATGCAGTGATGTCCGACACACCAAATCTTACACCTACATTTTTAAGCCTCATATTCTTGGTATCATACCAACATTAATAATCAATGTCGCAAGAAATTAAACCATTCCCATTGCTAAAAAAATCTTTTTGAATGCAGCTACAATGTTGGTCAAACCAATTTGGAAGAAGATTGTGTAATTTACCACATATTTGAACCAGCAGCTTAGAAAAAACTTCTGCACACATGTTTCATGAAAGAAATGTGACATTTTATAAATACATCACAAACAATTTCATTGAATCGATCCTTCTTCAATAACACCACTATCTCATTGGTCACAAACCCATCATGAAAACAATCATAGAACCATAATCCAATGAGAAAACAATTATCATGAAACAAATTATTAAAAATCCAGTCACAGAAGCACTTATCGAACCAAAACAAAATAAGAAACCTAACCCAAAAAAAATAGAAATAGATTCATACCTTGGTGGTAGAAAAATCCAACTCTAAGAATCTGATTTAGAAATTACGCCATTTTTATACAGATCCAAAAACCCTCACAATAAAAGTTATCAACATTAGAGTGAAAATGTTAATATGAAGAAAGAGATTGGTAGAAGAATGGTACTTTGAGACAATAAAATGATACCTGACGAAGTAGACAATAGAGCTAGCTAGGTTCAAGTGATAATGGAGGAGGTAACTATGGCATCCTTGAGGAGAATAATAACTGTGGCATCTCTAATGAGAACGAGAAAAAGTAGAGTTCATGAGGGTTGGAGGAAAAAAGTGTAAAAAAAATATTGACAGTAGATTTTTTTAATTATTTAATTTTCATAATTTTAATTGAAATTTTAAGAAATAAAATATAGAAATAAAGTTACCAAACGAGATTTCTGCTTTTTTTTTTTTTTTGACTTCTCATTTAAATAAACAGAAAACTATTCAAATAATAGTTACCGAACATCCCTTTATGCTACATTTTGCTAGATAAAAAGGTGTCAGAACCTAGGATTTGCTCATATTTCAAATAAGTTAAGAACCTGAGCCCGGTGCCTGCAAATGAGAGTAGTCTTTCCAAAAGCTTGACTATATGAGATACTCCAAACATCGAAGGGAAGTATTACTCAACGAGTTACTTGGTGATAAGCTCATATATTCTACTACAGCTATGAAATGTTGGAGCAAACAAGACCACATCACTAAATCAAGATCAGCCTTTACCACGTTATAGTAAAAATATTATTAGACAAACTGCACGTTACGCAAGATTTGGGGATAGCATAGATAATACTTACTTTTGAGGATACGATGAGTGAACCTAGAAAAGAGGAATGACAAAAGATGGAGTCTATTTGTTTACTTCTGTTTTGGAGCTTGTAGAAACACTTACTGAAGTATGACCTATTGGGTTCAATGGATGTACAAGAGAGGAAGAGATGGGTACAAGTCCATGGCTTCATCCTCTGCTCAGCGCTAATCATCATCAATACCATTGAGAGATCATTATTGTCCCATGAAGGTAAGAAGGCTTTTGAGTGATGTGTTAATGGAAGCCAGTCAAAATCTTATTGTAGCTAGAGACACTATAAATGGTAGGCTTTCTTTAGGACTCTTCCAGTAGGTTCTAAGTTGAAAATACTGTTAAATTTTTTTCTTAAACTAAGAATTCTCACGTTTGAAAGTCAAAAAAGGTTTGTTAAGTTGCCAAAGAATACAAGAACAAAACAATCAAAAGTTTAAAAGAAGCTCAAGTTGCCAATGGAAGATGTCACTACATTCACATCGCTATATTTAGGCTATATAGCGATGTGAACGCAGTGACATCTTCCATTGGCAACTTAAGCTTTCTTCCAACTTTTGATTGCTTTGTTCTTGTATTCTTTGGCACTTTAACAAACATTTATTGATTATCAAGCGTGAGAATTCTTAGTTTGGGAAAGTTTTTCAACCCAAAACCTATTGGAAGAGTCTTGAAGCATATGAAAGAGGAAAGGTTGCGATATATAGTGTTCTTAGCTATAAGATTTTGACTGGCTTCTATTAACATATCAATCACAATCCTCTTTACTTTCATGCAGCAATAATGATCTCTCAGTGGTACACATCTTATGCAACTAAAGCTTTGAGAGTTCCTCTAGCAATCAAGCATCTAAATTGCTAGTTGTCGGGTAATCTCTTCTACAAAACTACAAGAGATATCCAATGAGATACTCGTTAGTGGAGGGAAAATATCTATTATCGTAGCCATCTAGAAAATTAGAAGCTATATAAGATTATCACCAAAAACATATAACAAAGCATAATAAGTAAAGATACAGACGCTCATTTTCATTTTCTACTTTACTAGTAGGACTATGATCAAACAAGTGGAGTACAAACTATAAAAATTAGAGACTTAAGTAAAACTAGAAATAAACATTGTATCATTCCACACATTAAAGACCAAAGTCAATCAAATATCAAATACATTATCATATAATTAGTATATATGTTGAATAGTTTTACAGTAAAGTTTTGATTCTATATAAATAAATATATATATTTAAACATGACCGCCCAAATATTATAATTATTAAGAGTTTACATTGTAAGGAAAAGTGTCCTGTGTATGTATTTTGATGCTATATTTGCAGTCATATTCTAACATGTACTGAGCTAAAGGTGCCTATTTTTTGTGAAGTCTCACTTCATGTTCTCCAGAGAATAGTCTTTTTCTCTAAAGTTGCGTTGTACTTGAGAGAAATGAAATGCTTATTCTTTTTCTTTTTCTTTTTATTTTCAGCATGATTAACCACTATTTTAAAGCACAAGCATAAAAGGAAATAGCCAAGATTATATATATATGTATGTATGTATGTATAGAAGAACAAAGCAGTGCTCTGTCATTCAATGATACATTTTCTCAAACGCCTTGCATGCATTTGTAACGAAAATCTAAGAAAAATAGACAAAGTTAAACCAAATGAATCTTCAAAGAAATATTTACGAAATATGAACCATAAACTATTAACAACCTAAGAATTTCTAGGTCAAAGATTGACAAAAATCGTCCAATGAATTTAGGTAAAAGAATTGTGCAAAACTCATGTAAATCCAATGTAGACTAAGAACAAGATTAGGATCCAACGAAATCGAAGCTCACATTGCTCAAGAGACTGTTGCTAACCACTAATTGCACAACAACCATTTCACAACGCAAGAGACAATGAAAAACAGAGACAGAGATGCAGGGAGTGAGAAAATCTTATATACAAGTTAGTAGAACAACATGATTCTCAATCTTTATTAGCCTTAAATGTCGGATGAAAGAGAGAGATAGCTAATTACCACAACTAGCTGGAATGGATCACCATAATCGTCCAGAATCAGTGTTTAGAGTAAAGAGCGACCATTGAGACTTGAGAGAATAGAGAGAAGAATTATCCTTGAGAGAAGAGGTACCGAAGTGGAAAGGAGAAAGAGACAGCTTAGCTTAATTTGCTTCAAAGGGTTAGAGAGAGCCTAACACTGTGTCCAATCATATATTTACTATTTCATCTCCAATCCATTAGTTCAAATTTTATATCAAAATAAATATTTTTCTTTTATTCTTTTTTATTATTAATAATTAATTTAACTAATATTATTCTTATATAAATATTAACATTAATAAATATAATTAAATAATAATATCATATTGAGTAAAAAATAAAAAATTATTAATTTAGAGTTAACTTAAATGTTACATTATAAAAAACAAACATTACATTTAAAAAAAATAAACAATACATTAAATATAAAAGAAACTAAAAAGTTCAATAATAATTATATGCTAATTTTATAAATGACCAAATTCTTCCCACAAATTGGGGGATGCATTCGACAAGTTGAAAATCAAAATCCAAGCGGTGCTTCCGAACAAGATATTATAAGTTAGTTCTTTACTATTTTTATCTCATACTTATTAAATGTGTTTCCCTAAATATTTGCATGATGACGTAGCGCATTAAAAATGTATGTGAATAGCACGTGACCGATCATTAATAAAGGTCTGGTCGACCTACAACCAGGTTATCATAAGAAACTCTGCAACTCAATAGACGAAGGAGTATGCTGAGCAGTAGGGAAATAAGATAGGCAAAAACATGCGACCAAAGTTGTTCGTTTGATCGAGACAAACACTCCAATACTGTTATAAGTTAGATATTTCAGGGATATTTGCTTATTTAAATGTAAACAATATTATTTAAATTATTATTATTGCTTGTAAACAGGCAAATAAAGGCCGTGAACAAGATCTTGAAGGGAACATTGAAGAAAAAGCTTCAAGCCTGCAAAAGCAAGTGGCCGGAGGAGGAGGTACCCTGCGTATTATGTGAAGCAGTCATCCTAGTGGAAACAGTTGTCCCATCCCACAGAAGGGACACATATGATCCCGCCCATAACCACGCCCTACTCCAGGAATCCTTAGACCTCATTGAAGAGATCCGGGAAGAATCCCAGGTTCAGTTGACGATGTACCAAGGCAAGATTGCTCGACATTTTAACTCTAAAGTTAGGAGCCGACGGTTTGAAACCGATGATCTAGTCCAAAAAGAGTCTTCCCTGCAACCCAAGAACCGAGAGTGGTGGTTCTGGGCCCAAACTGGGAAGGACCATACGAAATCCAACATGAAGTATGTCCGGGAACATATCGCTTAAGGCGACTTGATGGAACAGAGGTCCCAAGGGCCTGGAACGCAGAACATCTTCGTAAATACTATCAATAGTCAGGAGGGCATGTTCCTTGTAACATCCCAAATTTCCTAATAAGGCTTAGTGCCTGGATTAAGGGGCCGGGAGGCAATAATTGAGTTAATATGTGAATTATATTATAATATAATTATGCTTGTATTTTAAAGATATTAAATATGTGCTTGTATGAGTGAGACCACATTATTATGTGGATATATTTGGATTACTCGACGAGAGGCGGTCTCGATGAGCAAGTTAGCGGAAAAGTCACAACGGGGTCTAAATACCCGGTTCGGGGTATTTTAGTAATTTATTACATTATCAGGAATTAGTGGGTAATAGGAATTTATTGGTAATTGTGTGAGAATATCGGGAGTAGCGGGAATTATAGGATCAAATTGTGGATGGCAGGATTTAAAGCAAAGGACAAAATTGCCCTTGTGAATATTTGATGAGTAAGGTAAGGACAAGGGGTAAAATGGTCATTCTTGGGCTGAGATTAGTTTTTAGGTGAGCTGGGATTGCTGAGAAGGTTAAGGAAACTAAAGGAAAGAAATACATCAGCTCTTTCTTTCTCTCTCTCGTACTACACTTCTTCTCTTGGGGCTTTGGTGATTTTGATTATCTTGAAGGATCTTGCTTGGAGGGAAGGCTTGAAACCAGGGGATTGCTGGGAGTTATTGCTACTGGAGTCATATAGTTGAGGCAAGGATTTTGAATTGAGGGATATTATGTTAATTCAGTTGGAATATCTAGAATTATAGAGTTCATGCATGTTTGTTAATTGGGAGATTGGGTTTTGGGATTTTGATGAGTTTAATTTAGTATTTGGTTGGGTTTGATTGCTTGTAAGAGGTATATTGTTTTTGGGGATTTAATTGGAAGGTTGGAATGGAATTTAGTGAGTTTTGGCTGGGTTCGGTTGGAGAAAAACCCAGAAAATTCTAGGTTCGTGGTGATGAGTCGCGGCTCTTTTATGGTAAGCCACGACCTGCGAAAAGGATTTTGAGCCAACAGGGCTCGGATGCATGGGCGGGCCGCGGCGTCTCAGGGGCGCGTCGCGGCGCGCGTTGGTTTCCAGGGAGGCCGAGCCTCTGGAATTAGAGGCGGGTTGCGGCGCGGCTGTGAGGGACCGCGGCTCTTAAGGGGAAAATTGACCTTAATGGGATTTTTAGGTTGGAAACTTAACCGTTTGGGCTCAGGATCGATCCCACTTCCTTGTTAAGTGGAATTCGATGTTCCGGAGGCTAAGAGTTGGTCTGGAAGTTGTTATTTATCTGTTAGTAATGGGAACTTCATTATCGCGGTTGTGACTAGGTTTTCGCTAAGAGCTTGAATCGGAGATCGTACTCGGAGGATTGTCGCTAGTAACCTGCATACGGACCAAAGGTAAGAAAACTGCACCTGTTATGTGAATGCATGATTAGAACATAATGAAGGTGATGAACATGATTATAATTATGTTGTGAATGTCTGATTAGATACGCTGTAACGTGCATAATTATGATTATGCTTATGACTGTTGAGTGAATGTGTTATAATGCATGGTATGACTGTTAGATAAGTATGCTAAATGGAACATGAGACTGTTTGTTATGACTGTGATGCTTAGTTTATAAACTAGGGTATCAATAGGATGGTAAATGAGGATCAACTTATTAGTTGAGAATATGATGGGCTCTGGGAGATTTTCAATGGTTGAAAATCCCAAGGCTTCAACTTATAAGTTGGAGGCACGTGGTGGCTTGACTTATAAGTCAAGGGCATAAGGAACTTAGTTTATAAGCTAAGATTGGCATAATGCGCGTGGAGTGCAGGCCACCATGGCTGGGCCACCCTGGGAGTGCTACATGCACTTGACTGGCTCGGATGCCAACAACTTGAAAGAAAGTGCGACATGCACTTGTGTGACTCTATAGTCTCCAATTGGGTTTGATGGATGCATTGGATTCAGTTATTACTATTTGATGGCTGTTTTATTAACTGAACTGTTGATTATGTTTTCTTGCTGAGTCTTCTGGCTCACAGGTGCTTTGTGGTGCAGGTAAAGGTAAAGAGAAGCTCAACCAGCCATGAGTCAGAGGCCGTTAGCAGTGGTATGTACATATGCAGTCCGCTCGACCACCACGGCCGAGATGCTTAGAGGAACTAGGGTTAAACCTAGCTTTTGCCGCTTAGGACGGCTTAATGTGTAATCTGAGTTTTGTAACAGGCTTTTAAACTAATGTTTTTGGGATCCCATGTAAAGAACTGGTTATTAACTTAATGGAAACGTTTATGAAATGATCAAAAGTTTTTAATACCCAGACCTTAGTGGCTTAATCACATGTTTAGTCCAAATGACTTGTTAGTAAGTCCAGCACTGGTTTCGAAACACACCTGGTAATGGACCCTAATTAGCAGGGCGTTACATTCCTGCTTTTAATTTTTCTTGTAAATAATGTACGCCCTAGGGCGGTTTCTTAGTTAATGAAAATGATGTGAAAAAAACATCATACAGAAATATTGTAAAGAAATGGAAATTTCTGTCCGTCTTCGTAAACAAGTGACCCAAGACTACAGTCTTCGCTCACTTGGGGGGGTATATCCATTTGTACGAACAAGTCCGGGAACAAAAACAAACAAGATGCAAAACGTAAAGTTTAGTCCTAGTTCGGACCGTACAAACTGGGGGTAGCAGAAGCCCAACTCCTAACAAAAGGATGTAAGGCTCAGAGCTAGTCCCTAACCCGGACATACATGATCCGGGGGGTGCGGACCCGATAGGTCGCAAGGCTCAGGCCTGGTCCCTAACCCAGACAGACATGGCCCGGGGGGTACAAACCAAATAGGATGTAAGGCTCAAGCCTAGTCCCAACTCGGACATACATGGTCTGGAAGAATAAAAATCTTGAAAATCGGTCGACCGAATGTGGTCCCAAATAACCAAATACCTTCCCTATAATGGCCCAGGTCGTTGGAACCTGAACACCAGAATTAGGACAAACAAATTTGGTGACAATTGTTAACTCTCTAGTGGCCCAGGCCGTTGGAACCTGAACAGCAGGATTAAAGCCAGTTAATAAGTTAAAATCTAAAGAGATCTCCGATGGTTCAAGCCGTAGGAGCCCGTATTATGAAATTGGGATGAATATTGTTCCCCAGACGTGATAAACGTTTTCTATTTTTCCCAAATGGTCCCGACTGTTGGAACCAGGATCGAACATTCGACTCTTTTAGGCAAGGTGGTAAAACACTTAGTGAGATTTTAACGAATTGAACGAGAAAAACTTATGCAAAAGGAAAAATTAGATACACATAAAAATTGTCTTGGACGCACCCGCGTCCATAAAAGTGTTACAAAAAAAAAAAGAGAAAGAAAAATAAGTAAAAGACCCGGGCTTAGGCTAATCCGTGTCCTAATGCCTCCGGGTTGGACCCATCTGTCTCCTCCTCGGCCAAGGTCTCCGCGTCAACTTTCTCCTTAGCCTCAAACTTGGCTCTCTTCGCGGCGGGATCAGGGTAAAGCAGGAGGTTCATGTTCTTGTCCTGGAGCCAGGCCATATAAATAGCCTTATCGAAGGTGGCCTCCAACAAGGCATCCGCCTGCTCTTTCCCTTGACGGGTCTCCCCGTGCATTTTCACCTCTAGCTGAAGCAGATCGTCCAAGGCCTGGATCCAAGACTCAAGAGCGATGATCTTCTCTCGATCCAAGCGAGACTGGGCTTCGGCTGCCTCTAGGAGAGCCTTAGACGATGCCTCAGAGCCCCGAACACGAGGAAGCTTCGCCTCCAGACTAGCCACCAACTTTTTTTGTTCAACTTCTTTCCGGGACAAAGTTTCTTCAAGTTGGAACCGAGCCCGAGCAGCCTCTTCGCAGTCCGCTTTGGCTTGGGCTACCTCCTTGGCCAAGGCTTCCTTAGTGGCTTCTTGCTGGTTCACAACCCCCTCCAATTCCAGCTGGCCCATCTCCAATTTCATCGCCATCTCGCCCACCAAGTCAGCATTCCGGTGGCCCAATAAAGCATCTTGGAACAAATCAAAGTTAGAAAAAATACGGATTAAAAATACAAAAAGCAAAGGGAGATATGGGCAGATGACATACAATGGTGGCCTGGTGACGGATAGCCTGTGAGATGAGCAGAGCATCCTGGTTAGCCGAGGAGGCGCATCGTTTCAGCTGAAGATTGGACATGGTAGTCCCAACCTGTTCCAGTAGGTCCGCAGTGAATGGGGCTGTGTCCTGCCCTAATTTGGGGCGAAACCCAATCTCGGCTATCGTCAAAGCCCGGTACACCTCCTCCTGATTTCCTCAGCCGTCTTTCCATGTCTGGGACACCATCTTCAACCGCTCCTCCCGCAGGATCATCTCCCCCTCTTCAGGAAGAGCCAGATTGACGGGGAGCATGGGAGCCTCTGAAATATCCTGAGTGGCAAACTGACTTTCCCCGAAAGAATTCTCAGCCAAGGAGGGTCTTTAGTCTTGGCCCTCTTTGCCCGGTTCGCGGACTCACCAGTAGCCGAGTCCGCAACCCTCTTCTCAGACCCCCGACTCACTAGAGGTTCCTGCTCCAGGTCAATGACCAAAGGTCGAGCAGGTTGGGGCAGGACAGCTTTGGTATGAATCGTGGTAGTAGGGGTTGCGGCTGAGGCCTCCCCAACCATATTCGGCTCTGACACCAAGCCCCTAAGAATCGCGGCCAAGACCTTGTTCTTGGGAGCGCCTCTGGCGGCTTTCTTGGCCGATGCCTTGGCCTTGGCCGCCCGAGCCTCAAGGGCCTACTTCATCTTGACCACAGGGGTTAGACATATCGGATCCTTCTGAAATAGACGAACATAAAGAAAGTCAGCAAAGTATACGAGTAAGGATAAGAAGTGATCCAAAAGAAAAACTAGGCTAAGGTCCTCCGAGATGAACCCTTATCTAGAACTCAGGATCGACTCAATTCCTCTACAGCGAAGGAATGAATTTGGTCTCCCATGTCGTCAAGGTCCAGGAAGTTACCATATTGAAAGAACCCGGACGAGTACATGAGAGTCTTCGGATCTACAACGATGGGGGATGAAGGTCTCATTTCTCTAATGACCCCGAACAAGTGGCCTCGACAAACTAGTATATCCTTAATTAAGTCCCCAAAACGGGGAGCATAAGTCAAAAGTAAAGGCGAATTACCTTGCCCCGATACACTAGCCCCGGGAGCCCCCGTGTTCGATTGAGCCTCTTCGAAGAGAGCTTCCAGCTCCTCAGAGGCAGCCCTCTCTGATCGTTGGGCCTGTTTTCTCTTCCTTTTCATCGCATCCGCCCGGGCTGTATCTTCCACATCCTTGATATGGGTGAGGGCTAGTTCCTCCCTCAAAGCCGGATCTTTCTCGCATTGTAGCCCCCGGAGGCTAGGGGTCACAATCATCTGGTTAGTCGCCAACATCCTAACTACTCGCAGGTTGGCGGTGTTTACATAGCCCCTACGTCCAAGTCCTCCGTGCTTAACGTGGCGTAGAACTTCTTCCGGTCAAGGATCGACTGGGTAAGGGGGGGTCTGAGCATAGGGTCCTGTCATCTAGGACTGTAAGTTGAAAGCGGATCACAAAAAGAATGAAAAGAATGAATTAAACTAGGAAAAAAGAGACTACTTACCCACTCGCTGGAAGTCCAGCATCAACGTGGGGTTCTTATCCAAGAGGAACCCAGATGTCATAAACAAATAGTGTCTGACATCCGGGGGATGTTTCCAGGAACTGGTGGGGGCAGGATAATTGCCACGAGGCTTCAGTCTGTAGAAGCCGTCCCGGGTCTTGTCCTTAGCGTTAAGCTGCGGCTCCACTTATAAAAGTACAACACCTCAGCTAGGGTCGGCTCCGGTACCTCCTTCGCCACGTAGAAGATGTGTCATCCGATAAGGAGCCAGTAGGCTTGAGACAAGAGCTGAAACAGCGCGATCCCCACAAACTTGAGGAATTGCACGAAATAGTCGTGGAGCGGGAGAGTGGCTCCCGTGCTGATGTGGCCCATGCTCCAGGCCCCAAATTCACCCACGCTGGTGTGAGCCTTTTCCTCCTTCCTGGCTAGACGGTTATAAAATAGTCCAGGAGTCGACTCTACGCCCAAATGCTTCTCCAGGATATCCAACATCCGGTAGTTCCGGAATAGGTTCTTCTCCCCGTCCATCTCCCACATGTTGCCACTAGGGGGTTTATGTCCTTCCAGGACTAAAGGGGCCGCTTGGACATACTCTTCTGGATGGAGGGTGACGTCGTGACTCATGGCTGATGATCTAGGAACAAAAGGGAACAAAGCAAACAACCAAGCAGTTAGCACCAAAACCCAAAAAGGTTGGTCAAGGTTCGGGGGCTTTCCTACAAACTGCTTGGAAGAGTCCCGTCCGGATCAGATCCGGGATCACCAAGGATCCGCAGAACCCTGATTGGGAACAAATAAGAAGAGTTCTTCTAAAAGCTTTCCCAAGTCGACCTATTACTATTTGTTCAGGGACAACCCGGACCTAAGAGGATTCAGGACAACCCATAAAATTTGTTCTCTTATTCTAAGACACCCAGAGCTACCCTAAACGGTGGCCCCAGCTCTAACAGCCCTATAGCTATAACGACAGTATAACAAAATGATAAGCACGAGAAAACATGAGTAAAAGAGTTGGAAAATTTACGGAAAAGTGCTGATTGTGGAGGACGATGTGTTTCCGGTGACAATGATGGTAGAACCATAGTCTTGAACAAGCGGAGGCGACACAATAGTTTGTCCAACGGTTGGGCCGAAGTCACACTTTCGGGCAAGGGTGCCGAAATCAAACGCGTAGGAAAGAGACGACAGCGAAGGCAGAGTAACTGACGGAGAATTTCATCGGCAAGCTCGGACATAAAAGGGCCTTTCTATGATTCCGTTCGTTTGGAATGCGTAAAATTTTTGAATGAAAATATGGGGGTATTTATAAGGACCGAAAATGTGTTTTTGATCTGACGCTTCAACACGATCCCCCCCCATCGGACGGTCCCGGATCGCGCAGGGGCATTAATTAACCTACTCGAGTATTAGATCGCAATTTCCCAAAGTCACGATCTGCGCTGCCTCGATCCAACGATCCACGGGAAAAGCATCTCAAAGGCCATCCCATCCAACAATCCTCAATGATGCAAGAATATTAAAGGATCCGTTCGTGCAGATGGGACGCTTCAGAATTCGCGCTGATGTTTGACTGCCAACACGGTAACCAAGAGAATGTCCCCTAATCTGTCAGACTCGAGTACCATCGATGCACCAATTGCAGGGGGACACGTGTGTGTATCATGATGAAGCTGAAGGATTAAGGGTCATCTAAACGGCCTTGAAGTAAATGAACCTGGGCTCTGGTAAACAAACCCGAATCCTAGTAAACGGATCGGGCCTTTGGGATTCGATGAGGGACGTTAATACAAATGCTTATTATGCAAGCTCTCGGCAATCAATTCCCCATGGAAGCAGACACGTCTCCTGGGGAATGAACCGGGATGTCGAGAATTGATCCGGGGAAGGAAGCGGAAGCACAAATGAAGGCTTGGGGGGTAAATGTTATCCCCGCTTCTTCCCAACAGTCACGACTCCGCATATTGAGTTCATGGGCCACCCTGAAGGGATTTAAGGCCCAGATCAGGCCCAATAACACATGCAGGAGTAATTCTAAGTGATCCAAGTACCAGTAAAGCCCACACATTGTCCTGGGAGAAAATCCGAGACCATGAAGCTGGCGTGTTTCATCTTCCTAGACCCCTTGTCCGATGTTAACCGCGGTGCGATGAAGAAACTGTTCCCTCAAGTCTACGAATGGATCGGGACGATAGTGTATAATCCCGGATCCTGGTAAACGAACTAAGGTCCTGGTAAATCAAGATGGATGTTAGTAAACGAACCCGGACCAGGCACCCAGGTTGGGCGTGATAAATGGTCCCTGATATCGACTTCACTCTGAGAAACACGGAGTTGTGTCTCCATAACTAACCTGCAGTAAGAGGTTACATACGAAATGTACGCTGTTATTGCAGAATTGTACTGCCACTACTTTGACGGATCCTGTCCCTCAGATCTCCTTCGAAGTCCACGCGAACCAGACTAAAGCTACGTACTATTGTCACTCTTGTAGCGTCGTTACACTCAGGGCGGTTCAATGGGCCCTAATTAGTGCATCTTATTTATTAAAATCCTTTGTATTAAGCCTCCATCAGCGAGCAAATAGTGTTTATACTCTTATTGGGCCCGAATTAATCTGGCCCAAACCCAGAAGCACTCAACTGCCTATAAATATGAACAATTGTGCGCTGGGAAAAGGGATTCAATTTCTCTCTTGTAAACATACACTTTGCTCAAAGTCAGAGAGATCTCATTACTTAAGCTCCTAAAAGCTTTAATACAATCGACTCGTGGACTAAGGCTCTTTAACGCCCCAACCACGTAAAATTCCTAGTGTGATAATCTACGCTCTTCGCTTTCTAAGCTCTCTTTATTCTTATAATTCTAGTTTCTGAAAAACTCGGTAAACAGTATGGTATTGGCTTAAGAGTCAAGAACGGTATTAGCGTGTTTAACGCAAGCCGAAAAGATTAGATCTAATCGACATAAGCATTATCGTCATAAGCATGAAATGCTTGACCGACCTTAAGTTCGATGAACACAAAAGCACTTGTCTAGCCTAATGGCTAGTTACTTAGAGCCAGGGCCAGAAGGGCCAGGTGACTGCATCGTCACATGGCTAAGGGTGTGGAGCCCAAATTAGTGACTCACTCATCTTATTCAAGTTTGTGACTCCATAGTCACTCATCTGGTTTAAGTTAGTGACTCACTCATCTGATTCAAGTTTGTGACTCCATAGTCATTCATCTGGTTTAAGTTAGTGACTTACTCATCAGTCACTCATCTGATTTAAGTTAGTGACTCACTCATCAGTCACTCATCTGATTAGGGCTACATGCCCCAACATGATTATCAGAACTCAAAGTGTTAATCACTCATCTGATTAGGATTGACTTGATAGTCGTCCACACAGGAGGGCATGATCCACCATCATTATCTGGACTTATTTGCATGCATGAATAGGGCTATTATTGCTAGGCATGCCTATTATGATTTAGTAACATGTTATTACTTGTTCATGAGCATATTAAGTTTTCTTGTTGGGCTTCGACTCACGGGAGCTATGTGGTGCAGGTTAAGGCAAAAGAAAGCTGGGCCATCCTTGAGTTAGAGAGCTTAGGTGACGATGTGTACATATGCGGCTGCTCGACCGCCACGACCAAGGGTTTAAAGAGGAACTAGGGTTAAACACTATTTTTCTGCTCAGGTCGACTGGTTGTAAATCTTTTGTTGTAATTAACCTTTAAGTTATATTTTTGGGATCTCAATGTATCCAGTAAACGTTTTAGTGAAACGTTGTATCTTAACCAAAAATTTTAACCCTAAACCACTAATCATACTTAGTTATACGATTATGGCTAAATGACTCGATTAGCGAGTTTAGAACTGTTTAAAATGCACACTGTAACGGTCCCTGGAGATTAGGGCGTTACACTAAGGGTTGCCAAGTTTGAGTGAGGCTGAACACCAAAGGGGAAACTGCTCACCAGCACCACTGATTAATATAGAAGTCTCTGTAAACCCGTGTAACTTCGATTACACTCTTGAATAGTAGCAATGCCCTAGGTGACTTGATGATTATCCTGGTGAGGGATTTACTCTTGGATAAGTAGCAATGCCCTAGGTAACTTGATAGTTACCCTTGATGGGGATATTTATTGGCTATATCTTAGTGTTGAGACTCGGTTCTTCCCTACTGATTAGCAAAATTGTTGGAGGGCGTGATACGTCCGAATTGTTGGAAATTGTCGAGCGTTAGTCTCAAATTATATTGTGATATATTATATTTTCTTGCTGTGGGATTTCCTGAGTGCAGGAATTTATCTGTTTATATGAAATAGTTTGCCATTTGTTATCAGACATAACCATAAGTTTTCCAGGACACTTTTGCGTTCTTAAAATTGATTGCGTAGGGTCCGGATGGATCCGGAACCCTAATTTTGTGAGCTATTGTTATCAGTGGACAATAACTTGGTCGGTGATCACCTGTCTTATTTGCATGCTTTTGTTTTAAAGTTGAATTTACTAAGCGTTTTCGCTTACCTAGTTGTTTCTTGTTGTGGGTAAGAACAATGGTAAAGCATAGCAGTGAGCGATGGAGTTTACTTTCTGGATGTACATGTGAACCGACCTTTTTGGGAAGCTGTTTTGTTTTTAGAAATGTTGTTTTATTTTCATAAACTAGGCTTAGTTTACTCTTCATAAACTATGTTAGTATTAAAAATGAAGTATGGACATACGATTTTAAAAAGTTTTTTTTATACGGGGTTTTGAGACATTTCGTTAAATGAAAACGTTTATATTTTCGCATTATCGTATCTTAAAAATCTAGGATATTACAGTAAATTATTTAGAATTTTTTGAACATTTGCAGGATGCTCTAAATGACAACAATGTACCCAACTATAAAAAAAATTGCCAAAAATATTTTCCAAGCTAAAAATAATAAAGAGGTGCGGTGTATAGGAGAATTCTCCAATATTGTATAATGTGATAATGTTTTATGAAAGAAATCATATGTCAATGTTTGTAAGTTTCTTAGTACTTTTCTTATATCCCTATCACTTTGTTCTGTGGCATGACTATGGTTGAGTTAGTACTTAACCAATGTTTGATTTACTTAATGAAGGTTCTCGGTTACCCTAATAAAACAAATATTTCAACACTAATATAATTTAAAAAAGTAACGAGTAAGACACTCACAAGCGACACCCTCAAAAAAAAAACTCACAAGCTGACGTCACATGATAACGTGCGAATTGCAAAGGTGTGGTGTGAATGTGATAAAAAAAAAAAGTGGTGACTGGTGTGTTGAGGTGAGGATTTCCAAGTCAACAATAATAAAGTAACTTAAAATAATATGTTTTATTGAAAATGACATACATTACTTTGAACTTAAGTGAGTTAGTAAATAAAGTAATTTAAAATAATATTTCACATTATATTGAAAAATGCACCTTATATTAATAAAAAAAAAAAAACGAAGATGCCCAGAAAATTCGTGTACTGCACGCTACTCAAAAACAAATAAATCTCTTTTATATAATAAATGTGTAATAAATGTGTAGATAACGGAAATTTTTGGTTTTAATAGTTTTTTAATTTTTTAAGGTTAACTTTAACGGAATATTCTTATATTTAACAGAATATTCTTATATTTAATGGTAGTTTGTAAATACTTAAACTTAAATAAAATAAAATAAAAAATTAAAAATTAAAATAAAATATTTTTGAGATATTATACAATAATAATTATTTAAAAATAATAAATAATTAAATAAATTAAAATATGATATTTTTGAGATATTTTACAATAATAATTATTTAAAAATAATAAGATCATATGTTTTATAACTTAAATATAATTTAATTAAACTTAAACTTACTTATTAGAATAATATCATATTAAATATATAATATAATTTACTGTGAATTAGTAACAAATTGCTTTTTTAAAAAAATTAACAAGAAAGTTAAATTTAAATTCCATGTATAATATTTAATATTACATTAAACATATAATATATGATCTCTTGTTGTCCCTCCCAAATTCAAAAACTAGAACAAACATAAACTTAAATAAAAATAAATAAATTATTTAATTAAAAAATGATATTTAGTTTGTAAACACTTAAACTTAAATAAAATAAAATAAATAATTAAAAATTAAAATAAGATATTTTTGAGATATTATACAATAATAATTATTTTAAAATAATAAATAATTAAATAAATTAAAATATGATATTTTTGAGATATTTTACAATAATAATTATTTAAAAATAATAAGATCATATGTTTTATAACTTAAATATAATTTAATTAAACTTAAACTATCTTATTAGAATAATATCATATTAAATATATAATATAATTTACTGTGAATTAGCAACAAATTGTTTTTTTAAAAAAAACTAACAAGAAACTTAAATTTAAATTCCACGTATAATATTTAATATTACATTAAACATATAATATATGACCTCTTGTTGTCCCTCCCAATTTCAAAAACTAGAACAAACATAAACTTAAATAAAAATAAATAAATTATTTAATTAAAATATGATATTTATTTGAAATTTATATGACATTAATATAAATTTAATAAAAATAATTAATAAATTCTATAAATAAAACTAAGTAAACGTGCATATTGCACGTTGCTTGTATTTAGTAATAAAATAAGTGTGTAGATAACATAAATTATTGGTTTTAAATGTTTTTATTTTTTTATTGTTTACTTTAATGAAATATTCTTATATTTAACAGAATATTCTTATATTTAACGGTAATTTGTAAATATTTAAACTTAAATAAAATAAAATAAAATAAATAATTAAACAAATTAAAATATGATATTCTTGAGATATTTTACCATGATAATTGTTTTAAAATAATAAACAATTAAACAAATTAAAATATGATATTTTTTAGATATTTTACAATAATAATTATTTAAAAATAATAAAATCATACATTTTATAACTTAAATAAAATTTAATTAAACTTAAACTCACTTATTAGAATAATATCATATTAAACATATAATATAATCTACTGTGAATTGGTAATAAATTTTTTTTTTTAAAAATACTAGCAAGAAACTTAAATTTAAAATCCACATATAATATTTAATATTACATAAAATATATAATATATAATCTATTATTGTCACCCCAAATTAAAAAATTATAACACACATAAATTTAAATCAAAATAAATAAATTATTTAATTAAAATAAAATATTTATTTAAAATTTATATGAAATTAATATAATTTTAATAAAACTGAGCAAATTTGCATATTTGGCATATTTCACGTTGTTGTTTGTATCTAAAAAAAAAACGGTCGGTGGTAAAGTATTCTTCTTCCCCTCATTTTCTCCATAGAAAAAAAATAAGAAAAAAAATGCTCTGGTCTCAGGCACGGCAGTGATGGCGGACGGAGGCTCACCTAAGAAGAGGAAAAAGTAGCAGGCACGGCGGCAGTCATGGCGGACGCAAATATTTCGTTAGTGCTAGAAAGACTGAGAGAGTTGTTCTATGCAAGACCTGTCAAATTATCTGGAATCAAGGGCCGAATCGATGGTATAATGGCGGAGCTTGAGCAGATGCGATGCTTTCTAAAAGATGCAGATGCTTTTGTGAAGCGGAATGGAGATGCAGACGATAAGGTGATGAATGTGGTTTCTAAAACAATGGATACTGTTTTTCTTATAGATTGTGTGCTTTCAAGATTGACGTTTAAACTGCCTTCTTCTTCTTCGAAAAGAAAAGGAGAGAGCTTTATAAAATTACTAATCAAGAGATTTCTGTGGATCTTCAATGGAAGATTTAAGTGTCGCAAATTTAAATTACAACTTGACGAACTCCGTACCAAAGTTGCGCATTTGAGATTGGGTTTACAAGACTTAGGCATAAAAGAATTAAGGGACGAGGGTTTGGTTGGTGAAGGTTTCGGTGTGGAGAAGCACAGGGCAGTGGCCCTGCCGCGATCTGATAATGATTTTGCTGGATTTGACAAGAAATTTGACCACATCGTGACGGATCTGATGAAAGAATCGGATTCTACTCGGGTGGTTTCTATATGTGGATTGGGTGGAATTGGCAAAACTACTCTAGCCAGCGAGATCTATCAGGACTCTCAGATCAAGCGTCACTTCGATTCTTTGGCTTGGGTTACTTTGTCTCAGGATTTTGATACGAAAAACATTCTGCAAAAGCTCTTAATTCAGCTTATTTCAGCCACAAATGAGGAAAGGAAGAAAATTTCAGCAATGGATAGTGAAAAAATTGCAGGCTACCTTTCTACCGAGCTCAAAGGCAAGTCATTTTTGCTTGTTCTTGATGATGTTTGGAGCACAGAGGTATGGGATTGTTTAGTACCTGTCTTCCTTAATGGTAAAACAAGTAACAGTAAGATTTTAATCACCACTCATAACGAAGAGGTAGCACATCAGGCTGCTGTTAATCATGATCTTGTTTGTCTTGATGAAGACGAAAGCTTCAAGTTGCTCCAAAAGATTTTGATCACCAACTGTAACAAAGAGGTAGCACAACTCCAGACTGATGTTAATCATGATGAACTCACAAGTATGTCTCTTATATCTTTCTCTTTTTAGTTTGTATTATTAGATCTGTCTTATACACGCAATAGTACTCACTCACTAACTTCCTGCCCATCTGGGTTGCAGATTCAAAATTAAATGAAAATAGGATCAATTTGGCTAAAAAAATGCTTAAACATTGTTCTGGATTGCCATTATCAATATGTGTCATTGTTGGACTTGTGTCCACAAGAAGCACAACCGATGACTTAAAGAAGCTAAGTGATGTTTTTAAGACGTATCTTGAAAGATATAGAATGGAGGATGAACAAGAAGAATTGAAACATCTAGGTTTGTCATGGCTACTGAATTTGATTTATGATGATTTGCCTTCTTATTTGAAGCCATGCCTTTTGTATTTCTGCCTTTTCCCCAAGGCTTACGAGATAAAGGTAAGCCACCTTTGCCAACTATGGATTGCTGAAGGCTTTGTGTCATCAAGTCCATGGCGAAGGGGAAATTCATTTGAGACCCTGGAAGATGTAGCATATGGATGTTTATGTGAGTTGGTACGCAGGCACTTAGTTCAGGTTGAAGACTCAGGTTCAACTGGAAGAATTAGAACTTGTCGCATCCATGATGTCATACGAGACTTCTGCTTGTCTAAGGCTTCCAATGATAATTTTCTACAATCTGTTGTCTTTTCAAGCGCTGAGAAGAATGTTTTGCAATTCAATCAGTGTCAAAGGCTCGCTGTTAGTGTGGACTGTCATGCTAGTCCGATGACTAGCTTTGGTAACAATAATAATATTTATAGATATGGTCATCTGAGATCTTTTACATGCACAAACTTACTGCCACCACAGCTCAAACAAGTATGGAAGCCCTTAATCGACAACTATCATTTGCTTAGAGTTTTGAAGTTGGAAAATCTCAGGAAACTTGTTCAACTGCCCAAAAGCATTGGAAAGCTCAGGAATTTAAGATTCTTTAGCATAAAGGGCAGTGGTGTTGAACAAATATCGTCTTCAATTGGATATTTGAGATACTTGCAAACTTTAGACTTACGATCAACTTCAAGATTAACCTTACCGAATGTGATATACAAGCTGAAAGAACTTAGACATTTGTATTTACCATGTGAATGCACTGTCAATGCTGATAAATTATTTTTGAATGGTCTTAGCAGCTTGCAAACCCTGAATAATATTTCAGTTGACTGTTGTCTTTGGAACAGTTTGGCATGTCTTACAAATCTTAGAAGGCTTAAAATGTATGTGGACAGAAATTTGGGGGAAAGCTACCAGCCCACAAGAGTTACATTTAATCATCTTGAATTTCTATCTGTGAAGAATTATAATGGTTCAAGCTCAACAAGAGATATAGTACCAATCATATTAAGATATCCTCGAACGTATGAAATTCATGTGGGACTGCCTATAGAAAAGCTACCACAAGATGATCAAATTTCTCCGAACCTTGTCAAATTGACTCTTAAAAATACAAGTTTAATGGTTGATCCAATGGCAATATTGCAAAAGCTACCAAATCTAAGGATCCTTCACCTTGATCACAATGCCTTTTTAGGGTTTGAAATGGTCTGTTCAAAAGGAGGTTTTCGACAACTTGAATCACTTTCCCTTGTGGAGCTCCTTCATTTGGAAAAATTGCGGGTGGAGAACGGGGCTTTTCCTAGTCTTTGCCATTTGAATATTAAATGTTGCCAAAGATTGATGACAATTCCTGATGGTTTGCAACATGTTACTACTCTCAAGGAAATTATGATTCAAAAGATGCCTATGGAGTTCAAAAATAGGGTTGGTGATGGAGGAGAGGATTTCTACAAGGTTAAGCATGTGCCTACCCTTCTATTTATAAATACTTAAATAGAGCCAGATTCACAAGGTATTTTCTAAGTTTCGTGATTTATTTTTTACTTTGTTCGTCTTTGTCATATATTTCAATGATAGTATATAAAAACATGAATTGCTTCAAGTGAAAGAAATAAATAAGCAACATATCGACTTGTTGATTGGGAGAGAAAAAAACTTGTTGTATCATGTTTATTCTAATTAATGATTATCAAATACTTGGCTTAAATAGTTAAAGTTGGCTTAAACTTGTTGTATCATATCGACTTGGCTTAAACTTTTTGTTAAAGTTTTTATTCTATCTAGCATCGAACGGAAATCTTTCAGTCTTGAGAGCATAAACTTTAGAAACAATTGTTTTAGAGAAAATTACAGCTTCATAAATTAGAATTTTCATATAGTTTTCTGATAGGCAATAGTTGTGTCTACTTACGATTGTGCATTTTCTGAAGTTATTATGAAGTATAACTGAAGTGCTTTTCATGACTCATGGAAGTTGAAGAATACTGCTCCTTTATGAAATATTATAGGATAAATAATCATTTGATATCTTGTGTTTTATCTACACATACTTGGTACCTTATATTTTCAATAATGCTCATTCGGTATTCTGTAATTTAAAATCATACATATTTGGTATATTGGACTCAAATTTGATCAATAAAATTTTATTAATGTAACTAAACTGCCCTCAATTACATGAGTTACAAATTCAAATTTAATTATTATTCTGATGATATTTTGGTCATATTTATAAAATTTTATTATTTAAATTTGAGTCCAGGATACAAATATGTACCATTTCAAATTATAGGTACTGGATGAGCTGAAAATATAAGGTATCAAGTTTGTATTTTGATAAAACACAGGGTACTGAATAGTTTTATACACCGAATAGTTTTATACCCAATATTATAATTTTATGCTAATCATTATTTTGAATAACGGTCTAGAAACTCCCTAAGTTTTGGCTAAACTTGATGGTTCATGTTTTTACTATTTATTGTGTTGGAATAGTATTGCTACCGGAGGTGCTTGCTTCTTAACATGAATTTGGTAAAATAATTATGAGATTATATTTGAGTAAATTCTCAATATCAAGAGGCCTCCTTTGTTGCAATTGAGATTTCATTGTTCTTAATAATTAGAGGCTTCATTTGTTACTGTACATTGCATTGTTGTGTGGTTTGAAGTGTGTCAATTGCATGCATTGTTAGGACTGGCAAACAAACCCGGCAGGGAACCGCCTCACCAGGTCAGGTTTGCCCAAAATAATCAGGGCGAAATGCAGGCTGAAAACAGGCGATTTAAAATAAAACATTAAAAATAAATATAAAAGCTGTTAAATAAGTGAAGATCAAACAACATACATACACTTATTCTGTCATCATTTGCACTTTATCAATGCAGTCTTTCTTTCTCGATTCCTGAGGTTAAAGCTATCTTTTTCTATTTTCTTTCTATTTGTTCATATTATGTGTCATTAAAAAAATGACTAGCATGTTTGTTTTGAAAGCTTCAAGCTTTTGTGTTAGTATAATTATTTATTGCTATTCTTTTATACATAATTTTGCTAGATAAAAAGTTGTCAGAACCTGAGCTTGGTGCTTGCAGATGATAGCCGCCATTGTTTCTTTGATTCAATTGCTGCTTCAGCTCTGGAGAATGACTTAAAGACGCAACGGAAGCAATCAAGGAAAAACAAGTATGCTGACTTATATTTGTGGCCAAAATTTCGTAGGATAGTAATTATGGCTTTGTTGAAGCAAAATAACCAAGTTCTTTTATAGACATCATCAAACTGGATGCAACAATTTGGGGCATCGTTACCTAAGAATAAGTATGAAAAACTAAATTCTGACCAAAAGAATGAAAACTAAACCTTTTTGGTGTTTTTTAGTTGAATATCTATACGTGAGTTTTTTTTTTTTATTATTTCTTTTAGATGGTCGAGTTAAAATACTTTTGAAATAATGTTTCATAAAGAAATTAAGTTTATAATACCTCTAAAAATACCATTTCAATAAGGTTCATTATATGGAAATATTATAGGTCTTGTTTTATATAAGGTTCTAAGCTTTTTTGGGGCCTTAGGCAACATTTTAAAATGGGACCTTTGATGAAGAAGAAAAAAAATTATATTTTTAATATTAATATATCATCCAAATTTAAATAAATTTTTTACACTCACCTAATAAAGTCAAATATTCTAAATAAAAGTATTACAAATTTATTATTCAAAGTTGTAGATGAATTTTTCAATAAGCAAATTTTCTTCTCCCAACTTTTCACAACTCCAAGCCATAGAATCTAACAAGAATATCAATTAAAACAAAATGATTAAAAAATAAACAATAATAATTGATTCATTTAAAAATTTATCTTTCTTGCTTTTGGGATGCAAATTTGTTAATCAAATCATTGTATTCGAGTTTATCTAGTAAATTATGCTCAATAGACAACATCGCCAATTTATTCAATCGTTCTTGCAACATAGTTGATCTTAAATAAGACTTTATCAATTTCAATTTTGAAAAACTTTTTTTTACAGAAGCAACTGTATAACAATATTCTATAAGCAATGTATGCATTGGAAATGAATCAATCTTTTTTATGTAATCAAATATTTCAATTGAACTACTATTTTCATTTAGAAATTTTTTTCTCAACACTTTTAATTCCGAAAACAAATCTAAACTATCATTATCAGAAAATTCATTATATTTTAAAACATTTTTGAGATTTAAAGAATGATATTTTAAAGCATCTTCATTCAATGCTTTTAGTTTCTTCAAATTGAATAAAAATCCAAACATGTTTGCATACACTTAAAATTGTTCAAATCTATTTCTAAGTGAACAAATAATTTGATCAATCATGAAAAGAAAATAGTCAATCCAAAATGATTATTCAACAGATTTTACTATATCATCATCATCAATTATTTCATCAAATTGTTTTTTCTTACGAATCACATGTTTTTCACAAAATTTAGGCTCAATTTCTATTTCAATTGCAATTTCTTTAGCTGAAATTATAACAGAAACAAATCCATCTTTCCTATAATTTTCAAAATAAGAAAGAAGGCTATCTAACTGATTTATAGCATTGTCAATATCCATATTTTTACATTGTAAATTTTTACTAATTGAATTGACAACAAACAAAATATCAAACCAAATAGTCATGCCTAACAAAAATTCAAAATTATCTAATTCATAGGTTGCTAGACATTTAACTTCACTCTTTATTTTAGGATCATCACTTGTTTATGCTAGTTCAAGCAAAGCATCTCTTATTTTTGGAGTTAGAAATCTAATTGCCTTAACACTTTCAATACGACTTTCCCAACAACTTTGAGACAATGATTTCACAGTCAAAGCAGATTTATTATTTTTCAATATTGTGCATCGCTTATGTGAAGAAGAGAATAATGAATATATATGTTGTAAAACACCAAAAAAATGATACAGCTTTAACACAAGAATTAGCAACATCATAAAGTACTAAATTAAGATTATGATAACCACAAGATGTATATAATGCTCTAGGATTTAACTCTAATAATCTATTTTGTACACCTTGGTGCTATCCTTTCATGTTAGATCAATTATCATATCATTGTCCTCTTATGTCATTGATGTCAAGTTTCAAATTTTCAATTTTTTTTGTGAGTTCACTAAAAAGACCTTTTCTAGAAGTATCATCAACTTTTAAAAATCCTAAAAAATATTCTTCCACTCTTATTGGACTAGTTGAGATATCTGCACATCTCAATATAAGAGACATTTGTTCTTGATGACTTAAATCAGGAGTACAATCAAGTATAACTGAAAAATATTTTGCTTCTTTAACTTTTTTCAAAATTGCATTTTTCACTTCACTCGCTAATATTTGAATCAACTCATTTTGAATTCTATGTCCTAAATAATGATTATGAATTTCACTATTTTGAATACGTCGAACATGTTCTTGCATAATTGGATCAAATTCAGCAATCATTTGAATTAAACTCAAAAAAATTCCACTGTTCTCTTGGTAGATCTTTTCATTATTTCCTCAAAATGCCAAATTATTCTTAACTAGACTTTTTAAAATAGCAATTATTCTTACTAAAACAGTCCTTCAATGTTCTTTCTCCTTATTAATTCGCTCTTGCAAACTTTTCTCTATTGTTTTATGATTTGCAAGTCTCAATTCTAAGTCAATCCAATCATTCATGTTAACTATATGCTCATTACTTGTTTCATGTGTTTTAAGCCTAGCACCAAGATTTTTCCATTCCTTAATTCCTTCATTGCCTAATTGATTCATATTATTAGTAGAATTAGAATGAAATAATTTGCAACAAAAACAATACACCTTGTCAAAATCCTTAGAATATACCAGCCATCTTGATGGCTATCATGTGTTTCTCCATTCGATAATTTTCTCATGTAATAAAAAGTGGAAAAATACCTAGAATTTTCATCTTTTGGAAAAATTATATCATTTATTCTAATTAGACTTTTTTCTACTAACAAATCTCTTAATTTAGTATCAATAATTTTCCACCTTCCGGGATTATAAATATTATAAGAAACATCACTACTCAAATTATCATGAACATCTTTTCTTTTTATATCAACTTTATTTTCATTAATATTTTCTTGACCATCTTCATTAACAATTACATCATCATTCTCATTCTCTAAGTTCTTTTCTACCATAATTTCCTCATCCTCTAGTGATTTTAAATTATTTTTTTCAATTGTTTTACTACTCAAATTCAATGCATCATTCTTGCTACTTAACATAAATTTATCAAGATCTCCTTTTTGTGATTGAACTAAACTTTCTTTTTTAGTTTATCATATCTTGAAGCATATTTTCGATTAGACATATTTTTTCTGACTCTAAAATTATTACATAGAATAAGCAAACTAGCAAGCAAATCAAAATAATATAACAAGATAGAAGTAACAAAACAAAAATAATAACAATATAAAATATTATAAAAAAATGAGTAAGAATGATATAACCTGGAGACTGGAGATTTTTGCTTTCTAGAAAAATTATGAAGAAAGATTTTGATTCTTGAATCCAAATGCTTAAAGAAAGAATGCATATGAGAAAATTTCACTTTTAGAGAATAAGAGAAATAAAATAGTGTATTATGCAAATTGTAGTAGGAATATATATACACAAAAATTTTAAGGATATATCAATAAAATTAAATCTATCAATTACCAAACCAACGGTATAATTTGAAACGTTAACCTATAGAAAAAAATAACGTTAGAATATATATACTGTCATTACATTGGAAATGAAAAATAAAATAAATTAAAGTCAAAAGAAGTTAACTAGTACCTATTTGTTCTCACTAAACCGTATAACTCATGACTCACCACTTTAAAGTTTAAAAAATATTTAAAAAAAATCTTTAAGAGTTAACTGTGTACAATAAATATCTTAAATTTTGAAATATATTTAATATATTTATATGATGGTATAAAAAAATGGGCCTCCTATAATTTAGGCCTTAGGCAGCTGCTTCACTGGCCTTAAGGTGAGGCCGACTCTAGTTTCGTTGGAACTGCTTGGTAGAGTGACCATAAAAGAAAGAATTGATGACAGGTGGAGAATAGGACAAAAAGGAATAGATACATATTTTATGTAAATTAATTGACAAAAGAGAGTGATAATTTTTTAAATGCTTAAATAAAAATATTATGTTATTTTTTAAATGGGTTTATTTATTCTAAAATGGATCCTTTATTTTGTTGAAATATGGGAGTGGCCTAAGTTTATGAAAATTCTAAGATGTCTTTTGTGATGCGGTAAAAATATCCCTAAATTAACATTTCAAAATAACTTTAATTTTTATGAATTAATCTATTTAACATGATTATTAAATTTTTTATTTTTTTTTGAAAAAGAGAGGAAAACCTAGGGATGAAATTTTTTCCCACGGGGCGGGTTGAGGGTAATTTTCAAACCCTGAATGTTAAATGAGACAGGGACGGAGATAACACTTTCTGCCCCCGACGGGGCCTTGTTTAATTTAATTTATTTATTTTATAATATTTATTTATTTATTTATTTTACATGTTTATTTATATGATTTTATAGCATATTAGTAACTTTTTAAAGATTTTTAATTTTATTTTAAACATATTTAATACTTTGAGTGATTAATATAGTGTAATATATATTAATTTTAGGTAATCTATCTTTTTTTATTTTATTTTTAACCTACGGGGATTCCCTACCCTCGACGGGGAATATGCAGGGATGAGGGTGGGGATGGGGATTAAAATGGTTAACGAGGATGGGGGCAGGGGAGCTCCCCTCGCCAATTACCTGCCCCGTTTCTATCACTAGGAAGATTTAGGGATGAAAATTTTCTCTATGGGGACCTGTCCCGAATGGGGCGGGAATTTGCCGCCTAAATGAGGAATGAGGAGGGGACGGGGGCCATTTTCAAACCTCGAATGTTAAATGGGGTGGGAACAGGGATAACACTCCCCGCCCCCTACGAAACCCCATTTAATTTTTTATTTATTTATTTTACATGTTTCTTTGTGTGATTTTATATGGTTTTGTTATTTTACTATGGAACTGCTTGGTAGAGTGACCATAAAAGAAAGAACCGATGACAGGTGGAGAGTAAGACAAAAAAGAATAGACAAATATTTTATGTAAATTAATTGACAAAAGAGAGTAATAATTTTTTAAATGTTTTAATAAAAATATTATGTTATTTTTAAATGGGTTTATTTATTCTAAAATGGTTCCTTTGTTTTGTTGAAATATGGGAATGACCTAAGTTTATGAAAAATCTGAAATGATACATATGTCTTTTGTAATGTGGTAAAAAATATCCCCTAAATTATTTTACATGGTTCTTTATGTGATTTTATAGCATATTAGTAACTTCTATAATATTTTTAATTTCATTTTAAACATATTTAATACTTTGAGTGATTAATATTGTAACGCCCTGTTAATTAGAGTCTGGTACCACGTGTGTTTAAAATTAGTGCTGGACTCACTAAACGAGTCATTTAGACTAAAACATGTGATTACGCCATTAAGGGTTTATGTATTAAAAATCTTGGACAACGAATAAACATTTCCATTAAAAGAAAACTTTAGTCTTTACATGGGATCCCAAAATACAAGTTTAAAAACTTGTTTACAACTCAGGGAATACAAAACAAGCAGACTTACGCGACAAAACAAGGTCCAACCTTAGTTCCCCTGTGGTACCTCGGCCGTGGCGGTCGAGCAGATTGCATATGTACATGTTTAACACCCTAATCGTGACAACCACTAAGCGGTGGTTATAGTATAGATCAGACGGTTGATCCACATTGAGGTAACCTAAGATCAAAAGATTAGTAGAAAATAACACAAAAAAGTTAGTAACATAAAATAAATAAAAAATGGAAATGAAAAGAGATTTGAGATTTTGGTAGTGTCTTTTTGATGAAATGATAAAATGAGGTAAGTGAAACAAAAGTAAGGGAAATCAAGAGTTTGAGAAATAGAAAGGTTTCAAGAATCATCCATATGCTTGTTTAGTTACTTGGTTACTTGATTTACAAAAATGGACAAGTAAATAGTTCACATCCCAACATTTACTTGGAAAATCTAACATTAAAGTCCATATTCTTTTCTAACAAAAGTCCATTTAAGATATAAAGTTCTTTACTTTAAAAACACAATGTTAATCTTATGAAAAATCTAAAAATGACAAAATGCCCAAGGGCAATAATGCAATAGAAGATTAGACATAAAATTTTGTATCAATATTACTTTTACTAATTAGAAGCACATAGAAAGAGCATGACTAATCCTATATACTATTAGCACAAGTAAATAAAGATAACAAGATAGAAAATGGGGATGAAAGAACATAAATAACTCAAATACATTACATTAAAAACATAGTAACTCAAAGTAGCAAAATAACATCACTAGCATATGGAATCATCCCTAATCGTCCTAGGAAGATTATGCCATTGTGCTCATGATTCTTACAAAATTCTAAGAAGAAAATATGAGAAGAAAGTGAGTAGAAATTTTGCTATAGTTTCTTTACTCTCAAAATTACATACTAATTGTGAAGAAAGAGTCCCTATTTATAGAGGGAGAAAATGACTAAAAAGAAATTAAACAACAAAATGAGGTTTACAAAATAAATCTGAAATATCAATAATAAAATATGATTTTGAAAAAAAATCAAATCTTATTATAAATATTAACCTAGTTATTTTGGTGCATGGTCAAATTTCTCTTTTTCTAAAACACCAAAAAAATTGAGTTTTGAAACTCAAAACAGCAATGTGCAAGACCTAATACCCACAATACATGGGTTGAAGGTGGCTGGTGGAAGAAGTGGGTTTCGACCCATTCCCAGCCAAAGGAGGGGCACCACGTGGCACTGGCTGGGAGAGGAGAAGGGCAGGTGGGGTGCTGGAGGAGGCTGGGCTTGCGCTGGGCCTAGAGGGTTGCTATTTTGCTGGAGCTAGTTTGCGTGGGTTGGGCTTGGAGGCTCGCAGGTCAAGGGCCGGGTCTCCAGGTGGGGCGCGGGTCAAGGCAGCTGCTGGCTGGGACGCGTGGCGCGAGGAGGGCATGCCACCTGGCGCTAGGAGAGAGGAAGGAGGAGGCTGGGCCTGGGCTCACTACTACAAAAAAGACTTTTTAGGACTAACATTACGAGTCCTCTATTTTTTTAGGACTCGCATTGAGAGTCCTAAAAGAATGATGCGAGTCCTAAAAACTCTTGTTGAGTGCCTTTAAGTAAGTTTTTAGAACTCGTATTGCGAGTCCTAGAAGAATATTTTTAGGTCTCGCAACGCGAGTCTTAAAAAATCGGATTGAGTGCCTTTAATTAATTTATAAGGACTCGCACGTGTCCTAAAAGGATGTTTTTAGGACTCGCAATGTGAGTCCTAAAAGATCCCATTGAATGTCTTTAAATTAAGATTCTAGGGCTCATTTTGCATGCCCTTAAAAGTAATTTTTTTTTAAAAAAAAATGCAGTTACAATTTTCATTTTGATTTAAAAAAAATATATCCCTTTGAGAGTCCAAAATGTATTATATATTTTACATTTCTAAAATTTTCAAAAGAACATACAACAAAATAATTTTTTATTAATTACTCAAAAATATAATTTCAATATTTAGTCTACACAGCTTACAAAATCATATTACATGAAAGTTTATACTACAATCAAATTCTATCATCACCAAATATTAAACAAGAAATGTATACAAAGTTAATGAAATATATTTTTGATTCTAAAAACTTCAACTACCAATATCTAGTTTTGCGCCAAAGAAATGCATCTCAATATAAACCTGCACATTATAAAAAAGTTCTTTAATTATTAGGTTCATCAAACTTTTCAAAAGTTTGCTTAGAAACAATCAATCCATTGCAAGTTGATAATTAATATTAGAATATTGTGTTTATAAAAAATATACCTTTAGAAAATAAGCAAGTCCAATAGATCAAGGAAATTTGGGACAAGAAATATATTTCAAGAGAACTAGCCACGCTTGTATTTGTTTACAAATTTCAACATTTTTTAATGATTAATTTTTAATCCTCATGCAACTAGATATAAATAAAGAGAAATACAAATTCATTTGAATTAAGAATGAAAAATGATTGTTTTAAACTTAAGATATAATATACTACTTAAAAGATCAATTACATATATTCAATATAAAAGAAATTTAAGTGCAAAACGTTAAAAATAGATGTCAGTCTGCATAATGTCTAGATTTAGTATTGGAGTTTGGAGAGATATTTAGTTACTCACACATACTAATTAACCTATAGACAGTCCACATGCTATTAAGAAATAATTTCAAACCGACATTTAAATCCCAAAGAACTTTGAGTATCACATCTCTAGAAGAAAAAAATACTGCAATTTCATAAAAACTAGTGTTGAAAGTCCTTACAAAAGACAAATTCTAGCTTTTGCCACACTAAGCTATTTCTATATCAAGCGACAAAACAAGACAGATTTCAAAGAAAGAATCCTAAACAAAAGACGGGAGACGATTATACTAAACATTTATAAGAGAATAAAGATTATTATACAAGAGATAATCTATAGAAATGCAACACACACATTTACCAAGCTACATAGCAAAGCAAACATACATGTGCACTTGAAAGTTGTCATCTTACTCCAGATGGATATTGCTTTTCTTGCTCCAAAACCAAATGTTCCATACTGTCAACAAACTAGCATCATAAAGAAATAATTGTCATCAAAGAATTAATCAGAGAACAGTGGCAAGAACTTAAAGAATAATGATCACCAAAGCAAAAGAGAACAAAAAACTAAAATATTAATAAAAAACTTCTCCACTGGAAATAAAAAGTTCTTAAAATGTTGACAACTAGAAATAAAAAAACAAGAAAGGTTCACACATACTTTTATTATATCAAGTTAGATGTACTCCCAAAAAATAAAATATCTCACAAGATAAAGACCAAACTTATACATGGCAAACAAAACGAATTATAAAACTCAATATAATGCTCTCCCATGCTTTTGTTCTTCACAAATTGAATTATAATAGACAACAAAAACATTAGAACAACCAAAGTGAGAAGTAAGATGTTTAATAGTCATAATAAATATAAATTATATATCTTAAACTTATTCTCAGTGTTACATAAAGACACTGCTATATATTATATTACATTCAAAAGAATAAAATAAATATCTAACAACCAAGCATATTTGATAAAAGAAAACCCTGCAAACACTTTCCTAAAGAAGCTTTTGCCTCCATTATAGATCCAACAAGCAATCGATATATCTTTCAAAAAGCATGAATTAAAGACTAAAGGAAATGTGCATGGTTCTTAATTAAATACAAAGCTAGTAGTTGTTATAACTGTTACTTGTAAATTGCATGATGCAAAAATAACTTTTAAGTAATTTGGATGAAACATCTTAAACACAAGAGGAAGAAAAAGATGGGCAAACATGTTAGAATATCAATTTCTACAACATTGGACCCCACACAAATGATGGTGGTTACATAGTCTATTTTATATTTGAGTAATGTTTATATAAATGTCTGTCAAGTAGAGAGGTGGCCTTAATTATATGTAATATATAACATTTCGGTTGACTATATAAAACATGCTTAAAGGTGACTCAAACCTTTAGATTTTGGAGCCTAATATTAAGATTATAGCATAAAACTTGGGACTTTCATCAAACATGTGCTATGCAAGAAAATTGTACAACATGCATAAATTGCTATAATGATATAATCACACAACATATTCTGACTGAGCAAAACACAACATCAATTAACAGAAATATACTAAATGAAAATTTAACAAAAAATAGGTTACAAAAAAAAAAACATATTACATGAAAATTAAAACATAGAAAAATACACATCTTGCACTGAAAATAGAAGAAAAAGAGCCAATATGTTGCCATCTATAGAAAATCGGACAGCATATCCCCTAATTTACTAGCCTAGCCATCTGTCACATTCAACACCAATATGTCAAACAAATCAAACAGCACAAATGTTTTCATCCATATATCATCGCAACACACAAAATTCTCAGAACCTACTTCACTAAGACATGCAAGTTCTCAATTTTCTGTTATCACCGCAGCACACAGAATTCTCAGAACCTACCTCGCTACGGATGAATATCTAAAATATTCAAACTCCACTAAAGTAATACAATTATCATTCAAAATTGTAAAATATTGAAAATTTAACAAAAAAATCAAATACAATATACCTCTTGCAATTGGCTACGATCCAATGCTTTAAGACCAATCAAAATATTAACCTAAACATTATTATTAACATTATAAAAAATAAAAAAGTTAGATGTATGTTCCATATCATGTTGAAAGTTAGATGCCACATACCACACTAAGACAAGCAAATCAGGATTTAAAATAAAATTCAAAGAAACACTATGTGTAAAAGAACTATAAATATGAAGAAAAAGAATGTGTAGAAAAAAAATGATAGGAGAAAACATAATAAAAAAAGTTCAAAATTCAAATAAGAGAAATATATATAGAAATTGAACAAGAAAAAATATCAGTAAAATCAAACTCACTCAAGCTTCTTTTTGAATTTGAACTTGGAAACCGAGTTTCCTGCATTAATGATATATGTGCACACATTAGCAATTGTCAAACCTAAAAAAAAGACAAATTTGAAAATCACTATAAAATAAAGTGTACAAGAAGCAAATAGCCCTGCTTCATAAAGAACTATGACTCTATGCACTTCGAATATATATATATATATATATATAAATAGGGTCCTTGGTATACATAATATATAATACAAACATATGTAACAAAATCTGCCCACATTTATGTTTGGATATATACAGAGAAAAAAAAAACTAAAGATGACAACTTAAACCCAACCCATTACAGAATGTTTATCTCAAAGATTCACAAACATAAAGTAAAAATATTTATATCCAAAAGTTAAATATACAAAACACAAAAGTCCATCTCATTCATTGATGTTGTTTCTAATTTCTGGACAAGCAAACACATAGAAAAAAAAAATAACACAAAATAATGCTTATTGATGATCATGAAAATTGGGCACTAAACTTTGGTTCCATTTTCTAGTATGCAGAAGTGTTAACTGATTAAAAAGTTTCCATAAACATCTTAATATCCACTCATAACATGTGCAAGTAATAACAATGGTTAATACCACACTAACATAAATAAAACCAAAAATTATAAAGGCTCATCTGGATAGGACACATGACCAATCAATTCAGTCTTTGTTTCTAATAACAAATTTTTGGCATTTTGTCAAACTAAATATATGAGCTAAACACAATATAAACCTCTAAGAGTGCATTCAACCAAAAATTTAATGCATAGCAAAACCACAAAGATTGAAAGCAAATATGACATACAAGGGCATCAGTTCTTAAATTCTCCAAAATTAGGCTTCAAATATTATCTAGTTTGAGGCTTTGAGCTCAAAATGTAAGTCGTAATCAAATCAAAGGCCAAATATTAAAAAAATTCAGAACAAAAGAAAAATCAGAATAGTAAAATAATAAAAAAAATAGTGATTAAACTCTGAGTGAGAAAGCCTTGGATCTAAGAGAAAAGTGAGACAGAGCCTTTATTAAGTTAATAATATTAAAAATAAATGAAACTAAATTTATGTATATATATATACCTGAAAATAAAGAGGGAGCTGCACCTGTAGATGAGCTGGAGCAGAAGGGAGGGAGGCGAAGAGACAGGTAGTCGGAGGGCCATCTACAAGTCGGAGATCAGGAAGAAGAAAAAGGAAAAAAAACAGTGGGGAAAAATTAAAGAAGAAGACGTATCTAACAAAAAAATGAAAAAAATTAACCAACAGTGAGCTGAGGGAGGGAAAATGGAGAAGATCTTGTGGGATTTGGGGGTTTCGACATTTGGGGTTTCAGAAGGGAGAGAGAGACTGAGGTGCGAGAGGGCTGAGTAATAGAATTGGGAAAAAAATGGGATTTTTTTATTACCTTTAGCGCGAAATAGAAGAGGGAAATGCGAAATAGAAGAGGAAAATTAGAAACAATGGGTGTTTTTATGCTCTTTTACTTAACAATTTTAAGGACTTGCTTTGAGAGTCCTTAATACTCTGTTAGGACTTGCAAAGCGAGTCTTTAAAATTCATCATTCCTAATTTTTCAGCCTAAGTGTTTTTAGAACTCGCAAAGCGAGTCCTTAAAGAGTATTAAGGACTCCCAAAGCAAGTCCTTAAAATTGTTAAGTAAAACATTCATTTTTTAGCCCAGATTTTTTTAGGACTCGCATATTTTTTTTAGGACATTCATTGTGAGTCCTAAATTGTGTTTTTTTAGGACTCTCAATGAGTGTCCTAAAAACTTCATAAATAATTTTAAGGACTTGCATTTATGTACATGTCCTAAAAAAGTGTCCCGTAAAGGGTATTTTGTAGTAGTGGCTTGAGGGTTTCAGATTGGGCCAAATTTCTTCAAAAATGCAATTTCCTTCATTTTCTTTTTCAGTTTTAACTATTTCTTTGTTCTCTCTTTTTATTAATGTCCAAATGCAATTTATTTTATGAAAATTAAACACAAATTAAATTAAAAATTAATATTTTCAATTATAAAATATATTACAATAAATTCATGAAAATATTAATTAAAACTTAATTTATTTTACACTTTAAAACCAATGAATTTGCATTTTTGAGCATTAATCACAACCTCCAACTAGCTTATTACTAGTCCCTAACGATTCAAGCGAAAAATAAAATTATCAAGTTGAATAATCAAGTCAAACCAAGCAAAATCATCCAAGCATTTTCAAAGTATTAGCAAGAAGTCAGAAATTACTATCTAAACTATTTCAGTTGCGATTGCAGAGTTCTGTGTGTGTGTGCACTAAACCATATTCTTTTTATCGCAAGTCATAACACAAATAGTATAAAAAAATCTCAAAATTATAAATGTCTCAACTCCAAATTCCTCACGGGCATTGAAAGTATTTGTATGGGAAGGATTACACTCTTGAAGTTGGAAATATAACAATTTACGTTGAAATGAGAAAAGATAAACTTTTTAGGACAAGCAATTTGAACAAATATTGATCACAAGTAGGCATATCAACTTATTGGAATCCAAATGACAAACAACCTTTGGGATTTACATGAGAAAGCAAAAAAAAAAAAAAAAAAGACAACTAACTAGAAATGATAAATAAGAAAAGGAACTATAATGATAATGATTTTTTTTAATACACTTACACAAAATAATAATAATATAAAAATATATATTTTTTCAATAATAAAAAAACAATAGAGGAAAGTGTTGCTCTTGTTCTCTTTTTTTTTCTTTTTATTTTTTCATTTTTCAACATTTTTTTTCTTTTCTTTTTTTTTCATCATCATTTTTTTTCATTTTTTTTATCATTCATTTTTTTTAATAATCTTGACAAGAGGCAACACAAAAATGAAAGGAAATGATCAATAAAAGTTCAAAAAGTTGTTTTCTCAACTCTCACAACTTACCAAGAAATGAAAAACTTTAAACTTGAATTTTCTCTCAACTATTTGTGTTAACAACCAATTTATCACATGTTTGGAAAGTGCACAAAAGAACTCTGAAAATCACTTCTTAATAGCTAAACATTATAAGAACTGACTCAAACCAACAAGTTATACTCATGCTTGGATAATTTTGAGAAAATTTGACTTAAAAATTCAACAAGACAATAATGTTTTCCAAATGAATGCTAATGACCCAATAATAAGATTTTCCAAATGAAAGCTAATGCATGCTTACCACCCCAACCAAAAATCAGACAGTCTCCTCAATGTCAAAATGAATAATCAATGAAAAAGGTAAGGAAAGAGAACACTTGGATGATGACCATGTCCATGAGGCGAGAGCGAAAATAGCCTGGTAACAATACCCCAAAACAAACAACATACAACAATAAAAGAGTGACAGGAAAATAAAAGGAAAAATAAATAAATAAAATCAAACAAACAAACCATTAAGAACTACAGAGTGTATAAATTGGGTCCTTAAGAAGGACCTTTTCAACATGACTCACACTCTCAATATAATGCTTCAGTCTTTGGCTATTGACTCGAAAAATTCTCCCATCGGTTGGGTCCTCGACCTCAATAGAACCGTTGGGAAATGCTTGCTTCACAATAAATGGACCAGTCCATTGCGATCGCAGTTTACCGGGGTGCAAGTGCAAGCGAGAATCATACAGATGCACTTTCTGATTTGGCTCAAAGTGTTTTCGCAGGATTTTTTTATCGTGAGCGATTTTTCAATTTCGCTTTATAAATCCTGGAATTGTCATATGTATCATTTCTCAACTCCTCAATTTCGGAAAATTGGAGTTTGCGATTGATACCTTCGGCATTCAGAGCAAAGTTTAGGGCTTTGATAGCCCTGTTGACGCGGTTCTTCGCCAACAGGTAATTAAGAAAATAAGAGAAAGGGATTAGTGCTTAACAATGAACCGAAATAGAGGAATGATCTTTAAATGGACTGATGACACAATTATGTTTTTTAGGTGGTTCAAAGGTTAAAATCCTTCTACTCCACCAGCCAATATTATTGCTATATGCCTGGTATTCTTTACAGGGTATTTCCTTACACAATAGAATCCAACCCTTTGCAACTCCCAGGGTCTCCATATTTATAGGAGAGGGCACCTGGGAGTTGGTAAGGGGGGTCATCTCGTGACCTTCCTACCTATCATGTCACTTCTGTGACATTCATGATTAATTCCTAAAACCTGACACATTAAGTGTGGTCTAATCAATAGGTAAGGAGGATAATGGGCCGCACGGCCCAACCCAGTCGTGGGTGCCTGAATACGCACGTTCATGCTGCGTGTATCGAAAAGTCAGGGATATATCAGACACGTGATGTCTGATATATGCACGTTTACCTTGCATGGTTGACTTTATAGGAGGTCATAGCTTCCAACTCCAGCTCGTACCACGAGCTGGATGCCTCCTCGACCTGTGGCCTTCACAGACCTGACTCGGTCCTTAAGTAATCTTGGCGAACCTCTTGATACGCCGAGCTAGCGAGGTAGGTCCTGACGAAAACAGCTCCGGTCATGGGGGATCCACGTGGCTGATATAATTAGGCCATATCTCAGCTCGCTAATGGCCCATTGGAAAATTAGGGCATACATTTGCCCCCCAAGCCCCAGCTCATGGTGCACGACGCCGTGTAGGGCCATAGTAGGGGATTTTAGGCTTCTTCATGGACTCTCCATATTCCACCTTTTACGTAGGTGTCGAATACGTGGAACATCGTGGTTGGTGACGGTACGTCTTCCGAGAACCGCATTAAATGGCCTAGCCTATACTCAGTCGTCGTTTCGCCTTTCGAGTGAAGAGTCTTGGATCCCACATCAGGGCAATCCAACGACCCTCCTCATGTGGCCTTTCACGTATATAAAAGGGGTGGCCACCTTACGCATGGGCCACCCGGTTATTCAAAAATTTTCTGAACTTTCCATTTTCTTCTCTCTTCTCATCTTCAAAAGAAAAACCCTCTTCTTTCCGGCCACCGTTCCCAGCACTCCAGAAGGTCAGGCGCAAGGGTTCCTTTGAAGTTTTGGAACCAGTCATTCCGTCGAGGCCCCAACCCAGACGACCCCTTCATCCCTCCCACAGCAAACTATTTCGTAAGTTCTCTGACTGTGCATGTTTTAAATCTCCTTTTCACTGTAGCCTAGGTAACTGTATCTGCATGCAATATTCTGTGGGTTTTTTGTGGGTATGAAGGGTGTAGGTTTTACTTTAGGGCATCGAATGTAGAAGAAAACCATTAAGGAGCATGGCTTATAGGGTGCATTTTCTGGGGAATTCTTCTGGGTAGGATTTTCGGTATGCTTGTTTAAAATATCCAATACTTTTGGGTGCAAAACCGGGTAGCTTAGGGGACACGCCTCACAGGCGGTTTTGCACCTCTTGCCTACTGAAACTTTCCTTCCAAGGCAAATTTTTATCCTGACCCTCTTGACACACGAATTCCGAGCAATCGGGGATCTGTTGGGAGCATAGGCGCGTGTTCATAGAACCGCGTGGTCTCACTCTCCACGGGCTGAGATTACCTCAGCTCGTGCAAAGGAAACTCCTCTTTTGATTCTCCCTTATGCTTAGGTCACCTTTTCTGAAAATTTCTTCTTTTGTTCGCTAGGCGACCAGATGGGACCCAAGAAGAACGCTCCTAAGAGGATCGCAGGCAGCTCGTCCTCCCAACAATCCAAAGGAAAAGAGGTGATGGCAGACTCCCCAATTCCTGTCTTCGGGCCGGCCGTAGAGCAGGAGCTTGAGGTGGCGCCTGATGCTTTCTTTGAGGTCGAGAGGATCGTCTCGAAGATCACTGGCCAGGGGAAAGTGAATAAGATATTCCTTTCCCACAACATCGAACTGGGGAGGGGGGCTCTGATCGCCCGAACTCCCACAGAGGGTGAGCGGAGCTACGCGCCGCTTGATGAGGAGTTCGCGGCCTGGAGTGACGAGCACTTCAAGGCTGGGGCTTTCCTCCCGCTGGACCAATACTTCGCCGACTTCCTCAACTACGTGAGGTTGGCTCCTTTCCAGCTCCCCCCCAACTCTTATCGTTTGTTGGCGGGGCTGAGATATCTGTTCTTGAAACAGGAGTGGGAGGTCCCCACTCCGGCAGATATCCTATATTTTTTCTGCCTCAAGGCCAGCCCGGAGCAGCGGGGGCGAGGCGACGGGTTCTATTACTTGACCCGGTTTCCAAATACGGCTGCGGTCATCGAGCTGCCCAGCCACCCCAATGACTTCTAAGACTAGTTCTTTATGTCCAAGGGGTTTCGCAACTGCGACCTGCACTACTTCAACCGTCCTCGTAAGTTCCTTTCATCCTTAGCTCGTAAGTTAAGTATCGGTTAGCTCCCCCTTATCCGTTTCTGACTTAGAATAATTCTGCAGCCATTTTCGCGAGGACAGACAAGTCTGTGATCCTCGGGAGTCAGTATGAGACACTGGTGGGCTTGCCCCCCAGTGAAAAGGACTATCGCCAGCTCGTGACAGATGAGACGATGTTGGCATGCAAGCTGATCTCTCTAGGCCAGACTTTGAACCTGAGGAGACCCCGGGTGCCTCCCCCAGCTCGCGAGATGAGGGCCATCCCAGAGGAGGAGGCCGCGGGGGATGAGGACGAGGAGGACGAGGTGCCCCTCCTGAGGAGGAAGCCGGCGCTGGAGGTCGCCCAAAGAACGGACGAGGAGAGGATCCGGTCCGGAGCAGCTGCAGGTTCCTCCGGCCAAGGTAACCCATATCTATTTAGGAACTTAGATAGGGCCATTGCAGACCCCCGGCTAGCTAGGTTCAATCCCAAACAGCTTGTCCAACACCATCGAAGTGACCCAGACCTTGATATAACCCTGCTCCATTGTGTCGACCGGCTCGTGTTGGATTACGAAAATAGCCGCCCTAGGGGTACCATAGTCGTAGACAACACCCTAGCCTTTAGGTCGGCCTTATTTGAGGAGTATGGGACCAACCTTCGGTCATGGCCATCACTCCGGGAGGGTACCGTAGCTCCGGGTCTTAGGAAATACGTAGAAGAGTCTAGTCCTGAGCCAGTCTTGGACCCAGAACCCGCGCCAGCTCGAGAAGTAATTGTCTTAGATTCCCCTGCAGAAGCTCCGGGGCCGATGGTCGTGACCATAGATTCCTTTTCTAGCTCGGGGGGTAGGATTCCTTTTAGTATATATACTTGAGTTTCACTTTTTCCCCCTTATTTTTATTTTTGCATGAATGCTTACTGGTATATTGATGTTGTCTTTGTTTTGACAGAGGAGATGTCTCAGCCCGGGAGCAGAGATCTGCGAGCTATGTTCGCCGGAGGGAACTCCTCAGCTGGGGCCTCTGGGCCCAAAATGAAGAAGCTCCGGGTGGCGAAGAAAGCCGCTGGGGCCCCAATCAAGTCCCCTGCAAAGGGGAAAGACCAGACCCCAGCTGCCTAGGCCAAGGAAACTGCACCTCCTGCTGCAGTGGAGAACATGCCCCCGCCCCCTCTGCGAGCTCCGGCCTTTGTTCGAGACACAGGGGCGGAGCTCGGGGCCTCGGCAACCGCGGCCCCCGAGGTGCGCATCCCGGTGGACCCCTAGGCCCTGGAGAAGATTCCAGACATCTTTTGGGGGACGGTGTATGAGACGGCGAGCTACGCCGTCGAACACTTCTACCGCGCCACTGAGAGAGACCTGCGGGCCATCGAAACAAGGAGCCCAGAGGGTGTAATGGATTCTTCATTGGGAATGGCCCTAACGGTAAGCTGACTTTACCCTTTTATGATCTTTGATTATCATGCCTTGCCCTGTTTTTCCTCTTTTTTTTTTTTTTTTTCTAAGGCAGTTGCCTCTCTATTTTTGTAGAGTGTCTTGGCCCTTCACCGGAGCATATCCAGGTCCAGGGCCCGGTTCAAGGAGATGAGGGCGAGCATCAGACGGTTTTGGCCGCCATCAAACTTCCTTGGGCGCCCTGCAAACGGCCCAATAGAAGGAAAAAGAAGCCAAGGATGCTTTGGCGGCCGCACATGCCGAGCTGGAAAAAGCCCGTCCTAAGATTCAAGAGGCCACCAAAGCCGCCCTTGCTGCCGCGCTGGTCGAGCTAGACTCTGCGAAGACTGGGGCCGAGGAAGCTAAGGCCGCCTTGGAAATGGAGAAGGCAGCTTCCAGCTCCGCCATGGAGGACATGCTCTACCATTGCTGGGTCTATAACCCGGACGGCGACTTCTCCTTCTTAGGAGCGGACTAGGAGGTCTTCTAGGAAGGGTTCAAAACTCGCCTCTAGCAAGAGGCACCTTCTGAGACCGGGGAGGCATTCGCCGTGGCCGAGCAGGAGGGTGAGACAGCGACCTCCATGGGGCAGCCTGGTGGAGCCTAGGGCCTTTCTTTTTCGCACCCACTCCTTTATTATTATCATCTTTTTTTGTGTAACTTTGCATGAGGTTTTTCCACCTCGAGACAATTGGTTTTATCAATTTTTACTTTTAATTGGTTTATTTCCTTTTGCCTCTATGCATTTTGGTTACTGCTTTGAAAAACTTAGTTCGTGTTAATTTTTGACTAATATTTTGTGCTTTTTAAGAAAAACACCGATTAATCAATTTAAATTAACCTCTAAGTTTTATGACCTGGTTATGTCCAGGACCTTAGTTTGAAAACTTAGTTCACGTTAATTTTTATCAATATCTCGTGCTCTTTAAAAAAAACAACGATCAATCGATTTGAATTAACTTCTAAGTTTTATGACCTGGTTATATCCAGGACCTTAGTTTGAAAACTTAGTTCGCGTTAATTTTTATCAATATCTCGTGTTTTTTAAGAAAAACAACGATCAATCAATTTGAATTAACTTCTAAGTTTTATGACCTGGTTATATCCAGGACCTTAGTTTGAAAACTTAGTTCGCGTTAATTTTGATCAATATCTTGTGTTTTTTAAGAAAAACAACGATCAATCAATTTGAATTAACTTCTAAGTTTTATGACCTGGTTATGTCCAGGACCTTAGTTTGAAAACTTAGTTCGCGTTAATTTTTATCAATATCTCGTGCTCTTTAAGAAAAACAACGACCAATCGATTTGAATTAACTTCTAAGTTTTATGACCTGGTTATATCCAGGACCTTAGTTTGAAAACTCAGTTCGTGTTAATTTTTATCAATATCTCGTGTTTTTTAAGAAAAACAACGATCAATCAATTTGAATTAACTTATAAGTTTTATGACCTGGTTATATCCAGGGTAGAGCTTAGTTCGCGTTAATCCTTTATCAATATCTCGTGTTTTTTAAGAAAAACAACGATCAATCAATTTGAATTAACTTCTAAGCCTTTAAGGTGACCTGGTTATATCCAGGCACCATATGCCCCCCAAGTAACTAGGAAAGGGTCTTTCGTGGTTACTTTAGATTACACTTGCAAATATATTCAATCATGAACGAAAAGTTAATTCTCATTGCTCAATACATAAAAAATGGCCTTTAGACCTTACAAGGGTGTCATTGATAATATCTCTTCAAATGGATGGCGTTCCAAGCTCGTGGGACTGCCCCTCCATTGAGCCGAGCTAATTTGTAAGTTCCTTCTTTAATGACCTTGATGATTTGATATGGCCTTTCCCAGTTCGGTCCCAATACTCCATCTTTGGGGTCCTTACCAGCTAAGAAAACTCTCCTGAGGACCAGGTCGCCAATGCTAAAGGCGCGTTTTTTGACTTTTGAGTTGAAATAACGAGTGATTTTTTGCTGGTAATGTGCGAGCTGAAGTTGCGAATCTTCTCGTCTTTCATCGACCAAGTCAAGGGAAGCGCAAAGTAGTTCGTGGTTGCGGTCCTGGTCATATGCCTGGATTCTATGCGAAGGTACCTTAATCTCCACAGGGAGGACTGCCTCACTCCCAAAAGTCAGGGAGAAAGGAGTATGACCCGTAGGAGTCCGGTGCGAGGTCCGGTATGCCCATAGAACCTGGGGGAGCTGTTCTGGCCAGACCCCTTTTGCTTCGTCTAGTCTCTTCTTAAGGCTCGCCTTTAGGGTCTTATTGACGGCTTCAACCTGGCCATTTGCCCGAGGATAGGCCACGGACGAGAAGCTTTTCACAATCCCATACCTTTCGCAAAATTCGGTGAATAGGTCGCTGTCGAACTGAGTCCCATTGTCGGAAACGATTTTCTTGGGCAGCCCGAATCGGCAGATAATGCTATTAACCACAACGTCGAGGACTTTTTTGGAAGTTATTGTTGCCAAAGGCTCTGCCTCAGCCTACTTTGTCAAGTAGTTGATAGCCACCACGACGTAGCGGACCCCGCCTTTTCCAGTAGGGAGGGCGCCAACCAAGTCGATCCCCCAAACTGCAAATGGCCATGGGGAGGAGATCATCTTCAGCTCGACGGGGGGAGCTCGGGAAACTGTGGCGAATCACTGGCACCTGTCGCACTTCTTGACACACGAGATCGAGTCCTTTGACAGAGTGGGCCAGTAATATCCTTGCTTTAAAACTTTTAGGGCCAAGCTTTGCCCCCCAGTGTGATCCCCGCAAAAACCTTCATGCACTTCCTGCAGGATGACCTTTGCTTCGCCTGGCAGAACACACCATAGGAGAGGAAGGGAGTGCCCACATCGGTACAGCACCCCATCTACCATCGTATACCTTGGAGCCTGGTATAGTACCCGCCGCGCATCATTACGCCCCTCAGGTAGCTTCCCTTTGGTGAAATACTCAAGGATGGGGGTCATCTAGGTCGGCCTGGCGTCGATCATCTCGACCTCCGCCCCGACTTCTTCTGTACTTGGTTTCTCCAAGAACTCTACCGGTACTAACCCCAAAGCCTCCATCTCCCCGGAGGTGGCGAGCTTGGCAAGAGCGTCTGCGTTAGCGTTCTGCTCCTGAGGTATCTGCTCGATTGAGCCTCGCCCAAACGCGGACAGTTCGACTTTTACCTTTGCCAGGTAAGCAGCCATCTTGGTTCCTCGTGCCTGATATTCACCTAGAACCTGATTTACCACGAGCTGGGAGTCACTGAAGCACTGGACGGAGCTCGCCTTCAGCTCCTGGGCTATTCTTAGCCCAGCCAGCAAAGCTTCGTATTCGACCTCGTTGTTGGAGGCCTTGAATCCGAATCTCAGCGCCGAGTGGAATCTATGTCCCTCAGGGGATATCAAAATGATTCCAGCCCTGGAGCTGTTCTCATTGGATGAGCCATCCACGAAGATCTTCCACAACGTTTGGGCCAAGGTGACCTGGGGTGAGTCTTTTACAGGATCCTCCTGGAATCCTGTGCACTCTGCCACAAAATCGGCCAGGGCCTGACTTTTTATAGCAGTTCGTGGGGTGTACAAATTCTCGAACTGACTGAGTTCGATAGCCCACTCTAACAAGTGTCCCGATGCTTCAGGTTTTTGCAAAACCTGCCTTAGAGGCTGATCGGTCATGACGTGTATTGAGTGGGACTGGAAGTATAGCCTGAGCTTTTGGGAGGCCATGATAAGACAGAACGCCAATTTTTCTATCAACAGGTATCGGGATTCAGCCCCAAGAAGTCTTTTACTGATGTAATAGACCGGCTTCTGAACCCGGTCTTCTTCTCGGACCAATACGACACTAGTTGCATCCTCTGTGACAGCTAGGTAGAGGAAAATGGGCTCCCCTGCCTTTGGTTTGGACAATACGGGCGGCTCGGCCAGATGTGCCTTCAGGTCGAGAAAATCACCCTCGCATTCCTTGGTCCACTCGAACTTCTTATTTCCTCGGAGCAGGTTGTAGAATGGCAGGCACTTGTCGGTGGATTTTGAAATAAACCGATTGAGGGCTGCCACCCTTCCTGTCAGGCCTTGGACGTCTTTGTGCGACCTAGGCGAGGGAAGCTCGAGCAATGACCTGATCTTGTCGGGGTTTTCCTCGATTCCTCGGGTATTGACGATGAAACCCAGGAATTTTCCAGATGCGACTCCAAAAGTGCACTTCTGTGGATTAAGCCTCATGCCGTACTCCCGTAGTATCTTGAAGCATTCCTCCAGGTCGGAAACATGGTTATCGACAGTCTTTGACTTGACCAGCATGTCATCAACGTACACTTCCATATTCTTCCCGATCTGGTTGGCGAACATTCTATTTACTAACCTCTGGTATGTAGCACCGGCGTTCTTCAGCCCGAATGGCATGACCTTGTAGCAATAGACGTTAGTCGGGGTCATGAAGCTGGTGTGCTCCTGGTCCTCCGGATTCATGGCGATCTGGTTATAGCCTGAGTACGCATCCATAAAGGACATGAGCTCGTGCCCCGCTGTGGCATCCACCAATTGGTCAATCCTTGGCAAGGGAAAACAATCTTTGGGGTAGGCTTTATTCAGGTCGGATGCAGGTCCGCCACTTCCCGTTGGGCTTCGGGACCAGCACGGGGTTGGCGACCCAAATCGGAAACTTGGCTTCACGGATAAAGCCGCATTTCTTGAGCCGGGCTACTTCTTCCTTTAAGGCCTCAGCCCGAGTTGTTCCCAGGCGCCTTTGCTTCTGGGACTTTGCAGGAACGCTCTTATCCAGATGAAGGGTGTGCATGATGAAATTTGGACTGATTCCCACCATGTCCTCGTATGACCACGCAAACACATCCAGGTTATCCTGCAGAAACTTGATCAGCTCCGCTTTCCTCTTGCTACAGAGGTTTTTCCCGAGCTTGACCATCCGTGAAGGATTTTATGGATCGATGTTTACTTCCTCGAGCTCTTCAATAGCCTGGAGTTCGGACTTATCCTCGCCTATTCGGGGGTCAATATCCTCACTTAAGACAATATTTTCCCCTTCGGCGCTATGAGGTTTTTCAATCTCAGGATTGATTAAAGGTTCCTGAGATTCCTCTCCTCCACCTTGTATGGCCATTGCTAACTGCCCGGGTTTTGATTTTCCCTTCACGAAAATGCTGTAGCATTCCCTGGCAGCAAGCTGATCGCCACAGACCGTGCATATCCCCGTGGAAGAAGGGAATTTCAGCGCGAGGTGGCGAACGGAGGTGATGGCCTCAAAAGCTATGAGTGTGGGTCGACCCAAAATAGCATTGTACGCAGCGGGGCAGTCGATGACCACAAACTCGAGGAGTTTGGAGACTGTCCGAGGTCCTTCTCCTAAGGTGATCATCAGCTCGATCATCCCTATAGCCGCCGATCCTTCTCCTGAAAAACCATATAGAATTATGGAGGTTGCCTTCAGCTCGGCGACAGTCAAACCCATCTTCTCCAGTGTGGACCGGAATAGAAGGTTTACCGAGCTCCCATTATCGATCAGCACTCTCCTAACCCTCCGATTAGCGAGCTACACTGCTACGACCAGAGGGTCGTTATAAGGGAACTGGACATGGCCAGCATCTTCTTCTGTAAAAATGATTGGTTGCCTCTCCAATCGCTGTTGTTTTGGCAGATGCCGCTCAGGGACGAACTCTACTCCATTATGCGCCTTGAGTTCGTTTACGTACCTCTTTTGGGCACCCCTGCTCGCGCCAGCCAAATGCGGACCTCTCGAGATTGTGGATATCTGTCCTCCTATCACTGGAGGAGGGACGTCTTAATCTACCCGAGACCCGGGATGATTGGCCGGGACTTTCGGAGCTGGTCGGCCTGTCGGAGCCCTGTTCCGCGCGTACTGAGCCAATGGGCCGGCTCTGATGAGAGTTTCGATCTCATCTTTCAAATGCCTACAATCATCGGTATTGTGGCCAACGTCGTTGTGAAAACGGCAAAACTTGGAGGTGTCTCGCTTCCCCTTCTGGTGCTTTAATGGCTCCGGCTTCTTCCAGGGGAGGCGAGCAGAGTTTGCTAGGAAGATGTTCTCCCTAGAGTGGGTGAGCTCTGTATAAGTCGCGTACACCGGTTTAAATTTCTCTATGGACTTGTTCTTCTTTGGGCCGTGCTGGTTGCCCTCGCCGTTCCCCTTTCTCTTGCCTCCAGCGAACTGGTTATTATGTGTAACGTTCTGGGTCGCTGTCACGACCTCCGTTCCCACTCCAATGGGCTGCTCAGGGACCTGGCTAGTTCCTGCAGCTGAGGCTTGGGCCTCCTCCAAGTTGATCCACCCCTGGGCCCTATTTAGGAACTCGTTCACTGAGCTAACTCCCTTCCTTTGTATTTCGTTCCAGAGTCCCCCTCCGACGAGGATTCCAGTCCTCAAGGCCATGAGCTTGGAGCTATCATCTGCGTCTCTGGCCCGAGCAGCGACGTTTGCGAACCTGCTTAGGTAAGCCTTCAGAGGCTCGTCGGGTTGTTGCCTCACGTTAGCCAGAGAGTCGGCCTTGACGCGGGCAGCCTGGGAGGCTTGGAATGCCCTTTTGAAGTAAGCAGAGAAAGTTTTCCAGGAGCTGATTGATTGTTTCTTGCTTTGTTTGAACCACTGCCTGGCTGGTCCAGTCAGTGTGGAGGGAAATATCAGACACCTCAGCTCAGGGCCAATGTTGTGGGCCATCATCAGGGTATTGAACATCCCCAGATGATCCGACGGATCTCCGTCTCCGTTGAATTTGGACAAGTGCGGCATACGGAAACTGGGTGGGTATGCCGTTGCTGCTATGCTGGGGGCGAAGAGCTCAAGCACGTCCCCCGAATCATATTCATCTTTCTATTTCTCCGATAGGAGCTTCCTTATTAGCTCCTCCATCTGAGCCAGGCGCTCAAGGGTTTTGTCCTGATTTCCTTGGTTATTCCGGGGCTGTTCGACAGCTCCGGATCCATTGTATATGTTTAGTGGGTTATTTCCCCTTATATCTTGAGATAGGTTATTTGGGGCACTCCCGCCGTTACGTACCTCGGACAGGTCTCCCCCTGAGCGAGCATGGCTGCTACCTCCTTCCGGGTCCCCCCTATGAGAGTTAAGGCGGTCTCGAAGGTCGCCCCTCTAGGTGGCCTGAGGACTTTGCGCCGAGCTTAAGCGTTGACGCAGGTCTCCGCCAGAAAGGTCGCTCCAGCGACTGCCGGTCCAGTAGCTCCCGTTAGAGAAGCTCGGAGTCCGCCTTTGGGGGAGAGGATCCAGGCTCCCTCTTGGCGCCCTGCTACGTCGGGAAGGTCCTGCGGACGGCGGGTTTCTCCTGCTGCCTCCATAAGCTAGAATATCTCGGATGGGCCGAGGAGGAGATGGATATCTTATTGGTGACAGAGGATGCCTGACTGGAGATGCAATCCTGGTTCCGTCAGGGTGGATCAAGTTAGGTGGGGGTCTTTCGACCCTGCCAACCTGCGGGCCCCGCGCCTGGCGAGGCGCAGGACGGCTGGCGGGGACGGGCTGATGCTGTGAGCCCTCCCTGGATCTCCTTCTGGAATTCCCTCGAGCCCTCCTGGGCGCGCTCGAGGCTGGCTGGGAGCTAGGAGTTGAAGTTCGGACCGAGCGACTGTACTGTTGTTCGGCTCTAGGAATTTCTTCGAAGTTTGCCTCTCAACGGTGCGATGAGGGAATAGAGTTGGATGTCGGAGGTCTGTCCGAGCGGCTAGGCCTAGACCGATTACCCCGGCAGGACTTACGAGTCTCGCCTTGCCTCTCTCTGACGTTAGTGTCGGTTGTAAGAGGGGGTAGTCGGGCCAACACCTCCTTGATCTGTTGACTAACTTTCGCTAGTTGGCTCCTCAGCTGAGCGTTCTCCATTTCTACCGCAGTGTAAAAATCTGGGCTTGGATTAGGTGGCCGGGGAGCCGAACTTCCAGTGTCATCTTGGCCAACCGGCTGCTTGCCTGGCCGCTGCTGGACCTTAGGAATTTGTTCACCGGAGATGGCGGCATGATGAGCCTCCTACCCATCATGTTGTTCCGCCTTGTTACCGTGTCTTGATCGAGTGGTCACCATAGTTGGATGTTTGTGATAGCACCAATCTAACTAGCTCTCAATGAAAGCACCAAACTGTTGACGCGGTTCTTCGCCAACAGGTAATTAAGAAAATAAGAGGAAGGGATTAGTGCTTAACAATGAACCAAAATAGAGGAATGATCTCTAAATGGACTGATGACACAATTATGTTTTTTAGGTGGTTCAAAGGTTAAAATCCTTCTACTCCACCAGCCAATATTATTGCTATATGCCTGGTATTCTTTACAGGGTATTTCCTTACACAATAGAATCCGACTCTTTGCAACTCCTAGGGTCTCCATATTTATAGGAGAGGGCACCTAGGAGTTGGTAAGGGGGGTCATCCCGTGACCTTCCTACCTATCATGTCACTTCTGTGACATTCATGATTAATTCCTAAAACCTGACACGTTAAGTGTGGTCTAATCAATAGGTAAGGGGGATAATGGGCCGCACGGCCCAACCCAGTCGTGGGTGCCTGAATACGCACATTCATGCTGCGTGTTCGAAAAGTCAGGGATATATCAGACACATGATGTCTGATATATGCACGTTTACCTTGCGTGGTTGACTTTATAGGAGGTCATAGCTTCCAACTCCAGCTCGTACCACGAGCTGGATGCCTCCTCGACCTATGGCCTTCACAGACCTAACTCGGTCCTTAAGTAATCTTGGCGAACCTCTTGATACCCTGAGCTAGCGAGGTAGGTCCTAACAACAACAACTCTGGTCATGGGGGATCCACGTGGCTGATATAATTAGGCCATATCTCAGCTCGCTAATGGCCTACAAGCCCAATACACTTTATGCTCGAGCTCGACAGGTAAATGACAGGCTTTTCCAAAGACAAGCCTATAGGGAGACATCCTAAGAGGGGATTTGAAAGCAGTGCGGTATGCCCAAAGAGCGTCTAGAAGACGTGTAGACCAATCTTTTCGGTCAGGATTTACCGTCTTTTCCAGAATGTGTTTTATCTCCCTATTGGCTAACTCAGCTTGACCATTAGTCTGTGGATGATAGGCATTTGCAACTTTATGAAGTACACCGTACTTGCGGATAAGAGACTCAAAGGATCTGTTGCAAAAATGAGTGCCTTGATCACTAATGATAGCGTGAGGAGTACCGAACCTTGATAACACATTTTCTTTCAAGAATTTGACAACTGTAGTGTTATCATTGGTTCGACATGGCACGACCTCGACCCATTTGGAAACATAATCCACAGTGAGAAGAATGTAAAGGTTGCCGAAATAAGGTGGAAATGGTCCCATAAAGTCTATCCCCCAACAATCAAATATTTCGATAACAAGAATTGGTTTCAGGGGCATCATGTGCCGACGTGATAAGGAACCTAACTTTTGGCACCTTATATAAGAATGACAGAAATCATTGGTGTCTTTGAATAAAGTGGGCCACGAAAGACCGCATTGTAAGATTTTTGCAGCGGTTTTCTTCACAGAAAAGTGACCACCACAAGCATCATTGTGGCAAAAATTCAGCACACTATACACCTCATCGTTGTGGATGCATCTTCGCATGATTTGGTCGGGGCAATACTTGAATAAGTATAGGTCATCCCAAAAGAACTTGCACACCTCGACCAGAAATTTGCGTTTGTCTTGTGATCTCCATTCATATGGGAGTTCGCTAGTTACTAAGTAGTTTACAATGTGAGCATACCATGGTAACTTAGCAACAGAAAGCAATTGTTCATCGGGAAAATCATCATGAATAGGTGAACCATCATCGGGATCACTGAATTCAGGTCGGGACAAGTGGTCCGCGATGACATTTTCAACACCTTTCTTGTCTTTGATCGTTATATCAAATTCTTGTAGGAGAAGGATCCACCGTATTAATCGCGCCTTAGCATCCTTTTTGGAAAGGAGATACTTAAGGGCGGAGTGATCTGTGAAGATCATAATAGGCGATCTAATCAAATAAGATCATAATTTGTCAAGGGCAAAGACAACGACAAGCAACTCTTTTTTAGTAGTGGAATAGTTCATTTGAGCACTATTGAGAGTTCAGCTTGCATAATAGACAGCAAAGGGTTTCCCCTCCCTTCCTAGCACAACTCCCACAGCAAAGTTGATGTTGTCACACATGATCTCGAAAGGAAGACTCCAATCGGGTGAGTGAATGATGGGAGAAAAAGTGAGTGAATTGACAAGCGTTCGAAATGATTCCTTACACTTAGGTGTCCATTCGAAAGTGGCATCTTTGGCTAGGAGGTTGCTTAGCGGACAAGCAATCATTGAAAATTTTTGTATGAACCTCCTATAGAAACCAGCATGACCAAGGAATGACCTAACATCTTTGATAGTCTTAGGAGTAGGCAGGTTGGAGATATGGTTGACTTTGGATTGATCAACCTCAATTCCTCTTTTAGAAACAATGTAGCCTAAGATTATGCCAGAAGATACCATGAAGTGGCATTTCTCCCAATTGAGCACAAGTCCTTTCTTAATGCATCATTTTAAAACAGCTTCAAGAGGAAGAAGGCATGTGCCAAAGGAATTTCCAAAAACAGTTAGGTCATCCATGAATACTTCCATTGATTTTTCAATCATGTCACTAAATATGCTCATCATGCATCTTTGGAAAGTAGCTGGTGCATTACACAAGCCAAATGGCATACGCCGGAAAGCAAAAGTTCCAAAGGGACAAGTGAAAGTGGTCTTATCTTGATCCTCTAATGCAATCTCAATTTGAGAATAGCCAGAATAGCCATCAAGAAAGCAATAGAAAGGATGACCAGCTACACGTTCAAGGATTTGATCAATGAATGGGAGTGGAAAATGATCTTTGCGGGAGGCGACATTTTATTTTCTATAATCAATGCACATGCGCCACCGTGTCACATATTTTGTGGGGACAAGGACCCCTTTTTCGTTTTGGATCACGGTGACACTAGATTTCTTGGGAACAACTTGAGTAGGACTGACCCATTTGCTATCATCTACTGGGTAAATAATACCAGTGTCTAGCAATTTCAAAACTTCATTTTTTATAACTTCTTTCATTGTGGGGTTCAGTCGCCTTTGAGGGTCTCTTCGAGGGATAGCCTCGTCCTCCAGATTGATCAATGGGAGCAAATTAAAGGGCTAATACCTTTGATATCAGCAAGTGTCCAACCTATCACAGATTTATGCATTTGCAGTAGCTCCAGTAACTACAATTCTTGAGAATTTTGAAGGTTGGACAAGATGATAACTGGAAAGGTTTCACCATCCCCCAGGAAGACATGTTTCAAACCCTTGAGAAGTTGGGCCAATTGAACAATTGAGACCTCTTCGGATGAAGTTTTTGGATGTGACCTCTCACGAGGTAGCTCTTCAAAGCGAGGTTGCCAAAACTGAGTCCTTCTATTACGTGAGTCTATGTGATCTGATATTGCAAGAGCAGACTCAATAGAACTGGGACTTTCGTTGTCAAACAGAAGGAGGAGTTCATCAAGATTATCAAAGTTGCTTCACAATTGAACCTCCTCGGGAATTAAAGAGTCAATCATGAATGTTTGATAGCATTCATCATCTTCTCGAGGTTGTTTCTCGATGTGGAAGATATTGACTTCAAGAGTCATGTTTCCAAACGGTATCTTCATTAGATCATTCCGACAATTGATCAAAGCATTTGAAGTGGCAAGGAATGGTTTTCCGAGGATAATAGGAATTTTAGACTCCATGTTTATCACAGATTGGGTATCAAGAATAAGAAAATCCACGGGGTAATAGAATTTTTCAATTTGAACTAAAACATCCTCGACAATACCCCTAGGCTTTTTGGTGGAGTGATCAGCAAGCTGTAGCACAACAGATGTTGGCTTCATTTCTCCAAGATCGAGTTGCGAGTATACAGAGTAAGGCATGAGATTTACACTCGCGCCAAGATCAAGTAAGGCTTGGCTAACTTCATGGGTCCCAATTTGGCAAGAAATGGTGGGACAACCAGAATCTTTATATTTCGGTGGTGCCTTTTGTTCAATCACCACACTCACTTGCTCAGTCAAGAAAGCAGTCTTCTTGACATGGTGCTTCCTTTTTGTAGTGCATAGATCCTTGATGATTTTGGCATAAGCCAGCACTTGTTTTATGGTGTGAAGCAAAGGAAGATTAATCTTCACTTGTGTCAAGTGCTCAAGGATTTCAGCTCGGTTATCAGGAAGTTTCCCAACAAGTTTCAAAGCCTGGGGAAATGGTACCTTTGGAGTGGCATTGAGTGGTGGATTTTTGGAAATGACTTTTGGAGTACTGGGAGTGTTGGATTTTATAGGTGGGTCTTGCAAAGTTTTACTGCTTCTAGTCGTGATGACATTTACTTCCTTAACATTTTGATCATTAGAATTTGAATATTGGGCCATGTGTTGGCCTTGCACATTGAATTTTGGTTGGGAATGAAGTTTGCCTTTTTTCGGATTGGCCAAGGATTCAATCAATTTTGAGAATTGACATTTCATTTCCTTGATTTCTTCCATCATTTGGCGATTTAGTTTGGATTGTTCCTCTATGAATGCATGAAGAGTATTCTCGAGAGAGTTTTGTTGTGGATGAGCATTGTATTGAGGTGTAGAATACGCCTTTGATGGTTGAACTTGTTGCTCATTTCTCCAGTGCCCTCCAAACGATTGAGCTTGGTTGGAATCTCTCCAACTGAAATTTGGGTGGTTTCTCCAACTAGGGTTGTACGTATGGGAGAATGGCTTGTTATATGCCCTAAGGCATTGCATTTCTCCTCATAAACCCCCCTCATTTCTTTAAAAGCTAAGCAGTCCTTAGCTAAATGCTCTGCCCCTTCATAAACAAAGCAAGGTTCTTGTAGTTCCGCTTGAGCGATCATGTGAGATTTTAGGCCATTTTTCGTCATTAAGACCTCAGACGGCTTTTTCAAAGCTTCGAGTTGGGCCTTAACACTATCCTCTTCTCGAAGTTGATAGATCTTAGATGGTTTGTGTCGGTTGGTGCTATCAGTAGCACTTGGACCAGTCCAGGTGTGAGACTTTTTCGCGGTTTCTTCGAGATATTCAAGAGCATCGTCTGGCTCTTTTTCGAGGAATTCACCATTGCATAGAATTTCTACAAACTGGCACTCATGACTCATGAGGCCTTCATAGAAGTAACTGACCAAACGCCAGTTCTCATACAGATCTTTGAATCTTTCCCAGACTTGATAGAACATTTCATTGTCCTTTTGGGAGAATGTGGAAATCTGTCTTTTTAGACTGTTGGTCTTATGGCTGGGGAAGTGTTTCAGAAAGAAGGATTTGGTCATCTCCTCCCATGTTCTAATAGACCTAGGTCTCAAAGAGTATAACCAGCTTTTGGCTTTGTCCTTCAAGGAGAAAGGGAAGAACTTCAGTCGCACAGAATCGGCATTTTCAGCTCGGTTATAGAGCGTGGCCACTACCTCCTCAAATTCTCTAATATGCATGTATGGGCTTTCATTTTCCATTCCATGAAATGTGGGCAAAAGTTGAATCATGCCAGGTTTAAAGTCTAATGCGGGCATATTAGGTGGGAAGATAATGCATGACGGTGTGGAAGTGCGAGTAGGATGAAGGTAGTCATTGGGAGTTCTTGGTTGGATTTCATCATTGCGAGCCATTGCGAATGGATTATTATCAGCTAAAGTTTGTGGAGAAGCAGGATTGGTGGAAGGAGTTCCAGAAGGAGTGGCAGAAGAATTGGAAGAAGTGTCAATGGAAGTTGCATGATGATTCATCCACTCTCAGAAATTAGAATTAGAATTATTTTATGTTTGTATTTTTTTTATTTTAATTTTTTTTGGTTAAAGTTGTTCCCAGGTAGATTTGGAGGTTTTTGGGTGATCTCCAACGTCTTACTAGAACTCCCCGAGGTTACTGAGTAAGTATGGTGGATCACAAGTTAACCTTTTCGACCAAACAACCTTTAAGCAGAGTGAAATTGCTTATTTTGACAGAACAAGCTTGGTTTTCTTATAGTAATGAGTTCAACAATGTAATAGTGCAAAGGTAGATGCTTGAAATGTTCCCAGGCCGATTGGGAAGGTTGCCAAGGTACCGCTTTAGACTCACACTTGCCTAGACAGAACTCCTCGAGGTTCCCATGTAAGTGTGGAGGGTAACGTTATCACAAACCTTATTTAACAACCAATCTTTCTAGACAGAACAATATCGGTTTCTACCATTTGTAATATTACACAATTGTTCCCAATACTAAGCGTTTTATGATTGAAATTTTATGAACAATTTTATGCAATTTTTTTTTGGAAAACCTAAGTTCTAAAGAAAACTAAGGCAAAGAAAAAGAAAAGACTAAACAAAGGAACCTAAAGTAACAAAATAATCAACACAAAAACAAAGTAAATAAAAGAGAATTGAAGTGAAGATAAAATAGCAAGTTTAATCTCTTTTTTTTTTACAAATATATATTAAACTAAAAAAAGAAAAAGAAATTAAGAAAGATAAATGGAATAAAAATTAACTAAAATGAAAAAATTATATATATTTATGATTATTATTTTTTTGTAACAAAAAGAAAGGAAAAGAAAAAAATATATATTTTCAAAAATGAAAAGGAAGAAAGAAAAAATATATATAAATAAAGATTTTTTTTGTTATAATAATAATAATAATCAAATTAACTAAAAATTAGTAAAATAAAAAAAATTTAAAAAAACTATATTAACACAATATTCATACCAACAAAAATACTAATAAAGTTACTAATATTTTGGTAAAATTTTTACTAAACCTTTGAAAGCTACCTTCCCGGCAACGGCGCCAAAATTTGTTTAACGCCCAAATCGTGACAACCACTAAGCGGTGGTTGTAGTATAGATCGGGTGGTCGATCCACAAGGAGGTAACGTAAGATCAAAATATTAGTAGAATATAACACAAAAAGTTAGTAACATGAAATAAATAAAAAATGAAAATGAAAAGAGATTTGAGATTTTGGTAGTGTCTTTTTGATGAAATGATAAAATGTAGTAAGTGAAGCAAAAGTAAGGGAAAGCAAGAGTTTGAGAAATAGAAAGGTTTCAAAAATCATCCATATGCTTATTTAGTTACTTGGTTACTTGATTTACAAAAATGCACAAGTAAATAGTTCACATCCCAACATTTACTTGGAAAATCTAACATTAAAGTCCATATTCTTTTCTAACAAAAGTCCATTTGAGTTATAAAGTTCTTTACTTTAAAAACACAATGTTAATCTTATGAAAAATCTAAAAATGACAAAATACCCAAGGGCAATAATGCAATAGAAGATTAGACATAAAATTTTGTATCAATATTAATTTTACTAATTAGAAGCACATAGAAAGAGCATGACTAATCCTATATACTATTAGCACAAGTAAATAAAGATAACAAGATAGAAAATGGGGATGAAAGAACATAAATAACTCAAATACATTACATTAAAAACATAGTAACTCAAAGTAGCAAAATAACATCACTAGCATATGAAATGATCCCTAACCTTCTTAGGAAGATTATGCCATTATGCTCATGATTCTCACAAAATTCAAAGAAGAAAATATGAGAAGAAAGTAAGTAGAAATTTTGCTATAGTTTCTTTACTCTCAAAATTACATACTAATTGTGAAGAAAGAGTCCCTATTTATAGAGGGAGAAAATGACTAAAAAGAAATTAAACAAAAAAATGGGGTTTACAAAATAAATCTGAAAAATTAATAAAAAAATATGATTTTGAAAAAAAATCAAATCTTATTATAAATATTAACCTAGTTATTTTAGTGCATGGTCAAATTTCTCTTTTTCTAAAACACCAAAAAAATTGAGCTTTAAAGCTCAAAATAGTAATGTGCAAGACCCAATACCCACAAAACATGGGTTGAAGGTGGCTGGTAGCAGAAGTGAGTTTTGACCCATTCCCAGCCAATGGGGAGGCACCATGTGGCGCTGGCTGAGAGAGGAGAAGGGCAGGTTGGGTGCTAGAGGAGGCTGGGCCTGCGTTGGGCCTGGAGGGTTGCTATTTTGATGGAGCTGGTTGGCGTGGGTTGGGCTTGGAGGCTCACGGGTCAAGGGCTGGGTCACCAGGTGGGGTGCGGGTCAAGGGGCCGGGTCAAGGCAGCTGCTGGCTGAGACACATGGTGCGAGGAGGGCACGCCACCTGGCGCTGGGAGAGAGGAAGGAGGAGGCTGGGCCTAGGCTTGGGGGCTTCAGATTGGGCCAAATTTCTTCAAAAATGTCATTTCCTTCATTTTCTTTTTCAGTTTTAAATATTTCTTTTGTTGACGGTGAGAACTCGTCAACTAAGTTAAGTTAGAAAAATCGCGAAGTAAAGATTATTAAAAGATAAGCTTTAGAAATCTAAGTGTAAACTCCAAGAATAATTACAGAAGAACAATGATGAACTCAATTTGTATTCAATATGGTGCCCTTGCTACAGTAAAATTTCTACCCCCCCATCAGGTGGGGTTAGAGTTTATTTTATAGGGGGCTCTAATGGCCATGGGTACATGGTGGTCCAGAAGGTACACGAGTACACAAACAGGAGAATGGCTCCAGGGGTAGTGGTGTCGGCTCTGGGACATGGTCAGAGTTCGTGGGAGCACCTCAGCTTTTGTACCCGGTCATGACTCCACTACTTGTCTTGTACGGGTGTCGGAGACGTGGTGGTGGTGTAGCCACTCCTCGTACTATTCCCAACCGCCACTATTTGTCGGGTACAGGTATCAGGCCTGTCCCATGATCCTTGTAGGCACGTACGTACCCCTTTAGATGTACCTTGTTCGTATTCTTTTTGTCTCTTGTGGGCCACCTTGAACCCTGGCATCATGCGCGCGTAGCCTTACACCTAAAGGTTGCTGGGCCTCGCATGGCCGAGGCTGGGGGATGACGGGCCTCGCGTGGCCGAGGCTGGGCGATGATGGGCCTCGCGCCTGGGCACGGGCCGCACTCGCGAGACGTTGGGACACTGGGCCTCGCATGGCCGAGGCTGGGTGATGACGGGCCTCGCGCCTGGGCACGGGCCGCACTCGCGAGACGCTGGGACGTTGGGCCTCGCATGGCCGAGGCTGTGCGTGAGACAGGCCTCACGCCTGGGCACGGGCCTCGCTTGCGAGGCGCTGGGACGCTGGACCTCGCATAACCGAGGCTGGGCGATGACGGGCCTCGCGCCTGGGCACGGGCCGCACTCGCGAGACGCTAGGACGCTGGGCCTCGCGTGGCCGAGGCTGGGCGATGACGGGCCTCGCGCTTGGGCACGGGCCGCACTCGTGAGACGCTGGGATGTTGGGACTTGCATGGCCGAGGCTGTGCGTGAGACGGGCCTCGCATCTGGGCATAGGCGAGGGCTTCGCATGGCCTCGCGTGGCCGAGGCGTGACGCCGAGTTGGTGACTATGCGGACATGGCCTCGCGTGGGCGTGCTGAGAGCGAGGCGGGGCCTCGCGCCTGGGCATGGCCGAGTGAGGCGGGGCCTCGTGCCTAGGCTCGTCTTGGATCTATTGTGGGCGCTGAATATTGAGCATCCACACTTGCCCCCCAGTCTAGGAGAGGACCTTTAGGTGCTCTTGTAGACTATTCTCCTTGATTCTTATAAATAGGCCCTCATGCAAGGCTTATTATTTACACCTTACTTCCTTAGCTTAGTGGTATCTAGACCCTTACTCCTTTCAAGAGGTAAGGGGTTCAATCCCCCACAACCTCACTTTTTCCATAGTTTTCTTTATTTTATTTTTTCATTTTCATTTTTTTTTACATATGAGCTAATTCTTTGGTATGTCTATTTGGAGGCTAACACATCCTTTTGGTCTATTTTTACAGACGCGTATATTCGACCGTTTGGTGCTTTTGGCCCTCGACCTCCTTTTTTGGTCTCGACAGCCTCTAATTTCTACATCTTGAGGTATATTCTCTTCTTCCCTGGTTTTCGTTGGGTCCAAATTAGCGTTACTCGGGATGGGGTACCATGGCCTGAGCTCGCAGTGAGTCTGCCCAGTTGCATGCCCCTCTTTTTTTTATACTCTGTAGTGGGTCTTTTAGGGCGTTTGCATCTAGAGGTATTAAGCCTATTCCTTTGTGTTTTGTAGCTATCCCCTCATTTATATGTGAACCCCTTTTTTCTTTCGGGATGAGGTCTCATGGCCAGTGACGGCCCGTCTGACATACCTCCGGGAGTTGAATTTATTGACCTATCCTCAGACTCAGAGTCCCCTAAGGAAAACCCTTATCGGGACTATGACTCCTTAAGGCAGGCCCGTATTCGCCATCTTGAGTACATGGCTGAACTTAGGCGTAAAATTTGGGTGGTGGAGAGTGAAATTGACTCGGTGTCGAGAGGAGACGGAGCACCTGTTCCCCCAGACTTTAGTGACCATGTAGCGAGCCTTAGGGTGACCCTCTTAGAGTTGCAGAGGGAGTTGGAGTTTATGGAGGGACACCTTCCGCCTGAGCCCTCTAGCCCATCCTTGCCTGATGACTGTCATGGGGCTGCCTCCGCTTCTCCTCAGTCCCTAGTCTCGGTTTTCCCTTGCTCAGCACTTCTGCAGTCGCTCCCTCGATGGCAGACTCTTGCTAGGAAGAAAAAATGGAGGGTCAAGTGTTCTGTCTCTTCCTCACATTTTTCTTTTGATTTTGCAGATATGCCGAGGGCACGACGACAGGTGGCTTCCAATGAACTGGACGATGCTCCTTTACTGGCAACCGAACTGGTGTCGCGTGTGTCCGAAAACAAACTAAGGGACATCATGGATAACTATCACGTCCCTCCGGAGTACGCGTTATATGCTCCTCAGGAGACATGCCGGGCTGACAGTCCTAGGCCCGACTTCGTGGCCCTCAGCAAGCACATCTTGAAGGCGGGTGGTACCATCCCGCTACACCCATTCTTTGTTGCGGTCCTCAACTACTTCGACCTTGCCCTGCTTCAACTGGCTCCCAATGGCTGGCTGACTTTAAGCTGCCTTTTTGTTGCATTTACGAAGCTGTTTAAGCGTGCTCCAACGGCGCAGAGGTGCATTTCCTCTACAACCTCATGCCCCTTCACAATTCAAAGGGCTTTTACTACTTACAAAAAGCCAACAGTGAGGCCTCTTTGATAGAGGGCTCGGTGTCCAATCTGGGGGCCTGGAAGCAGGACTTTTTCTTCGTGCAAGGCCCACTCTCTGTCCATGAGCATTTCCGAGCCACTCCCAGTAAGTACTCTAAGCATCACTTCCTCTCTTTTACTTTCTTACAACTTATTGTTTCATGACTTACGTTCATATCGACCATGTCGTGTATTATGCAGAGCAATTCGCCGAACCCACAGTTGTCGGGTCAGAAGCGAGAGACATGAGAACGTTCCTCAGCGCTGACCCTGCTATGAAAAAGGCGGTGAGCCTATTTACCGTGAAGAATCTGAACTGCCATAGATTGTCCCCTGTCTCGGACCCCAAGTTGTTGTGGACCATCTCTGGGTCCATGAAGATGAAGGGGGCCTTGGCCGAGCCTTGCCCAAATGACGATGAGGATAAGGAAGAGCCGGAGGAAGCCCCCCTTGACCGCGGGGGATCTCACCAGCTGCCTCCATCTCCTGGGGGATGCCCTCCATGTGCCTCCTATGATCTGGACATAGCCCCTCGCTCTCAAGACTAGCAGGCCGTTCTGGGGTGTTATGTTTGCCTTGACCCTGAGGGCTACGACGCCTTCACTCAGGCTCCTCTCGACCCTGGACCATCGAGGACTTATTTCGCCAACCTTCCGGAGCCTCCCTCTGATCTACCAGATCCTCAGTTTTCTTAACGGTTCTTCCATCACTGTAACCTCTTCTACTTCCTCCACTGGTTCCACTCTTGATTCTTCCACGACTCGAGGGTCTAACTCCTGCGGGTTCCCCGCTGGCACACGTAATGCCTCATGTATCACCATGGCCATTGGTTCCCGCGGTTTCACTAGTGCATGGAGTGAGGTGTTGTAGCACTCCCTTGCCTCTCTCTGTTCTCCTTTCATACTAGCGACCCCTCCTGGAGTTGGGAACTTGACAACCAGGTGATATATAGAAGTTATGGCTTTCAATTCTCTTAGGGATGGTCTCCCCAATACCACATTGAAAGCCGACGCGCAATCTACTACGACAAAGTTTGCCATGACTGTAGTCTGTCGGGGTTGCTCCCCCATGGTGAGTGCTAATTTGATCATCCCTAGAGGTTGCACCGAATCCCCCGTGAATCCATATAGGGATGATTGGCAGGGCTTTAGATGACGAATGCCCAGTCCCATCTTTTCCAAGGCAGGGCGATATAGGATGTCCACCGAGCTCCCATTGTCCACCAGGACCCGATCCACACGCATATTTGCAAACTGAACTGTCAACACTAGCGGATCATTGTGGGGAAAATGTACCCCCCGCGCATCCTCCTCAATGAATGTTATCGAGTCATTTTCCCCCTTGAAGCTTTTCGGGGGTCGTTGTTCCAAACTCATGACGCAGGGTGGTGGACTTCGCCAAGCCTCTCTTGCATATCTATCTCGCCCCTTCCGAGAGTCCCCCCCAAATCCTGGACCTCCGAAAATGGTTCGGACCTCCCTCTGTATCTCTGGGGCTCGCCCTTGTGTCTGGGGTACCGCAGGTTCATCCTCCAGCTTTGGCCTTTCTCTCCTGACATAACGGCCTAGGTGTCCCCTGCGGATGAGCTCCTCAATTTCTTCCTTCAAATGGATACACTCTGCCGTGGTGTGACCGATATCCTTGTGGTACTGACAGTATCTACTGGGATCCCTTTTGGATCGGCCCTTTCTCATTGGTGGGGGCTTTTTGAAGGGAACTCGATCTTCGTTGGTGAGGTAAATATGCTCCCTGGTATCTGTGAGGTTCGTATAGTAAGTATAAGCCACTTGCCTATGATCATTCCCCCGTTTGGTCTTCCTCTGCTGATCATCTCTCGACCCATCATACGCCCTTTTCTTCTTTGTTACATTCGACCCGTCGTTAGCTGGGGGCTTCGTGTGGGGCTCCTCCTTTCCTGCCTTTAGGTTTGCGTGGCCATCCTCCACACGAATGTACTTCTGCGCTCTCTCGTAGAAGTCATCTAAGTCGATGACTTCCCTCTTCAGCATGTTATCCCACAACTTGCTTCCTGGGCACACTTCGGCTGTAATGGCCATTTTTAACTCTCGGCGGGTTAGGCTCCCCACTTTCGCGGCCTCCATATTGAACCTGTGAATGTAGCTCTTCAAGCTCTCATTTTCCCCCTGCTTCACGTTGGCCAGGCTGGTGCCTGGCATTGTGTAGTCCTGCACGGCGTGGTGCTGTTGGAGGAATTCATCAGAAAACTGTTGCCAGAACCTGATGGACCCCGGCCTTAATCTTTTGAACCATTTGTATGCGGGTCCTTTCAATGTGACAGCGAAACAGTGGCATCTGGCTTCGCTGCCAATTCCTCTTAGTTTCATCAGGTCGTTAAACGCATCCAGGTGGTACTTTGGATCCGTGCTTCCCTCGTAGGGGGTCATATTGGGTTCCTTAAAGTTGGCGGGGAGCCGGATGGCCTGAATCTCTCTCACGAAGGGCGACTCATGGTCGAACTCTTCCTCAAAAGCCTGACCACCAGAGGCGGTGACGATCTTGCTTCGCAGGCTCCTCATTTCTGTGTCCAGGTCCTGCCTCCTCTTGCTTAGAGAGTCCCTCAACCTCTCAAGGCGCCATAGGGGGCGTGGTCCCTTTACCTGCCCTCTTTTTATTGAGCTCCTCTCGTAAATCCGAAGGTGCTCTCTTAGAGGTGACCTCGTCCTCGTTGTGAGGGGCAGCATTGGTCCTTGGCTCTGGTTTCTGGGCCTGCTTTGGTGGTTCAGGATGTTCGCGTTGCTTCGCTCGGGGGGTGTTACTGGTAGAGTGTCGGGTCCTCCCATCATCTACTGGTACGGTGGTCTCTACCCCCTCCCGACCTTTCTCCTTCCTCATGGGCAAGGTCACGCTTGAGTTTCCCTGCAATAGGCCATTCAGCACCTCTTGCATGTTCTCCAGGGTGGTCTCCAACCTTTGGTTCTTACGGTGGAGCTCACGTATATCTTCTTCATAGAATTGAGATTTCGAACTCGAGCTCACGGAATGGACCCGGGGATGCTTATCGTGCCTACACGTAGAGGGGCCCGGGTCCTGTCGGCCGGAGTTCGGTACTTGTGGTGGTTTAGGGAGCGGGAACTCGTTAGCATTTCCTGGTGGCGCTCTTGGAGGACTCTCTACAGGCGGAACGCCCGGTGACGAGGACTCTCTATCACCCTCGTGAACCTCAGGGTCCCTTGGGGGCTCCACCTCTCTGGGTGGAGGGGGATCCTTCATGGAGGCCTTCAGTTGGAATCCGTTAAGGTGGACCTCCACCTCTCGCGGTTCCCTGAGTCGCTTTGAACGTCTTGGCATTTCTTCTCGCCGGAAGTAATGGTAGAACAGTAGCTTGGAACTTAAGTTCCCACAGACGGCGCCAAACTGTTGAGGGTGAGAACTCGTCAACTAAGTTAAGTTAGAAAAATCGCGAAGTAAAGATTATCAAAAGATAAGCTTTAGAAATCTAAGTGTAAACTCCAAGAATAATTGCAGAAGAACAATGATGAACTCAATTTGTATTCAATATGGTGCCCTTGCTACAGTAAAATTTCTAACCCCCCATCAGATGGGGTTAGAGTTTATTTTATAGGGGGCTCTAATGGCCCTGGGTACATGGTGGTCCAGAAGGTACACGAGTACACAACACAGGAGAGTGGCTCCAGGGGTAGTGGTGTCGGCTCTGGGACATGGTCGGAGTTCGTGGGAGCACCTCAGCTTTTGTACCCGGTCATGACTCCACTACTTGTCTTGTACGGGTGTCAGAGACGTGGTGGTGGTGTAGCCACTCCTCGTACTATTCCCAACCGCCACTATTTGTCGGGTACAGGTATCAGGCCTGTCCCATGATCCTTGTAGGTACGTACGTACCCCTTTAGATGTACCTTGTTCGTATTCTTTTTGTCTCTTGTGGGCCACCTTGAACCCTGGCATCATGCGCGCGTAGCCTTACACCTAAAGGTTGCTGGGCCTCGCGTGGCCGAGGCTGGGCGATGATGGGCCTCGCGCTTGGGCACGGGCCGCACTCGCGAGACGCAGGGACGTTGGGCCTCGCTTGGCCGAGGCTGGGGGATGACGGGCCTCGTGCCTGGGCACAGGCCGCGCTGGCGAGGCACTGGGACACTGGGCCTCGTGTGGCCGAGGCTGGGTGATGACGGGCCTCGCGCCTGGGCACGGGCCGCACTCGCGAGACGTTGGGACACTGGGCCTCACGCCTGGGCACGGGCCACACTCGCGAGACGCTGGGACACTGGACCTCGCGTGGCCGAGGCTGGGCGATGACAGGCCTCGCGGCTGGGCACGGGCCGCACTCGCGAGACGCTGGGACGTTGGGCCTCGCGTGGCCGAGGTTGTGCACGAGACAGGCTTCGCGCCTGGGCACGGGCCTCGCTTGCGAGGCGCTGGGACGCTGGACCTCGTGTGGCTGAGGCTGGGCGATGACGGGCCTCGCACCTGGGCACGGGCCGCAATCGCGAGATGCTAGGACGCTGGGTCTCGCGTGGCCAAGGCTGGGCGATGACGGGCCTTGCGCCTGGGCACGGGCCGCACTCGCGAGACGCTGGGACGTTGGGCCTCACTTGGCCAAGGCTGTGCGCGAGACGGGCCTCACACTTGGGCATAGGCGAGGGCTTCGCATGGCCTCGTGTGGTCGAGGCGTGACGCCGAGTTGGTGACTATGCGGACATGGCCTCGCGTGGGTGTGCTGAGAGCGAGGCGGGGCCTTACGCCTGGGCATGGCCGAGCGAGGCGAGGCCTTGCGCCTAGGTGCATCTTGGATCTATTGTGGGCGCGGAATATTGAGCACCCACATCTTTGTTATCTATTATATTAATGTCCAAATGCAATTTATTTCCTGAAAATTAAACACAAATTAAATTAAAAATTTATATTTTTAATTATAAAATATATTGCAATAAATTCATGAAAATATTAATTAAAACTTCATTTATTTAACACTTTAAAACCAATGAATTTGCATTTTTGAGCACTAATCAGTACACACTGCCCCTAACGTTCTCCAACTCTTGGCTGATTAAGCTTCTCCTTACCCTTACCTGCACCGCAAAGCACCCGTGAGCCAAAAAACTCAGCAAGAAAACATACTAATAGATTCAGCCAACATAACATAACAGCATGCTTGACAGTGATAACTGAAACCATGCATACACATTGTACCAGTAAGTGACCATAGGGTCACACAAGTGCGTGTCACACTCCCATTCATTCATATGGCATCCGAGCTAGTCAAGTGCATAATGCACTCTCAGGGTGGCCCATCCATAACGACCTGCGCTCAACGTTCATAATATTGATCACGACTGATATGTCGAGTCTTTCAGACCCTCGACTCATAAGTCGAGCCTTGTGAACCCCTCGACTTATAATTTGGGCCTTATAATCCCTCGACATTATAAGCCAGTCTTGTAACCCCTCGAATTATAAGCCGACCTTGCAAATCCCTCGACTCATAAGTCGATCCCTTTTAATCTCTCGACTTATAAGCCGAGCCCTTTTTGAATTAAATATACCCTCAACTAGAAGGCCGAGATTTAATCAGATGCAACAGACAAATTCTCAGCTTATAAACCGAGCTTCCTAGCCAGAACAAACATCCAAATAATACATTCACCATACACACAGTTAGCTTGCATTATAGTATACTAAAGCAGATATACCTAGACATAATTATAATCATGCTTATTAGCTGGGCCCGAGCCCTAATCATGTTTACATTTACCAGTTGGCCGAGCCCTAATCATATAATTTGATAGCTGGGCTTAACCCTAATTGCAATACATTCAACAACGGGGCCAAGCCCTAATCATAATACACTTAACAATTGGGCCAAGCCCCAATCATAGTACACTTAACAGTTGGGCCAAGTCCCAGTCATATTACATTTAACGATTGTCAAACCCTAATCATAATACACTTGACAGCAGGGCCAAGCCCTAATCACGTATCTCATGCAACAGGTGCAATTTTCTTACCTCGATCCTCGTGTAGATAGCATAATGACCCTGAGTGCTGATCTTGACCCGAGCCTAGCAGAAACCCTAGTCACAACACAAGTATACGTTCATCAAGACTTAACCCTAGAACCTGAGTTCCAACTGAACTCTAATTCTTAAAACCAGGGTTCTCAGTTAACGGGGCACTAGAAACGTCCCCCGAGCCCCCAAGGAAGTTCCTAAGCCCCCCAGGCCTAGCCCTAAGAACAAGAAAATAGGAAAATCGGGGCCCTTGGCTCGGTCGCGCACACAGAAAGTCTGGGGCTTTTAGTCCACTGGCGCGGTCGCACCCTCAACTCGAGCCCCTAAATTAGAATCCTATTTACCCCTTTCTAGGACACCATCGCGGTCGTGCTGGGTCGCCAGAACTCAAAATCTGCCCAGAACACGAGTGTTCTTCCCCAAATCGCAACTCTGCGATTTCCAGCCAATTCCAAACCTCAAATCTGTCCCATCCAAGTGTTTTTAACATAATTCCAGCCACATAAACTATATACTAATCCTAGGCAGCAAAACCTACTAATCAACCATCCCAAATACCACATACAACTCAACTTGGAAATCTAAACCATAGAAACTCAAGAACATTACTTGAATATCAAAACAGTGAAAACCTCACCTATGACTTCGAATCTCTTGAGGTAGACGATAGCCCTAGCAATCCTCAAACCCAGTCTTCAATTGCTACTCCACAAAGCTTGGCTCCAATCTTCACCAAGACTTTATTTCCACCCTTGGTCTCTAAGCTTACTCTTCTCAAGCTTCCAAAAGCTCCCAAAACTCAGCAGCAAGTCTTGAACGTGTATGAGCTAAACTCAGTTGTTGGCTTAGTCAATTGACTCATGTTGTCAAAAGACCATAAAGCCCCTTGCCCAATTACCCCTAAAGGTTACTCTCAAGGGTAGTTTAGTCATTTAGCATAATTTCTGCTAACCTCAAATTATCTCATACAATCCCAAATAATCTATCAAACCAATGTTCATTAATTAATTCCCGTTACTCTATAATTCCCAGTAACTTACCAAATTACCAAAATACCCCTAGGCTCACCCCAAGCCGAGTATTTCACCCCGTTGTGACTTTTCCGCTAACTAGCTCTCTAGGTTCGCCTCGTGCCGAGTAACTCAAATATATCCACACAATAATGTGGTCGCAAACATATATCACATATATTTACAATTATACCCTTAACGAGTCAAAATTACAAAAATGCCCTTATAATAAGAAATGATCCCACATGCATATAATTCGCATAATAACATTCTCATAACACACAGACACTCAAATTAATTCAATTATTGCCTCCCAACCCCATAATACAGGAACTAAGCCATATTAGGGAATTTGAGACGTTACAAATATAGTGTAATATATATTAATTTTAGGTAATCTACCTTTGTTTATTTTAATTTTAATTAAATGGGTACCCACGAGGATTTTCCGCCCCAACAAGGATTCCTCGCCCCACCCCCGACGGGGAATATGTAGGGATTGGGGCGGGGATGGGGATTAAAATGGTTAATGAGGATGGGGGTGGGGGGAGCTCCCCTCACCATGCCAATTACCCGTCCTGTTTCCATCACTAGGAAGACCATATGTACATGAGTGGTCTACTCCCACAATTTATTAAGAGCCTCACTTTTGGCGGAGGAATACCATGATTACACCTCACACATAAATAAAGAACCCTCACTTTAGGCGGAGGAAAACCGTGGAACAAGCAAAACAATCATTACAAAAAAAGAAAAAAAGAAAACAGAAAACCAAAACAACCGAACGACAGAACATTGCAACTACACAAACAAAAAACTACTCCGCTCCGTAGTGAGGTCTAAAAAAGACAACCCCTCAAAACCTTTGGTGCGAACCCAAGTGGCAACCTAGAACTATACCCTCTCCCAAATTCAATCACCCGAAGATGACTTATCATTAAATATTCTGCTATTCCGCTCTAACCAAATTGCCCAAAAACAAGCCAAAATATTGGAATTCCAATGCTAATTAAATCGCTTATCCTCCACCAACCTACAACACAACATCTGAGAGAAAGAATCAGGTAAACACCAACTCGCTCCATACTCTCCCAATACTCTTGACCATAACAACCAATCCAAGTCACAATCCAAAAAAATGTGACTGAGAGATTCAACCTGCCTTTTACAACAAACACACCAAATGGGTGATATACACTGATAGGGACGATGACGTTGAAGAATAACATTAACATTCAATTTTTCAACATAACCAACCAAACACCTTAACTTTATATGGAACACGAATCTTCCACAAAATCTTAGCCCACGACACATCATCTCGCACATTAGCAGAACTGGTCTTCTAAAATGTAGATTTACAAGAAAGCAACTCACTTGAATCATGCTCCTAAACTATTCTATCATCCAGAATTGACGCCAAATTAACAAACTCTATGATCCTTAATAACTCCACCAAAGAAGGCAACTCCCTATCAAAAAGAGATCTTCTAAAACACAAATCCCACCTTCACTCGCCTCCCTAACAACACCCATATCAACTATAGGAACATTTTTTGCTTGGGAAATTATCGCTACGTCAGTAAACTGATCCTTCAAAGCTTGCTCTTCAATCCAAACATCCTCCCAAAACCTCACTAAATTAGCCCTACCCACCTTGAAATGAAAAAAACCCAAAAGCTCACCATAAAGGGAAGAAATATCCGTCCACAGACCCCTCGCATAAAATCTCTCCATCACTTTTGTATCTCAAAGATTATCAGCTCGCCCATAACAACTCAAAACCACCTTATGCCACAATGAAGCACAATCCAACGGGAATCTCCACAACCACTTCAAAAGGAAGGCTCTATTTCTATCTTCTAAATTTCCTATCCCAAGACCTCCATGGAATAAAGGCTTACATACCTCACTCCAAGCTACCAAATGCTCCGACCCAGAAAGATCAGCTTCTTCCCACAAAAAATTGTGCATCATCTTTTCCATATCCTTCAGAACACCTTTAGGAGCTCGAAATAACGATAGATAGTACACCGGGAGTGACAAAAGCACTGATTGAACTAAAGTAAACCGCCCCTTCTTGAAAGAAAAATACACTTCCACCCAGCCAATCTTTTTACACACTTAGCCAAAACTGGCTCCCAAAACTTCACAAATCTTGGATTATCTCCAAGCGGAAGACCTTAATATTTCATATGCCACTTTCCTACCTCACAACCAATCACCAAGGCACGAGAAACCACCCTATCTCCACCACATTAAGCCAAAACAACTGACACTTCTACAAATTAATCTTCAATCCAGAGATGACAGAAAAAGCCTTAAGAATATCAGGCAGGACGTGGAGGGATTCCTCATCATTAACAAAAAATACAGCGTCATCAGCAGATTGTAAATGACTCACATTCACTTTATCATTCCCCACCAAAAATCCTCTAAATAAAGACGAAGCCTTAACATTGTCCACCAAGCCTCCTAGCACATCTGTCACAAGAGTAAAGAGAAAAGGAGATAAATGGTCACCTTGTCGGAGCCCGCGAGAGGCTCCGAATTTACCCCTAGGCCTACCATTAACAAACACCGAGAAGGACATAAAATTAAGACACCCATCCATCCACTTCCTCCATAAAGAACCAAACCTTTTATGCTCTAGTGCAAAATCCATTGAATCCCATTTCACACAATCATAAGCTTTTTCAAAATCAATTTTGAACACCCACCAACTATTTTCTTTGCTATGATACTCTTCCATTGCTTCATTGGCAACGAGAACGATATCTAAGATCTGTCTATCTTCTACAAAAGCTCGTTGAGTTTTAGATATAGTATCCGCAAGAACCCCCCTCAATCTATTTTCCAATACCTTTGAAATGATCTTATACAAGCTAGTGACCAGACTAATTGGCCTAAAATCACTATCTCGACAACTATTAAGCTTCTTAGGAATAAGACAAATAAGTGTCTCATTAGATACTCCCGGAATGACACCTTCTGCGTGAAATCCCCGAAACACCTCCATCAAATCATCCTTGATAACATCCCAATTGGACTGAAACACAGCCAACGAAAACCCATCTGGACCTGGAGCTTTATCACCAGAACAATTGAAGACTGCTTGCTTAATTTGCTCCACCTCAAAAGGCCTCTCAACATTAGAACCTAAATAAACAGGTATCCTTCTCCAATCAATACCCCAAACTCCAATCCACGGTCTCACCACCGATGATTACAAAGAAGAATAAAAACCAAGGATCTCATCATCAATCTCCCCTTCATCATATAACATGGTTCCATTTGATTTCTCAATACGAGAGATAAAGTTCTTAGCCTTTCGAGCACTCAGAACACTAAACATTCTAGAATAAGAATCTCCATCCTTGGCCCACTGACACTTTAACTTCAACCACACGCCTATCTCCTTTTCTATAATCAAATTATGCCACTCCATCTTAACTTTTCTCCTTTTCGCATGAAGTTCAGCATCCCAATTATCACTTTCCTCCAACCTATCTAATTCTAACATGAGACGCTCAAATGCCTGTTTTATCATTTTCTTAGAGCCATAAAACTCTTTTCTCAAACCTTGAACCCTTTTTCGAATATAACTCAACTTCGTCATAAAACTGTGACTAGACCCACCTCTCACCGAAGCATTTTTCCACCAATGACTAAACTTTGATCAAAACTCCTTATGTTCTAGCCAAAGATTGTCAAATCTAAAAGGACTCGATCCCCTTGAATGAGGATTAGAATCCAACACTACTGGACTGTGTTCAGAAACCACCCTCACACACACTTCTTGTCTAATAAAAGGATATAAAATGACCTAGCTGTTGGCAAAAATAACACTCATTATTTTAGGTTTGAGTTTTATTTGTGGATTAACAACGTCAAAGTTTTTGATCGTATGTTAGGGGGCTAGGATGGTCTAATAATGGCTCTATTACAGATCCAATTTTAGATTATCCCTAACACGTAATTATTCCAGGTCTTTGTGTGTCAATCCAATTGTGGAAAAAATGAGATTTTTTCTTAAGTTTTGAAAAATATGATAGTTTTTTTTTCTTAAGTTTCTTATGGCATATTTTTTTTGTTTATATTTTTATGGGTGTTTTTTTCCTATATATTTGTAATATTTTATTTGTATACCATATTTGATTTTTTATAAAGTTTTAGTAGCTAGTTTTAATATGTTTTGAGGTTATTTTTATAACTTTAATCTATTTGTATTATTTTTTTATCATTCATATTTTTTCAAAACGTTTTTTTTTACATTATTTTTTGAAAAAAAAAAAACTTAGACCTTCATCACCGTGCTTTTTATTTCCATTTCTTCTTCTTTTCTTCTATTTTTTTTATCTTTTTCAATCAACATTTTCTCCGCAATAACTAGTTACCACTATCAAAACAATTTTAATTTTTTTTTTGTGGTAGTAATCGTATGCCACTATCAATTTTTTTAGTGATGTGCGGTGTTATACCCAAAAAATAGGAAGGTGCATTCTAGGAGAGTTAAGGGGAATGGTCCTAGGAGACCCCAAGGAGGATGTGGTCCTAGGAGACCCCAAGAGAGTGATCCTAGGAGAACCAAGGATGAGGTCCGAGGAGAACTCAAGAAAGTGGTCTTAGGAGACCCCAAGGAGAAAGTGGTCCTAGGAGACCCCAAGGAGGATGTGGTCCTAGGAGACCCCAAGGGTGTGTAGGAGGTAAGCCTCCCAAGGTTTTCTAAGTGTTGGCTCGAACGTGTCCAAGGTAAGTAGCTAAGGAGGAGGAGTCTCATGCAAGAGAATGGAGACTTAGATTTTGATAAGGAGAGCCTATACAATGTTCGATCAGACATGTTTGGGAGGTGCCAAGGAGGTTGCCTCAATGTTGTCCAAGGTGAGGTTGCCTCAATGTTGTCCAAGGTGAGGTGCCAAGGAGGTTTCCTCGGACCACCTTGGTCCGAGGAGAAGCCAAGGAGATTGGTTCAAGGAGGAACATGGCATGCTAGAGGAGAGTGCCATGTTAGAGGAGAGAAGTGCATGTCCTACCACCATGCACGTTCAACCCACCAAAAACATGTCCTACCACCATGCATATCCTACCACCATGCATGTTCAACCAGCACTTGCATGGGTAGTGAGTAGGAGGTGGACCAACTAGCTAGAGGAGACTAAGTCAGACACAACTCCAACAACATATGCGGGAATCTCTCATTCTTCCCACAAATGGGGGGTTTGTTACATTTCGAATTTTGAATGTTTAAATGTAATAAATATAATAAAATATCCCTATCATAAGGGGATATCAGTGGAGGATCCCAGGCCTATAAATAGAGAGCTTATGGGATGAGAGAAGGGCTTCTGCTGCTTCTTCTTTCTAGAGAGAGAAAATTGGGTCTGTCTATTCTAGAGAGAGAAAGTGCTGAAATTAGAGAGAATTCTTGTATTTTCACAATCTGTACTGAAGAAACTCAGTTGGCTCAGTCCATCTGATCTTGAGTATAGGTTTATAAATCACAACTCTAAGTGGATTAGGCTATTACCGACAATCGGGGCTGAACCACTATAAAAATCTCTTGTGTGTTCTTTATTTTCTTTATTATACTGTCTGTGTCATTTTTATTTCTCTTGAAGGCTTGTCGTAATTGACGTTCTCACGTCGTTGGCTAAAAATACAGTCAACATGCAGTAATTGGTTACAACTATAAAAATCCATTTTATTTTTTAAGTGATGTTGTAGTAATTGGTTATAACTATAAAAATAATTTTGATTAATTTAGTAATGTACCATTATCAAAATACAAACTGAACTGTTACTTAGTGAGAATTGGAAGAAAAAAAAAACTAATATGAGAAAAATAAACTAAATTGATTGTGAAGGTAACTGGTTACAACTAGATTTGAAAAATAATAGATATGAAAAAAAAAGAACTAGTTGCGATGGCAACTAGTTACTTAGCCAGACTTGGAAACAGATAGTATCCAAAAAAAAAGAAATATAAACTTATCTTAATTGTAACTGGTTACAACTAGGTTTGATAAAAAAATCAGATAAAAAAAAAACAATCGCAATGGTACCTAGATACTTAGTCAGGTGTGAAAACAAAATTAGATATAAATAAAAAAATGTAAATTAATCGTTATCGTAACTGGTTACAGCTAGGTAAAAAAAATCAGACGCCATTGTACCTGGTTACTTAAACAGACCTAGAAGAAGATGGGCGGAGGTATTTTGTCGTCAGAGGTAGGGACGGAGGTGCGTCGTTGTCATGGGTGGGGGCAGAGGTAGCATTTTCGGCAGAGGGCTGAGATGAGGAAACCAAATGGGGGAGGACAGAGGAAGAAATGAGAAGAGAGAGAGAGAGAGAGAGAGAGAGAGAAACATCGTGAGGGAGAAAGGAGAGAGTGATAGAGAGTTTTGTGTATTTATTATTATGGCAATCTACTTTTTATATTCTATGGAATTACCATTCTTGACTGCCTTTTTCGCTATCAACCTTAGAATGAGAGATCAAAGAAATAAATAACATGAACACAAAGATTTTTAAGTGGTTCAGGCTATAAAAGAGCCATAGTCCACGAGTCTCTGGTATTAAGAGGATTTGAAGCTTATTGTGGCAAGTTCCAATGGTGTATTCTTAGACATCGTTTAGATTGCTATGAGCACAAGGTATTTTTCTCTCTAAAAAACCAAACCTTTTACAATGAGACTCCCAACCCTATTTATAGAGGCTGTGGTCATTAACACTAATCATCTGTAATTCATACACATTCTTCCCATTATTGGGGAATTAATACCAATTTAATGCATTGGGCTGCATTGAATAGAGACCATAACCCAAGCGAGATCCGCAGGGTCCACTGCAGAAAGGTACATGCCCCAGGTACTGTCTGGGCATGCTGTAAGTATCTCCATGTCAGACGACATAATGGGAGTACGAATTGTCGAGTCGTACACTCGACAACACTGTGGATGGATCGCCAAAAAGGTTGTCAGATGTTCTTCTGGCGTTGCAAACCTGCATTGGTAGACACCTGGTGCCTATGTTAGGTCTGAGAACCAGAACCTTGGACCTGGGAGACGACTGAGGGAGGAGAGCTATTGCCATAGTTGCCTCACCTAAAGAACCTCTAGCTCCGAGGGCAAACTTCAGAGGGTAATCTACCTCTAAGGCACCCACGACATACTAACTGTCAAAGACATGACCTCACCTAGGAGGATCCCCGCCCCGAATAGAGGCCTCGGGGGGTAATATGCCCCGAAGATGTCTACGAGCATCCGAGCCAGTCACTATAAGTTGCCACGTGTCAGAGGTAAAAATATGAACAACATTTTCCCCCCAAGTCTCTACTCGCCCTCGGGCAGTGGAGACTTAAATTAAGAGGAGTGATTTGAAAAAGTGGAGGGAAAAATGTTTGGGCTTTCCTCTGACATCACTCTGAAGAGCAAACCCACGTGTCAACGTCCTATTGCTGGGTCCATCAATCCGTGCATTTAATTAGGGGTCAACTCCGCGATCCCAAAATTCCATTCTGCACCCGAGGCGTCTTTTCCCAAAGAAACAATGATTGCGATCCATGCCTTTTGAGCCCTGACCGCTAGATCACCCTTATGATCTTACCAGGGTAAGCAATCCGACGGTCGTGGGGAAGTTGCTTCCCTCCTTTATACCCAGAAAAACCATATTCAATCTCACACGGTAACCATATGAAAATCAAAACCCTCACAGAAATATGTCTTCTCTCTCGCCCTTATCTTTAACCATTTTTTCCCTAAGCTCTAGACGATTGGCGTGAATCGTCATATTTCTAGGCAGACGACAGATGTTACTTCATAGTCAGGACTCACCTTAGCACTTACATGCGTTTCATCTCGAGTAAGTGCCCTTGACCTGTCTTCTTTTGTTTGTTTGTGTATGATTGAGGGTTTTTGGTATATGTTTAGGAATGCCAAATGGTATAGTATTGAAGAGTCTGTTTCTGGTTTTCACGAGTCACTTTAGGCACATTTCGATAGTAGGGACGTTTAAAATGGCCCTCTAATTTTTTTAGTCACTTCTGCGTTTCTTGGCCTGTGACCGGAATCTGGGGAATTCTCAGATTCTGGTAGGTATATCCCCTCCGATCTGTCTTTAGGTGCTGAGGATACCCGTAGTTCCAAAATCTTCCTCTTCTCCCCGAGCAGTATCCTTATAGTCATCCGTGTTTTGACCATCCTACCTTCAGTCAGGATAATAATTGCTTGGTTTTTGTCTCAGATGTTCGAGGAGCTCCAACAACTACACGAACACGGATTCTACCTCTTTGACCAGGAGATTTCTAACAGGGCCCACGAACAAGGCACTTCCGGGGACAACGCGAGGGTGGGAGCCCGAAAACCAACCAGGGAGTTGCTCGTTCATCCCAACAGCCAAATGGCGAAGATGCCTGACACGCCCGAAGGCAGGGGTTGACTGTGGAAGAAGTCAACAGAGCTCCGATTCCACACCCTATCTAGACGTACAAGGGTGATGGGTCAAAAGTGGAGGATTACCATACCCTGCTTCGACACCCTGATGCCATAGAGGCTATCATGAGGCACTACTCGGTTGGGGACAAGTGTCTCAGTTGCCTCTGTCGGGAGTTCGAAAGAGCGCATCGCAACGTTAACGGCCTGGGCGCCTGGAGCCAGGCCCACTTAATGGCAGGGGCTACCCTGCCCCTCAAGCAATATTTTGTGAACTTTTTAAAGTTCATAGGGATAGCCCCTTTCCAGCTATCCCCCAATGCCTACAGAGTGCTCGCAAGAATGTACATTCTATATTGGAAGCAGAAGTGGCCCGAGCCTTCGCCGGCGGAGATCCTGTATTTCTATAGCTTCCACACCACTCCAAGGAAAAAGAAAACCAACCAAGATGGGTATTATGCTCTGGAAAAGTACGCGACCTCATCACTCTACTACAAGGCTCCTCACCACAATGAGAATCATTCTTGGGACTACAAGGATACCTTCTTCACGAATGACTTCCCAACTCGTAGCAATCTGACCCTGATTCTCGACTTCTCCAGGGTTGGTGAGTATCCTCCCAACCATTTTATCTTTCATGGTTTTAGGGATTTTTTGTGTTTGATGCTTAGTAATTCTTTTGAATAGGCCCTTTCCGTTGAACCCATTACGTCCAACTCTTTGAGGATCATCTTCAGGCGATGAAGTCTCTTCCTAATCGGAATTTGGACCTTAGCATCTTGGTCATGGAAGCCAATCTCATTAGGTCAGGGAACCTTGGCGTGGAACAAAGAATCAGCAACCTGGAGCTGACCAAGTATCGCCAGTCCAAGAAGTATTAGGAGTTGGCATCCCATCATATCAACTACATAGACGGGCTGGCTTGGAGGGCTTTACAGAAGTAGCTTGCAGAGGAACGATTGGAGAACATGCGCATCGCGAAAGAAGCCTGAGAAGCCCAGAAGGATCGGGAGCTTGAGGAAGAGCTTCAGGCGGGGATGGAAGCCCTTCACGTTGCTCTAGGTAAACTACCTCTCACCCTATATTATGCTCCCTAGGTAAGGGATAGGATAAGTCCCGAGCATGTTAGGGCCTCTTCAGCTCTCCTTTATTGTGGTCAGATTTCACATCGACGCTAGACTAGGGAAGATTCAAGATTATTTAGATTTAATAGATGTTTATCTCCACCGCACATGAGACAGTCAACTCCTCGGGGCCTTGTAACCCTAGACCGAGTGACGTCTTTGAACTCTAACTGGCTTTGCCAATATGGCACCAACATGAGTTGTGAGTTTGAAAACAAGATAATACACCCTCACTGCCTGCATCGAGGCTTAAATCACGGTGGGCCTCTGAGTAGCTTGTGTAATTGCACTACCTTATTGTGGAGAAATACACTAACTATCTGATTTATTCTTGCAGCTCACATGGGATTAGCTGATATTTCCTGGTCTGCCTTGAGGCTAGGAGCACCCCCAAGCTCTTTGGCGGGAGAGGGGTCATCATGTCCTCGGAAGCATCCAGAACCTTCTCCTCTAACCAAGAGGCTGAGAGTTTCTATTCCCCCTGTGGAAATTCTTACGGTCGACTTTCCCCCGATCTTGGAGATCCCTTATTCACCTGGGCCAAAAGAGGTCGTCCAAGACTTGGAGCAAGAGGTAGTGCCACACCAAGTCCGTCTTCTGGTGTACCCTGAGAAAGACGAGGGGGCCATGCTGGAACAATACGAGAGGATGCTTCAACATTTCGAAGCAAGGCTAGAGGAAGGCAACAAGGCTCTCCACGAAACAACTAAGGCCCTTTCGCTAACTGAAGCCACCCCGAGAAAGGCCAATCATTCCTCCGATAGGTCAGGCCGAGCTGGAGACTTTATTGTAATGCCCTGGATAGCCAAGACGGTTACACTGTGTGTTTATAAAGTGCCAGACTTGCTAATCAAGTCATTTAAATAAAATCGTGTAATTGAAACTATAAAGGAACTAGGGTTAAAAGCGTTTTGGTCTCAAAGCCATATTTTCATTAATAAGCATCATCTGTTACATGGGATCCCAAAAATATTAAGTTCAAAGACCGTTTACAAAAGACACAAGGTTTATGTACAGCAACCGGCCATACTAAGGAAAAACAAGCAGTTAGGTGATCCTTGTCCTGGTCCACTCCTCGACCGTGGCGGTCGAACCGCTGGCTATGTACATTCCACCTCGGAGCTCTCCACCTCAGGCTTGGTCCAGCTTGCCCTTGCCTTTACCTGCACCACGTAGCACCCGTGAGCCAAGGCTCAGCAAGAAAACACAACAACAGCAGAGCATAAGCAATTAGCAGACAAGACAACATCTCACATTGCATCACATAAACTCAGCCATATCATCAATCAGTTTAGTTAAGTAATCCACATACTAAGCATATCAATTCATAACATAAACAGTTCACAAATGATAACTAGGGCTAGCGCCCTCAGGCTGCTCCCTCCGTTATCCCGTTGTCCTTGGCTACCAGTGGCCAATCCACGCTCTGCGCGCTAAAACCATGTACGGCACTCTTAGACCGCTTTTACATGTCCCATGGCGTGATACCAACATTGACACGATACAACTCTCGGGAGCACTTAGTCCCATCACAATCATACAACCGGGTGCAGTTTTCTTACCTTTCAATTTACTAGTTTCCGATGCCACGAAGCCGCGAGCACGGTCCTCTACCCCGAGCCTCTCCAAAGACCTAGTCACAACACAAATGAAACATCCTTTGTCACTAACCAATCCAAAAATACTTCCCGGAACCAATCCCACACTCACGGAATCCCCCAAATCCCTAAAACAATGCATCAAAGGCATCCCCCGAACCCCCGGAGCAAAGGCTCAAAATTGCAAAATCCCATGCTCTGAAATTGGCCTAGCGCCGCGGCGCCCAGCAAGTTAGAGTCGCAGCGCCCAGCAAGTCAGAGAACTTGCTCTGCCCAGAAACAGCCTCGCGCCGCGGCGCCCAAGAACAGGGCCGCGGCGCTCCTTCGCGAACCCAGATTTTTGGGTTTTCCCCTGCATTTTCCCTGAACCCAAATCACTCTAAATCATTCCAAATTCATACCTAAGCCCCAAAACCAATTCAAAACCCCAAATAGACCATTCAACAACCTATAAACATTATAATCTAGCTCAATTACTCAACCACTCACAGAATTCTTACTTAAATTTCAGATTCAAACCCTTGAACCAAAACTTGAGAAAAGTGCAAACCAGACCTTTAGATTCTTAAACCATAACAGTTACGAAAATTAAACATGATACACTCTTACCTCAGTCAAGAACCCAGCTTGAATTCTCCTAAACTCTAGCTTCAAATCACCTTCTCTTTTGATTATCCTAACTCTGAATTCATGCAAAACCAGCCACTATCTTGTTTCAATTCATGCTTATCCTCTAAAAACCAGACTTGAAACTTAAACAAACCATAGACAAATCCTTACCTCTGAGTAATCTTGACTTATGCTCAACTTAGTTGCCTTGAACCATCAAAACTCTCTTCTTAGGTCTCCCAACTTCAGCTTCCCTTTTCTTCTCTTTTCTTCTAGATTTTCCTCCAATTTCAGCATAAATCAATTTTCCAAAGTGTTATACGTGACTAACTTTTCCTCTCAGCTGAAGCTCATCTATCCACTGCGAAAAGACCACCTTATCCCTCCACTAATATCCCTTTCTAACTAAACCTCAAGGGCACACTTGTCCTTTTACTTACATTACAATTCTACCACTTCTCCAACAAAACCTGTTACTCTCTATGGTTATTAACAGTTACACAAGTTACCAAATCACCAGTTACCATTATCTAGCTTTCTAGGACCGTCTCGGCACGTGCATCACATTGATACCACCACACCCACGCGGTACAAATCATATAGCATAACTATCACATAACATAATACACATAGTCATATAACATGCTTTAAATCATAGTCATGCATCTTAATCATTAAAATCATACATAATTCCCATTATGCCCTCCAGGCACACTAATCAAGGCCCTTAAGCCTAATTAGTGAATTTGGGTCGTTACATTTATACTCTGCCAAACTAGGGGAGATTGTCGCCCCTCTCACTGCCGAGCTCCTTCAAGGGGTCAGCTCCACTATGTTTGAGCTGACCGCTCAAAGTTTTGCCCAACTGGGCGACAGCAACAAGGCTTCTCTCGTGGCGTCGTGTCGGTATGATTTTGTCCTGGTAAGTCATTCTCAACGTTATAATTTAATTCAGAAGTGCTTTGAGCTAACCTTTTCCTTTTCTACAGTCCGCCTTGGCTTGCCAACGCTTGGGTGACATCATCATGGAGAAGTCATATGAACTCCAGAGGTCCTGAGACAAGATAATCTCCCTCAAGGAAATAATCCAAGTCCCTCAAGAAGAACTCCCCCGAGTTTATGCTGCACTAGAAGCCGAGTAAAAACACTATCGGGAGCTTAAAGAGGCTGTCCAAAAGGCCACCGAGGATATGCAGCAGGGCCAAGAGGAAACGAAGATGGCCACAAAGGGTATGCAACGAGCCTAAGAAGAGGCTAAGAAGGCCACAGCCGAGGTCGCCCGAAGGGTCCTTGAAAACTCCTAGCTTCACGAGCAGGCTAAGGAGGCTATTAACCAAGCTGGACTAGGGGAGAGAAAAGCCCTCCTAGCCATGGAGATGAACATGTCCTCTCGGTGTTAGGTGGACAAGCTATAGAAAGAAGTTGAGACAATTGCTGAGGATGCCTTCTACGTGGCTTGATACCACAACCAAGACATAAGCTTAGATTTCATTGGAGAGCTAGAGAAGTATAGACTCATCTTCGAAGAGCGTCTTCAAGCGACCCAAGCTATAGAAGCAACTTTAGCTACTGAGGCGGCCCAAGTGGTTCAAACGGCCAAGGTGACCTCATCTACCGAGGCTATCTAGTAAATTGAGGGGACTCCCACTACTGAAGTGACCCAAGATGTGGTCCACCCAGCAGAGGGTGGTCCACCCAGCAGAGGGTGCCCCGAGAACAGACTTGATCATCGACCTGGTGGAGGAGGTCCCCAAGGGTCGTTCATAATTTTTAAACTGAGTAGGCATGTGTGCCATAGCTTATTGGGGTATAGACAAACAATGCTCCAGCCCCTGAGCATAGTTGTAATTACTTTCCTGTTTAAGAACTATGTAGCTTGCCTTACCTTTTTGTTTGGTTTGGTTCTATGAATTCAACGTAACCTAATTTCCACAGGAATAAGCACCCAAATCACTTTAAACACTTGGTTCTATAAATTCAATGTAGCACGATTGCTAGGAGAACAAGAACTCAAACTGTTTTTAACACTTGGTTCTATAAATTCAACGTAACATGACTGCCATGAGAACAAGAACTCAAACCATTTTAAACACATGGTTCTATAAATTCAACGTAACATGATTTCCATGAGAACAAGAACTCAAACTGTTTTAAACGTCTGGTTCTATAAATTCAACGTAACATGACTACCATGAGAATAGGAACTCAAACTGTTTTATAGGTGATTTTAACATTTAGTTTCTCTTGTAGGCTCATAGTCCTAGAAGTAACTTTAACGCGAAATTTACCATTGGTCTATCACAACCAGCCGGCTTAAGGACCTCGACCTTACTCGGCGTCCTCCTGTGTCCCCGTAATCCAAAGATTCGGGCTTTCAGGAGTTCTTGCACATGAAATCGCCTGCCCCTCGAGTACGCATTACTCGGAAAGTCAGCCAGGGGCTTCCACACTGCTCTCCGAGTGCATATCTCGTCGCTTCAAATATCGTCTCACACCTCCTCAGGCTCAACGTCCTCGGGAGGTGATTTTAACAAGGTGTCCAAGCACAACTGGCTTGGGCATCCATCCTTATCTCAAAGATTAGGATTCGATTATTACTGGTAGGGCTCGCGCTGTCCTCGAGAGGTAACCTGAATATCTAAGTTCGCGCTATTGGACTTTTACGCTGGGTTTTCTCCAAATTTCCTATGAGATTAGGTGACATTAGGGGTGCTTCACTTGTCGACTATCCAAGCTCCCCATGCCATGGATCTCTCGGACTTGGGTCCAAACTCCTTGGGCGCAATGTCCACGGGAGGCATCCCAAGTCTCCCCCGGGACCAAGTACGGGGTACTCGGCCTTCCGTTCGCATCTCGAGATTAAGAGACTTGGTTAGAGCTCCTCGGGCTCGGTGACCATTGGAGGTGACAAAAGTCTATTCTCGCGCTACTAAGATTATCTATCTCCTAGGTTCTAAGCCCTGTTCTGCCTGGAATAAGCTTATACTTCTAGGCTACTCAATTAGTTTCCTAGGATTTTCTATTCTTAGAGTGGTGACACTAGGCTTACTCTACTTGACAAGCTTAGTTTCCTAGGACGTTCCCTAACTCCATGCCCCCCAAGTGATTAGAGACTCGCATGTGATCCTTTGTTTAGGTGAGCGAGTGCTCTTGCATATCATTAATAGAATAAAGGAAACCAAAAAATATAAGCAGACAATAAATTTCTTACTGTGTTTTACATACACTGTTTCCATTAAATGTGCCTGAAAGCTACAAGGGGTATTACAGAAATAAATAATGTCTGTTGCTCATATCACTGGTAATATCGGCGAAGATGCTCGGCATTCCAGGCGTGAAGAATCAGCTCCCCACTTAGTCGAACTAACTTGTATGTTCCCGGACACACAACGCTCTCGATTTGGTATGGACCTTCCAGTTAGGTCCCAGCAGTCCTGCACCGAGGTCTCGGGTGGCTAAGAAGACTCTTCGCAACACCAGATCTCTGATCCCAAACTTTTTATCCTTCACTTTGGAGTTAAATACATGGCTACCTTCTGCTGGTAGGTTGATACTCAAAGTTGAGAAGCTTCGTGCAGCTCCTCCATGAGGTCCAGGGATTCCCGTAGTAAAACATGGCCGTGGTAGGGTCATACGTATCTCGACGGTGTGTGGAGATTGCTGCCTCAACTGGGAGCATAGCCTCATACCCGTAGGCCATCGAGAAGGGCGAATGGTCAGTGGAGGTCCTGGCATTGGTGCTGTAGCTCCATAATGCCCTAGGCAGCTCCTCGGGCTAGAATCATTTTGCTTTCTCTAGCCTTTTCTTTAAAGTGGACTTGATTATCTTATGAACTGCTTCCACTTGACCGTTTGCCTACGGATGGGCCACAGAGGAAAATCTTTTGATAACTCCATGGCATTGACAGAAGTCCGTGAACACTTCACTGTCAAACTGCAATCCATTATCGGAAACTATCTTCCTCGGGAGCCCATATCGGCAAACTATGTCTTAATGACGAAGTCCAAGGCCTTTTTGGAGGAGATCATAGCGAATGGCTCAACCTCGACCCACTTCTTGAAGTAGTCGACGACCACTATGGCATATTTCACTCATCATTTCCTTGTTGGTAGGGACCCGATAAGGTCGATACCCTAGATAGCGAAAGGCCATGGGCTGGTCATTTGTGTAAACTAATTTGAAGGCGCTCGGGGGATGTTAGTGAAATGGTGGCACATGTTGCATTTCTTGACATAATCCATCGCGTCTCCATTCATAGTGGGCCAAAAGTATCATTGCCTTAAGATCTTTTTGGAAAGGCTCTGCCCCCCAGCATGATCTCCGAATAAACCCTCGTTTACTTCTCTGAGTATCAAACTGGCTTCTTACTTGGACACACACCAAAGCAAAGACAAAGAGTAACCTCACCGATAAAGTCTATTGTCAATGATTATGTACCTGGGTACTTGATAAAGCAATTTCTGAGCTGCCTTCTTATCTTGGGGCAGTTCCCCAGAGACGAGGTACTTTTCTATTGGCTCCATCCACCCATCTTGGGGTTGTATAGACTCCACCTCATTGGGAGCTGAGACGCTTGGAGACTCCAAGTAATCAATGGGGACCACATTGATCAACTCAACGTCTTTGGTTGTGGCCAACTTAGCCAGAGCGTCAGCATTGGAATTCTACTATCGTGGCACCTGCTGAATAGTGAATCTTATGAAGTTATGCAACATTTCTTGAGCCTTGGCCATATACGCTGCCATTTTTGTTCCTCAGGCCTAATACTTTTTGAGTACCTGGTTCACAACGAGTTGAGAATCACTAAAAATCTCGAGACCCTCGGCTTTGAGCTTCAGTGCCACGCGGAGCCCAATGTTTAAGACTTCGTACTCTACTTCATTTTTAGAGGTGCTGAACCCAACGCAGAGGGCACTATGCATTCTATGCCCCTCGGGGGAAACTAAAATAAGTTCAGCCCCGACACCATTTTCGTTTGAAGACCCATCCACAAACAGCTTCTAGGTTGGTCCGACTGATGGGGTACCATCAGTCTTCTCCTAATTCCTTGTGCACTCGGTGATAAAATCAGTGAGTGCATGACCTTTTATAGTAGTCCTCAGATGGTAGGTGATGTTGAATTGACTCAACTCCACCGGCCACTTCAAGAGTCTCCCCGACGAATTTGGCTTTTGGAGGACTTGCCTAAGGTGATGATTTGTGAGGACCTTAATTGGACGCGCCTGGAAGTAGGGTCTTAGCTTTCGAGAAGCCACAATTAAGAAAAACATTAACTTCTCCATCAATGGATACCTAGACTCTGCCCTGAAGATTCTTTTGCTAACATAATAGACGAGGTGCTGAACACGGCTTTCTTCCCGCAATAATGCAACACTAATGGCATCCTCTGAGACATCCATATAGAGCAGGAGAGACTCTTCGTCTACTGGCTTGGGCAGAATCAGAGGATTTTCCATGTGCGCCTTGAGTTGTTGGAATGCCTATTTGCACTCTTTCAACCACTCAAATCTTTGACTTCCTCAGAGGACATTAAAGAAAGGGATGCATTTGTTCGTTGCCTTGGAGACAAATGATTAGTGCTCAAAAAAGTCAATTTATTAGTTTTAAAGTGTAAAATAAATTAAGTTTTAATTAATATTTCATGAATTTATTGTAATATTTTTTAATTGAAAATATTAATTTTTAATTTAATTTATGTTTAATTTTCAGGAAATAATTTGCATTTGGACAATAATAAAAACATAGAAGAAAGAAATAGTTAAAATTGAAAAAAGAAAATGAAGAAAATGACATTTTTGAAGAAGTTTGGCCCAGTCCCGAAGGCCCAAAATTGAAGGCCCAGTCCCCTCTCCTCCTCTCTCCTCGCGCCAAGTGGCGTGCTCACAGTGTGCCACGCAACCCAGCCCTTCCCAGCAGACCCGCCTCTGACCCAGATCCTCGACCCGATGACCCGCGCCCCATCTGGCTCCCCAGTGGCCCAGCACTCCAAGACCAGGCCCAATGCATGCCCCATCTAGCTCCCCAGCAGCCCAACACTCCAAGACCACACCCAATGCAGCAAGCCTAGCAGACCCAGCCTCCTTTTGCACTTCTGCCACCAGCTAGCACCCACATGGCGCCTCCCCATTGGCTGGGAATGGGTCAAAACCCTCTTGTGCCACCAGCCACCTTCAACCCATGTTTTGTGGGTATTGGGCTTTGCACATTACTATTTTGAGCTTTAAAGCTCATGTTTTTGTGGTATTTTAGAAAAGGGAAAAATGACCATTCACCAAAATAGATAGGTTAATATTAATAATAAGATTTTATTTTAAAAAAAAATCATATTTTATTAATAATATATCATATTTATTTTGTAACCCCCATTTGTTGTTTAATTTCATTTTAGTCCTTTTTTTCTCTATAAATAGGGACTCTTTCCTTCACTTATGGTATGTAATTTTGAGAGTAAAGAAACTATAGAAAAATTTCTACTCACTTTCTTCTCATATTTCTTCTTAGAATTTTATGAGAATCGTGAGCATAATGGCCTAATCTTCCTAGGAAGGTTAGGGATGATTCCATATGCTGGTGATGTTATTTTGCTATTTTGAGTTACTATGTTCTTAATGTAATGTATTTGAGTTATTTATGTTCTTTCATCCTTATCAACATGGTGGGCAGGAGGCTCACCATGCCGCCATATCCAACGAACCAAGCCCAGAGGTCCAGCAGTGATCGAGAAAGCAGCCGATGAGCCATGACGACACCGAAAGTTCGGCGCCCCTACCGCCAAATCCGAACTCGGGTTACCTGAAGGCGATAGAAATGGAGAACATGCAGTTGAGGAGTCATCTGTCCAAAGTAAATAATCAAATCGAGGAGGTCTTGGCTCGACTACCCCCTCTTGCAACCGACGTTAATGTCGGAAAGAGGCAAAGCAGGACCCACAAGTCCTGCAGGGATAGTCGGTCCAGACCCAGCCGGTCGGTTAGAACCTCAACCCCGAGTTCTGTGCCCATGTCGCACCATCACCAGGACACTATGTTTGAGGAATTTCCCAGGGCTAATCAAAAAGTCAGGCGGTCAGTCAGAACTTCAACTCCAAGTTCAGCCCCACCATCGAACGCACCCAGAAGGGCTCGTGGCAGCTCGTGTAGGAGATCTGGGGAAAGCTCGCGCAGACAACCTGCTCCAGCCAGCCCTCCCGTGTTGTGGGCAGACCGCCAGGCGCAGGAAGCTGGAGGCGGTATAGTAGAATGACCGTGAGCTAGTTTGATCCGACCATACAGGACTAGGATCGCTTCACCAGTTAGGCATCCCCTTTCACCGATAAGATACCCATCTCCTCCTCTTCCTGCTCGAGATATTTCTGCGCACGAGAGCAGCAGGAGGAATCCTCCTCCTGCTGTTCCTACCCATCTCCCGCGAGCTCGCGGAAATGTCCCGGATCCTCACCCCCGGCAGCAGGCTCTAAGCTTTTCCAATGGGAGCTATTGGACCGAGAGCCACCGAAGTGGCAGATCCGGTGGAGACCTGCCCAATCATCTAAGTTAGGCGCAAAGCCCTTAGGTTGCCTCGAGAACTGACCTTTGAGATCGCCTCAACTCACAGAGGGGGGATATGACCATAAATGAAAGTCATACTCGTTGAGAGGATGGTCCTTCCAAAATATGTGACAATGGGAATATCCCACCAAACCAAGCTCAAGCTTGGAGGGATAATAACCCGCCTAACACGTACAATGGAACGAGAGCTGTTGAACAGCCCCCGAACAACCAGGGGATCATGGATCAGACCCTCGAAAGGTTAGCTCAGATGGAGGAGCTAATGAAGAAACTCTTATCAGAAAAAGGCAAAGACAAATATGACTCAGGAGACAAGCTTGAGCTTTTTGCCCCCAACATAGCAGCCACAGCATACCCACCTGGTTTCCAGATGCCTCATCTATCCAAATTAAATGGGGACGGGGACTTGTCAGATCACTTGGGGATGTTCAATACCCTGATGATGGCCCATAATATCGGCCTCGAGCTAAGATGCTTGATATTCCCTTCGACTTAGATCGGGCCGGCTAGGCAATGGTTCAAGCAGTGTAAGAAACAATCGATCATGCTCATGGAAGAATTTCTCGACCAATTTCAAGAGGGCATTCCGAGCCTCTCAAGTGGCTCGCGTCAAAGCGGGCACCCTGACAAATGTGAAGCAACAGCCCGGGGAACCCCTAAAAGCTTATCTGAGCAGGTTCGCAAACGTTGCGGCCTGAGCTAGGGATGCGGATGATAGTTCCAAGCTCATGGCTATGAGGACTGGAATCCTTGTTGGGGGAAGGCTGTGGAAAGAAATCCAGAGGAGAGGTGTCAGCACTGTGGACGAATTCTTGAACAAGGCCCAAGAATGGATAAATTTGGAAGAAGCACGAGCATCGGTCGTGGGAACCAGCAAAATCCTTGACCAGCCTGTTGGAGCAGAAATGGACGTCATGAAAACGACTCAAACTGTTGCCAAGAATAACCAAGGGGTGGAGGCAAGAGAAAGGGGAACGGCGAGGGCAGTCAGCACGGTCCAAGAAGAACAAGCCCGTGGAAAAGTTCAAGCCAGTCTATGCGGTTTATACCGAGCTCAGAAACACTAGGGAGCACATTTTCCTAACAAATGTTACCCACCTTCCCTGGAAAAATCCAGAGCCCTTGAAGAATCAGAAGGCCAAGAGAGACCCTTCCAAATTCTGTCGATTTTACAATGACATCGGCCACAACATAGATGATTGTAGGCACTTGAAGGACGAGATCGAGACATTCATCAGAGCTGGACCTTTGGCTCAGTATGCGCAGAATCAAGTCTCTACCAGTCAGCAAGCTCCGGAGGCTCCCATAAACTGGCCTGAGGCCCGAGTGAATCAGGATACCCCTCCTCCCATAATAGGATGGAGATAACCACCATCTTCGGAGGCCCTCATCTAGCATGCACGAGTAGAGGTGCCTAGAAGAGGTACGTCAATGAGCTGAGGTCTCATAACGGAGTTGAGTTTATCCCGGAGCAGCATCTACCTAAACAGCAGCGATTGGAGAGGCAACCAATCAGTTTTACCGAAGAGGACGCTGGTCATGTCCAATTCCCACATAACGATCCTCTAGTCATAACTGCCCAGCTCGCCAATTGGAGAGTTAGGAGAATACTAGTTGATAATGGGAGTTTGGTGAACCTACTGTTCAGGTCCACGCTAGAAAAAATGGGTTTGTATGTAGCCAAGTTGACGGCCACCTCCATGATGTTGTATGGGTTTTCCGGAGAAGGGTCGGCAGCGATAAGAATGATCGAGTTGGTAATAACCTTGGGAGAGGGACCCCGAATAGTCTCCAAACTCCTTGAGTTCGTGGTTATCGACTGTCCCACCGCGTACAATGCAATTCTGGGCCAGCCTACGCTGATGGCGTTTGAAGCCATAACTTCTATCCACCACCTCGCAGCCAAATTCCCCTCCTCTACGGGGGTATGTACGGTCCGAGGTGATCAGCTCATTTCCAGGGAATGCTATAGCATTTCCATGAAGGGAAAATCACAACCCAGGCAGCAGACGATCACCCTTCAAGGCATAAACGAGGAATCTCAGGAAGAAAGATCTGATCCTGGGATAGAAAAACCTCAGAAAGTTGATAGCGTAGGTACCACCTTGAGTGATGATATCAACCCAAGAATAGACGAAGATAGACCCGAGCTCCAGGCCATCGAAGAACTCGAAGAGGTGAACATCGATCCTAGAGAACCTTCAAGAGTGGTTAGGCTTGGGAAAAACCTTAGTAATGAGAAAAAGGCGGAGCTGCTGAAATTTCTACAAGAAAATATAGACATGTTCGCCTGGTCTCATGAAGACATGATAGGAATCAGCCCAAGCGTCATCATGCATACCCTTAACTTGGACAAAAACATGCCCGCGAAGTCCCAGAAACAGAGGCGCCTGGGCATGACCCAAGCTGAGGCCCTAGAAGAGGAAGTAGATTGACTTTTAAAATGTGGCTTTATTCGCGAGGAAAAATACCCGATCTGGGTCGCCAATCCTGTTTTGGTCCCGAAGCCCAACGGGAAGTGGCAAACCTGCATCGACTTTTCTGATCTGAATAAAGCATGCCCCAAAGATTGCTTCCCCTTGCTGAGAATTGACCAATTGGTGGATGCCACTGCGGGGCACGAGCTCATGACCTTCATGGATGCCTACTCGGGGTATAACCAGATCGCTATGAATCCTGTGGACTAGGAACATACTAGCTTCATGACCCCAACCAACGTTTATTGTTACAAGGTCATGCCCTTTGGGTTGAAGAATGCGGGAGCTACATATAAGGGAATGGTCCATAGAATGTTCGCTAATCAGATTGGGAAAAACATGGAAGTGTACGTTGACGACATGTTGGTCAAGTCAAAAGCAGCTGATAACCATGTTCCCGACCTGAAGGAATGTTTTGAGATCTTAAGGAAATATGGTATGAGGCTGAATCCCCAAAAATGTACCTTCTGGGTTGCGTTAGGAAAATTTCTAGGTTTCATAGTCAACACCCAAGGAATAGAGGCGAACCTCAATAAAATCAGATTGCTACTCGAAATGCCATCACCCCGGTCACAAAAAGACGTCCAAAGTCTGACAAGAAGGGTGGCAACCCTTAATCGATTCATTTCCAAATCAACTGACAAGTGTTTGCCATTCTATAACCTGCTTCGGGGAAATAAAAAGTTTGAATGGACCAATGAGTGCGAGCGTGCCTTCCTCGACCTAAAAGCAGATTTAACCGAGCTGCCCGTGTTGTCTAAACCAACAGCAGGAGAGCCTCTTTTTCTTTACCTAGCTATCACGGAAGATGCGGCTAGCGCCGTGCTAGTTCGGGAAGAGGAGCGGTCTCAGAAGCCGATCTATTACATTAGCAAAAGGCTCCTCAGAGCCGAATCTCGATATCCGTTGATGGAGAAAATGGCGTTCTACCTTATCATGGCCTCCAGAAAGCTCAGGTCGTATTTCCAGTTCCATTCAATCCACGTCATAACCGATCAACCTTTAAGGCAGATATTGCAAAAACCTGAGGCATCGGGATGTCTTTTGAAGTGGGCCATCAAGCTCAGCCAATTCGAGATACTATACGTACCACGAACTGCGATCAAAAGCCAAGCTTTGGATGATTTCGTGGCAGAGTGCACTGGATTCCAAGAGGAACCGATGGAAGAATCGGTGCAGGCCTTGTGGAAAGTCTTTGTGGATGGTTCGTCTAATGAGAACGGGTCTGAAGCTGGAATCATTTTGATATCCCCAGAGGGACATCGTTTCCACTCCGCGTTACGATTCGGATTTGAAGCGTCCAACAACGAGGCCGAATACGAAGTTCTGTTGGCTGGGCTAAGGGTGGGCCGGGAGCTGAAGGCCAAGACCATCCAGTGTTATAGCGATTCCCAGCTCGTGGTAAACCAGGTGTCAGGGGAATACCAGGTGCGGGGGACCAAGATGGCGGCCTACCTGGCCAAGGTAAAGAAGGAGCTGTCCGCATTTGAGTATAGCCTAGTCGAACAGATCCCTCGGGAGTAGAACGCCAATGCTGATGCCTTAGCAAAGCTCGCCACCTCCAGGGAGGCCGAAACCTTGGGCTTGATATCGGTGGAATTCTTGGAGAGGCCAAGCATAGAGGAGGCGGCGAGAGAGGTCGAGATGATCGACGCCAGGCCAACCTAGATGACTGCCATAGTCGAATACCTTACAATAGGAAAGTTACCTAAAGAGTGAAGCGACGCGAAGAGGACACTTTACCAAGCTTTGAGGTATACAATCATAGACGAAACATTGTACCGACGTGGTCTTTCTTTGCCTCTTCTGCGATGTGTTATGCCAAATGAGGCCAAGACTATTCTGCAGGAGGTGCATGAAGGCTTTTGTGGGGATCACGCTGGGGGGCAAAGCCTGGCCTTGAAGATATTGAGGCAGGGATATTATTGGCCCACCCTATCAAAGGACTCGATTTCTTACGTCCAAAAGTGTGACAAGTGCCAGTGGTTCGCCACGATCGCCTGAGCTCCACCAGTCGAGCTGAATATGATCTCGTCCCCATGGCTGTTTGCGGTCTGGGGGATTGACTTAGTCGGTGCCCTACCCACGGGAAAATGAGGAGTTCGCTATGCGGTAGTAGCTATTGACTACTTCACGAAGTGGGCAGAAGCGGAGCCCCTGGCGACAATAACATCAAAGAGAGTCCTTGATTTTGTGGTTAAGAATATTGTCTGCCTGTTCGGGCTACTGAAGAAGATCATGTCGGATAACGGAACCCAGTTCGATAGCGACCTCTTCACCTAATTCTGTGGAAGGCACGACATAATTTATATTTTTTCCTCCGTGGCCTACCCCCAGGCTAATGGGCAGGTCGAGGCTGTGAACAAAACGCTCAAGGCGAGCCTTAAGAAGAGGCTGGATGAAGCTAAGGGAGTTTGGCCCGAACATCTCCCTCAGGTGCTATAGGCATACCGGACCTCACACCAAACTTTGATGGGGCATACTCCTTTCTCCCTGACTTTTGGAAGTGAAGCCGTCCTTCCTGTCGAAACAAAGATAGCCTCACACAGAGTCTGGGCGTTCAGCTAAGAACATAACGATAAATTGCTTAGCGCGTCCCTCGACCTAATTGACGAAAATGAGAAGCTTCACAGTTGCAGCTCACGCATTATCAGCAAAAAATCACTCGTTATTCCAACTCAAGGGTCTAGAGACGCATCTTTAACTTAGGCGACCTGGTGCTCCGAAGGCTCTTTTTAGTTGGTAAGGATCCCAAGGACAAAGTTTTGAGACCCAACTGGGAAGGACCCTATCAAATAATAGAGGTTGTGAAGGAAGGGACCTTTAAACTAGCTCGGCTTAATGGAGAAACAGTCCCACAGACATGGAACGCGGTGCACCTAAATAAATATTATCAATAGTCGTACTTTTGAAAGGCTTAATTATAAAAGCCACCCTTTTTTTTATTAAAAAATGAAATATATTTCGTGTATCGTTGTATGTTTCCATGTGCATATAGGCTTGAAAGAGCATGTCCAAATTAACCGAGAAAGTTCTCTTTCTGATTACTTGGGGGCGTATACCCCGAGAAGAAGGCCCTAAAACTTAGAAGTTGGTTAAATTGATTAACCAGTGTTTTTTCTAAAAAGCACGAGGTATCAATAAAACTAACGTGAACTAAGGTTTTAAAATTAATATCCTGGACACAACCAGGTCCTAAAACTTAGAAATTGGTTAAATTGATTAATTAATGTTTTTTCTAAAAAGCACAAGGTGTCGATAAAACTAACGCCAAGTAAGTTTTTAAAGTTAATGTCCTGGACACAACCAGGTCCTAAAACTTAGAAGTTGGTTAAATTGATTAACTAGTATTTTTTCTAAAAAGCACGAGGTGTCGATAAAACTAACGCCAACTAAGTTTTTAAAATTAATATCCTGGACACAACCAGGTCCTAAAACTTATAAGTTGGTTAAATTGATTAATCAATGTTTTTTCTAAAAAGCACGAGGTGTAAATAAAACTAACGCCAACTAAGTTTTTAAAATTAATGTCCTGGACACAACCAGGTCTTAAAACTTAGAAGTTGGTTAAATTGATTAACCAGTGTTTTTTCTAAAAAGCATGAGGTGTCGATAAATCTAACGCCAACTAAGTTTTTAATAATATCCTGGACACAACCAGGTCCTAAAACTTAGAAGTTGGTTAAATTGATTAACCAGTGTTTTTTCTAAAAAGCACGAGGTATTGATAAAACTAGCACGAACTAAGTTTTTAAAATTAATGTCCTGGACACAACCAGGTCCTAAAACTTAGAAGTTGGTTAAATTGATTAATCAGTGTTTTTTCTAAAAAGCACGAGGTATCGATAAAACTAACGCGAACTAAGTTTTTAAAATTAAATGTCCTGGACATAACCAGGTCCTAAACTTAGAGTTGGTTAAAATTGACTAGCAGTACTTTGCAATCTCAAAGAAAAATGGTCAATAAACTAACACGAACTAAGTTTTCACCAAACACATCGTAAAAAATAAAATAGATTGAAATAAAACTCGAGGTAACTGAAATCAATTGTTTCCAGGAGAAAAACCTCGTGGTGAATAGTTACAGAAATAAATAACAACAGAAAAAGGTTCTTTAAAAAATAATAATAAATTAGGACCCCTTAGGACGCTCCGAAGAGGTCACACACTCGGTTTCTTGCTCGCCGGTAGTGGAAGTATCTCCAGTCTCAGAAGGCGGCTCCTGTTGAAGACGAGCCTTGAACTTCTCGGGGAATGGCTCCCACACCTCAGGGGCCAGAAAAGAGAAGTCGTTGTCCTAGTTGAAGGCCCAGCAATGGTAGAGCATGGCCTCCATGGAGGAGCTGGAGGACGCCCTCTCTGCCACGGTGGCGGCCTTAGCCTCTAGTTGCTTAGCCTTGGCCTCCTCGAGCTCGGCCTTCGCAGTGGACAAGGAGACCTGCTCAACCTTTTTGCCTTCTTTGGCAGCCGTCAAGGCAACCTTGGCACTTTGCTCTTGTTGTTGAACAGATGCGAGAGCGGCCTGAGCAGTCTGGAGCTCACCCCTGAGCTCGTCAGTCCTGGCCCTAGTCTGAGCTATGTTGCGGTGTAGAGCCAAAGCCGCCTGCAAAAGAAATAAAGAGAGTAAGGAACGTGCTAGGAAGAAAGCAAAGGAATTTAACTAAGCAAGCTTACCGTGAGGTTCATCCCCAGCGCGAACTCTATGACATTCTCGGGGCTCCTCGCCTCGATCTCCCTCAAGTCCCTCGGGTTTGCCTTATAATAATGCTCCACCGTGTAGCTCGCAGTCTCATAGACCGTCCCTCAGAAGGTGTCTCAGATTTTCTCCAGGTCTTGAGCATTAACCGGGATGCGCACGATGGGAGCGGGGACTGACAGAGTTCCAGCTGGTGCCTTCTGTTCCTGAGTAGGGGTTGGAGGTCGCGGGGGAGGTGGAGGCATATTCTCTGTGGCTGCGGGGGTCTGACTTCTCCCCTTGGCAGAGGACTTGGAGGTTGTCCCAGAGGCAGGAGTCTTCTTGCTCAGTCAGGGTCTCTTGACCAATGGCCCGGATGGTCCGAAGGAAGGGTTCCCCCTGGAAGATGGATCGCAGGGCGCTATGTTCGGGTTGTGCCATCTCCTCGCTTGAAACAAATAGAAAAAAACGTTAGTAGACATGAAAGGTTGTTTTATTACAAGAGAAATCTAAAGGTGTATTGAAAAAGTCCTACCCTCGAAACTAGAGGAGGAATCAATTGCCACGACCTCTGGCCTCGGAACTTCTATAAGGCAGTCTAAGTTTATTACTTCACGAACCAGAAAGGGTTATGGGTCCGGATCTACCTCAGGGCTGGACTCTTCTACATATTTTCTAAGTCCTGGAGCGACTACACCCTCTAGAAGGGAGGGCCACGATCTAAGGTTGGTCCCGTACTCCTCAAAGAAGGCCAACCTAAAGGACAAGGTGTTGTCTACTACTACGGTACCCCTAGGACGGCCCATATCATGGCGTAATACAAGTTGGTCTACACACTAGAGTAGGGTTATGTTACGGTCTGGGTCATCTCGATGACGGTGTACGAGCTGGTTTGGGTTAAACCTAACAAGCCTAAGGTCTGCGGCAGCCCTGTCTAGATCCTTAAACGAGTATGGGTTACCTTGGCCGGAGGGGCTGGCTGCTGCCCCCGATTGAGCCCGATCCACATCGGGGCCCCGAGCAGCCTCAGGAGCTCGCCTTTGTCGCATGAGCAGCACCTCATCTTCTTCTTCCTGCTTGTCGCCGTCGCTGTCTGCAGCATCCCCCTCGGGGATAGGCACCATGTCGCGAGCTACTGGGAAGTTATCCCGCGCCCTCCTCAAGGCCAAAGTCTGGCCCGCAGAAATTAACTTACACGCCATCATCGTCTCATCAGACATGAGCTGGCAGTAGTCTTTCTCACTAGACGGAAGACCCGCCAAAGTATCGTATTGACCCCCAAGGGTCACTGATTTGGTTGTCCTCACAAAAATGGCTACACGATGATGCTCAAGTCAATACACACGAAAATGAATAAAATAATATGATGATTTTGCGAACTAAAAATAGAGAGAACTTACGAGGACGGTTGAAGTAATGGTTTTCGCAGTTGCGAAACCCATTCGACATAAAGAACTGGTCTTTGAAGTCGTTGGGATGGCTAGGCAGTTCGATGACTGGAGGAGAATTTGGGAAGCGGGTCAGGTTGTAGAACCCATCGCCTTGTCCCTGTTGATCCGAGTTGGCCTTGAGGCAGAAGAAATAGAGGATATCCACAGGGGTAGGAACCTCCCACATCTGTTGCAGGAAAAGATACCTCAGCCCGGCCAGCAGACGGTATGAGTTCGGGGGGACTTAAAATGGCGCCAGCTTCACATAGTTGAGGAAGTCGGCAAAGTACTGGTCGAGGAGGAGGAAGGCCCCAACCCTTAGGTGCTCGTTGCTCCAGGTCGTGAATTCCTCCTCAAGTGGTGCGCAGATCCTCTCCCCCTCAAAGGGAGGTTGGGCAATAAGAGTGCCAGTCCCAATCTCGATGTTATGGGACAACATAATCTTATTGACCCTCCCTTGGGTTGTGATCTTCAAGACTATCCTCTCCGCCTTGAAGAAAGCGTCAGGTCCCACCTCGACCTCCTTCTCCACCGTGGGACCAAACTGGGGGATGGGAGACTCCACCTCGATCTCTTTCCCTTTGTTGGACTGCTGGGACGATGAGTCGGCCACGCTTTTCCTGGACACGCTCTTTCTGGGCCCCATCTGGTCGCCCAGCAAACAAGAGCGAAGAAAAACTTAATAGGCAACCCAAAAAGTAAAAAAAAAAAAGACGGGGGAAAACAACGTGAGAAGAAGTGATTTTCATACACGGGCTAAGGTAATCTCAGCCCGCAGTGTGTGAAGCCACGCATTGCCGTAATCACGCGCCCACGTTTCCAACAGATCCCTGATATCCAGGGATCTTCGTGTCAGGAGGGTCAAATTATTGCTTGCCTTGGAGGGGAAGTTTTGATAGGAAAACCACCTAGGAAGCGTGACCCCTAAGCTACCCAGTTTTACACTCTAAAAACCTCTCATCTTTCGTATTCCGAATAGGCATCTCCTAAATTTACCCAAAAAGTTACCCAGAAATTACCTAGTTATGAACATCGCATTCCTAGACATGTTTTTTAAATATAATCAATATGCCTAGAATTGAAACCTATGCACCAAAAAAAAAAAACCAGCCAAAAACAACCTATTGTTTACGAATGAGAAATAGGTTTGCCTAACAAAGAAACGGGGAAATCAAAACATACAAAAGATAGGGAACTTATAGTGTATATTCCGAACGAAAGTGGCAGGCGGCGTAGAAGTAGGAGTCCTGGTGGAATCCTTAAGACTAGACTTCTGAAAGGCTCTTGTGGCAAGAATGTGAGGAATTATGGGATTATGACCAGGAGAAGAAGAGCTTCTGAAACTCAAAAAAGAGATACTAAGGAAAAAATTTCAAATGAAGGGTGACTAGTACTGAAGATTGCCAACTTTATATATACGTAAGAGGCATAAGGAAATGAGGACCGTCCGATCAAATTAATGCGAGATATGAGGGTCATAACTCAAGAGATGAAACGACGGTAGAAAGGTGGCTAGGCCATTTAATGCAATTCTCAGAACCTAAATATTCGCCAACCACGGCGTTCCACGTGTCCGGCACCTGTGTAGTGGGCAGGACATGAAGAGTCGAAAGGGAAGTTTAAAAGCCCCCGCTGTGAAGATCAAAGATGACGTCATAGTCATGAGCAGGGGCTTGGGGGGAAAATGTACGCTCTGAATATCCGTACACACTTTGGCGAGCTAGAAAATGGCCTAAATCGATCTACCATATGTCAACCATCCACCCAGAGCTATTTTGTTACGGACCCCTAAAACAACCAGCCTGAGCTGATGGATCATTTAGCTGCTCCTTGCGTGGAGCCATTGTGTCGACGTAATAAAAGCCATGAGCTAGCGCCACATTAAGCTCGTGGTGCATCAGAGGTCTGACACCCCCGAATCCTTATAAAGTCAACCACGCAATATAAACGTGCATATACCAGACATCACGTGTCTGTTCCATTCCTGAATTCTCAGATATGATGTATAAATGTGCGTGTTTAGACATCCCACGCCTGATTTGGGCCATGTGGCCCATTTCCCATCTTTACCTATTGATTAGACCACACTTCACTGTAAGGTTTAGGAATTAATTATCGATGTCATATAAATAACGTGATGGATAAAAAGATCACGGGATGAACCCAATGCCTACGCATAGATCAATCTCCTATAAATACCGAAACCCTGGGTAGTGCAAGGGGTTGGCTTCTTCTTGTAAAGCAAATACTTTGTAAGAAATAGTAAGGAAATATCAATAATATCGACTGGTGAACTAGGGGGATTTTAACCTCCGAACCACCTAAAAAAGGAGTGGCCATTTTTTCCTTGCAATTAATTTCCACATTCTAGATTACTATCATTTTCATATTACGGTTTATCAATCAGCACTAATCCATCCTATTTACCCGTATAATTATCTGTTGGCGAAAAACCGCGTCAGCAAAAAATTATGATGATGTGACAACATAGTGACTTGGTATAGCAAGTCACCAACAGGTAAATATTGTTTTTCTACATTAATTTCGAATTTAGTTTTTTTTCTTTCCATAATTAACGTTGTTTCCAACTAATGAGAGACACCAGCTATATTTAGAAATTGACATACATTTGAAAAATGAAAAGTTTACAATATTAAATTTTCATAATAAATACACTTTTTTCATTAGGTAACCCTTCCAAAAATTTGAAAAAAATCAAAATTTATTTTTAGAAATATTAATTAACAACTATAAATATGGATCATTGATCTTAATCCAATGGTTAATATTAAAAGTAGTCATCCATGGGTAATAACCATTAAGAGTGCACCCATATATATATATATTCTCTTCATTTTCTTTTTCTTTTTCAGTAAAACAAAAAAAACATATATATATATAAATATTCATATATATATATATATGGGTACACTCTTAATGGTTACTACCCATGGATAGTTACTTCAATATTAACCAATGGATTAATATCAATGTTCCATATTTATAGTTGTTAATTAATATTTCTAAAAATAAATTTTAATTTTTCAAATTTTTTGAAGGTTTACCTGATGAAAAAAATGTATTTATTATGAAAATATAATATTGTAAACTTTTCATTTTTCAAATACATGTTAATTTTTAAATATAGCTAGTGTCTCTCATTGGTTGAACACAATATTAATTATGGCAAAAGGAAAATAACTAAATTCAAAATTAATGTAGAAAAAAAAATATTTGCCTGTTGGTGACTTGATATACCAAGTCACTATGTTATCAAATCATCATAATTGTTAGTACCCATTTATGGGTAGTAACCATTGAGAAGTCTTCCATATATATATATGCATATCTAAAATATATATTTTTATATATATATTTATTCTTATTTTTATTTTTTTCATTTTCCTTTCTTTTGGTTAAAAAAAAAGAACCATATATATATTTATATAATTATATATATTTTTTTCTTTTTAGCTAATTCTTACTCCATTTTTCTTTCTTAATTTCTATTCTAATTTTTTTTTAGTTTAATACATATTTGAAGAAAAAAAAAGATTAAGCTTGCTATTGTGTCTTCACTTTAATTCTCTTTTCTTCATTTTATTTTTGGGTTGTTCATTTTGTTGCTTAGTTTAGGTTTTTCTTTTTCTTTGCCTTAGTTTTTCTTAGAATTTAGGTTTTCAAAAAAAAAATATAAAGTTGTTCATAAAATTTCAATCATAAAACGCTTAGTATTAGGAACAATTGTGTAATATTACAAATGGTAGAGATCAATATTGTTTTGTCTAGAAAGATTGGTTGTTAAATAAGGTTTGTGATAGCGTTACCCTCCACACTTGCCTGGGAACCTCAGGGAGTCCTTTCTAGGCAAGTGTGGGCCTAAAACGGTACCTTGGCAACCTTCCCAATCGATTTGGGAACATTTCAAGTATCTACCTTTGCACTATTACATTGTTGAACTTATTACTATAAGAAAACCAAGCTTGTTCTATAAAAATAAGCAATTTCACTCTACTTAAAGGTTGTTTGGTCGAAAAGGTTAACTTGTGATCCACCATACTTACTCAGTAACCTCAGGGAGTTCTAGTAAGGCATTGAAGATCACCTCAAAAGCTCCAAATCTACCTGGGAACAAGTTTAACAAAAAAATAAAAATAAATAAATAAATAAAAACATAAAGACATAAAATTAATCTAGTTCTGATTTCCAAGAATGGATGAATCATCACGAAACATTGAGTGACACTTCTTCCAATTCATCTGCCACTCCTTCCGGAACTCCTTCCACCAATCCTGCTTCTCCACAAACTTTAGCTGACAACAATCCATTCATAATGGCTCGCAATGATGAAATCCAACCAAGAACTCTCAATGAATACCTCCATCCAACTCGCACTTCCACGCCTTCATGCATTATCTTCCCTCCTAATATGCCCGCATTAGAATTTAAACCTGGAATTATTCAACTCTTGCCCATATTTCATGAAATGGAAAACGAAAGCCCATACGTGCATATTAGAGAATTTGAGGAGGTAGTAGCCACGTTCTATAACCGAGCCGAAAATGTCGATTCTGTGCGACTGAAGTTCTTCCCTTTCTCCTTGAAGGAGAAAGCCAAAAGCTGGATATACTCTTTAAGACCTAGGTCTATTGGAACATGGGAGGAGATGACCAAATCCTTCTTTTTGAAACACTTCCCCAGCCATAAGACCAACAGTTTAAAACAATAGATTTCCATTTTCTCCCAAAAGGACAGTGAAACGTTCTATCAAGTTTGGGAAAGATTCAAAGATCTGTTGAATCAGTGCCCGCACCATGGCTATGAGAACTGGCGTTTGGTCAGTTACTTCTAAGAAGACCTCACGAGTCATGAGTGCTAGTTTGTAGAAATGCTATGCAATGGTGAATTCCTCGAAAAAGAGCTAGACGACGCTCTTGAATATCTCGAAGAAACCATGAAAAAGTCTCACACCTGGACTGGTCCAAGTGCTGCTGATAGCACCAACCGACACAAACCATCTGGGATCTATCAACTTCGAGAAGAGGATAGTGTTAAGGCCCAACTCTAAGCTTTGAAAAAGCAGTTTGAGGTCTTAATGACGAAAAATGGCCAAAAGCCACACATGATTGCTCAAGCGGAACCATAAGAACTTTGCTTTGTTTGTGGAGGGACGGTGCATTTAGCTAAGGACTGCTTAGCTTTGAATGAAATGAGGGGAGGTTTTTGAGGAGCAATGCAATGCCTTAGGGGCATATAACAAGCCATTCTCCTATACGTACAACCCTGGTTGGAGAAACCACCCAAATTTCAGTTGGAGAGATTCCAACCAAACTCAATCATTTGGAGGCCAATGGAGAAATGAGCAACAAGTTCACCCATCGAAGGCGTATTCTATACCTCAATACAATGCTCATCCACAACGAAATTCTCTCGAGAATACTCTTCATGCATTCATAGAGGAACAATCCAAACTAAATCGCCAAATGATGGAAGAAATCAAGGAAATGAAATGTCAATTCTAGAAATTGACTGAATCCTTGGCCATTCCGGAAAAAGGCAAACTTCCTTCCCAACCGAAATTCAATGTGCAAGGCCAACACATGACCCAATCTTCAAATTCTAATGAGAAAAATGTCAAGGAAGTAAATGCCATCGCGACTAGAAGCGGTAAGACTTTTCAAGACCCAACCATAAAATCAAACTCTTCCAATATTCAAACAGTTACTCCCGAAAATCCACCACTCAATGCCTCTCCAAAATTACCATTTCCCCAAGCATTGAAACCTATTGGGAAACTTCCTAATAACCGAGTTAAAATCCTTGAGCACTTGACACAAGTGAAGATTAATCTTTGCTTCACATTATAAAACAAGTGCTCGCTTATGCCAAAATCATCAAGGATCTATGCATTGCAAAAAGGAAGCATCATGTCAAGAATATTATTTTCTTGACTGAGCAAGCGAGTGTGGTGATTGAACAAAAGGCATCGCCGAAATACAAAGATCCCGATTGTCCCACCATTTCTTGCCAAATTGGGACCCATGAAGTCAGCCAAGCCTTACTTGATTTTGGTGCGAGTGTAAATCTCATGCCTTACTCTGTACACTCGCAACTCGGTCTTGGAGAAATGAAGCCAACATCTATTGTGCTACAACTTGCTGACCGTTCCACCAAAAAGCCTATGGGTATTGTTGAGGATGTGTTAGTTCAAATTGAAAAATTCTATTACCCCGTGGATTTTCTTATTCTTGATACCCAATCTGTGGTAAACATGGAGTCTAAAATTTCTATTGTCATCAGAAGACCATTCCTTGCTACTACAAATGCTTTGATCAATTGTCAGAATGGTCTAATGAAGATATCATTTGGAAACATGACTCTTGAAGTCAATATCTTCCACATCGGGAAACAACCCCGAGAAGATGATGAATGCTATCAAACATTCATGATTGACTCTTTAATTCCTGAGGAGGTTCAATTGCGAAGCAACTTTGATAATCTTGATGAACTCCTCCTTCTGACTAACAACAAAAGTCCCAGTTCTATTGAGTTCACTCTTGCAATATCAGATCACATATACTCACGCAATAGAAGGACTCACTTTTGGAAACCTCGCTTTGAAAAGCTACCTCGTGAGAGGGAAAAACCGAAAACTTTAGCCGAAGAGGTTCCAATTGTTCAATTGACCCAACTTCCCGAGGGTTTGAAACATGTCTTCTTAGGGGACGGTGAAACCTTTCCAGTTATCATCTCGTCCAACCTTCAAAATTCTCAAGAATTGCAGTTACTCGAGCTACTGTGAACGCATAAATCTATGATAGGTTGGATACTTCCTGATATCAAAGGTATTAGCCCCTTAATTTGCTCCCATCGAATCAATCTAGAGAACGAGGCTATCCCTCAAAGAGACCATCAAAGGCGAATGAACCCCACAATGAAAAAAGTTGTAAAAAATGAAGTTTTGAAATTGCTAGACGCTAGTATTATTTACTCAGTAGCTGATAGCAAATGGGTCAGCCCAACTCAAATCATGCCCAAGAAATCTGGTGTCACCGTGATCCAAAAAGAGAAAGGGGTCCTTGTCCCCACAAAAACCGTGGCATGGTGGCGCATGTGCATTGATTATAGAAAATTAAATGCCGCCTCCCACAAAGATCATTTTCCACTCCCATTCATTGATCAAATCCTTGAACATGTAGTTGGTTGTAACGCCCTAAACTCCAGGGACCGTTACGGTGCACATTTTACACAGTGCTAAACTCGCTAACCGAGTCATTTGGCCATAATCGTGTAAATAAGTATGATTAGCGATCTAGGATTAAAATTTTTGGTTAAGATATAACGTTTCATTAGAACGTTTACTGTATACATTGGGATCCCAAAAATATAATTTAAAGGTTCATTACAAGAAAATATTTACAACCAGCCGATCTAAGCTGCAAAACAGGGTTTAACCGTAGTTCCTCTTTCAACCCTCGGCCGTGGTGGTCGAGCAGCCACATATGTACACATCGTCACCTAAGCTCTCCAACTCAAGGATGGTCCAACTTTCTTTTTCCTTTACCTGCACCACATAGCACCCGTGAGCCGAAGCCCAGCAAGAAAACTCAATATGCTCATGAACAGTAATAACATGTCATCAAATCATAATGTGCATGCCTAGCAATAATAGCCTTCATCACGCATGCAAGTAGGTGCAAATAAATGATTATGGAGTCCTGCATCTGAATAAATGACTAATGAGTCAATCTTTGGGGACCTGCTTCTTGAATATATGACTAATGAGTCAATCTCTGGGGACCTGCTTCTTGAATAGATGACAAATGATTCTATCTCTGCATGGGTGACTAATGAGTCACACTCTGTATAGGTGACTAATGAGTCACACTCCGTATAGGTGACTAATGAGTCAATCCCGAAGGTCCCATACCCTCCTAGCCATGTGACATGTAGGTCACCTTAGCCTTTCTGGCTTTGGCTCTAAATAACTAGCCTTTAGACTAGACAAGCGCTTTTAGTTTTTATCGAACTTGAGGTCGGTCCGGCATTAATGCTCATTAGAGTCATTCAATGCAAATGTCGATTAGATCTAATCTTTATCCGCTTGCGTTAAACACGCTAAGATCGTTCTTGACTTATGAGTCAATACCAGGTGACTAGTGCTCAGTACCACTGTCGAACTTGACTAATGAGTCACAACTTCACAGTTAATACTGACACCATTGCCAAATCTGACTAGTTAGTCAGTGCCACGCACAAGTAAGCAATGCTACTAGGCACATATCATATGTCAAATATCCAAATGTAGGGCATTCAGCATGCTTACTTAACAATTGCTAGCATAATTAAGATCATGCTCAAACACAGAGACTCATGCTCTGAACAATCTCATATTCAACATTCATGGCATGCCCTAATCACATGTTTCTCATGCATCGCATCATCACATTTAAACCCTCAACATGCCTCAATAATAACCATGCATGTCATATACGGGGTGCAGTTTTATTACCTTAGGTCCAAGCACATGTTACCAATAAACAAGCCACAAGCACGATCCTGATTCCAAGCCCATAGTGATAACCTAGTCACAACCATAAATGTTGATCCAATGAGTTCAAGTTCTAAAACCCAATCCTGGAACCAAGACCTAGCCTCCAGGACATCGAATCCCACTAAACCGGGTAGTAGGAACGATACCAAGGCCTAAGGTTTGAGTTACCATGATCAAAACATCATTTTACCCACAAATGCTCTCAAGCATTGCGGCCCCAACTCACTGAGTCGCGACCCCCAGCCATAATAGAGGTGCCAGCATCAGGCACCAGCACCAAGCATCGCGACCCTCCTTCCCAAGCGCTGCGGCCCCCAGGCCCCTTCAGCTCCACCGCCCACCTACAACAAGCTCGGGCTGCGACGCCCAAGAACAGGGTTGCAGCCCCACCTCGAAACCCAGCCAAAACCACGATTTCTCCATTTTAAAACCTTCCAAAAACCTACCTAAACATCTCCAAATCCCAAAATCAAAGTTCCCAAACATCCCCATGATCCAAAACCAACAATACCCAAGTCTCAAATCAACCAAAAACTCATCAAAACACAAAATCAAATTCAAGCTTAGAAACTTTAAAACTTAGAACTTAAAACTTGGATTACCTTCGATTAAGTCATTTCCCAACTAAATCCTCCAGCTAATAAGCTTCTAAACTTCCCTAGCATCACTATGCCTCGATCCTCGCTTATACGAGTCCTAGAACTCAAGTTTCCTTCAAAAATGCGATCGGGAGACGAAAATGGAACTTTGAGGGAGAGAGAACTTACTGAACGTTCTTTTTATTTCTTATCAGGTTACTTCAAGCTTAAGTAGCCTCAAACAAATCCTAACGCTCGGGGTCCCGAAAACATCCCCAGGGGAAAAATAGTCAAAACCTCAAGAATTTCCCCCTGATCTTACTAACTCCCAATTTATCATCAAATATTGATTCCCATTACCCAATAACCCAGTAATGTGCTAAATACCCCTTGACTCACTCCGAGTCAAGAATAAATCTCGTTGTGACTTTCCCACTAGCTTACCTCCTAGGATCGTCTCGTGCTGAGTAACCCTAGCATAACCAAATAATAACGAAGCACCACACACATATATGCCAAATATGCCCGAAATGGCCAAAATATGAAAATCACCCAATTAATCAGAAATGGGTTCATATGCATATTTAATACACCTAAACATGCATATTATCATTAAATGGCATAATAATTCAATTATGGCCCTCCCGGCCTCCTAATCAAGGTCCTAAACCTTATTAGGAAATTTGGGGCATTACACTGGTCAACCTTTCTATTGCTTTATTGATGGATATTCTGGCTATTATCAAATTGAGATTGCATTAGAGAATCAAGATAAGACCACTTTCACTTGTCCGTTTGGCACTTTTGCTTTCCAGCGTATACCATTTGGCTTGTGTAATGCACCAGCTACTTTCCAAAGATGCATGATGAGCATCTTTAGTGACATGATTGAAAAATCAATGGAAGTATTCATTGATGAGCTAACTGTTTTTGGAAATTCCTTTGACACATGCCTTCTTCATCTTGAAGTTGTTTTGAAATGATGCATTGAGAAAGAAATTGTGCTCAATTGGGAGAAATGCCACTTCATGGTATCTTCTGGCATAGTCTTAGGCCACATTGTTTCTGAAAAAGGAATTGAGGTTGATCATTCCAAAGTTGACCTCATCTCCAACCTGCCTACTCCTAAGACTGTCAAAGACGTTAGGTCATTCCTTGGTCATGCTGGTTTCTATAGGAGGTTCATACAAAAATTTTCAGTGATTGCTCGTCCGCTAAGCAACCTCCTAGAAAAAGATGCCACTTTTGAATGGACACCTAAGTGTGAAGAATCATTCCAAATACTTGCCAATTCACTCACTTTTGCTCCCATCATTCACCCGATTAGAGTCTTCCTTTCGAGATCATGTGTAACACCAACAACTTTGTTGTGGGAGATGTGCTAGGACAACGGAGGGAGGGGAAACCTTTTGTTGTCTATTATGCAAGTCGAACTCTCAATAGTTCTCAAATGAACTATTCCACTACTAAAAAGAGTTGCTTGCCATTGTCTTTTCCCTTGACAAATTCCGATCTTATTTGATTGGATCGCCTATTACGATCTTCACAGATCACTCAGCCCTTAAGTATCTCCTTTCCAAAAAGGATGCTAAGGCGCAATTAATACGGTGGATCCTTCTCCTACAAGAATTTGATATAACGATCAAAGACAGGAAAGGTGTTGAAAATGTCATCGCGGACCACTTGTCCTGACTTGAATTTAGCGATCCCACTGATGGTCTACCATTTCATGATAATTTCCTCGATGAACAATTGCTTTCTGTTTCTAAGTTACCGTGGTATGCTCACATTGTAAACTACTTAGTAACATGTGAACTCCCATCTGAATGGAGTTCACAAGATAAACACAAATTTTTGGTTGAGGTGCGCAATTTCTTTTGGGATGACCCATACTTATTCAAGTATTTCCCCGACCAAATCATGTGAAGATGCATCCACGATGATGAGGTGTCTAGTGTGCTGAATTTTTTCCACAATGATGCTTGTGGTGGTAACTTTTCTGTGAATAAAACCGCTGCAAAAATCTTACAATGCGGTCTTTATTGCCCACTTTGTTCAAAGACACTAATGATTTATGTCGTTCGTGTATAAGGTGCCAAAAGTTAGGTTCCTTATCCTGTCGGCACATGATGCCCTTGAACCCAATTCTTGTTATCGAAATATTTGATTGTTGGGGGATAGACTTTATGGGGAAATTTCCACCTTCTTTTGGCTACCTTTACATTCTTCTCGTTGTGGATTATGCTTCCAAATGGGTTGAGGCCGTACCAAGTCGAACCAATGATAACGCTACAGTTGTCAAATTCTTGAAAGAAAATGTGTTATCAAGGTTCGATAGTCCTCGCGCTATCATTAGTGATCAAGGCACTCATTTTTGCAACGGATCCTTTGAGGGTCTTATGTGCAAGTAAGGTGTACTTCATAAAGTTGCAAATGCCTATCATCCGCAGACTAATGGTCAAGCTTAGTTAGCCAATAGGGAGATAAAACACATTCTGGAAAAGATGGTAAATCTCGACCGCAAAGATTGGTCTACACGTCTTCTAGACGCTCTTTGGGCATACCACACTGCTTTCAAATCCCCTCTTAGGATTTCTCCCTATCGGTTTGTCTTTGGAAAAGCCTGCCATTTACCTGTCGAGCTCGAGCATAAAGAATATTCGTCTATCAAAGCCCTAAACTTTGATCTAAATGCCACAGGTATCCATCGCAAACTCCAATTTTCTGAAATTGAGGAGTTGAGAAACGATGCATACGCCAATTCCAGGATTTATATAGCAAAATTGAAAATCGCTCACGATAAACAAATCTTGCGAAAACACTTTTAGCCAAATCAGAAAGTGCATTTTTATGATTCTCGCTTGCACTTGCACCCCGGTAAACTGCAATCGCGATGGACTGGTCTATTTGTAGTGAAGCAAGTATTTCCCAACGGTTCTGTTGAGGTCGAGGACCCCACCGATGGGAGAATTTTTTGAGTTAATGGCCAAAGACTGAAGCATTACATTGAGAGTGTGAGCTATGTTGAAGTCCTTCTTAAGGACCCAATTTATATACCTGAAGTTCGGAATGGTTTGTTTGTTGGTTCTTTTTATTTTTTATCTCTATTTTTCTGTCTTTCTTTTATTTTTGTATGTTTTTTTCGTTGTTTTATGTTGTTTGTTTTGGGGTATTGTTACCAGGCTATTTTCGCTCTCACCTCATGGACATGGTCATCATCCAGGTGTTCTCTTTCCTTACCTTTTTCATTGATTATTCATTTTGACATTGAGGACACTCTTTGCTTTTTGGTTAGGGGTGGTAAGCATGCATTAGCTTTCATTTGGAAAATATTATTGTTGTGTCATTAGCATTCATTTGGAAAACATTATTGTCTTGTTGGATTTTTAAGTCAAATTTTCTCAAAATAACTTGTTGGTTTGAGTTAGTTCTTACTATGTTTAGCTATTAAGAAGTGATTTTCAGAGTTCTTTTGTGCACTTTCCAAACATGTGATAAATTGGTTGTTAACACAAATAGTTGAGAGAAATTTCAAGTTTAAAGTTTTTCATTTCTTGGTGAGTTGTGAGAGTTGAGAAAACAACTTTTTGAACTTTTTTTGATCATTTGAGTTGGTAAAGTCACATCTTTGGAATTTAAAACATGACATTTACTAGAGGGATGTTTTTCATATAAGAATGAGTCTTTGTAATAAATTTTAAATTTGTGTTCCATTTAGTGTATTTTATTTGTATTCTCCTTTTTATTTTTGTGTTGTCTCTTATAAAAAAATGAAAAAAACGGGAAAAGAATGATGAAAAAAAAAAGAAGAAAACAAAAGAAAATATATATATAATAAATAAATGAATTGGTTGTTAACACAAATAGTTGAGAGAAATTTCAAGTTTAAAGTTTTTCATTTCTTGGTGAGTTGTGAGAGTTGAGAAAACAACTTTTTGAACTTTTATTAATCATTTGAGTTGGTAAAGTCACATCTTTGGAATTTAAAACATGACATTTAGTATAGGGATGTTTTTCATATAAGAATGAGTCTTTGTAATAAATTTTAAATTTGTGTTCCATTTAGTGTATTTTATTTGTATTCTCTTTTTTATTTTTGTGTTGTCTCTTGTAAAAAAAATGAAAGAAAAGGGAAAAGAACGATGAAAAAAAAGAAGAAAACAAAAGAAAAAAAAAAATAAATAAATGAAAAAAAAGGACAAGAGCAGCATTGTCCTCTATTATTTTGTAGTTGTTGAAAAAGAAAATATTTCTATTATTATTATTTTGTATAATTGTATTAAAAAATTAAAAAAATATATATTATTATCATTATAGTCTCTTTTCTTATTTATCATTTCTAGTTAGTTGTCATTTTATTATTCGAGCTTTCTCATGTAAATCGCAAAGGTTGTTTGTCATTTGAATTCCAATAAGTTGATTTGCCTAACTTGTGATCAATATTTGTTCAAATTGTTTGTCCTAAAAAGTTTATCTTTTCTCATTTGAGTGTAAATTATTACATTTCCAACTCCAAGAGTGTAATCCTTCCCATACAAATACTTTCAATGCCCGGGAGGAATTTGGAGTTGAGACCTTTATACTTTTGAGATTTTTCAATACTATTTGTGTTATGACTTGCTATAAAAATAATATGGTTTGATGCACACACACAACACTGGAATCGCAACTGAAATAGTTTAGATAGTAATTTCTGACTTCTTGCTGATACTTTGAAAATGCTTAGATGATTTTGCTTGGTTTGACTTGTTTATTCAACTTGATAATTTTATTTTTCGCTATAATTTCTAGGGACTAGCAATAAGCTAGTTGGGGGTTGTGATAAGTGCTCAAAAATGTCAATTTATTAGTTTTAAAGTGTAAAATAAATTAAGTTTTAATTAATATTTTCATGAATTTATTGTAATATTTTTTAATTGAAAATATTAATTTTTAATTTAATTTAATTTTAATTTTTAGGAAATAATTTGCATTTGGACAATAATAAATAGATAGAAGAAAGACATAGTTAAAATTGAAAAAAGAAAATGACATTTTTGAAGAAGTTTGGCCTAGTCCCGAAGGCCCAAAACCGAAGGCCCAGTCCCCTTTCCTCCTTTCTCCTCGCGCTAGGTGGCGTGCTCACAGTGTGCCACGCAACACAGCCCTTCCCAGCAGACCCACCTCTAACTCAGATCCTCGACCCAACGACCCGCGCCCCATCTGGATCCCCAGCGGCCCAGCAGCCCAGTACTCCAAGACCAGGCCCAATGCACACCCCATCTGGCTCCTCAGTAGCCCAGCACTCCAAGACCATGCCCAACGCAACAAGCCCAGCAGACCCAGCCTCCTCTTGCACTTTTGCCACCATCCAGCACCCATGTGGTGCCTCCCCATTGGCTGGGAATGGGTCAAAACCCTCTTGTGCCACCGACAACCTTCAACCCATGTTTTGTGGGTATTAGGCTATGCACATTACTATTTTGAGCTTTAAAGCTCATGTTTTTGTGCTATTTTAGAAAAGGGAAAAATGACCATTCACCAAAATAGCTAGGTAAATATTAATAATAAGATTTAATTTTTTTTAAATCATATTTTATTATTAATATTTCATATTTATTATATAACCCCCATTTGTTGTTTAATTTCTTTTTAGTCCTTTTTTTCTCTACAAATAGGGACTCTTTCCTTCACTTATGGTATGTAATTTTGAGAGTAAAGAAACTATAGCAAAATTTCTACTCACTTTCTTCTCATATTTTCTTCTTAGAATTTTATGAGAATCATGAGCATAATGGCCTAATCTTCCTAGGAAGGTTAGGGATGATTCCATATGCTAGTGACGTTATTTTGCTAATTTGAGTTACTATGTTCTTAATGTAATGTATTTGAGTTATTTATGTTCTTTCATCCCTATCTCTATTTTGTTATCTTTATTTACTTATGCTAATAGTATATAGGATTCATGCTCTTTCTATGTGCTTCTAATTAGTAAAAGTAATATTGATACATAATTTTATGTCTAATCTTCTATTACATTATTGCCCTTGGGTATTTTGTCATTTTTAGATTTTTCATAAGATTAACATTGTGCTTTTAAAGTAAAGAACTTTATAACTCAAATGGACTTTTGTTAGAAAAAAAATATGGACTTTAATATTAGATTTTCAAAGTAAATGTTGGGATGAGAACTATTGACTTGTGCATTTTTGTAAATCAAGTAACTAAGTAACTAAACAAGCATATTGATGATTCTTGAAACCTTTCTATTTCTCAAACTCTTGATTACCCTCACTTTTATTTCACTTATCTCATTTTATCATTTCATCAAAAATACAATACCAAAATCTCAAACCTCTTTTCATTTACAATTTTATTTATTTCTTGTTACTAACTTTTTGTGTTATTTTCTACTAATCTTTTGGTTTTAGGTTACCTCCTTGTGGATCGACCGCACGATCTATATTACAACCACCGCTTAGTGGTTGTCACATTTTGGGCGTTAAACAAAAAAACGGCTCAAAGCTAATCCTCCCTGTCAGGCTCTGAACGTTTTTATGTTTCCGAGGAGATGGCATCTCGATTAGGGCCTTGATCTTCTCGGGGTTTGCCTCAATTCCCCGAGCACTGACAATGAAGCCTAGGAACTTACCGGAGGCAACCCCAAATGTGCACTTTTGGGGGTTTAATTTCATTCCAAACCGGTGGAGCACTGTGAAGACCTCCGCCAAGTCGCCCACATGGATGGGAGCCATCCTAGACTTGACTAGCATGTCTTCCACATAAACCTCTATGTTTCACCCCAACTGGTTCTTGAACATCTTGTTAACTAGCCTCTGGTAGGTGGCACCGACATTTTTCAGTTTGAAAGGCACCACGATGTAATAGTAGACACCCTTATTGGTTCGAAAGCTAGTATGCTCCTGGTCTGGGACGTGCATTGATATCTAGTTATATCTCGAGTATACGTCCATGAACAACAGAACTCGTAGCCAGAGGTGGCGTTGACCATCTGGTCTATCTTGGGGAGCGGAAAGTAGTCCTTCAGACAAGCCTTGTTAAGGTCCAAGAAATCAATGCATGTCCTCCAGGTGCCATTTGGCTTGGGCACAAGAACAAGATTGGACATCCACCTGGGGTACTGGGCTTCTCGGATAAATCCGTTGGAGAGGAGCTTGTCTACTTCGGCCTTGATAGCTTCTTTTCGAGTTTGATCAAACGTCTGTTGCTTCTGTTGGACTAGAGAAAAGTTAGAATCGATATTCAAGGCATGGCATATGATTTTCGGATCAATACCAGTCATGTCGGAATGCAACCATGCGAACACGTCTTGGTTTTCTCAGAGGAAGCCCACTAATGCCCCTCGGACTTCCGTTTTCAAGCTTCCCTCAACTTTTATTTTTCTATTGGGGGTGGAGGTATCAAGAACTACCTCCTCCACCTCCTTTATCAGTTCAATGGACCTCTATTCTTGAACCCTCGAGTCCATTCGTCGGGCTCGGTCTCCTGGACAACTTGTACCTCCGATGCCTTGGGCTTCTCGGGTCCTTCTTCCTCCACAACCATCACGAGAGTTTTGAGGGAGACATTGTAACACTGTCTTGCCTCTTCCCGATCTCTACAGACCGTACCAATTTGTGCCTCCGTGGGGAACTTCATGCACAGATGGCGGATGGAAGTGACAGCTCCAAACTCCACCAGTGCAAGTCGTTCCAAAATGGCGTTGTATGCCAATGAACAGTCAACCACCACAATTGTGAAGTATTTGAAGGCCTGGCGAGGCACCTCTCCAAACATTACAGGGAGCTTTATCTGTCCCATCGGGATGAGGGCCTCTCCTGAGAATTCGTAGAGTGTTGAGGCGCATAGGGACAAGTCTGCCGTGGTTAGCCTTATTTTCTCAAAGGTTGACTTAAACAGGATGTTCACCGAAATCCCATTTTCTAATAGAATCCGCGCCACTATTTTGTTGGAAATTTGGCTCTCAATTACCAACGGGTCGTGGTGTGAAAAATGCACTCTTTAAGCATTGTCTTCGAAGAATGTTATGACTTGGTCAGTCATTCAGGGCATTTGGGCAGGCAACTGACCCAAAGCCATCACCTCATGATCGTGAATCAAAGCTCACACATACATGTCCTGCGAGCTTTGGAAGGTGCCACCCAAGTGGGGCCCTCCTGAGATGATTCCTACTCGCCCTTTCACTGGAGGAGGTCCTTATGCCACTGGATGTTGTGGGACCGCAAAAGCAACTGCTAGAACCTGCAGAACAACATGTGGCATGATCGATTTTGTCGCCGGGGGGGGGGGGGGGGGTGCCTGACGCGCTCCACCCTTAGCATATTGATGGAGATGTCCCAGCTTGATGAGTTATCGATCTCATCCTTGAGCTGGCGACACTCATTGGTGTGGTGCCCTATGTCGTTATGGAAACGAAAAAATTTGTCAAGATCCCGCCTTTCCCTGTCTCTCCAGATGGGATGCAGCTTCCTATAGTGAACATGTTGTGTTGTGGCTACGAAGATATTTTCTTGGGAGTCTACCAAGTTGATATACTCAGAGTATTGCGAGACATACCTCTCGCCAGAGGAAGCTCCCTACTCAACTTGTGCTGTTCCATTTCCCTTGGGCTTCCGGCCCTTGCCTGTAACATCCCGAATTCCTTAATATGGCCTAGTGCCTGGATTAGGGGGCCAGGAGACAATAATTGTTTTAATTGTGTGCTAATGCATTATGACCATGTTATTATGTGGATTATATTATGATATAATTATTCTTGCATGTTTAGAAATATTAAATATGTGTGTGGGCCTGTTTCTTATAAGAAGGGCATTTCATTAATTTGACCCGTTGAGGGTATAATTGTGAATATGTGTGTATGTGATTGGGATCACATTATTATGTAGATATATTTGGATTACTCGACGCGAGGTGATCCTGGTGAGCAAGTTAGCGGAAGAGTCACAACGGGGTAAAATACCCGGCTCGGGGTGAGCACAGGGGTATTTTGGTAATTTAGTACATTACCGGGGTTTATCGGGTAATGGGAGATTAGATGGTTATTAGTTTTGAGATAGTTGGGGATTTATAGGAATACTCGAGGATTCACAGGAAGTGGAGATTGACAGAATTGCCCTTGAAGGGCTTTGGAGAGATTGATTTGGCCTAGGGGCATTTAGGTCATTTGTGCCTAATTAAAGGCTTAAACCATATGTTTCTTCAGCTGAGGGAAAGCTTAAAATAGAGTAATCAAAATAGAACAAATTCTCTCTATATATATACGTTTCTCTCTCTCACTCTAGCTCTTGAAGGTTTGATTGAAAAGCTTAGGAAATTGAAGAGATTAAGCTTGTGGAACTTGGAGATTAGCTCAAGGGTGATATTATCTCAGAGGTAAGGGCTTGAACTCGAATTTCTTCATGTTAATTATGTTATTTTTTTGGAAGTTTTGGTGTTTGCATGTGTGAGGGTTTGGAGAGTGAATTTTGGATTTTTGATGAGTTTTCAATCGAGTATTTAGCTAGGTTTTGTTCCTGGAAATGGGTTAAATTAGTTATGGAGGTTGAATTGAAGTTGTAAGTGAGATTGGGTTGATTTTAGTTGGGTTCGGCTAAGGAAAAAACCCAGGAGTTATGGGTTTGATGGGGTAGGTCGCGACCCTGTTCTTGGGGTGCCGCGACACTCTTGAACCCAGGGAGCCAAGGAAGGCTCTATCGCGAGGGCGCGCCGCGACGCCTCTTAGGCAGCGCCACGGTGCATGTTTGGTGAAATGGGGAGGCTGAGCCTCTGACTTGGGGGCGGGCTACAGCACAAGGGCATGGGGCCACAGCGCTTAAGGGTTTTTGGACCCCGAGAGGGTTTTGAGTGCGGGAACTCAACCTTAAGGGTTCAGGATCGATCCTACTGCCTTGTTTAGTGGAATTCGATGTCCCGGAAGCTAGGACTCAGTCCGGAAGCCTATATTCACTCATTATTGATGGGATTATTTAGTATGGTTGTGACTAGGTCAACAGTAGGGTCTCGGATCAGGGATCGTACTCAAGAGTCGTTCATTGGTAGCTTGCACTTGGATCGAAGGTAAGAAAACTGCACCCAGAATATGATATACATGATTGGGGCTCGGCTCGAATGCAGAGTATAATCTTGATTTGGGCATTAGGCCTGTGAATGTGCATGATTATGATTATGCCTATGTATGTTGTTTAAATGTATTATAATACATTGTATCTATATATATATGATAAATGGATTACGTGATTGTCTGCTATGACTAGGGGGCTCGGTTTGTAAACCAGGGATTTGTTGTAGTATCTAGTTAAAGATCGACTTATTAGTCGAGGGCATATCTAATTTGAGGAGGCTCGACTTACAGGTCAAGGATCTCCAAAGCTCGGCTTATAAGTCGAGGGTCTTTGAGCTTCGACTTATAAGTCGGGGGTATGTGAGGTTCGACTCATAAGCCGAGGACTTATAGAACTCAGCTTATGAGTTGATATTGGCATTACGAACGTGGAGTGTAAGCCACTATGGATGGGCCACCTTAGGGGTGCCCCAAGCACCTGACTGGCTCGGATGCCAAAAAAATTGAAAGGGAGTGCGACACACATTTGTGCAACTCTATGGTTGTTGATCTGTATAATGTTTATGCTAGTTTCAGTTATTATTGTTAATACTGATGTATTACTCCGTGAATTGTTGGGTATGTTTTCTTGTTGAGTCTTTTGGCTCACGGGTGCTTTGTGGTGCAGGTAAAGGTAAAGAGAAGCTTGGCCCACCATGAGTTGGAGAGCAATAGCAATGACGTGTACATATGCAGTCCGCTCGACTGCCACGATCGAGAATCTCAAGGAAGCTAGGGTTGAACCCAGTTTTGTCGCCTAGGACGACTTATTTTGTAACCTTGGTGTTGTAACTGACTTTTAAACTTGTATTTTAGGGATCCCGTGTAAAGAACAAAGTTTTTGGTTAAATGAAATGTTTATGACTTGACCAAATTATTAATACCTGAACTTTTAGTGACTTAATCACATGTTTGGTCCAAATGACTTGTTTAGCAAGTTCAGCACTAATTTTAAACACACTTGGTAACGGATCCTAATTAGTAGTGCGTTACATTTCCCTTCCCCCCATGTCTACTGCTACGGGGGGCTCGACTGGATTCAGCAGGCTAGGATGGTGCAGCAACTCCAGCACTGAATGCAAGCTGAAAAGCATTGTATCCAGTGGGTGTTGCTCCATATCCTGTCGGAGCCATGCTGAATCCAGGAGTGGGTATGGCACTGAAACCGGAAGGCGGAACACTTTGGCTGGGTTGGACTCCCCCCAACCCTGGTTGGACGGGAGCGTAAGGAAAATATTGGATTTCCGAAGCCACAGGGTCAGGCTTGGACGAAGCTAGGAAAGCGACGGGTACTCTGAATGCCCCAATCTGGGCATCCTCCTAGCTGATATACTCTTGTGCTCGACGAATGAAGTCATCGAGCCATCGGCATCCTCTCCGCTGGAGGTCATCCCAAAGCGGGGACTCCACGTGGATGCTAGCCTACAAGGCCATCAACTGCTGGCCATCATCAATCCTCTTGGTTCTCATCGTCTCCTCCATGAAGCATTTGATGTATGCCTTGACGGTCTCGAATGTGCATTGTTTAATGTTTGCCAACGCATTGACCTCGAAGCTTACCTTCTGAGCTCCTATGAATTTCCTTCGGAAGGTAGGTGACAGCTAGTGCCATGAATGAATGGATCCTGGCCGATGCTTCTTGAACCATTCATATGCTAGTCCCGTTAGAGTGATCGGCAACACACAACATTTAGCATTTGTCGGAGACGTGGTGAACCGACATCAATCTATTGAACTTGGAATGGTGGTCGGTGGGATCCCAGTGGCCATCATAGGGCGGGATGGCTGACATCTGAAAACTTTGCGGTAAAGGGGCTTCCACAATGTGGAGAGCGCATGGCTCCACCTCTTCTTCTTCCGAGTCTGAATCATGGCCTTGCAGTCTAACCATTCTTAGCATGATATTTTTTAGACTCTCTAGCACCGCACGGAAAGGATCTCGGTCTTGGTTGACGCTCTACGTTGGATAATCTCTTCTCCGAGCTTTGAGGTTGTCCAACAGGTTAGATAGACCTTTGTTGGGCCATGCCCATTGACCTTATTACACCTTCGAGTGTTAAGGTTATCCCGTTGGTCAGCCTGATCTCGGAACGCGTCGTTATCCTCAGGATGAGCTACTTCGGTTTCTCTGTCAGACTCGATATTTTTGTTTACCGAGACACTGACACCACGTTCTCGGTTCTACGGGGCATTCTTTGGGCGGATCCCTAGACCGTTTTTCATACGAGATTGGTTAGGTCCTGAGGGGACACCACCTCCAGGCCTCGCGCGGTCCGTATGGGCGCGTCGAGGTGAAACGCCTTGAGCTCCACAGATGCTAATAGCCTGGCAATGTCTTCGAGCCCCTGAGCCATTGTGCTTACCAGCCTATTGGGGAACCTAGTGGCCCTCGAGATCTTGACAAGCCCTCTTCTGCTTTGAAGCAGGATTATCATCTACCTTTCCTTTATCGCGATCCTATGGTGGCATGGGGTTCCAACTGGCGGATTTCACGCCTCTATAGCCGGGTGCTCAGGAGGCACTGCGGCTATATTGACAGGTGGCACTCCAACATGGTGCGCAGGTGGCACGCCAGTTGGGTGCATAAATGATACATTGCCATTGGGGTCCACTCGCAACCCCTGGGCTGCAAAAGTGGCCTTCATGGCAAGTACCATCTCCTGTAGGGCGACAATATTACCCTCTTGAGCATTGATCTTTTGTTGCTGGATGGCCACCTGCTCACGGAGCACCACCACCTCCAGTGTCTCCTCTGTGTCCATGGGCTGAGGATCTTCTTCCTCATAATACCCATAGTCGACACTGTCATCTTTGCCGCCGTACTCAGCATCTTCGATATAATCCTCCACCATTTCAGGCATGTCCTGAGGTGGCTGCCGACTGGGCCCGTCCTTCAACTCCTATAGGAGAGAGTATGTCATCTGTAATGTTTCTTTGAGTAGTTACCATGGCTGTAAATGTTCCAAATAATTTCTTCAAGCTCTTAATGAAAACACCAAAATGTTGACTGCCTTTTTCACTATCAACCTTAGAATGAGAGATCAAAGAAATAAATAACACAAACACAAATATTTTTACGTGGTTTAGGCTATAAAAGAACCCTAGTCCACGAGTCTCTGGTATTAAGAGGATTGGAAGCTTGTTGTGGCAAGTTCCAATGGTGTATTCTCAGGCATTGTTTAGATTGCTCTGAGCACAATGTATTTTTCACTCTAAAAAATTGAACCCTTTACAATGAGACTCTCAACCATATTTATAGAGGTTGTGGTCATTAATATTAATCATCTGTAATTAATACACATTCTTCCCATTATGGGGGAATTAATACCAATTTAATGCATCGGGCTACATTGAATAAAGACCACTGCCCAAGCGAGATCTGCGGGGCCCACTGCAGAAGAGTACCTGCTTTATGGGGAACATGCCTCAGGTAATGTCAGGGCGTGCTGTAAGTATCTCCATGTCAAACGGCGTAGTGGGAGTGCGAATTGTCGAGTTCTACACTCAACAACACTATGGACAGATCGCCAAAAAGGTTGTCAGACGATCCTCTAGTGCTGCAAACCCACATTGGCTGACACCTGGCGCCTATCTTAGGCTCGAGAACCAGAACCTTTGACCTGGGGGACGACTGAGGGAGGAGAGCTATTGTCGTAGTTGCCTCAACTAAAGATCCTCCAGCTCCGAGGGCAAACTTCGAAGGGTAATCTACCTCTAAGGCACCCACGACCTACTAACTGTTAGAGAATATATTTTTATACTCAATCGAAATATGGAAAAATCAAAATACAACTTTATGCAAAAATACAATAGACAATATAATATTGATTAAAGAAATATTACAACTCAATTGCTCAAAATACAAGTAAATACAAAGATGTAGAAGAAGAAGATGACAAACTCAAAATAGTTATAATACAATTAAATAAGATCAACACGATCAAAAGAATGAAAACATAACCAATAAAAAGAACAAACTCTCACACAATCAAAGTGTAGAGTAGTAAGGATCACCAACTTGAACAAGGTTCAAAACATTTGTCCAAAAGCTTATTTCCCCATATTCTCTAAGAACTAAGGAATCTCTATAGGAAATAGCTCTCTAGAATTATCAAGTCTCTATGGTGTATTTTCCAGCCAAGTGCTTTGTGGATGGAAAATTGTGTGTCTTACAAGTGAGCATTAGGCTCCTATTTATAGAGTTTGAGATACCCTTTGAATTTCAAATTCCACCAACCCCCATGGCTGCTACCAATGTTTAATTTGAAGTTTACGGAATTAAAATGGAAATTTGGGAGTTATTTGGGATGTTAGAACCGTTCAAATTGGAAAAACTAAAAAACCATGTTGGCTTCAGCCTCGTTGGCCGCAGCCAGGATTATCAGTGGTCGCGGCCACTGGCCTCTGTCCCCCAGGCCGCGGCTAGGGAAAGACAGTGGCCGCAGTCACAGCCTAGTTTCAGCACAAAAAATGTCATTTTCCAAATCGTTCCAAAACGTCCCAAATCCTTTCCCACATGATTTTGTAACCTCCAAACACCTATTGGGAGTTAAGAACATGTCTCCAACAACCATACTTCATTATGGCTTTATGAAATCCAATCTCAAATGTGTAACATACAATCTACACATTATTGGGTAATATTTGGGAGTTACAAATTTGTAACTGATTCCCCCCCCCCCCCCCCCCCCTCTCCCCTCTCCCCTCTCCCCTCTCCCCTCTCCCCCTGATTAAATAACCACTCTCTATAGAAACCTTTGCATTAGTGCATAAAGTAAAATGTCTTTCGACTTGAATTTACCTTAGTGTAATTATCACAAAGTTTGTTGAAATTTTAGATGCCGAAGCATTGAACCACTATCCCTTGATAACAAACCGGTGATAACACACGCACCTTTGCTATGTTTACTTGAGACCTCAATGTCTCGCTTTTGCACCGTTAATGGCCATGTGCATATTCCATTCATAGACTTTTCTTGAGAATGACTCCCAATTCTCATGAGGGGCGGTACCACCCCTAGGTCTATATAGGTAGGACTCTTACAGTATTTTGTTACCCTAAAATACTTATCTTTTCAAGACTGAGTTCTATTAAAAAACATTTCGGTTTTAACCCTCATTTTGGTAACACACTAGTACTTATATCTCAGATGGGACAAAATTTGAGTACTACTAGTATTCACTTGATTGACTTGTTATTACCTATTGAATCTAATACTAGTTTGGTTACTAGTATTAAGATAGGTTACCATCAGTCATGAATCTCTTTAGAGAGTCTAAGTCTCACCCCTTGAGAAGTAGAAATGATTTCATTTGAGTCATTTCTTACTCATGTATGCATACTTAAAACACTCATTATTTTATTCAAACTTTGTTGCTAGCCATAGTTTGATTAAAAGAGGTATCTCTATAAAATATGATTTTGACCATAATTAATACCCCACTATTTAATACTTCAATATCCAAGATAAGCAGCTTTTGAATATTAATTCTAGAAACATCTTTGTTTCTATAATTCTTCTTTATGTTTTAAATTGATTCCTTCTTGAATCAAAATATTACAAACAATAACTTTAGACACCAAACATGTCTAGATTTGTTCATTCTATACACATATAGCCAATGTGATTTAATAGGATGACCAAATTAATCAATTATTATCAACAAAATAAATTGATTAACTTTTGGAGAATCACTCCCACATTTCTCACATAGTGATAATCACTTTAAAATAGAAATCTCTTCATTTCTATTAAGTCTTTTATCCTCTAAGATAAATCTAGACTTATAATTTTCAAAGTTCATCATGAGTCATCTAAGCCACATCATAAACTCTCAAGATAAAACCTCAATGTTTATCTTGATTTATTTACTTGCTAAAGCAAGGCACACTTCTTTCAACACAACTTTTACTTAGTTTCTTTCTTTTATGTATTTCACAAAATAAAAATGTGGACACAAATGTAATGTGGGAATTTCTCAAACAAATAATTACTCAATTTCACTTTTAGTTGTCTAAATAATCTCAAAATCACTTAAACAACTTTTGTGTATTTTCTAAGAGTCTTTTAGATTCTTTTAAAAACACCAATTTTACATCCATTGATTTTCTCATCAAAATCAATTTGAAGATGTCAATTTTTTTAAACACTTTAAATCAAAGAAAATAAACCCTCATTGATTTATTTAAATACTTTAATTTCTTATGTTTTAGTTTAAAATTATCTCCTCATTGAGATTAATTTAAACAGATCACTATCTTTAACCAAAATGAATAAAGTTCTCTTTAATCTATTCACTATTGGTGTAAAGATTCAAAATTGCTTCTCCAATTTTGAAATGTTTCCTTATTGAGACATTGAATATTTATGAATTATTGTCACTAAATAATTTTCAAATATGTTTCATTTGACCACACTCTAGACTATAAGTCTATTGAGTCAATATGTCATCCCACAATTTTGAAACCACCTTGATCCATTTTTCTTACAATAGCAAGACACAACTATTAAAAGATGTAACCCCCTTAGGTTCATCTTTTCTTATCTCATAAAATGAGATGCTCATCTTTTAAATGAGAAATTTTTTTAATTCTCAAATAATTCTTTTATTTACAAATCACATACAAATAATAATATAGAATAAGACCTATTAACATCTCACAAATGTTTGCATGATTATATTTCAATATAATTTCACATAGTTGTCAACATATATGACTTATATCATACTAACATGGCTCTTCATTAATATGTAAACATAAATTACAAATATCACACACATATGATTTCATATTTTTATTGATTCATAAAATCAATATATTTATACATGTCATTAAAAAAACTCATAAAATTGTCATTCTAATAATTTTTTTCATTATCACATAATAAGACAGTTCTATAACATGCTAGCATATAACCCAATAATCTACTTAGATTATTTACACATAAATCACATATAACAAAAACTCAAGATATTTAATTATCCTCTAATCTAACCACTATATTTGAAAAAAGAAAAAAAAAAAGAATAAAAAACAATGAACCTCAATTATAAAATTTTAGTCTTCTCATTTCTATTACTATGAAAACTATTAGATCTTCTAAGAAAATAAAAGAAGAACATTACCTTATCTTACCATCTTTTCAAAGTTGGATCCTCACAAGATCTCTATGGTTTCTCATTCCATTGAAAAGGAAATTAAGCTTTTGATTGTTAGAAAATATATTTTTATACTCAATGGAAATATGGAAAAACCAAAATACAACTCTATTAAAAAATACAATAGACAATATAATATTGATTAAAGAAATATTACAACTCAATTGCTCAAAATACAAGTAAATAGAAAGATGTAGAAGAAGAAGATTACAAACTCAAAACAATTACAATACAAGTAATAAGATCAACAAGATCAAAAGAATGAAAATAAAACCAATAAAAAGAACAAACTCTCACACAACCAAAATGTAGAGTAGTGGGGATCACCAACTTGAACAAGGTTCAAAACCTTTGTCCAAAAGCTTATTTCCCCCTATTCTCTAAGCACTAAGGGATCTCTCTAGGAAGTAGCTCTCTGGAATTATCAAGCCTCTATGGTGTATTTTCCATCCAAGTGCTTTGTGGATAGAAAATGATGTGTCTTACAAGTGAGCATTATGCTCTTATTTATAGAGTTTGAGATACCCTTTGAATTTCAAATTCCACCAACCCCCATGGTTGTTACTAATGTTTAATTAGATATTTATGGAATTAAAATGGAGATTTGGAAGTTATTTGGGATGTTAGAACCGTTCAAATTGGAAAAAACTGAAAAACCATGTTGGTTGTCAGCCTCACTGGCTGCGGCCAGGGAAAGACAGTGGTTGCGGCCACAACCTAGTTTCAACACAAAAAATGTCATTTTCCAAATCATTCCAAAACGTCCCAAATCATTTCCCACATGATTTTGTAACCTCCAAACACCTATTGGAAGTTAAAAACATGTCTCCAACAGACATATTTCATTATGGCTTTATGAAATCCAATCTCAAATGTGTAACATATAATCTACACATTATTGGGTAATATTTGGGAGTTACAAATTTGCAACTGATTTTGTAACTCCAAAATATGTCACATTTGGGCACACACATGTGTCTAATTTTGTGACTCTCAATAATATGTTATAAGGTGAGACAAATCACATTTGTGTGACAAATCACATTTTGTCACATTATTTAATCTAATATTATATTATATGAAATTATATAACACTAATTGTCAAAGAGATGACCTCACCTAGGAGGATCCTCGCCCCGAATAGAGGCCTCGGGGGGTAACATACCCCGAAGATGTCTACGAGCGTTCGAACTAGTCACTGTGAGTTGCCACGTGTCAGAGGTGAAAATACAGACAACAACCATATTTTAATTTTTTTTTTCAAAATTTACCATATTTTGTATAATTATTTTCCCCCCATAAATATAGAAAGTGTGTTTATTTTTCCCCCTCAAATATAGAAAGTATGTTTATTTTTCCCATATTTATGTAAACTTCTCAAATTTGGGAAAATTACATAAAATATGAGATATTTTTCAAAATTTCATAAATATGGCATTTTTTTCAGCTTAAAATTTGCATGTCATATTTTACATGTTTATATTTTTATGAGGTTTGTTTCCTATATTTTTATAATTTTATTAAAATATATCATATACTTAATAAAAAACATTTTTTATTATTTCTTTTAATTACTTTTAGGATATTATTATATTTAGGTTAATAATATATATATATATACAATTAATTCTATACACTAAACAATATACTTTCTTCCATCACATATATATATTATTGTTATTATTATTTTTATATGCACATACTATTATATTTGATTATACAAAATCTATATATATATACATATATTATTGTTGTTATTATATTATTTTTATACGGACATACAAATCTGAAGTGATAGAATTGGCTTTCACTGATAGTGGCGATAATGATGATGCATGAGTTATGTTCACTATACATAGGTATGTTTTAGATTATTATTGGACATGCATATATGGATTATAATTTTATTTTAAGTAATAACTGGTTACCATGTCTTGGCAAGTGCTCGAGTGAATTGCAATTGGTTACTGCCATAACTGAAAGAAAGAAAAAAAGAGATCAGAATATTACCACTAAAAGAGAAGAAGGATGAGGAGGTGGTGGTAACCAATTACCCCTATAAAAATAACAACTAAATCGTAACTAGTTACTAGGCGAAATCTAGAAATAAAAAAATTAGTTCTGAAAAAAAAAATCTGAGAAGAAGAAGAATGTGGTAACTAGTTATCCCTATCAAAATAATCAGTTATTGATAATTGGTTACGAAGTTAGACCTAGAAAAGAACCTGAAAAGTAAAAGATTAATCTGAGAAGTAGAAAAAAGAAGGTATTACCTAGTTACCTCTATCAAAATAATAATTAAATGATAACGGGTTACTTAGCCATTTTTTTTATTTAAAAGAAACAAATACATCTGAAAAACAAAATTAGGTATGAAAATAATTAAGAAGAAGAATGAGATTGAAGAAGGTAACTGATTACTTATGTAGTGTTAAAAAGAAAACCAAATCTGAAAAACAAAATCAGACTTAAAACAACCATGAAGAATGAGATTAAATAAGGTAACGAGAAATAAATATTTTGTTTATAGTATTTTGTGGGATTCCCATATTTAAAATCACCATATTTTGTGGCATAAGTTTTATGCCCATAAATATAGAAAATAACTTGTTTTTTCCCATATTATTTAAACTAATTAAATTTCAAAATAACTTGATTAATATTATCAATTTAACCAACCAAAATTATTGTACCGTTCATGTGGCAAATACATATGCCACAAACCTTCTTAACTTCAGGCTAAATAACATCAAGAATTTAACCTTCTTTTTTATACTCGTTGGCACTTTCAAAAAGCTTTCTGGGTTTTTAAGCGTGAGGATTGTTAGTTTTGGAAAGCGTTTCAATAGCTTTTCCAACCCAGAGCCTGCAGGAAGGGTCTTGAAGCAATTACAAGTCTATGATATATAGTACATCCTTAGCTAAGATAAGATACCGTTTGCTTCCTTCCATTAATACATCAATTACAAGTCTCCTTACCTTTTCCATACTATGATCGTTTCTCGACAAAATTCATGCAAGCCTAATCACTGTTTTCAACAAAATGGTTGGTTGGTTGTAATTGTAAACCAGCGCATTCTTCAATCGTTTTTCCTACTAATGCTTCACTGTTTATGTAACTTTCTCAATGTGTAAATATAAATTAGGTTGAGAAAATATAATTATAATCGTCATCCAAATTAAAAAGGGAAATTTTCATATTTACGGTAAATAACAAAAAAAATTTGAAATTTACGGGATTTCAATTTCCTTACAAATATACAGTAAATCTGAAGTCCACAAGCCCAAAACCCAATATCATGTATACGGTAACCCCTAACCCACAAACCTAACCTATTACAACCCTGCCCATTCTTGTAACATGTTGTCTTCTTCCTTGTTACAAAAATCTACAAAAGCATCTGAAAAAACATAAAAAATAAAAAACTAATTCAAGAGCTCACAAATTTGTGAAGTCCGGCCAAAATCAGAATTTTTCTACTACAACCTATTGCGAAATTTCCAAAATGATGTGTCTACAAAAACAACTTCACGACAAAATTAAAACATCTATTTTGTGGTAAGTTATCTTGTTCTTTTATTTTGTTCTTGGTATATCTTGCATCTAGAGTAGATAATTAGTTTATATAACTTTCGAAACTCACTAAAACAATCTATCAAAATCATATATTTTGTCATAGATCTCCACAAAATTATAGACAAATTGTAAAACAGGAAATCTTTTTATAAAAAAAAATGTTACACTATTATAATCATCTTTCTCATAATTTCTCCATTTTATTGTAAATATTTATTAATATATAAGTAATTTAAAATCAGACCAGGATATTAACAACCATGTAACATATATTTACAAAAACATAACACAAGTTAACAACATCTAAACAAATATAACCTAGTATGTATAGAACAAAACCATTATCTTGCAACTTAAAAAAAAAAAAAAAACATGATAGAGAACTTACGTGTTACAAACCTGTAACAAGCTTTTACAGCAACGATGAATTTACATGTTACAAACCTGTAACAAGCTTTTACAGACAACGACAACTATGAATTTACATGTTACAAACATGTAACATGCTTTTACAAACAACATAATACATAGGTTTGTAACATGCTTTTACAGACAACATAATTCATAGTATTATGTTTGCTGCTACCACTACTACTACTACACAAACCTTCATCCTCAACACTTTTGGAGACATAATTTGACCCATTTCCAACCCCCACCTGTTGAGCAAAACAGTGTAAAATAAAGGGTTATTGATAACCAACAACACTTCAACAAGTTCAAAACAAATTCCTCTTTATGCAGTAAAACTCCAAACTTTTTCCAGCCAAGGTTGTAATTCATAATTAAAAAAAAAAAAAATTGAACCCAGTAATCATTCCTTGTCATCTTTTTTTTTAAATCTCACAATTTTTTTAGTATTATAGAACCTAGTAATCTCTTTGACTGTTCCAATCAAATGAGCCAATGGAAATTCCAAGATTCCAATTTTTTATAACAATCACAGAAATTTCAAACCCATTCCTCAATTTTCTACATTTTCAAGGAAACCAAACTGGAGAAAGAGAAAAGAAACATTATATATATATATATATAAATAGCTGATAGGTGTGGGTATAAACGCTAGGATTCAGAGGAGAAAGATCAAAGAAAATGACTGAAAAAGATTTTTACCTTAGACAAAGAGAGACAATTTTCGTTTTACTTATTTCTCCTTAGACACTATGGAGCCATCAATGTCCTCCTCCTTAGGCTTGCCTCAGGTCTCCTTCGCAGCAGGAAAAGTCAAATAAATGAGCTCAAAGTTACAAACATAGCACCATAGATGATTACAAAAGGTTAGAAATATGGAGAAAATTGATTGAGAAATGGGGAAGATGAAGAGATTGAGAGAGTAAAGTAAGAGAGAATTGAGAATGTGATATTATAGAGAAGGTGAGAAAGACTTCTGAACTTTCTTTTTAAATATAATTTTTATTTGCTTTAAAATTATATTAAAAAATACATTGTATAAAAAATTATAATTTACCGTAAATATGAAATAAGTAACCGTATAAATGTAAACTACCGTATATTTCATATTTTTTTTGTTTATACGGTGTATTCCGTAATTTTCCCAATTAAACATACATGTAAATTTATAAAATCTAATTCAACCCAAAATTATATATCTATCTAATTTTTATCGAAAATATTTGATAATTTTAATACATATAATATGTAAAAAAAAAATCTAATATTCGGGTGTGTTATTTAAAAAATATATATATATATATGTAAATTTATAAAATCTAATTCAACCCAAAATTATAAATCTATCTAATTTTTATCTAAAATATTTGATAATTTTAATAGAAGTCAAGTTTTTTCACTGGAAAGCAAATACATTGACAAATACAAATTCTGCTCGAATTGGTATAGGAATATAAAAAAATAATCTAATATTCTAGTGTGTCATTTTTATTTTATTTATATTTTTTCTACATAAAAATTGTATAAATAATCGAAATTTTTGGTTTTAACGGGTTTTTATTTTTTTCGGTTAACTTCAATATAATATTCTTATGTTTAACAGAATATTTTTATAATTAATGATATATTGTAAACATGACTTAAACTTAAATAAAATTAAATAAATAATTTATCAAATTAAAATAAGATATTTTACAATGACAATTATTTAAAAAGAATAAAACCATATATTTTATAACTTAAATAAAAATTAATTAATTAATTAATTAAAATAAGATATTTTAAAGATATTTTATGATAATTTAAATAATATAATCATATTTATTTAAAAATAATAAAGACATACATATCGTTTTTTAACTTATAAATTTGTATGATAGTTTATTTTTTATCAAGTGATTGAAGCTCTTTTTCTTCATCAAATTCACCAGAGGACATCGTGAGATATATTAGAAACTAAAAATAATTGATATATATACTACTGTTAATACTATGACATTTTCTATTATTTTTATTTTATTTCTATTATTAATTTCTTTTTAATATTATTGTATTTTTTATATATATCTCATGTAGTCTATAATATATATATATATATATGTGTGTGTATTTTTAAAAAGAGTGAATCAATTTTTATTAAAATTATAGACAATGTTTACAACTTTGAAACTAAACAAACATATATTGTATATTACTTCTACTTAGTATATACATAAACCTAAAGAACTTAAATATAAAATAAAAAAAAATAGTTTGATGGTGGCACAAGTTCGTATATAATAACCACCCATATTATATTATAAATTATTAAAAAGAAAAATTACGTTAATGGTATAATTAATTCAACTAATTTTTTCTAATTAATTTTATAATTTTTCATGCATATATTATATAAAAGAAAATTAAAATGAGGTGGGTTAGCTGTCCTATCTCATCCTTACATTGTTTCGCCAATAGTGCCATGTATAAATACTTTTAATACTTGTTTTTTCGTCAGTTTTTTTTATCTTTTTGTCTTAAAGTCACTTTCTTTTTTTCTTTGTGAGTTTCAGAATATCCCTATTCACTCATAGGTCCAAAATTCACATCCATATTTTGAAATGTTGAAATGATCATCTCTCTCATCATTTGTTATAATCAATAGGTCTTTCAAATTATTCATTTAATAAAATGGAAACGTTGGATAATGATGATGTTTAAAAGAAATCAAAATTCTTGATCAATAAGGAATAATATCAGTATTTTTGTTCAATAAGATATCAAAGTGGATTACCTACATAATTTTCCATTAAAAAACTTGGATAATTTTCTATCCTATTTAACCATTCTTAATCATGTAGTTCAATAGTAAAAAAACAAATATTTTTGTTTATAACTTATTTTTTATAATTTATTATTGGCAAAGACTGATAAATATATACAACATGCATATAGATATCATAAAATATCCACACACAAAATAATTCAAAATTTCTCCAGCTTTTTTACAAAAATAAAAATATGTACTGATGCAACCAAACAAATATCCACAAACAAAACTACAAAACTTTTCCATGGATCCTTATTATCTGAAAAAATAGATAAAATAAAATAAAAAAGTATATAACACAAAAGCCAAATCGCCATCAAGCTAGAATGATCTTCATCCTTGGCGTAACTTGCTGCTGATCATCATCAAACCTGGAGACAAAGATCAATGTGAGCAAAAACGATATCAATGGGGAAATATGATTACACTTTCAAGTTTTTTTTCCCTCTAATATTTCTTTTATTATATATATTTACTCACCAATAATATGCATTTTGGGTAAAACAACTAAGTGAAAAGCAATAATGTAATGAAGTTACATTCCCAAATTCATTGAAGCAAAAACAAGCATATAATTAAATATATACAAATCTTAGTGTCCGACAGGGGGCTCTGGTTTATACTTACAATAGAAATTTTGTACGTGTAAGAGAAAATTCGAGCATAAAACATAAATTTTCTATTTTAAAATGTAATATCCAATTATGGGTTATTATGTAATTTGATTATGAATTGGTTGCTCTTTAACTCAGTTTTAGTTGTTGTGTTCCGAAACCAGCTACATATCTAACCAAGACATAGTTTAATTACTAATAACAAAGTTAACTTGTCATAGGTTAGTATATAAGGTGTTTTAGTACTGGACTAGTTTTGTACACTAACATTCTACATTTTGTATAGTTAAGTTGAGTTTTCTAGTAACTACTCTCTGTTGTTGGAGTAATCCTAATATTATTGGCATATGACGTGTTATTATTAAGAGATCATTAAATAACTTATTTCTTCTGTTACTCTTTTAAGCCTAGTTAGTTACAACAGATTTTTAGTCAGTTAAAACAGAACTGGTTTTTCTTTCAACACGTGAAAGAACTGGAGCTGCAGCTATATATATCCAGGGGTTTCATTAGTTAAAGATACAAGAAAATAAGAGGTTTTGAGAGATTTAGAAAAGAGAGAAAGAGATAACAAGAGTTAATTTTCTTTGTACATTGTTAAGTGTGTGAGAATTTACTTTAGTGTAAACTAAGTGCTCATAATTTGAGTTGTACAGTGTTCAAGAACCTTTGGAGAGGAAGAAGGGTTGTTTTCAATTGTAACATTGATTCATTATAGTTTAGAAATGTTCGGACTGGATGTAGGCCTTCCAAGAAAAATGACGACTGCACATAAATGATCAATTCAAAGAGATTGAATAATTAAAGAGATATGTACCTATATGCCTGAAAGGATAGTTAAATATGGGAATTGTCCTTCCACCTCAGTTCTGAAATGAGGAGGCATCTCCTGAATCAGAACTTGCTTGAGCTTTGGAAGTCTTCTCAATGCCTCTGAAATTGAATTCAAATTCTCACAATTTACAATCTCCAAACTCTCAAAACGAGGCAAACATCCTTCCACAGACCAAGTCGTTAATCTTTGCTGTCCCTCAAAGCTAAGAAATTGAAGACGAGTAAAATCCCCTTGGCTGAACTTGACGATCTCAACCCCATCACTCAAGGCATTTTTACCAAGCCGAAGGAACTTCAAATTCGGTACCTTTCCCATTATCATCATTGGATCATATCTGAGATAAGAATTCATCAGAGTAATCTTAAGGAGCTGTGGAGGGAACATGGCTGCAAATGCAGGAAACGTCCGAATCCCATCTAGACGAAGCTTTTCAAGTGATTCCATGCAACTCGATAACAACGGAGCTATATCCAAGTCCTCACCACCTAAAATTTCCACAGCAAGAGACTTGAGAGATTTGAAGCGAATATTTCCGCTGCTACTTATAGTTTGAAGAGGCATCGCGGGGTTTGACCGAACAAGTATGACCAACTTTTCAAGTTTGACAAATTCTGACATCAAAATGTTGAAATCACAGTCCTCAATCAAAATATTCACTAGTTTTCGCAACTCAACAAGGCCGTCCAGCCGCAATTTCCTTCTCCCTTTTACACTGTACCCTTCATGTGGCAAATACAAATGCCGCAGCCTTCTCAACTTCCACAAAACATTTGGTAGTTTCAAAGCACACTTGGTTCTCAAATCTAGGGTTTGAAGGAACATTAATTTCCCAATGGAAGATGGCACTTCATTCACATAGCTATTCTTTAGGCTAAATAGCATCAAGAATTTAACATTCTTTCCTACACTCTTTGGCACTTTCACAAAGCTTTCTTGGTTTTCAAGCTTGAGAATTCTTAGTTTTGGAAAGCGTTTCAACAGTTTTTCCAATCCGGAGCCTGCAGGAAGGGTCTTGAAGCAAATGAAAGAGGAAAGGCTATTATATATAGTGTCTTTAGATAAGATAAGATACTGTTTGGCTTCCATTAACACATCAATTACAAGCCTCCTTATCTTTTTGCCTCGATATTGATCTTTCCATGGCACAGAAGATGAAGACCCAATTACCTTGTCTACGTTTCGAATATCAATGACTTGTACCAGGTTATCTTTCTCAGCCATTGACAAGCAAAAGTCTCTCATAATACCATTTAAGACAATAGCTTTAATCCCACCCGTGGATGAAAACTCTACTGCACTAACCATAGACTTTTCTTCCAAGTCGGCTAACACAAAATATGCCTCCTCCTCGTTGAACTCTGGTGAAATGCCAGTTTTGCTGAACATTGGCTTCCATTCTGGGCCTAACTCCACCATCAATAGTTGGCATAAGTCTGTTACTCTTATCACAAAGTTCTCTGGGAAACTGGCCAAATGCTTGAACGAGGATTTTTTTATTATATCTTCATCGTGAAAAAAGTGATTGTAACTCTTTTTGATTGAGTCAGATAAACTTACATAGCTATGGCTGCTGGAGTCTTCTAGATCATTGACTTTGCCTTTCAAAATACATTTTTTAACACAATTATTCAACATTGTCCTCAACGTATCAACAATATTGTCTTTGTTTCTCAACAAAAGTTGTGCAAGCCCAATCGCTGTTCCTGGTAAAATGGTTGGTTGTAAACCAGCACATTCTTTGACCACTTTTCTTACTAGTGCTTCGATCTGTATGTCACTTTCTAAATCTGTAAACATAATAAAAATTAAAGAAAATCAGATTAGACGTTAATTTGTACGTTCACTTATACTAGTCACGCATTTTCATATATTTTTTTTCCTTGTCATCAGTAATATGCATGCAAGAAGTAGTATATGTAAACAAAAAAGTTGATCTTCAATTCATCTGTACTGATTCTTTTTAACTTTATAGAGTAGCTAGCTAGCGTAATATCAGAATTCAGAAACAGGCAAAAGATATATATATATATTTATAGCACTTGAGAGTCCTATATATGCAAGGTGAAAGGTGAAGTACGTACGTGACAATAATTTTTATATTCATATAACTTATATACTATATATATATATACGGTCGTCATTCAGACACAGAGTATTATGGAATATATAAATGACACGTGTTCTTAATTTTCCTATTTCCAACATGTAATTCCATCTATGTTTAAATCACATACCATTCTATTTTTTACTTTTAATATTATCAGTTTTGTTATTAATAATATAAATATAATCAAGATTATGATGTGTCATTTAAACATTACTAAGTGGGACATTATCAGTTTTGTTATTAATATAAATATATTATGATGTGTCATTTAAACATAATTAAGTGGGACTATAGGAATATTAATTGTTTAGTATAGATAGTTATACAAAATAATCTTTATTATTCTAACTCTATAAATAAAATTTCTGTTCGATCAATTTATATGAAATTACATTATTCTCTAATATGCATACTGTGGTAGTCTTCTCTAGAGAAACGAAACTTAACCTCATGATTGTCTCAAATTATGTATAGGAAGCCTATGCCAAACATCCTTAATTATCCTCATGCACAGAACATAACAGTTAAGAATAAAGTGAGAAAGAGTGAATATAGTACCTATGTCATGTTTTTGTAAATATGCTAAAATCAATTCCTTGCTAGTATTTTGATCAAGACCAGAAGGTTTAAACAACATAGAATCCTTATCCACGTCACGAGCCACATTCTTTCTTTGACTAGTTAGTAAGAGTTTGCTTCCTGAATCTTTGTCTTTGGGGAATACCTTCTTCAAAAGTTGGCATAATGTCCCAGGAGATTGAATATTATCGATCACCACAAGACACTTATTTTGTTCAAGAACTTGAGAGAGCACCTGTTCGACTTCACACTCCACAGTATCACTTTTGGAAGGATCAAGACTAGTCAAAATCTCTTTCAACATATGCATGGCTTCCAACTGTACTTGATGAATATCAGGAATAGTAACCCAAGCCAAAGAAGTAAAGTGATGCCTGACTTGTTCATGTTGGTAAATCTCCCCTGCAAGAACTGTCTTTCCTGAACCCACTTCACCGCATATGACAATAACTTGATTCTTGTAACCTTCTCCTGTCAAACGTGCCCCCAATTTCTCAATGCACTCTTCAAATCCCATAATAGGATAATCAGTAGTCGGAGGAGAAGTCTTCATCATGAATGATGTCATATCTGATCTTCTTCTTTCTATGGAAGTAGCCGGACTACTACTAGTACTCCTCCTCATGCCATGTAATTGGCTTATTTCAGAAAATGTTGAATCGATGTCCTTCATTTGTGATCGAATGGACGAATTCTTCATTCTTGACAAAACCCACTCGTGAAATTTTTTCCTCATTAGGTTCGCGAAACGAATTCCTCCTGTTGTCCCTCTCCCCGAAGCAGCAGCAGCAGCAGTAGCCACCTCCTCCAACCAGAGAATTTCAAAATAAACATCTTCCAAGCTATTCTTAGCTTCCAATAATTTTGAAAACATAAGAAATTCCACTGAACCCTCTTGAGATTCTTCGTTAGAACAGTTACTTAAAGCTTGTATCACTTCTAGCTGGCTTTTTGACCCATCAAATTGACGCTGCCTGTTCTTACGCGAGAATGCACCTCTCCTATATTCATTGCAGATCTTTTGTGTCAACTTCGTCCCCGCAATCGTGGCTGCCACAGCGTCAGCCATTATGTATTAAGCTTAATTGTTTTGCTAAAACAATGGAGCTTTAACTTTTATAAATCATCAGCAGGGACGGGGTCACCATCGAACAAGTAGCTAGGGTTCGATCTGCAATCACGGAAGATATTTAAAATATATATATATATGGTGAGTCCAATCAATCTGTAATGTTATAGTTTCCATCATACAATCATCCATAACTATAACTGTGAGTATAATTAAAATTTTTATCAAACAGAAACTAATGAACATATTCGTTTAAAAAAGAAAGAAAATAAGAAAAAAAAAAACATAATAAACTAAGCTATAAAAAAAAATACTTACACCATTGTGTGAACTAACGAGCCATTTTTCCTACTGGCGTAGTACTAGTGCGCGTAGTGAGAACTAAGCTGAAAATTAGCAGCGGAAAAAAATAATAAGAAAATAAAATTCCAAAAAAAAAAAAAAAAGACTTGGTGGATTTTCCTTTTACTCGAATCTTTTTTAAAAATGAACTGAAAAAATTGGAAAAAAAAAAATATATAAATGTATACGAGAGTTCGTCAACTTAGTTCAAAGTTTTTTCTGCAACTCAAAGATGATAAATATATAAATAATATATATGTTTAAAAAAAAACCTTGAGCGATGAGGAGGAATATGTTAGATCTCCATTAACAATCGAAAGAGACTAGAAGATTAGTAATTAGGAAAGAACGATCTTCAGTTTTCTCCAAGAGAAAACAGATAAATCTCCGGTGTGAGGCTCTTCTAAAAGTAGATCTGAAAAACCCTATATCATATCGGAACTAAGCTAGGGAGGAAGAATATGACTTTGCTTCTCTTATCTCTGCCTTAGTCGATTAATATATAATAAACTAAAGCATTTTGAGGTTTTGTCTTATCCACTATATAAAAATGAGAAAGCGAAACACATACAGATGAGATGAGAGTCACTATTACATATTTTTTCATTTTCTTGTGAAAATGAATGATACGTCTAAATTTCATTCATTTGTTGTACTTGTACGTATCAGCTCACCTGAAACCAATAATAAGTATTGTCTTTAAAAAAGAAAAAGTTTTAATACTACTATAAATACAAAAAAAAAAAAAAAAAAAGTGGAGTGTCATTTCGATTTATTTTTTAAGAAATGTGTGATTAAATAATTATACAGTATGGGGTCTTTATTATTCTTTTACGTATATTCTAGTATTTTCGATGGATTGGGAACCTTTTTGTTTTCTCCCATAAAGAAATAAAGTCTTCTTGTTATCCCATGTATTCCCATTTCTTTTGGTGAAATTAACGCTCTTAATTCCTTGTATTTGTTAATCCTAAATATTAAAAGGTACCAAAACCAACGCTTACCAAGCCCATCATGTGTGTTGTCACATGTCTAAACGTTATAGTCCTTTTGAACCAAAATTTGTCGGGAATAACTTTTAATTTGTTTAATGAATTTTTTATCAAAATATGCAAATTATAGGAATAAAGAAATGATACAAAATAAATAAATTTAGGATTTGGATGATATCATTTATGTATTAGTATGTTTAATACGTATAGGGCACGTCTGAGTCAGGGCCAGATTCAGAGTGGGGGTCGGTGTCGGGGATCTGGGGCTGGGGATGGGGTCGGGTCCGGGGCCCACTACAAGAAAAATTAGTTTTAGCGACGACACTTTTAGGGGCGACTGTAATACACATTTTTAGAGGCGGCGAGTGGATAGTCGCCCCTGATATTTCACAAGTCGTCCCTAATATTATGAAATTTTGACCAGAAAATAGAGGAAAATTTAGGCGGTGCATTGTGATTTGTGAAATTTATCAGGGGCAACGCGTCACCCCTAATACTATGCCACATCACCCCTAATAATTCGTTATAATGCAATTCCTCGACCATTCCGTCATTTTATTCTTCAACCAAAAAAAATAAAAAATAAAAACCCTTTCTCCTTTTCCCTTCTGCAAACCAAGAGAACCTCCTCCTTTCCCCTTCTCTCTCTCTCTCTCTCTCTCTCTCTCTCTCTCACGTTGATCACCACAAGGAGCGCCACCCACTGTCGCCGCCAAGTGAGATCCGCTCACCCGCCTGCTGTTGCTGCCAGGTATTCGCAACCCCCCCCCCCCCCCCCCCCACCACTGCCGCCGCCAGTCCAGAGCACCCCACCTACTCTTGCCGCTAGCCCGGAGTACCCCACCCGCTATTTCCGCCAGCCCGGAGCACCTCAACCGCCACCGCTGCCAGCTCAGAACTGACTGATCGAAGAGGTATGTATTTATATACATATAATTTTTTATATATATAATGTGATCTGTATATATATTTATATCTTTTAGTTTTTTATTTATTCATATTTTTTTATAAATATATATACATAGTATTAGCCGTGGGTATGTGTATTTATATATATTGAGTTTATTTATTTAATTTATAAATATATATAATGTATTAATTAGTTGTGTATGTATATATATATTCTTTGATGTGTGTCGTGTATGTATATACATATTTGTATATATTTTAGATATTTTTTTACAAATATATATGTATAATGTGTGTCGTGTGTATGTATATTTATAGGAGAATTCTCCTATAGGAGTTTCACTTTAAGCCCTACCAGTGGGGCTCTCAGTGTTCTCAACCCGTGAACAGTTTTCGACGCGATTTTTTTTATGACCGTGTATATTGTAGCTATTTAGAGCATTCTGCAAATTTTCAGAAAATTCCGAATAGTTTATAGTACCAAAAACTAAGTTCAAACATGTTGTTGCACGAGTGACTAATTTTTTTTATGCACGTGGAAAGCAACATGTTTGAACCTAGTGGTTTTCGATTGGGTTACCCTCCTTCGACTCTGATGGGAGGGAGTATATCATCTGTAACGTTTCTTCGTGTAGTCACCATAGCTAAGTGTTCCAAATGCTTTCTTCAAGTTCTCAAGGAAAGCACCAAAATGTTGACTGGCTTTTTCACTATCAACCTTTAAATGAGAGATTAAAGAAACAAGCAACACAAACACAAAGGATTTGTACATGGTTCAGGTTATAAAAGAACCCTAGTCCACGAGTCTCTGGTATTAAGAGGATTGGAAGCTTGTGATGGCAAGTTCCAATGGTGTATTCTCAGGCAGCATTTAGATTGCTCTGATTACAAAGTGTTTTCTCTCTAAAAAACCCCAACCCCCTTACAGTGAGACCCCCAACCCCTATTTATAGAGGCTGGGGTCATTAATACTAATCATCAGTAATTAAAACTCGTTCTTCCCATTATTGGAGGATTAATACAAATTTAACGCATTGGGCTGCATTGAATAGAGACCACGACCCAAGCGAGATCTACGGGACCCACCGTAGAAAGGTACCTACTTTATGGGAAACATGCCCCAGGTACTATCAGGGCATGCTGTAAGTACCTGCATGTTAGATGGCGTAGTGGGAGTGCGAATTGTCAAGTCGTATACTCGACAACACTGTTGACGAATCACCCAAAAAGGTTGTCATACGATCCTCTGGCGCTGCAACCCTGCACTGGCTGACACCTGGCGCCATATCTTAGGTCCAAGAACCGAAACCTCAAACATGGGAGATGACTGGGGGAGGAGAGCCCCCTCACCTTAATTGCCTGAGCTAGGGGACCTCAAGCTCCGAGGGCAAGCCTCGAAGAGTAATCTACCTTTAAGGTATTCACAGCCTACCCACTGGCGCAGACAGACGACTTTACCTAAAAAGATCTTCGCCTCGAATAGAGCTCTCGGGAGATAACATACTCTGAAGACGTCTATGACTGTCCGAGCCAGTCATTGTGAGTTGCCACATGTTGGAGGAGAAAATACGAACAACAAATTTGTTTAAAATTATTTTTAAAAAAATTATTCATAAATTTAACACTAATTTGAAAGAAGAAAAAATAAGTGACATAATTAAAAAAAAAACTAATTATGAAAAATCTTGAAAATTTTGAAAACTAAGAATGGAAATAATTACCTATAATTAATTTCAATTATATTTAATTAAAAATAATTAAAATAGAAATTAATAATAATCATAAATATAATAACATTCTTAATAAATGCAGTTTTAATTATTAAAGAACATTTAACCTTAAACATTATAAAATAAGACCTTGTATAACATAATATATAAGATAGGATGGTTATTATCACATAGTAATAATTGTTATTATTTCTAATAACAAAAAGTCATAGACATACATCTAGTGGATGCTTTGGGGATAGTAATTCGAGTCAATATATTCATCTAGTATTACCAATTTGTTGACGCCGCTTTTCGTCAACTTAAAATGTAGAGCACGTAAACAGTAAATAATTATGGCAAGAATAACACAATAAAACAAAGAGAGTTTTTTACGTGGTTCAGCAGTTAACTCTGCCTAGTCCTCGAGTCCTTTTTATTAAGACTTAGGAAATCTCTGGAAATTCAAGAATGAATTCCCCAAAGGTTCTCTCAAGATCACAAAATTTCGATCCCTTACAATGGTACATGACCTCTCTATTTATAGGGGAAATCTCATAATACTATCCCACACGTTTCGGGAAGTTATCTTGTATATTAATAAATTTAATGGCTTTAAAGCCAGTAACTCCTATATACCAGGAAACATCCCCTGAAGACCAGGGGGCGTATAACTGACTAATAAATATCCCCTTATTGTAGGGAAGTTACAACAATAAATGTAGACTGCATCTCTTCAAGTGTCCTATTAAGCTGTTCGAGATCAGCAATCAGCATCACCAGCATCATGCCAGTCTAGGTCTCTGAGTAACTTACGAGTTATATTATTTTCTCCAAGACTAGCTCGAAGTTAGGAAAATATCACCGAGACCACCTTGTTTCGAGCTCACACTCATGTCAGGCTCGGACCTCTTGATCCAAGGTCACCCGAAAATGGATGCCTTCCGATGTCTGTCTTTCGAGCTTATAAGGACTTCGAGGTTACCACCAACTATGAAGATTCGGCGCCTAGGTTGCGAACATGTATTCTAGATATTGCGAGCTCACACCTGACGAATCCAGCTTTCGAGATCACAATTCTCAAGGCTCGAAATCTGGGTGTAACATTTTGCCCCCTCAAAAGTATTTGTTCGAATCTTATGAGAAGGAAACTTTTGAACTCCTTTCTTCGGGAACTGCACCGTCACACATACTTGAGTATGGACATGCGTCATTTGGGTATTGCTCATTCAAGGTACTCGAGTACCTTGGAAATCTGCCCACGATCGTTCGCCTGCCACCTTTTCGACACCATCTTGTCATTCATCCCTGGCCGTCAGATTTGACAAGGATTTTGGCCAATGGCTCGGATTACTTCCTTTTTTACCACTTTTGATGGTCTATATATACAACTTCAGTCATCTTCTTCCTCTTTCTTTTACGTTCATTAGAGAAAAAAGAGAAGAGAGAAAAAACCAGAGGCCAGCCCAGAAAGCTTTTTGCTTTTGCATGTTTTCCCAGCCAAAGAAGCAAAGGACCGCCAGCTTGTTCGAGACCGTGAGACTATACCTGCAGCCTCTTCTTCAATCAACTATTTCTCTGCAATTTCCATCTTCATTGCGTAAGTATCTGATCCTGTCTTTGTACTTCTCTTTTTTTTTTTTACATCATTTTCTGGCTTTGCTGTTTTTTAGTTTCTGGGAATGCACTAGTTCATTTTTTACTTTGATGTACTAGGACGCTTTGATCAATAGATATTAGGTTTAGGTTCTTCCATTACTGGTTCTAAATCCAGTTTATATGTAGAAAGACCCAAACATGGTCTTTTTTTTTTGGATTTTCAAAATTTGGAAGATGTATCTTGCACACCAAGATATTGAGTACAAAATTTTGGTTTTAAATAATGCACGATACTCAAAAATACCATTTTTGAGTAACCGCCACCTTTTTTCCCTAATATTTCGAGATTTTAAAAAATAAAATCCACTTCCTTCCCTTTTTCGTGAAATACACGTCGTGACACTAATCAGGTCCTCAGGATCAAACTCATCTCGTACCCAAGAATTTTCGAGCTTGATTCACCAAGCTCGTTATTCTTAATTCCTTGCTTGCATGGCCCTCACCATTTTTTCTTTCTTGCTAGATGTCACAGAATCTGGAAAGACGGTGGGGGTCATTGCTTGCCGTCCCGTACTCACCAAAACCTCCGAGCCCGGAGTCGTTGTTTGCCCGGAATCAGCGTTTGATCAGCGAACACGAGCTGAGGTGTGAGCAAGAGGACACTCGAGATCACTTCCGACGTTAGATAGAAGAGATCGAGGAAGGAAAAAGAAAGAAACTAAGGGTCGCCCTTCATCCAGACCCTGACATCGAGCCCAGACCGATTCCTCTCGACCCCAAACTTAGAGTGACAGTTTCCTTCAACCCAGGTGACCTGCAATTTTCATTGACCCTTCTACCTCCCAACCGAAGAGGGAATTTTTCGAGGCTGAGCATTATTGGAGCTCGGTCACGTCATTAGGCCAGATAACAGATATCCTAGCCTTTCATGGCATAGGACTATCAGGCTCGTTAAGGTGTCGAGCCTCGACCTCCCACGAGCGAAGCTGTCGCGCTCTAGGAGATGGAAATCCTGACAACAAGCTAAGATACGCAGCTTGGAGCCAGGAGCATATGAAGGCCGGAGCGCTACTACCTTTGAAGTCTTTCTTCAAAGACTTCACAGACTTTGTTGGGTTGGCCCCTTTCTAACTCAACACCAATTCTTACAGGGTTCTGTCTGCCCTGAGGTCGCTATACCACGAGCTGAAGTGGGAAGGACCATCACCGGAGGAGATCCTGTACCTCTTCTGTCTAAAAAGCAATCCCTCCCGAGCTCGGGGAGGAGATGGCTTCTATTACCTTTCGAGCTACCCCAAGGAGAAAAAGATGTTTGAGGATCTTCCCAATCATCCTCCTGACTTCAAAAAGGCCTTCTTCTGGACAGATGGCCTAGCTCCGTCACGATACTACTCGTTCAGACAGATTCGTAAGTATTTAAACCTCCTTCTATTCTGTGCTCAGACTTTTGTTTATAGGCTTGTACTTAGTCGAAATTTGTTTAATTTTCCAGCCAAGTACCATTGCCCTACTCCCACTGACGAGATGAGGGAGCATAGAAAAACTCTGCTCCAGCTCCCTTACAGCAGGAGATCCCTCTCATACCTTTTGCATGAAGACAAGCTCCGAGCTTGTGGACTTTTGGTAAAGGATCAGTCCACCTCGGATTGGTCCAATAAAAAATATGACCGCTGGGAGCTTGTACCCTTGCCTACGGGCGTCCTCCCCCCAAGGAGAGAGGTGAGGCCTCCACCTCCGGTTCGCCGAAGGAGTCCACAATCAAGGAACGGGGCCAACGACGAGGCTTCGAGCTCGGGCTCAGATGAACAAGGTATAGTCATCCTAAGCTCGAAAATGTGGTCCCCCTCTCTACTAAAGCATAAGTCCGATAGGTTAGTATTGTGCGAGGACGACCGAAACCATTTTTATGTGTGGTCTTGGGTAGATGAACGGGTCCATAGGTTCGATAACTGGCTCGAAAAATACGACACAATGTATAGCCTGAACGAGGTATGGAACAGAATAGCCGTCCAATATGGGACCAACGACTATAGGGACCTTTCGAGGTTGACGTCCACCTATAGGGAAGGTACTCCCCCCGCCTCTTCTGAAGATGGGGGAATTTCTTGGTCGCCGAGCTCAAACTTGGGGGAGAGTTCCAGTTAGGTTTTCTCCACTTGTCTTTTTATTCTTTGTCTGTTAGTGCCATGCTAAATTTTAATTGTTATCATGCAGGTGACATGGACTCCGACCTTGACGCCATGCTTGCCAGTGGTGAGGGGGCTCAAAAGAATAAGCGCTCGCAAGGCTCGCGGAGGTCGAACTGACCCTCCTAAATCCTCAAACGCACTGAGAAGACCCCACCAGCCCCAACTACGGTGAGCACAGTTGAAGACTTGACTGCCCAGGTCGGTGCATCCATCTCGGCCTCCTCTGCCGCTCTTCCTCCGGCCACAACCCATCCAGTACTCGGCCCACCTCCGAAGAAGCATAATTTGGATTTAGGTTCGAGATTCAATGCATTCATGCACAGTTTGCTCGAATTATCTGCTTCCGATCTCGTTATTTGTCAAGGTCGGATATTACTTTAACCATGCACCCGTAAGTGCTTATATGGTGTGTAATGTAAACAGTTTAGTTATATCTTACTTTTTAGTTACTTTTTCTCGTCCTCGGTTATCTCTCAGAAGTTATGAGGTCAAAACTATTATTTTGTAAGATACTCCAGCCTTGATCTCGGCTTATCCGAAGTGGGTTATGCTCCAACTTACTGCCGATTAATTTAAGCTGGTTTGTTCCAAACCTGTTAAGGTCATGTTAGGTTAGTAATCCATACACTTAAATTTTTAATCTAGTTTGCATATTTGGTTACATCCAAATATTTTTATCTTTGGATAATTTGGTTATGTCCGAACTTTCTCAGCTCGCGTATTTGGTTATGTCCAAATACTTGTATGTTTTTTATAATTGGTTATGTCCAAACTTTCTCAGCTCGCGTTTTTTATTATGTCCAAATACTTGTATGTTTTTGATAGCTTGGTTATATCCAAACTATCCTAACTCGCGCATTTGGTTATCTCCAAACCCTTGCATGTATTTCGTATATGTTATTTTATTTTTCAAGCTGATGGTATATGTACCAATGATGCCCCCTTAATATCCTATGAGTGTAACCATAGGTTGTTAAATTAAGAGAGATTGCAAAAAAAAAAAACATAACATATTGAACGAAATAGGTCTTTATTTGATAAAATCCCAAAGTAGACAAAATAGTACAAATGAACGACCTTGGTTACAGGCAACATCCTTCCTATACTATTGATAGTAAGGTCGTAGGTGTTCACCATTCCATGCTCACGGTATTAGACTCCCATCCAGTCTCGCCAACTTGCAAACACGGGGTCGGATGACTGACTCTATTTGGTAAGGTCCTTCCCAGTTTGGTCCGAGCACGCCAGCTGCTAGATCTCGCGTTGCCAAGAATATACACCTCAACACTAAGTCTCCCACACCGAATTTTCGATCCCGAATCCTCTTGTTGAAGTACCTTGTAGCTCGTTGCTGGTATGCAGCATTTTTTAGCTGAGCTTCATTCCTTCGTTCTTCGATCAGGTCAAGAGTTTCTTCGAGCTGGGTATGGTTCGAGGCTTGATCGTAAGCAAGTGCTCAAATTGTGGGAATTTCGAGCTCAACCGGTAGCATAGCCTCGCAACCATACGCTAGAGAGAACGGGGTATGTCCCGTCGATATTCAAGCCGTAGTCCTATATCCCCATAGGACTTGGGGCAATTCTTCGGGCCATCGTCCTTTTGCTTCTTCCAACTTTTTCTTCAACGAACTCTTTAGAGTTTTGTTTACAGCTTCGATCTGGCCATTCGCCTGGGGATGGGCTACTGATGAAAAACTCTTTATTATTCTGTTTTTTTTCGCAAAAGTTGGTGAACAAATCGCTGTCGAACTGAGTTCCGTTGTCGGATACAATTTTCCTTGGCATCCCATATCGACATACGATGTTCTTCACTATGAAGTCAAGGACTTTCTTGGAGGTTATAGTTGCTAACGGTTCTGCTTCTGTCCACTTCGTGAAGTGGTCTACTGCAACCATTGCGTACTTCACTCCGCCCTTGCCAGTTGGGAGAGAGCCTATGAGGTCGATCCCCCATACCGCAAATGGCCATGGGGAGGTCATCATAGTCAGCTCGGACGATGGAGCTCGAGGAATCGTGGCAAATCGTTGGCACTTATCACACTTCTTTACGTACTCAAAAGAATCTGACTTGATGGTAGGCCAGAAATAACCTTGGCGTATGATTTTCTTGGACAGGCTATGCCCCCCAGTATGGTCTCCACAGAACCCTTCATGAATTTCTTCAATGATTTTCTTTGCTTCGGGTGGAGTCACACACCGAAGTAATGGCATGGAATATCCCCTTCTATACAGCCTTCCATCCATAATGGTGTAACGGGGGAATTGATACATCAACTTTCGAGCCTGGTTCCGATTTTTTGGAAGGACGCCGTTCTCGAGATATTCGACTATTGGAGTCATCCAGGTAGGCTCGGAATCAATCATACACAAATCTTCCTGCACAGGCTCATTAATACTAGGTGCCGAGAGATGTTCAATTGGTACGATGTTCAGCTCATCGCTCTGGGTAGAGGTAGCAAGTCTGGCCAGGGCGTCTGCATTCGAGTTTTGCTCTCGCGGGACCTGCTCGATCGTGTAAAACTCGAAGTGTTCCAATGCTGACCTTGCTTTTTCTAAGTAAGCTGCCATTTTTGTGCCACGAGCTTGGTATTCACCCAAAATTTGGTTAACCACCAGGTGGGAGTCGCTATAACAATGTATTGCCTTAGCTTTGAGCTCCTTGGCTATGCGAAGTTATAGAGTCCAAGAACTTTACTTAGCTAGTTAGATAGTAGTATTATAGTATTTATAGTATTATCCTTATGACTGTGGATTTTTGGTTCAGACCGGGAATTATTTGGACACTCATAGTAGTACTTGTAGATTTTCTAAGTTTGACCTATAGTTTAAGAATATTAATGTTAACCTAAGGTTTGATTAATGTGGCTGATATTAAGGATAATATTTATTATACTATATGGTTTAGGTAAGAACCAATAGGATTTTAAGCACATGTTATGTATGGGTGATTAAAGGATTAAGTATTTTGAGGATTAAATTTAATAAGGGTAAAGTTTGAATGCTCTAAGGTTAGTCAGCAGCTTTGAATACGTTTAAGGGCTTAGTCAAGGTTGTTTACTCAATTTGAATTAAGCTAAAAATGTGTAATTTCGTGTTTAAATAATCAGCGAATGCCGATATATCGCAGCTATAGGGGCGATATATCGCAGCACGTAGATACGGAAAACACAAAACGATGCACGACTGCCTCGGGCATACTGGCCCAGGCGATATATCGCCTACAGGGGGCGATATATCGCCTCCTTCAGCTTATTTTGAAAGTTTTTGAATTTGTTTTCCATTCAGCCATTCAACCTTTTGATAAGTCCAACAACTTTTTGAACGAGTCTTCAGCCTTTGCTGAACGATTATTCAAATTATTTTCACCTAAAAAGCCATTATTTTTAGTCAAGTTAAATTAAGATCCTTTCATTCCTAAACTCTATAAATAGGACCTAGTACCCATCCATTATTCATCTTTTACTCTAAGTTCAGAGGCTGCAAGTTGCTAGGTGAGTGTGAGAGTGTAAACACTTGGGTGGGGAAATCATAAGCTTGATTATCATAAGCTTATCAAACACTTGGGGAAGTAAGGTTTCATACTATTTCGGTTCGAGGTTTAGATTGGTCTACAAGTCTTCAAGGTATTTCTACACCTTAGTTCATTGGTATTATTTTATTTTAAGTTCTCATAGTCTTCTACTCAGCCTCTAACCTTAATCTTTATTTTGGTTAGGAAATCTAAGTTCTTGAGCAAAAAGGTTTTGGTAAGTATTTTTCTCAAAGGTTTAGTCATTCCATTCCTTTCATTTCTCTTCTTCACTATACTCACTCTTTTTTTTTAATGGTTCTTAGGAGTGTTCCAAAGTTCCACCTCTGTCCTCTTATCCTGGTAATTTTGGTAAGGAAAATAGGATAGAAATTCATATGTTATATGTTTTATATGTTATCTTATGTTTCTTATGTTATGATAAGTGTTATGATATGTATGTTTGTAGGCTTGGGCATATGACCCATATGACTAACAAGACCCCAAATAGATTATGGGCATATGACCTGCTTAGCTAGTAGGACCCCACTAATCTCATGGGCATATGACTTGTTTAGTCTATGGGACCCCAAGTAATAATGGCCATTATAGTATGTGTATGAAATAAGTGTAATGTTATGTTTTTATGTTTCTTATGAAATTTATGTATATGAACTATGTGGTAGATTTTCCTTGCTGGGCATTAGGCTCATTCCTTTTTGTTTATATGTGCAGAAAAATAGTTATAGTGGCGGTAAGGTTCGTGGATGCTTGGGGATTGTGTATCGGTGATGAATGGATTCAAGGAGTCGAGAGTTCGATTTTCGAGGATGTAGTCTTGTTTTTATGGTTTTACATGTATTTTTCCGCACTTGCTATGTAACTCCTTATTATTTTAAATTAGGTTTTGTTTTAAAACAATGGGATCCCATATCCTACTTGACATTTTATGTAAGTAACTCTTATTTTTACAAGTTTCCTAATAAAGTTATGGTATTTTCACAATGTAAGTTTTATTAAGGATTAGTATGTGTAGTTTTCGTTAATGGTAGGGGTGGCAATTTGGGTCACGACACGATGACACGACACGACACGACACGATTAAGGTAAACACGAACACGACACGTTTAATAATCGTGTCGTGTTCGTGTTTGAGTTTTTGACACGTTTAATAATCGTGTCGTGTTCGTGTTTACCTTAATCGTGTCGTGTCATAATCGTGTCGACCCATTTAATAATCGTGTCGTGTCATAATCGTGTCAGACACGATAACACGAATATTTTACATAGGTTTTCAGATTTTTTTCGTATAATTATGATTCATCGTGTCATAATCGTGTTATCGTGTTGACCCGTTTAATAATCGTGTCGTGTTCGTGTTCATATTTTTGACACGTTTAATAATCGTGTCGTGTTCGTGTTGACCTTAATCGTGTCGTGTCATAATCGTGTCGACACGAATCTGACACGTTTACACGAATTGCCACCCCTAGTTAATGGTCCAAAAGTCTAGAGTAGTTGGGTCATTACAGAAGCCCCGCCAGTAAAGCCTCGTAATTAGATGCGTTGAAGTCAAATCTCAAGGCAGAATGAAATCTGCTTCCTGCAGGAGTGATCAAAATTACTCCTGCCTTCGATCCATTTTCTTTAGATGACCCATCAACGTAAAGTTTCCACAGCTCGTGGGTTGGGGTTATAACTTCATCGTTAGTCATGCCAGTACATTCCACTATAAAGTCTGCCAAGGCTTGTGCCCTAATGGTCATCCTTGGATGGTAGGTGATCTCGAATTGTCCGAGTTCAACTGCCCATTTAAGAAGTCGGCCTGAAGCTTCTGGCTTAGACAAGACTTGTCTTAGTGGTTGATCAGTTAGTACATGGATGGGGTGCGCTTGAAAGTAGGATCGAAGTTTTCGAGATGAGTGAATTAGGCTGAGAGCTAGTTTTTCCATCAAGGGATATCTCGACTCTGCCCCCAGTAACCTTTTACTGACGTAATATACGGGCCTTTGCACCTTTTCTTCCTCTCGTACGAGCACTGCACTGATGGCGTGCTCGGTAGTGGCAAGGTATAAATATAACACTCTCTCGTAATAGGCTTTAATAAGATAGGGGTTCTGCGAGGTGTTTTTTAAGCTCCTAGAAGGCCAACTCGCATTCTTCCGTCCATTCGAATTTCTTGCCTCCCCTCAACAGGTTGAAAAGCAAAAGACATCGGTCTGTATATTTCGAGATAAACCTACTTAGTGCCGCCATTCTGCCGGTCAAACTCTGGACATCTTTGTGTTTTCGAGGTGAGGGCATATCGATCAGGGCCTGGATCTTGTCTGGGTTAGCTTCTATTCCTCGAGCGTTTATAATGAAACCCAGGAATTTTCCTGACGATACCCCAAAGGAGCATTTTTGAGGGTTTAGCTTCATGTTACATTTCTGAAGCACGGCAAAGCACTCTTCGAGATCATCAACATGGTTATCGTTAAGTTGAGACTTGACTAACATGTCATCAACATAAACTTCCATGTTGTTTCCTATTTGCTCCGAAAACATCATGTTCACGAGCCACTGGTATGTGGCCCCAGCATTTTTGAGCCTGAATGGCATGACGTTATAACAATATAGTCCTTTGTCCGTTATAAAGCTCGTATGTTCCTGGTCAGGGGCATGCATGGCAATCTGGTTATATCCAGAATAGGCATCCATGAATGACATCAGTCCATTCCCTGCCGTGCCATCCATGAGCTGGTCAATCCTCGGTAAGGGAAAGTAGTCCTTTGGACAAGCCTTGTTGAGGTCTGAATAGTCAATGCAGGTTCGCCACGTCCCATTAGGCTTTGGGACCAGTACCGAATTGGCTACCCAGTCTAGGTAAAAATCATCCCTTATGAATCAGTTTACTTTTAACCTGTGGACTTCCTCTTTCAGTGCCTTTTTTCTATCATCGTTCAGTTATATTCTCTTTTGTTGCTTCGGTGGGAAGCTTTTATCGATATTTAGCGCGTGGCTCACTATGTTCGAACTTATTCCTACCATGTCCGAATGTGACCACGCGAAGACATCCTGGTTTCTCTTCAAAAAGCAAATTAGTTGCTATTTGGTTTCTTCCTGGAGATGTTTCCCACCCTTTACCGTTTTCGAGGGATCGGACTCTTCGAGCTGGATTTCTTCGAGCTCTTCTAACAGTTCGAGATCAACTTTCTCCTCCATCCTTGGGTCGATTTCTTCATCTATCTCCAAGATCGTCCAATCTTTATTTTGAATAATGACAAGTGCCTGTGCGCTCGTCTGTTTCTTTCCTCTCAGGGAAATGTTGTAGCACTCCCTTCCAGCTAACTGATCTCCCTTCAACGTCCCGATGCCACTAGGAGTCGGGAACTTAATGGCCAGATGCCTTACAGACGAGACTGCCCCTAGCCCTACCAGGGCGGGTCTCCCGAGCAGCACGTTGTAGGCCAAAGGTAGGTCTACTACTACGAACTCCATCATCTTGGTTGTTGAGACTGGGTAGTCTCCCAAGGTCACGGGGAGTTCGATGGACCCCATGCAGGTTGTCCCTTCTCCTGAAAAACCGTACAGCGTTGTTGCACATGCTTTCAGGTCGCGAAGAGTGAGTCCCATTTTCTCCAAGGTGGCCTTATAGAGAATGGTCACTGAGCTCCCATTGTCTATGAGAACTCGGTGAACTCTCTTATTCGCGAGTTGGAGAGTGATGACTAGTGGGCCATGGTGAGGAAACTGAACATGGGACGCATCGTCCTCGGTAAAGGTTATTGGTTGAGATTCTATCATTTGGCTTTTTGGAGCTCTAGGTTCGGGTTCATAAGGAGACCCGTCCCCAGTTTTTAGCTCATTCACATATTGCTTTTGGGCATTCCTGCCCATTCCTGTGAGATGAGGCCCGCCTGAGATGGTTATTACGTCTTCTCCATCAATCGGAGGGGGCCTATCTTCTTCCCTTACTCGGGAATTATTGTTTTGGGCAGGCTGTGGCGCAGCTGCCCTCTGGCTAGTAGAAGCTCGATTATGTTGGTTTTTGACATACTGTCGGAAATAACCTCTCGAGATCAGTCCCTCGATCTCGTCCTTTAGTTGCCTGCACTCATCAGTAGTGTGTCCAGTGTCTCGGTGAAAACGACAATACTTGCTGGAGTCCCTCTTGGACTTCTGATTTCTCATGGGGTATGGACGCCTAAAAGGGACTTGGTTCTCATTAGCCAGGTATATATTCTCCCGTGACTCGTTGAGCTCGGTGTACACTTTGTACACGAAGAAATACCTCTCCCCCTTCTTCTTCTTTCCCCCTTCGGCCTCGGGGTTATTCCCTTCGTTCTTTTTTCTTTTGGAAGGGTTTTCCGCAGTAGGCTTTGAAACTGGTGGGTCCGCCGAGGTTGAGGCAGAGTTTACGTTTATCGTTGTAGTCATGGGCTGAGAAGACATATTTCGTGTCGACCTCGCCTCCTCTACATTGACGAACCTCTAAGCTCGCTTATTAAACTCGGTTAAGGACCTCACTGGTTTTCTCTGCATATCGTCCCAGAGTGGACTTCCTGGCATTACTCCAGCTTGGACAGCCATTAAATGACCGCTGTCATCCACATTTCGTGCTCGGGCAACTTCCAAATTAAACCTCGTAAGGTAACTTTTCAACGTCTCGCCTGGTTGTTGCTGAATGTTGGTCAAAGTTGATGCCTCGGGTCTCATCCCGATCATGGCTCTGAACTGCTTCTTGAAATCCTTTGACAGCTGATCCCAAGAAGTGATCGAATGTCTTTTATATTTCTCGAACCGGCTTTTTGCTGGTCCCGTTAGTGATGCTAGAAATAACATGCATCTGAGCTCGTAACCTACATTACTTGCTCTCATTATGGTATTGAATGTACTTAGATGGCTGTATGGGTCGGACTTTCCCTCAAAAGGTGGGACATGAGGCATTCGAAACCCTTGAGGAAACGGAGTGTTGGAAATATGAGGAGCGAACGGTTCGAGCTCCTCGTCAGAATCCTCATCTCGACTCCGACCTCACTCATTTTTTAAGAGCCTAAAGGTCTTTTCCAACTGATCTATTCTTTCTTGAACCGGGTCCGCAAGGGGTCTTGCCTGAAATTGGCTATCGTTGATCACAATTTCAGACTCGCGCCTTCGCAGGGGATCTTTATGCCCATTTAGGCGATCTCTTAAGTCCGGGTTCGATGGGTTACCATTACCCCGATTCTGATTCAAGTGTTCCAGCAGGTCGGAGCAGTTTCTGTGGTTCCCAGTATTCTTTCGACCTCGATCATGCATACTGACTGACCTTGCATCTCCTGAGTCGTCACTGGTAAGGCTCGTTGCATGATTATTTTGAGATGGGTTTCTTTCATGTTGCCTCGTCTCTGCAGTGCGAGACCGAGACATTTGACTTCTTGTATGCCAGGCACCTCTCCGTTCTTTGAAGGCTTCTTTACTACCTTGCCTCTTTCCCGCATGTCTTTCCTCATCATCTCAACCTGGTTGAGCATTTTCGCGAGGCGGTGAAGGGTATCTTATAGGCGATGGAGGGAATCGTATGGGTGACGGTGGCTGCCACCCATTTCGAGGCCTAGACGGTCCTGAGTTCGCCTGTGTTAGGTCGGTAACATTCTGCATATTACCGGGGATTTGAGTCCGAGCCTCTGTAGGGGCTCAGTTATTCTTAGTTCCCGCTGGTACCTCTGCAGTTGAATTAATCGGAGCCCTAGCTCGAGTACTTCTTCGGGGTCTCAAGGGAGCGGATTGCTCTGTTGGTGCCGGAGGTTGTTTTGGTCTCCTTGTGGCAGCATTTTTTTGGGGTTGCCCACGAGGCCTGCGGGGAGGAACATGCACGTCCCTCGGAGGTGGTGCTTGGTTCTCACGCAGAGGTGGGGGTTGAGCCGCCTGAGCTTCTGCGGCTAACCTAGCCAACTCCTCATTTCGCTTGTTGGCTTCAGCCAATTGTTTTTTCAGCTGTCGGTTTTCAAGTTCCACAATGGGGACATACTGTTCAGGATTATAGTACATGTCCTCATCCCTTGGGGCTGGAGGTCCCCTAGAATCAGAGGACTCGCTTCTCTCTTCAGTCTCTGGATTTACCATTGGCTGCTTCCCAAGGCGTCTTGGATAGTTTTCTTCAGGAATGTTTTGATCATTTATGGCCATAACTGTTCAGGAATTGTACTGCTTAAGGCTCTCAATGAAAACATCAAACTATTGACGCCATTTTTTGTCAACTTAAAATGTAGAGCACGTAAACAGTAAATAATTATGGCAAGAATAACACAATAAAACAAAGAGAGTTTTTTACGTGGCTCAGCAGTTAACTCTGCCTATTCCACGAGTCCTTTTTATTAAGACTTAGGAAATCTCTGGAAATTCAAGAATGAATTCCCCAAAGGTTCTCTCAAGAGTACAAAATTTCAATCCCTTACAATGGTACATGACCTCTCTATTTATAGGGGAAATCTCATAATACTATCCCACACGTTTCGGGAAGTTATCCTGTATATTAATAAATTTAATGGCTTTAAAGCCAGTAACTCCTATATACCAGGAAACATCCCCTGAAGACTAGGGGGCGTATAACTGACTAATAAATATCCCCTTATTGTAGGGAAGTTACAACAATAAATGTAGACTGCGTCTCTTCAAGTGTCCTATTAAGCTGTTCGAGATCAGCAATCAGCATCACCAGCATCATGCCAGTCTAGGTCTTTGAGTAACTTACGAGTTATATTATTTTCTCCAAGACTAGCTCGAAGTTAGGAAAATATCACCGAGACCACCTTGTTTCGAGCTCACACTCATGTCAGGCTCGGACCTCTTGATCCAAGGTCACCCGAAAATGGATGCCTTCCGATGTCTGTCTTTCGAGCTTATAAGGACTTCGAGGTTACCCATCTTCGAGGTTGCCACCAACTATGAAGATTCGGCGCCTAGGTTGCGAACATGTATTCTTGATATTGCGAGCTCACACCTGACGAATCCAGCTTTCGAGATCACAATTCTCAAGGCTCGAAATCTGGGTGTAACACAATTTTTTCAAGATATTTGAGAAATATATTGAAAAAGTAGGTAGTACTAGATGTCTGCTTACTATCTCTAAGAAATCCACTAGTTGGTCAGAATATGGTAGGTTGGAGTTCAGAATAAAATAATTAAATAATAAAATATTAATGTAATAATTAATAAGATAATTTAATAGTAAAACAATAATTTAGTAATTTAATAAGATAATTAGATAATAATAATAATAAATTAATTTAATAATTGTATTATTAATTAATGAAATAATAATAATTATAATACGAATTTTACAATAATCTTAGTAATATAACAAAGTAATAATAAACTTAACAAATAATAAATAATTTAAAAAAATATATTATTCATAAATTTAACCTTAATTTGAAAGAAGATAAAATAAGTTTGATAATTAAAAAAATAACTAATTATGAAAAAAATTTGACAAATTTGAAATCTAAGAATGGAAATAATTACCTATAATTAATTTCAATTATATTTAATTAAACAATAATTAAAATAGAAATTAATAACAATCATAACTATAATAACATTCCTAATAAGTGCAATTTTAAATTTTAAAGAATATTTAACGTTAAACATTATAAAATAAGACCTTATAAAACATCATATATAGGATATGATTGTTATTATCACAAAGTGATAATTGTTATTATTTCTAATATATAGGATATGATGGTCTATAGTAAAAGGATATGTTGCAGATAAGGATTTGACATTTTGTTCAATGTATTTCAAAGGTGTGGAAATAAAATTTAATCAACCTGATCATAATGAAGATGCACCGTATGTGAATCGATCGACACCTCATAGTGTTTGAATCTCAATGTCGTTCACTTAGTAAGGGAATTCCAGTGTCCCTCGACAAAAATACTCGAAATAAAGCTGAGTGGTTCATATTGGATAATTCACCGGAAACTGAAGTGTATTTAGAGTAAGTGTACAACATTAATTTTCACATTCTTCTTTGTTCAATATACTCCCCCCATATAGTCTTAACACTGCTAATTAATTAACAGGGAACACCTAACTGAGGTGCAACAAAGAGATCTTGCTGCTAATCATAAATTGACACAAAAGAAAGAGTTTCATTCATGGCTTCATAAGAAGTTAACTTGTACTTAGCAATTTGTTTACCAAAAATCACATTCTCATTCTAATATATTTCCTTATTATTAGATATATGACTTGCACCAGGTCGGGTCATTAGAGCATGCTGATGAATTGCTAGCTTTAGCATCTGGGTCAGATCTATTGACCTACTCCTATCAAGCATGTATAGCGAACGAAGTTCAGTTTTTTTCATACAATCGAGATCGAAATCGAACTACACAAAATAGTGGAACGTGTGTTGCTGGAACAAAATGTTTTAACTATTTCGGACAACTTGAAGAAATACTCCAGTTGTCTTTTAGTGGTGCTTATTTGGTAGTATTATTTTGATGTAAATGGTTCAATATAGATCCGAAGAAGAAGAAAACAATCACTGAGAATAATATCACTAGTATCAACGTCAACGATGAATGGTATAAAGATGAACCGTTCATACTAGCTAGCCAAGCGAAACATGTATTCTACATCAATGATCTCGTTAGAGGACGAGATTGGAAGTTGTCCAAGAAGTGAATCATCGACAAGTTTGGGGCTTTCCAGACACTTCAGATATGATTACTAATGTTGATGTTGTACATGAAACCAACTCATCAAATTTTGTTTTGATTGTGGATCTCAAAGAGTTGGTTGTTCAGCAATCTGATGCACAAGCAACCCAAGTCAACACGCCCCATCAACCTTCTTCAGTTATTCAGGATGATGATGGATTTATTAATGATGATGAAGATGATATGGCGGACATCGTAGAAGAAGCAGAAGATGAGGATGAATTTCTTGTCGACCTTACTGATTATAATACTAATAATATGTGCCTGATAGATGTTGATGTAATTAGCGATGATAGTGACTATTCTACTTAATTTTGTATCTCTGTAAAAGTATTATACATATTGAGAAATAAAAAGTTTGTTTCCAAATAGCATGTTTCAAAGTACCTAATCAATTAAAATGATACTCACTAAAATTAATTATAAATAAGAATTAAATATTAAATTAGATAGGTTAAATTAATGTCGTGTTAGCAAATGTCAGCAGATGTGGCTAGAGCCCACGGTGGAGACACCAGCAGTGATCCTCCACCAGATCCTACTAGGATCCCGACTTTATGAGAGTCAGGTAATTATTTTTTTCTTTTATTCACTCAAATATGTTTATCATGTATATACTAATATTCTCATTAGTGTTAATAAAAAAAATACAGGAATCCCAACTAATAGAAAGAGTCATGGCACAACTATTGGAAAAGATCTAGATGAGAGGCGGCGGAAAAATAGAAAACCACTAGAAGTAACGTTTCGCCCGCAAACGTACAAGGTTGTTGGGGGAGAGCATGCTGCTTTTTTCCAACTCGTGGGCACCCAAATTAAAACAAAAGTTCCCGAATATTTCGATTCTTGGGAATCAATTCCTAAACAATACAAGGACCAAGTACTTGGCATGATCCAGGTAAAAAAAATATTAAATGATTTTTTTTAAATGTGTCTTTACTATAGTATATATTCTTAATATGTTTATTTTTTAATTTAGTGGTATTATCAAATAGAGGGTCGTGAGGATTAAAGTGTATAGATGGCATCGATCGAGAGATGAAAGACCGATACCGTCATAGGAAAACAATAAGACACGAACACTTTGAGAAATACTACAAAGGACTAGATGATTGGGACAAGGTTCTACACAACCCAACCAATGATGTTAACAAGGAGGAGTGGAAGCAGATTTGTCAGTTATTTACAAGTTTGAAATTTATTGCGCGCTCCGAAAAGAATAAGGAAAATCGGAAGAAATAGAAATATTCAACAACGCAGGGTATAAAATCGCTTGCGGCCATCTGTCATTAAAGAGTAAGTAAAAGTTAAAATGTTATCAAAATTATGTTCTTTTAAATTATATGTTCTCTAACATTTGGATTATATTTTTTAGGCGAACTCGGACTTTATTGAGTCATGGAAGGAATACCACTGAAATAAAACAACAAATGATTTTGTGGACGACAATGCTCATCAAGATTATGTAAGTTTGAATTATGTTTTTTAATATTCATAGAGTTATATTTATTTTTAGTGTCTAACATTTTCTGAAAAACAAGAAAAACTGAAGGATGATTTTGAGTTACAAACTTAGCAAACATCTGGTGCCACTTCCAATGATGATGGCTGGACAATAGTTGATCAGGTGGAGGTGCTACAAAAAGTACTGAGCCAAAGGCATGGACATGAGCAAGGAGTGGGCCGCAATTTGAAAGGGTCGGGTCATCTACCCAACGCTCTCACTTCAGCGAGTCTCAAGCTCGTCCTCAACGTTCATCAAAACATATAGAAAATTTGGAGAATAAGCTAAAGAATTTGACTGACCAAGTCAATTTCTTGTCTAAAAATTTTCCACATTCATTTCGTCCACCAAACGTTCAGATGTCGCCTATGCCTGATAGTGACAATATTTATGGAGCTTCATCTTCTCAACCTCCAACTCCAGCCTATCCTTCCATGTACGGGGCAACCCCATCTTAACCTATGTCACCTCCATACATGTACGGAGCAACACCATCACCTTATCTATGGCCGATTCCAGCGTCGTCGCAACTGTCGTATCGTCCACATTACCTCCCTAATATCCCTGGCTGATGTCGACGCTGCAGCCACCACAACCGCAATAAGAAGATGATATGGAGGATGAGGCAGCTGATTTAGGAAACTAGATTTATATTATTGTTAGTTATTGTTACATTATATTAACAATATGGATATTTTTTGTCTTAATAAACTAATTTGAATATTTAATATAATATATTTATTTTCAATTATTTAAATTTTAATTAATAATTTACATTCTAATCAATGATTTAAATTGTAATTAATTATTTTTTAATTATTAAAATATATTTATTATTTTTTATAAATAAAAAAGTATTAAAGGCGACGAGCTATTGCTGACATATTAGGGGCCACACATTGACCTAAAGTTATGCCACATGTGAAAAAATTTGAGGCGACGTCTCAACTTTTAGGGGCAACCCATTAGTCGTCCCTAACGTACACCATTAGACGCATTTTATTAGGGGCTACATGTCGCCCCTGATCTATATCAGAAGCGACTTTTATGGTTATTTGTCGCCCCTAAAAGTGATTTTTGTTATAGTGGTTAGGTCAGGATACAATATAATTCAATTGTGTACCAAACATAATATAATTTAATATAGCATTTTAATACAAGTGAATATCAAACATAGTATTATATAAAAATAATATTATACACTATAATCCTGTACAATACAATACGACGTACCAAACATGCCCATAATGAACATTTTCCGCTTACCCTATCTAGAAAATTCTAGACAGATTTTTTTAATCATGTTGATACAAACACTACATATTTATACGATATTTTAGTATTTTTTAAAAGATACTATATGGTACTCAACACTACATAATAAAAAAATATTTTATTAATAGCTGAATTTAATAATTATTATAATATTTAAAGTTAATTATAATAAAAGTAGTGTCTAATTTTAAATTCAACTACTTATAGACGGCCAATTCATGTGATGTTAGACACCAAATAATATCTTATATAACAATACTCAAAAATAAATAAAAACTAATTAACTTAAATTATGCAAGTATAAATTAGTAAAGAGATAGAAGAAACAGACGAGAATGAAAATAACTAATGATATATTTCGTTAAACAGAAAACACATAATGCTATCTATGCAATGGCGATGCTGTGTGGGCCACCTCAAATTATTGAAACTTTCAGAAATTTCATATTGATTTATGCTAAAAATATATTGGTCTTTACCACTCATCACCCCATTATGATTTATTATTATTATTTTATTTACTTTCAAACAAAACTATCAATTTAAACAAAACTTAATTAATTAAAATACGATATTTTTAAGATATTTTATAATAATTTAAATAATTAAATCATATTTATTTAAAAATAGTAAAAATATACATATATATTTTTTTTATTTTATAAATTTATGTGATAATTTATTTTTTATCAAATGATTGGAGCTCTTTTTCTTCATCAAATTTACCAAAAGACATTGTGAGATACATTAGAAACTAAAAATAATTTATGCATGTATACTACTATCTAGACTATGACTTTTTCTATTCTTATTGTATTTATATTATTAATTTTTTTTAAAATATTATTGTAATTTATATAGATATACTAGATACAATTAACTTGCAAGGCAAGTTTACTTAGTTTTATTTATAGAATTTATTAATTACTTTTATTAAATTTATATTAATGTCATATAAATTTAAATAAATATCTTATTTTAATTAAATAATTTATTTATTTTTGTTTAAGTTTATGTTTGTTCTAGTTTTTGAATTTGGGAGTGAGAACCAGAGATTATATATTATATGTTTAATATAATATTAAATATTATATGTGGATTTTAAATTTAAATTTTTTGCTAGTTTTTTTTTAAAAGTAATTTGTCGCTAATTGACATCAAATTATATTATATATTTAATATGATATTATTATATTAAGTGAGTTTAAATTTAATTAAATTTTATTTAAGTTATAAAACGTATGATTTTATTATTTTTAAATAATTATCATTGTAAAATATCTAAAAAATATCTTACTTTAATTTATTTAATTATTTATTATTTTAAAATAATTATCATTGTAAAATATCTGAAAAATGTCATATTTTAATTTGTTTAATTATTTATTATTTTTAAATAATTATCATTGTAAAATATCTCAAAAATATCTTATTTTAATTTTTATAATTATTTATTTTATTTTATTTAAGTTTAAGTGTTTACAAACTACCGTTAAGTATAAGAATATTCTGTTAAATATAAGAATATTCCGTTAAAGTTAACATTAAAAAAATAAAAAACTGTTAAAACCAAGAATTTCCGTTATCTACACACTTATTATATAGAAGAGATATGTCATATAGCCATGTAAATATCTCTTATATATCTCTTCTCTATAATAAATGTGTAGATAACAGAAATTTTTTGTTTTAACAGTTTTTTATTTTTTTAATGTTAACTTTAACGGAATATTCTTATATTTAACAGAATATTCTTATATTTAACGGTAGTTTGTAAACACTTAAATTTAAATAAAATAAAATAAATAATTAAAAAAATTAAAATAAGATATTTTTTAGATATTTTACAATGATAATTATTTAAAAATAATAAATAATTAAATAAATTAAAATATGATATTTTTCAGATATTTTACAATGATAATTATTTTAAAATAATAAAATCATACGTTTTATAACTTAAATAAAATTTAACTAAACTTATAAGCTTACTTATTAGAATAATATCATATTAAACATATAATATAATCTATTGTGAATAATATTTAATATTACATTAAACATATAATATATAATCTCTTCTTGTCACTCTCAAATTCAAAAACTAGAACAAACATAAACTTAAACAAAAATAAATAAATTATTTAATTAAAATATGATATTTATTTGAAATTTATATGACATTAATATAAATTTAATAAAAATAATTAATAAATTCTATAAATAAAACTAAACAAACGTGCATATTGCACGTTGCTTGTAACTAGTATATATATATATCTATGTCAATGTTGTATTTAGATGTAATATATGTAGAGATTATTGATATAAATATTTATATATACTATAGATCGACTATAATTCATTTTATTATATATATTTCTGTTTAAATAGTAAATCAATAGATAATATTTACAACTTTAAAACTAATCAAATTTAGTACTTTTACTTAGTATATATATATATGAAATCCAAAGTTAGTATATGAATTTTTTTAAAGAACAATTTCAATCTGTGATTGATTTGATTCAAATATACACTTTTCAATGAATTTTTAATAAGACACCCTCCTGAATTATACGTGATTTAGTAAAGTAATTTAATAATATTTAAGCCTCATTAAACGGTAACAATGTATACCCTAAAATCAAAATTCATCCAGTTGTAGACAAAAATATATGATATAGTATAGTAGAAGTGTAAGACTTATATAAAATCTATGGTGTCCCAACTAATTGAAGAGAAAAAATATTTTCTTTCCTTTCTATCTAATACCAGAAAGAAGAAGAATAAAAAGATCCTAGAGACTTGTGCCTTTCTTTTTGTTGGTTTTCTACAACAGCAAAGCATTATATTCTCTAATTCTCACATGATTTTCTTCTACGGGTTTTTGCCACCATGTTAAAAACTCATATTTATAAACTCCGGTTATATTTTATATATTGATATATAATATAAATATATAAATATTTATGTAATACACCAAACAAAAAATATATGGCAATATAAATAAGACACCCCGCGCTATCTAAAGAGCACTACGTATTATTTCCTTATGATATACCATCTTTCTTATCAATTTTCCACGAGTGATGAGAGTTATTAGAAGTCAAACTTCTTACACATATAACATGTTAGCTTGATAGTTTAATAAATAAGATCGCAACAAGATTTTGAAATAATTAATGTCCATAAATCATTGTTAAATAATAACAAAAAGAACATCAGATTGTACTATTTTATTTGATTAAATTTAAATGAAATGCCACGTTCACCATATTAGTTTTAGGTTTTTTCTTAAAAAAACTAATTCTTAACTTATAATTTAGTCAAAAGTAATATCTTAATCTATTTTTTTTTATGAAACTAGTTTATTAAAACACATAACTATACCATCAAATTTAATATCTTAATCACTTTAATTAAAAAAAAATCTTCAAAAGTAGAGTTAAAACAAACAAAAAAATGGCGAAAAAAATCAAATTTTAATTAATAGTCTATAAATTAACATCATATTTTTTTAACCTTTTATTGGTAAATTAATTATTTAAAAAAAAAATACTTTGCATAAACGATCATTTTCTTAAAATATAATTAGGTATCAAAATTAAGTATATTTAGATTTTTAAAAATATGGTTCGACCAAAAACAAACTCAAAGCACCGTTTCAGACTTAATTGAAAAGCTAATGGTTAATTTTAACCTTTTTTTTTTTAAAAAAACGTATTAAGACAAAAGTGATAGTTCACTTAAATTCAGGAGACCAAATTATTATATTCTTAAATAATAATTACACTTGTAAAGGAGCTATAAAACAAAATTATATTACATACTGCAATGCTTTAGCAATGATTCTTTGGACACCCATTTCTTTAGTTTTTTGTTTTTTTTTTCCTTTAGTGGCTCGCATATTTTCTAAATAATAAATTTGTATTCCTGAAAAAAAAAATAACACACTTTTGAAATTGGTAACATTTTAATGATAATCCACCTATTGCTAAACCCGTCATCATGCATGTTGTTACTTTCTTGGAATTCCAACTTGTTTTTGTAGACGAAAAGAAGAGTCAGTGGGCTCAGTCTTAAACGGTTGGACCCCATAATTTTGGTAAAGTGTCCACTGACTTTACAAAGTCCAGGTAAACTCGGTAACTGCAAGATAGCTATATTTGTTAAGAATTATAATGTCCCATCTCAAAATTAGTTTTCCTCCTTTATGTACTGCACCTTTAGGTTAAAAAAAGTATCCTTCTAAAAAGAGGAGGAAAATATATTTTATATGGGAATTTTAATAGTGTTAAAAAATATAGTTTTTTTTTTCAAAAAAAAATAATCTATGATTTTTTTTAAGAATTTTTACTTTTATGAGTTTATTTTTCTATATTTTTGTATAAAAGTTGGTTTATGTCATAGTTTTACTCTTAATCAAGCTTTATAAATTTAGAACGGTATATTTATAATTTAATTATTTTTTTTTAGCTTATTTGTTTTTTTATATTATTTTATATTAATAATTTTATATTAAATTTTTCTTTGGTTGTTTTGTAATTTTTTTTTCTTTTTTTTTTTTGTAATATGAATTGTGTTTAAAATTATTTTTTTTATTTATTACAAACATTTTTTCCTTTTTTTTTTAGATTATACGTTTCTTTTTCAAAATTATGGATAAGGTAACCAGTTGTTTGATTGATCTTTGACAGTTACGTAAAAAAAATCCTAAAGCTAAGTTAAATAACATGTACCAGAAGAGGTAACCAGTTATCCTGAGAGGAGTAACTTTCTGCCATAAGAGAGGTAACCATTTACCATAAGAAGGATGATGGGTTACTCATATTAAATATGAAAATAAACATCAAATTTGAAGGAAAAAGAGAGAACACTTCATTAAAAGAATAAGAAGAAGTAACTATGATTTTAGTAACATAGGTAATTGGTTACCATAAAGAATCCAGAAATATACACACACATCAGAACGTGAAGGTAACTAGTTACCCCAAAAAATATATACACAAAGAATGTGAAGGTAATCAGTTATCCCTGGAAATATACACACAAAGAACGGGAAAGTAACCAGTTACCACCGATTTGAAGATAGAAAAAAAATCAAATCCACCTCCTTTCCCTTCTCTCTCATCTTCTTCATATAATTTTTTTTTCTAGATTTGAATGTTCTCATCTGGATAACTGGTTACCCATTCACGTTTTCATATTTTTATTAGTTTTCTTTCCAAATTTTGGTGTTCCTATAAGGGTTACAGTAAAAAGAAAATGCTGAAAAAATTAATTTGAATTTTTTTATATATAGTTGGAAAAACTTTAAAAAAAAATTACAACAATAAAAGATAATAAATAAAAAATAGTAAAATAATTATGTAATGTTTAAATATGTGTGAAAAAAAGGGAAAAAAGAAAATGGAATGAGAAAATAATAAGTACAAAAAATGAAGAAAAAAGAAGGAAAAAAACTTAGGAAAGAAAACTAAAAAAATATGAAAAAAAAAACAAAACAAAAGAAATGATGAAGAAAAATAATGGGAAAATGGAAAGAAAGAAAATATGAATGAAAAAATTGGTAGAAAAAATGAAAAAAAAAATGAAAAAATAGAAGAAGAAGAAGAATAAGAAAAAAAGCTCATATGTGTGAAAAAAGAAAAAAAAAATGGAAGGAGATAATAATAAATACAAAAATAAAGAAAAAATAGAAGGAAAAAAATGAAAAAATATGAAAAAAAAACAAAATAGTACAAATGAAAGAAAAAAAAAATAAATGAAGAAGAAGAAGAATAATGAAAAAATGGAAAGAAAAAGAAAAGATGAAAAAAAAATGGTAGAAAAGAAAGAAAATGGAAGAAAAAATAAGTAAGGAAAAAAAAAAGAAAAAATAATTAAAAAGAAAAGAAAATATAATAAATTGAAAAAAAAAACTAAAATAACCTTCAAAATTAAAAAAAAAAACATAACTATGATGAAAAAATGTGGTATTGTCATATTTTAGTTAGCAACTAATTGTGTTTCTCATATTTTAATTTTTTTCTCTAATAAATTTTCCCATACAAATTAAGAAAAATATAATTCTCATATTTTTGCACATTGATGTTATAAAAGCCATATTTAAAAAAAAAATCCCTTGTAAAAATGTTTATCAGGCTTCAATCAAAGAGTAATCTGAATACAAAAATGAGAAAAAGAAGTTGTGTATTATTCTAAACCTAAAAGGACAATATATAGGCTAAAACAGAAGCTCAAAACCAAATCAGCCCAACAACTAACAAACCTAACAAACAACTAACAAACCAAACAAAAGACTAAACAAGTACAGCTGGAAAATAATAGGTATTTCTGTTACTCCCCCCCAAGATGGGGCAAAGATATTGTGAAGACCCATCTTGGAGACAAAAGTGTGAAATTGAGTTGTTGGTAGAGCTTCGGTGAGAATGTCAGCAACCTAGTTGTTGGTGGAGACATGTAAAGTTTTGATGATGTCTTGATTGATTTTGTCGCGAACTAGATGGCAGTCTTTCTCAATGTGTTTTGTTCGCTCATGAAAGATAGGATTGCAAGAGATATGAAGAACTGATTGACTGTCATAGTAGAGAAGAACTGGTTTTGTTTGAGGAAAACCAAGTTCTTTGAGTAAGGAGAGAAGCCAAATAACTTCAGTGGTGGCATTAGCCATGGATCTATACTCAACTTCAGCGGAAGATCGAGAGATTGTGTGTTGTTTCTTTGACTTACAAGAGATCAAAGAGTTGTTGAAAAACACACAAAAATATAAAATGGAGCGTCGAGTGTCTGGCAAGCGGCCCAATCAATATCACAGAAAACTTTGGTGCAATGATCTAAGGGCCAATGAGTGGTGGTGATGGAGTCCTTGCTGGTTGGATAGAAGAGACCACGTCCAGGAGTGGATTTGATGTAGTGTAGAACTTTGAGGGTAGCTTGATAATGGGGTTGTCGTGGTGAACAAACAAATTGGCTCTATCTATTGATGGCAAACGATAGATCGGGTTGTGTGATGGTCAAGTAGATGAGGCGGCAATGAGTCTTCTATAAGCTTTTGGATCCTCATGTAGCTCGTCGTCTTCAGCGGATAACTTGAGGTTGACATCCATTGGTGAAGATGTTGTTTTGCATCCAAGTGTGCCACTGTCTTCAAGGATTTGGAGAGCATAAACTCGCTGAGATAGGAAAAGGCCTTTGTTATTCCGAGCAATTTCAAAACCAAGGAAGAATTTTAGTTCACCAAGATCGTTTAATTGAAAACAAGACGATAAGTATAGAATAAGAGTGTTTATGGCATGTGTAGAATTGCTTACAATCATAACATCATTAACATAGATTAATAAAGCCAAAAATTTGTATTGTCATGCTTAATGAACAATGAATAATCAGTATATGAGTGCTGAAAACCAAAGGCAAGAAAGAAAGTAGTGACTTTAGTATTCCATTGTCTAGAGGCTTGCTAAAGGCCATATAGACTTTTGTTAAGTTTACAAACTGGTTTTTGGAAATTAGTTTGCTCCCCCCTTAAGTGTGTATCCTTGAAGTAGAGACATGTAAATCTCTTCATCAAAATCACCATTCAAAAAAGCATTATTTACATCTATTTGGTGTAAATGCCAACCATAAAGGGCAGCAATGGCTAACAAAAGATTAACAGTGACCGTTTTTGCAACAGGGGCAAATGTGTCAAAATAATCCACTCCTTCTTGTTGAGTATAGCCTTTAGCAACTAACCTAGCTTTATATCTTTCAACAATACCCTTGGAATTCCTTTTAAGTTTATAAATCCATTTACACCATATCGATTTATGTGTAGTGAGAAGGTCAACTATGGCCCAAGTGTTGTTATTGTCTAAGGCATTTGGTTCTCCATTCATTGCATTGGTCCATTCTAAGGAAAGACTAGCTGTCTTGTAAGATGTGGGTTCACTTATAGAGCTAGCATTGCAAATAATTATATGAAAAGAAGGATGCAATTTAGAATAATCAAGGCAGTCAGATAAAAGATATTTAGTAGAAGATTTGCTAGATGCTAAACTATTATAACAGTGATATTGCTATAAAAAAAAGGAAGGTTTAGAAGATCTCCCTGTTCTAGTGATCACTTCATTGGTGTTGTTGTCAATGCTGAAATGGTTTTGTTGCCTTTGTGAAGTGTTTGTTTCTAGTGGAGAAGGATCATGGGCAACAACTCCATTTGGTACATGCATGGACAACGGAGAAGTAGTGTTAGAAAATAAAGAATTGATGTTATCAATAGATCTATTATTGAGAAAAGGGAAAAACTTCTCATAAAATACAACATCTCTAGATATGAATATTTTATTAGTGGTTAGGTCCATAACTTTGCAGGCTTTCATACCTTGGGGATACCCTAGGAAGAGACAAGGAATAACTCTTGGAGAGAACTTGTTTCTTGAGCTCAACACAGTGGAAGCAAAACACAAGCAGCCAAAGCATTTTAAATGATCATAAATAGGAGTTTTAGAATGTAATACCTCATATGGCATAATATTTTTGAGAGACTTGGAGGGAAGCCGATTGATCAAATGGGTGGCTGTAAGAACAGCGTCACCCCAATATACTAAAGAAATGCCTGATTGAAACATTAAAGCTCTTGCAACATTGAGTAAATGTTGGTGTTTTCGTTCAACCACCAAATTTTTCTCAAGACAATCAACACAAGATAAGTAGTGAATAATGCCTTGTGATTTTAAAAAATTATCGAAAGTTAATTCCTTGGCATTATCAAATCTAACCTCTTTTATTTTACTGTCAAATTGTGTGTGAATCATTGAGAAAAAATGTGGTATAATTGTGGAAACATCAGATTTCATTTTTAATAAAAAAGCCAAGTATAACGAGAGTGGTCATCTACAATAGTCAATAAATATCGATATCCTTCTCTAGTCTCATGCATAAAAGGTCCCCATATATATCAATATGTATTAGATTAAAAATAGAATTGGAAATATGGCTATTTGAGGGAAAAGACAATTTTCTTTGTTTTGGTAAATCACAAATATTACAAGGAATGTCTTGTTTATTTAAAGCTGAAAATGAAAGTAAAAAATATGCATTAGTAGAAACATGTAAAGAAGGGTGTCCAAGTCTTAAATGCCACATGTCAGTAGAGATAGATGCAATCCTAGGCACATCCATGATATATAAATTTCCAATACATTTAGCCCTCCCAATCAGAGTATGGTAATGCTTGTCTTAGATAACGTAATCATTTAGTGTAAAAATTACATTACAGACAGATTTTTTACATAAAGCACTAACATATATGAGATTTATGGTGAATGTAGGGATAAATAACACATTGTACAAAGTGAGTTTTTACGATGGTTTGACAATGCCAATTTTGAGAACATGAGCAATCATGGCATTAGGCATGGACATAAAATTAGGGAAAACAGTGTCATCAAAATCAGTAAACAAATATTTATCTTTGCAAATGTGATAACTAGCACTTGTATCAATCAGCCAAGAGGAGTTAGAAGTTATACCAGTCACTTGTGAAGCGGATGCCTCAGAATGGCGAGATTGCATTTGAGTTGCAAGATATGTGAGTAGTTGTTGGCACTGTTCAAGTGTGAAGCTTGGCGAGGATGGCTCATTAGAGACAGGAACAAATTCTCCTTGTTTCGGTTGAGACTTGGATGGAAAATCAGGTTTGTTGGCTGTAACGACCCAAAATCACTAATATGGCTTAAGGGCCTTGATTAGTGTGCCGGGAGGGCATATTTGGTCCATGTGTGGATTAATTGATTAAATACATGATTATATGCTAAGAATGCCTGTTTGATTGTATGAATGTTAAATTGTGATTAAATGTTATAATTGTGAGAGTGGGCAAATCCGCAGCGTTCGACCTGAGGCAATCCTAGGGAGCTAGTTAGTGGGAAAAGTCACAACGGGGCTTAATAGTTGACTTTGGATAAGTCAAGGGTATTTTAGGTATCGGGTAGGTATTTAGACTATTGGGTTATGAAAATAAATATATGGAGATATATTTGAGGTTAGAAAGTCTAGGTGGGAATATTGGAGAATTTTACCGTTTTGGCCTCGGGGACGTTTCCGGCACCCCGAGCCTCGGGATTGACTTAACGGGATAAGGGTAAACTGAATTAGAGGAAAACAGTAGAACACAGAATAAATCGACCCTTTATTCAGCCTTCTCTCTCTCTTCTCTCTCAAGGAAAACACAAGAAGTAAACAGAGGAATTTGGAGGATTTCAGCTAGAATTTAGAGAATTGAAGAGAGGATTTTGAGGTTTAACTCAAGGATTATCCAAGGAACTTAATCAGGACTAAGGTAAGCTTTGAATTCCCTTCTTTGTTGTTAGAAATTCTGAGTTCTAGCTGGATGTTGAGATAGTTGCAATTTTGATATTTTAAGGTTGAATCTAAGCTGGAAGCTTGGGAATTAGCTGAGAACCTACCTGGATTCTGCTTAGAGAAGGAGCTCAGCTGAGGAGGTAAGCTATAACTCATGATTTAGAAGCTTAAATCCGAGTTTTGCATGGCTAGTTGAGTGTTTTGAAGTTCTTGAGTATCAGGAATTGAAAAGAGATTTTAATGTGTGTTGGGCTGGGTTTTTCTGTTGAATTATGTTGCTAGAGTTATTGTAAAAATCTTGGGATCAATTGTTGTTGAAATAGGGAACTTTGGGGTGATTTTGGGTAAGGTTTTAAGCTTGGAAATGGAGGGATTTATGGGTTCGAAGGGAAGGGCCGCGGCTCTATTCTAGAGCGCTGCGTCCCTAGGATGAAGATGAGCAAGGAGGGCTTGGCCAGGGGTGAGCGCCGCGGCGCCCAAAGCAAGGGCCGCGGCGCGTGTCTTCTTCCAGGGAGGCCTTAGGTTCTGATTTAGGGCAGGGCCGCGGCTAAGCTTCAAGGGCCGCAGCCCTTAGGTGCACACTTAAATGTTTGGGGATTTTAGGCACGGGAATGTGGTCTAGGGTGCTCAGGATCGATTTCCCCACCGTTCTTGGTGGAATTCGATGTCTCGTAAGCTAGTGTTGTATCCGGAAACCCTTACCTGAATACTAATGGAACCCTATACCTTGGTTGTGACTAGGTGATAAAAGCTAGGGCTCGGGAACAGATCGTGCTTGAGGAGCGTTGCTCGTAATCAGTAACCGCAAAGATCAAAGGTAAGAAAACTGCACCTGGTTGAATATCTGTAATGGGACTAAGGGTTCCCTATTGTGTATGCTTGAAAGGATGGTATTATGCCATACAAGCTAATTAGTGAACCAACGGCCTAAGGGTGCCAAGGGTTACACTAGCGCACAGGACGCGGCTTGGCCACTGGTAGCCGAGGATAGCTTAATATGCATTGAGCTCGGTTTAAGCGGGCCGGAGTCAGTGGGATAAACAGAGGGTGCGGCCTAAGTTGTAGGCCCTGATTATTACGTGATATGAATGTTATAAGTGATTGATTGCATCCTTGATTTTGAATATATATGCTGAATAGTTAATGTGGATTATTTGATGAGAGTTCATGCTTAGTGTATTTACTATCTGATATTATTGTTTGTGTTGCACATCATGTTTTCTTGCTGGGCCTTGGCTCACGGGTGCTACGTGGTGTAGGTAAAGGCAAGGGCAAACTTGATCAGCCTTGATTTGGAGAGCTCTGCGAGCGGAATGTACATGGCTAGCTGCTCAGCCGCCACGGTTGAGGTTTAGGCAGGGACGCGAGACCCAGAAGTGTTCATTTTTCCTTAGTATGGCTGTCAACTGTCTGTATTTTTGGAAAGTCTGTAATCCAACTTTTATACTATGTTTCTTTTGGGATCCCATGTATTAAATTATATAAAATGTAACTTTTGAGACCAAAACCTTTTTAACCCTAGCTCATACATGTTTAGTGACACATTTTTAAATTAATGACTTGATTAGCAAGTCTTGCACCTTTATAAGTACACAGTGTAATGGTCTTGGCTATCCAAGGCGTTACAACTTGGTATCAGAGTGTCCTAGGTTTAAGGGTTCCTGAAGACCGACTGGACATGTACATTCGCTGCTAGAGACAAGCTCGATTCAGGGTTTGGTAATGTGTATATGTGCTTATATGCTTATATGCTTGGAATGAACTATGATTGTTGTTATCTCTTGGATTAATAGGAAGCACGAGATACTGATAGGGCATGGCCCTTGACTGTTGTGTGAGAATATTGAGGCATGTTTATTAGCATTGTCGTGCATGTAAACGAATATATGGATGATTGATCGTATATTGTGTATGGATAAATGCTTGATACATAGCTATTGTGTGATGAGAGTGTGGCATGCTTATTAGCAGCCGGTGTATGTGGATAAATGCCTATATGTTGATTGTTTGTGTGTGGTTATGCTCCATTGGTGGGTTTTGGAGAAGCTTTTACCCTGTCATCATGGTCTGACTGCCGAGTCGTTGATTGCAGATTAACTTGGATAACTATGCTTCCAAGAAAATCTACGCAACTAGTCAGCACTAGGTCCGGGACCGGGGGTGATGACTAGGGCCAGATTCCTCTGCCAGTCCCTGAGAACTGGTAGTAGTTGATGGAAGATATGCAGGCTCGATTACAGAGTCAGGATGAGCATATCCGTATTCTGCGACAGCAGGCTCCATCAAGGAATGCTACCCCTATTGCACCCCCTGCAGTGGTACCAGTTGTGCAGTCAGGGGAGGTTGGAAACAGATGGGAGCCGTTGTATGAGCGGTTCAAGAAGCAGCAACCCCCAATCTTTAAGGGTGGACCGGATCCACTGAAAGCCGAGCAATGGCTGAGCATGATTACTACAATTTTGGATTTCATGAGGATAGAGGGGCATGACAGAGTGGCATGTGCCACGTATATGTTGAGAGAAGATGCCCGCATCTGGTGGGAAGTGGCATCGCAGACCAAGGATGTTACTGCTTTGAGTTGGGAAGGTTTCAGAGATTTGTTCAGTCAGAAATATTACAATGTTGCTGTTGACCGCATTTTTGGCCAACGACGTATAGACGTCAAAACGAAAAAAAACCTTCAAGAGAAAAATACGACACTGACAATTTTTATAGTGGTTCGGCCCCAATGCGGTGGTAATAGCCTAGTCCACTTAGACTTATGATTATGAATCTACACTCAAGATCAGATGAACCTGAGTCAACTGAGTTTCTTTAGTGCAGATTAAAAGAATACAATATTTCTCCCAAGATACAAATATTCTCTCTCTGGAAAATTAGAATCCGAATCCTTTTTATGATGCCATGAGCCTTGTATTTATAGGCTTAGGATCGTACAAATGAAGTCCCCCATAATCAGGATCTTTTGTTACTTTCACTATATTTAATTAATAATAATATTCAAAATACAACAATACACTACTTTTGTGGGATAATCTGAGAGATTCCCGCTCAGGTATGACCGATTCCTATTGAAGCCATTACTGGGATCTTTTGCATAGCCCTGTTCTGTTTAGTCGGTCCACATCACACCCAGGAGGAAAACTGAAGGGCCAAAATACCTCATTGGTCGACCAAGACAAGTGACTGGTCGGTCAACACATGTCTGGTCGGCCAAACACTTGGCTGGTCGGACAGGCATCTGACTGGTCGGACAAGCACATGACTAGGCGGACAAGCACATGACTGGTTGGATAGGCACCTGACTGGTCGGACAAGCACATGACTGGTCGGTCATGACACTTGACTGGTCAGTCAAAAATCTTCACCGGTCTACCAGATCACTCCTAAGCCAGATTACCCAGCCATTCCTTGCCATTTGTCACTTTTATTGCCACGTCATTGTTTTCAAATTTTGAGGATAACATTTGCCCCCCAAGTTTATTATATGATGTTCTCACATAATAAAAAAATTTCTCCACTGCTGACGGCACAATAAAAAATCTAACTGTTCATTTTCCCACCTATGCAACAAACCACGACGCCATAACAGACCACGATCACTGTAATTAACTGCTCTCAATCGTGGGGAGGAAATATACTCAAGGGAATTCCAAGGGTCTAAGAATAAGTGGCAATTTCCACTTTTTCCCTTTAAATAGACCCATAAGTACCCATAATCTCATAAGCAAAAAAGAAGAGCAAAAAAATTTCCCCATCTCCCTCCTTCGGCCGTGGCTTCTCAAAGTCTCCATTTCTTGGCCAAAAATCTCCAAAACTCCAAGGAAGGCTCCCATTTTTTCCAAGCAAACACAAGGGTTCTTCAAGAAATCTACACATTTGGGTAAGTCTTCTTCCTTATCTCCACTTATGTGTTTTTCTTTTCAAAGCTTAAGAAAAATGTGTAGGCCGAAACTCCCATAAGAAATTCACCCTTGAACTTGTGCATGAATCTTTGGTATATAATGTGTATTGTGGCTGTTTTGATGTTGTTTAGGCTATGGGTAACTCAATTTTGTCTTCAATTTCATGGAAATTTGAAGAAAAATGAATTTTCAACCTAAATTGCATATATGTGTTTATGGGTATTTGATGATAGATAGGGTCTCTAGAACTTTTGAAACCTTTCAAATCCCCCATTTTGATCTTGTTGTTGTGTATTTTGAGTGAGGAAAAGTGTTTGTGCTCTATGGGATTTAGAGTTTTTTTCGAAATAGGTTTAGGGAATGTGTTCATGGCCGATCGGCCATGGCTTTTTTTTGTTTGAATATTCGGGCATGCCCCAAAATCAATTGGACACGCCTTTCACTGCTCGGACTCAAGCACACTTGGTTCAACCTTGTGACCACCGATCGGAACACCTCGGACCAACCCCAGTCCCTCGGATGCACCATTGACTGCTCGGACGAAAGGCCCCTCAGATGCCTCGACGCTCCTCGGACGCCTCGGCACAGCCGCTCAGATGTGCACCTGCTAGCTCCTCGGATGCACGGCAGCAGCTCCTCGGGTGCGCGCCTGGCCGCTCGGGTGACTTCACACATCCGCTCGGATGATACGCAGCTACTCAGACACGCGCATGCCATCCGATCGGCACATACGCCCATCCGCTCGGGCATCACGCGGTCTACTCAGACACGCCCCAGCATTCGCTCGGACACCCCAGGCAACCCGCTCGGACATCACGCGGTCTGCTCGGACACGCCCCAGCATCCGCTTGGACACCCCAGGCCATCAGCTCGGACACCACGCCCAGTCTGACCGGATGTTCCCCCTTCCACTCGGACGCAACAACAACCACTCGAGAGTAACCTCACCCGATCGACCTTACACGCTCCCAAGCGTTAGGGTTTTCAAAAATAATTCATGCATTATTTTTTTACTCATACATGTTTATTCTAGGGAGTAAAAAATATTTTTACTACCCAATAAAAGATTTCCTGAGTAGTAAATAAATATTTTTCCTGAATCAAATGACTTATATTTGTTTGGTTACTCACCTCCCCTTATTTATTTTTTGTAGATGAATCGCTTCGACTATAGGGGAGGTGACAACCATACAAATTCTGACACTTCCATTCCGCAATCGAGCGATACTCCTCAAAGCAGCGACTCTTCGTCGAAGTCTCCTAGCAGTCGCACCCCCGAGGATCGCCTTCATCGTCTTAAAAAAATCCTTCCCCGATCAGCCTTATATTTTCTCCACGAAGAACAGTTTCTCAATCAACAGGCTGAGCAGTCAGAAATGAGGGTAAAGAAATCTAACAAACTTCCTCAGGACCAGGACCCTCAGGTAGCTCACAGAGCGGCACAGAAAGTAGTGGAACGCAGTGAGGTCCGAACTGCAGCTTCTTCAAGACCACCTCGCCAGACACAAAAACCCAGCAAGCCCCGGAGAAAAATCGTTCAGTAATTTACCACCGAGATTCAGCAATTTGCCGTTCAAAAACCAAGAAAAGACGGAGAAGAAACACCTTCTTGGTTTACAGCCAAACCCTCCAAACTTAACCCCAGCATGTTCGACAAACATATTCAAGCCTTGGGCCTCAGAAGGGTTAACGTGATATGTCCGCGCCCTCATCAAAGAGCCAACAAGCCTGGTGGATCTTACTGTGCCTGGTCTAGGCACCACGTATACGCAGGAGCTACCATCCCACTGCATTCTTTCTTTCGGTCAGTTGCGGACTACTTCAACGTCTCTCCCTTTCAGATTGCTCCTAATGGGATTCAGGCGTTGTCCACTCTATACATCCTTTACTTCCTGCAAGGTTGGGATCCACCCACTCCTCATGAAATACACTATCTCTTCGACTTCAGAACCAACCCGAGCCACAAGAATACAGGTTTTTTCAACCTATGCCACAGGCATAAAGGGATTAAATACCTCCATGGTATCGCTCATAAGTCAAATCTTGGAAAATACTATACATAGTATTTTCTCACTTCAGATATCAAAGCCAACAACTTATCCTTTACACACGCGGGTCCATTTCACCAACCCTTGCCTACCAAGGAAATGTGTTCCCGAGTAGAAGAATTGGCTAATATGTGCACTGAGGAGAAGAATGTGAAAGAGTTGGTTACTGTGGATAATCTTCAGATGGTGGGCATGTTACCAAGTAACCATAACATCATAGTACTACTGAGGAAGCGAATGCAACTGACCAGTCCAACGCTGATACTGAGGTAGTGACCGATCAGTTCTCTCCTGGACCGTCTCCCTACTCTCGTAGACCAGGTGACCTTATCATTAGGGAACCCCAGCCAGAGGATCAACACAGACGTGTTATTCCTACACAGCCTGGGAACGGAAAGACCATCCAGCTTCATAGAGACTTAAGCTCATCATCTGATGAAGAGGATGACTTCCTTGATCAAATCCTAAACTCGGGTCTAGTACTCATAGTGAAATGATTGATTTTAAATAACTTGGTTAAATGGGATTTATAGAGCTGTCTGGCAGTTGTAAAGTATTTACCTACATATTGCTTTACTTTTTACTAACAAATCTTGTGTTTACTCTTTTGCAGATTCAGAGATGTTCAGGCAATTCAACACCACTCTTGCCCGAAAGAGAAAATCTGGGGAAGGAAGTGGCTCAAACCCCCCAAGCAAAGTTCCAAGGACAACCCCGACCAGCCAAGGAAGACAACCCGAGGAGCCAATTACAATCCCACAGCTGACCCCTTCGTCGATTTCTCCCTCTACAAGCCTAACCCCCACTCGCATGACTGGCTTGAGTGAGGCCCTTCACACTGCTGGTTACATTGGGAAGGAACTGCTTGACCAAACCCTTCATGATGCTTCAACGATTCAAAGCTTTGAACCCTTGCCTCGGCTTAGTGTTGAAGTTGTCTTACAAAGAGGGCTCGCTCAGCTGATGAATGTAAGTATTTTATCACAAGACAGTTTGTTATTAATCATTTTTACTTGTAGTAACTTCCTGTTTTCCATGCAGTCGCTTATCACTATCAGCCATGCTCAGCATCGAGCAGTAGACTACAAGGAATTGATCAAGGTCTTAAATGATCAACTAGTGGACGCCTAAACTAAAGTGGAGACTTTAACTTCCTCGGAAAAAGATCTCAAATCCAAGGTGGAGCAGGCAGAGAAGACCGTGGCTGAGCGGAATGAGTCTCTTAGGGGGCTGGATGATGAAAACCAAAAACAAACTCAAATCAACAAGTCGTTGACTGATCAGCTAGAGAAATTGACTCGCGAGAATGAGGAGCTAAAGCGAGAGAAAGAAGTCGATCTCACTCGCTACGAGGAAATTTGTTTCAATTGCTTTTACCAGGTGTGGAAGCTGAACAAACCTATCAACCTCGACTTTCTCACAGAGGAGGCCAAGGCAGAAGAGCTTACCAAATGCGAGGCAAAGGCTGTTGAGGAGGCAGCTAATCCTGCTGGTACCACACCTTTTTCCCCCACGCTATCGTTCCGACCGGAAGAAGCCACTGATGCTGAGGAAGGTGTTGATCAACCCGAGTGACAACCTGACCAGGGAGCCCCATAGCCGATCAGTGAGCCTCCATCCGACCAGCTGACTCCTTAGCATACTAGTAGACATTTATTTTTTATTTTGCTACTGTACTTTTTCTCGTATGGCCGAGCTATTGGCATGAACACTTCACTTTTTTAGACTTAATCATTTAAAAGTTATATTACATAGATGCCTTATATTTTTATATTAGTTCTTAGTTTTCTAACTTAGAAATTCTAAACATTTCATACATTACTACTAAGCATGCTTTCTCACATTCTTATTGCTCTAGCATTTTATGAGCATAGCGTTTGATTTACACACGAATAGTCGTTCTTAACTTAAAATTTTGAAAAAATTCCAAGTTATTTAAGCTTTGTAAAACAAGTTAGCTTAACGACCCTTTTGACTTCAAAGATTTACAAGTCAGCCGGAAAACAAATATCTTTGCTCGTGTTCTTATTGCTTGTGTTGAATTGTATACCAGTATACCCTATGTGCCCCCCAAGTGATTGAGGGTTGAAAAATCCTTGATCACTTGCTACTTGACCGAATTTGTTCGAGCAATTAGTACTCGTGAAACACATTGAATATACAAAGGATATTTCAACAGTTAAACACTGCAAAAACATGCAACTTTTTAAACATCGGTCATTCATTTGATGGATACCGACCAGTTGAACACTGCTCAGTATTTCCTTCAGAAAACCTTTTTTGTTTTAAGTTGTAATGATAGTTGAACACTACCAAAGCAAGAATAATCAACACATATGCAAAATTTGTAGCAAGATTTGACCGCGCTGCGCGTAATCTCTTTTAATACTCGTAAAAAAAAGGACAAAGCGTGTTTAATTATGAGTCTCAAACAAAATAAAACTGTTCAAAATAACATGACTGGTTAGCAAATAGCCAGTTCACAAACAAACTTAAATAACAAGTTAAACACTTGAGACAAAGCTACTACTCTATAAGCAGTATTTATTGATAATATTTTCTCAAGTGCTCGCCATTCCAATAGTTCCTGATCAGCTCTCCATTTAATCGAGAAAGTTTGTAAGTGACGGGTGGCAAGACTTGCTCAATTTGATACGGTCCTTCCCAGTTTGGTCCTAGTACTCCAGCCGCCGGGTCTCTGATGAACACCTTTCTGAGGACCAAATCTCCGACCTGGAACTTTCGATCTCTGACTTTGGAATTAAAATAGTGGGCCACCTTTTGCTGATGAGCAGCAACTCTCAAGCTTGCTTTTTCTCGTCTCTCCTCAAGGAAATCTAAAGATTCAGCTAGCAACTAGTGATTCTCCTCCTGGTCGTACATGGTTCTTCGATGAGATGGTGGGTTTACTTCCACAGGTAACATGGCTTCATGCCCATATGCCAAGGAAAATGGGGTATGACCAGTTGCTGTCCGGGCAGTAGTCCTGTATGACCAAAGGACTTCTGGTAATTCTTCCGCCTAAGCACCCTTAGCTTGCTCTAGACGCTTTTTTAGAGTATCCTTTAAAGTTTTATTTATGGCTTCAACTTGCCCATTGGCTTACGGATGAGCTACCGAGGAGAAACTTTTCGTGATGCCATGCCTAGTGCAGAAATCGGTAAATAAGTCACTATCGAACTGAGTGTCGTTGTCAGAGACTATCTTCTTGGGCAAACCATAGCGACATATTATATTCTTAACCACAAAATCTAACACTTTCTTCGAGGTGTTCGTTGCTAGTGGTTCAGATTCGGTCCACTTGGTGAAATAATCCACAGCAACTACTGCAAACTGTACTCCTCCTTTCCCTTTGGGTAGTTTTCCGATCAGATCAATGCCTCATACTGCAAAAGGCCACGGGCTCTGCATTTGCTTCAAAATATTCGGAGGCGCCCTGAAAAATCTCTGGCATTTATCACACTTCTTCACATACTCCATGGAATCTTCATTCATTGTAGGCCAGAAAAATTCTTGCCGCAAAATCTTTTTAGATAAACTCTGCCCCCCAGCATGATCTCCACAATACCCCTCGTGCACTTCAGCCAATAAGTTTTTTGACTGGTCGAGTGCTATGCACCTTAGTAGAGGCAAAGAGTACCTTCTTCTATACAACACCCCATCCATCATAATGTACCTAGCAGCTTGCCTCATAATCTTCTTTGCTTCATTACGATCATCTAGGAGGATTCCTTACTCAAGGTAAGCAATGATGGGTGTCATCCAAGTGTCAACTATTGTGATGGGCATGGCTTCTTCTTCATTAATGCTCGGCTCTGCTAAGTATTCCACTGGTACTATATTTAGAGTTTCAACATCTTTCGCACTAGCTAATTTTGCTAGAGCATCTGCGTTATAGTTCTGCTCCAGCAGTACCAGCTTAATAGTATACTCCTCGAATTGTGCTAGCAAATCCTTGGTCTTATTCAAGTACGCCATCATGCATAGGCCCCTTGCTTGATATTCCCCTAAGACTTGGTAGACCACCAATTGGGAATCATTGTTCACTTCAACCGACCGGGCACGAACATCTCTAGCCAAGCGCAAGCCTGCTAGGAAGGCTTCATACTCTGCCTCATTATTAGAAGCGTTAAATCTGAATCTTAATGCGCAATGAATTCGGTGATTCTCCTGCGTGACTAATATAATTCCAGCTCCCAAATGATGTTCGTTTGACGACCCATCAACAAAAAGTTGCCAAGCAGGAAGATCTTCTCTTTGCTTAGTTACACGCTCTTGCTGGTTGGGAATGTCAGCAATCCCAGTACATTCAGCAATAAAATCCGCCAAAGCCTATCCCTTAATAGCAGACCGTGGTTGGTATTTGATTTCGAATTGGCCCAATTTAACCGCCCATTTAAGTAGACGACCAGATGACTCCGGCTTCTGCAAGACTTGACGTAGGGGCTGGTCAGTAAGGACTTTAATGGGATGTGCCTGGAAGTACAGTCGCAATTTGCGGGATGCAAGTACCAAGCAATAGGCCAACTTCTCAATCACGGGATACCTGGACTCTGCTTCTATCAGTCGCTTGCTAACGTAGTACACCGGATGCAGCACTTTATCTTCTTCTCGTACTAGAGCAGCACTAACAACATGCTCTGTGACTGCTAGGTAAATAAATAGGTCTTCCCCATCAACTGGCTTCGAAAGAACAGAAGGTTGAGCCAAGTGCTCCTTTATGGATTGAAAAGCCTGCTCACATTCTTCCGTCCATTAAAACTTCTTGCTTCCTCTAAGCAAGTTAAAAAACGGGACACACTTGTCTGTCGATTTAGAGATGAACCTGCTTAGAGAAACAATCCACCCAGTCAAGCTTTGCACATCCTTAATTCTGGCCGGAGACTTCATTTCTGTGAGCGCCTTTATCTTTTCTAAATTTTCCTCTATTCATCGCGAGTTCACAATAAACCCAAGAAATTTTTCATAACTTACTCCAAACGTGCATTTGAGGGGATTCAACTTCATGCTGTACTTTCTCAGTACTGCAAAGCACTCCTCCAAATCTCGTACATGTCCTTCAGCTTCCTTTGACTTCACCAGCATGTCGTCTACGTACACCTCCATATTCTTGCCAACTAAGTCATGGAACATGCCATTCACTAAATGCTGGTATGTGGCTCCTGCGTTCTTCAAGCCGAATGGCATGACCTTATAACAGTACAGCCCTATGTCTGTTCGAAAACTGGTATGCTCCTCATCGGGAGGGTGCATACTAATTTGGTTATACCCTGAGTAAGCGTCCATGAAGGACAATGTTTCATGACCAGAGGTCGCGTCCACCAACTAGTCTATTCTTGGCAAAGGAAAAAAGTCCTTTGGACATGCTTTTTTCAGGTCGGTAAAGTCCACATAAGTCCTCCACTTTCCATTGGACTTGGGCACTAACACTGGGTTTGAAACCCAGGCAGGGTAATATGCCTCCCTTATAAACCCGTTTTCCTTTAGCCGCTCCACCTCCTCCTTGAGAGCCTTTGCTCGATCCTTGTTGAGCAACCTCCTCTTCTGTTGCACTGCTGGATAGTTTTCGTCCACGTTGAGCACGTGGCTGATCACAGTTGGTGAGATACCCACCATATCCTTGTGAGACCAGGCGAAGACATCTTGATTCCTCTGCAAAAATTCTACCAGCTGTGCTTTTACTTCTACTTCATCTTTTTTCCAACCTTGACCTCTCTGGTCGGGTCATTCTCATATATTAGAACCTCCTCTAACTCCTCGGTAGGTCCCACATCACTTTCATAATCCCCAAAGCGAGGATCAAAATCCATTCCCTCGGTTTGGGCAACGCCCTATTTGGTGACTTTATCACCGGATGGGACTTGTTGTTCACTTAAACCAAGAGTGCTTTCTTGGCCAACCTCCTCAAACATTCCTCCTCGATCGGCCACGACTGTAATGCTTTGGTCGACATCCATCTCGTCTACCTCCTCCCTATCGGCACATACAATCATGTTGTTTTCTTTGGCCCCCTTTCGTGCTTTAGCCACTGAGGCATTGTAACATTCTCTAGCTTCTCTTTAGTCTCCTCGGACGCACCCTATGCTTCCACCGGTCGGGAACTTCATAGAAAGGTGCCATATAGAGACTGCCGCATGCAAGGTTGTGAGTAGTGGTCGACTAATAACCACATTATAGGCAGACGGGCAGTCGACTATCAAAAACTCTGTCATAATTGTCTCATGCTTGGGAGCATCCCCTGTTGTGACTGGTAACTTGATCGTTCCAGCCGGTGAAAACCCTTCTCCAGTAAATCCATAAATGACTTGAGAGCATGGCTTCAAGTCATTGATAGATAGCTTCATCCTATCAAAGGATGATTTGTAGATAATGTTCACAGAGCTCCCTATGTCGACGAAGCATCTCTTCACCTTCATGTTTGCTATTTGAACTGTCACGACGAGAGGGTCATTATGAGGATATCTCACGTGTCGTGCACCATCTTTAGTGAAAGTGAGGGACTCATTTTGGTATCGTGGGTTCTTAGAAGGCCGCTCCTCTACAGTCATGACCTCGGATGCTGATGCTGCGTCCAAATCATGTCGGAGTGTTCGAGCATACCTCTCCCTTGCTTTGTTGCTATCCCTAGCCAGACGTGGACCTCCACATATGGTGTCTAGAGTGAAGTCCACAGGCTCGGGTTGAAAAGGTGGAGACCGCTGTCGCTTAAACCCAGGATTATGATAGACCTCCCTTAACATACGTCTATGCTAAGAGGCACAAGAAGTCTCATGTGGAGGGAGATGTAGTGGATACCACTCTCTAATTCTGTTATGTGGGCTTTGTTTGGGTAGTACTTAGGTGCACCTGTTATCCTAGAGGCTATGTATAAATAAGAGACTGATTTCATTTTGTAAGGAGTTAGTGATGGAGTGAGATTGTTTCTCTTACAGGGAGGGTCCAGGCTCTCGGAATTCCTGGTTATTAATGAAATACAAACATTAGTTTCCCCATTTTAATTCTTTGAATTTGTTCCTGAATTGCTTAATACTAATTTGGATAGCTCAGTTCCTATCAAATTGGTATCAGAGCATTCGTTCATGGGGCCTAAGAAGGATGCGATGGTCGAGCTGATCGAAGAACGAGTGGGTGCCGAAGTCTCGGATCTCCGTCTGGATGTTTTGAAGCTCAATGAAGGATTCAGTAAGCTTCAAGAGGAACTTCAGTCTTCGATTGAACAATCAGTCGCCAAGCACCTCGACACAACCATGTCTAAACACATGGACACCATGGCGACCCAACTTTCTCAGATTTTACTTCCCCCAGTTCAGCTTCCGCCAGACGCAATGGCGACCAGTGCAGACCGCCAACGACACATCGTTGAGGGCCATGCGTCATCCATCGGTGAACCCAGCTCAGTAGGTGCCCAGCCAGCTTCTCACCATTCACCCACGGTTCTGCGACCGACGATTCCCCAAGTCGTACACCAATCCGTGCCCCAGTGTATACCCCTGACCATTCCTCCGATTCAATTAGGATCGTTTTACTCCGGTCCGACTATCAGCCAAGATTTCTGTCCACCTAGGATGGAAATTCCCTTGTTCAACGGGGAGAACCCCGACGGCTGGATTTACCGTGCCAAGCGGTATTTTCTACTCTTGAAGATGACGGAAGTGATGATGCTAGAGATGGAAATTTTGGGTATAGAGGGCGACGCGTTGTCCTGGTTCCAATGGGAAAACAAGCGCCGACCAATCACGTCCTGGAGTATGGTAAAGCATTTGGTCCTTCTCCGGTTTCGGGCTGTTCCCATGGGTTCCCTGTCCGAAGAGTTCTTGTCCGCAGTCCAGACCAGCACCGTGAAGGATTACCGCGTTGGGTGGGAGGTACTGGCTTCCCATGTTCTAGATGTGCCCGACCACATCCTCGAAGGGTCCTTCGTGAAAAGCCTAAAAGACGATGTTAAGGCTGCCCTTCACATCCTCCAGCCCAAAGGATTGGCCCAAATTATGGAGACGGCCCAGCGAGTGGAGGAAGGCCACCACTTACTCACCTTGGGCCCAACCACCAGGCCCACCCACTCAAAGCCGAATCTGAGCCCCATTCTCCCCACCTGACCCAATTATCTCCCTTACATCGCACGTACCCTTCCATCAGGATCGCATCCTAAGCCAATGCATTCTTCGACAGCATCCTTGGTCACAACCGCTTCTAAGGCCGGCAGCAACCGTCCTTCGAGTGCCCCTGCCTACCGCCGGCTGTCGGAGACGGAATACCAAGACAAACGGGCACGAGGGGTCTGCTTTAAATGTGATAAGAAGTTTCATCCAGGACATGATTATGAGCAAAAGCTTCTCCAAATCGTGCTCACTTCAGATGACGATGACACTAAGCCCGCCGAGGAGAACCTTCCCCTGTCACTGGAGTCAGGGGAAACCATTGCTTCCGATGAAACATTGGCCACTCTCTCACTGAACTCACTTATTGGGATTACTTCCGCACATACGATGAAGCTGGTGGGACAGATTGGGCACCAACAGGTAACAATCCTCATTGACAGTGGCGCTACTCATAACTTTGTGTCTATGGACGTTGTGACCGCTGCCAACCTTCCAATCACAGCGACCACGTATTATGGGGTGTTGTTGGGTACGGGTGGCAAGGTTCGAACGGAAGGAATTTGTGCTCAGGTGGAACTCGATTTGGGAGCCATTCGAGTCGTTACTGATTTCCTCCCTTTAGAACTCGGGGGGGCAGATGTCATTTTGGGCATCAAATGGTTGGAGACCCTCAGCAATATGCAAGTCAATTGGCGGACTATGGTTATGAAATTCGAAGTGGCTGGTTCTTGGGTAACTTTACAGGGGGATCCCAGTTTGTGTGAGTCTCCAATATCCTTAAAAGCCATGGTCCTCGCAGTGGAAAGAGAGGCTGAAGGTTATTGGGTCCAATTTGAAGCCATGGCCACTGAGACCGAAACTAGCACCCAATCGCTTCTCCCACCTGTAACTCAGCTGCTTGCACAATATGCAGATGTTTTCGAGATGCCTCCAGGAATTTCTCTCGTTCGAGCTCGGGAGCATTCCATCATGTTGAAGCCAGGAACGGAACCTATTTCGGTTAGACCATACCGATATGCCCACATGCAAAAGGATGCGATTGAACAGATGGTGCGGAACATGTTTCAAGTGGGCATCATTCAACCTAGTACCAGCCCTCTTTCGAGCCCGGTGTTGTTGGTAAAAAAGAAAGATGGCAGCTGGCGGTTTTGTGTAGATTACCGAGCCCTAAACCAGGAAACAGTGGCTGACAAATTCCCTATCCCTGTCATCGATGAACTGCTGGATGAGCTCCACGGTGCAACGGTCTTCTCGAAGTTGGATTTAAAGTCCGGGTACCATCAGATTCGCATGTCTGCCCATGATGTTGAGAAAACTGCCTTTCGCACTCATGAGGGACACTACGGATTCTTAGTTATGCCTTTCAGACTCACAAACGCGCCAGCCACTTTTCAAGCTCTTATGAATGACATATTCAGAGATTTTTCGAGAAATTGTGTGCTAGTCTTTTTTGACGATATTCTTGTTTATAGCCCGTCATTAGAGACCCATTTAACCCATTTGGGGTTAGTTTTGCAGCGCTTACGGGAACACAAGCTGTACGCCAACCGAAAGAAATGCATCTTTGCCCAGCCCCAAGTGGAGTATCTTGGTCATGTGATTTCGGCAGAAAGAGTAGCTGCCGACCCAAGCAAAATTAAGGCTATGATGAAATGGCCGGTTCCACGAAATATCAAGGACTTGAGAGGATTCTTCGGTCTCACTGGCTATTACCGTAAATTTGTACAAGATTATGGTAATATTGCCCGACCACTTACTGATCAACTAAAGAAAGATGCATTTCGTTGGTCTCCTGAAGCTCAAGCTGGGTTTGAACGGTTAAAGCTAGCTACGTGCTCTGTCCCTATTCTGGCGCTGCCCGATTTCAGAATTCCTTTTGTTGTAGAGGTCGATGCTTCTGGAATGGGTTTAGGGGCTGTTCTGATGCAAATGGGGTGCCCTGTGGCCTATTTCAGCCGCGTTTTATCACCCCGAGCACGCCAGAAATCCATTTATGAGCGGGAATTAATGGGCATCGTGTTGGAAATTCAAAAATGGCGTCCATACCTTTTGGGCCGACGGTTTGTAGTCCATACTGATCAACGTAGTTTAAAATACCTCCTGGAGCAGCGTCTAGTGGCTATGGACCATAAAAAATGGCTTACAAAAATTATGGGGTACGACTTCGATATACAGTACAAACCTGGAGGGGAGAATCGAGCAGCTGATGCTCTGTCTCGAGTTGACCCTACTGCCTCACTTGCTGCCATAACAGTGCCGAATATCCTCTCTATTCCAGACCTACAGGCCCACATCTCCACTGACCCAGCTCTCTCTAAGGTACTGCATGAACTTTTGGACAGGATTGTGGCGGCTACTCCTTGGTCCATGGATGTATCAAGTTTAGAGGTCGTTTAGTGTTGCCTGCCTCTTCCCCATTTATTCCAATGCTCCTGCAGGAATACCATAGCAGTAACATGGGCGGACACTCTGGGGTTTTCGAGACATTCCAGCGACTAGCAGCGGACTTTTATTGGCGTGGCATGCGCCGTGATGTGGAAAAATTTGTTGCTGAGTGTTCGGTGTGCCAGCAGAGTAAGTATTTGGCGCAATCTCCAGCTGGGCTCTTACAACCATTGCCGATTCCCGAGCAAGTTTGGGAGGACATCTCAATGGACTTCATCGAAGGCCTTCCACAATCGAAAGGATTTGATTCTATCTTGGTTGTGGTGGATCGTCTTTCCAAATACAGCCATTTCATTCCTCTGTGTCACCCCTTCTTGGCCTTAACGAGGGCAGAAGTATTCGTTCGCGAGGTAGTGAAACTCCATGGGATCCCTCGCTCCATTGTCTCGGACAGGGATAAGATCTTCCTCAGCTTGTTTTGGAAGGAACTGTTTCGGTTACAAGGAACCTCTTTGCAGCATAGCACGGCCTACCACCCGCAATCCGATGGCCAAACCGAAGTGGTCAATCGCTGCCTAGAAACTTATTTACGCTGCTTTGTAAGTGCCAAACCCAACCAGTGGGTGAAGTGGCTACCTTCGTCTGAATACTGGTACAATACCTCGCATCATACCTGCATTGGAATGACTCCCTTTCGAGCTGTATACCATCGAGACCCCCCACCGCTGCTTCATTTCAAACCAGCTAGCGCCAAGGTGTCTGCAGTGGACCAAGAACTACGTAACCGTGATGAAGTCCTCCTACTGCTGAAACAGAATTTACTTCGCGCGCAGCAGAAAATGAAAGCACAAGCTGACCAAAAGCGTTGTGATGTTCGTTTTCAGGTGGGTGACATGGTTTATGTGAAGCTCCGCCCTTACAGGTAGCGCACCATTGCTAAACGACCAAATGAAAAGCTATCCCCTCGGTTCTTTGGTCCCTTTCCGGTGTTGGCCTGTGTGGGTGCCACGGCTTATCGCTTGCAACTGCCACCACACGCCTCCATTCACCCGATTTTCCATGTTTCCTGTTTACGGGCAGCTTTAGGACCACAACAGAAAGCTTCATCCCTTCCTCCGGGCCTCACCACAGAATTGGAGTGGCTCTTAGAACCCGAATCGCTACTGGCTATCCGCCCTGGGACGCACAAGACTAGTCCCCAGGCTCTCATCAAATGGAAACACTTACCAGAGTATGAAGCAACTTGGGAAGACTTTGCTGTCATTCAGGGGAAATTTCCCCAATTCCACCTTGAGGACAAGGTGAAACTGCAAGCCGGTGGTATTGATAGACCTCCCTTAACATACGTATATGCTAGGAGGCACAAGAAGTCTCATGTGGAGGGAGCTATAGTGGATACCACTCTCTAATTCTGTTATGTGGGCTTTGTTTGGGTAGTACTTAGGTGCACCTGTTATCCTATAGGCTATGTATAAATAAGAGAATGATTTCATTTTGTAAGGAGTTAGTGATGGAGTGAGATTGTATCTCTTACAGGGAGGGTCCAGGCTCTCGGAATTCCTGGTTATTACTGAAATACAAACATCAATTTCCCCATTTTAATTCTTTGCATTTGTTCCTAAACTGCTTAATACTAATTTGGATAGCTCAGTTCTCATCAGATTATTGTTACTTCCCTCTCCTTGGGTCTTTTCTGCTCGATATTTTTTCAATTTCCCCGACCGGAGAAGAAACTCTATCTCATCCTTGAGATGAATGCATTCATTCGTGTCGTGACCATAATCTCCATGGAAACGACAGAACTTATTCAAATCTCTCTTACTCATCTCCTTCTTGATGGGTGGGGGTTTCCGGTAGGGGACCTCCTGATGACTTGCGAGATATATCTTCGCCCGGCTGGCTGAAAGAGTGGTGTAATTGGTGAACCGAGGTTCATACTTAGTTGGCTTGTCGTTTGGTCCCGACTTAGCCTTCTTTTCATTGTGGCAGTCAGACCCGTTATTTTCACGTTTCTTACCACCACTTTGATCACTTCCACCACTCTTGGGGGGATCATCTGATCCGCTCGGATTGTTCAGGCCCTTCTCTCCTTTCTCAATCGCGTCATCCAATTTCATATATTTGTCCGCCCGGTCAAGAAATTGTTGTAACGTTGAAATTGGGTTGCGATGAATACTGTCCCACAAAGGACTCCGATAGATTATGCCAGAAGAAATGGCCACCATCTTCCCCTCATCTCCAACCACGGTTGCTCAGTTGGCTTCTCTCATGAACCTTTGTATGTAGTTTTTGAGAGATTCATCTTTCCCTTGTTTAATATCTGTCAAGTGATTGGCATAAACTGGAGGGGTCCGCGCAGCGCTGAACTGTCTACAAAACTCTTTCCTGAAACTTTCCCAAGAAGTGATGGAGTTTGGCTTAAATTTCCAATACCACTCTTGGGCAGTGTCGGACAATGTAGTGGGGAAAACTCTGCACCGATAGTCATCACTCACTCCGAGCAGCTCCATTTGGTCTTCGAATTTCCCCACATGCCTTATCGGATCTGCCTTTTCTGTATAAACTGGCAGTACCGGTGCTTTGTACTTCGCTGGTGGCTGGGCTGCTCTAATTCGAGCACAGAACGGGGCAGCCACTCCTGTGGTCTACTGGATCGATTGCAGAAGGTCGTTTCGACAGACCTTGAATTGCTGCTATCAGAGCATCAAGCTGGGCTTGGATGCCTGGGGCCATTGCTTGGGACTCATTCTCGGGACCGCCTGGTCGGGCACTCCTATCCGGCACACCATCATCAAGTATTTCTACTTGACTGGTAGGTTAGTTCGGATCTCGCCCTTCTACCGGGATGATCCTTCTCCTGTCAGCAATGACATCTCTTAAATCCTTCTGAGAGGTATGTCTCCCTAACCGATCGAACACCGTACTCCGAGTTTTTTCGGAAGGCCTGCCGTGCGGGACATGCTCCTTGCCACTGCACTGCTGGTTGGGATGCAGTGGTGGCCTTCCTGTCTGTGCTGGGCGGTCTTTTCCTCCTCGCTGGTTTATGTCATTCTTCTCCTTCAACTGATTAGTGTGATGACTATCAGCTTCATCACGACCATGCCCGTCTTTGAAGTGTGAAGTTTCTTTCCCTCGAGGAGCTCTATTTTGCTCCTGATCAGGTGGAGTTTTCTTACTGCCTGACTTGTGACTTCCGGACCTGGAAGTCTCTGATCGGTGGCTCCTTGAGGGGATTCTGGAGTTCCCCCTTTGGGTTGAGGCAGTGCCCGATCGGATTCCATCTTCTTCCCGACCAGGTGGGTTACCACCGCTTCTATTTGGTCCTCGAGAATTGGGTCTGTCAGTGTTTTTTCGACCAGCTTCCGTGGTCCTGCTCCTTGGGCGGCTGCTCCTCGTGCTACAGCTTGGGCATTGGCCTGGGCCAGCTGCGTAGCTGCCTCTAGAGCGAGTGCAACCTCGCGATGTCACTTATCAGCCTCCTCCTGCTGTCGCCTGATCTCTTCGCTCCTAGCATCCATCTCCCATCTTTGCTGCTCAAATGCAGCCTTTTGCCTAGCCATTTCTTCAGCGAACGACTCCTGTCTGGAGTTGAATTGTGCCATTTCCTCTTGGAAAGCCCCCATGGCTTCCTGGAGTTGTTCAACCTCTGGAGTCACGTCCTCGAGCAGGACTCTAGGCTCAGTCTCATGGTCTTGAGGACCAGGACCTTCTGATCTAGTAGACTCTCTAGAGGAACCTAGCTTCTTGGAGGCCGCATTGGTGTTCTTAGGCGCCATAATGCTACAGTGATTGTCTGTCTTTCTCTTCAGGCTCTCAATGAAAGCACCAATATTTTGACCGTGTTTTTGGCCAACGACGTGTAGACGTCAAAACGACAAAAAACCTTCAAGAGAAAAATACGACACTGACAATTTTTATAGTGGTTCGGCCGCAATGCGTTGGTAATAGCCTAGTCCACTTAGAGTTATGATTATGAATCTACACTCAAGATCAGATGAACTTGAGTCAACTGAGTTTCTTCAGTGCAGATTAAAAGAATACAATATTTCTCCCAAGATACAAATATTCTCTCTCTGGAAAATTAGAATCTGAATCCTTTTTATGATGCCACGAGCCTTGTATTTATAGGCTTAGGATCGTACAAATGAAGTCCCCCATAATCGGGATCTTTTGTTACTCTCACTATATTTAATTAATAATAATATTCAAAATACAACAATACACTACTTTTGTGGGATAATCTGAGAGATTCCCGCTCAGGTATGACCGATTCTTGTTGAAGCCATTACTGGGATCTTTTGCGTAGCCTTGTTGTGTTTAGTCGGTCCACATCACACCCAGGAGGAAAATTGAAGGGCCAAAATACCTCACTGGTCGGCCAAGACAAGTGACTAGTCGGCCAACACATGTCTGGTCGACCAAACACTTGGCTGGTCAGACAGGCATCTGACTGGTCGGACAAGCACATGACTGGGCGGACAAGCACATGACTGGTCGGATAGGCACCTGAGTGGTCGGACAAGCACATGACTGGGCGGACCAGCACATGACTGGTCAGACAAGCACATGACTGGTCGGTCATGAGACTTGACTAGTCAGTCAAAAATCTTCACCGGTCTACCAGATCACTCCTAAGCCAGATTACCCAGCCATTCCTTGCCATTTGTCACTTTTATTGCCACGTCATAGTTTTCAAATTTTGAGGATAACAGTTGCCGTTAGGGCAGCAAAAGTCAATGAGTTCGCGAGTCAGGTGCAGGGCAATATGACTGTTACTGAGTATGCCCTAAAATTTGATAGGCTTGAGAAGTTTGCACCAGATCTTGTGCCTAGTTATGCTGCTAGGCAAGATAGGTTCATTAGGGGGCTTAATGCTATGATAGCCCAGGATGTCAGGATCACAACGGTACCTTGAGGAACAACTTATGCCCAGGCCGTTGAGAAGGCTCTTACCGCTGAGGAAGCAGAGAACAAGATTTGGAGGAAAGTGCGGTGAGGCGTGAGGGTCGTAGAGTGGTGCCTCCTTATTCAGGGACAGGTAGGGGCTGAGGCCACACTTCGACCGCTGCTGGTCCTAATAGGAGGGATCGAGGTGGTCAAGGTGGCCGTCAGGGTGGCGGCGAGGCATGGTGGACCTATCCAGAGTGCCCGAGGTGTAGAAGATGCCATCTGGGCGAGTGTCGGGCCAAGGCATGCTTTGTGTGTGGAGCAGTAGGGCATCTCAAGAAAGACTGCCCAACGGTGAAGAAGGGTGAGGCAGGAAAGGTGGATAGCTTGACTCCAGCTCGAGTATTCACCTTGACCCAGGCGGAGGCCGAGGCTAGTCCCTCGGTATTGACAGGTCAGCTTTCTAGCGCTGGCTTTCCTTTTACAGTATTGATTGATTCTGGTGCTACTCATTCTTTTGTTTCTAGTAGAGTGATTGATAGACTGTGTAGACCTAGTGAATATCGGACTGCAGGGTTTGGGACTTTATTGCCTACCGGGGAACTGGTAGTTTCTAGGAGATGGACTAGGGCACTGCCAGTAATGGTTGATAGCAGGGAACTTTCGGTGGATTTGATTGAGTTAGACATGGAGGATTTTGATATGATCTTACGGATGGATTGGTTGGTCAGGTATGGAGCTACTATTGACTACAGGAAGAAGATGGTGAATTTTGAGCCTGAGGGCGAGGATCATTTTGTCTTTGTGGGTGCGGTGTTTGGACCCCGCGTACCCATGATTTCAGCGTTGAGAGCTAGAGACTTGTTACAAGGTGGATGTATAGGTTTTCTGGCTAGTGTGGTGGATACTACCAGGGTTATGTTGGCAGGGCCGGGAGAGACCAGATTGGTGTGTGAGTGTTTGGATGTATTTCCTGAGGATCTGCCAGGGTTGCTGCCGGCAGGGAGATTCAGTTTAAGATTGAGTTAGCACCGGGGATAAAACCAGTATCTAGGACACCGTACAGAATGGCACCAACAGAATTGAAAGAGTTGAAGATACAGTTGCAAGAACTTCTGGATTTGGGATTCATCAGGCCTAGTTATTCTCCATGGGGCGCTCCAGTGTTGTTTGTTAAGAAGAAGGACAGGACTTTGAGGATGTGTATAGATTATAGAGAATTGAACAAGTTGACTATCAAGAATAAGTACCCTCTACCAAGGATTGATGATTTGTTCGATCAACTGCAGGGAAAGACAGTGTTCTCAAAGATTGATCTTCGATCTGGTTATCACCAGCTGAGGATCAAAGATGAGGATATACCGAAGACGGCCTTCCAGACACGATATGGGCATTATGAGTTCTTGGTCATGTCTTTTGGTTTGACCAACGCCCCATCAACTTTCATGGACCTAATGAACAGGGTGTTCAAGGACTTTATGGATCAGTTCGTCATCGTTTTCATCGACGACATTCTAGTGTACTCCAGTTCAGAGGCAGAGCATGAGTTTCATCTCCGACAGGTTTTGAAGAGGTTGAGGGAGCATCATTTGTATGCCAACTTTAAGAAGTGTGAGTTTTGGTTGCCAGAGGTGACTTTTGTTGGGCATATAGTTGGAGCAGAAGGGATTAAGGTAGATCCGTCCAAGGTGGAAGCAATAAGGGATTGGCCGAGGCCAAGGAACACCTCGGAGGTGCGGAGTTTCCTTGGAATGGAAGGTTATTACAGATAGTTCGTAGAGGGGTTCTCAAAGATTTCGTCACCGATGACAGAGTTGACAAGAAAGAATCAGAAGTTTGTTTGGTCAGAGAAGTGTGAGAACAGTTTTCAAGAGTTGAAGCGACGGCTTATCTCTGCACCTGTGCTGAGTCTTCCTTCGGAGGAAGGAAAGTTTGTGGTCTATTGTGATGCATCGAGGATGGGTTTAGGCTACATGCTAATGCAGAATGGGAAAGTTATAGCTTATGCGACGCGATAGCTAAAGGAGTATGAGCAGCGGTATCCGACTCATGATTTGGAACTAGTAGAAGTGGTATTCGCACTGAAGGTGTGATGTCATTATTTCTATGGGGAGAAGTGCGAGATATACACTGACCATAAGAGTTTGAAGTATTTCTTTACTCAGAAGGATCTGAACATGAGGCAGAGACGTCGATTAGCTGGTTAAGGATTATGATTGTGATATCCTTTACCACCCTGGGAAGGCCAATGTGGTGGCAGATGCGTTGAGCCGAAGGGGCCCAGGACAGTTGTATAGTTCCACCCAGATCTCAAGAGAATTAGTTGATGAGATGGCCAGGGCAAAGATAGAACTGGTGGTAGGCCAATTAGCTAATATTACCTTGCAGTCGACCCTGTTAGAGCGGGTCAGTTGGTGGACACGCAGTTGCAGGAGGTTAGACAGCATGTCTTAGCGGGGATAGCTAAGGATTATTCTGTTTCTGAGACAGGTTTGCTTCGATATCAGGGACGAATTTGTGTTCCGGTAGATGAGGGGGTCAGACTAGAGATACTAGATGAGTCTCACACTACGCCATACTCGCTTCATCCGGGTACCACAAAGATGTATCAGGATCTACGGACATTATATTGGTGGCCTGGGATGAAGAAGGATGTGGTAGAGTAAGTGGTTAAATGTTTGACATGTCAGCAGGTAAAGGCTGAGCATCAGCGACCAGCGGGATTGCTTCAGCCTTTAGGTATTCCAGAATGGAAGTGGGAGGATATCACCATGGATTTTGTGGGAGGATTACCCTGAACAACGGGACTTCATGACTCGTTGTGGGTGATAGTGGACAGATACACCAAGTCAGCTCATTTTCTACTAGTGAGGTCGACCTATACAATGGAACAGTATGCATAGTTGTATGTGAGGGAGATAGTTCGTCTCTATGGGGTTCCAAAATCTATTGTGTCAGATCGAGATCCCATCTTTACCTCCAAGTTTTGGGGAGCTCTACAGAGAGCTATGGGGACTCAGTTGAAATTTAGCACAGCTTTTCATCCACAGATTGGTGGACAGTCTAAGAGGACGATTCAGGTGTTAGAGGACATGCTTAGGGCATGTGTGATTGATTTTGAGGGGTCTTGGAGTAAGTACTTACCGTTGATTGAATTCTTGTATAACAACAGTTATCAGTCCACGATTGGGGTGGCCCCTTATGAGATGTTATATGGGAGAAAATGTAGATCACCCATACATTGGGATGAGATGGGTGAGAGGAGGTATTTAGGACCAGACATGGTTCAGAAGACCAATGAGGCTATTGAGAAGATTCGAGCTAGAATGCTTGCTTCGTAGAGTAGACAGAAAAGCTACGCTGATCCTAAGCATAAGAATGTGGAGTTCCAGGTTGGGGACCACGTGTTTCTGCGAGTTTCACCACTGAGGGGGGTGAGGAGGTTTGGAGTGAAGGGCTAGCTGAGCCCTCGATTTTTTGGACCTTTTGAGATCCTAGAGAGGATTGGACAGGTGGCTTATAGGTTGGCCTTGCCACCGTCACTGTTAGGAGTTCATGATGTGTTCCATGTATCCATGTTGCGGAAGTATGTTTCAGATTCGACACATGTGCTGAAGTATGAGGACTTAGAGTTACAGACAGACTTGTCCTATGAAGAGCGACCAGTTCAAATTTTGGATCGGAAGGACAAAGTTCTACGGAATAAGACAATTCTGCTAGTGAAAGTGTTGTGGAGAAATAGTAAGGTCGAGGAAGCGACCTGGGAGTTAGAGACAGCGATGCGGGATCAGTATCCCGAGTTATTCAGGTAAATTTTGAGGACGAAATTCTCATTAGGAGGGGATAGTTGTAACGACCCAAAATCACTAATATGGCTTGAGGGCCTTGATTAGTGTGCCGGGAGGGCATATTTGGTCCATGTGTGGATTAATTGATTAAATACATGATTATATGCTAAGAATGCCTGTTTGATTGTATGAATGTTAAATTGTGATTAAATGTTATAATTGTGAGAACCACATTATTATGTGGGCAAATCCGCAGCATGCGACCTGAGGCGATCCTAGGGAGCCAGTTAGTGGGAAAAGTCACAACGAGGCTTAATAGTTGACTTTGGATAAGTCATGGGTATTTTAGGTATCGGGTAGTTATTTAGACTATCGGGTTATGAAAATAAATATATGGAGATATATTTGAGGTTAGAAATTCTAGGTGGGAATATTGGGGAATTTTACCGTTTTGGCCTCGAGGACGTTTCTGGCACCCCGAGCCTCGGGATTGACTTAATGGGATAAGGGTAGACTGAATTAGAGGAAAACAGTAGAACACAGAATAAACCAATCCTTTATTCAACCTTCTCTCTCTCTTCTCTCTGAAGGAAAACATAAGAAGTAAACAGAGGAATTTGGAGGATTTCAGCTGGAATTTAGAGAATTGAAGAGAGGATTTTGAGGTTTAACTCAAGGATTATCCAAGGAACTTAATCAGGACTAAGGTAAGCATTGAATTTCCTTCTTTGTGGTTAGAAATTCTGAGTTCTAGCTGGATGTTGAGATAGTTGCAATTTTGATATTTTAAGGTTGAATCTAAGCTGGAAGCTTGGGAATTAGCTGGGAACCTACCTGGATTCTGCTTAGAGAAGGAGCTCAGCTGAGGAGGTAAGCTATAACTCATGATTTAGAAGCTTAAATCCGAGTTTTGCATGGCTGGTTGAGTGTTTTGAATTTCTTGAGTATCAGGAATTGAAAAGAGATTTTAATGTGTATTGGGCTGGGTTTTTCTGTTGAATTATGTTGCTAGAGTTATTGTAAAAATGTTGGGATCAATTGTTGTTGAAATAGGGAACTTTGGGGTGATTTTGGGTAAGGTTTTAAGCTTGGAAATGGAGGGATTTATGGGTTCGAAGGGAAGGGTCGCGGCTCTGTTCTAGAGCGCTGCGTCCCTAGGATGAAGATGAGCCAGGAGGGCTCGGCCAAGGGTGAGCGCCGCGGCGCCCAAAGAAAGGGTCGCGGCGCGTGTCTTCTTCCAGGGAGGCCTTAGGTTCTGATTTAGGGCAGGGCCGCGACTAAGCTTCAAGGGCTGCAGCCCTTAGGTGCACACTTGAATGTTTGGGGATTTTAGGCACGGGAATGTGGTCTAGGGTGCTCGGGATCGATTTCCCCACCGTTCTTTGCGGAATTCGATGTCCCGTAAGCTAGTGTTGTATCGAGAAACCCTTACCTGAATACTAATGGAACCCTATACCTTGGTTGTGACTAGGTGATAAAAGCTAGGGCTCAGGAACAGATCGTGCTTGAGGAGCGTTGCTCGTAATCAGTAACCGCAAAGATCAAAGGTAAGAAAACTGCACCTTGTTGAATATTTGTAATGGGACTAAGGGTTCCTTATTGTGTATGCTTGAAAGGATGGTATTATGCCATGCAAGCTAATTAGTGAACCAACGACCTAAGGGTGCCAAGGGTTACACTAGCGCACAGGGCGCGACTTGGCCACTGGTAGCCGATGACAGCTTAATATGCATTGAGCTCGGTTTAAGCGGGCCGGAGTCAGTGGGATAAACAGAGGGTGCGACCTAAGTTGTCGACCCTGATTATTACGTGATATGAATGTTATAAGTGATTGATTGCATCCTTGATTTTGAATATATATGCTGAATAGTTAATGTGGATTATTTGATGAGATTTCATGCTTAGTGTATTTACTATATGATATTATTGTATGTGTTGCACATCATGTTTTCTTGCTGGGCCTTGGCTCACGAGTGCTACGTGGTGTAGGTAAAGGCAAGGGCAAACTTGATCAGTCTTGATTTGGAGAGCTCTGTGAGCGAAATGTACATGGCCAGCTGCTCAGCCACCACGGTTGAGGTTCAGGCAGGGACGCGAGACCCAGAAGTGTTCATTTTGCCTTAGTATGGCTGTCAACTGTCTGTATTTTTGGAAAGTCTGTAATCCAAATGTTATATTATTTCATATAATATAATATTAGATTAAATAATGTGAAAAAATGTGATTTTTCACACAAATGTGATTTGTCACACCTTGTAACATATTATTGAGAGTCACAAAATTGGACACATGTGTGTGTCCAAATGTGACATATTTTGGAGTTACAAAATCAGTTACAAATTTGTAACTCCCAAATATTACCCACTAATGTGTAGATTTGATATTACACATTTTGATTTGAATTTCTTAAAGCCATATGTGAAATATGGCTGTTAGAGATGTGATTTTAACTCCCATAATGTGTATGGAAGTTACAAAATCAAGTGGGAATGAATTTGGAACGTTTTGGCAAAGTTGGAAAATTAGTTGCTGAAAAAACGTCTTAGGCCGCGACCCAAGAGGCAAAAATAAGCAAAAACACACCGTGGGCCGCGGCTCGTGTCTTTCAGGCCGCGGCCTGAGCGGCTGACAACATTTTCCAACTTCGGTTTTTATCCAATTTTGAACGTTTCCAACAGCCAAGTAACTCCCAAATCTCTATTTTAATTCCATAAAACATCCAATTAATCATTGGTAATAGCCATGGGGGTTGGTGGAATTTGAAATTCAAAGGGTGTCTCAAGACTCTATAAATAGGAGCCTAATGCTCACTTGTAAGACACACCATTTTTCATCCACAAAGCACTTGGCTGAAAAATACACCTTGAGGCTTGATTATTCCAGAGAGCTATTTCCTGGAGAAATCCCCTAGTGCTTAGAGAATAGGGGGAAATAAGCTTTTGGACAAATGTCTTGAACCTTGTTCAAGTTGGTGATCCCCACTACTCTACACTTTGGTTGTGTGAGAGTTTGTTTGTGTTTTCATTCTTTTGTTCCTCTTATTCTTCTTCCTCCACATCTTTTTATTTACTTGTATTTTGAGCAATTGAGTTGTAATACTTATTTAATCAATATTATCTTGTCCATTGTATTTTTGCATAGAGTTGTATTTGGTTTTTCCATAATTCCATTGAGCAATAATATATATTCTCTAACACCAACTTTTATACTTTGTTTCTTTTGGGATCCCATGTATATAACTGTTAAATTATATAAAATGTAACTTTTGAGACCAAAACCTTTTTAACCCTAGCTCATACATGTTTAGTGACATGTTTTTAAATTAATGACTTGATTAGCAAGTCTTGCACCTTTATAAGTACACAGTGTAATGGTCTTGGCTATCCAGGGCGTTACAACTTGGTATCAGAGCATCCTAGGTTTAAGGGTTCCTGAAGACCGGCTAGACATGTACATTCGCTGCTAGAGACAATCTCGATTCATGGTTTGGTAATGTGTATATGTGCTTATATGCTTATATGCTTGGAATGAACTATGATTGTTGTTATCTATTGGATTAATAGGAAACATGAGATACTGATAGGGCCTGTCCCTTGACTGTTGTGTGAGAATATTGAGGCATGTTTATTAGCATTGTCGTGCATGTAAACGAATATATGGATGATTGATCGTATATTGTGTATGGATAAATGCTTGATACATAAATATTGTGTGATGAGAATGGGGCATGCTCATTAGCAGCTGGTGTATGTGGATAAATGCCTATATGTTGATTGTTTGTGTGTGGTTATGTTCCATTGGTGGGTTTTGGAGAAGCTTTTACCTTGTCATCATGGTCTGACTGCCGAGTCGTTGATTGCAGATTAACATTGGCAGTCCAAGATGCATTCGGATCACGAGGCTTGGGATTCCAACCAGGGGGAAAACCATGGAGCTTGTAGCATTGATCACAGGTATGGTTTTGGAGACCACAATGAGTACACAGTGAGGATTTCTTCCCAAAAGATCTATTTGTGTGAACAGGGGCAGCAATGGGCATTTGAAGATTAGATAGGGGTCTTTGTTTTTCCTCTTGGATAATGAGAGAAAAAACTTTGTTGATGGGAGGAAGGGGTTCCATTATCAAAATATTGGAGTGGATTTGGGCATATGATTCATTTAAACCCTTGAGAAAATACAAGACATAATCTTGGGCTTGGTAAGAGGAAGATGCTCCATCAGTAAGTGGCCTAAACATATTCAATTCATCACAGAGAGTTTACAAATTGGTAAAATATGTGGTAATATCACGATCACCTTGCTTGATGTTGGATATGGATTGTTTCAGTTGGAAAATCTGAGGGCCATTGCTCTGGTAGTATCGATCATGGAGGTCCTGCCACATTGCGGAAGCTCAGTCACTTTATAGAATGCTTGCGACTATTGGAGGTGAGACAGAATTGATGATCCAGCCCATAACCATTGAGTTGCAGTGAGTCTAAGAGTTGTAGTTGGGGTCATTGATGGGTGTAGTGAGAATCATATCAAGAACAAAACACATCTTATTCTTGGACACAAGAGAAATGGTGATGGATCTAACCCAAGAACTATAGTTGTAGCTGCCTTTGAGAATGCTAGAGACCAAAACCGCACCTAGTTGATCCACTTGTGAAAGAGAATATGGATTCTCATATATCGATGGAATGGTCATGGATGGAACCGTAGGTGTTGGAGCTGTGGGTGTCGGAACCATGGGTGGCTGAGGCAGATAGATCTTACAATGGAAGAATCGGTGAAGAAAGAAGAGGAAAAATAAAAACGTAGGGTATCCTTTGATTTCTCTGATACCATATTGGACCCTTGGGTCAAAGAAAGTAACTTTGTAAAAATGCCTCTTGGGCTTCAATAAAAAATTAATCTAAATACAAAAATGAGAAAAGAAGTTGTGTATTATTCTAAACCTAATGGCGCAATATATAGGCTAAAACAAAAGCCCAAAACCAAATCAGCCCAACAACTATCAAACCCAACAAAAGACTAAAAATACAGTTGGAAAATAAAGGGTATTTATGTTATTATGATTGTTATCCCCATTTCTTGTCGTGGGCCTGGGACGATAGTCCAGGCCCATGGTCCGGGCGTTCGGATGTGGGCCCAGCCCAAGCCCGCTTGGTACAGGAATAACCAAGGGCTACGACCCAAGTGTGATTCTGGACTTGATGGTGTCCGGGATGGTGATCCAGGACAGTAGTCCGGGAGACGTACTGACAGTTTGGATTACAGTTGAAGTATATGTAAACGATCCCGGAGCCTGGTAAACGGTCCGGGCCTGTGGTAAACGAAGAGGGACAAAGGTAAACGAACCTGAATCAGGTCCTCCCGGTGTGGAAAGGAAAAGCATTCGTGACCCTGAAGCCGCCCCACGACGCGTGGGGGTTGTCCCCACTTTTCACCTGCGGAAAAGGCCACCTCGGGATTGCACGCCGCTATTTCAGACCTGCATTGCCAAGTACTCTGACTGGCTTTGTCCCCTGAATCTGCCTCGTAACTCGAAGTGCCCAGACCAAAAGCACCATTTTGTCGGGCGAAATATAGTTCTTGGGCCGCCCTATTGGGCCTTAATTAGTCTTGAACCTATGTATGTTTTATCTTTTATATTGGGCTTCCGCCAAAGAAGCCAAGAGTATCCACATCTTTGACGGGCCCGGGTCATACCCGGCCCAAATCCAGTGTTCCTATGAGTCTATAAATAGAAGCGATAGAGCACTGAAAAAAAGATCTCTCTTGGACTTGTATACAGTTACTCTGTCAAACACATAGAGAGAAACTCCATTGTAAAAGACTTTCCAAGCTCTAATACAACTAACTCGTGGACTAAGGCTTATTAACACCCCAACCACGTAAAAATCCTATGTTAATCTTCTAAATTCCATATCATTAGTCTTAGCTAATATTCATTAGTGTAGTTTCCGAAAATCTCGGTAAACATTTTGGTGCTTTCATTGAGAGCTGAAGAAAGCTAGTGCTAACACCAAGCCTTTACTCCAATGGTGAACACACGACACACAACATTCGACCCTAATAATCCAGAGCAGGGCAATGGAGATTCGTTACCTTCCCAGCATCTTCCTCAGGATCCGCCTGAAAACGCTCCTCCTCAAACATCTCACCTTGACGAGTCACAAGATTATGAGGGTGGGGTAGAGTACGAAGAGGAAACGAGGAGGAATATTATGAAGAGGAAAACGAGGGGGAGTACCACGACGAAGTTGCGGATCCCTAGATCCCCGAAGGAGAGCCCAACCAGCAGGACCTGGAGGTGACTAGAATGAGGCAGCAAGTCCTAGACCAGGAGCCCAGGATTGCTGAGCAAGCGGAGGCGCATCAGCGTATGGAAGAGTCTCTCCAAGCCCTGCAGGCATTCATAGCCGTGTAGCGTCCGGCGACCAATCCTACAGCTGGCCCACTTCCGGGAGCACAACAGCCCACTCTGCAAGCTCGAGCTGGGGTCCCCGAAGAAGCAAGGTCGGCCCCTCCCCCGGAGCAGTTTCCTGAGCCAGCCCCAGGAAACCTAGACAGGGAGAAAAAGAAGGCCGGTGGAAAGACCCGAGAAAAGAGCACCCCCGTCACGAAAGCCGGGACCCGTTCCTGGCCGCTCCCTAGGAAAGAGAAGGTGCGCCCCATCCCAGGATGAGGCCACCCGATCGATCTGTAGAGGACGCGGCCGCGAAACGCACGGCCCCAGCATGCCCCAGGGAGAGACGAACGGGAAAGGTCTTTGTACCCAAGCGTCTCGGTAAACAAAAACCGTCGTGAGCGGCCGCGTAGTGAGGAGCGTCATGCCCTTAGTTCAGGGGACGACACGTCCTGGATAGACCTACGCGACGGACTGAACGCTCAGAAAGAGCGGGCCCGTAAGGAAAAGATTCTCCCCCAAGGTGGCGTCCTTAGGAACAACATCAACGACAGGAGGAACGAAAGAATCCCCCTGGAGGACGGCACGGCCAGGCAGCACATGGAGCAGCTGGCTGCTTTGAAAAAGGTCACGGATCGCTTGGTCCGCAAGCAGGAAGGAGCGGATACCGACTCCGATGAAGAGGATAAAGAGCCCTACGTGAGGCACATCCTGGACGCTGTACTCCCCAAGGGGTTCAAGATGCCAAGCCTCACCACCTATACTAGAAACACCGACCCTAGGGACCATCTATCTCAATACAACTGGCTCATGACAGTGGCCCACGTCAGTGACGACGGCAAGTGCCTCTGTTTCTCGATCACTCTAGGTGGTCCCACCGAGGAGTGGTGGATAAGACTTAAGTCGGGATCCATCCAATCCTGGTCCGGACTACAGTCAGCGTTTCGCAAGCAGTTCGTGGCCGCCATGAGGATGGACATGCAGATCAGCGCCCTCGCAAATATCAAACAGCTCCCCACGGAGACACTGAGGGCCTACATACAGCGCTTCACTGAAGAAGCCTCCAAGGCAAAGGTGGACGACGGACAGTGTCTGGTAGCATTGTAGTCCGAAATCCGAGCCGGGTCCCCTCTTTGGGACGACATGCAGCGTAACAAGGCGGCTACCCTGGAAGAGTTCATCAGGAAGGCCCAAGGATTTATCAATTAGGAAGAGGCCCAGATCCAGGCTTTCGGGTGGCCTCCGGCACCACAGACCAGCGCCCAAGCGTTCCCGGGGTACAGGGCCTCGTTCCCAGCGCAGTCCTACGTCGCGCCCCCGGTAGCCCCGGGACCGGCCGTTACTCCTGGAATCACCTACACCCCTACGGTGTACGGTCCTGCCTCTTCGGGATATGTCCCGGCCCAATCCACCCACTTCTCCGGATATGGGGCCGCGCCGGCGAGTAACAGCATCGCCCCCGTCGGGGCCCAGCAGTCACAAGCGGGAGTGACAGAAGCGAGCGTGAACCTCTCCCGGGGGAAGCGATCTGGCAAAGGTCAGAACCGGCCCGAGCCAGTCAAGAAGGGAAAAAGGGGCTACGAGCCCCAATATTAAGAATACACCAATCTAGTGGACACCAAGGAGAACATCTACCTGGACACAGAAAGGGCGGTTCACTACCAGAAGCCTAGCCCCATGTTCAAGGGGGGAAGGAATCCGAGGGATACCAGCAAGAGGTGCGCCTATCATAAGGATGTGGGCCACACTACAGAAGAATGCCGGCAGCTCGAAGACAAGATCAAAAATCTCATCAAGTTGGGGCATCTCTACCAATGGGTCAGGATGCCCGTGGGAGTCTCGGGCCTGTCAGTAGGCCCCGGACAACCCACGGTCCCGGGAGCACCCAGGGCATACCCACCTCAGGGAGGGTATGCACAGGGACCGACGGCACAGGCCCCTCAGGGGGCCCCCATCGCGCCAGCTCCCGGCCCTGGAATGCCTTACCCATCCGGGGCCACACCCCCTCGAGTGGACGGGCATGTGGCCACCATCTCGGGCGGACCTCACCTGGGAGGACCGTCCAGGAACGACCAAAAGCGCGACTTGAACGAACTAGACCATGATCAGGAGGTATGCGCCCTTGTCCAGGCCCCGGCTCAACACCCGAAGTTGATGAATCTCCCCATCACCTTCACGGAGGACGACACCCGCAACGTCCATTTCCCGCACCATGACCCGCTGGTCATAGATGCGCAAATCGCCAACAAGTTGGTGTCCCGCATGTTGGTGGATGACGGGAGCTCCGTCAACCTCTTGTTCAAGCCCGCCTTCACCGTCATTGGCTTGACCGAAGTGGATCTGGCATCGTGCCTGACCCAGATTCACGACTTCAACGGAGACGCACTACTCCCCATGGGGAAGATCCAGTTGCCCGTTACGTTGGGAAGTGAGTTGCAGCACTCGTTCAAGTTCTGCACCTTTGTAGTGGTGGACTGCCCCACCGCTTACAACGTCATTTTTGTCCAGCCCGCATTAGTAGAATTCGGGGCCATCACCTCTATCTGTCATCTTTGCATGAAGTTCCCTTGTGACAACGGAGGGGTGGGGATTGTCCGGGGAAATCAGAAGGGTGCCCGGAAGTGCTACCATGTGTCCACCCGACCAATATATATGGTCCGGGACGAGCCCTTTGAGGACTTCATTGACCCGATTCCTCCCCCACCTGCTGAGAGGGTGATCCGGGAAGAAGATGACCTAGAGTCAATGGACGAGATAGAGGAGGTGTGCATCAGCGACACCGATCCGACGCGGGTCATCCAAGTCGGGAAAAATCTGCCGGCGGATGTTCGGGCCGCCATCATTTCCCAAGTTAAGGAGAACCAGGATATCCTGGCCTGGTCTCACTCGGACATGATGGGGATTGACCGCAACATTATCTGCCACGCGTTGAGTATTGACCCAAACGCGACCCCGGTCTGCCAGAAATGCAGGCCTTTGGGGACGGAGAGGGCCAAGGCCCTTAAGCTGGAAGTTGAGAAGCTGTCTTCAATCAACTTCGTACGCAAGGCTGTATACCCCGTGTGGCTGGCCAATCCCGTTCTGGTGCCGAAACCAAACGGGACATGGAGAACGTGCATCGACTTCACGGATCTCAACAAAGGTTGTCCGAAGGATTGTTTCCCGCTGCCCAAGATTGACCAAATGGTGGATGCTACGTTTGGGTACGAGATCCTAAGCTTCATGGACGCTTACTCCGGCTACAATCAGATCTCTATGCATGTGGCAGACCAGGAGCACATCAGTTTCCAAATCGACAATGGAATATACTGCTACATAGTCATGCCCTTTGGACTGAAAAATGCCGGGGCAACCTACCAAAGGCTCGTCAATCGAATGTTCCGGGCCCAGCTAGGGCGAAACATGGAAGTATACATCGATGACATGCTGGTCAGGTCCAAGACGTCCCGGAAGCATTCGGACGACCTGGCAGAATCTTTCCCAGTCATTCGGAAGTACGAGATGAAGCTGAATCCCAAGAAGTGCACTTTTGGCGTGGCCTTCGGGAAGTTCCTAGGCTTCATAGTAAGCTTCCGGGGAATAGAGGCCAATCCGGATAAGATCAAGGCACTGATTGATATGCCCTCTTCCCAAAAACATAAGGACGTACAAAGCCTGACCAGGCGAATAGTCGCCTTAAGCCGTTTCGTTTCCAAAGCCACAGACAAGTGCATCCCGTTCTTTAACGTCCTTCGGGGAAGCCAGCGTTTCGAATGGTCAGTCGAGTGCGAAGAAGCCTTTCAGAAACTGAAAGAACACCTGGCCCAAGCTCTGATCCTGGCGAAACCGATGGACGGGGAACCTCTGTACCTTTATCTGGCAGTGACCGAGCATGCGATCAGCGCCGCGCTGGTACGGGAGGAGGAAAGGACACAGCTCCCGGTGTACTACGTGAGTAAGAGATTGTTGGACGCTGAGTCTCGGTATCCACTAATCAAGAAGCTGACCTTTTGCCTGATAATGGCATCCCGGAAGCTCCGGCCGTACTTCCAGACCTACGCCATAAAGGTCCTGACCAACCACCCCCTGCGACAAGTGTTACAGAAGCTCGAGTCCTCGGGAAGACTCCTAAAGTGGGCCATGGAACTAAGTCAGTTCGATATATCCTACGTCCCTAGAGTTTCCATCAAGGGGAAAGCCCTGGCCGATTTCATCGTTGAGTGCTTCGGGGTATCTCGGGAAGACGATGATCCCGAGGTCCCCGCGGTGGCCGTACTGAAGGTCTTCGTGGATGGGGCCTCGAACGAGAACGGGGCCGGGATCATCTTGGTGTCACCACAGGGGCACCAGTTACAAAATGCCCTTCGTTTCCAGTTCAAGGCATCGAATAACGAAGCGGAGCACAAAGCTGTCTTAGCCGGGCTGCGTTTGGCCCGGGAAGTAGGGGCAGAAAACTTGGAAATCTACAACGATTCCCAGCTGGTTGTCAGGAAAATCTCGAGGGAATATCAAACTAAAGGAGAGAGAATGGCGGCTTATGTGACCCAGACGAGAGAGATGCTGCAGGCGTTCACAAAGCACTCCATTCACCAGATTCCTAGAGAGCAAAATGTCTTCGCGGACACACTAGCAAAGCTGGCCACCGACACCGAAGCAGAATTGGCCGGGCTAGTTCCCGTCAACCATCTCCCCGTCCTAAGCATCAGGGCCCCCGCGGTCCACACTGTCGACCACTCCACGTCTTGGATGGGACCACTTATCCGCTATCTGACAGTCGGGGAAGTGCCAGTAGATAGGGCCGCAGCTAGGAAGCTTCAATACCAGGTCCACCAATATGTCATGATGGACGGGAAACTCTATCGCCGGGGGTTGTCCATGCCTTACCTCAGGTGTGTGTCCGGGACCGAGCTAAGCGCCATCATGCATGAAGTGCACGAAGGCTTTTGCGGAGATCATACAGCCGGGCCCAGTCTATCCAAAAAGATCCTGCGCTAAGGATACTTCTGGCCGACCATGAAAAAAGATTGTATCGATTACGTCCGCAAGTGTGAACAGTGCCAGAGATACGCAAAGGTCCCACGGGCCCCCCCGATAGAAATAACCTTGATGACTAGCCCCTGGCCCTTCGTGGTGTGGGGAACGATTTGGTAGGATCGCTCCCAACTGGGAAAGGAGGAGTGAAGTATGCCATCGTGGTCGTGGAATACTACACCAAGTGGGTTGAGGAGGAGCCCATGAATACAATCAATTCCAAAAAGGCCTTGTATTTCGTCATCAACAACATAGTGTGTTGGTACGGCCTCCCCTACAAAATTGTATCTGATAACAGGAAACAGTTTGACAGCGCCCACTTCACGGACTTTTGTGAGAGGCATGGCATCGTTAAAAGCTTCTCCGCGGTCGCCAGGCCCCAAGCAAACGGACAGGAAGAAACCGTGAACAAAATCCTAAAAGGGACGCTGAAGAAAAAGCTCCAGGCCTGCAAGAGAAAATGGCCCGAGTAGCTGCCCCGCGTGCTGTGGGCTTACCGGACGACCGAGAGGACATCAACCGGCCACACTCCTTACTCCATGGTCTATGGATGCTAAGTCGTCATCCCCATGGAAACGACCATCCCGTCTCACCGAAGAGACACGTATGACCCCGCCCAGAACCACGCCTTACTCCAAGAATCACTAGATCTCATCGAGGAGATTCAGGAGGAATCACAGGTGCAGCTGAAGAAGTACCAAGGCAAGATCGCACGACATTTCAACTCGAAAGTCAAAAGCCAAAAGTTCGGAACCGGCGACTTAGTCTTGCGAAGAGTCTTCCCTGCTACTCAAGATTCGAGAGTGAGGGTTCTGGGCCCGAATTGGGAGGGGCCGTATGAGATCCAACATGAAGTGTGCCCCGGGAGATACCGCTTAAAACGACTCCATGGCTCGGAAGTCTCGCGAGCCTGGAATGCAGAACACCTCCATAAATACTATCAGTAGTCAGGAAAGCGTGTTCCAATTTTGTATTTTCATTGTAAACAATGTACGCCTCAAGGCGACCCCCTTTGAACAATAAAAATGGCGTGTACAAAACGCCATAAAGAAATATTGTCGAACAATGAGAATCTTCCTCAAGTGACCCCAGACCAGTCTCCGCTCACTTGGGGGGGGGGGGGATCTCGGGTATGAGAAAATACCCGGTGGGGCGCAAGCTCAGGCTAGTCCCGGCTCGGACCAACGATGTCCGGGTGATACAAACCTCGTGGGATCAAGCCCAAGGCTGGTCCCACCCCGGACGAGCGATGTTCGAGGGTATAAATTAAAGAGGACCAAGCCTAAGGCTGGTCCCACCCCGGATGAGCAATGTCCGGGGGTATAAATTAAAGAGGACCAAGCCTAAGGCTGGTCCCACCCCGGACGAGCGATGTCCAGGGGTATAAATTAAAGAGGACCAAGCCCAAGGCTGGTCCCACCCCAGATGAGCGATGTCCGAGGGTATAAATTGAAGAGGACCGAGCCCAAGGCTGGTCCCACCCCGGACGAGCGATGTCCGGGGGTATAAATTAAAGAGGACCAAGCCTAAGGCTGGTCCCACCCCGGACGAGCGATGTACGGGGGTATAAATTAAAGAGGACCGAGCCTAAGGCCGGTCCTGTTAGGAGTGTGTCCTAAAAGCATGTAAAGACATTTGTTTTTTCTGTGAATAAATAAATACAATGGTTTAATTGTTATTGTTATATTTAGATTGTTAAATTATTGTTTGAATAATTTTGTAAATATCAGAAAAATTCCATATTCATTATTGAGGATGTGATATTGTATTAGTACGAGAGAATATAGATCACATGAATGAATAAAAATAGTCAACAACAACAAATTAAAGTTATGGAATTCTTTAATTGGAGTTGTAAGTACGGTTTACTGAGTATCATTATGATACAAATAATCTAGATTCGGATTATTGATGTGGAAAGACATCTCGGTAAAGGTGCTTTATATAATATGATTATATATGACATGGACCGATGTGAATTAAAGTCTTTATCCAAAAACCATTTAACAATAAAGACTTGTAATTCATATCAAAACTAATGATCATTTATAGATCAACCTTAATCCTGAGTGTTCATGAACTCCTGTTCATGTTTATTAAATCTTTTGATTCATTCGTTAAGGTCTCTTCAAAGAATGAGGCTAATGACTTTTGTTTTGGAGATTTAATATCATGGATGGCTGGGAACATGCATCAACAATACGGAATCTAATCCTTCCTAACAGATCGTATATTAGTTCCATTAAGGGTTAATTCTGGAACTGAATGATTTTGAGCTCAAATCTATAATTAGATTATAGATTAATTATTCACTAGTGAATTAATGGTACTTAAGGAATAAGAAGTAAATTAGAAAGGTTAAATGGTAATTCTTCCATTCTAATTTATGAACTAATTAATTAGAGGGTTGAACTATTGTAAGATGGTTATATCAATGGACGACTTAAGAAAAAGATTTCTGTAAAAGTATATCTATAACATAAAGAGTGCAATTCTGAATTTATAGTGGAGTAATATCAGAATTAATAAATTAACTATTATAATTAAAGAGTTTAATTATTTAGTTTCAATTTATTGGAGCTTAATGTTATAGGTCCATGGTCCCCAAAATGGCTCAAACAATCACAATCAAAGGCAAATACAAAAATTGGGCAAAAAGGACTTATGTGATAAGTAAAATATTTTTCTATGTATCAAACATAATTATTGTTTAATTATGTGTAATTAATTAATAATTTGATTTAACAAAAATAAAATTAATTTTGAATTAATTTATTTTTGGGATTTTTGGTATTTAAATAATAATAAAATTGGGAAAAATCACATGCCTGCACATGCATGTGGTACACGTGTGGCACAGTGCACATGCACTGTGCGACACGCATAAGAGATGGACTGAGTCTCTTGATTCCACAATTTTAGTTATTTAAATATTAAATAAATAATGAGATATTTTAATATGATTAAAATATTATTATTTAAACAAAAATATGATAACTGATCAGTTATTTTGAATTTGTTTAAAATAACAAATATTTTAATATATTGGATATTATTAAATATTGGATATCAGTTTTCACAAAACGTAAGTTTTCAGGGATAGAAAAATATCTAGGATTCTCTCAGAGAAGAAGATCAGTGACAAAAACAAAGGTCATTGTTCTTCACAAAACCTAGGTCCAAACTTTATCAGATCTCATGTGTTGAGAATATCTGATAAATAGTTATTGCCTATTATTTGTATAGCGAGCCCACACTCGTTCTTTGGGTGATTGAGAACATTTTGGAAGATCTTGGTGTGAGATCTCAAGGATTCAGCCATACGAAAAGATAGCAACAAGGAAGGACCTGAGGTAATGTTTCTATTCTCGTCCTTGATTCAATATATATATATGAGTGTGAAGAAGTAGATCTAGAAATCTTATGGGATTAATCTGACAATTTGATTGTTGTTCCGCTGCACATAATCTCTGATTTGATCAATAAAATCTAACAGGTCCCACCCCGGACGAACGATGTCCGGGGGTATAAAATTAAAGAGGACCGAGTCTAAGGCCGATCCCACCCCGGACGAATGACGTCCGGGGGTATACATTAAAGGGGACCAAGCCCAAGGCTGGTCCCACCCCGAACGAACGATGTCCGGGGGTACAAGTTAAAAGGATCGAGCCCAAGGCTGGTCCCACTCCAGACGAGCGATGTCCGAGAGAGAGAAGCATTCGGTACGCCCCAGAGCAAAGTCCTAGCCTACAACTGATAAAGGGAGAACAAGGTTCCAAAATAAACTCAGCCACGTTGGCCCGGGCCGTTGGAGCCGGGATTGGAAACCTGGCGGTTAGGTCTGAAAACTCGACAAGCTAGTCAGTTGGTCTAGTCCAGGCCGTTGGAACCGGGACCAAACCCTCTGAATCAGTCAGACACGGCAATAAAATGAAATTTCTACTCAGGGAATAACAAAAAATATATATATATAGATACCGAAAAAATCAATACAAAGTGTTTTGAACGCATACGCGTCCAGAAAAGTTATTACAAAATTACAAAAAGAAAAGATAGAGAAGAGACAAGGTGAGGATCCGGGCCTAGGCTTCATCCCCTAGGAGCTCCGCATCTTCCTTCTCCTTGGCCTCAAACTCGGCCCTCTTCGATTCCGGATCGGGGAAGATCAGGAGGTTCATGCTTTTGTCCTTGCACCAAGCCATGTAAATGGCCTCCTCGAAGGTGACCTCCAGCATGCCGTCCACCTCCTCCTTCTTGCGGCGGGCCTCTTCATGCGCCGTCTTCTCCTCGCGGAGAGAATCATCCAATTCGCGGACCCGTGCCGTCAAGGTCTCGATCTCCTCCTTGTCCCGGGTAGACTGAGCCGCAGCCGCCTCCAGAAGGGTTGCCCTCTCATTGGCCTCATTTCCCTTCCGGGACAAAGCCTCTTCCAGCCCAGGCTTGACGCGATCGAACTCCTCACAGTCCGCCCAAGCTTGGGCCGTCTCCCTGACAAGGGCCTCCTTGGCGGCCTCTCTCTTATTCACGGCCGCCTCCAGCTCCAGCTTAACTGTCTCCATCTTCATGGCCAGCTCGGCCACCGGATCGGCACTCTGATGGGACAACAGATCAACCTAGAGCAAAGAAAAGTTAGGAGAAATCCTTATTAACAAATAAGAAGAGGGAAGAAAAAGACAAATAAAACTTACCACGGTGGCCTGATGGCGGAGTGCCTGAGAGATAAACAGCACGTCCGAATTGGCTATGGTGGCGTATCGTTTGAGTTGGAGGTTGGACATAGTGTTCCCCACCTGGTCCAACAGGTCCGCCGCCAGGGGGGCCGTGTCCTGCCCAAGCTTAGGGCGGAAGGCCGTCTCGGCGGCTGGCCGATCCATGATCGGCTGAGGGGCGCTAAACGCCGCCGGACGCTCCGCGAATTCGACCTGACGGCGGATCGTCAGGGCCTTGTATGTTTCGTCTCTCCAGCCCCGACCATTCTCCCAGGTCCGATTAATCAGCCGGGACTGCTCATCCCGCACAACGACTTCCCCCTCCTCGAGTAGTGCCAGACGTATGGGGAGAACCGGCGGTGCAAGAATCTCTTTCGCGGCGAGCCGACTCTCGCCGTGCGACTCGTCGGCCGAGCCAGCCCGCCTCGTCCGGGGCCTCTTCTTCCTATTGTTGGCCTCCTCAGCGCCAGCATCCAGGCCCCTTTTCCCAGAACTTTGGCTGGCCGCTGCACCCGTGTCCAAGTCAATCATCGGGTGTTGGGCGGAGCCAGAGACTGTATCCGGGTCCACGGCTTGAATGGGGACCACGGCAAGGGCTCCCCCGCCGGGTCGAAGTTCCGCCCTGGGCGCTTCCTTGTTGAGGCTTGGGTCCGAGCCTGTCGCCTTGTTTGCCTTTCTGGCAGCTTTCCTGGCCGCCCTGTCCTTAAGGAGCTGCCTCATTTCTCTTGCGGGGGTAGACATGCCGGAGTCTCCTGCAAAAGCACAGAAAAGAGAATTAGTATGGAAAACCAAAAGAATCAACATCAAAACTAATAATGACCCGGGACGAACCCTCATCTATGCCCCGGGCGCGACTCAACTCCTCTAAAGCGAAGGAATGGACTCGATCCCCCATGTCATCCGGGTTCAGGAAATTCCCGTACTGAAGGAACCTGGATAAGAACATAAGAACCTCCGAGCCTACGGGGACGGTAGACAAAGGTATCATCTCCCCGTCAGCTTTGAACGCGGGGCCTCGGAGTACTAGGCTATCCCTAGCTAAGTCCCCGACTTGGGGAGCATAAGTCAAGATTAAAGGGGAGTTAACCTCGCCCCGATACGCTAGCCCTGGGAGTCCCCGTGTTCGGTAGGGCGTCCTCGAAGAGCTCCTTCAGCTCCTCCGAAGTGGCCGCCTCCGTCTGGGCCTGGTCCCTTTTTCGCTTGGCTGCGTCAGCTCGCGCCGCCTTCTCCACTTCTGCAATGTGGTCCAGGGCCAGTTGCTCCTGGATGGCGACATTCTTCTCGCACTGGACCCCCCGAAAGGTTGGGGATGACAATGGTCTGGTGGGCCGCGAGCATCCCGACCAGTTGGAGGTTGTCCGTGTTAACGTAGCCACCTACGTCCAGGTCCTCCGCGCTCAGCCCAGAGTAGAAATTCCTCCGTTCCATGATGAACTGGGTGAGGGGAGTTTGAGCGAAAGGTCCTGACACCCAAAGGAATATGATGAGAAACGAAGGAAAAGAAAGAAAAAAAAATAAAACAAAAAGGGGACAAGGTTCGGGGAAGCACTTACCCACTCGCTGGAAGTCCAGCAGCAGTGTGGGGTTCTTCTCCACAAGGAACCCGGATGTCATAAACCAGTAATGACGGACGTCTGGGGGATGCTTCCAGGAGCTGGTGAGAGCGGGATAGCTACCTCGCGGCTTCAGTCTGTAGAAGTCGTTCAAGGTCCTGTCCTTGGCATTGACCTGCGGCTCCATCTTGTAGAAATACAAGATTTCCGCAGAGGTCGGCTCCGCGATCTCCTTCGTGAAGCAGAACACTCGCCATCCCGCGAGTAGCTGGTACGCTTGTGGTAGGAGCTAGAACGACGCGATCTCCACATACGTCAGGAACCGCACGAAACCCAGATCGAGTCCGGGATCACCAAGGAGCTGGTGGGAGCGGGATAGCTACCTCGCGGCTTCAGTCTGTAGAAGCCGTTCAAGGTCCTGTCCTTGGCATTGACCTGCGGCTCCATCTTGTAGAAATACAAGATTTCCGCAGGGATTGGCTCCACGATCTCCTTCGTGATGCAGAACATTCGCCATCCCGCGAGTAGTCGGTACGCTTGTGGCAGGAGCTGGAACGACGCGATCTCCACATATGTCAGGAACCGTACGAAACCCAGATCGGGTCCGAGATCACCAAGGAACCACGAAACCCAGATCGGGAACGGAAAAAGGGCTACTAAGGCTCCACCATCTGTTTGGGAAGCATCCGGACCCGGAGCAACACGAACCAGGCGCCTTCCTAACAGTTCCTAAGTGTAATCAGATTTTAGCAGCCTAAGCATACAAATTAAAAGAACAACCTAAGTTTGTATATTCATCAAGAAGGTCAGAAGGACTTACTGGGAGTTGTTGGCCGTAGAAGATGGTGGTTGTCCGACGGTAAGAACGGCAAAACTTCGTTCTTGAACTGGTGAAGCCGGTTCAGCAACTCGTTGATAGGGCAGACCTAGGACGTGCTCTCAGGCGGATGGGCAGACGCTGGAACTGGTGAAGCAGGCGATGAAGGATGTCGTTGGCGATATCGGACATGCAAAGCTTATCAGTTCTTGAAATGGCTCGAGAGTGTAAAAATGGCAAATGAGTGTCTGGGGAGTATTTATAGAGGCCCAAATCCTGGTCTCTGATCCAACGGATAGAAATCTCCCCATTGAACGGTCCAAGATCGTGCAGGGGCATTTATGAGCACTCTAAAGCTGGATCCTCACCATCTCGGATCTAACGGCCCAAGAGAGGCGAATGTCAAAGGTCGCCCCATCCGACGGTCCACATCAGCACAGGAGCATTAATGAAGGACCCCCATGCAGATGGGACGCTTCGGGATCTGTGCTGACGCACTAGCCTAGGCCTAGCGACCCTTGAGGTGGCTAGGTGACCTTTCGAGTTCGAGATCCATCCATGCAGCAGTTTCCTAGCAACACGTGTACCCCTGCCACAAAGCGGGACTTAGGTAAACGTACCCGGACACTGGTAAATGGTCCGGGCCCAGCCTACGGCCAGCGTCACTGCCCTTTGTCACGGACCCACGATTCCAAGCAAGAACTGGGAAGGCAACACTGGGGCGTCCGTGAACGAGGCAAGCCTCCACCTAGTGGCCCCAGGCGAAGGCTTGGGGGGTAAATGTTATCCCCATTTCCTGTCGTGGGCCCGGGACGATGGTCCAGGCCCATGGTCCGGGCGTTCGGATGTGGGCCCAGCCCAAGCCCGCTTGGTACAGGAATAACCAAGGGCTACGATCCAAGTGTGATTCTGGACCTGATGGTGTCCGAGATGGTGATCCAGGACAGTAGTCCGGGAGACGTACAGACAGTTCTGATTGCAGTTGAAGTATACGTAAACGATCCCGGAGCCTGGTAAATGGTCCAGGCCTGTGGTAAACGAAGAGGGACAAAGGTAAACGAACTCGGATCAGGTCCTCCCGGTGTGGCAAGGAAAAGCATCCGTGACCCTGAAGCCGCCCCACGATGCGTGGGGGTTGTCCCACTTTTCACCTACGGAAAAGGCCACCTCGGGATTGCACGCCGCTGTTTCATACCTGTACTGCCAAGTACTCTAACTGGCTTTGTCCCCTGAATCTGCCTCGTAACTCGAAGTGCCCAGACCAAAAGCACCATTCTGTCGGGCGAAATATAGTTCTTGGGCCGCCCTATTTGGCCTTAATTAGTCTTGAACCTATGTATGTTTTATCTTTTATATTGGGCTTCCGCCAGAGAAGCCAAGAATATCCACATCTTTGACGAGCCCAGGTCATACCCGGTCCAGATCCAGTGTTCCTATGAGTCTATAACAGGTCGGTGCTCTGACCAATTGAACTACAATCTCCGGGTAAAAAAACATTAGACATTCCATCTTCTGAACTAAATCAAAAAATGGATTTTTGTTCAAGAATGAAATCTTATTGGAACCCATAGAAATGATCATTTTATTTGACTGATAGAGACAACAATCAATTAATTATAACAAATATATGATTATAACAAATAGAAAATACAGGCGATAGAGTACTGAAAAAAGGATCTCTCTTGGACTTGTATACAGTTACTCTGTCAAAACATAGAGAGAAACTCCATTGTAAAAGACTTTCTAAGCTCTAATACAACCGAATCATGAACTAAGGCTTATTAATGCCCCAACTACGTAAAAATCCTGCGTTAATCTTCTAAATTCCATATCATCAGTCTTAGCTAATATTCATTAGTGTAGTTTCTGAAAATCTCGGTAAACAATAATCATGTACGATTCTTATATAATAATATTGTGACTCTTTTCAAAAATTAATTTTGAATTTAATCTCTAATGATTATTTTATTATAATTAATTTGAATCGGAAGTAAGACCGACAAATTAATAAATCCATGAATTAGATAGTAATACAATGGTTCCACTTTTATGATTGTTATTGTAAAAATGGTTGTATTGGATTTGTAGAATTGCTTATTGTTTCTGCCTACTTTTCAATCACGTGGCAGTTTAATTACTGTTTCTATCAATACTATTTCTATTTTATTAGCATATTATTTTTGTATCAATTTATTAAAAAGTAATAGATTGTTAATTTCAAATAAGTCCCTTGATGAGTGTGAAACCTTTTTTTTATACTCCTTTCCCCTCTTTCTTTGTTTCCATCTTCATCTCTTTCTATCCTCAACTCAACCCAAGCTCTCAGTATTGCCCATTGTGGAAGTGTCCCAACTTCCCCAACTCAATTTGTAGTGGGACACCCAAAACGCAATGGTTGTTAGCGTTCTTGTAATAACAAATGTTATTATTTTCTTATAAGCTCCTTAATTATGACTTTATGTTATATTTTTTTTATGTATTAGTTTATATTTGAGTGGTGGAAATTAACAAGATTGTTTGAGAATTTTTTATAAGATATAATTTTCTAACTTAGTAAATAATTATGATTCGGGTAATTATAATTATCATGGTTAGTATTTATGGAGGTTTATTTATTTTATGGAACTTAAAAGTATATGATTAAATTAGTTTATAGTTTTCTTTAATGAAATAAGTAATTATAAAATATATACACATATTATTTGGTGATAGATGTTGTGTGCGTGTGATATTTATTTAAGTTCCAATTATTTGAATTACTAAGCTTGGCCGAAATGAATTCTCTATAGCTTAGCTACTTGGAATTTGTACAAAAATGATTACATAGGTGGCATGAAAAGCTTACATTGCGGAATGAAGTTCTACTTGATTGAAGACCAAGCAAGGTGGCGTGGGAAGCTTAGAAATAGGCAAGGTTATTAGACTTGTTTGAATTAAGGGGACTATGTGCCAAAAAGAACTAGTAAAGTGGAGAAAGAAGTGTGTTGGTTGCACTTGAAATGACCAAGATTTGAATTTGAATGGAGTAGTCATAGGCGTGGAGACTAAGTAGGAGCAAAGACTTGGATCTTGACATAATTTTGATTCATTGGAGGCTATGTGGCATCTAGAGAGTATTTGTAGCATTTGAATAGGGAGAAGAATGAGCTGGCTGAAACTACATCAGGGAGGAGTTTGAAATTTAAAATTTTTGTTGAAGGATGGTAGAGAAGATTAAGGAAGGGAGTTGAGGTTTAGAGCCTATAAATATAGCCTTAAAGCTTTTCATTTTTTACTCACAAACAAAGTTTCAAACATTCTCCATTCTCGAAAGTTTGCTCTCAAAAGTTCTACCATTTATGCTCATCAATTCCCATAAAGCCGAAATCTCCAAGGAGCACTAGTGGTGTTCAAACTCTTTTTCTTCTATTTTCTCATTCGTTGAAACCTAGCCTCAACACCATTACCACTATAAATCCCCCACATAGCCGAAACACACCAAGCCAAATAACCATTCATATAGCCAAAAATACCATAAGCTTACTAAAGATCAAACTCTAGGTGTTTGGAGGATAGTCGTTGTCTTTGAAAGTTCAAGATATTAAGATCGTGATATCTTGTTTCTAGGGTGAATGTATGACTTCTATGAGGTTTTAGATTTTGGAATTTAGTTACTATTATAGATTCTAATTTAGTCTTTAGTTTTATGTATAAGGTTTGGGCGCGATCCACTAGCACTTACAAGCAATCTCCCTTTTCTCTTCTCCACACTCAATATAAGAAAAATTAGATAGATTTAGATTATGATCTTAAGTAAATGTATGACCCTAACATTTCAAGTACAAGAAAATAAGTGTGGCTGGACCTAAGTGATGTCCAAAATTGTACGACAGACCTAAGCGATGTCTGAGGCTTGGATGCCAAACCCTTTTATAAGCACTTTATCTACACTTGCCTGATCTGTTTTTAGTTATTATGATTATGACCCATATGATTATGACAAATGTTAGTTTATGATTATGATCTAGAATTTTATGGTTTATATGATATAGTTCACTTTGATAGAATAAGTGTTATTATTGAAATATGTGATTTTATGATATTATGAATTATTTGCGCTATGTATGATATTGGTTGTATGGTTGTTATGAGTGTATTTTCTTTATTGGGCTTAGAAACTCACTCCTTATAGTATATTTGTGCATATCAAGGTAATTAAATGATAGTATGGTCAATGACGAGTTGGACCTGAATAGTTGTTGACGTTTTCGTGAAGGCCATATAACTGCTGGAAAGGATCTAAGGCTTACATTTTTGTTTTTTTATTAGCATTTTTATTTCCTTTAATAAAATGTTGCTGTATGTTTAGTTTAAAGACATCTTTTTATTGCCAAACAGGGATCCCTTCTACATTGTGTTATTTTTCAATAAAATAGCAACATTTATGTTTTATGATCCAACACTCGGTATTATATTCACGAGAAAAATAGGGGTGGTACAGTTCCGCACAACACAAATATCTTATATATATATAGAATAAATATATGGTGCGCGCACCCATGCGGTTGTTTTTCAGGCCGTAGATGGGTATCCAAAGGGTTGAGATTCATATGGTATATAAAATTTATGATAAGTATAATTGTAGGAGATTTGTTTCTAGTATTTGTCAGCCATGTGATTGGGGTCCAACGTCGTGTTATTGTTTGTGAAATAGAATCTGTTGCGCTCTTTTTTATACTTTATTATTATTATTATTATTATTATTATTATTATTATTATTATTATTAAAGAGTGGTCTGCCATTGTCTTCCTGGCCAGATATCTAACATCCTTAGAAGTTAGAAGTGGATTTTATTTTCTTTCTTTTTCTTCTCTGTTTGGACTCTCCCATCCCATTCTGTTCCTTTTGTTTTATGTTATGTTTTTAGTTATTTAGGATTGTTTAGTGCAGATTTATGCTTGTTTTCTTCTTGTTTCAGGTTTTAATGGTGAAGTACATAATATGGAGTGAAATGAGAAAAAACATGTTAAATATGATAAATAAGATGGATTTCGTGTTGATTGTGGAGTTTCAAGACATTATGTGTGGAAAATACTACATTGAAGATGCTCAACACACGTCAGTTATGCTCTATAACGCAAGTCTGAGACTTCAAGCCGCATTTTGACCATGATTTATTCACTTTCTGGAAACACTTCTAGAAATAGAAGTTGTATAAATTTCTCTTATCTTTCCATAGCTTTTTTAATCATTCAATTCAGAGTTATATCGAAGGAGTTATCATCAAAATACGATGAGCTGACGCTGCAGGCTGTTCGAAACGAGTTTCTATTCTATTCTAGAAGTAGCGCTACAGCGCTAGTGCACTAAATTTTGAGGCATTTTGGCACTGTTAATAGCGCTACAGTGCTCCAGAAGCAACACTACAGCATTGATTACGCGTTTTTCATATTTTAAACCACTTTTTGAAGGGTAATCTGGTCTATTCACTTGGGAACATTGGAGGGCTATTTAAGGAACATTATTATGTGATTTTGGAGACGAGTCTCAGTTTTAAAAACCCTAGATTAAAAGAGGATGTTGTATTTATTTTCTCAGTTTTTCATCTAAATTCTTTAGGTTAATTTTATGAACAATTATTTGCAGTTTATTTTCATCATGGTATTTATGAACTAATTTCTTTTATTTAGGAATTAATGTAGTCACTGAGATTCTATTTAATTTTATTATGATTTTCTATTGATACTTCTTTTCAATTCTAATCTATATGATGTGTGTTTAATGCTAGTAAATATTTGATCACTATTTGCTTCATTTAATGGTTTTGATTCAAAATTCGAAAGATGAGAATTGAATATGCTATCATTGTATAGACATAGAGTGCATATTGGACAAAAGTACCTGTATGACTTGTGTAGTAATTAGGTTTCCATGTTTAATGCATTTTATATGTTCAAGTTTATCACAGAAATGTAGAAAACCTGCATATAGATTGAGATCTTATATCTTGAAAAATAATAGGAATCGATTATATTAACCTGTTATTAGAATAGAAAAAAGATATTTAGAATTGATTATTAAAATTAATAGAATGAACAGAAGATGAAATTAATTCCTAAGATTTTTATTATTGATTTTTAAGTAGTGATTCATTGTTTTGTTTCCAGTTCTTTAATTTTGATTCGTAGTTTATAGTATTTCTTTTATTTTTAATTGTTCACTTAAATTTTAATTAACTAAATAGAATTTGAAAATCAATTAGTGGTACTTGGGAGATAGTCTCTGTGGGACGATATCCATTCTTTCGGAATTTACTACTTTACACAACTACGTATACTTGCGTATAGAAAATTCAGATCACCTTCTATTCCACAATTAATATTATACTACGATGACCTTTAATGGTAAAGTTTTGATTAATAAAAACTTAAACTAAGATAAGCTCAAATTGCTACAAACATTTGGATTATTTTCAACAAAGGAAAAAAAGAACACCATTGAAGAAAAACAAAACAAAGAGTGATCAATTTGAAGAGGAAAATGGCGAATTTCTAATAACTTGTTTGTGTTCACTTTAGAATGTGTGTGTTTACATATAAATTTCTACAAAATATTTTGTGGTCATATTTGTGTTGATGAGAAGATGAAGGAAAACGAAAGCTTTAACTCCATTATTATTCTCAAACCGCTTAAACAGATAAAAAAAAATAACCATCACACAACAAAGCGCACAACCAAACAAGAAAAAAAAAACTGAAGAACTAATAAAAAAACAAAGGTGAATTTAGCGTTTTGCGTGTCCCACTGCAAATGGAGTCCATGACCTATGTATATATTTGGCTCAAAATTTGAATTTGGGGAAGTTGAGACACTTCCACAATGGGCATTACTGAGAGCTTGGGTTGAGTTGGGGATTAAAAGAGATGAAAATGGAAACAAAGAGAGAGGAAATGAGTATAAAAAAAGGTTTCACACTCATCCATGGACTTATTTGAAACAGGCAATCTACTAATTTTTAATAAAATGAGAATTTCTGCTAGAGCATATGCAGCGCAGGCTACCACTACAGCAGAGCTGGCCTTGAAGAGTTTTGGGCCCTAGGAAAAATTGGGGATTAAGGGCCCCTTTTGTAAAATCTTTCTAAAAATTTATGGTATTTTTAAAAGAAATGTTAAACAAATGGGCCCTTGGGCTAAGGGGGCCCTAGGCGTGGGTCTAGCCCACCTTAGCTCAGGGCCGAGCTTGCACTTCAGTTGCCTTAGCAAGTGGGTCCCTAAGTAATATTTTATATCATTGTTGCCTACTAAAGTTGCTGAGCAGTGGCAACGCTGCCATCTTTCTTTTCTTTCTTTCTTTTTTATTATTTTTAATAAAGAACAGTAATGATTGGTTGAAAATAATTTGTGGAGCCATTTGGGCAACATACAAAGTTGCTTGCATTGGAGATGGCCAAGACTTCTACTTTAGTCCCTCTGCATAGATGGGGCTCGTTTTCTTCCAATAGCAATTTAACACATGTCTTCTTTAAAGGGTGCAATATAAGATGAGTACATTGTATTTTTTTTCTTCTGGTTTATCTAATAATTTTTTTTTTTTTGTGTGGAGGCTTATTTGTAATATAATATACATAATATAAAATGAATGTATGCAGTATGTTCAGTTTTAAAATGAATATAATCATATTTTTAATTTTTGTAAAAAAAGAAGTAATTTCTTAAATATGCGTTTATATTCTAAATATATAATTTTGTTTAGGGCTATAATATGTATTATTGTTATTAAAATAAATAAACATATATGTATATATTAGGTAAAAACAAACGTATGTTTGTTTAATTTTATTTAAAAATATACAAATTTATTTTTATTTTATTTTTTAATTGTTATATAAATTTTAAATAAATAAACAATGTCATATATTATAAAAGAAACATGTTTAATATACTCTATGACATGAACATATTTAAAAAAAATTAAACTAAAACATTGTCTATAATTTAAAAAAGTATTATTTTATAATATTTAAATTTATATTAATATAACTATTAAATATTTAGTCTATTGTATTTTTTTAATTAATTTTAAGAGTATATTTCATTAAATATTTGTAGAATTTTGTTAAAATTGATAGAAAAATAAAAAATTGTTAAACCAAGTGATACATATTTTTATATATAAAGATATTACAACCTCATTTGTTTACCAAAGGAGAAACTAGCCACGTTCTAAAATTAATAATTAAATATTAAATTGTGTGCCACATTAATTTAAATAATAATAGAATTTCGTCTGCAATGTTACATATTTCGTCAAACAATTTTGTGCCTAATTAAATAATATATTAGTTCGGACAATTTTATCATATTACATGGCTTGACTAGGGAGAAAAATGTAATGTTATACATTTTGTGAGTCAATAGTGAATATATTTAATATAATGCAATATAGACTCATCTCACGTGATATGAGATTTATATAAGGAAATATTATTTTTGATACATAAAATGGGGTTGTATGTAAAAAATACCCTATCAGAGTACAAATCTCATTTTAGTCCTATTGTCTACCTTACTTCTCAAAATACCCTTGTGATTTTTCCCCACACCCTCTCTCTATTCTCTCTCGGTCTCTCTCTATTCTATCTCTCACTCTCGGTCACGAAGCCAAAAAATCATCCAAACCCACATTTGAATCGTCAAAACCCAACGAAATCGAAGAAGGAGAAGCATTAATTGTCAGAGAAGGAAATTCGTCGGAACCCACAGACCTATAATCGGAGAAGGCACTAGAGAAGCACCTAGAGGATCGAAGTAGGCGAAGGTGTGGGATTTTCTTTTTAATCTGCAATGTCTGGTTTTGTTCTTGATTTTTGTTCATAGGATAGATTGGGGCTAGGAAATACAAATATTTGGGTTTTTTTTCAAAAATTTTGACCAACCTCGATAGGAATCGATAGGCCTCGATAACAATCGACAGGCCTCGATAACAATCGACAGACCTCGATTAGCCTCGAAGGAGATAGAAAATAATGGGGGGTTATGTAACGCCCTAGATAACCAAGACTGTTACACTGTGTGTTTAAAATAGTGTAAAACTTGCTAATCAAGTCATTTAAATAAAAATGTGAATCTAAATTCATAAACATGTTAGGTTTAAAAGATTTTGGTCATAAACAAATAACTTTCATTAAAATAAATATTTAGTACATGGGATCCCAAAACATGGTTTAGAGGACATATTTACAAAATTTCCAAATGTTATAAATAATTAAAGCCACTCTAATGGCAAAATACACATTTTAGGTTTCCGTCCCTGCACAATCCCTCAACTGTGGCAGTTGAGCAGCTGACAATGTACACCTCGCCCCAAAGCTCTCCAACACATGCTTGATTCATCTTACCCTTGCCTTTACTTGAACCACATAGCACCCGTGAGCCGAGGCCCAGGAAGAAAACCATATAGAGAACATAACCAATAACAGTAATCAAACAACTCATAATTCATTAATCAAATACTCAGCAGGCCACATCATTCACATAATCAGTGATATCAATAAAAAAACCAACAATCTATCATCCAAATAATTAACATGCCATAATCATAAGATTAACAATAGTAAACATATCATATAATATCCAGGGTCGACGCCCTTAGGCCGCACCGCACCCTCCGTTTATCCCACTGACTTCGGCTCACTTAGGCCGAGCTCAGTGATTATATAATTAACCTCAGCTACCAGTGGCTGAACCGCGTCCTGTGCGTCAATATAATTCCAGCACTCTTAGGCCGTTTATCTCATGCTCACATGGCATAATACCATCATACAACATTGCATACAAGTATAGGGAACTCTTAGTCCCAATATAGCCACACAACCGGGTGTAGTTTTCTTACTTTTGATTTCGAGCAGAGAAGGTGAACTAGTTCCGAGCATAGTCCTTAGCCTCGAGCATTGGCGATAAACCTAGTCACAAGACCATTGATATCCATCAACTTCCAATCACAATAAAATACCTAGAAAACAAAACTAGCCTCTGGGACCTCAATTTCTACTAAACCGAGTAATAGAAATTGTCCCGAGCCCCTAAGTTCGAACACCCGAGTCCTAACAACACTTGAATTACTTCCAAGACCAAACTACCCAGGCAGGTCACGACTTGCCCCAAGTCAGAGAGCAAGCTCCCAAGCCAAATGGGAGGCGGGTCGCGACTTAACCAGGCAAGTCGCAGCTCACCCCCAAGTCAGAGAGCACCCAGGCTAGAAGAGCCACAAGCGATGCGGCGCCCCCTGCCTAGGTCGCGACACGCCCCCTTCGACCCAGAAAATCCTGGGTTTTTCCTCCTTCTTCCCAACCAAGAACACCCACTTAAGCCCAAAATTTTCCCCTCAACTCAACACTAAACCACCTACGGATTTCAAGATTAAATTCCATATTCCTAATCAGCAAAACTCTAGCTATTACACCTTAAACATTATCCAACTTCAACAAGAGTTCATCACTCCAAAAACCCAATCCAATTCTACTCAAATTCCATACTAACCCATGTTCCAAGCTTTAAACTACTCAGTCCAATTCTAAACATAATCTAAGCTATATTCTTAGCAAATCAACAAACCAAAACTTACCTCAATTTTGGCTTGATTCCACACCAGTTTTAGCCTTAACTCCTAGCTTGAATCCCCTCCAATTTCCTTCTATTCTCCTTCAAAAAAAATTCCCAGCCCAAGCATAGCTTTTGCCCTTCTTCCTTCCTAGCTTCCAACTTCAACAAAAGAAGAGTGAAAGAAAATGGTACGTGAGAGAGAAGAGGCAGGGAAGTTCTACTTCCTTCTGTTTTCTTCCTAAATAAATCAGTGTATATCCTCTCTTATGGAAAAGACCAATTTTCCCCTCCACATATAAATCATCCTTTAGCTAATCTAAGGGCCAAAATAGTCATTTACCCTCAATTCTCGCTAATTCCTCAAGTGTTCGTAATATTTACCAATTAATCCCATCATCCAATTAATTACCGACTATTTATCCATTGTCTAATAATCCCTGATATATTTTCTGAATTCTCGAAAACACCCCCAAGGCTTTCCAAAGCCGGGTATAAATCCCCGCCGTGACTATTTCACCAATCTGCTCGCCAGGACCGTCTCGAGCCATATGCTGCAAATATATCCACATAATAATGTGGTCTCAACAATTTATCACACATAATTACATTTATGCCCTCAACGGGCCAAAATTACAAATATGCCCTTACAAGCTAAACAAGGCTCACATGCATATTTAATACTCATAAACATGCATTTAATCATATCCATATAATCATATAATCATGCATGCCACATAATCATGCATTTTATCATTAATTCACATAAATACCAATTATGCCCTCCCGGCACACTAATTAAGGCCCTTAAGCCTTATTAGTGATTTTGGGTCGTTACAGGTTAGATACCTCAATAGGCCTCGACAAGCCTTTATAGGCCTCAATATTATCTGTTAGGCTCTGGTTTTGATTGTGCCTCGATAGAATTAGGTATATTCTGATTTTTTACTATGCCTCGATATCTAGCCCACCAACATTTGCTGCATCAGCAACAGGATCGTCGTTGACATAAGAATCGTAGCCATGGGGATCATAATTCGCTGTGTCGTGAAAATATGGCGGATCTCCAACAAGGATATCATCGTGGACTATAACGTCCGGATTTGTCTCAGGAAAAAATGTCCCAACCTCACTTTGAGTTCCTTCGAAACCATGACATGAGGGAAAAATGTTCTCTTCAAATCGAACTTCTTTATTAATGCTGGGAGAGGTTGATGCATTTCTTATACCTCCCTTCTTAACCAATGTTACACATAGAAGAATTAGTTTCTCTACAGAATTCGATGCTAACCCAATGAATGCACGCACATGCCTATCATTTTTTATAACGGTAGGTTTGGCGGATTGTGAGAGGCATGTGTACAGGACCTCAAGTTTCAAGTCATACACACATTTATCCACTTCATTCTCATCGTATAGAATGTCAAGCAGTTGCTCATACGTCACACCCTTTTGCAAAGGCAGAAATTGATTTTTAGCATCCCTAGAAATCCAATCCCTATTTTCCAGTTCCCAAACACCATTGAATGCAACAAATATGGAAACAGTTGAATCTGTATCACAAAAATAAAAAATAGGTCAAAAATTAAAACTATAACAGTAAAAAATTGATTTCCATCGAGATATGTCGAGGCCTATTGAGGTCAAACTATCGAGGTCTATCGAATACAATCGAGGTAGACAATCCAATGCAATTCTTATGACCTATCGAGGACAGTCGAGACACATCGAGGCAGATTGCCCAAAAAAATTCTTATGAACCCATCGAGGGCCATCGACACATATCGAGGTAGCCAATGGACATAAACGTATGAGGGTTTTTATCGAGGTCCATCGAGGTGTTAAAATCTTACACTATCGAGGCACGCCAAGGTCCATCAAGGACCATCAAGCCTCAATTTATGCAATCCATCAAGGCCTATCGAGTTTCATCGAAAATCATCGAGGCAGACGAAAAACCCAGATCATAACGAAAATCCATTCTGACAGTGAAAATTACAATAAAAAATGAAGGCATACACAAATCTGTTCGAAATAGCACAAGCAATGTAGATAAACAAGTTTCCTCACTACATATAACAAATATATACTTACCTATACAATTTTTTCCCCTAGATCCGAAAGAGAATCCAAAATGAAGTTTCTTGGCTTGAAAGGATTCACAACTTGCTCCTAGATCCGAAATCCAAAATGAGCTCGAAAATTAGTATAGATTAAGATAATGGTGGTTGCCATTGTTGGGGTTTTATGCCCTAATTAAGAATCAAATTCTTTGTAATCTCATTTTATTATCAATTAACGAATAGAAATCATTTTTTGACTTGGTCAATCACTTTGCTCACACATTTATTTTCATGATTATTTGTTTAATATAAACTTCTATTAAATCTCGAGCATATAGCTAATCGTATTTATAGTGACGTAATCACACTGGAATATAAATATGATTATATGTTCAAAATAAGTTAGTCCTAAGATTAGTTAGTGCACAGGATTTACACTGACTTGCCAATCTATAATATGATTTACTTACACATTGTGGTGTTATGTTCTTTCCGGAACATTAGCAAAGTAGATAAGATCGGATGTATATATTACATCAGACAGGACCGATATTCACAGAAGATAAAATAAGTAAACATATCATTATTATCTATTCTAGTCATATCATATAGTTGACCATAGGTCAATTCAATCTCAATTCTGAGTGGTTAGTATTCTAACTGATTGTATTATTTGAGTTCTTTGACTTGTTCGTTACTAGCTTACCCTACGAACTAGCCCATACTTACATCTTGGGAACTCGGTAGTATAATTGAGTGGGAGTGTTAATCATAGATATGAACATCTATTGCTTCTGATGAAGAAGTGAAACGAAGGTTTCCTTTTAGTTTGGTTCAAGGTGTTAAATGATAGAGATCTCATTTCAGTAATTAAATTAGTTTACTGAAATATCATTTACAAGGAACTAAGTGTTTTAAGGATAAAATACAATGAGGGGTAAAACAGTATTTTAGTCCTATCTCATTGTAGACCGTCTATAGAGGATTGAGTGACAATTATGGTTGTAACAATGGATAATTAATAGCGTATCTATATTTGTTATAGAGCGTTCTATGAATTCAAGAGTGCAATTCCGAGTCTATAGTGGAGTCACGAGGAATTAATAAGTTAGTAAAGTTATTTGTTAGATTTATGATAACTTATTGGAGCTTGATTTCATAGGCCCATGGTCCCCATTGTACCTTGGATAAAATCATCTAGATAGTCTCAATTAATTGATTTAATTATCAATTAGAATTATCAAAGTTGACCAGGTCAATTTTGGATAGTTTCACATAGTTGTGTAATTTTGAGAAGAAAAGAGAAATTATGACATATTTATTAATTAAGATAAATTGGTATCTAAATTAATAAATAAATTTAAATCAAGGTTCAAATTATAAATAATTAATTTGATAAAGGATTTAAATAATTATTTAATTAATTAAATCAATAGAAAATAATACAGGCCTTGATTGTAAGTCCAATGGGCTTATAATCAAGTGGGAAATTTCACGGGCCTAAAGCCCATGATAATTTCGACCTAGGGCTTCAAATTGGCTATTATTTTATTTATTTTTTAATTAAATTAAATGACATAATTGAGTCTATAAAAGGAGTGCTAAGTGAGAGATGAAAACATAAGTTCTGATAAGTTTGACAAGTCACAAGTCAGATTTTCTAATAGTTTTTAGATTCTCTCTAAACACAAGTCATTTTCTAAATCTCTTTGTTATTTTCTCTTCTTCTCTCTGTATCTATCTCATATGTTGAGAATTGCCCACACTAGTTTAGGTGATTCTAAGGATACTTTGGAAGACTGTGAAGATTATAGAAGATCGGTTCAGTTTCTTGATAATACTCTGCGACAGAAAGGATAGAAGGGTTAGAGAAACTGAAAGAATGACTCATTCATTCCCCTACATATACTGTAAGTATTCTTATCGTTGTTTCTCTTTAAATTCAATTTTAGAAACATGTTCTAGGTTATCTCATATTAATTTGTTTAATATTAGATCTACATGAAAATAAATAAAGATCCTGTATAAAGTTTCCTAACAGCCTTTGTGTATGAGAGCTTAGAGAGATAGAGAGGGAAAACGTGAGAGAGAGAGAGAGAGAGAGAGAGAGAGAGAGAGAGAGAGAGAGAGAAAGAGAGAGAGAAAGGGAGAAGATAATAGGAGAAAAAAGAGGGAAACTTATGTCAGGGGCATTTTGGGAATGAAAGAGAATACTAAGATAAAAATGTGATATTTTTTTAGCTTGGTATTATTTTGACATAGGACCCCTTTTATGCATCAAAAATTAAATTTCCCTTTACATATTTTTTTCACAATATATAACACACACAATGTCCATAAATACTAGTGAATGACTACGAAAACATGTAAAATATTGTATTGTGAAATGTGTCATATGACAGTTAATATTTAATTATTTGACACTTTTTTTTGTTGACATTTTAGTAGTTTACTTTGTATGTAATTTTGATTTTAAATAGACGAATGACAATTGGAGAGGTTAATAAATGAAAAAGGAAAAATATCAGTTTGACCTTTGTGGTTTTCTCAAATACGTGATTGGTCTCAGTGCTTTGTTAAATGACAAATCAAACCCTAGTTTTACAAATAGATCAAAATAATACCCTAAATCTGATTTCTGTCAAAATATTTTCAAATATAATATTTATTTCTCAACTTCTCGACCACCTTTTCTGCTTCACTAAACCCATCGCATTGCCAATGACCCAATAATTGATCTTTTAGTTGAAAATATTTTGACCAAAATCAGGTCTAGGGTACTATTTTGATCTATTTTGTAAAATACATAGTTTGAATTATCATGTAATAATAATACCAATTTTTTTCATGCATATATAATGGTTGACCAGCGTTTTGGTTAACGACACTGAGTCAAATTGAACAAGGGTAAATAATGTAAACAAGTTGAATTCAAGTGAACCACACACAAGAATTTATAGTGGTTCAGCCCCAAGAGTTGATAATGACCTACGTCCACTTGCACTTCTATTAATCAGAAATGTCTCAGACTCAAGATCAGAAGAATAAGATTCAACTGGATTTTCTAAGCCTGAGAGAGAATATAATTCGATTGAGATTTTGGTATGTAAAGCGCACATAAGAGCTAATGACTGGGAGAGATCCCTATTTATAGAGTCTCTTAGTGGGTCATGGGTCTTACAAGTATGAAATAGGCCCTACATTCATAATGCGGGCTTGTTATAACTGAATATATAATAAAAGTGTTACAAATATTGGCTACATAAATATCTCATAAGATTTGGGTCATTCTGGTTGATTAATAAAGTGTCCTTCGAGCAGGTAATCCTTTCGAGTAAGTTGTAACACCAATACGCAATCGACCAGATCCTTGTTGCCGACCAGATGCCTTTCGAGCAGTGATCTGCAAGTGGTACTCCTTCATCTTGTTACTTGGTTAAAGCACCTCCTTCTGCTGCCCTTGAGCAGAAACGATTGGCACCTGCAAATCGACCAACATGGACGAATTCAACACCAGCTACTGACACGTGTCATTTTCATATGCCACGTCATCATGTCCATCTTTAGGTTAAACAATAGTTATTAATTGAATTAGTATACTATTAGATTTACACTCTAATGAGCACCATTACGTATATAATTTATGGATAATAATATGTGCACCAAAATTATGCAAAAAAAATATTACACCAATTAACGTGACATTGTTTTTTAAAATAGTGGGTCACACTTGAAATAAATTTGATTGGTTAAATGAAAATATCACGTGAGTTGGTGTAATATTTTGGTCCACATATCATTACTAATTTTTTTGATTCAAAACTCTAATTAAATAGTCATCATTAATATATATTTAACATGTTTAATTATTATTTCTCTAAGTTTTAGGAGGCATAGATTTTTTTGTTTGTTATGTTTTTACTCTTTTGTTAGTTTTAAAACGAAAATAACAAGAATTTTTTTTTCTAAATTTATAATCTCTAAAATATATGTTATATTCTAAATATATTTTTATTTAGAGCTATATGATACATTTTTTTTTAAAGAGCTTACGCCTTAATTTATATATAGTTAAAACTAATCCTTCAAAATATATACATATATTGGGAAATTTTATTGTAGGGTCTTCAAAAAGAGATCTACCGGTGGGGCTCTTGTGTATTCCCGACCTGTGAACAGTTTTCGATACAATTTGTTTTATAGCAGTGTATTTTGTAGTTATTTAGTACATTTTGTAAATTTTCAAAAAATTCTGAATAATTTATAGTGCTGAAAACTAGGTTCAAACATGTATTTCCATACGCATAAAAAAATTAGTCACGCGTGCAATAACCTATTTTGAACCTAGTTTTCGGGATTGTAAATTATTCAGAATATTCTGAAAATTTGTAGGATGCTCTAAATAACTATAATATAGAAAGTCATAAAAAATCGCGCCAAATTTTTTCAGGTCGGGAATACACAAGAGCCCCACCAGTGAGGCTTTTTGTGAAGTGCCTAATCTCCCTATATATATATTTATACTAGATACAAACAACGTGCAATATGCACGTTTGCTTAGTTTTATTTATAGAATTTATTAATTATTTTTATTAAATTTATATTAATGTTATATAAATTTTGAAATAAATATCCTATGTTAATTAAATAATTTGTTTAAGTTTATGTTTGTTCTAGTTTTTGAATTTGGGAGTGACAACAAGAGATTATATATTATATGTTTAATGTAATACTAAATATTATACGTGAATTTTAAATTTAAGTTTCTTGCTAGTTTTTTTAAAAAAGTAATTTGTTGCTAATTGACAGTAGATTATATTATATGTTTAATATGATATTATTCTAATAAGTGAGTTTAAGTTTAATTAAATTTTATTTAAGTTATAAAACGTATGATTTTATTATATTTAAATAATTATTATTGTAAAACATCTTAAAAATATCATATTTTAATTTGTTTAATTATTTATTATTTTTAAATAATTATTATTGTAAAATATCATATTTTAATTTGTATAATTATTTATTATTTTAAAATCATTATCATTGTAAAATATCTCAAATATATCCTATTTTAATTTTTTTAATTATTTATTTTATTTTATTTAGGTTTAAGTGTTTACAAACCACCGTTAAGTATACGAATATTCTGTTAAATATACGAATATTCCGTTAAAGTTAACATTAAAATAATAAAAAATCGTTAAAACCAAGAATTTCCGTTTTCTATACACTTATTATATAGAAGATATATAATAAAACTAACATGTCTTGAATACATATTTATGTACTAATTAAAACTTATTTATTTTTTCAAAGTAAATATTTTTAAAAGTCATTATTCTTGAAATAAATAACTATCTTTGGGTGTTTCTATTTTGTTCTTGGAATATTGAATTTCATTTAAATAAAAAAAAAGTTAAACGATGAACCTCTCCGACTGTGGTAAAGCCACTAGAGGTGCTCAAGATTCAATCCAATCCAATTATCCTGAACCAATCCAAACCAATCTAATTACAATTGGATTGGATTTGATTTGTAAAATTGGATATTAATTTAATTGGATCGGATGTCGGATGAAACTATGAAAATCCAATTAGGAACGGATTCAATTCAATTACAATTAAAAAATTGGGATTTTTTTATATATGTACAACAAAATTGAAGAAACTCCAATAATCATACTAGATATATTATTTACAATACAATATACAATATATAACTGAAATGAAACATATCTACTCTATTTAAGTCGGTCGACTGATGGTTCCACTATCTTATTTAGTTTTTTTGGTTTAAAAAGCAACTTTCCATATATGATTTGGTATCAAATATAAATTCATTTTTACGAATAGCATATCACATGAACAAGAATTCCAATTATTGTTTTTTCATGTAAAGAATATTGTTTATATTGTTACACATATTTATTTTAAATAAAGTTACGTAGACTATAAAATAAATATAATTCAACCAACAATACTAACATTCTAAATAATTTTTTTTAAAAGAAAATATAAATGTATTATTTTTATTTTATGAAAATTTAACATATTTATTCATTCTAAAAAAAGTCAATGGCATCATTGATTGGTTAATTGGTCAAAAATAATATATAAGCACGTTTGTTTATTTATTGTTTCCATAAATAAATTTGATTAATAGTACACAAAAGAATTGAAATAAAAAAGAATTATTCATACGATAGACAATTTGTTACATAAACAAATTAAATCAATAATCATGACATACTAAATGTTTATTTTTAACAAAATAGAAAAATATACATTCTTGTTTATTGTCTTACAAAATATCACTAATAATAAACAATATCTTGATTCAATAATATAAACATTTGTGTTTATGGTTTAACAACATGAAACTCATAATAATATATATTTATATATTTGGGAAAATTGTCGAAGACTGGGTATGATGACAGGAAGATATAGTCTTATGAACTCTAAGAATGATGTGTCATTGGAGTAGTTCATGACAAAACTCATGAAATCATATATCATTCAGAAAAATAAACAATAATGCTTATATAAACAATTTGTGAATACATAATAAAAAAGTTAATCATTTTACAATAATAAACTAATATAACAATTAAGCCCCACAATATACCATTCAGAAAGTAAATAAAATATGAAATCCTTGGCAAAATGGCATCTTTTTATAGTGCAATTTGCATTTTGGCCTAGTTTTAATAGTTTTTAGTTAAATGAATTATTTTATTAATGAATTTTTTGTATTACCCATTTTACCCTTAAAATAAAATAATAATAAATTAAAACAAAATCTCTAAAAACTATCATCTTCTTCCTCTCACCCATCCACAAACACCCACTCTCATCCCACCGCCACCACCACCATCGGCTGCCACCGTCTCTCCACAAATCCGGCCACCACCTATTTAAAATGTTGGTTTATATTTTTATGAAAAATGAGATTTTTGATATTGTTTTTGTATATTTAAAATGCAAAATGATTGTTTTAGTATATTGAAAGTATAAGTAAGAATTTAGGTTTATTTATGGAGTTTTATGGTGGTTAAAGCTTGAAAATCTAAAAAAATTAATAGTGGTTTTGGCCATTTTCGAGATAGAGAAACCCATAATTTTTTTATAGCTTGTCTAATTTTTCGACAAGGAGTCTGATATTTTAGACCAGCTGTCTAAATTTCAGACCAGTAGTCGTATTTTTTCGACCACCTGTCTAAATTTTAGACCATCTGTCGAATTTAGACAAGTAGTTTAATTTTTAGACAGACCATCGTATATTTTCAACTACCTGTCAAATATTTAGATGAGTTGTCGAATTATCAGACAAGTTGTCTAATTTTTAGACAGGTTGTCGAATTTCTAGATTTTCAGCTTGATTTTCATTTTTTATATAACTTTTCAATCAAAGTAATACCAATAATTTATATGTGTTTATTGTATTATTATTTTTTTCAGATGTCATTAAAAATATTGTAATATTATGTGATGAATTGTGGAAAAAGAATGAAGACTCATGGAAATGGATTTCAAATGGCTCACGATCAAGATCAAGTTTGGTACAAACTAACCTAACTTATGAGGAGTTAGTTGAACACATTTATAAAGTTACAAAAATCGATCGCAACCTCTTTGATATAAAATTAACTTACAAGATAACGACAATAGTAGAGATTGAACCAATTGTAATAAAAAATAGTAGAGACATTGTTAGTTTATTTACATGGCAATTACAAGATAACGACAATGATTGCAACATTCATGTACATGTTGAGAGTTTGCCGTTGATAAGATTCCATGTGCTCACGGCGTCGTTGCGGCAATGTATCGTGAAGTAGATGTATATAGTCTATGATCAAAATACACGACTGACTTTTGGAGGATGACTTATGCAGAATCTATTTACCCTTTACCAGCTGAAATAGAATGACATCTTCCAAAAGAGGTTAAGTTAGTGAAGTTAATTCCACTAGGGAGCAAAGAATAAACTAATTCCTTCAAGATGAGAATTTCCAAAGGAGAAGACTAATTATGCACCTGAATCGTCATCAAAGAAAGTAAAGGGTAAGGTTTCTGATGTTGATGGGGAAAAAAAGCAACGGAAGTGTTCCAATTGTGGATGTTATGGACACAACAAAACCATATGCAAGAAAGGATTATTTTTTTATTTATTTTGGACTTGATTTGATATGTAATGTTTTGATAATATTGTGTGATTTCATATTTTGGACTTGGTTTGATATGTAATGTTTTAACTAGGTTGTCTGAATATTGAAACTGGTTGTTGATAGTTTTAGACTGCATATCGAAATTTTTAACTAGTGGTTAAAATTTTTAGACAGATTGTCGAAACATAACACAACCTGTCGAAATATACAAACAGGTGGTCAAAAATTTTAGATAGGTTGTTGAATTATAAGACAACATGTCGATATATATAGACAGGTGGTCGAAAATGTTTAGACAAGTTGTCGAAACTCACGACTAATTGTCAAAAAGGTATAATTAAGATCCAATTCTACATGATAAAGTGTTGTTCTAATACTATGAAAATAATAATTTTATAAGTACCTCAATAGCATATCCACCACCCAATCCTTGATCATCATATTAGTTTGATTGAAATATGTACCACTCAATTTGTAATCATCATAATCTCATAAAGATTAAGTTTTGTTTAACTTTATAAAATATTAATTGGGATATTATAATTAATATATATCGTTATATAGTTATTGAAGCCTTTTTGTACATTTCAAACTTTTTGGACAACCTATGAAAATGTTTAGACATGTTGTCAAAATTTGAGACAAGTTGTCAAAACTCATGACTAATTGTCAAAAATGTATAATTAAGATCCAATTCTACATGATAAAGTGTTGTTATAATACTATGAAGATAATCATCATAATAGTACCTCAATAGGATATCTACCACCCAATCCTTGATCATCATAGTAGTTTGATTGAAATATGTACTACTCAATCTTTAATCATCATAATCTCATAAAGATTAAGTTTTGTTTAACTTTATAAAATGTTAATTAAGTTATTATAATTAATATATACATCGTTATATAGTTATTGGAGCCTTTTTGGACATTTCAAACTTTTTGGACAATCTGTGAAAATGTTTAGACATGCTGTCGAAATTTGAGACTACTTGTCGAAATGTTTAGACAAGTTTTCGAAACTCACGACTAATTGTCAAAAATGTATAATTAAGATTCAATTCTACATGATAAAGTATTGTTCTAATACTATAAAGATAATCATCATAGTAGTACCTCCATAGAATATCTACCACTCAAGTCTTGATCATTATAGTAGTTTGATAAAGATTAGAATCCATTAGATCCAATGATCATAATAGTTGATCATCATAGTAGTTTGAATGAAATATTTACCACTCATTAAGATTAAGTTTTTTTAACTTTATAAAATGTTAATTAAGATATATGCTCTTTTATTGTGTTGTTGGAGCCTTTTTGGACATTTCAAACAACTTGTCGAAATTTCAGACAGTCTGTTGAAAGTTTTAGACAGGTTGTCGAAATTTTTAGACAGGTTGTTGATATTTGAGACTAGCTGTCGATATTTCAGATGAGTTTGGTTTTGGGATTGAGTTTGCTTAGGAGAAAAAATGTCTTTTTGGATTTGGGACTAAGTCAAGATGTGGATTTGGGCTAAACACTCTAGAAAATTCACGTTCATCCCCTCTCACTCTCACTTTTGGTCACTCTAAAGAACACACTTAAGGAAATTCTTGAAGGTCTTTTGAAGTTAGTGGAATTTCTTGAGAGAATGTGGGATTTGTTGATGTTAGGAGTTGCTGATGACACTCAATCATCTTATAGTCTGACGGGTTATTATTAATTTTGAGAGGTTCTGTATCATTTTCGACATACAGTCTAAAATTTAGAATACTTGTATCAGTATTTCAACACGTTGTTCAAAATTTCGACTGCCTGTCTAATGATTTCGACAGGCAGCTTGATATTTAGACTGCCTATTTCAAAATTTCGATAAGTTGCCTGAAATTTTGACTGTCTGTCTAATAATTTCAACTGTGGGTCTAAAATTGTGAAAATGTCAAAAAAAAAAGGTCCAATAATTAAAGCCATATAAAGTGCATATCGTCATTATTGGATTATAATTAATATTTTTCAAATAAAATTTTGTTAACCAACCATCACTTGATGATTAAGGATTGTGTAATGACCCAAATTTGCTAATAGGGCTTAGGGCCTTGATTAGCGTGTCTGGATAGATTTAACATATTAATATGTGAATTTATGTGAATATGTGATAGAAATGCATGTTTAGTTGAATTAAATATGTATGTGGGCCCCCGTTTTGATATTAGGGGTATTTTGTGATTTTAGCCTCCTGAGGGCATAAATGTGATAAATATGATATGTATGTGATATATATCTGTGTAGCACGATCTGAGACAGTTCTAGAGAGCGGTTAGCCAGAAAGTCACAATGGGGTTGAGAATCCGACTTTGGGCGAGTCGAGGGGTATTTTAGGTGTTAGATGTTTTATGGGGTTATCGGGTTATGGAAATAAATATTTGGAGATATATTTGAGGTTAGAATGTCTATGAGGGAATATTGGGGAAGTTTACCATTTTTCCCTCGAGGATGTTTTTAGCACCCCGAGCCTTGAGGTAACCTTAAAGCTTAAGTTAAATAAAACAAAGCCTAGGAAGTTTTTAGAAACATAGAAACCGACATTCACTTTTCTTTCTCAGCTGAAGATAGCTTCTATTCTCTCTCACCTTTACTCTCTAAGACAACTCAAGGGAAAAAGCTAGGAAAAGAAAAGCAGTCAAGAACTAAGAATTGGAGCAGAGCTTGGGAGACTCTAACCAGGAAACCAGGGCTTGGAGCTTGAGGAATTAAAGTTGGGAATTTAGGGGATCAACTCTGAATCATAACTCAGCAAGGGTAAGCTCTAACTTTGAGAATTATGGTTGATTTCTACTGTTTTCTTAGGAAATGCATGTGGGTAGAATTTGATCTGCTCATGGGTGTTTAGCTGAGTTTTGAGAGTAGGTTTTTGATAGGTTTTGGTGTTGAAACTGGGCTAGAAACTTTGTGATGGTTATCTGGAATTGTTAGCTTGATTTTGGTATAATTGGATTGATTTTTGAGGTAAAAACAGGGTGTTTTTTTGGGTTCGAGGGGTAGGGTCGTGGCTTTGTTCTTGCTGAGCCGCAGCCCCTTTGAACTTAGGGCGTCAGGAAATTGGAGGCGCGCCGCGGCGCACGTGGGTAAATTTGAGGCTAGGCCTCAGGTTGAGCTGGGGATCGCGGCATGAGTCCCTAGGGCCGCGACGCTTAAGGTACTTTTGGGTTTTTAAGAGTGTTGACGCGGTTCTTTGCCAACAGAGAATTAAGAAAAGAAGAGAAAGGGATTAGTGCTTGTGTTGAACCGAAATAGATGAATGATCTTGGAAATGAGATGGTGACACCAAATACATTTTTTAAGTGGTTCAAAGGTTAAAATCCTTCTACTCCACTAGTCAATATTATTGCTATATACTGGGTATTCTTTTACAGGATATTTCTTACAATATCGAATCCAACCCTTATTAACTCCCAAGGTCTCCATATTTATAGGAGAATGCACCTGGGAGTTGGTAAGAAGGTCATCCCGTGACCTTCTTACCTATCATGTCAACTCTGTGACATTCATGATTAATTCCTAAACCTGACACATAAGTGTGGTCAAATCAATAGGTAAGGGGATAATGGGCCATACAGCCCAACCCAGTCGTGGGTGTCTGAATACGCACGTTCCTGCTGCGTGCCCAAGAAGTCAGGGATATATCAGACATGTGATGTCTGATATATGCACGTTTACCTTGCGTGGTTGACTTTACAAAAGGTCACAGCCTCCAACTCTAGCTCGTACAACGAGCTGGATGCTTCCCTCGACCTGCGGCCTTCAAAGTCCAGACTCAGTCCTTGGGCAATCTTGGCGAACCCTTAGGTTACCTCGAGCTAAGGAGGTAAGACCTTACGATGGCAGCTCCGGTCTTGGGGATGTCCACGTGGTAGTCATGATTAGGCCGTATCTCAGCTCGCTAATCAGCCCGTGGGAAAATCAGGGCGTACAAAGAGGTTTTAGGCTCGGGAATTCACTAGTTAAGGCTCGGAATTGATTTTATCACCCGGATTGATAGAATTCAATGCCCGGAGATTATAATTATGGTTTGAAACTATTTATTGGGTTAGAGTTTGATAGGTGGACATTGTTAATGTGTTGTGACTAAGGCTTCGGCGAGGCTTGGACTAGGGAACTGTGCTCGGGGCATTGGTGCTTGGAAAGCTCGGGACTCAGGTAAGAAAACCATTGTTCCCATAGAGCTTGTATGCAGGGCAGAGCCCAATATGTCTGTATTGCAGGGCATAGCCCTTTGATTGTATTTGTTCATGTTCAGTATATGTTTTACTATGCTATGAATGCAATTTGTGTAAATGTTCGGCAAGAGCCGGGAACGGTGCAGGCCGAGGTCGGCAGGGGCCGGGAACGGCGTTAGGAACGTGGAGTGCAAGGCCAAGTACGACAAGGGGCCGGGAGCAACGTTGAGCACGTAGAGTGTGAGTTGCCAAGGCGAGACCCTAAAGGATACCTAGGATATCCTCACGGTGTGGACCGCGAACCCAGGGCCTGGTAAAGCGCCTGGGACGGCATGGCCATATGTGTTTAGCCTATTGATGGCCTGTTTATATGCTAAGTGTTTGTTATGCGTATGTGTTCTGCTTGTGAGGTTTTTCTTGCTGGGCTTCGGCTCACGGGTGCTCTGTGGTGCAATTAAGGGCAAGGGGAATGTCGACCAACCATGAGTACGGAGAGCATGAAGCGGCGCGTACATGTTTGGCCTGCCTGGCTGCCATGGCCTGTGGATTTTGGGAGATGGTTGTACTAAAACCTAGATTTTGTCGTCTAGTCGACTTTGTTTGTACTTATATGTTGTAAATATTTCTAAACGGTATTTTGGGATCTCAAATGTCAAACACTTTATGATTTTCAGTAAATGGAATTATTTTCAAAGTTTATAACTCTGTTTATGATTTAATTACACTTTTAACCTAAAACCTCGATTATCGAGTTAAGTGCACGTTTTAAACTCACTTTGTAACAGCTTTAAGGAAGTAGGGCGTTACAGATTGAGTGGTGGATATCCTAGTAAAACTACTAAGAAATGTCATGATATAATTTCAACCATCACCATCACCACCACCACCATCATCATCATCATCATCATCATCTTCTAAACCAACATCGTTATCATCGTTTAAACTAGCATCATCAAAATCATCATCACTAGAAAGGTCTGCAATAGAATCAACCTTTGCAGTAGAATCAATATTGGTAACAAGTTTATCCTTAGTGAGTGCATTTTCATCTTCTTTATCAAACCCACACATAATGGAATCAAATCACGCTCTTGCCATATAAAGAAACTAACAACGTCTCTACTATTCTTTATTGCAATCAGTTCCACCATCGTCGTTACCTTGTAAGTTAATTCTATATCGAAGAGGTTGCGATCGATTTCTGTAACTTCATAAATATGTTCAACTAACTCCTCAAAAGTGAGGTTAGTTTGTACCAAACTTGATCTTGATCGTGAGCCATTTGAAATCCATTTCCATGAGTCTTCATTCTTTTTCCATAATCCATCACATAATATTACAATGTTTTTCGATGACATTTGAATAAAAAATACGACAAACAAACAAATATAAATTATTGGTATTACTTAAATTAAAATATTATATAAGAAAATTAAAATATGAAAATTCAATGCCCTGTTTGAAAATTCGACAATCTGTCTAAAAATTCGACATGCTGTCTGAAAATTCGACATATGGTCTAAAATTTAGACTGGTGGTCGATAATATACTATGACTGGTTTGAAATTTAGACAGCTAGTTTGAAATATCAGACAACCTGTCGACAAATTAGACAGGTTGTCGAAAAATTCTGGGTTTCTCTATCCCCGAAAATGGCCGAAACCACCATTAAATTTTCAGATTTTCAAGCTTTAAGCTCCATAAAACTCTAGAATTAAACTCAATTCCTTACTAATACTTTCAATCAACAAAAAAGTCATTTTACTCTTTTAATCTACAAAAACAACATCAAATCTTATAAAATCTTATTTTTAATAAAAACTCATATAAACTAACATTGTTGGCTAGATTTGTAGAGAGGCGTGGTGGCGGCTGTGAAGGACAGTGGTCCCTGGCGACTATCCCAGGTGGTGGTGGTGGTGGTGGCAGCGGCGGGATGGGGGAGGGTGGTTGTGGGTGGGTGGGTGGGTGAGATGAGTGAGGAAGAAGAAGATAATTTTAGGGTTTTTTTAATTTTAATTTAGTATTATATTATTGTAAGGGCAAAAAGGGTAATAACAAAGTTTCATAATAAAAAATGCCATTTAACTAAAAACTATGTAAAGTATGCCATAGTGCAAAATACATCATAAAAATAAGTCATTTCCATCAATTTCTCATCAAATATATATGTTACAACAAAACAACCATAATAAACCATTAATCCAAACCTATAAACATAAAAATTATTCATAATAGAAATAAATGTTAATAGTAAAACTAATAAACAATAAACAATAAATTTACTCAAGCTCTCAATTCATAAGTAACACTGACATTTTACAAAAAGACATCTAATAAACAAAATTAACATGGCTAATGAAGAACAAAAACTAAAAAAAAAAGTAATAAATATACTAATATAAACCATAATAATACACAATTCAAAAGCAATAAATATACAAAAATAAACAAATAGAAAAAGAAAAAAAAAAGAAGAAGGTTTAATCTTTAAGCAAAAATAAGATAAACCCAACCTTGATCAATGGTTTATCGAGTATACATGACTATTGTTAGCCTTCTTCTTTGCATTGATGGTCCCAATTTTAATATTAGGAGGAAAGGAGTCTTCGTCACTTTCCATGAAAGCAGAGTGGATTGAGTGTGCTTCTGCACCTTAGGTAATAGCTATTTTTAGACAAGAAAGACTTTTGGTTGTCAACAAAAATGTGCAAAGCCAAAATAAATGAGTGGATTGATTTTTGAAATATATATGGTAAATTTCATTAACTAGTAGTCATTTCACTACACCAAATACCCATTTTCATAACACATGAATATAATACTAATAAAATAGTGTTATGCTAAAGTGGGCACTTTATGAAAAAATGGCGGTAATAATAAAACCATCCCGCCCTTAGCTTTTTTTTTTTTTTCATTTCATTTGGGGCCAATTCATTTCCTTTAATTCCTTCTCCTTTTTCCTCATCATTCTCTCTCCTCTCTCTCGGATCTCTTTCTCCCACCAGACCTCTCTCCTTTACCCTTTCTCTCTCACCTTTGTCTTTGTGGAGACCAACCGCTACCTTCCCCTACACGCACTGGCTAGGGATCTTCAGAGCCCGTCGAAGCTTCGACCACGCGGGCCCAAACCCTCACACGACACCAGAGGCGAACGACGTCACCGGAGGCCAGATTTTCTCCTCTTCCCTGTGTGCGGCCAAGCCATTGTAGTGTTTTGATGAAATCTTGAGAGTTTGTACACAAGAAACTGTAAGTGCACTAGTAACTTTTGGTACTATTTTGACTCATTGGTCAGTTAGTGCATGAACACATTGTTTGAATGTATTATTTCAGGTTGAGAAGCTTGTTAGGGATGTGCAGGGACCAGCTTTAGCTCTTGTTCATGACGTTTGAAGCATTATGGTAATTTTCAAGGTAAGGTTGTTGGGTACTTGGGTCTCTTGCTTGTATTTTGTTTTGGTGATTTATACCAATAATAATAATTTTTTTCCAGAATCTTTTGAAACTGCCAAAACAATTTCGGCCCCTGCATCCAAGACCCTTTCGAAAGTGGGTAAATCCACTTCTAATGGTGTTTTGAAGCATGGAAGAAAAGTAGCATCTTCTGTATGTTTCCTTAAATGCTTACTTCTAGTTCTTTTATAACTTATAATTTTGTAAGGAGATTATTATTATTTTAGTTTATTTTTTAATTTTTTTCGGTTAATGATTTTTTAAAGAGAACTGTTGGTACGAAGGCTTTGAGGTCAGAATCAATTATGTCCGTTCAAGATATAGTAGTTCAATCGCAGGCTTTACTAAATGTTAAAGATTCCAATAAGGTACAACTTAAGCAAGCAATTTTTGAATGTTTCTTACTTTTGAATATATTGACAAGTAACCATTTGGACTTTACTTATCTGCAAGAGGATAGGGAAAGATTGGTAGTAAGGAGGTTTAAGTTTGAAGATCCACGGATAGAACAAATTCAAGACCTTGAGGTTGTGGATATAGTAGTTTCTCAGATTTGTTTATTTTGTATCTAATTTAATGCAGAATTTATTTAACATACATGTTTAGGCAGAATGATTTGATGAAGTACTTCAAAGAGGATTTTCATAGACGGCTTCTAAGCACAAATTTTAAGAAGCAAATTGATGGGCTTGAGATGCTGCAAAAGGTTTTTGAGTGTATCACTGGTTCATTTCTTTTGTATATTAGTGCACATTTTTTTACAGTATATTCTGGATTTTATTGCAGGCACTCCCATCGATTGGCAAGGAAATAGTTGAAGTTCTGGATATACTGCTGAGGTGGTTTGTTTTACAATTCTGTAAATCAAACACAACATGTTTGTTGAAGGTATAGTTTATTTACTCTTTTTTTTCAAGTTTTTACAGATCTTTGATTTTTTCCTCTCTTAGGATGCATTTCCTTAATATCTAGTTCTGTTTTTGACATGAACAACAGGTGCTGGAATTTCTTCCTGAACTTTTGGACACCTTGAGGAATGAGGGACACTCTTTGACCGAGTCAGAAGCAGCCATATTTTTGCCATGTTTGATAGAGAAGGTTCTTACAATTTTAGCACGAACATTGACAAATACTGTGATGTATTTTTCTTTTGTGTGTGTGTGTGTCTCCTTTCACACTGGATAGTAAAGTAGGTTTTATCCCCATCACTGAAATTGCTGACTCTGTATTTTCATGCAGATGGGCCATAAAATTGAGAAATTACGGGAAAAAATACGAGAGCTAACCAAACAAATTGTGCAGACATATTCTGCTGCAAAAAGCTTCCCTTATATTTTGGAGGGTTTGCGTTCGAAAAATAACCGTACACGAATAGAATGTGCCGACCTTGTTGGGTATATAGTAGATAATCATGGAGCTGAGGTAAAATTTGTTTGTGTGTTGTCTCCACCCTCCCCACCCGCTGCAATTGAAATAGAGGACGCTAACATCTAGTCTCTTGATAGATTAGTGGGCAGTTAAAATCCTTGCATATTGTTGTAAGCTTGATAGCAGAAAGAGATGGTGAAATTAGAAAAGCTCCTTTGAATACTCTTGCCACTGGATATAAGATTCTTGGTATGTCATGATTTCAAGATTTTAAAGTATTTTCTAACTTGTTTAAGATTTTGAATTTTTATTTATTGTTCCTTTGAGACATCCCATTTTCTTTCCGCCTATTTTGTGGGGTTAAGTTTTCTTAGTTTGTAATTTATTTTGTAAGTTGCATTGTATTAGTTGTTGTTTACAGTGAATGCAATTATATTTTATCTGTTTAATTTTAATATTTTATTGTTAACTGTTAATGACCTTTTTTCCCCATTAGGTGAGGATATATGGAGGTATGTTGGGAAGCTAACAGATGCTCAGAAAAGCATGCTGGATGATAGGTTTAAATGGAAGGTTAGTATATATTTGAGCTTAGAATTTAAATTAAGGTAAACTTTTAAATTTGTTTTGGGATTAAATGATCTGTTTCTATTATACATTCCGTCCTTCTAATGATATTGCACCTTTTAGGTTCGAGAGATGGAAAAAAGGAAGGAAGGGAATCCTGGCGAAGCCAGAGCTGCTTTGAGACGTTCTGTGAGGGAAATTGGGTATGTTTTTTAGCTTGTCTTTTGTATCTTTAGTAGTGTCTCTATTACTTTTAATATTTCTAATGATGATTATCAACATTTTAATAAAGTATAAGATTTTATTTTCTGTCAAGTTTTTGTGTTGTTTTCTGTTTCTTTCTCAACTGTCTTTTCTTTGAATTGTTTGTCCCAATGTAAAGCTTTCTCAATCTTGTTTCTTTTGGTACTCGTGCATATCAAATAAAAAAACACGCTGATTGCTGACGCTTTTAAAAGGTCTCTTCATAGTTAGATGTGACATAAACAGAGGTCACGTTGGTGCTTCTTCATACCTGCTGTTGGGCTGCACTTCTTTGGTTTTCAAATTGTTGCATTGCATTGCGTCCAATATTTTTGAACTTGTTTGAGGATATTTACTTTATTTTTATAGCTAAAAAAATCAGTCGCCAGGATCTAGAGAGTCCTTTTGATACAAGCCTATTAGACTACTAACTTTGAACTTTTATTTATTTTGATTTATTGTAGCATAGCTAAAAAAAAGAAAGGGAAGACATAAAGCATAGTAAGAAGAATAGCATTAGAAAAGGTGATAATTCCTCTTTGACTGGATAATTGTGCAAATACTCTGTATGGAAATGGAAATTGAAATAAAAACTTTGCGTTATGGATGTAGGTGTATGGATTCTGATTGGTTTCCTAATAGGAGTTGTAATGATGGTATTGGTGCTGCATGCTTCCTGTATAGAAGATACTTTAAATCAAATCTCCCATCCAAAAACCATGGTATGCTCTAAAATGTTTCACCACTAAACAAGAAGCCATTTTTTCCTAGATGTATGCCATGTGCCATACTTGTACTTATTTTTGTTTAATTCACATGACTGTTCAGGGATGTCCTTACAAAAGAGCCTGCTTGTCGAAAAGTACCTGTCAAGGAAGTGTATGCTGCAACAAACAATCTCTGTGAATCAAATGTAATTGGTGAATGAACTGCAGGTTAGAACTTTGCTAAAACAAAACAAGTCTGTTTACATAAAAAAGTGTAACAGGAAAGATATCCCTATGTTCATATCACCTTATCTAAGCTGTTTTTTGGACCATCCACCATAGCAATCCTAACAGGTGTTATTTTTAAATCAGGAAAGGTCTACAAAGGGTTAGCGTAGAGGTATGCATCTGATCTGTTTACTGTTTAGTGTCTTAATAATAAGCCTAATAATAATTTAATATGCATCTGATCTGTGCTATTCAGGTGAGCCATATTAATAAGGGCATAAATCCACCCTCAGCTAATGAACTATTCCTCTAACAGTAAGTAAATGCTAGATATTCCTCTAATAGTAAGTAAATGCTAGATATTCCTCTCACCCTCACTCGCATTCTCTTGAAAAATCATATTTAATTTCCAACTGAACTCAGTCTCTATGATTATGGCTCTAGTTTGAGCTTTTTTCTTTGCATTTTTCTCACTCAATGTTTATTTTGTTGTTCTGGTTTGGTATGTTAATGGGTTCTTTAATAGATGATGGAAAATGTTTATGAGTAGTTTTTTGGCTGCGATAATTGATGGACATGCAGCCTAGAAAGCTTTATATGAACCTACCCACTTAAAGGGAGGAACTTTCAATTCATTTTCGTGTTTATTTCTGCATTGTATTGTTCACTGATCTTTTCAATTGACTTCTAGTGATGATTATATCATGTATAATAGTATTTCTGCCCTGTGATGGAAAAACTCATTATTGGAAACAAATTCTCCTTGGCTTTTCATAATTGCCCTTTACATCTTTGCCGCCTCATTATCACCACCGCCACCATCATATCTATCTATCTATCTTTCTTTCATTCCTTCTTTACTACTACTACTACTACTACTCTCTCTATCTCTTACGAGGTGGGTGAAGATGTAAATGGGCTTTGAAAATAATCTGTGGTTAATATTGTTAATGATCTGATATAGCTATGAGATCTGAGGGCTCTCTAATAATACATTTGTTACATTTAATGGGTTGCTCTTGTTACTTCTATAATGAATTTGTGTTTCCTCAATGGTTGTTCACATCCATTACAGATCCTTAGATCATGTATAACTTGAGTTTGCTGATTTGTGATGACATTTTTACTGTGTCAACATCTTCACTGAGATAGTTCCTGGTCACAATCCTTATGCTATCTTCCTCACTCCTATACTCTTGAAAAATCATATGTAATGTCGAACTGAACTTAATTCATGATTAGTAACTAATGATGTCTACAATATAACTTATGTACTGATTTTTTATTTGTAAGCTGTAAAGTTGATCTTACTGTATTTTCCTTTTTAAAAATTCATTACTTGAATCAGGAGAATTGTAAGATCTTATTTCATGTGAATTGTTCTGAACAAGTGAACGAGTTGAGGATTGTAGTTTCATTAGCCCAATAATGAAAATAGTAGTAGTTTCAAATAGGTCCATGATTTTTCATCATAACCGTTTCTTGTTCTTTTGCATAATACATATGGTTAAATGATAGGCTCTATGGAGCATATTAGGCTCTATAGTTATCTGTGCTGTTTTTTAGTTTTTTCTACTGTTATTTAAATCTATTAAATAATTTGTGCCAAATTCTGCATTGGCTTGTTTTGCTTGCTGAAACTAGTTTAATATGTTTGATATATCTTTATATGCTTGCTATCGTAATTTTTATGTTGCTGACTATTATTTTAATATGCTTGCTGTCTATATATGTATATAAGAAATTAGTTTTATGGCTCTTTTCTCTATTTTTCTTTGTTATTCTTTGGATTTAGCCGATACAAATGGTGAATCCTTGTGTTGTCCTTATTGACACTTTGCAAACAATAGGTTAAAAGTTGCTTTTTCTCTTTTGGATAATTATCTATCAGCACTGGTAGATAATTTTGGGTTATGATGAATCTACACTACATATATATAATATGGCCAAATGTGTTAAGTACTTCTACATATCTAAGCTTATGCTTTCTACATATACTCATGTGAAGTGATCTCATGTTTGTCATTTATTCTCTTAAATTTCTGTTGAGAGTTTAACTGTGGAATAAAAGAGACATTGGTAACTATGCTCTCTCTGATATATTTTACTTGCACTTATTTTATTCCAATGGGTAACTAGTTCATATACTGTAAACTTTAGGATAGAAAAGTTCAAAAATTTCTTTACTCTGTCATTATTTTGTGCTTGACTAGTACTAGAGAAGGTGAGGCTTTTAACTATCCAGAAGCTATAATAATAACTATTTTCCTTTCTCATTAAACAAACTGAAAAAGGTTGAATAAAACAAAAAAAACATTTATACTCTACTGTCACAAAAATGTACAAGACTATTTATGGATGATCAAACAGAATTAACTTAGATAATCTTTAAGTAAATGGCTAACTCATTAGAAGAGCAAACATTTCTCTCTACTAGTTGGACATGATACCTATGGGAACCAAGATATAGAAACATTTTAAAGTTAGATACTTATAGTCTAAAGAAGAAGAAACTAAAGAAAGCATTAATATTCATGCACAAACTCATTTGTTACAGCTATACTTGAAAGATATCTTTGTGATATTACAGCTATACTTATACTAGAGAAAGTAGATTCATATTTTTTTATGCATAATTTTATGAAATATATGAATATTGCATCTGGTTTGGGATTTCTTTTTCTTCTGTTGTTATATGAATATGGCTGTTGTTATAGCCAGCTATGGGTAATGTTTCATGAGCAATTTTTTCTTCAAATAATGCATGTGTCATGTTGTTTATGGTATATCTTAGTTTCTTGTTAATTATTTAATTATTTAGGTTTCTTCCTCCAGTAATGGATGTGAGATTCTATCTAGTCTAGTATTGGTTATCTGAAAATCTCATCTTCTCAAGCTTCATATTTTTTTTAATTCATTTTGGTATCTTAGTAGTGATCACTGCAAGCATAACAGTTGTTATAGGTCCTTTCTTTCATTCTCTCTCTCTTTGACCATTTCTAAATGTTGATGTTAGTCTGTGTTGCTCTTATAGATATATTTGTTATCTTGATACATTTCACAAGCCTTGTTTTAAGTTGCATGTTTTGTTGCTTCAGTCATTGTTTTGTATGATAGTACATCTTACTATACCTTGTTGTTTTGTCAAGTTTTGGAGTTATTACAAATTTAATTTAAACTTTATATGCTTACTGGTAGAAACTAGCTTAAGTCTTATGTTCTTAATAATAAATGCACTTTTTTTTTACAATGTGCAGGTATATTGAGATGATTTCTTTGGAGAAATTCTTGACAACATTTGTAGTTGAGGCCTTTAGAATGGAAGAATGTATTTCACTAATTTTTGTATACATTTCTTATTTTGTATTTAGTGATAAAGGAATCTGAATTGGGCATAAATTATGTTGTAATATGATTTCTTAAGCCTAGACTAGTAGACTAAATATTGTAATTACATTTGAGTAATTAATAAAAATCTATTTATGTTAATTTATTTGGCTTCAACTTTCATATTTGTTTTCCTAGTTTTGTGTAAGTAAAAAAAGATTATGTTTCTCTAATCTAATATAACACATGTGTTATACTAAAGTGTAGTATAACACAAAAAATGTGTTATACTAAAATATAGTATAACACAAAAAAAGTATTATATAATCGACTATAAATAACATAATTCAACACTTATCTATATATTAAAATAACACAGAAATTGTGTTATCGTTGACAGTACAATAACACATCTGTATAACACTGATAAAATGTTATGTAAAGTACCCTGACCTACGATAACATAGTCAGTCTTACACATCAGAAAATGTTATCGTATGTTTTGATAACACATTTTCGGTGTTATTAAAAGCATTTTTTCTTGTAGTGTTTATTCCCAGATAAATTTAAGAAATTAAATATTATAAAAAAATATATGGATTAATTTGGATTTACGATATAAATTGTATGTTATAATATAAATAAGTTTTTCAGTATTAATAGTGTATGAAAAAAATTAATGTAATAACTAATGTAAAAATCCCCTAAAAATTTTAGGATTTATACTTTTTTGGACCCTATATTTTGTCTCATTATCTGTTTGGACCCTGTGTTTTGAAAAATTACTTTTTTGACTCTATGTGTTGTAAAATGGTTCAAATAGAACCCTAACCCGATTCTGGTCAAAGTTTTCTCAACTGAAATCATAAATAATTCACCAAACTAACAATTCAAAACAAAAATAAAATTATTCTGCTTAAAAAATATGTTGTTATATTCAATTTTTTCTTCATCAAAATTGAGTTTATGGGTCTATTTGAACAATTTTACAAAATATAGGGTCAAAAAATGACTTTTTTAAAATACGGGTCCAAACAGGTGATAAAAAAAACACAGGGTCCAAAAATGTATAAACTCAAAAATTTATATTATTTTTACATATATATATCATATTAGTTATAAATATATTTAATTTTCTTATATTTTTTCTTAGTTTTTAGCACTTTGGAGATGTTATTGTTATTGTTTTCATATTATGTTTATTATAGTACTTTAGTTATTAGTTTTGAAACATTATTAATAAAAATTTAATGAACTTAATGCTGCAAACTTAATATTTCAAGGACTTAATGTGACAATTGTAAATATTTAATTTAGTATTACTACTACATAGTATCTAGTTTTTTGTATATTTTTTTACTTGCTAATTTCTTTAATATTAAAATTTAAGTTAAAAGATAAAATAGTCAATCCAATCCAAATTACAAATCTAATTACAATTAGATTTGATTTGATTGGATTAGATTAGATTAAATTTTTAGGCTAAATCAGATTTAATTGGATGATGATTTCAAACATCTAACATTTAATTAAATTAGAGTAAAAATGTTGATCGATAAGACGAGCACCCTAGATATCACCACTCCAACAATGGAAAAGCATGTAAAATTATTGAAAATATAAAAAATAATGGATTAAATGTGATTTGACAAACCATGATTTGTGGGTTAAAAGTGGAACCACGTGGGTGTTGGAAGACGCAAGTAATATTCACATAAACATACACTTACAATAACTCTAATGAGTCACACAAAAATTGGTCTTTTGAAGGGGAAAAAAAATCTGCAGTCTCAATTTACTATCACAAAAATTTATTTCTCTATTAGAGAAAAAAATGCTTTTCTCCCATTGCTCATATTTGATTGGAGAAGCTTATACTGGTTAGTACCATTTTTTTAATTTTTTTTTCTTTTGAAAAAATTAAAATAAATGAAATGCGATGCTTTGTACTGTTGATGCAAAAGTTTATTATTATTTTTATTTGTCATGTATATAACCTATTATACATGTAAGTTCCATTTTGTTTACAATGCTTTTTACGGTTGATTCAAAAGTTTTATTGATTTTTTTTATTTGTCATATATGTACTATATATCATATTTACTTGATATTATTTTGTATTGTTAATATTTATTAGATTAGTTGATATTATCTACAACTAATAAAATATCTAATTCAAAATGTTCTTTTTTTTTTCTTTTCTTTTCTTTTCTTTTGATTGTATAATAGCAAAGTCTCTTTTTTTTCTTTACACATCGCTGTTATAGAGATAATATTTCTATATCAAAATTATTAAAAAAATCTACTACTTTATCATTTTTCTAATATAAATATTAGTCTATTATACATAAGAAAAAATAGAAGTAAAGAAAATCTGCACACAAAAGATCTCAAACATTACATATAAGATTTGATGGTTTAGTATATACTTTTTTTTTTAAGTTCAAGTAAAAGAGCTGGTTATATTTGACGTTGTGGGCAAACAGAGAAATAAATTTTTAAGATTTATTATTTTAATTTTTTTAATAGAAAATGACTTAATCTTTTTAGCATAGAATACTTTAAAATAAAAATGTTATTTTGATTGACATTATTCATGGAGAGAGAATGATAATATTAATTAGAGTAGTGAAATATTAATGGGAGAGATAGTGTTAATATAGTTGGGAAGAGAGAAAGTTGTAAATCAATCTAAATATATGTTAAATAAATAAATGAGATGTCTTAAAATAATTAGTGAGACATGGAGGTGATAGGAAATTGGGGGCAGCAGATTTTTTTTCTTTGATGGCTAATCAATGACGGAAAAACAGCCTCACACATTCGGGTTCAAGTAGGAGTTACACAGCAGAACCTCCTATTATGTATGTTTATATATGGACATGTCAATGGTATTTTGGAGGATTCTCCGGTTCACCCTAAAAAAGCGGCACACTAGTGCACTCTTTGGTGATTTTGGCTCGCGAAGTATTTTCAGTGATTTTTTTTTTATAATTGTAGTTATTTAAAGTATCCTGCATATTTTCAGAAATTTCTGAATGACTTATAGTGTCAAAAATAAGGTTCAAACATGTTACCTTCCACGCTGTGGATGCTCAAATTCCACCAAGGGAAAATATAGAGGTTTACCCTCATTAGCCTCAAACAATCCAAGCGACCCAGTATTTTTCCCCACGACCCATGTCTCATAGGAGGCCTTAATGAAGATGCCCCGAGAGACCCGAGGGGTCACGTGAGGCCCAGCCTCGTCTCGGCCCTGCGCGTCGAGCCATGCCACGCGAGGCCCCCGCCTCGCCTCCTTCGCACGCACCCGAGGGGTCACGCGAGGCCCAGCCTCGTTCGGCCCTGCGCATCGAGCCATGCTACGCGAGGCCCCCGCCTCGCCTCCTCCGCGCGCACCTGAGGGGTCACGCGAGGCCCAGCCTCATTCGACCCTGCGCGCCAAGCCATGCCACGCGAGGCCCCCGCCTTGTCTCGTCCGCGCACACCCGAGGGGTCACGCGAGGCCCAACCTCGTCTCGGCTCTGCGCGCTGAGCCATGGCACGCGAGGCCCCCGCCTCGCCTTGTCCGCGCGCACTCGAGGGGCCACGCGAGGCCTAGCCTCGTCTTGACCCTACGCGCCCGAGCCTCGCACGTGAGGCCCCATCCCGCACACGCCATGCTGCACCAACAGGAGCCCCCTTGCGTGTCGAGGGTGTCCTTAGGGGTCTCGCGTGGGATGGCCTCGCTTTGGCTATGTGCTTGGGCACCCCGCGAGACCTCTCATGCCTGGCCCCCTTAGCCCAGCCAGCAAAGTTTAACTCTCATGCGTATCTTTTGGAATGTACCTGCAAACCTAAGGGAGTCGGCGTACGAATATGGTACCCCTGGTAGACAAGTAGTGGGAACGCCAGGAGAGGGGGGCATGGCATATGTGTATGTGGCTAGATGTCAGAGTCGACACCACTACCACATGCACCACTCCTCTGACATTCATACGGTCGAGTAGTGGAGACATCCTCGTGGTACCTGGCCATGTACTGGTACCAACACCACTACCTCTGAAACCACTCTTCTGATAGTGTACTTGTGTACTGCCTGGTCCCCTGGACCACCATGTATCTGGGGCCATTAGAGCCCCCTATAAAGGGAACCCCTCTTCAACATTGAGGGGGGTTGGAAAAATTACTGTAGCATTGCACCATAATCAATACAAACTGAGTTCACCATTTTTCTTCTGCAATTATTCTTGAAGTTTCTGCTTAGAATTCTAAAGCTTTTCTTTTGATAATCTCTACATTGCTATTTTTCTAACTTAACTTAGTTGACGAGTTCTCACCGTCAACAGTTTGGCGCCATCTATGGGAAGAATAGATTGCAAGTCACTGTTCTTTCGTCGATTCCGATAAGAAAAAATGCCACAACATTCGAAACGGTTGAGAGAGCCGCGCGAGGTTGAAGTCCACCTTGACGGAGATCAGCTAAAAGCCTCCATGAGGGTCCCTCCTCCACCAGCAAACATGGAGGCCCCAAGAGAGCCTGAGGCACCCAAAGACGAAAGGGAGGCCTCGTCCCCAACGGTCTCACCTGAGGAGAATCGCCCAAGGTCGGCGACTGCCCCGGGAAGGGGCGCCGATGAGTTCCTGCCTCCAAAGCCGCCGCAGGTGCCAAACCACGGTCGACAGGATCCAGGCCCATCGAAGCGCCGGGCTAACAAACAACCTCAAGTCCACTCCATCAGCTCAAGCTCGAAGTCTCTATTCTATGAAGACGAGATACGAGAACTTCACCGCAAGAACTATAGGCTAGAGACCACCTTGGAAAACATGCAAGAGGTGCTAAATGGGCTATTGCAAGGGAGATCAAACGTGACACTCCCTAAGCGCAAAGAGAGAGACCAGAGGGAGGTGGAAACTACTGTCCCAGTAGATGATGGAAAGACACGACTCTCCACTAGTAACACCCCCCGAACGAAGCAACGCGAACATCTCGGACCACCGAAGCAGGCCCAGAAACCAGAGCCGAAGACCAATGCTGCCCCTCACAACGATGACGAGGTCACCTCAAAGAGAGCACCCTCAGATTTATGGGAGGATCTCAACAAGAAGAGGGCGGGTAAAAGGACCACGCCCCCTATGGCGCCTCGAGAGGGCAAAGGAAAGGGGGATCTTAACCCGTCCGCTTTAAGAGACTCCCTAAGCAAGAGGAGGCACGGCTTGGACACAGAAATGAAGAGCTTGCGAAGCAAAATCGTCACCGCCTCCGGAGGTCAAGCCTTTGAGGAAGAGTTTGATCATGAGTCACCCTTCATCAAGGAGATCCAAGCCATCCGGCTCCCAACCAACTTTAAGGAGCCCCATATGACCCCCTACGAAGGAAGCACAGATCCAAAATACCATCTAGATACATTCAACGACCTGATGAAGCTGAGGGGAATTGGTAGCGGGGCGAGATGTCATTGCTTCGCTGTCACGTTAAAAGGACCTGCGTACAAATGGTTCAAAAGACTTAGACCGGGGTCCATCAGATCTTGGCAACAATTTTCTGATGAATTCCTCCAACAGCACCACACCGTGCGAGACTACACGATGCCAGGCACCAGCCTCACAAATGTGAAGCAAGGAGAAAACGAGAGTCTGAAGAGCTACATTCACAGGTTCAATATGGAGGCAGCTAAAGTAGGGAGCTTGACCCGCCGAGAGCTGAAAATGGCCATCACAGCTGGAGTACGCCCAGGAAGCAAGTTATGGGATAACATGCTCAAGAGGGAGGTCACAGACTTGGATGATTTCTACGAGCGGGGACAAAAATACATTCGCGTGGAGGATGGTCACGAGAACCTCAAAGCCGGAAAAGGCCAGTTGCTCCCGAAACCTTCGGTCTGAGAAAACCAAAGCGGTGCAAAGAAGAAGGGGGTTTTTGAGGGAACGAGAGATGATCAACCCCGGAAGCATCAACGCTCTGATGAGCGCCTACAGGGTCCCTACACCTTTTACACTGACCTCACCCATGCAAGAGAGCATATTTTCGTTACGAACAAAAACCAGGTCCCTTTCAAAAGGCCCCCGCCAATGAAAAAAGACCGGTCTAAAAGAGACCCCAGCAAGTATTGCCAGTATCATAAGGATATCGGCCACACCACCGCGGAATGCCACCATTTGAAGGTGGAAATCGAGGAGCTCATCCGCAGGGGACATTTGGGCAGATATGTGCGCAAGGAGAACCAGAGGCCAGAAGAAGGAGCGTCCCCGCCACGGGTGCGAGAGGCGGGTGCGAGAGGTGTCCCCAGAAGTACAGGGAGAGGTCAGGACCATCTTTGGAGGTCCAGGATTCGGAGGCGATTCAAGGAAGGGACGAGACAAATATGCAAAGGAGACCAGACGAAGTCCACCATCGTGCGTCTTAAGTTTGGAGCAACGCCCCCCGAAGAGTTTCAAGGGTGAGAATGACTCAATAACTTTTACTGAAGAAGACGCGCAGGGGGCACATTTCCCTCATAATGACCCTGGTGCTAACTGTCCAGCTTGCAAACATGAGAGTACACTGGGTCCTAGTGGATAATGGAAGCTCTGTAGACATCCTGCATCGCCTCGCTTTGGAGAAGATGGGACTAAGCATCCGACACCTGAAACCCTGCAATTCCTCCCTTTGCGGGTTCACAGGGGACTCGATACAACCCCTAGGTGCAATTGAATTAGCCCTCACCATGGGGGAACAACCCAGGCAAACCACCATAATGGCAAACGTTGTCGTGGTGGATTGCACCTCGGCCTTCAATGCGATATTAGGGAGACCTTCTCTGAGAGAATTGAAGGTGATAACTTCTGTGTATCACTTAGCTATGAAATTCCCAACCCCTGGGGGAGTAGCATGCATGAAAGAGGAGCGGAAGGAAGCGAGGGAATGTTATAACATGTCCCTCTACACAGCCACAAAACCATCGATGCCGATGGCAATGGTTGTGTATGAAGGCGCGACCCACACGAGTTGGACCCACGAGTTACGGAACGCCTCAAGAAATGCTACCAGTGAGGCTTCAACACCCGGTGCAAAGAGGACCTATGTTTAGTTTGTTCCTTGTTATGTTAGCTTAGTGAGTAAGAATCAAAGAGGCTACCTAGGTAACCTCCCAGTTAGATGTAACCCTTTTTTATATATGTCGTTGTAAACCACATTCTATGAATGAAACTGTTCGCAACTTCAAGTGTTATTTTTCTTCTCTATGCGTGCATCAGCCAAAGCGCCTGCCGAAATAAATTTCACCAAACACTTGGGGGGTAGGACAGGAGGCAAAAGCATACAGAAAGCAAGAGGATCCTAAAAAGGACCCTCTAACAGGAGAATCTTAAAAAGGACCCACTATCAGAAGGACCCTAAAAAGGACCCTCTAACAGGAGGATCCCAGAAAGGGCTCCTAAAAAGGAGGATCCTACAAAGGACCCTCTATCAGGAGGATCCTAAAAAGGGCTCCAAAAAAGGAGGATCCTTAAAGGGACCCCTTGTATCGGGGCATGGTGAACCCTAACAAACAGGGAGGAGACCTTGCAAGGCATCTCCCGAAGTTCATAAGGATTAGCTACCCTTACAAACACCAAGGAGGCCAAAAGGTCTTATAAAAAAACAAAAAAACAACAACAACAACGAGCTCCCAAGTAAGGGCAGATACTCTCTCAAAGGGAGAAGCCCCAGAAAGGGCACCCGCCGATAAGCCTAGAGCGGCCACCAAGCCGTCTAGCCAAAAAGAGTCCTAAAAGAGACCCTTGTAAAAATAGTACTATGAATAATGACGAGAGGGACGCTTCTCGCAAAAAATAATAAGCGCGCGCAAAAATATATAAAAGGATAGCTAGAACCCAAGGGGTCAAAATATCCTTATAAAAATAATCAAGAGGCACCAAAAAATGACCCATTGAACCCTTTCACATGGGCTCCAAAGGACCTCTAGCCTGATAAATAAGAGAGGGGAACCTACCAAACCCCATCATACAGGCTCAAAAAGACCTCAAACACAGAGGAATAAGAGATGAATAACCACACATGTATATATTAAAAAAGGAGTCTTGGTAACATGGCAAGATTTACAAAAAAAATATAGATAATAATAATAATAATATTACAAAGGCTCAAAATGAGCATACACCCAGAGCGGGGTAGCTGATAGAAATGATGAAATGACGACCTCAGGGCCTCCTGCCACGGGCGCTCCACCCAGCCACTCGAGCAACGGCGTGCTCGCCAAAAGAAGAAAAATAAAAGTTGGGATCCTGCCTCCACACACCGTAAAGGGCGCGCTCTATGGACCTGTACTCAATAGTTGTCCTATCCGCCTCTAAGGAAGCGACTCTCTCCTACGACACAGCTACATCGGCCCTAGCAACCTCGAGTTTGGCCTCTAAAGAAGTGACTCTCTCCTGCGACGCAGCCGTAATAGCCTTGGCACCCTGGAGTTCGCCCTCTAGGCTGGTAACTTTGTCCTGCAGCATCATGGCTTTGGCAACCGCCTTCTGCTTCCTTTTTGACGAGACAAAAAGTTTTGCCTGAGCCTTTTTTAGCTTAGACTTGGTTTCACCAAGCTCTCTCTTGAGCTCCTTGACCCGGGCTATAAGGCGGTTCCTCTCGGTACTCGACGCAGAAAGATTGTGAGCCAAGTCGGCAAACCGCTGAGCCACAGTATAGGCCTGCACAAGAAAGTTAACAACAGCAATAATAAGTAACAAAAAAAAATGTGTGTACATATGTTTATATATAATAAGGCTGACACAAGATGCGTGAACTCACCCAAGTAGTAGTGCGCGTTAGAGTCTCCCCAAGGTCCGACAGGGCGAAACTCCCAAGACCATTCTAGTCAGATTCGGGGAGGTCTGAGGCGATTTGGACGTACCGTCGCCTGTAAGAGGTCGCCATGCGATTCACCCAGGGTGCCCCTTCCGAGCCAAGGGCACCTGGCTGGGTAAGGACGGACGACCCGCTCGCCGAAACGGGAGGGGGCGCAGGAAAATTGGAAAAGTGAGGCCCTGGTAGATCAGAAGGGGGTGCAGGAAGATTGGCAAAGTAAGCCCCCGATGGACCAGGGTCGAGGGGAGTCTGAGGGAAAGCGTCATAGTCCTCGAGGTCGGGGCAAACAAAATGCCCGGGAATAGCATGCTGGTCTTGGGATTGGGAGGCTATGTCTGGGTCGAAAGAGACAAAGGGAGGGCATCCCCCAGGAGACGAGGACAGCCGGTGAGGTCCCCCGCATTCAAGGGAGGCTTCCTCCGGCACATCCTCAGCCCCACCTTCATCCGGGCAAGGCTCAGCCGATGCCGCCTTCATCTTCTTGGACCCAGGGATGGTCCACAGAAACCTGGGATCTAAAACTGGGGACAGCTTGTGGAGGTTCAGATTTTCCACGGTGAATAGGTACGCACCCTTTTTCATAGCAGGGTCAGCGTTGATAAGCTTATTCACAGCGTTCGCTTCCGACCCAACAACTACGGGTGCGGCAAATTGCTCTTCATAATCCACACCATGGTTGACACAAACATAAGTCATAAAACAATAAGTTACAAAAAAGAAGAAGAGAGAAAATGTGGCTCAGGGTACTTATTGGGAGCGGCACGGAAGTGCTCGCGAACAGAGAGAGGGCCTTTCACGAAGAAAAATTGCTGCTTTCAGGAGCCTGGGTTGGACACTGAGCCCTCTATCAATGGGACCTCTTTATTGGCTTTTTGCATGTAATAGAAGCCCTTGGACTTGGGAGAAGGCATGAGATTGTACAGGAAATGCACCTCTAGCGTCGTAGGAGCACGTTTCACAAGTTCCGCAAAGGCGATAAAAAGGCAGCTCAAGGTCAGCCAACTATTGGGTGCCAGCTGAAGTGGAGCAAGGTCAAAGTAGTTGAGGACCGCAACGAAGAATGGGTGTAATGGGATGGTACCACCCGCCTTCAGGATGTGCTCACTGAGGGCCATGAAGCCGGAACTAGGGTAGTCAGCCCGGCATGTGTCCGAAGGAGTGTATAAGGCGTACTCCGAAGGAACGCGGTAGTGCTTCACAATTTCCCTCAGTTTATTTTCTGACACATGTGACACCAGGGTGGATGCCATTAAAGGAGCATCGTCCGGTTCATTGGTGGATACCTATCGGCGTGCCCTCGGCATATCTGCAAAACCAAAAGAAAAAGGTGAGGAAGAGACAGAACACTTGACCCTCCATTTTCTCTTCCTAGCAAGAGTCTTCCACCGGGGCACCGGCTGTGGAAGTGCTAAGCTAGGGAAGATCGAAACTAAGGGCTGAAGAGAAGCAGAAGTGGCCCCATGACAGTCATCAGGCGAGGATGGGCTAGGGGGCTCAGGCAGAAGATGTCCCTCCATAAACTCCAACTCCCCCTGCAAGTCTAAAAGGGTCACCCTAAGGCTCGCTACGTGGTCACTAAGGTCAAGGGGGAAAGGTGCTCCGTCTCCTCTCAACACCGAGTCAATCTCACTCTCCACCGTCCAAATTTTATGCCTAAGTTCATCCATGTGCTCTAGATGACAAATACGGGCCTGCCTTAAGGAGTCATAATCTTGGTAGGGGTTTTCCTCAGGGGACTCTGAATCTGAAGACAAGTCAACAAACTCAACCCCCGGAGGTATGCTGAACGGACCGTCACTTGCCATGAGACCTCGTCCCGAAAGCGAAAAGGGATTCACGTATAAATGAGAGGATTGCTACAAAACACAAAGGAATGGGCTCAAAACCTCTAGGCACAAACGCCCTAAATGATCCACTACAGGGTATAAACAAGGGGGCATGCAACTGGGTTAACTCACGGCAAGCTCAGGCCAAAGTACCCCATCCCGAGTAATGCTAATTTGGACCCAATGAACATAAGGGAAAAAGAAAATATACCTCAAGCAGGTAAAATGGGGCGATGTCGTGGTCAAAAGGAGGTCGAGGGCCAAAAGCGTCGTCACAGTCAAATAGAGGCAAGTGGTCGAAAGTACGCGTCTGCAAAAATAAACAGAAAAGATGTGTTAGCCTTCAAATATATGAAGGGACATAAATAGACCAAAAATTAGCTCATTTAAAAAATAAAAAATAAAAACTATAGCAAAAGTGAGGTTGTGGGGGATTGAACCCCTTACCTCTTGAAAGGAGCAAAGGTCTAGGTACCACTAAGCTAAGGAAGTAAGGTGTAAATAATAAGCCTTGCGTGAAGGCCTATTTATAAGAATTAAAGAGAATAGTCTACCAAAGCACCTAAAGGTCCTCTCCTAGACTTGGGGGCAAGTGTGGATGCTCAAATTCCACCAAGGGAAAATATGGAGGTTTACCCTCATTAGCCTTAGGCAATCCAAGCGACCCAGTATTTTTCCCCACGAACCATGTCTCATAGGAGGCCTTAATGAAGATGCCCCGAGAGACCCGAGGGGTCACGCGAGGCCCAGCCTCGTCTCGGCCCTGCGCGCCGAGCCATGCCACGCGAGGCCCCCGCCTCGCCTCCTCCGCACGCACCCGAGGGGTCACGCGAGGCCCAGCCTCGTTCGGCCCTGCGCGCCAAGCCATGCCACGCGAGGCCCGCGCCTCGCCTCCTCCGCCCGCACCTGAGGGGTCACGCGAGGCCCAGCCTCGTTCGGCCCTGCGCGCCGAGCCATGCCACGCGAGGCCCCCGCCTCGCCTCGTCCGCGCGCACCCGAGGGGTCACACGAGGTCCAGCCTCGTCTCGACCCTACGCGACCGAGCCTCGCACGCGAGGCCCGTCCCGCACATGCCATGCTGCACCAACAGAAGCCCCCGTGCGTGTCGAGGGTGTCCTTATGTCTCGCGTGGGATGGCCTTGCTTTGGCTACGTGCCTGGGCACCCCGCGAGACCTCTCACGCCTGGCCCCCTTAGCCCAGCTAGCAAAGTTAAACTCTCATGCGTATCTTTTGGAATGTACCTGCAAACCTAAGGGAGTCGGCGTACGAATATGGTACCCCTGGTAGACAAGTAGTGGGAACGCCAGGAGAGGGGGGCATGGCATATGTGTCTGTGGCTAGATGTCAGAGTCGACACCACTACCACCTGTACCACTCCTCTGACATTCGTACAGTTGAGTAGTGGAGACATCCTCGTGGTACCTAGCCATGTACTGGTACCAACACCACTACCTCTGAAACCACTCTCCTGACAGTGTACTTGTGTACTGCCTGGTCCCCTGGACCACCATGTATCTGGGGCCATTAGAGCCCCCTATAAAGGGAACCCCTCTTCAACATTGAGGGGGGTTGGAAAAATTATTGTAGCATTGCACCATAATCAATACAAACTGAGTTCATCATTTTTCTTCTGCAATTATTCTTGAAGTTTCTGCTTAGATTTCTAAAGCTTTTCTTTTGATAATCTCTACGTTGCTATTTTTCTAACTTAACTTAGTTGACGAGTTCTCACCGTCAACACACGCGCATAAAAAACAGTCACTAGTGCAACAAACTGTATAAACTTTATTTTCTACAGTGTAAATTATTCAGAATTTCTCAAAAATTTGCAGGATGTTCTAAATAACTATAATCATGGTCATAAAATAAATTTGCGCCAAAAATAATTTTCAAGCCAAAAACTAGAAGGGGGTGCACCGGAGAACTACCCATTTATAATATAAACATATGTACCTACTTTTTCAAGAGAGAAAAAATTCAATCCATTGTCTAAAATTTTCAACCAGCTATCTCAATTGTCAAAAATCATTTTGCAAAGAATTATTAAAACTAAGTTAAAATGCAAAATAACTTAAAAAAATAAGTCATTTTAAATATATATGGAGTTCTAGTTCAAAACTAATTCATGACAATAAGTAGAGGAGTGATCATAGTTTAGATAAATATATTAGTGTGTCTTGTGAAACACTTTTATACGGTATCTCATGCTGCTTGTGCCTTTTAAGTCTGAATCTTAAATTGGATTACTGTTATTTTTTTTTAGGTTTCATCTCAATAAGTATTATCCTATAATTTTATAAGTATAATAATATGTCTCACTACAAGAAACATGTTTTTGTACCGGCAAATGTCTCAAAAAGTGTCCGCAATTATCTAGAATCCTACTTCGGCAGAAGACCATCAGCTAAAGTTCGCCACTAAATGTACTTTTCTCGACGGAAAATTGACAAGCATCGACAAAATATGACATCACCAATGAAATAACGCACCAAGAAAAATAGACACCGCTGGCAAAAAATTCTATAGACAAAGTTGGAAAGTGATTGTTGTTGGCACGTTTTTGCACTAGCAATTAGGTAGAGCATTCCTAGTGCAACAAAATTCGGCTTTTCCTTGTGCAAAAATGTGCCTGGAAAAGTCCCTCCATTTTTTTATCTCATATATATTTATAATTTAAATTTTTTATAAGGTAAATTTAGAATTAATGAAATATAAAAATTTCATTATTTGTCTTCTTTTAAGAAAAATAAACTACAACACAATTAATTATCATTCATACATAAAAACAAGAAAAAGTAATACTAGATAGTTAATGTCTTCATACAAACAGATAAAAGAAAAGTAATTTAAGAGTCAGAAACACGATTGTTGTTGTCTTCTTGGTGGCTTTTACGTAGAGACGTTCAGATGATATAATAGAGGAAGATGAAGCTGGTGCGTGCTTTTCTCCAAAGGCATTGAGCCTAGTAAAATTTCAACAGTATAACGGTTGCACTTTAACAATCCCAAAATTTTAAACATGCAATTTACAATCCTCCAAAATATTAACAACACTCATAAAAAATAGCATATTAACACCTTTCATAAAAAACAATATCCAAGCATATTAACACTAATAATTATGTCACTTAACATAAACTATTTTGTCTAGTTTTTTTTAAAGGAATTTAAACTAGTTATCAACTTTAATTTAAAATACGTATCACGTTAACTACAAAGTTATACCCATTATCAAAACTCAAAATAAAAATTAATATAATTTTTTTTAATTTCAAATCTAATTTATCTGTTTTTACACAAAAATATTACTAAAATACAAATTGTCACACATAAACATAATACAACAAAAGTATCACATTAATCTCTTTTTAGAAAAAAAAAAATTAAAACTCACACTTTTTTCCAAATGTCCAAAGCAAAATTATCCAAAGCTCTCTTCCAAATGTCCTTCAAATCTAATTTTTATTGCACAAAAATTAAAACATAATTTAACAAATAGAAAAATATATATATATAGATAAACATAATTTATCTTTCTTTTTTTATTTCAAATTAGACTTTTGTTGGTGCGTTTGGGCTATAGCGCTAGGAAAAATCCTTACATCGGCGCAAAAAAGCGCCAAGAAAAGTTAACAAAGTCATTTTTTTAGTTTTTGAGATTTTTTTAATTTTCTAATATCCCGAAGACAATCTGACTATTCCTTATGTCCAAAACACCAAACAATAAGGCAAGGTTTCAAGAAACTAATACCTTCGGGTGAGATATAATGATTATCACAAAACTTTAACAATGAACAGTTAACAAGAACAATCTCCAGGTCAATCTTTGACCCTTGTTGGAAAATAATCTTTATAAATGATCCTTTAGTTTATATTAAATAGTACCATAATTATAAGTTAAAATAATGAAATAACCCATAATTATATATAGAATTATTAGTAATAAAAGTAGAATCATCTATCATTATACATAGAACAATAATATCTCTATAGTTATGTAGTCACAAAACTGTTAAATTTAATAAGTCATAAACACCAAAAATAATACTTAGCATCCATCATTTATCATTCCTAACCATTACATAGCTAATTAAGAGATATAGACCATAATGTTCCAAATCTCAAATACATAAACAATGTTCAAAAGATAGGATTATAAAAATAATAAATAGAACTCGGGTAAAACACCTTGACTCCACCAATAATTCACCTTTCATATTCGCATCACTGGGTTACTAGAATGGGAGAGATATAGAGGGTGAGCTTATAAAGCCCCATAGGGAAGCAACTAATATTATATGACCAAAAGTTTAATAAAACCCCTGTATGGTTAGCTTTGAAAACAAAACATATATCATCGTGTATAAACCAAAAATAGAGAGAGAGACCATAAATAATCACAAGAGACAAGCTATATGTGCACATCACACCGTCCACTAGATCCATAGTTCCTGTTACCCACCATAGAAAAACTGACATCCTAAACTGGGTAGCCAGCCTGATAACCACCACAAGAGGGAGGCTCAGAACACTTTCTCTATATAGATGCTAGGTCTTTACACCTACATGTGAGTGTACACATGATCTACCTATGATGACATAGAGACTAGGTCATGGATCAACAACATGCACAAATCATGATCACTATGGCTCTCATCAGTATAACCAAATACAGCCAAACATGAAAAGCAAGAAACATATTCCCTTTTATTTTAGAAAATTGGGCAGCATAACAACTGCATTTGAATAAAACTAAAAAATCATAACCTGCATCAATATATGTATAAAAATATAATTGATACACAATGCCTTCAAAACAGTCCAGAAAAACATGCAGGTTAAGTTTTCCATTTTTTAAATATTTTATAAATATGAAAATTGGAATATGTTTAGTGCAATTCAATACAAGTAAAATAATTCCAATAATCAAGTTGAGTCCCTACCTCTTTAGTATCGTTATCCTCAGTTCAAAGAGACGCTCCTAAACCTTCTATTCCTAGGTTCCAAGTAGTTTAGCCCGCTTCAAAGTCATTTTATCCTACAATCCTCAATTGGACAAATAATTAGCATCATCGTAATGTACTCTTCAAACCGAGTCCAATGACATATAGCACGATACCATTTAAATACAATAAAAAAAAATCTCACCTCAGCCGTGCATAGTGGCAGTTCGCGGTGGCTGGTGGCGGTGCTTTGGCGACGGAAATTGACTTTCTATATATCAAAATGATCATCTCGATGAGTATATCATGGAAGTACATCCCTTATGCCCAAATGACCCCCGATGTCGCCAGAAAACACTTCCAAAGGGGCGGAGATAACCAAAATCTTGCCCGAGAAAAATGGCAAGTTGACTAGAGTGATTTAGTAGGTGACCTTCCTCTCTTCATGCTGGTTCCAATGGTACCAGGCACTCATCAAACGGAGTTAAGAGTTGGCCGAAATTTCGCCTCAATGTTTTGACAGCGAAACTTCGGCGCTTTCGTACGAGCGCGTCTTAGCTTCGATTGTCACCAAACTTTGGGGTTATTGTCGTCGCCAGTCAGGGGAGAAGCAACTATTGAACATGTTGAAAATGGTGGTCAACAGTGGTTGCTATGTGTCCTTGCCGTGGCTTGCCGAGAGAAGAGAAAGAAAGAATGGAAGAAGAAAGAGAATAGAAAGAAAGGAGTGTCAAGGAGAAAGAAAGTAGAAGAAGAAAAGAGAGTCCTATGACTCTTTGACTCAGTGGGTCCCACCAGTAATAAAAAAATATTATTTAATTTTTAAAAAATGAGTCTTTACAGATGGACACAAATCATAACACTTCAACTATAACAGTCAATAGCAATACTCAATAATAGTTTGATTGTTAATCTTCAAACACTACAAGTGCAATCAAACTATTGATTGCACTAAAATAAATAAATTTTACCATAGGATACAAGAAACCATGACCTCCGGGTTAAATCATCAACAATCAACATTGATCACAACAGTTTAACCACTAATAGTTAATAAAAATAATGTTGATTAGTCTGATTGTTAATCTTAGAACACTGTGTGAAATTGGATTGTTAATTAGGTTTAAAATACTCAATAATTAGCAAAGGATGCAAGAATACAAAGAAATTGTTGCTAATTTTTTAAAAATTGTATCTTTTCTAAAAATTATACTTTTCCTGACACTATTTATACATTTTTGAAATTCCGTTTTTAATAATTACCAGATTAATTAAACAGAGTATTAATTAAAATGCGGAATGGTAATTAGATGTTTACACAGAAAGTAATTCTGTCGGGACAGAATCCGAACTTGTCACGACAGAACTGAACACAAAAATTAAACAGTGCAAAAAATTAAAGAACACAGTGAATTTTTACAAGGTTCAGAAACCCTTTCGGATATCCTACTCCTTGAGGCCACGCCCAGAGAATAAACCAATTAGTAAAGAAACAAAGTGTACAAAAGCATTGACTTAAACAATGTAAGACTCCCTCTTAAACTATTGCCGCAATCTTGTTGTACTCTTCTTTACGAATCTGGTTTGATGAAACGCTGATTCTCTTGAACTCCCTTCAAAGAACAGCGAGTGCTCACTTCCTCCCGAAGTGAGACTTAGATCGAATCCTCTCCCGAAGATCCTTATGAACACGTTCACAATAGACACTATCTGTATACAATGGACTAGATAGATATCCACAAGTACACTCAGCACTCTCACAAAGATTAAGGTGAACAAACTTAATCTCTACAAATAAACACACTCTTCAAAATAGCATAACAATTACAAATATTCAAAATAGAAGAGGTGAAAAATCCAAAGGCCTTGGCAAGGTATTTATAGGAAGGGAAATCGTCCAAGGCCATGATTTTCTGGTATCTTTGAAATCAATATGCGAATTCCTTTGATTTAGGAAAACAGCCAGCCATATGGATTCTGTGTCGACAGAAAAGGAAACTGATGAGTCAGCAACGTAATCCGTTTGATCTGGCAGAACGAACATGGTCATTTTTCTTGACCATGTTCATTTTCGATTCTTTCTTTATTTCCAGGATAACCATAATCCCATATAATCCTGAAAATATTCTCAAGATATTTGCACAATATATTTTTACCAAAAAAAGATTATTTGAGATAAATATGGCAACAAATATATTCATATTTAGAGATCTTTTTACATTACAAAATCAGCTTAAAATATTGCTAATAAAACCGAATATCAACAAGGAGATTTGCTACTGATTTTTCTTAAACAATTAAAATATTTTGTCTAAATTAAAGTTTAGCCAAAAAAGATTTTACAATCTCCCCCTTTGGCAACTTGATAGACAATAATATTTTAAGAGTTTATTTTGAAAAAAAAAAAATCCTGCAAGACAAGACAAGTTAGAGCAAATAGCAAAGTAGCAATGGAATGCTCCCCCTGCGAAAATTATCACAAAAGTAACAAAGATCAAAAAATTATAGCATGACTCCCCCTGCGAAAAGCAATGTCAAATGTTCATGAATCAACATCTTAAAACAGTAAAAACTGATCAAAATGAACCACTATTACTCCCCCTTGTTGTCTAGCAAGAAGCCAAAGGAGTAACCCAAAATAAAACAAAAAGACACTAAGAAAGCGTTCTTTTACAATTTATTGAAACAAGGAAAAAACAAAATAAAATGAAATGGACTCAGTGGGAAGGACCGGCAGCAAAGTGAGACACCACGGTTGAAAGACAACTCTTGAGGCTGAACACTTCTGTTTGAACAGATTCCAGGGTGGCCTTGACACCAGCGAGTTCAGCAGCAACAGAATCAGTATCGCCAGCCTTGAGAGCAATCCCTTTAGTTGCTTTAACAGATGATGGTTCCTTTTTGAATTTGTAGTCTGCTCCGGACCAGGAGGAGTCAAGATTTCATATTCCAAGCGAAGAGGCTTTTGAGAATCAAGCAACTTGTAGATTAAATGGGGAAACACCAAGTATTGACCTTTCTTTTTGGCATTCCCTAAGGCAGTGATCTGGTCAAAAATGAGAGAGGCGAGATCAACATGAAGACCAGTTCCAACTTTGTACAGAAAGAAGGCCGTGTCAAAGGTAATGGTTGAGGTATGAGTAGTGGGAATCCAGTTGGAGGTGGCAAATTTATGAAGCACAGCATAGTAATGAGTAAGGTCCGTTACTTTGAGGACTGAGTGAGGTTCCCACACCATATTTTGTCCTACCAACTCCGAAAGCACCTTATCTTTGTTAAACTCAACAGCAACATTTTCAACAGAAGGAGGCAAATTAAGAACCTTGGTAATTTCAGCAGCACTGAACAAGTACCAATTCCCTCGGACATAAACTTGTCCAAACATAAAAGACTTCCTATCAAACAGATCATCATTGAGATTGGCATAGAATTCTTGCACAACTCTAGGAACAAAACCATCCAGCCCAGTTAAGGAACCTAACCACCCTCGATCCTCAATATTTTTGATAACCCCAAATACTCTATGGGCCGAGAATGAAAAAAATTTCTCACAAATAAAATCACGATGCACATAATGCTTCATATTTTTCTCATTGTCATTGAAACAAAAATTCAGAGAATGAGCCTTAAAGGAAGAACCTGGAGAGACTTTGGGACCCAAAGGAGACTTGGTGCGAATCTCAGGAATTTTCATTGGTTTCTTGCCCTTTGGAGAAACAGGGGGGGTCCTCTGATGGGTCAGATTCATCTTCTGAGTCAACATTTTCCTCAAGAGAGGGGTCGTCTTCAAGGGGATCTTCGTCAGAGGGTACACAATCTGAAGAAGGGTCAGTTTCAGAAGAAGAACAAGGTGGAGGAATTTTCTTTACCTTTGACCGAAACTTGGAACGAGGAGTGGAGCCCACAGGAGATGAAGCTTTCGGCGAAGAATCAGAAGGAACAGTCCATTTGGAACGAGGAGATTTTCGAGAAGAAGAGACCTGGAACCAACCCTTGCTTTTCTTCTTGGGTGCAAGCACATCAGGTGACTCTGAGGAATCAGAATGGGCTTTGGCAGGATCACGACCATGATCAGAGACATCCTCTGATGGAGAAGCTCGGCCTCTTTTGGAAGACCCTGGGACAGAGGCGAGCGAAGCCGCCGATGAAGGAGGTTCAGTCGGAGCTTTGGGGGCTTCAAGGTCCGGAATGACCACGGCTTTGCTCGTGGTGATGGAATCATCAATGTGGATGGGAAGAGACAAGGTACTCTTCCGAGCTTTCTTCTTGGTGAGGGATGGAGATGCATTCATCGAACCAGCCACTGACTTGACAGACCGAGACCCACTACCTCTGGTTCTCACCATTGTTGCACGAGAATGAGAGAAAAACTGCCAAGGAAAATAAAGGACCAAAAAAGGAGAAGAAAGGAGACGGTTGAAGTATTGGGCCCAAGGAAAGCTGAATATAAAGACAGAAAAAGGTAGGGATTTGATCTTTAATTCCTTTATTTGACAATTAAAAAGGATAAACACTTTTAGGAAAGTACACACCAAATATCTCAATAATAACTGCCAACAATAGTGCACGACACAAATTGGGAAACAAGCCAAAAATGGAAACATTTGATCTTTGAAAAAATGAGATAAGGACAAAAACAATCAAGATACAACTTACCTTTTTTGACACACGCAGATTTGATTGCCCTCAAAAAGAAATATATATATTATTATTATTATTTATTTTTATTTATTTATTTTTATTTATTTTTATTATTTTAAGAAGAAAAAACGAATGTACCCAAAAAAAAAAATATCTCATTTTGATTAGTGCCCAATGTCTTCGTGCCCTTGCATGTGGAAAAAGAAACAATCATTATATCAAAACACATCTTTACTATAAGATTTAGAAAATGTATTTAATATAAATCATGCTTTTATTTTTCAAAATAAAGTATCACAAAACATTTATTCCAATCACAAAAAAATATTTCACTCAAATCAATCAGTGTGAATGAGACTTACAAATGTTTCCCAACAGAATATCTCAAGCATTTGTGTGTGATTGTGAAAGTAGAGATCATTGACCTGTATGGCAATTTTTAGCCTTTTTCAGGGACATTGCCCTATGTGGCAATTGTTAGCCTTTTTCTCAATGAGTAACCAAATTAGACGCTTTCACACTACACTGAAGGCTTCTTTTTAACAGTGGTAGAGTATCTTCTACATAATTGTTAGTTACATAGTTCCAACTTACTCAAGGTTAAGTAATTTACACAACAGTGTAGGTAGCTCTATTCTAAGATGGAGCTTGAAATACTTTTCGAGAAACAAAAACTCACACACAAAAACACAGATTGAATTGAAGAAATATTAATTGGAGGGACTATTTGTTTTTTGAATTTTTATTTTGAAGAAAAATAGCATGAATTATATTAACTATAATTTCTAACCTGAAGTAAAAATATATTTTGACATAATGATTGAAACTTTTTCTGTGATCAAGGACAAAGAGACATCACACAACTTTTTCAGACACAAGGATAAGGTACAGCACAAAAAAAAAAAATTAATTGGGACAAACCCCCAAGGATTTCCTGAGGGAATCAAACCTGACTGTATCAAGGGCTTTTGTAAAAATATATGCAATCTGTTTGTCAGTCTCAATATATTCTAAGATCAAAGTTTTATTTTCAACGAGTTCCCTAATAAAATGATGACGAATGTCAATGTGTTTAGTGCGAGAGTGTTGGACAGGATTTTTTGAGATATTAATAGCACTAGTGTTATCACAGAAAATAGTCAAAGTTTTAAGATCAAACCCATAATCTGTCATCATTTGTTTCATCCATAATAATTGCGTACAGCAGCTTCCTGCAGCAATGTACTCGGCCTCGGCAGTAGACAGCGAGATAGAATTTTGTTTCTTGGTATGCCAAGAAACCAGATTGTTTCCCAGATAAAAACATCCCCCACTTGTACTTTTTCGGTCATCTGCATTCCCTGCCCAATCAGCATCACTAAAGCAAACAAGATTAGAGTTTGTTTCCTTTGAGTACCAAATTCCATATTCCTGAGTGCCATTTACATAACGGATGATTCGCTTTACAGCTGTCACATGTGATTCCATAGGATCTCCTTGATATCGAGCACATACCCCCACACTGTAGCTTATATCAGGACGACTGGCTGTGAGATACAGAAGACTTCCAATCATGCTTCTGTACAAGGTTGGATCAACCTTAACACCATTTTCATCCTTGGTTAATTTGACTGTGGTTCCCATTGGTGTTTTGGCGTGTTTGGCAGATTCCATCCCAAATTTCTTGACCAGATTTTTTGCATACTTACTTTGAGAGATGAAAGTTCCATCTTCTGACTGTTTGACTTGCAAACCTAGAAAATAGGTTAACTCACCTACCATACTCATTTCAAACTCATTCGTCATTTGTTTGACAAATTCCTGCACTAAAGTGTTAGAAGTAGAGCCAAAAACAATATCATCAACATAGATTTGAGCAATGACAATATCAGAATCAACATTTTTGATGAAAAGAGTTTTATCTACTCCTCCTCTTTTATACCCATTTGAAACAAGGAATTGAGTCAATCTTTCATACCAAGCTCTAGGAGCCTGTTTCAGACCATAGAGAGCTTTTTTAAGTTGAAAAACGTGATTAGGATTATGTGGATCTTCAAATCCTTTTGGTTGTTCAACAAATGCTTCCTCATTCAAATTTCCATTTAAAAATGCAGATTTAACATCCATTTGAAAAAGTTTGAATCCAACAACACAGGCAACAGCCAATAGCAATTTATTGACTCAAGTCTTGCGACAGGGGCAAAAGTTTCATCAAAATCAATTCCTTCAATTTAAGTATACCCCTGAGCAACTAACCTAGCTTTATTTCTTATTATTGTACCAAATTCATCAGTTTTGTTTTTGAAAATCCATTTGGTGCCAATAACATTTGTATGATTTGGTCTAGGAACAAGAGTCCATACCTCATTTCTTGTGAATTGTTCCAATTCTTCTTGCATTGCTTTTATCCATGACTCATCATTCAGAGCTTCTTTCACATTTTTTGGTTCAAAGCTGGATGTAAAACAAACGAATTGAACCAAATTCACATACCTTTTTCTTGTGACCATGCTTTCTTCAATATCACCAAGAATGAGATCTGAAGGATGATTCTTTTTTATTCTGGCAGAGGGTTCTCTCTGTATTGAATCTGTGATGATTTCTGGCCTTTCCTTTGTTGATCGATCGGACGATGTTGGAACAGATTCAGCTTCTGTTGTAACAGATTCGGTATGAGAGGGCACAACATCATCTTTTTTCACCGTGGGAGATTCTGTCTGAGAGCTTTCTGCAATAAACCTATCAATTTCTTCTTCTTTGGAATATTCAGAAAAATCTTTTAAATCATCAACAACAACATTGGACGATTCCATTATAGTTTGAGTTCTCATGTTAAAGACACGATAAGCTCTACTATTCATAGAATATCCAAGAAACACTCCTATATCACTTTTTGAATCAAATTTTCCAATATTCTCACGATCTCTGAGGATATAGCATATGCATCCAAAAACATGAAAATAACTTACATTGGGCTTTTTACCTTTCCAAATTTCGTAGGGAGTTTTGAAAGTACCTGGCCTAAGAAAAACTCGATTGATTGTGTAGCAAGCAGTGAATATTGCTTCTGCCCACAATCGTTTGGAGAGTTTTTTACTGTTTAGCATTACTCTAGCCATCTCCTGCAAGGTTCTATTTTTTCTCTCAACAACCCCATTTTGTTCTGGAGTCTTGGGAGATGAGAACTCGTGAGAGATTCCTAGAGATTTACAAAAATCATCATAAACAGTATTCTCAAATTCTTTACCATGATCACTTCTAATTCTCACAATCTTGCCTATATTGCAATCTTTTTCAACTCTCAATTTAATGCACAGATTTTTGAAGGCATCAAACGTGTCTGATTTTTCCCTTAAGAAGTCAACCCAAGTAAAACGAGAAAAATCATCAACACACACAAAGATATACCTTTTTCCATTGATACTTTCAACTTGAATGGGACCCATAAGATCCATGTGCAAAAGTTCAAGAACTTTTGAAGTATTGATTCCCGTGACAGTTGTGTGGGAGTTTTTTAATTGTTTCCCCAACTGACATGGTTCACATTTACCTGCAGATTCTCTACCCAACTTGGGTAAACCACGAACTAATCCTGCACTAGCAATTTTTTTCAAATTTTTTAAATTTATATGACCCAGTTTCTCGTGCCATAAATCAGTGGTATTACTTATGGCCGAGTGACATGTGAGAGATGGCGAAAGAGTATAGCAGTTATCAATGGATCTATATCCTTTCAATATACTCACGCCATTTTGATCAACAACATTGCAATCATCACGTGAAAATTTTACTGTGAAGCCTTGATCACAAATCTGACTTATACTAATTAAATTAGCCTTAAGTCCTTCAACAAGTAAAACATTTCTCAATTTTGGTAAACCATCAAGACTCAGAGTACCTTTTCCAAGAATATTACCTGACATACCATCACCAAATGTTACTCCACCACATTTCAAAGATTTGAAATTAGTGAGTATATTTGCATCACCTGTCATATGTCTAGAACATCCACTATCAAAATACCAAGAGTTAGAAGCATGAGATTTATGACAAGTAAAAGCAGCAAGACAAGTTTTTCTTGCTTTTTCAACCCAAACAAATTTTGAAGGTTTTCTCACAACATGTTTTGTTTTACCATAATGATTTAAATAATTGTTTTTGAAAACATTCATCATAGTAAAACATCTGGGCTGGATGTGTCCTTTCACTCCATAGAAATGACATATTGGAATGAACCGATTGATCTGTTTAACAGATGTGGAAACAGATTTGCTTTTTGTCAAATCAATTGTGTGAGATGTACCTGCAGAAAGGTTAGTGGATGCAACAGAATGAATTCCAGATTTCACAAAAATGGTTTTTCCCTTTGATTTGAAACCATCAGATCCCAAGCCAGAAAAATTACCAGCTTTTTGGCCTGCAACAATAACATCATCCAAAATCCTGGAATTTGGATTAAGCATTTTAACACCTTTAATCATGTGATTAATTTCATTTGCCAATCGCTTAATTTCACAATCTTTTGCAATAATATTTTCTTCAAGATTCTTCACAGTGTTTACAAGATCATCATTCTTTTCCTGTAAGAATTTATTATTGCTTGCCATTAAGCGATTATCAGAACAAACCCTTAACCATTGATCTTACATATTTTTGTATGATTCTTTCAGAGAATCCTCGTCTAGATCAGACTCACTAGATTCACAATCAGAATTATCTTCCTGAACATCATTGTTTAGACAAAAAACCCTTTTATTATCCTGCAAATTTAGTGTTAATGCAGAAACAACAGAGGTTAAGGCAAGATTCACGTTATCTTCCTCTTCACTACTTTCAGAGTCCTGATCACTCCAAGTAGCTGTCATTACCTTTTTGTTTTTCTTCAGTGTGTTAGCACATTCAGATTGAATGTGACCAAATCCTTCACATTCCCTGCATTGCACGCCTCTTTTATTGTTATTGTCAAAAGGTCTAGAAAATTGATTACCTTTGGAAGATTTGAACGAGGATTTTTTGTTACCGATCTTTTTCATGTATTTTTGAAAATTTTTGGTCAACAAAGCCATTTCGTCTTCACCATCATTTTCTTCAGAATCTTTTATTTTTGAAGATTTGAGAGCAACTGATTTTTCTTTGGGAGCACTTGGATTTTCCTTTTGGCGAATTTGTTGATTGAGTTCAAACGTTCGCAATGAACCCATCAATTCCTCTACTTTCATTGTGTCGAGATCTTTGGCTTCTTCAATTGCTGTGAGCTTTGTTTGAAACCTGTCAGGAAGCACTCTAACAATTTTTCGAACTAACACATTATTTTCCAATTTTTCTCCCAAAGCAAAATATTCATTAGCTATGTCAGACAATTTTTCATAGAATTCTGTGAGAGACTCAGTCTCTGTCATTCTAAGATTTTCAAATCTAGTAGTTAACATAACAAGCCTAGAACGTTTTACATCAGCAGTTCCTTCAAATTGAGTTTGAAGGATTTCCCAAGCTTCTTTGGCAGATTCACACGAAGATATTAATTTTATGTAACCTTCACCAACCCCATTAAAGATAGCATGTAAAGCTTTTTTGTTATAACTGGATAATTTATCTTCAGCATCAGTCCAGTTAATTTCAGATTTTACCTTTGTGACATCATTAGATTCAGAAGGGGGTGTCCAACCTGTTAAGATTGGTCTCCATGCCTTTTCTTCTTGTGATTTAATAAAGGCTCTCATCCTAACCTTCCAATAAGGATAGTTGGAATCATTCAACAAAGGAGGACGAGTTATAGATCCACCTTCTGCAAAGAAAGACATTTCACAAGGTTCAGAAACCCTTTCGGATATCCTACTCCTTGAGGCCACGCCCAGAGAATAAACCAATTAGTAAAGAAACAAAGTGTACAAAAGCATTGACTTAAACAATGTAAGACTCCCTCTTAAACTATTGCCGCAATCTTGTTGTACTCTTCTTTACAAATCTGGTTTGATGAAACGCTGATTCTCTTGAACTCCCTTCAAAGAACAGCGAGTGCTCACTTCCTCCCGAAGTGAGACTTAGATCGAATCCTCTCCCGAAGATCCTTATGAACACGTTCACAATAGACACTATCTGTATACAATGGACTAGATAGATATCCACAAGTACACTCAGCACTCTCACAAAGATTAAGGTGAACAAACTTAATCTCTACAAATAAACACACTCTTCAAAATAGCATAACAATTACAAATATTCAAAATAGAAGAGGTGAAAAATCCAAAGGCCTTGGCAAGGTATTTATAGGAAGGGAAATCGTCCAAGGCCATGATTTTCTGGTATCTTTGAAATCAATATGTGAATTCCTTTGATTTAGGAAAACAGCCAGCCAGATGGATTCTATGTCGACAGAAAAGGAAACTGATGAGTCAGCAACGTAATCCGTTTGATCTGGCAGAACGAACATGGTCATTTTTCTTGACCATGTTCATTTTCGATTCTTTCTTTATTTCCAGGATAACCATAATCCCATATAATCCTGAAAATATTCTCAAGATATTTGCACAATATATTTTTACCAAAAAAAGATTATTTGAGATAAATATGGCAACAAATATATTCACATTTAGAGATCTTTTTACATTACAAAATCAGCTGAAAATATTGCTAATAAAACCGAATATCAACAAGGAGATTTGCTACTGATTTTTCTTAAACAATTAAAATATTTTGTCTAAATTAAAGTTTAGCCAAAAAAGATTTTACAATTTTCTAGCATTTTTATGATATTTCTCGATGCTTTCCTCTGACCTTTAATGGTGCATTTAAGTAACTCATCAGTAAAAGTCTCCAAATAAATTACACGATCAACTTTTCCCAACAAAATTCAATTAAAAGTGCCGCCAAAAGTTTTGCAAAGTATCAAAATTTTCACGATCAGTGTAGCGTCCCAAATTAGCTAATAAGGCTTAAGACCTTGATTAGTGTGCTTGGAGGGCAATAAGTGATTTATTGTCTTAATCTGTTAATTTAATGAATATGTGATTAGAAATGCATGTTTATGTGAATTAGATATGCATGTGGGCCTCGTTTGGGTATGAGGGGCATGTTTGTAATTTTAGCCCGTTGAGGGCATAAATGTAATAAATGTGAATATTGTGATATATCTAAGTTGCACGATCCGAGACAGTCCTAGAGAGAGGTTAGCTAGAAAGTCACAACGGGGTCGAATACCCGACTCGGGGCGAGTCGAGGGGTATTTCGGGCATTGGATGTTTTGTGGGGTTATCGAGTCATGGAAATAAATATTTGGAGATATATTTGAAGATAGAATGTTTAGGAAGGAATATCAGGGAAATTTATCATTTTTCCCTAGGGGACTTAACAGGATTTGGTAAATGACTAATTGCCCTTGGGGTTACTTAGGGGTTAAGGATAGGCTTAAGGGGCAAAAGGGTAAATTGGCTTTTTAAGGATGGATAAACTTAGCTGAGAAGAAGTCATCCACGTTTTCCTTACTTAGACATATGCTGGAATCACCTTTGGAAGCTCTAGAGGAAAGGAAAAGCTAAGAGAAGAAGAGGAGGAAGAAATCTGATTTTCTTGGAAGTAAAGGAGGAATTCAAAGCTGGACTTTGGAGGCTAGAAGCTGGAACTTAGAGGACTAATTCAGGTATTTAATCAAGCTCAAAGGTAAGTTTTAAACTTGATGAACAAGCTGAAATTCTGCTGGTGTTGGGTGTTAGAACTTAGGCATGCATGGATTGGTTTTGAATGTTTGATGGGTGTAAGAATTGGTTCATGAGTTTGTTAGAATGTTTAGGCTGTATGGGTATGAATTCTGGGCTTAATTCTGAGGTTGGGTGAAGTTTGGGGTGTGAGATATGGGGTTAAGTTCGAGGAAAACTTGAAAGAAAGGCTGGTTTTCTAGGTTTGCAGGTCGAGCCGCAGCCCGTGTGCACGCAAGGCCTGAGGAGGCCTCTGATCTTGAGGCGCACCGCGGCACTTAGCTAAGCATGTCGCAGCCCGTGTCTCTTTCCAGGGATGTGTTTTGCCTCTGTTTTGAGGCAAGTCGCGGCCCTTAAGGGGGTTGGGCCGCGGTCCTAGTTCAAAATGTTGGGTGTTTTTGTGGGTTTTTGGTTTGGGAACCTAATTATTAAGGCTCGGGATGGATTTTATCACCCAGATTGGTAGAATTCAAGGTTTCGGGGATTAGAATGGTAACCCAAATATATTTTATGGATTAGACCTTGATGGATGGATTTTGTTGATGCGTTGTGACTAGGGTTTCAGCGAGGCTCAGACTAGGGGACTGTGCTTGGGACATCGGTGCTTGGAAAGCTCGGGACACAGGTAAGGGAACTGCTGTACCCATAAAGCAGGGCGAGGCCCTATAGTTTGTGTTGCAGGGCACGACCCTATTTTGATTATGTTGTAGGGCGTAGCCCCATTGATTGTGCTTATGCATGTTTAAGTATTTGTTTAATTATGCTATGTGTGCATATATGTGAATGAATGGCAAGAGCCGGGAATGGCGAGGGCCGGGAACGGCGAAGGCCGAGTACGGCAAGGGGCCGGGAGCAGCGTTTAGCACGCGGAGTGTGAGTTGCCAGGGTGAGACCCTATAGGATACGTGGGATATCCTCACGGTGTAGACTGCGAACCCAGGGCCTGGTAAAGTGCCTGGGACGGCATGGCCGTATGTGTTTAGCCCATTGGCGGTTTATTTGTATGTTGAATGATATAAATACATATGCTATTTGCTTGTGAAAGTTTTCTTGCTGGGCTTCGACTCACGGGTGCTCTATGGTACAGGTAAGGGCAAGGAGAAAGTCGACCAACCATGAGTACGGAGAGCGTGAAGCGGCGCGATATGATTGGCCTGCCTGGCTGCCACGACCAGGGGTATTTTTGGGAGATGGTTGTACTAAACCTAAATTTTGTCGTTTAGCCGACTTTAGTTATATTTTTTAGTTGTAAATATTTCTAAACAGTATTTAGGGATCCCAGATGTTAAATGCTTTATGATTTTCAATGAATGGAATTATTTTCAAAGTATAAGACTCTATTTATGGTTTAATTACACATTTGTCTTAAAACCTCGATTAGCGAGTTAATTGCACATTTTAAACTCACTTAGTAACGACTCTAAGAAAGTAAGGCGTTACAATCAGACTTTTCACGATGCTTTTCGTATAGTGCGCTGGAAAAAGCCACTTTACTAGTGGAAAAAAGTTATCGGAAAAAAAATAAGGACTTTAGCAAAATGCATCGGGAAAAAATACTTTTGCCAGTAAAAAAGTCCTAGCGCACGATTCATGAAACAAGCCAATAAACGTAAAATTTCCTAGTGCTTTTAAGAAATACGTCGACAAAAATTATCTTTAGTGGAAACCTCTTATATGCTCCCTTATAATTAGTTAATTAAGAAAGTAATTCTTTTGGAGCATCAATTTTTATTATAATGTTTAATTTTTTTGCTACGGATTTTATTTGTTAGACTATATGATATTACTATCAGATTTATGCGATTCTACTTAAAAATTAATTGACAATAAGTAAAATGTCTCATGATTTCATTTCTTCTCGATTAGGAACATTGATTTATTTAATTGTAGAAAGACTAATGTATAACTGTTCGTAGCCTTGTTTATTTTTTGTTGAGATCTATTCATAAGTCATAGAGTAATTTTCCTCGATATACATCACATCATCTTGCTGATTCAAGTGCCTTTATGGTTTGGCTTCGCATTCCTTTAAAAATATTATTGTGTTTTGTGTTGTATTTATTTTGTATATGAGTTTTGTTTTTAAGACTAATACTTTTTTTTTTAATTTGTAAATATAAATATTAGTTCTAGTTTATCTTAAATTAAAAGGGTTTATTTAAGGAGTATATTTATGGCCGAGATTATTTAAAGAAAGAAAAAACACTAGTTTTAGATGGTGGAAGAAAATCTATTATCTTGCTGTGCTTATAGATAAGATTGGTCCCACATTAACCATAGAACGCGTGAAATATTGTGGCCGTATCTTTTGACATTTTTACACACCCACCCTTGTTGATAATCTTATCTTTACTCTAATGTTTAATGTATGCATGTGTACAATAGAGTTAGAGCAGCCAACAAAGAACCTGTAGAAGTCGGTGGAAAGTGAAAATTAACTTTACTTTATCCTTGAGGCGTGTGGTGAGCTTGTGTATCCATCACGTGCATGGTGGTCAATTCATCATCATATCTGCTTGTTTTTATCTGTTTAGCACCTTAGTTACTTTTTCAATATATATATATATATATACATATATATATATACTAGTTTTAAGGTATGTGCCTAGTCCCGTTAATTAAAAATAATACATTTAGAAAATTAATTTTAATCAAAATTAAATTTAATAGATATTTTTTATATAATTATATATTTTGATAAATCATTAAAAATATAAATTATGTTAGTAAGTATTTAAATAAAGTACAAAAGAATAAAGTAGAAATTTCTTTTTAATATATAACATAATATATGAACAAATTTTTTTATTAAATTATAGGAAAGAGTACCAAGCACATATTTTGTAAGTTTTATTATTAAATGATAAAATAAACTCAATAACATATGAATATGATAAAAGCAAAAATTAAATGATAAAGTTTTTTCAATCTACAAGCTAGTTAAAAGTAAAATACACTAAAAACAAAACAAAAGAAGATGAATGAAGAATAAAATGAATACTTTAAGTACATCCATATTTGTACACATCTTTACGAAAAATTATTCAAGAAAATTAATCTCTTTGATACGCATATAGTATTAAGCAGAAAAAATAGGCTGAATGTTTGACTATTCATCTTTATTATATAATATATATATAAAGTAGTATTATATATAGTAAATTAGTGTGAAAGAAAGAAATAACAAAAGAAAAATCAACAAGTAGACTTGTTTAAGAAAAAAATAAATAATCCTTTAAGAATTTAAATCAACATATTTAATAATACTTTGACAAAAAATAATCTCAATCACATATCAAAACACTAAATTCTTTTTATTTTCAATATTATTTATATTTTAAATATTTAATATATTAAATACAATAAAATAATTAACTTCTACTATTACTTTTAGGTTTTTTATTAATTGGAAAAATCTATATAGTTTTTTAGACAAACGAACAAAATTTTAAGGTATTAATATTTATTTAAAAGTTATAAGAAAATAATAATTATATAAATATAAAAATTATTTGTAAAATAATTTCAAATTTTAATATTAGGTATTTAAAATTACCTCTCTATTATAATATTTGAAAATTCGTATTTTATTAAAATAAACATAAAATATTTACAGAAAATATTATTTTATTTTTTAATATGATCCTATTTCAAAAGTGTTTGTATAAATTTTATAAGAAAACTAAATTTTTAATAAACAAAATTGTTTCAATAATGTTTATGTTTAATAAAAAAAACAAAATTAATTTTTGTTATAAGCAAAATTGACCCAATAATATTAAGTTTGTGTTGATCCCAAAAGATGGTGTTTTAATATTTAAATTCGCAAGTGCACGAATCGTTTCAGAATATAATGTTCATATAAGTACGAGGTCGAACCCATGGGAGTTGACTAACATCAAAAGAAATTATTTCAAACAAAACAAGAATATTCTAACCTAGTTCCAAATATTTGATGAGATTTTGTTTTAGAAAAATAAAAGACAAGTAATAAAAAGATTTAAGATTAAATAGAAAAATGGTTTTCAAATGAGATATATAAAATAATATTTTAGAATCCACAAAATGCAAGTTCAATGGTATTTATAAGTATATTGATTCCCAAGTTTTGATATAGTTGAAATAAATCACACTATATATTATTTTCAAAATATATTTTCTATTCAAGCACAAGTTACTCTTTCAAAAATGTAGGATTTTTCTTCACTCATATAAGATATAATTTCTAAGCATTAGTTGTGTTACAACCTAATGAAACTACAAAAAATCAAAGAGATTATGTTTAGGCAAAATATGATACTTATGCTCTAAGAATTAGATGTGAACAATTTAATGAAAAACATTTAATCAAAGAATATCATATTTTTGCATAATGAATAACTAAGTGTAATATGCTTTAACAATCAACACTAGATGAAAAATGCATATCTTTGATAGAAAAATCCATAAACAATGTTGTACAAATGGGAAATCAACATACAACAAAAAATACTATCTAGTTACATTTTGCTTCATCATCATCTTAATAATCTTTGAAAAAGATTAGAAGCTCATAACTAGATTGAAATAAAAATTACAAATTAACATACCTGACATGCTCTTCAAAAAATGAAAATGGTAGAGAGAAACTAGTGAAAAGAAGAAAAATATAAAGTGTAAAAGAGGTTGAAAAGATGAAGAAGAAGAGCTCCCCAAATGGTCTTACAAGACTCTATTTATAGGCAAAATATGGATATTAAATTAATCAAATTAAAATAAATAAATTGATTAATTTAATTGTGTTGGGAAGTGGTAGGATAAATAGAGTAAGTGTAAGAGTATTGGAAAGATGAAATGTTTGGTTGGGTAAAATATTAGTGAAAAGCTAGGGTAAAAAAAATGAATTAGGAATGTTTATTTATGTAAGAAAAATAGAGAAGAGTGAATTGATATTTGAGTGAAAAATATTGGGAATAAAAATGTGAGTTTTTGGTCTTTTTGTGGCTGTGGCAGAGTTGACTTGGGCTGTTTGGGCTATGCTGGAATTGGGTGGCAGCTGAATGGAGTGGGCCTTCGGGTGGCAGCTGGTAGTATTGGGCTTAATTGTGTTGGCAGCTGGAATAGGCGTGAGCACTTGCTGAATTGGGCTGCTTTGGAGGCTGAATGTGAAGTGAAGGCAGGGACAGGTGGCGCGATGATGAGCTTCAAGGGGTGCCAGGCGTGAAGGAGTTGAGGCGTGAAGGAGCTGTGGCGTTGAGACTACATGCTGAAGCTAATGGAGAGACCTTCAGGAGGCACGTGGAGATTGAAGCAGCTATTGAATGTGATGTTGGGCTTCGGATGGTAGGCCCAACGGCTGGTGGAAGGGAATGGCTTTTGGGCCTTTGAAAAATTCCACTTTCCTTGCTTTCCTTTTACAGAAATGCCATTTTTTTCACCATTCTTCTTGCTTTTCAAGAGCAAATAACATACAAAAAATTCCCTATTAAACAAACATAAATTAAATTAAAACTAAATATTTTCAATAATGAAATATACAACAAAATTTCAATGAAAATATTAATTAAAATTTAATTTACTTAAACATTTAAACTCAAAATTGCATCTTTTTACTCCTAACTTAACAATATCAATTTTAAATAATTAAGCCATAACATTTTACAATAATATAACAATAAAAATACACAAAAATCTATAAAATTAAAATAAACCTAATAAATTCAAAATTACTTAAAAACTTAATAAATCAATTAAAAACTCAAGAATTAAGCAACAATTAGCACATAAAAAGTGGTAAAATAACTCTATTTTGTAGAGTTATCAGTTTGGGGAATTTAGAGAAGGCGTGCGATTTTCTCTCTGGTTTCTCCATGGCGAGACGCAAGAAGGTATATCAGAAGCCTGCTACTCGTTCTATTGTGACTGAATCCCCTTCGGTCAAGGTCTCTTGCGAGGAGGGTCTGACTGGTGTTGAAGATGAACCACCGGCTGTTGTGGAGGAGGTTTTTAAGGATTCTTTGGCGTATTTCCCTGAGGTTGGGGGAAAAATCTCTCTGGCTGCGTATGAGGGTATTTCTGGTGTTAAGGAGACTGGTTCAAAATGGAGTGAGCAAGTTGATAATGAGAATGATTTTCAAAGTTTGGCCAAAGACAAATGGTCTCAATTTCGGGCAGTGATGCCGAATCAAGGGGGAACTCGGCTGAAATTTGAGGAACCATTAGTTCGAGATGGTCAACGGATTCCTCAGGTTGATTTGGAGGAGATTGAAGTTGAAGCATCCTTCTGGAACTCAGCAGTAGTTTGTATTGTCCTTGGAGCTAATCCCCCCCTTTGTTGTGTTTGAGGGTTTTATCAATAGAATTTGGGGAAAATTGGGTATTGAACGGATTGCTAGAATGAATGTAGGTTATACTCTTGTAAAATTCAGGGATGAAGCTACATGTGATTTGGTGTTGGAAGCTAATCTTGATACTATGAGGTTAGTGAAATCCGTTATTGTATGGGTTAGATTTCCTGGTCTTGGGCTGCAATATTGGGCTGTTAAGTGTTTGAGTGCCCTAGTGAGTACCATTGGTAAACCTATACCAGTTGATAAAGTTACTAAAGATCAGTCCATGGTGAAATTTGCTAGGGTGTTAGTGGATGTTGAAATAACAGATGATGTTCCTAAATTCATTCAGTTTCTAAATGAAAGAGGACAGTTGATGGAGCAAATGCTAGAATTTGAATGGTTGCCTACTCAGTGTAAAAGATGCAAAGTTTTAGGTCATGCTGAGGCTTTTTGTAATAGAAAACAGGGTGAGGTTTGGAGGAAAAAAGATAAGAAGTCTGGAACTCTGAATATTGAAGAACTGCCTGTACACAAATCCACTGACCCCCATTCTATCTCAGTTCCTACTGGTATGGATAGTGAGTTAATCTCAAAAGATACACAGAAAGTTGTTGCTAAGGAGATGTGTGACCCCCATTCTATCTCAGTTTCTACTGGTACGGATAGTGAGTTAGTCTCAAAAGATACACAGAAAGCTTTTGCTAAGGAGATGTGTGTGTTGGGGTTTTATGCCCTAATTAAAACTCAAATTCTTTGTAATCTCATTTTATTATCAATAAAAGAATAGAAATTATTTTTTGACTTGGTCAATCACTTTGCTCACATGTTTTATTTTCATGATTATTTGTTTAATATAAACTTCTATTAAATCCCGAGCATATAGCTAAACTTATTTATAGTGACGTAATCACAGTGGAATATAAATATGATTATATGTTCAAAATAAGTTAGTCCTAAGATTAGTCAGTGCACCGGATTTACACTGACTTGCCAATCTACGATATGATCTACCTACACATTACAGTGTTATGTTCTTTCCAGAACATTAGCAAAGTAGATAAGATCGGATGTATTTGTTACATCGGACAGGACCAATATTGATAATTGATAAGATAAGTAAACATACTGTTATTATCTATTCTAGTCATATCATATAGTTGACCATAGGTCAATTCAATCTCAATTCTGAGTTGTTAGTATTCTAACTAATTGTATTATTTGAGTTCTTTGACTTGTTCGTTACCAACTTACCCTACGGACTAGCCCATACTTACATCTTGGGAACTCGGTAGTATAATTGAGTGGGAATGTTAATCATAGATATGAACATCTATAGCTTCTGATGAAGAAGTGCATTGATGGTTTCCTTTTAGTTTGGTTCAAGGTGTTAAATGATAGAGATCTCATTTCAGTAATTAAATTAGTTTACTGAAATATCATTTACAAGGAACTAAGTGTTTTAAGGATAAAATACAATGAGGGGTAAAACAGTATTTTAGTCTTATCTCATTGTAGACCGTCTATAGAGGATTGAGTGAAAATTATGGTTGTAACAATGGATAATTAATAGCGTATCTATATTTGTTATAGAGCGTTCTATGAATTCAAGAGTGCAATTCCAAGTCTATAGTGGAGTCATGAGGAATTAATAAGTTAGTAAATTTATTTGTTAAATTTATGATAACTTATTGGAGCTTGATTTCATAGGCCCATGGTCCCCATTGGACTTTGGATAAAATCTTCTAGATAGTCTCAATTAATTGATTTAATCATCAATTAGAATTATCAAAGTTGACCAGGTCAATTTTGGATAATTTCACAGAGTTGTGTAATTTTGAGAAAAAAAGAGAAATTATGGCAGATTTATTAATTAAGATAAATTGGTATCTAAATTAATAAATAAGTTTAAATCAAGGTTCAAATTATAAATAATTAATTTGATAAAGGATTTAAATAATTATTTAATTAATTAAATCAATAGAAAATAATACAGGCCTTGATTTTAAGTCCAATGGGCTTATAATCAAATGAGAAATTTCATGGGCCTATAGCCCATAATAATTTCGACCTAGGGCTTCAAAATAGCTATTATTTTATTGATTTTTTAATTAAATTAAATGGTCTAATTGAGTCTATAAAAGGAGTGCTTATAGAGAAGTCAAAACAAGAAGTTTGATAAGTCTCAAGTCAGATTTTCTAATAGCTTTAGATTCTCTCTAAACACAAGTCATTTTCTAAGCCTCTTTGTTATTTTCTCTTCTTCTCTCTATATCTATCTCATGTGTTGAGAATTGCCCACACTAGTCTAGGTGGTTCTAAGGATACATTGGAAGATCGTGAAGAAAATAGAAGATCGGTTCAGTTTCTTGATAATACTCTGTGACAGAGAGGATACAAGAGTTAGAGAAACTGAAGGAAGGACTCTTTAATTCCGCTGTGTATACTATAAGTATTCTATTTTTTGTTTCTCTTTGAATTCAATTTTAGAAACATATTTTAGGCTATCTCGTATTAATTTGTTTAATATTAGATATACATGAAAATAAATAAAGATCATGTATAAGCTTTTTCCAACAACTGGCCTCAGAGCTTTTGGTAATCTTTATTTTCATGCATGAACATGTTTAAAATTGGATTATTTGATATGTTTGAATAATTGGATGTTTTTTCATGTTTTTATGAACATATTGATTTTATGTGAATTTTAGCAATTTTTAAGTTATTTTGTTGTGTTTTCTATGCTATTAATTTTTATATATGCTTTATTTTGTGTAAAACATGTTAAAAATTAATTAGAAAATGGTTTTGGTTTGAAAAATTGCTCAAAAAAAAATTTGCACTGGCTCCCATGCACGCGCACACCGCACACCAGCGCACACCCCAGCCCCGCGCGCGCACCACCAGTAGCCAGAGCACACTTAGGTGAACAAAACCCGATACGGGTACTGTTCATCCATAATTTTTTTTTTTTGAAAAATAAATAAAATTAAAATTGTGGAAATTTACTATTTATAATCAAAACCTAAAATATCTTTTTTGTTTTATCATTTAAATTTTTTAAAATAAGATATTTTGGTTAGTTGAGATTTAAATAATTAGATATTTTCTACAAACATTCAGATTCAAATTTAAAATTAGACTAACAACTTAATTTTAAATCTTTTAATATATTAAAATATTAGAATTATGATATCAGATATTTAAGATATTTTCATTTAAATTCTTGAAATTTTTATTAAATCTTTATTTGAAAATATAAATATCTTTTTGTTCTATAGTTTTTAATATTTAAATTATTTGAAATTTGAATATTGTTAGTTAGATAGTTTTATGGATATTTGAATTTGTTTAACTATTTTAGATATTTTAGGGTTGTTATAACTATTTGTATTTTATTATTTTTAAATGGTTAAAATATTAGATAATAGTTGTAACAACGCAAGATATTTTGGAAAATAGTTAAGATATTGATTTTAAATTTTAAAATTGGTTAAATTTTGAAAAATATCATTTTTTTTCAGCCAATTAATAAAATATTTTTTTAATAAATGAGATTTAAATTAACTTTGGTTAATTGTTGATAAATCCTATTTAAATTAAATTAATATTTTTTTTCAAATTAACCTAAAACCAAGTTGATTGTTGATAAATGAAATTTAAATTAACTATTGTTAATTGTTGATAAGTTTCATTTAAATTGACTTATTTTTTGTAAAAATTTAATTAATTTGAATTTTTTTGATAAATTCTAGATAATTAATTGTGGTATTTTTGCAAATGAAATAAATTGTGGTATTTTTGCATAAATTCATAGAATTGCTCATATAGTAACATGATTAGGCCCATCCAATTATAACATGTCTGTTTGTACTATATGTGGTATTTTTTCAATTGGGCTTAGATGCATATAGTGGCCCATATGTTTGTTAGATATATGGTATTTTGCCAAATAAAATATTCATAAAATGATAGGTTTTATTTGGGCCCATTAGAAAATGTAAAGTTTAAATTCCTCTCTTGTGGGTGATTCCACTTGTGAATGCTCATCCTTGAAGAGGACTCGAACCTCCACGCTCTTTAAATTCCTATAAAGAGCCCTAAAACGAAGGTTTAAATTCCTGTCTTTTGGACCTTGTATGGAAGATAGGGGGCCTTTGTAATGGGAACGACATACTGGACCCAGCCCTCCTCCATACAAGCCCAATTGTTAAGGCCCATTTACCCGAGTTGGACTTAATTGTATATGTTCATTATATTAGTTAAACCTAAATATTGATTAGCAACAAATTAATTCTAAATTAATTGAATTTGTTTCAATGTGACACTTTAGAATTAATAAGAAATTATAGGACTTTGGTTTTAAAAATTTTAATCTGTTTAATTTTTTTTGGAAAACCATAGTCATTAATTTTCTAAAAATAAATAATAAAAATACTAATTTTAATTTTATAATGAGCTTATTTTAAGAATTTTATTCGATCTCCACCGTTGGTTTAACATAATCAATAGCTTAATGGGGCCTCGAGACGCTTTGATTCGTCCCCCTATGGAAGGTGTTCATTAGTTATTTTGACAATGTTAGATTTCGAAAGATAGATAATTATAGGTCAAATTTTACTAGACTCACCCCTACGGTGACTACTAGGACTAAATCTATGATTATTGAAACCGTGGGTCTAGCTCATAAAATAAGAGATTTTGTTTTCTTATTTTGATCGAATAGTAGGTTGTTAATAATGGTGTCCATTATTAAATGAGTTTACAACTCTATTTAACTAGTGGTATTTTTTACTCTCGCCAATCGGGACAAGGATATCATAGATTAGTTAAAAACCTAAAGAAATAGAGATATGATTGTTTTTGGTATTTTTTCTCACATCTTACATATTTTTGGTATATGTTGTGCTATTTCTTGAAATTTGTGTGAATAGAAGTTTTATTGAGCAAATGTGATTGATTTCTATTTTATTGGTACTTTGTAGTTTTGAGTTATGGCTGTGTCTACTCCCATCCTTTCTTAACTTTCGATGGAGAAACTCACTGGAGAAAACTTCCTTAAATGGAAGCAAAACATCAACATTGTGTTGATAGGTGACAACTCCAAGTTCGTCATGACTGAGGAATCCCCGGAAGTTCTAGCTGAAGGAGCTACCAAGTCTGTGAGGGACAAGTATGAGCGTTGGCAGGCGGCTAACAACAAGGCGCGGTACTACATGTTGACTAGTATGGTCGACACTCTCAAGATAAAGATGGAGAATGTCGAGACAGCCTACGAAATCATGGATCAGCTCCAAGACATGTTTGGTGCCAAGTCAGCGCAGACTCGTTTTGAGGCCACCAAGAAATATGCCAATGCTCGAATGGCACCTTCTCAACATGTTCGTGATCACCTGATCAAGATGACAAACTACTTTCAGGAAGCTGAACTGCACGGAGCCATAATAGATGAGGAAACTCAAGTTGGCTTAATCCTCAACAATCTTTCTCCAGCTTTCCTTCCATTCACCACCAACTATGTGTTGAATAAACTCAACTATGGTCTGACACAGCTCATGAATGAGCTTCATACTTTTGAGTCTATTATGGGTGGACCTAGTAAGGGAGGAGAAAAGAAGACAACTACTACTACTGCTGCTGATCCAGTTAAGGCTGAAGCTAACCAAGCTTCATCTTCAAAAGTTGGAAACAAGAGGAAAGGTGGGCAAAACAATAACCCCAAGCCTGCAAAAGCTGCAAAGGCGAGTGCATAACCAAGTGCACAGACACCTAAGGGGAAAAACAAGAAAGGTAAAGGTAAATGTTTTCACTGCAAAGAAAAGGGGCATTGGAAACAAGATTGCCCCAAGTTTCTAGCAGATAAAAACAAAGGTAGTGATTATAGTTCATTTATCTTAGAAACATGTGTTTTAGAGAATGATAACTCTATTTGGATTATTGATTCTGGATCTACTAACCATGTTTGTAACTCTTTACAGCTTCTTGAATCGTGGGAGGAAGTGAACGAAGGCGGCTTAAAGCTTAGAGTTGGGAACGGAGCGTTCGTTGTGGTCCAAGCTAGAGGAAGAGCTCATCTGAAGTTCGGAAATAAATTTTTAATTTTAAAAGATGTATTTTTTATTCCGGATTTTAGTAGAAATTTAATTTCAGTTTCCATGTTGCAATTAGAACGATTTGTTATGACTTTCACAAGTTTTAATATATCTATTTCTTTCAATGGATCACAATTGTGTATTGCATGTTTGGAAAATGAGCTTTATATTCTGCGACCTAACGAACCCCTCGCTCTTAACAATGATTTATTCAAAGAAGCTAAACCTAGGACCAAGAAATGTCAAAAGACCGATAACAATAATATGACGTATTTATGGCACTTGAGACTAGGTCACATTGGCTATGATAGGATTCAAAGACTTACAAAGGACGGACCTTTGAGGGAACTCACCTTAGGTGAATTACCTGTCTGTGAATCTTGTCTAGAAGGCAAACTGACCAAGCGTCCATTCTCTGCAAAGGGTGATAGGGCCAAAGAACCACTTGGTCTTATGCATTCAGATGTTTGTGGACCTTTGAATATACAAGCCAGGGGTGGTTTTGAGTATTTCGTCACTTTCATTGACGATTACTCTAGATACTCATGTCTTTACCTAATGCATAGGAAATCATAAACATTTTCAAAGTTTCAGAAATTCCTAGCAATGGCTCAGAACCAATTAGGTAAAAGGTTAAAGATCTTGCGATCTGATAGGGGTGGAGAATATTTGGATATGCAATTTCAAGATCATTTAACTGAACTTGAGATTTTATCACAACTTACTGCCCCAGGTACTCCGCAACAAAATGGTGTAGCGGAACGCCGAAACAGAACTTTATTGAAAATGGTTAGATGCATGCTTAGTTACTCAACTCTACCAACTTCATTATGGGGACATGCAATTGAAACCACAAATGACATTCTCAATGTCGTGCCATCAAAATCAATCCCCAAAACACCTTTAGAACGCTGGAATGGTCGTGAACTTAGTTTACGCCATTATAGAATCTGGGGGTGTTCCGCTCACGTTCTGAGGAAAAAGGAGGGAAAGCTAGAACCGCGGACTGAAGTTTGCATGTTTGTTGGCTATCCTAAAGGTACTCGGGGTGGACTTTTCTATAGTCATTCAGAAAAGAAAGTGTTTACTTCTACAAATGCTACTTTTCTGGAAAATGACTATGTCCAGAACTTTAAACCTCGCAGCAAAGTAGTTTTAGAGGAGATGGTTAAAGAATTGACTCCAACCAATGTTCCATCATCATCAACGCAAGTTGATGATGAAATTCCCACTCTTCATGTACAACCGACGCAAGTCAATAAAAATGAAGAAAGTACCACTGTTCCTTAGCAAAGAGTCACGAAGCCTCGTCGTAGTGGGAGGGTTTCAAAGAACCCAGTTCGCTATGGTTTGGATGGTGAAACCAATATGGTTGTTGGTGACACTAGTGATGATGATCCGTTGTCTTTCAAACAGGCAATGGCAAGCCCTGAAAAGGAACTATGGCTCGAAGCCATGAAACAGGAAATGAAGTCCATGTACTCAAATTCCGTCTGGGATCTTGTGGAAGCACCTAGTGACTTTAGGGCCATTGGGTGCAAGTGGATCTACAAGAAGAAACGAGGTGTTGATGGAAATATCAAGACTTATAAAGATTGATTAGTGGCAAAGGGTTATACCCAAAGAGAAGGCGTGGACTATGAGGAAACTTTTAGTCCGGTAGCCATGCTCAAATCCATTCGCATCCTCCTATCCATAGCAGCCGTTCTCGACTATGAGATTTGGCAAATGGACGTCAAGACAACTTTTCTTAATGGAAAGTTTGATGAGGTCATTTATATGGATCAGCCAGAAGGATTTAAAGTATCTGGACAGGAAGGAAAAGTTTGTAAGTTAAATAGATCCATCTATGGACTTAAGCAAGCTTCTCGTTCTTGGAATCTTAGGTTTGATGAAATAATCAAAACCTATGGCTTTGAACAAAATATTGATGAGCCCTGTGTTTACCAACTGAAGGCAAATCAAATAGTGGTATTCCTGGTTCTTTATGTAGATGATATCTTACTCATTGGAAACAATGTTAAGAAATTATCAGATGTGAAGAATTGGCTGAGCACTCAATTCCAGATGAAGGATTTGGGTGAAGCAAGTTATGTTCTAGGTATCCAAATCATCAGGGATAGAAAGAACAAACTTTTAGCTCTATCTCAAGCAGCTTACATTGATAAAGTGCTTGAACGTTTCTCAATGACAAATTCCAAGAAAGGGCGTCTACCGTCCTGCCATGGAATTCATCTTTCAAAGAAGCAGTCTCCCCAGAATCCTGAAGAGGAAGATGCAATGAGAAAAGTTCCTTACGCATCTCCAGTTGGAAGTCTGATGTATGCCATGTTGTGTGCTAGACCAGATATCTGCTATGCAGTGGGAGTAGTGAGCAGGTATCAGTCAAACCCAGGACCGAAACATTGGATAGCAGTTAAGCATATCCTGAAGTATTTGAGACGGACTAGGAATTATATGTTAGTCTACAAGGGTGGTGTTCTGAACCCTGTAGGCTACACCGATTCAGATTTTCAGACTGATGTCGATGACAGAAAGTCTACTTCTGGAATGGTGTTTACTCTTGGGGGTGGAGCTGTGATTTGAAGAAGCGTAAAGCAGTCTGCAATCTCAGATTCCACCATGGAGGCTGAGTACATAGCCGCGTCAGAAGCAGTCAAGGAAATAGTCTGGCTAATGAAGTTCTATTCGGATCTTGGTGTTATTCAAGAAATGGATAAACCGCTTGTGTTGTTTTGTGACAATACAGGAGCGATAGCCAACTCAAAAGAACCTCGAAGTCACAAGAGGAGTAAGCATATAGAAAGGAAGTATCACATTATTCGAGAATATGTGGCCAGGGGAGATGTGAAGGTTATGAAGATTGCAACTGAAGACAATCTTGCGGATCCGTTTACAAAGACACTACCAGAAGCTACATTTGATAAGCATATCAAGGAGATGAGATTAGTAGAATTAAGGGATTAGTTTTAATTAGTGCAAGTGGGAGTTTGTTGGGGTTTTAATATCAATAAAAGAATAGAAATCATTTTTTGACTTGGTCAATCACTTTGCTCACATGTTTTATTTTCATGATTATTTGTTTAATATAAACTTCTATTAAATCCCGAGCATATAGCTAATCTTATTTATAGTGACGTAATCACAATGGAATATAAATATGATTATATGTTCAAAATAAGTTAGTCCTAAGATTATTCAGTGCACCGGATTTACACTGACTTGCCAATCTACGATATGATCTACTTACACATTACAGTGTTATGTTCTTTCCAGAACATTAGCAAAGTAGATAAGATCGGATGTATTTGTTACATCGGACAGGAACGATATTGACAGTTGATAAGATAAGTAAACATACCGTTATTATCTATTCTAGTCATATCATATAGTTGACCATAGGTCAATTCAATCTCAATTATGAGTGGTTAGTATTCTAACTGATTGTATTATTTGAGTTCTTTGACTTGTTCGTTACCAGCTTACCCTACGGACTATCCCATACTTACATCTCGGGAACTCGGTAGTATAATTGAGTGGGAGTGTTAATCATAGATATGAACATCTATAGCTTCTGATGAAGAAGTGAAATGATGGTTTCCTTTTAGTTTGGTTCAAGGTGTTAAATGATAGAGATCTCATTTCAGTAATTAAATTAGTTTACTGAAATATCATTTACAAGGAACTAAGTGTTTTAAGGATAAAATACAATGAGGGGTAAAACAGTATTTTAGTCCTATCTCATTGTAGACCGTCTATAGAGGATTGAGTGACAATTATGGTTGTAACAATGGATAATTAATAGCGTATCTATATTTGTTATAGAGCGTTCTATGAATTCAAGAGTGCAATTCCGAGTCTATAGTGGAGTCACGAGGAATTAATAAGTTAGTAAAGTTATTTGTTAGATTTATGATAACTTATTGGAGCTTGATTTCATAGGCCCATGGTCCCCATTGTACCTTGGATAAAATCATCTAGATAGTCTCAATTAATTGATTTAATTATCAATTAGAATTATCAAAGTTGACCAGGTCAATTTTGGATAGTTTCACATAGTTGTGTAATTTTGAGAAGAAAAGAGAAATTATGACATATTTATTAATTAAGATAAATTGGTATCTAAATTAATAAATAAATTTAAATCAAGGTTCAAATTATAAATAATTAATTTGATAAAGGATTTAAATAATTATTTAATTAATTAAATCAATAGAAAATAATACAGGCCTTGATTTTAAGTCCAATGGGCTTATAATCAAATGGGAAATTTCACGGGCCTATAGCCCATGATAATTTCGACCTAGGGCTTCAAAATGGCTGTTAATTTATTGATTTTTTAATTAAATTAAATGGCATAATTGAGTCTATAAAAGGAGTGCTTAGAGAGAAGATTTCAGAGACGACAGATAAGTCACAAGTCAGATTTTCTGATAGTTTTATATTCTCTCTAAACACAAGTCCTTTTCTAAGCCTCTTTGTTATTTTCTCTTCTTCTCTCTATATCTATCTCATGTGTTGAGAATTGCCCACACTAGTCTAGGTGGTTCTAAGGATACATTGGAAGATCGTGAAGAAAATAGAAGATCGGTTCAGTTTCTTGATAATACTCTGCGACAGAGAGGATACAAAAGTTAGAGAAACTGAAGGAAGGACTCTTTAATTTCGCTGCGTATACTGTAAGTATTCTATTTTTGTTTCTCTTTGAATTCAATTTTAGAAACATGTTTTAGGCTATCTCGTATTAATTTGTTTAGTATTAGATATACATGAAAATAAATAAAGATCCTGTATAAGTTTTTTCCAACAGTTAGAATATGGAAAGTGGTCTAGAAGTAGAATTTGGTGCATAGTAAGAAGCATAGAGTTTTATCTCAAAACCAATTGGTGATGAGTAGAGTAACTTATGCTCTTATGTATTGTTGAATGTGCCCACATACTTTCCATGTGAGATATTTTTCTCTAATAAGGGTTAGTTTGAATAATGACCTGATACAGAAAGATAAAGTTAGAGTTGTTACACTACAAATTTTTTTAGTTTTAGTCACAATAAATTTTGTGACTACAAGTAAAAAATTTGTGACTAGAGAAAAATCATCTTACCTATGTCATCACTAAAAAGCCTGTGGCTAAAAGTATTATTCACAAAAATCACAATTTGTTGTCACTAAATATATTTTTAGTCACAACAAACTTTATCTCTAAAAATAATAAGTTGTGACTAAAACTACATTAGTGACAACTTGTGATTAGGCATGACTTTTTAGTCTTAGGTAATTTTTTGTTGTGACTAAATGTGACATTTAGTCACACAAAATATATGTTGTGACTAAAAAGTTGTCACTAAAGTGTACATTTATTTGTAGTGAATTATAATGATAGCTACTTGTAGAAAACCCAAAATAGATGCAAATTAGATACTATTTGGTGGTATCTTTCTCTAATTGTTATAATTTATATATATATATATATATATATATATGTTGGATACAACTAAATAGTTTGTTTTTATTTAGAACTATTTAATCATGTTATTTACTTCGATTTTCAAAATTATTTATTTGGATACTACTTGGTATCTTATTTTTTATGTTGTTACTATTTATTATTTTTAATGTTGGATATATATATATATGCATTATTGTAAGTTGAATCTACACATATTTCAAGATGATCATCACTAGATTTTAATTAGATGTAGATATTATAGTTTCAATCTAGTTTGAATATGAAATTATATCTCCAATTTATATGATCTAGAATCAATTCCAAAACATAATCAATTGAGCTTTTAAAAAATCAAATGAGCTACCAAATGAGCATAATCATTATAGTTGATAATCTATGTGCTCAATTCTTGAGAACATAATGACATAATTAATAAAATGATACTATATAATAATCTATATAGTTTGATACTTGTTGGTATAGTATCCTATAAAATCTGTTATTATATAATATATTATCTAATAATGTATTCTACCATATTTAAACTTAACTACTTAATAGTATCCTATATGAGCTAGTATACATTCTCATATTGATCCTAATGCGTATCCAAAATAACATATTGTAGACTACAATTTGATACTATAATTAGCTATTAAGTAGTATATATTGGACAACACATAACACATAAATGGTTTAACTTTTACTTTCAACTATTTTTTTTTTCTTCGCACTGATTAATTGAAACAAAATAAAAAGAAATTTTTATTATATTAATAATTATTTTATTGAGTGTTCGATATTTTAGAGAAGTTGTAATTAATATTGAGTGATTTAGGATATATAATTAGTTATATGAGATATTTACTTTAAATATAGAATTTGTTATATATAATTTATTATAATCAATTTGGGTATATTTTTTTATCATTGACAAAACAGTGATTATTTATACATATTAGTATAGATATGTAAACTACCCGATATCCTTTATTTTATAGGCCTAAGCCCACAAAACATGTTGAGTGGGCTGCCTACATCTTAGATACATCATGTACAATCATCAAGATATTTTGAAGCTTGTCTTCCTTATTCCTAAGATTCAAATGATTGGTCGAAGTGGAGGTTGTTGTGCCATTGGCGGCGGCCGTGGTCGGAGGAGGTAGTGGAACGCCGGAGTCAATGGAGGAAGGAAGTTGTTGTTCCCGAGGGTTCCTGTTCCGAGTCCGAGCCATTGAAGGTGAGATTGGAGGAAGCTGAAGAAATTTGGGGAAAAACAAGATTAGGGTTTAGTGTTCTCTTGATACCATATTAGGGAAGAAGAACAAAACAGGATTCCAAAATCTATCTGGTGAAGGCTGTAAAGAAAAGAAAGGTTAGTTAGGTTAAGCTAACTAACGTTGGTTACAATAGAGTTACAAATAGGGTCTAGTTAACTATTTGAGAAGCTTTTTACGAGGATATGCAAATATTTTGTTTACTTGGAATTGTGCATTTTCCAAGGTTTTTATTGTGAAGTCGTATGAACTGAAGTGAAGTTCTTTTCATGACTCATGGAATTTTAGAAAAACTGCTCTTTTTATGAAAAATTATAATTTCATACTGCTCAGTGTTTGGAATAACGGTCTAGAAACTCTCCAAGTATCTTCTAGTTAACATTTACACACTTTATGGTCCATGATTTTACAAACTCATTGGGTTGGAATTTATGTGGCTAATTGGAGGTGCTTGGATCTTAATACAAGATTATGTTAAATAATCATGAGATTATATTCAAGTAACTTCTCAATAACCAAAAAAGCCTCCAGTGTTGCAATTGAGATTTCATTGTTCTAAATGAGTAGAGGCGACATTAGTTACCGTACATTGCCAATGTTGTGTGGTTGTGCCATATGTACATTGTTCTTTCTAGTTGAATCTTTCTGCATTGATTCCTACAGTATAAACTATCTATTTCTGGTTCTTCTCTTTCTATTGGTTTATAGTGTTACTAAAATAATGGTTAGCAAGTTAATTTAAAAAACTTCAAACCTTTGCCTTAGCATATTTATATTTGTTGATTTTCTTTTGGTTGGGTTTGGTAACTTATTTTTTTATATAACACAAAAATATAAACATTTTTTACTCTTATTTAAAAAAAAAATGTGATCAGTAACTTATATTTCGTTTTTTTAAATGCATTCCCCAATGCATTCTCCGCCCCCTTCCTGACCCCACTTAAGGCTCCCATCCACGCCCCATCCCAATCTATTTCCTCAATTTCCTGATGAGGGCGGAACAGGAAATCCTAGTTGGGGTTGGGGACCTTACAGGTACCCAATAAAATATGTTTAAACAAACAAGAAAAAAACATTCAGAAAATCAATCATACATTAATTCAAAAAAACTTTTAAAGTAAATAGCTAGTCTAAACTAACAAAGCTTGCTGAACGACATGTTTTTCTCAGTGTCTTTCTTCATTATCTTGGCCTCTACCATCCATCTCATAGTCCTCCTGTGTTACATGAATCCTTCTCTCCCTCGATACAGACATTCTTGCTTCTGTGCACACAACCTATAACTAGGAGAAGAGGCATTTACAGATGAAACAAATGTATACAAGTAAACCAACTATTTTTTTTTTAAAATCTAAACACATCAGCATTCATAATACCGCAGAGTGATTTGAGACATATAAGATAAGAAAATCACAAGCTTACATATGTAGTTAGACGAAGTAAAGCCAACAGATGATTGAATTGCAATTATATGTATATATATATATGTGTATGTACATTTATTTTTATATAAATACAATTAACCTGCCCAAAACATAATTACTGTATTCCATTCAAAACCCCATATTTTAAATTCATAGAAACTTCAAACATAAGAAACCAAACTAAAATCTCACTAAATTCTAATTGAAATCAATAACCCCATTTCACCATCATCATTACCACCGTGACCTTCCATTCTATGTATATAGAAACTAAGTCTCTATCCAAATCATATTCACTTGAAGTGATTAATCCTTTCCACTATCTTTATTGTAGCTTTTATCAATAGGCCAAAAGAGTGTGAAAGACACAACATGATCATTATCAGGAATGATAACCCAACTCTCCCAAGGAGACATTTTCTTTGTTCAGAAACAATTATATTAGAGTAGTGATATCATGAGATTCACAAGATTTAGACCCAATTCAACCAGCTAAATAACTCAAGCCAATGGAATGACAGAACAAACTTTCGAATAAGATACCTGTTGCCAACCGTTCAGGATGAGCTTCAAGCCAATGTTGTTCAAACTGAATGTTGTAGATGTAGAGACCTTCCTTGAACTTTGAATATGTTCTAACAAAGGGTTTAAGTGCTCTGGAGATTGACGCAAAGCAGAGGCAGTAAAAAAAGTGAAGATGGAACTTAAATTCTCTGTTAAACATGAAAATGACTAATTACAACTTGTAAACCAAAAAGGTAAAATATAAGAGTGTTTTACCTTCACACGTTTTGTAGTTGCAACTTGTTCTACCTTATGTAAGAACTGATCAAATGATAAATAAGAAAGCAAATGAGAGTGTCAATCTCTGTACATACCAATTCGCAAGAAATGAAAATAGGATTCAGACTAACATAAAATCACTTCAGCAAAATGTGACTTGAATAGATTTAGATTGTTTTATAAACTCAGCCAATCAAACCCAATAGGAAATTTTCTTTTTGAATACATAAAACTTTGCAAAGCCCATTACTGAGATCAGAACCAAATGATAGGCACTTGATACGGAGAATGGTCAAATATCTTATTAAATTGGTAAGGATACAATGGTGCCAAGGTTTCAAGTACCTTGGAGACTCCTAACAGAGAACCTCTCTGTACAAACCAGTCACAAAAGTTATCTCCCCCTCCAAAAAGTTCTCATGACTTATTTATACATTATGTCTAAGACCCTCCCCAACCACAATAGGATTACATTAAATTGCTGACTCACTTAAATGAATTAAAAGACTCTTAATAAAAAGACAACTAATACACACTAGTTAATTCCCAAATTAGTTATTCTCCTTGAATATGTGTGTTATAGGTGGCCTAACATTACCCCGCTCCCAAACATCCACCTTGTCCTCAAGGTAGAAATCCGGAAACTCAGTAGCCAGCTTGTGGAAATCCTCCCAAGTAGCTTCAAAATCTGGTAAGCCATGCCATTTGATGAGGATCTCCATGTCTCCTTGTGGCCCTCCAACTTTGTTTCAGGTTAAGTGCGCAACTCCAAGTCTGCTGTTAGTTGTGGTGGAAGATGGTAAGTAGCCAAACTAGTTCCATGGGCTCTGCGCAATTGTGAAATGTGGAAGACTGGGGTATGGAAGTAGTGAGTGGCAGCTCCAATCGGGTATGGGCCATAATCGCGTGCTGCTAGCTTTTGTGACCTCCGTTGTGCCAACATCTTCTGCCAGTAGGGTCTGAGTTTTGGGAATACCAAGTCACCCACTTGGAATTCGTCATGATGGCACTTCTTGTCCACATAAAATTTCATCTTTTGTTGTGCTTTAAGGAGCTGCATGCGGAGTTCATCCAGGATCTCTTCTCACTCTTCCAGCAATGTGTCTACGGCAGAAACCACGACAACCCCCTTGTCATACCGAAGGAGTGGTGGTGGATCACGGCCTTACAATGCTTTGAAGGGAGTACATTTGTACCAAACCTTGTACCAATACTCGGCCCAAACTAACCACTTGTACCAAACCTTTTGTTTTGTAGACGCAAAACACTGTAAGTATGTCTCCAAACACCTATTGACAACCTCCGTTTGGCCATCTGTTTGAAGGTGATAAGTTTTGCTGTGCTTTGATATATAATCATGTTGTTGAAAAATTTCTTCCCAAAACTTGCTTGTAAAAACCTTGTCCCGATTTGAAATAATGGCTAAGGGAATTCCATGTAATTTAACCACCTCCTTCATGAAGTGCTGAGCCACGGTTACCACTGTGACGGGTGTTTGAGGCCTATAAAATGAGCATATTTTCTCAATTTGTCAACGACAACAAGTATAGTATCTCAACCCTCCGATCTCGGCAATCCCTCAATGAAATCCACTGAGATTTCATCCCAAACTTGAGCTAGAAGACTAATTGGATGCAATAATCCCGCTGGAGTGGTGGTCAAATATTTATTTTGTTGGCATACTTGACAGATTTGGACAAACTTGGGGACATCTTTTCTCATGCCAGTCCAAAAGACTTCTGCTTTCAGCCGTTGGTAAGTTTTAGACTCACCCGAATGCCCTCCCTTGGGGAGTTGTGAAACTCTTCCAACAACGACAGAATAAGCTTAGAGGAAGAAGGAACGACCAGCCTCCCTTTGTAGTATAGAAATTCGTTAGTGGTAGTAAAGCCATGGTGTTGTTGTCTTAACTGTGCCAACTCATCATCCTGTAACTGTGGCCAATATTTCCACTATGGTACTGCAATGGTGGCACATTCAGGTTGCCCTTCAAGCTGTGACAATGCATCAGCCATTCGGTTGCTTGCACCACTGCGGTACTCGATGTCAAAGTCATATCCCATCAACTTGGAGACTCATTTATGATATTCATGGCCAACGACTCACTGTTTTAAAAGAAATATTAGACTTTGCTAGTTTGTTCGGACCATAAATCTTCAGCCTAATAAATATGGTCTCCATTTGACGACTGAAATCACAATAGCCATTAACTCTTTTTGGTACATGAATTTTAGGCGTCCCCGATGGCCAAGAGTGTGGCTGTAATAAGCTATTGGGCGCTCTTCTTGCAAAAGGACAGCTCCTAATCTGAAGCCGGAAGCATCAGTTTCGATGATAAAATGTTTACTAAAGTCCGGCATGGCCAAAACGGGAACTGAACACATCGCATGTTTGAGTTCTTCAAAAACTTAGGCTGCTACTGAATCCCACTGGAAGCTGTCTTTTTTGAGCTAAGAAGTGAGTGGAAGAGCTATTTTAGCATATCCGTGTACAAATTTTCGATAGTACCCTATCAATCCCAAGAACCCTCTCAAAGACTTGATGTTTGAGGGAGTTGGCCATGCTTGCATTGCTTCTATCTTGGTTGGGTCAGCTGCCACACCTTGTTCTAAGATGATGTGTCCCAAATAGGCTAATTGGGACTGGCCGAATTCACACTTTTTCTTGTTGGCATACAATTTATGTTGCTGTAGTAGCCCTAAAACAGTGTGTAGGTGCTGAGTGTGAGTAGTAACATCCAAGTTGTATACTAAGATGTCATCGAAGAACACCAAGACATACTTTCGTAGAAAATGGCGGAAGATGTTGTTCATCAAAGATTGGAAGGTGGCAAGAGCGTTGGTGAGACCAAACGACATGACTTTGAATTCATAATGGTCGTTGTGAGTGCGAAAGGCTATTTTAGGAATGCCTTCCATTTTGAGTCGGATTTGATGATAACCCGATTTGAGATCCAATTTTGAGAACACCTTAGATTCGTGTAGTTCATCTAGAAGTTCATCAATGATAGGAATGAGATACTTGTGGGGCACGGTTTCCTTGTTGAGGACCCAATAGTCTACACAAAAGCGCCAAGAGTCATCCTTCTTCTTCACTAGGAGCACTAGACTAGAGAAGGGACTGCTGCTCATCTAAATTATTCCAGTAGTAAGCATTTCCTTAATTAATTGTTCAATTTCTTCTTTCTGAAACCGTGGGTATATATAGGGTCGTACACTAATCGGGGGAGTGCCTTCTTTTAAAAATAATGGCATGTTCCTAATACTGTATGGGTGGCAGTCCCTCGGGCATGTGAAAGACGTCCGCAAACTCCTCTAGCACTGTCTAAAACTTGTCTGAAACTGGTGGAGTGGTTCTTGTCAGTACCGTGGCTTCATTTAATTCCACTAAAATCCATGCCTGTTCTTGCATCAACGTGATGAGCATGGCCTTTAGAGAAATGAGGGATCTACCAAGAGAAGGATCTCCATGTAAAGTGACGGATTGGTCTAGTTGGAATTTCATGACTTGAGTCTTCCAATTAGTGTGAGTCATACCCAATTTAGACAGCCATTGAATGCCCAAGATGACATCCGAACCCCCCAACCCAAGTGGCAAAAAACCTTCAACAATGGTGAGGTCTTGGAGTTATAACACGACCCCACATCACATTCCTTCCCCTTTACTGCTTCGCTCGATCCCATTGTCACGCCGTAAGCCTCGATTTTAGATTTTGGCAACTCCAATTGTTGGACAAAAGTCGTACTAATAAAATTGTGAGTAGCGCCGAGGTTGATTAAAGTTACCACAGGCTGGTTGTGAATGAAGCCCTTGATCTTTATCGTTTTCGGAGCAGTCAATCCAGCCATCGGATTGAGGGAAACTTCAACCGACGTTTTCACTTTCATAGCATCCAAAGTTGGTTCTTGCTCGTCGGCTAGCAGCTCTTCTTCCGTGGCAACCTCCTCATCGGGAATAATCATGACATTTAGCTCTTTGTTTTTACAAACATGACCCCTATACCACTTCCCTTCACATTTTAAACACACACCCCTGTCTTTCTTGTCTTGGTACTCCGATTTCTTCATTTTCTTGAATGACCCCATGGGTGTAGTGGAGCTAGTCCATTGTGTTTTGTGGCTGGAAAAATCGTTTGTGGATTGTGAAGGATTGGAAGACTGGTATCGTGAGCTGCCTCTATGTTTACTTTCTATGAAAAGAGCTAACTCAATGGTTGTTTCTAAAGAATGTGGCTAGAACACCCACAACTCATCCCGCAACCCTTTCTTGAGGTCGTTAGTGAAGGTACTTAGGACAATTTTGTTTGGAACATTGTCCAAGGGTGCCGAAAATTCAATAAAGTGTCGGTAATATTCCTTGATGAAGGATTATTGGCGAACCACAAGAAATTGGTCATATAAATTCCCATCATTTTGGCTGCGAAATCGACGCAACAAAAGCAATTTCATGTCCTCCCAATGGTTCATTGGTCTTCGTTTGCTTTCCAATTGGTACCAAAGAAGCACATCACCTTCAAATGAAATGATAGTCGCTTTAATTTTCTCAGCATTGGTGAATCGCTGCAAAGAAAAAAATCTTTCTACTTTCAAAATCTCGTCTAGAATAATATGAATGGCTGAAGTGGTCTGCTAACAACGTTCCAAAAGAAGGTGGTAGTGTTGGGGCATTGGGGCTGGACGTGGTGTCTTGAACCCAAAATGTGGACTGTGGAGAGGAATTCCATCATTCTTGGAAATCAGAAAAGATGAAGACAAGGTCGTGGACAACATTGGGGCAAGAGGTGGGTTCTTGAACCTAGAATGTGTACTTTGGAGCGAAATTCCATCATTCTTGGAGGTCGGGGATGAGGAAGACAAGCTCTTGCACAGCAGCTCAAATTTTGCGTCAAGCTGAGCCTCTAATTGTTGTTCAAACCTGGACATGAGCAGAGCAAATTTTTCCTCCAGAAACGCCATTGCTCGGGTAGATTCTTGTTGTGCTGAAGTCGTTGCCGGATCGTCGGGATCCTCCATGGTGTCCACACACGTGGTCATCTTCTTGCCGCCAACCATGGTCCCGTCGAAAGCTCTGGTACCGATTTGATAGGCACTTGATATGGAGGATGGTAAAATGTCTTATTAAATTGGTAAGGATACAATGGTGCCAAGGTTTCAAGTACCTTGGAGACTCCTAACAAAGAACTTCTCTGTACAAACCCGTCACAAAAATTATCTACCCCTCTAAAATATTCTCATGACTTATTTATACATTATGTCTAAGATCCTCCCCAACCAATAAGATTACATTAAATTGCTGACTCACTTAAATGAATTAAAAGACCCTTAATAAAAAGACAACTAATACACACTAATTAATTCTTCTCCTTGAATATGTGTATTATAGGTGGCCTAACACCAAAATCTGAGGCATGACCCAAAAATGTTGGGTCAAACCAACAAACAGTCCTTTATCTTAGTAGTATAGAAAAATGTTGTACTAAGCTAGTTTCCGATGAGATGGACCACTTTCACCGATTTTTTCCCTTTTTTTTGGTCAATACAAGTGGTTATTAAGAAAACAAGAGGTACCTGTCAATGGCAACAAAATTGACTGATTTTTCAAGCCAACAAAGGAGAGGAGAGATCAGAAGCAAATTATACACAAATGATCACTAAGAGAGAGATTTGCAAAGAGTTTTATGCACAAAGCCAACTTTTTTTTTGGTTTATATCACACTAGAGGTCCCAAATATTTTTGAAAAGTATTACATAGGTCCCCAAATTTCATTTTGTATTACTTAAGTCCCCAAACTTACTACATGTGAATCACATAGGTCCTTTCAGTTAGAAATTAGAAAATAGTTTACAGAATGGGTAGCAGAAAACTATCTATGTCCAGCAGAAAGCGATTTATGACCTAATATATTTTTTTGTAATTACGTGGGTTATAAATCACTTTTTGTTGTGCTTTATGTAAATCATTTTCTAATAAATTGGACCTATGTGATACACATTTAGTAAGTTTGGGACCTAAGTAATACTTTTAAAAAAGATTAAGGACCTCTAGTGATATAAACATTTTTTTTTAAAAAAAAAAGACAGCATGCTTGCTCCAATATATATATATATATATTTTGAAAAAGAGACAGAGGTCATTGACTGACCTCTTCTCAATAAAATTGAGAGCCCTCACTTATGGCGGAGGAATACCGTGGTAACAACAAAAACAAAAACAAGGCAAAAAAAACACACACACACAAAGAACCCCACACTCCCCATAAGCTGTTAAAGCCACAAACTACCCCACTCCCTACAAAGTTCTAAAAAAGAAACCCCCTCAAAACCTCTTGATCTATACACCCAAGTAGCAATCCAGAACTTGATCTTATCCCAGATAATCTCCACTGTACAAGAAACGTCTTCAAAAATCCTACTATTTCTCTCCAGCCAAATAGCCCAAAGAATCGCCAACACAATACTCTGCCACAATCGAGCCACCCTCTTACCTCCCTCTAAATGGCACATTGAGAACAAGAGGAAGGCATGCATCAAGAGACCCCAAACTCGGCAAGCACTTTAAACCACACCTTCCTAGTGAAAGGACACTCCAAAAATAAATGTCGAGCTGACTCTCCTTCATTCTTACAACACACATACCAATTTGGCGACAAATAGTGAAAGAGTCTTCTCCTCTGGAAGTTAACATGGACATTTAACTTATCCATGAATATCAACTAGCTAAACAATTTAACTTTGGAAAGAGAGACACTCTTCCACAATTTCTTAGCTCAAGTCAACTCCGGGCCTAAATGAGCGTAGATCAAACTATGAAAGACAGACTTAGAAGAGAACATTCCACTATTGTCTAGAATCCAGTGCCTCCTGTCCTCCAAAATCGACGATAAAGCAACATACTGAAGCAGATGTAACAGCTGAGCCAAGCTAGAAACCTCCCTATCAAACAAATTCCTTCGGAAATGTAGATTCCATCCTAGGCCACTCGAATTCCCTTCACCTCCCGAGACTGCTAAATCTTTAATCAAGCAATTTTTGGCCAGGGACACCAAAAATAAATCAGGGAATTGAGACTTTAAAGAAACATCACCAATCCAAACATCCTCCCAAAAGCGAATCCTATCCCCCCCTCCCCACCTTGAAACAGATCAACCGCCTATAATCCTCATACAAAGCCGAGATATCTCTCCAAGAACTGCGAGTCGACAATCTTCCCCCACTACCAGTATCCCAATGACCATCATCTACCCCATACCTACTCTTCACTACCCTATGCTGTCCACGAACCACATATCCATATAGATTTTTCTCTGGCAATATAGAATTCTCAACCCTTAACTTACAAGCACTCCTGACATATGCTGTGATGTCCGACACACCAAATCTTACACCTACATTTTTAAGCCTCTTATTCTTGGTATCATACCAACATTAATAATCAATGTCGCAAGAAATTAAACATTCCCATTGCTAAAAAAATCTTTTTGAATGCAGCTACAATGTTGGTCAAACCAATTTGGAAGAAGATTGTGTAATTTACCACATATTTGAACCAGCAGCTTAGAAAAAACTTCTGCACACATGTTTCATGAAAGAAATGTGACATTTTATAAATACATCACAAACAATTTCATTGAATCGATCCTTCTTCAATAACACCACTATCTCATTGGTCACAAACCTATCATGAAAACAATCATAGAACCATAATCCAATGAGAAAACAATTATCATGAAACAAATTATTAAAAATCCAGTCACAGAAGCACTTATCGAACCAAAACAAAATAAGAAACCTAACCCAAAAAAATTAGAAATAGATTCATACCTTGGTGGTAGAAAAATCCAACTCTAAGAATCTGATTTAGAAATTACGCCATTTTTATACAGATCCAAAAACCCTCACAATAAAAGTTATCAACATTAGAGTGAAAATTTTAATATGAAGAAAGAGATTGGGAGAAGAATGGTACTTTGAGCAATAAAATGATACCTGACGAAGTAGACAATAGAGCTAGCTAGGTTCAAGTGATAATGGAGGAGGTAACTATGGCATCCTTGAGGAGAATAATAACTGTGGCATCTCTAATGAGAACGAGAAAAAAATAGAGTTCATGAGGGTTGGAGGAAAAAAGTGTAAAAAAAATATTGACAGTAGATTTTTTTTAATTATTTAATTTTCATAATTTTAATTGAAATTTTAAGAAATAAAATATAGAAATAAAGTTACCAAACGAGATTTCTGCTTTTTTTTTTTACTTTTCATTTAAATAAACAGAAAACTATTTAAATAATAGTTACCGAACATCCCTTTATGCTACATTTTGCTAGATAAAAAGGTGTCAGAACCTAGGATTTGCTCATATTTCAAATAAGTTAAGAACCTGAGCCCGGTGCCTGCAAATGAGAGTAGTCTTTCCAAAAGCTTGACTATATGAGATACTCCACACATCGAAGGGAAGTATTACTCAACGAGTTACTTGGTGATAAGCTCATATATTCTACTACAGCTTTGAAATGTTGGAGCAAACAAGACCACATCACTAAATCAAGATCAGCCTTTACCACGTTATAGTAAAAATATTATTAGACAAACTGCACGTTACGCAAGATTTGGGGATAGCATAGATAATACTTACTTTTGAGGATACGACGAGTGAACCTAGAAAAGAGGAATGACAAAAGATGGAGTCTATTTGTTTACTTCTGTTTTGGAGCTTGTAGAAACACTTACTGAAGTATGACCTATTGGGTGCAATGGATGTACAAGAGAGGAAGAGATGGGTACAAGTCAATGGCTTCATCCTCTGCTCAGCGCCAATCATCATCAATACCATTGAGAGATCATTATTGTCCCATGAAGGTAAGAAGGCTTTTGAGAGATGTGTTAATGGAAGCCAGTCAAAATCTTATTGTAGCTAGAGACACTATAAATGGTAGGCTTTCTTTAGGACTCTTCCATAAGGTTCTAAGTTGAAAATACTGTTAATTTTTTTTCTTAAACTAAGAATTCTCACGTTTGAAAGTCAAAAAAGGTTTGTTAAGTTGCCAAAGAATACAAGAACAAAACAATCAAAAGTTTAAAGGAAGCTCAAGTTGCCAATGGAAGATGTCACTACATTCACATCGCTATATTTAGGCTATATAACGATGTGAACGCAGTGACATCTTCCATTGGCAACTTAAGCTTTCTTCCAACTTTTGATTGCTTGGTTCTTGTATTCTTTGGCACTTTAACAAACATTTATTGATTATCAAGCATGAGAATTCTTAGTTTGGGAAAGTTTTTCAACCCAAAACCTGTTGGAAGAGTCTTGAAGCATATGAAAGAGGAAAGGTTGTGATATATAGTGTTCTTAGCTATAAGATTTTGACTGGCTTCTATTAACATATCAATCACAATCCTCTTTACTTTCATGCAACAATAATGATCTCTCAGTGGTACAGATCTTATGCAACTAAAGCTTTGAGAGTTCCTCTAGCAATCAAGCATCTAAATTGCTAGTTGTCGGGTAATCTCTTCTACAAAACTACAAGAGATATCCAATAAGATACTCGTTAGTGGAGGGAAAATATCTATTATCGTAGCCATCTAGAAAATTAGAAGCTATATAAGATTATCACCAAAAACATATAACAAAGCATAATAAGTAAAGATACAGACGCTCATTTTCATTTTCTACTTTACTAGTAGGACTATGATCAAACAAGTGGAGTACAAACTATTAAAATTAGAGACTTAAGTAAAACTAGAAATAAACATTGTATCATTCCACACATTAAAGACCAAAGTCAATCAAATATCAAATACATTATCATATAATTAGTATATATGTTGAATGGTTTTACAGTATAGTTTTGATTCTATATAAATATATATATATATATATTTAAACATGACCGCCCAAATATTATAATAATTAAGAGTTTACATTGGTGTCCTATGTATGTATTTTGATGTTATATTTGCAGTCATATTCTAACATGTACTGAGCTAAAGGTGCCTATTTTTTGTGAAGTCTCAATTCATGTTCTCCAGAGAATAGTCTTTTTCTCTAAAGTTGCGTTGTACTTGAGAGAAATGAAATGCTTTTTCTTTTTCTTTTTTCTTTCAGCATGATTAAGCACTATTTTAAAGCACAAGCATAAAAGGAAATAACCAAGATTATATATGTATATATATATGTATGTATGTATGTATAGAAGAACAAAGCAGTGCTCTGTCATTCAATGATACATTTTCCCAAACGCCTTGCATGCATTTGTAACGAAAATCTAAGAAAAATAGACAAAGTTAAACCAAATGAATCTTCAAAGAAATATTTACGAAATATGAACTATAAACTATTAACATCCTATGAATTTCTAGGTCAAAGATTGACAAAAATCGTTCAATGAATTTAGGTAAAAGAATTGTGCAAAACTCATGTAAATCCAATGTAGACTAAGAACAAGATTAGGATCCAACGAAATCGAAGCTCACATTGCTCAAGAGACTGTCACTAACCACTAATTGCACAACAACCATTTCACAACGCAAGAGACAATGAAAAACAGAGACAGAGATGCAGGGAGTGAGAAAATCTTATATACAAGTTAGTAGAACAACATGATTCTCAATCTTTATTAGCCTTAAATGTCGGATGAAAGAGAGAGATAGCTAATTACCACAATTAGCTGGAATGGATCACCATAATCGTCCAGAATCAGTGTTTAGAGTAAAGAGCGACCATTGAGACTTGAGAGAATAGAGAGAAGAATTATCCTTGAGAGAAGAGGTACCGAAATGGAAAGGAGAAAGAGACAGCTTAATTTGCTTCAAAGGGTTAGAGAGAGCCTAACACTGTGTCCAATCATATATTTACTATTTTATCTCCAATCCATTAGTTCAAATTTTACATCAAAATAAATATTTTTCTTTTATTCTTTTTTACTATTAATAATTAATTTAACTAATATTATTCTTATATAAATATTAACATTAATAAATATACTTAAATAATAATATCATATTGAGTAAAAAAAATAAAAAATTATTAATTTAGAGTTAACTTAAATGTTACATTATAAAAATCAAACATTACATTTTAAAAAAAATTAAACAATACATTAAATATAAAAGAAACTAAAAAGTACAATAATAATTATATGCTAATTTTATAAATTACCAAATTCTTCCCACAACTTGGGGGATGCATTCGACAAGTTGAAAATCAAAATCCAAGCGGTGCTTCCGAACAAGATATTATAAGTTAGTTCTTTACTATTTTTATCTCATACTTATTAAATGTGTTTCTCTAAATATTTGCATGATGACGTAGCGCATTAAAAATACATGTGAAAAGTGACCGATCATTAATGAAGGTTTGGTTGACCTACGACCAGGTTATCATAAGAAACTCTACAACTTAATATACGAAGGAGTATGCTGAGCAGTAGGGAAATAAGATAGGCGAAAACATGCGACCAGAGTTGTTCGTTTGATCGAGACAAACACTCCAATACTGTTATAAGTTAGATATTTCCGGGATATTTGCTAATTTAAATGTAAACAATATTATTTAAATTATTATTATTGCTTGTAACGTAGGTTAAGGACGACCCATGACCCATATGTACATCCATGAGCCTATAAATAGGACTCATATGATTTATTTATTTTATACGCGAGAATTTGTACTCAGAGAGAGCTAAGGTGTTTATATACACGATCTTTGTATCATTCTTCAGAACTTGTGAAACTCAGTGAGTCCTAGTTCACTGATTGCGGGTTTTGAAGTCTTTTACATTAATAAAAACACTAAGTGGACGTAGGTCATTACCAATATTTGAGGTCGAACCACTATAGAATCTTGGTGTCATTTGTCATATTTGATTCAACTCATACTTTTCATATTGTTTTTGTGACTCTGTGTCGTTGACTAAATCGAGGGTAACCAAAATGCATGACATTAATTTTACATTATTTTGTAGCTAAATTGAGCCAATATGATATTGAAACAGGATCAGAATTACAAAAAAAAGGTTTAAATTCGATCATGTATGGCCTGTCTTTAAAGGTATTGAAAATTTTGGAGATGATCATAGTAATGCGACACCATTCTTTCAAAGGCAATGTAGTAACTTTGTGTCATCACAATGAGAATCTCCTACTTCTGAGTCTCCAACATCAACATTTCCTGGACTATCATTATTTTCTCTTTAATATAAATGATGTGAATGTTGATGGTTATTCTACTCAACGACCCATTGGAGCCAAGAAAGCAAAAGGAAAAAGGAAAAGTGAAGAGCAACGACAAGTTAAAGAAATTCTAAAAAAAGCAACGAAGATAGGCAACAAAATTATCAACTTCAAATGATACGAGCTGAAAATGAGAAAAGAAAATTAGATATGGCTCCATATCGAGAAGAAAATAGAATTTTAGGAAAAGATTTAAACTCGACAAGTAATCCAATCCTACGTGAGCATTTTCAAAATAAACAAATCAAGATTTTGCAGAGAATATCTCAACAGGACCAAGCATCTCAAAATACTTCTAATAGTAATTGTCACTATTTTAATGATATTTGAGGATCTAATAATGATCTCTCGAATTATTAAATAATTGTTCTAGTTTATACTACTAGTTGTTCTTTTTTTTTAAAAAAAAATTATTATTGATTTTCATTTTGTATTTTAAATTTTGTAATATTTAAGTTTTTAATATTAATGTATTTTATTTATGTTCTTCATTTTTGTATTTTATATTTTTTTTATCTATTTTTGTAAAATATTGTTATAATATTTTAAATCTTAAAATTAAAAAATAACAAAAAAAAAAAAGAGAATTGGCATCCCTCACAGGACTTAGTCCTCCATGTGGGGCCCAAATTTTTGCCAAGTGTCACATTCAGATTGGTGTTAAAATGATTACCTTTTAATATTTTTACTTGGTATAACCAGTTGTGTTTACCGGTTGTGTTTTTTAAGTTGATGTGGGTGAAATAAGTGAATGCATAATCGTAACTTTACGTCCAAAAAATTGTACAGTTGATGGTTTTATAGTAAATTTAGATAAGAGTTGGAGCTTATTTACGACTGTAGACACATAAATATTTGAGTGTTGTTAAGTAACTATTATAGTTTACTTACAGAAATGTATAATAGAATAATGTAACAAAAACTGAAGCTTTTTTTTAATGTTGTATAAGAAATGAATCAAATGTGGTGGACGACAGTTAATTTATTATTAATAATTTTTTCTTTAAATGTAGGTATTATTGAATGACCCACCGCATTAGCATTTCGTAGTTAATTTTAGCTTGGACAATTTATTTTGCATGAATATTTGGCATTTCATTGTAGGTATTAGTTACGTAAGAAGTTTCATTATGGTAAGTAATTTTTGAGGGTTTGTTAAGTGAGAAAATTAAAGTACAATGTAACGACAACTGATATATTAGTGTTGGTTTGTGGAGGTTTTTTTGTATTAAGTTTCATTGGATTGATTTTTGTTTGTAGCCTTTTTCTTATAATATTAGATGACTTAATAATCAACGTGCAATTATGTGTGATAATATTTCAAGAAAATAATAATAGTACTATTGCACTTGGCTTGTGTTTCTTTGGTTTTTTTTTTCTAGTTAATTTAGGAGAAAAATAAAAAGAGTGATAACATTTAGGAGATATTGGTTGTAAAAATAATCAGTATTACATTCATTTAGGTTCAGCTGAAATGTCTAGTGAGATACGTGAGTTAAAGTGCACACCACAATGGCGGCTTAGCTGACGAGGAAATTATTACTTTGTTATTGATTGCACTGAAGATGGGGTCAACCAACTAAGAAGTGTCGATTGTATGAGTATGTCGTATTGGGTGCGGTAGGACGTCCCCAATCATGGTTTTGTCATCTATGTAGAGTGATTGAAAACATAGACACCCATCTGGTTTAGCGCTAATACTTTTTGACCATCTGACCATACTTGCCTGATTCTTATGTCTAATTGCAAGTCTCTTGGGGACCTTGGAAGTATGTAGGTTGTCATTGTGCTACCACCCCTTATGTCTATATCCACAACCTTGTCTTCGTGCTGATAATATTTTGAGATAGATTTTATCCTTACTCCGATGATGACTGAGTGTCTATTGAGGCTGATGGTGAAGACATCCTGAATTTGTTTAGGAAATTTAATAACTTGAACAGTCGGGGTTCTAGAGTCAAACAAGTGCAGGCCTTGGTTTGTACAGTATGTTGTAGTGACACCATTCATCGTTATGTTGTGTGTAATATTTTTAAGAGTACCTTTTTAGGGAAGCATTTTCATGTAATTTTTCAACGAACTGTGATGATGACATATTGAATGTTTGCATTTCACAATTAATATTATGGGAAGACATAATTTTTACCTGTTTTCGAGATGTAAGTGGTTGTCATTGAATTTTTTAATAGTTGTGAAGGCCTTGATAGTCATTCCCATGGATGGAAAATTTCTTATTAGAACAGGCTGACTCTGGCCTATATCCCATAGTCGTAATTCGTGTATTGAATGTAGAATTACTCCTTCATTGTTAAGCCACACAATTGGTTTTGAAAATAGTAGTGGTTCTAGGGGAAGTCCAACATGCCCTACCATTTGAATTGCCCAATTTGTAAGATCAAACAACTTTATGAAACTATCTTGGTTGTTTCCATAGAGCAGGACATTTTTACTAGGCACGTGATAGTGGTAAGATTCCTTGGCTTGTGATTTCGCCTGAATATTTTTGTGTACCATGTGCGGACATGAGTTGCAGCTGGTGGTATGCCCAGCTTGCAAATCCTCCAATTTTGTGGAATCCGTTAGCATACATTGTTACAGTTTTACACAGATTTGAGCATCCATTGGTTATGATTGTAACTCCATTCCAAATTGGAGGTGACTAAATCAGGAGTTTGCAATACCTTCTTGGAAGCTGCTTTTAAAACAATGAATGAGTGAGCATCTTCTGACTCATTTATAATGAAGCAAAATAATCATAAATGAACTTAGTAGGAGCATTGTCTAAATGAGTACATAGACAAGTTAAAAAATAGATATTAAAATTGATGAAAACTAAAACTCGATTTCTAGATTGAAGGACTTGCTGATCCTGTGATAATATTGTATACAACGCACTGTCCTTCGTCGAACACAATCATTGTCAGGTTTCTGTAAAGACCTGACTATCTTAAAGACCTCGGACCTTTAAAACTACTAAGACAATAACTACTATCTTTTGGATACATACATAAAATAATAAAACTTTATTATAGAAAATCCAAAAAAACACAGGATTCCATTGTTTATACATAATATCATAAAGAAAATTAAACCTTTATTTTAAATGTTCAAGTACTAAATGCGGAAATCATAAATAAATAATAAAAAGACTCAAATGTCAATGTCATCCTCGATCAATTCCATCGGTCCATTTCTTTAGTTTCTCGCCCATTACACTTGCCAAAGCCACCTAGGATCTGTCCTGCCTTCCATGCTCATTTACCTGCACAATCTAAATAAAAAGGAATGAGCCTAATGCCTAGTAAGGAAAAACTACTAAAACATAAACATAAAACATACGACATAAGACATAAAACATAACACATAAAAATGGACTACAATATTAATGGCTATTAACTCATTACTGTAGTATGTGATAGAAACCACTATAGTCCTCTTGCTGCTATTTAGAGGTAGGTTTAGACAAAACTATAGTCTACGATAATGATAAAAATCTCGGGATTTTCTATCTAAGCAACTATATTTCCCAAGCGACTAAAAGACATAAAAACAAACATACATACACAAAGCACATAACACATAAATCTAGCTTATTTTCCTTACAAAAAACCGGGGTATTGGAGACAAGTGTGGGGTTGGAAACTCCTAAAACCAAACAGTAAAACCATAAGTTTCCTAAAGAAAAGAAGATGAAAAGAAGATCTAAACCATCAAGATAAGAATTTATCGAAAACCTTAAATTTCAAAGAAATCAAGCACCTAACCAAAAGCCATTATAACGAGTTAGGATTTGAACTAAAAGAAAAGAATAAGAAGAATAGAAATAGACTAGATCTTAGGATTAAGAATACCTTAGATAGCTTAGAGCTTCGATCTATACCTTAATACCGAAATCACACCCTAACTTACTTCCCAAGTGTTTAGAAAAACTTAGATTTGAAAGCTTTTAACCCCAAAACCCTAGTGTTTCTCTATAGAATGAAATTGGCAGCTTGAAGGCTCTGAGAAGTGTTTGAAAGATGATGCAAATGGCTGAGTGAAGGGTCCTATTTATAGAGTTCAAGGAGTGAAACTAAATCCCATTAAAATGAATAATAAATGAATAAAAATGGAATCTTATGCTCAACAGATGCCCAGAACTCGGTCAAAATCGTTCAAAAGTAAGTCCAAGTTGTTGAGGTTTGTTTCTAGCTTCGGATTCCACAGAGTTTAAAAATGGCCTAATTGAGCCGATATATCGCCTACCCCATTTTCTCGAGGCTCCGTGGTTTCGTTCGTGCGAAGTCGATGTGTTTTCCGTATTAACATAGGTGATATATTGGACCCTATAGCTACGATATATCAACTTACGTTGATATATTAAATCATGTTTTTGCACATTTTAAGCACACTTAAAGTTGTTTAAACCACTTTGATTGAGTAATATGAGATTCTAACATCTGAGGGAAGGTTCTAGACTTCCTAGGTTTATCCTTGATTATTTTATTCATCTAAAATCCTTAAATCCTTAATAAACATAAATATGACAAATGTCACATTCTTAATCATTTTACTAAACCTTAGGTTATAATAAATAATATTTCGCTTGGCATCTGCATAACTCTATTGTCGACTCTGAGTAGCGAGCATACGCTTTCTAATTAGTTCCATTGCGTCTTGAGCCTCTCTAATAGCATTGGGTCCAAGAAGTTGTCTTTCTCGTACCTCGTCCCAATGTAACAGCGACTGGCATTTCCTTGCATAAAGTAACTCATAGGGCGTCATACTGGTCGTTTCCTGGTAGCTATTATTGTAGGAGAACTCTATAAGTGGCAAATACTCCATGATCCTTCGAAGTCTAGTACACAAGCGCACAACATATCTTCTAATATATGTATGGTATGCTCGGACTGTCCATCGGTCTGAGGATGAAACGTCATACTGAGACTTAGCTTGGTACCCATGGCTTGCTGCAAGCTTCCCCAAAATCTTGATGTGAACACCGAACCTCTGTCGGATACTATGGTCTTAGGGATTCTATGCAGTCGTACTATTTCTCGAACATAGATGTATGCGTACTGGTCCGCAGTGTACGTAGTCTTGACAGGTAGGAAGTGAGTTGACTTTATGAGTCTATCCACCACAACCCAAGCCGAGTCGTGTTGCTTACTTGTCTGCGGTAATTCTGTCATGAAGTCCATGGCTATGTCTTCCCACTTCCATTCCGGAATACTAAGCGGTTGTAATAAGCTTGCGGGTCGCTAATGTCATGCCTTTACTTGCTGGCATGTTAGGCATTTGGACACATACTTTGCTACGTCTTTCTTCATTCTCGGTCACCAATATTATGCCTTGAGGTCGTGAGTCATCTTGGTAGATCTCGGGTGAACAGAGTATGGGGTAGTGTGTGCCTCCTCCAATATCTTCATCTTAATCCCATGGTCATTCGGCACGTATACCTGACCCTTATATTTCAAGAACCCTTGTCCTGATATAGATAAATATGTAGTCTTGCCTTCTTTGACTGCAGCCATATGCGATAATAGTGTGTCATTATGCCCTTGCCCGATCCGTATATCCTCTAGTAAACTTGATTGGATGGACAAGTTAGCAAGTTGACCCATGCCTATTTCTATCCTGGCATTAATCAACTCTTGCTGTAGTGGCTTTTCAATTCCGGATAATGCTGCCAGATTTCCATAACTCTTTCGACTTGACGCATTGGCAACTACATTCGCCTTTCCTCGGTGGTATAGGATTTCGCAGTCATAGTCCATTACTAGTTCCAACCACCTGAGCTGCCTCATATTGAGATCCTTTTGCATGAAGAAATATTTTAAGTTCTTGTGGTCTGTATAAATCTCACACCATTCTCCATATAGATAGTGGCGCCAGATTTTCAGTGTAAAGACCATCGCTGCCTACTCCATATCGTGTGTTGGATAGCGTTGTTCGTATTCCTTCAACTGTCTTGAGGCGTAGGCTATCACCTTGTCATTTTGCATCAGCACACAACCCAAACCTTGCTTGGACGCATCATAGTATACTATAAACTTGTCGTTGGGTGTCGGTACACAAAGTACTAGTGCTGAACACAATTTGTCTTTGAGCAACTAGAAGCTTTCTTGACATTTATCCGTTCAGTTGAACTTCTGTTGTTTCTAGGTCAGGTTGGTAAGCGGAGTGACTATCTTAGAAAAGCCTTCTACAAATCTCCGGTAATATCTTGCTAACCCGAGAAAACTTCTAACCTCTGACGCATTCTTATGTCTTGGCCAATTCTTCATAGCCTCTACTTTAGTTGGGTCTACTGCGACTCCGTCCTTGGATACTATGTGCCCGAGGAATGTTACTTGTGATAGCCAAAATTCGCATTTCTTGAACTTGGCATAAATTTGATGCTCCTTTAGTCACAACATGGTTAGTCTTAAGTGTTCCTCGTGCTCGACTTCGTCCTTAGAGTACACCAATATATTGTCAATGAATATCACGATGAATTTGTCTAAGTAATCCATGAAGACCTAGTTCATTAAGTTCATAAATGTGGCTAGAGAGTTGATAAGACCAAAAGACAAAACTAGGAACTCGTATTGTTCGTATCGAGTCCTAAAAGTTGTCTTTGGTATATCTTCTTCCATTGCCTTGAGCTGGTGATAATAGTGTTAGGAGTGTGTCCTAAAAGCATGTAAAGACATTTGTTTTTTTAATGAATAAATAAATACAATAGTTTATTATTATTGTTATATTTAGATTGTTAAATTATTGTTTGAATAATTTTGAAAATATTAGAAAAATTCCATATTCATTATTGAGGATGTGATCTTGTATTAGTACGAGAGAATAAAGATCACATGAATGAATAAAAATAGTCAACAACAACAAATTAAAGTTATGGAATTCTTTAATTGGAGTTGTAAGTACGGTTTACTGAGTATCATAATGATACAAATAATCTAGATTCGGATTATTGATGTGGAAAGACATCTCGGTAAAGGTGCTTTATATAATATGATTATATATGACATAGACCGATATGAATTAGAGTCTTTATCCAAAAACCATTTAACAATAAGGACTTGTAATTCATATCATAACTGATGAACATTTATAGATCAACCTAAATTCTGAGTGTTCATGAACTCCTGTTCATGTTTATTAAATCTTTTGATTCATTCGTTAAGGTCTCTTCAAAGAATGAGGCTAATGACTTTTGTTTTGGAGATTTAATATCATGGATGGCTGGGAACATGTATCAACAATACAGAATCTAATCTTTCCTAATGGATCGTATATTAGTTCCCTTAAGGGTTAATTCTGGAACTGAATGATTTTGAGCTCAAATCTATAATTAGATTATAGATTAATTATTCACTAGTGAATTAATGGTACTTAAGGAATAAGAAGTAAATTAGAAAGGTTAAATGGTAATTCTTCCATTCTAATTTATGAACTAATTAATTAAAGGGTTGAACTATTGTAAGATGGTTATATCAATGGACGACTTAAGAAAAAGATTTCTGTAAAAGTATATCTATAACATAAAGAGTACAATTCTGAATTTATAGTGGAGTAATATCAGAATTAATAAATTAACTATTATAATTAAAGAGTTTAATTATTTAGTTTCAATTTATTGGAGCTTAATGTTATAGGTCCATGGTCCCCGAAATGGCTCAAACAATCACTGTCAAAGGCAAATACAAAAAATGGGCAAAAAAGACTTATGTGATAAGTAAAATATTTTTCTATGTATCAAACATAATTATTGTTTAATTATGTGTAATTAATTAATTAAGAATTAATTAATTATTTTATTTAACAAAAATATAATTAATTTTGAATTAATTTATTTTTGGGATTTTTGGTATTTAAATAATAATAAAAATTGGGAAAAATCACATGCCATCACAGGCATGTGGTACACATGTGGCACAGTGCACAGGCACCGTGCTACACGCATAAGAGAGTTTACTCAGTCTCTTGATTCCACAATTTTAGTTATTTAAATATTACATACATAATGAGATATTTTAATATGATTAAAATATTATTATTTAAACAAAAATCTGATAACTGATCAGTTATTTTGAATTTGTTTAAAATAACAAATATTTTAATATATTGGATATTATTAAATATTGGATATCAGTTTTTCACAGAACGTAACTTTTCAGGGATAGAAAAATATCTAGGAATCTCTCTCAGAGAAAGAGAACATTGACAAAAACTAAAGTCATTGTTCTTCACAAAAACCTAGGTCCAAACTTTATCAGATCTCATGTGTTGAGAACATCTGATAAATAGTTTATTGCCTATTATTTGTATAGCGAGCCCACACTCGTTCTTTGTGTGCCTGAGAACATTTTGCAAGATCTTGGTGTGAGATATCGATGATTTAGCCATACGAAAAGATAGCAGCAAGGAAGGACCTGAGGTAATTTTTCTGTTCATGTCCTTGATTCAATATATATATGCATGTGAAGAAGTAGATCTAGAAATCTTATGGGATTAATCTAACAATTTGATTGTTGTTCCGCTGCGTATAATCTCTGATTTGATCAATAAAAACCAACAAATAGGAGCGTAGATCAATCTTTGAAAATACAGTCGCTCCTCGGAGTTGATCAAATAAGTCATCGATCTAGGGTAGTGGGTACTTGTTCTTAATTGTCACCTTGTTCAGCTTGCGGTCACCTTGTCAAGATAAGAACTTACTGAAAACCTTAACTTTGAAAGAAATCAAGCACCTAACCAAAAGCCATTATAACGAGTTAGGATTTGAACTAAAAGAAAAGACTAAGAAGAATAGAAATAGACTAGATCTTAGGATTAAGAATACCTTAGTTAGCTTAGAGCTTCAATCTATACCTTAATACCAAAATCACACCCTAGCTTACTTCCCAAGTGTTTAGAAAAGCTTAGATTTGAAAGCTTTTAACCCCAAAACCCTGGTGTTTCTCTCTAGAATGAAATTGGCAACTTGGAGGCTCTGAGAAGTGTTTGAAAGATGATGCAAATGGCTGAGTGAAGGGTCCTATTTATAGATTTCAAGGAGTGAAACTAAATCCCATTAAAATGAATAAAAAGGGAATTTTCTGCTCAACAGATACCCATAACTCAATCAAAATCGTTCAAAAGCAAGTCCAAGTTGTTGATGGCTGTTTCTAGCTTCAGATTCCATGAAGTTTCAAAATGGCTTGATGGAGTCGATATATCGCCCCTATAAGCGGTATATCACCTACCCCATTTTCCCGAGGCTCCGTGGTTTCGTTCGTGCGAAGTCGACGTATTTTTCGTATCAACATAGGTGATATATTGGCCCCTATAGCTGCGATATATTGGCTTACGCTGATATATTAAATCACATTTTTGCACATTTTAAGCACACTTAAAGTTGTTTAAACCACTTTGATTGAGAAATACGAGATCCTAACATCTGAGGGAAGGTTCTAGACTTTCTAGGTTTATCCATGATTATTTTATTCATCTAAAATCCTTAAATCCTAAATAAACATACATGTGACAAATGTCATATTCTTAATTATTCTATCTAAACCTTAGGTTATAATATATAATATTTCTAGGACCAGCTTCAATAATTAAACCTTATGATAAAATTAATATTTCTAAACTATAGGCTAAACTTATAAAATCCATAAACATCTCTATGAGTTTCTAAATAATTCTCGCCTTAAACCAATATCCACGAAAACTAAAATACTACAGCAAAATATACTACTATCTAACTAAGTAAAATTTCGAGTTGCTATAGTTTCCATTTGCATTTGTGAAATTTGAGTGTGTACCTTGTCGAAATGGGAGAGGTGTTGGTTCTACATGGCGCTTTGCAAGTGAAACATGGCGTAGTAGGCATGTCGGGATCTTGTCTCTCTGTGGGTGGTATACACAAATTTCTTTTCTGATATTGCCTACTACACAAACTTGTTTTGTTTTGAATTCTTTGTGTTGTGGCTCCCCCATTTATTTTATAAGTTGTTGTGATTATAAGGATCCCTAAAAGTTTGATGTGAAAATATTATTGTTTATTTCATTATTTTAAGCTAATAACAAAGCTTAATTAGTACAATGAACAATTTTGGAATATTACCATTACATTTTTTATTTTTCCAACTTCCCAAATTAATCTTGTAGTTTCATTAAAAAATTTGTTATCACCCCCTTGAGAAAATGAAGTAGGCCGCGTATAGGTGGGATACCAAACTAAGGCCCAATTTAAAAATAAAAAATAGTTGAGTGAGATAATGAATCCCATTTGAATGTACATCAAGTTTTCAAGTACTAAATCTCATTTCAAAGTCAAATGAAATTCAAGTGCGTTTAATCGATTACTTATAGTGCAATTTTACTAGTTGAACGACCAGGTACAAGAAGATAACTCGTAGTATGAAACATTACATAATACCGTTTAAACTAGTTGGCTACCTTGGTAGAAAAAAAAACTTGTAACAACACGAGTGACTTGGCTTAGCTGCTGCACTAGCTCGAATTTTCACCGGCTTCCACCCTGGTGGAGGGGGTATTGCTTTCAAAATCGTCGGCCACTACTGGAGATCATACTCCATCACTAGTACATAAGTTGGTATGAATTTGAAGTGAATTGAGATGCTTTTATATTTGATATAGTAGAGCAGAATCGATGAGGCCATATTAATGTACATTTATTGCTTCACTATTTGTTATACTTCCTTGATGCATCCTTTATTTTCATTGTTTGGTATACTGGTACATCCATATTAATTTTATTTGACTAAAAATGTGGTGAGTTGGGGCCATAGCTTGGGCAAATAGTAAGACCATGGTGCCGACCCATGGTTGCTTTGGGCCTATGATATAACTAATATAGTTGATTTCCTATAGTGAAGGTTCTTTTAAAATGGTTTTTGGATCCACTCAAATTTTGAAAATTTCATTTTCCTCATAATATTTCTTATGTGGGAAAATTATGGAAGGTTTAGTTTCCCATTGGTTTCCAAGGAGCAGGACCAATAACAGTAACACTCTTGTTTGTACCCTCTGCAACTGAATAAGAGAATAAGAGAGTAAGATAAGTTAAATTTTCCACATATAATTTGTGGTTGATTTTAAAAATGAAGTCCAATCATTAAACCATAATATGGATAATGTTGGAGAGTTTTAAATTTTCTTTTCTAGAACAATTAATAATGAATCAACGTACACATTTAAATAAGACTACGTACGTCATTATTGTTCAAAGTTGGATAACAAAAAAAAAACAAGGTGGACGTAACAAAGATTGAATTTGTGGTTGTGCCTTTTTTTTTAGAAACATTTTTCAATTGAACTTAAATGGCTCGGTTGTATTTCAATAAGAAGAACCGGTCAATCAATTGCCAAACATATTAGGTATGGGATTGTATCATATTTTGGGTTGAATCACTAGAAATTGTTGCCAATTTCTTGTACAACTTGCGTTCAATAAGATGTTATTTTTGACCTAGCCCATTTGGATAGGTTCCACTCATTGTTTTGAATTTATAGTAAACTTAATATAATGACAACATACATTAGATAATAACCACATATATTAGGAATTGCATTGCATCATATATAGGGTTGGGATTCATACTGTTACTAATTTAGTTTTGATTTTTGAAATGTTCCCAAGTTATTGAAAACCCAGGTATGTAAGGGAAGAGATTACCACTATATATATTAATTCAAATTGAACAAAGCACGAGCTAAAGTTTCTCTTTCCAGTAAAGCAAAAAAATGCACTAGTGTCTACATGCCAAATAAAAATTCATACTTAACTAGAAACATCATTGTTTGTATTCTAATGAAAAATACTAACATAATAAAGAGCTTCATCAAACACAACAGCTAAGTTCACAAAGTAGCATCTTCAATATTCTTGCATTACAAGCTAGGGTTGGAATGATGGGGTGGACTTGGAGACTTCTATTTGAATACATCATGACTTTTTTTTTGGGTTCCCATGGCAACACCTTCTGTTTTTTATTTTGTCAATGTCTGTTCGCAGATAGAACAACATGCTGAAAGCCAAATTTTGGAATGAACTCATGCTCATGTAAATACCTTTGTCCGAGATATCCGAGTCAGAAGAAGACAAGGGCACTGGTTCCAGATCTGGTTTTTTCTTCGCTGTTGGTCCTTCAGTTGGAGGCGCTGAATTTTTTCGTAGTTGTCCTTCGTTGTATTAAGAAGACAATAAAAATATCAATGTCTAAAAAATTCGAAATAAATTCATCATGTATGCTTAAATAGTACTCAATTATTCCATACAGAAATATGTGTGTATATTTTATTATACTTGAAAAACACTCCATCTAAAAAATCTAAAGTGTGCATGCTTCTCAAATTTCCAATAGAAGATGGGGATGTTTTCCACACACCTATTACCACACTAAACAATCTTAAGTGCATCCGCGCATGGGTACAAGCTTTTCAACTTCAATAGGCAACTTTAAGACACACTAGGAATGATAAAAAAGATTCAAAACTCAATAAGCATGTGAAAGAAACTGAACAAATGTGATGATAATAAACCAATCAATATAATATAATATATGAGGGTTTGCTTTCCTATATTTTTGGGTTGAACAATGAAAGAAAGCATATAAAATGAGTTGTTATTTATACTAATCAATCATATATTATATAATTTGACCACCATTTCTATCCGTCTATCTACATCAAGGACATGGGAGTGCAGAGACATAGAAACTAGCCGCAACTGTAGGGTACATTACTTGATAAAGTTATCACCGCTCTTATGGAGTAGCTGAGCCTTGCTATGATGTTGTTGGAGTTTGCCACCTTATGAATTTTGTTGAAGTATGACTTGTTTGGGTGGCCTTTCATTGGAGTCATTCTTCTGTTTCCTTGGACGGCCGACCCTTGGCGGGTGAGACACTTTCTCAGTATCGCCGTCGTTGTTGGACATCATTGGTTGTAGCGTCTCAGAATTTCACTTAGCTAGTTAGTAGTAGCTTGTGATGTAGTATTTTAGTTTTCATGGTTATTGGTTCAAGCCGGGAATTAGTTGGAAACTCATAGAGATAGTTATAGATTTTATAAGTTTAAACTATAGTTTCGAAATATTAATTTTATCATAAGGTTTAATTAATATAGCTAGTCCTAGAAATATTATTTATTTTAACCTAAGGTTTAGATAGAATAATTAAGAATGTGACATTTGTCACATGTATGTTTATTAAGGATTTAAGGATTTTAGAAGAATAAAGTAATAAAGGATAAACCTAGGAAGTCTAGAACCTTCCCTCAGCTGTTAGGATCTCGTATTACTCAATCAAGGTGGTTTTAACAAACTTCAAGTGTGCTGAAAGTGTGCAAAAATGTGTTTAATATATTAGCGTAAGCCGATATATTGTAGCTATATGGGTCGATATATCACCTATGTTGATACAGAAAACACGTCGACTTTGCACGAATGAAACTATGGAGCCTCGGGAATATGGGGGAGGCGATATATCGCCTATAGGGGGCGATATATCAGCTCCACAAGCATATTTTGAAAGTCCGTGGAATTCGAGCTAGAAACAACCCTCAACAACTTGGACTTGCTCTTGAACGATTTTGACCAAGTTCTGGGCATCTGTTGAGTAGAAAATTCAATTTTTATTCATTTATTTATTCATTTTAAAGGGGGTTAGTTTCACTCCTTGAACTCTATAAATGAGACCCTTCACTCAGCCATTTGCATCATCATTCAAACACTTTGCAGAGCCTCCAAGTTGCTAATTTCGTTCTAGAGAGAAACACTAGGGTTTTGAGGTTAAGAGCTTTCAAGTCTAAGCTTTTCTAAACACTTGGGAAGTAAGCTATAGTGTGATTTCGGTATTGAGGTATAGATCGAAGTTCTAAGCTATCTAAGGTACTCTCAATCCTCAAGTTTAGTTCATTATAGTTCCTCTTATTCTTTTCATTTTCTTCCGAATCCTAACTTGTTATAATGGCTTTTGGTTAGGTGTTTGATTTTCTTGAAACTTAAGGTTTCGGTAAGTTCTTATCTTGATGGTTTAGATCTTCTCATCCTCTTTTCTTTCGGAAACTTATGGTTTTACTGTTTGGTTTTTGGAGTTTCCAATCCCGCTTTTGTCTCCAATACCCCGGTTTTTGGTAAGGAAAATAAATTAGATTTTATGTGTTGTGATTATGTTTATATGCTATTTGTATGTATGTATGTATGTATGTATGTATGTATGTATGTATGTATGTATGTCTGTATGTATGCATGCATGCATGCATGGATGTATGTATGTATGTATGTATGTATGTATGTATGTATGTATGTCTGTATGTATGTGTGTATGTATTTATGTATGTATGTATGTGTGTGTGTGTATGTATGTATGTATGTATGTATGTATGTATGTATGTATGTTGTTTTATGTTTATAGTCGCTTGGGAAATATGGTTGCTTAGATAGCAAATAAGCAAATCCCGAGATTTTAATCATTATCGTAGACTATAGTTGTGTTTAAACCTACCTCTAAATAGTAGCAAGATGACCTAGATGGTTTCTATCACATACTACGGTAATGAGTTAATAGCCATTAATTTGTAGTCTTATGTTTTATGTTTTTATGTCTTATGTTTTATGATATGCTTTAGTAGTTTTTCCTTACTGCGCATTAGACTCATTCATTTTTATTTAGATTGTGCATGTAAATGAGCATGGAAGGCGGGACGAATCCATGGCGGCTTTGGCATGTGTATTGGTAGAGGAATAAATAATGGACTGATGGGAACGATCAAGGATGACATTCATATTTTAAGTCTTTTTAATTATGTATTTATGATTTTCTGCATTTAGTATTTGAATGATTAAAATTTTTATGATTTTATGTAATAACAATGGGATCCCGTATTTTGGATTTTCTAATAAAGTTCTATTATTATATGTATGTATTAAAAAATAATAGTTATGTCTTAGTAGTTTTTAATGGTTCGAGGTCTTTAAGTTATTCGGGTCATTACAGTTGGTACCGGAGCCACAGTTCATATGCATGAAGTTCTCCTTGATACACACGCAAAAGCTCTGGATCTAACCGCCAATGTAAGTGTTTATGTTATGAATATTATGTTTATGTTAAGACTAATGTTTTAGTCATTATGTTTTCAGTCAAAATGAATGGAGCCATGACTTATCAAGATATTCGTGCCATTAAGGCATTGAAAAGGGTTAGAGAGCCAAGGGACACAATAGGAGCACTAGAAAGATCACTCAAAGATTGATCATATTTTACAAAGAGATAGTTCACCTTCAAATCGTTAGGCAAATTATGATGAGAGCCATGGAACAATATGTCCTAGTAATTAGGCTTTTTAAGGATTTTCGTTCTGTGGTTTCAAAATTGGAAGAATTATGGGAGACTATGGATGATGAAGATGATTTACCGGTAGCCATGAGATATTATTTTCTTATACTTAGGTTTACCTATAGGTTTGAGTTTCAATTCACCAATGAACAAAAGAATAATATCCTAATGAATATTCCCCCTGGTAGTTTTGAGGCTTATGATATTGATGATTATGAGGAAATAAATGATGATATGCTAGATGAAGGGTCAGATGTAGAAGATCCTGATTTTTAGAAATTTCACCCTAGTTATTATTAGTATAGTTTCTTTATTTATTTTGAATTTATTATTGTAATAAATGAAAATATTTTTCCAAATGAATAAAATTGTTATTTTTTTTAATGGTATGTATGAATTTGATTTTTACAATCATAATTAATATTAGTATAAATTCAATAAATAATGACTGAGCTCAATGAGGGTGGATACAAATCAATGAACCGGGTTCTGTATTGAGAGTTTAGGGGGCCATAGTAGTGGGAACAATTTTACTGATCCCAGCCCTCCCTTAATATGGTTAACTTTGGAACAACGACAAGTTTCGAGCCTGAGAATTAAGTCATATAGGGTGGTTAGAAACAAACTTAGAAAATAATAAAGACGACTTAATAGTCTAAGTATAGAAACCGCCCTAATTTATAAAGACTGCTTACCTAATTTTTCATAAGAAATCATAACTAATAGGTCTGAGTTATGTTTTCTTAGACTAAGTTTTGCCTTAGAAACTATTAGGGTAAGTTCTAACATGTTTCTCGACTGTTAGAATTTGCCGAAGATGTCACGCCGAAGGTCTGCACGCACTAATGGCAATGCCCCCAGCACCGCCAACGGGATACACAAGGCCCTTCCAGTCTAAAGAAAGGGGAGACCTGCTGCCGCTACCACTACTAATAGAAACACACCACCTCCAGTTGACAACATCGCTGAAATTATCTGGTTATGACAACAAGTAGAAGAACTACTGCAGCAACAACGATAACAACCTCAGTCGCAGCCTCAGCCCCAGCCTCAGCCGCAACCTTAGGCAGCGTCTCAAGCACCCCAGCTAGGGCAGAATGGAGGATATCCGTATGGAGGATGGCTGGTGGAAAACTATGCGCCTTATCCATCTCAATATATAGAGCCAGTCTACGAGCGTTTCCGTAAGTAGCACGCTTCAAATTTTGAAGGGACAACCAACCCCTTTGAGGCTGAAGAGTGGCTCAAGAATGTAGAGCTGATTCTGGCACATACGAACCTCAGCAACGCAGATCGCATATCTTGCGTTTCTTCCCTACTAAAAAGGATGCTAGAATCTGGTGGGATTTTGTACAACAAACTCATGATATCACCACCATGACTTGGGCCAAATTTGTGGAGCTGTTTCATAAAAAGTACTACAACTCGGCAGTCATCAATACGAGGGTGGAAGAGTTTGCCAGCCTGAAGCAAGGAAATTTGACGGTAGTCGAGTACGCTCGACAATTTGATCATCTAGCCAAGTTTGCACCAGAGTTAGTCCTAACCGACTACTTGAGGGTTACCAAGTTCACTAGGGGACTCAGACCAAAGATTGAGTTAGGAGTCAAGCTTGCAAACCCTGGAACCACTTCTTACGCCGATGTTTTGGAAACGACTATAAAGGTGGAAAGGCTCAATGCAAATGTTAGTAAGGAGGAGGAAAGCAAGTTTGAACCCAAGCAGTAGAATCAGACTCAGAATGGTCGAAACCACAACAACAACCAGCATAACAATAATGGGCAGAAAAGAAAGCATCCTGATAATAATCAAGCTGGCACTGACAAAAGAGCCCAGACTAACAATAGTAATAATAGGTCGGCTTATGTGTAATACCCTCAGTGCTCCAAGTGCCAGAAAAGACATCATGGGGAGTGTCCTGCAAACACCAAGGGTTGTTACAATTGTGGCCAGGAAGGTCATTGTAACGCCCTAAACTCCAGGGACTGTTACGGTGTGCATTTTAAACAGTGCTAAACTCGCTAATCGAGTCATCTGGCCATAATCGTGTAACTAAGTATGATTAGCGGTTTAGGGTTAATGTTAGGTTCATTTTAGAGATTGTTTTATGTTATGTTTTTAGTTATTTAGGATTGTTTAGTGCATATTTATGCTTGTTTTCTTCTTGTTTCAGGTTTTAATGGTCAAGTACATAATATGGAGTGAAATGAGAAGAAACATGTTAAATATGAGAAATAAGATGGATTTCGTGTTGATTGTGGAGTTTCAAGACATTATGTGTGGAAAATACTACACTGAAGATGCTCAACACACGTCGTTTATGCTCTATAACGCAAGTCTGAGACTTCAAGCTACATTTTGACCATAATTTATTCACTTCCTGAAAACACTTCTAGAAATATAAGTTGTAGATATTTCTCTTAGCTTTCCATATCTTTTTGAATCATTCAATGCAGAGTTATATCGAAGCAGTTATGATCAAAATACGATGAGCTGACGCTGTAGGCTGTTCGAAACGAGTTTCCATTCTATTATGGAAGTAGTGCCCCAGCACTATCAAGAATTGAAAGACAGCACCCCAGCGCTATATAAAGGGCGCTACAGTGCTAGTGAACAAAATTTTAGGCGCTTTGGCTCTGACTTTAGCGCTACAGCGCTGTATACGCGTTTTGCAGATTTTAAACCACTTTTTGAAGGGAAAAATGGTCTATTCACTTGGGAATCTTGGAAGACTATTTAAGGAACATTATTCAACGATTTTGGGAAGGTGTCTCAGTTTTTAAAAACCCTAGATTAGAAGAGGTTGCTGTAATTAGTTTTCTGTTTTCATCTGAATTCTTTAGGTTAATTTTATGAACAATTATTTGCAGTTTATCTCCATCATGTTATTTATGAATTAATTTCTTTTATCTAGGAATTAATGTAGTCACTAGGATTCTATTTAATTTTATTATGATTTTATATTGATACTTCTTTTCTATTCTAATCTATATGATGTGTATTTAATGTTAGTAAATACTTGATCACTATTTGCTTGATTTAATGATTTTGATTCAAAATTCGAAAGATAAGAATTGAATATGCTATCATTATATAGACATAGGTTGCATATTGGACGAAAGTACATATATGACTTGTGTAGTAATTAGGTTTCATGTTTAATGCCTTCTATATGTTCAATGTTTATCATAGAAATGTAGAAAACCTGCATATAAATTGAGATCTTATATCTTGAAAAAGAATAGGAATCGATTATATTAACCTGCTATTATAATAGAAATAAGAGATTTAGAATTGATTATTAAAATTAATAGAGTGAACAGTTGATGAAATTAATTCCAAGGTTTTTTTATTATTGATTTTTGATTAGTTAATTCATTGTTTGTTTCCAGTTATTCAAATTCTTTTCATATGTTAGAATATTCATTTTAATTTTATTCTTTTCATCATTATTTTAATTCACCAAATAGAAAGCTAAAGAAAAATTAGTGGTATTTGGAAATCAATCTTCGTGGGATCGACACTCTACTTATCATGTATTACTTTATTCAATTGCATGCACTTGCGTATCATATTTTCACGATCAAGTTTTTGGCGCCGTTGCCGGGGACTTATATTCCAATATCACAGTTATTGTTATTTGTTCTAATTTGGTTATTTTATTTTATTTAATTTCTGTTAACATTTATTTGGATCAAGGTTCTATTGTGTTTAAGGACTTGTTGGTATATGCGAAGCAATAGATACAAGGAGATTATACCAATCGATCTGGAAATTGAAAGAACGTGTAGATAGAACAGGAAAACAAAGAGGAGATCAGAGTTTACCATGGCTGACAATTTGGGAAATGGTGCTAATAGTGGTCAAGGGGCTGCTGAGGTTCAAAGGGAACAAGGACCAAGAACATTGAGAGATTATGTACTTCCTACTGTTACAGGAGTGCATTCATGCATTAGACCTCCAACCATTGCTGCAAACAGTTTTGAGATTAAGCCAGCAATTCTCCAAATGGTCCAAACAACTGTCTAGTTTGGAGGAATTCTAATGGAGGACCCCAATTTACACATAGCTAATTTTCTGGAGTTATGTGCTATGATCAAGATGAATGGGGTGAGTGATGATGCTAAAAGATTGAGGCTATTCCCATTTTCACTGAGGGATAAGGCGAAGAGTTGGCTGATATCCTTACAGGTAAATTCTATCACTACATGGGAGGAGTTAGCTCAGAAGTTCCTTGCCAAGTTCTTTCCTCCAGCGAAGGCTGCAAAACTAAGGGGAAAGATCAATAATTTTTATCAGATGGAAGGAGAGTCACTGTATGATTCTTGGGAGCGATTTAAAGAGTTGTTAAGGAAGTGTCCACACCATGGAATAGAAAAGTGGATGTTGGTGCATAATTTTTACAATGGGTTGAATGGAACAACTAGAACAATCATAGATGCTGCAGCGAGAGGTGCTTTTCTGAGTAAGAGTGCTAATGAGGCGTATGAGCTATTAGAGGAGATGGCGATGAATAATTACCAATGGCCAACTGAAAGGGGACAACCAAAGAAGGTGGCTGGAATGATGGAATTGGATGCCATATCAATGCTTACAGCTCAAGTAGCAGCCTTGACAAAGAAACTACAAAAGACTACACTCCCATCTCAAGCTATGCAAGTTCAAAACCTATGTGAATTGTGTGGAACAACCCATCCACCAAACCAATGCCCTGCTCTAGATATGAATAACATGCCCATGGAAGAAGTACAAGCTATGGGGAATTACCCGAGACAACCCAATAATCCAAATTCCATGACCTACACCCCAGCTTGGAAGAATCATCATAATTTTTCCTGGTCTAATAATCAAAATACTTCACAACCTTATCCTCCACCTCAGCCACAATATCAACCTGCCTAAAATAGACCACCATATCCACAACAACATTCACAACAATACCCTTCACCCGGATATTATCAACCACAACAAATGCCAATGAAACCAGCTGAACCTCAACCTGATGTACTTAACCAATTCATGACTGAAACTAGGGCGTCCATAAGGAGTTTGGAGACTTAAATAGGGCAATTGGCTACTTTAATGTCTAATAGAGCTCAAGGAAATTTGCCTAGCACTACAAAAGTTAATCCTAAAGAGCAGTGTAATGCAATATCCTTGAGGAGCGGGACTAAGTATGAGGAGCCTACAGTAGAAAACAAGGGCAAGAAGATAGAGGATCGATATGTCACTAGTCCAGCACAAGAGGAGGTTACTGCAGATTTTCTAAAGAAAGAGAAATCTAATGAAGAAAAGGTTACTGAAGACCTTAGGAAGGAAGAGGAGGTGCCACCTATAAGTATTGAGCACCATGTTAGAATTCCATATCCACAAAGGCTTCGCAAGCATAATTTAGATAAGTAGTTTGCAAAGTTTTTAGAGGTGTTCAAGAAGCTACATATTAATATACCGTTCGCAGAAGCATTAGAGCAGATTCCCAGCTATGTGAAGTTCATGAAGGAAATTTTGTCAAGGAAAAAGAAGCTAGAGGATTATGAGACAGTTGCATTAACTGAAGAGTGCAGCGCAATACTACAGAAGAAACTACCTCCAAAGCTTAAAGATCCTGGTAGTTTCAATATCCCATGTTCTATAGGGAGTTTAGTAGAAACAAAGGCATTATGTGACTTAGGGGCTAGTGTTAATTTGATGCCTCTATCAATCTTTCAGAAGCTAAATTTGGGAGAAGCTCGGCCAACTACAGTGTCTTTGTAGATGGCAGATAGAATAGTTAATCATCCTCATGGAGTGATTGAGGACGTATTGGTAAAAGTGGGTAAATTCATCTTTCCTGCAGAATTTATTATTTTAGATATGGAGGAAGATGAAAATATTCCAATAATACTTGGAAGGCCATTCTTAGAGACTGGTAGGGCGTTAATTGATGTACAAAAAGGTGAATTAAAGCTGCGAGTGCAAAAAGAGGAAGTTATATTTAAAGTTTTTGCAACAATAGAAATTCCAACGTGTTGTAGAGTTGAAGTGGTGAACCAAGGAGAGAACAAGTTGGAAGGCTCTAAGACAAGCTCCATAGTGAAAACAAGAATGAGGAAGGGGCGAAACCGATTAAAAAAGTACTTTATTGAAAGAATTCGAATGTTATATGAGCAGGGGAAAGTACCACAAATTTCTAATCACAAGAAGCAAGGACCAACTCATGCTACTGTGGCTCTAAAGGATGAGTAGGGTGGTCTTAAACCGAGTTAAAGTTTAATGAAGGAAGTGAGTGTCCAGCTGGAGACGTTAAATAAAGCACTTTTGGGAGGCAACCCAATGTTATTTTTAATTCAAGTTTTTATGAGTTTGTAATTTTTATTTTCTTTTAAACTCTTTTTAATTTTTGTTCTTAGGCTTAGATTTTATTTTCAATAATTTTTAGTTTAGTTTGTAATTTTTGAATTGTGAAATACATGAAAAATAAGAAGGAAAAAGAAAAAAAATCTTTATTTTGAGCAGCAGTGCCTGGGACAAACTGAACTTTCCAATCACCGCCTTCATCACCTCCATTTTGATGATGTTTAGCTGGACCGTTGGTAAGTTTTCTCTCCTTTTCTTTTTATGTCACATTGGGGACAATGCGTCAATCAAGTTTGGGGGAGGAGTCTTGAAATTTTATGTGTTTGTGTTGTGTTGTTAGTTTGTTTTGTTGTTGTTTGAGTTTTATCTTAGTTAAATGCTGTGTTGTGTTTGTGTGAATCAAGTTGTCAATGCTAGCCTATGATATGTAAGAAAATGTTGTGCAAATTTTTGAAATTTTGATTAATTGAATCCGTGTGCTTGGTTAGACTGCATTGGTAGTTTTTGTTGATCCATAAAAAAAATTTGAATGTTTAGCCATAATTGAAAAATTCTTTGCAATTTAAATTTGAATGTATGCATTTTAAAAAAATTGGCTTGTGGTTTGATGAATGAATGAATCTAGAACTTGCTTGTTTATCATTTGAGATGAAATCCTAGATGAAATATGCTTAGGAAAGTGATTTAGGCAATTTCTTGGAACGTTTGAGCCTTTCAAGCCAACCCAAAAGTAATTTTCCATTATTACCCTTGTTGAGCCTAAAATTATCCTCTTTGTTGTTTGACACCAATTGTGAGCCAAATAGATATTTTGTTAGTTTTCATTCCTTTACCAAATTACTATGAGCATATGGATAAATATTGGGGAATGAATTGTAATGGGATGTGATTAGTTTTGTAATTTGGTGTATTGTAATTAAGAGTAAAAAGGTTGAGAATTGAAAAAAAAAAGCAAACTAATAGAAGTTTGAAAATCCAAGCTACACTCTTGTTATGCTTTCACAAAAATAAGTTTGGGGGAGTTGAGTTTGAAAAAAAAATGATCAAGTGAAATAAGTGTTTCTCAACCTTTACTTGGGTTCATATGGGGTTTTGTTTGGGTGAATTGTTGGTTTGTAAGTTCATATGCTTATGGTAATTTGGAGCCTAAATGATATATATCTACCCATTGCCTAAGCCTATTGTTATGAGCCTAAAGTCCTAGTGATTCTTGAGCATATTTTGTCTACATTAGTGGAGAGTGGTGAACAATGCAGGCATATGGATCAATGGTTTGATGGATTGATGGTGAGTTTTTGGCATGCATACATAGATTAAATTGTTGAGTAATTTTTGTGGTTATGGTTGAATAGGCATTTTTGGATTGAATCAAGTTGTTGGTGTGGTTTAATTGAAATTCTGGATTGTTTCTACAGATCGGGATTTTGGACTTTTGTGTGACATTTTCTGAAATTGAGGCTAATTCAGTGTTGTTGAATTGATTCATAAGTTTGTGTCATCTATGTTTGAGTTTTGTGAGTTTAGTGTGAGTCTTTACTCGAGGGCGAGTAAAGGTTAAGTTTAGGGGAATTTGTTAGGTTCATTTTAGGTTTGTTTTAGAGATTGTTTTATGTTATGTTTTTAGTTATTTAGGATTGTTTAGCGCAGATTTATGCTTGTTTTCTTCTTGTTTCAGGTTTTAATGGTCAAGTACATAATATGGAGTGAAATAAGAAGAAACATGTTAAATATGATAAATAAGAAGGACTTCGTGTTGATTGTGGAGTTTCAGGACATTATGTGTGGAAAATACTACATTGAAGATGCTCAACACACGTCGTTTATGCTCTATAACGCAAGTCTGAGACTTCCACATTTTGACCATGATTTATTCACTTTCTGAAAACACTTCTAGAAATAGAAGTTGTAGTTATTTCTCTTATATTTCCATTGCTTTTTGAATCATTCAATTCAGAGTTATATCGAAGGAGTTATGATCAAACTACGATGAGATGACGCTGCAGGCTGTTCGAAATGAGTTTCCGTTCTATTCTGGAAGTAGCGCCCCAGTGCTACAAAGATAGCACCCCAGCGCTATCAAGAACTGAAAGGCAGCGCGCCAGCGCTATATAAATGGCGCTACAGTGCTAGTGAACAAAATTTTAGGCGTTTTGGCTCTGACTTTAGCGCTACAACGCTCAAAACACAGCGCTACAGCACTGCATACGCGTTTTGCAGATTTTAAACCACTTTTTGAAGGGAAAATGGTCTATTCACTTGGGAATCTTGGAAGACTATTTAAGGAACATTATTCAGCGATTTTGGGGAGGAGTCTCAGTTTTTAAAAACCCTAGATTATAAGAGGCTGTTGTAATTAGTTTTATGTTTTCATCTGAATTCTTTAGGTTGATTTTATGAACAATTATTTGTAGTTTATTTCCATCATGTTATTTATGAAATAATTTCTTTTATCTAGGAATTAAGGTAGTCACTGGGATTCTATTTAATTTTATTATGATTTTCTGTTGATACTTCTTTTCTATTCTAATCTATATGATGTGTGTTTAATGCTAGTAAATACTTGATCACTATTTGCTTGATTTAATGATTTTGATTCAAAATTCGAAAGATGAGAATTGAATATGATATCATTATATAGACATAGGTTGCATATTGGACGAAAGTGCCTGTATGACTTGTGTAGTAATTAGGTTTCCATGTTTAATGCCTTCTATATGTTCAATGCTTATCACAGAAATGTAGAAAACCTGCATATAGATTGAGATCTTATATCTTGAAAAAGAATATGAATCGATTATATTAACCTGCTATTAGAATAGAAAGAAGAGATTTAGAATTGATTATTAAAATTAATAGACTGAACAGTTGATGAAATTAATTCCTAGGCTTTTTTTTATTATTGATTTTTGATTAGTTAATTCATTGTTTGTTTCCAGTTATTCAAATTTTGTTCATACGTTAGAATATTCATTTAAATTTAATTCTTTTCATCATAATTTTAATTCACCAAATAGAAAGCTAAATAACAATTAGTGGTATTTGGAAATCAATCTTCGTGGGATCGACACTCTACTTATCATATATTACTTGATTCGATTGCGTGCACTTGCTTATCATATTTTCACGATCAGTTAAAACTTTTTGGTTAAAATATAACGTTTCACTAAAACGTTTAACGTATACATTGGGATCCCAAAAATATAATTTAAAGGCTAATTACAAGAAAATATTTACAACCAGCCGACCTAAACGGCAAAATAGGGTTGAGCAGCCGCATATGTACACATCATCACCTAAGCTCTCCAACTCAAGGATGGTCCAACTTTCTTTTGCCTTTACCTGCACCACATAGCACCCGTGAGCCGAAGCCCAGCAAGAAAACTCAATATGCTCATGAATAGTAATAACATGTTACTAAATCATAATGTGCATGCCTAGCAATAATAGCCCTAATCATGCATGAAAATAAATCCAAATAATAATGGTTGTGGGCCATGCCCTCCTGTATGGATTACTATCAAGTCAATCTTAAACAGATGAGTGATTGAACACTTTGAGGTTCTGTTAACCATGATGAGGCTTATAGCCCTAATTAGATGAGTGATTTAACACTTGAGGTTCTGTTAACCATAATGGGGCTTATAACCCTAATCAGGTGAGTGACAGAGGAGTAAGTCACTAACATGGGTTCCTCACCCTCAGATGAGTGACTGATTAGCAAGTCACTAACTTAAACCGAATGAGTGATCATGAAGTCACTAATGTGGGTTCCGCACCCTTAGCCATGTGACGATGCAGTCACCTGGGCCTTTTGGCCCTGGCTCTGAGTGACTAGCCATGAGACTAGACAAGCACTTTTAGTTTTCATCGAACTTGAGGTCAGTCCAGCATTAATGCTCATGATGAGTCATTCAATGCTGATATCGATTAGATCTAATCTTTTCGGCTATGCGTTCATGACGCTTATGCCGCTCCTGACTCTTAGGTCAATAACATACGACCAGTGCTCAGTACTGCTGTCGAACTTGACTAGTAAGTCTCAGCTTCACAGTCAGTTCTGACATCATTGCCGATTCTGACTAATAAGTCAGTGCCACACACTAGTAAGCAATGCAACCATGCATATATCATATGTCAAATATACAAATGTAGGGCATTCAGCATGCTTACTTAACAACTGCTAGCATAATTATGGCCATGCACAAACACAGACACTCAAGCTCTGATCAATCTCATATTCAACATTCATGGCATGCCCTAATCACATATTTCTCGTGCATTACATGCATCACATACTGGGTGCAGTTTTCTTACCTCTGGTTCGAATGAGAAATAACAATTGAACGACCCTTGAGAACGATCGATCCTTTAATCCCTTAGCGGTCACCTAGTCATAACCAATTACAATCTCCATTAATGAAAATCAACAATAAAAGGGTCTCGACCTAAACCTCACTCTCGGGACCCCAAATTGTACCCAAATGGTGAGTAGATTCGATCCCGAGCCTTAGGAATTGAAACCCTGAGCCAAAAACACTCAAAAGTGCCTAAAATATGCATTAGGAAAAATAGGGTAGCGCTACAGGCAGGGAAGTTTTGCCCTGGCTAGCGCTGTACCGCCACCCTTTAGACGCTGTAGCTCTAGGACCAGGCAGAACTGCCCTGGTTCTTCCCTCCTTCGACTCCTCCATTTCCAACCTAAAAAACAAGATCCCAAACTCCATCCAAACCCCCAAATGAACCCAAATACCATCTACACATGACCTAGGCATCATAACCCAAGTAATCCTAGCCAAAAACTCCCATAAATTCCCATTATCCAACTCAAAATCCAGCTGAAACTCAAAACAAAAACAGAGCAAGAAACATAATTTTAATGGCTAGAAACTCACCTCAGTCTCAGCTTAGAACCCTCTTCAATGGTGGAACACAACCCAAAACCCTCAAGGCTTGGTTCCCTAGCTTGGTTCCTCAAAAGAGCTTCAAAATTCAAGGAGAAATGAAGAAGAAAATGATGAACGAATGAAGAGGAAGAAGGTGAAGGAGATGATCTGTTTCCTACAAATTCCACAGCCTTCTAATGGCTAAATATAACCTTAGGGTGAAAAGACTAAAATACCCCTAGGTCATTTAATGTCTTCTTAAGGCCACCAAGGGCAAAACCGTCCTTTCCCGCCTATCTCGTTAATCATAATCAACACCCTCCAATTCCCGTTATTTCCAATATTCTCAAATGCTAATAAATCATATCCCATTACCCTTTAACTCCCGGTAATGTTCTAATCCTCAAATCACCCCAAGACTCACCCCGAGCCCCAAAATTAACCCCGTTATGACCAGACCAATAACTTGCATTCAAAGATCCTCTCATGCCGAATGGCTTGAAAAATCCACATATAATGTGGTATTATTCATAATTCACCAACATGCATGAAAATACACAATTACGCCCTCAACGGGCCAAATTACCAAAATACCCTTATAATTAAAAATGGATCCATATGCATGCATTTATCATCATATTATAATATAATTCACATAACACATGCATATAATCATTTAATAACATAATAAATCAATTATGGCCCTCCCGGCCTCCTAATTAAGGTCCTAAACCTTATTAGGGATTTTGGGGCATTACAGTCATCGAAAAAGGGATTTTCCGCAGCTCAAAAAAGAAGAAAAGAAGGACAAAAAGATGGTTCCAGCCAGAGTCTTCGCCTTGACTCAGGGAGAAGCCGAAACTAGTAACAATGTGGTCACAGGCCATCTTCCTATCCTCGATAATATATGTTCAGAATTGTTTGATTCGGGAGCAACACACTCGTATATCTCGTTAGGAATGATAGAGAAATCAGACAAACCTTGTGAAAGATTTAGAACTAGGTTTGTCATGGAACTGCCTTCGGGCAAAGTTGTTCTATCATCATGAATAGTACGAGGAGTACCAATCAAAGTCGAGGGCATGGAGCTAGAAGGAGACCTGATAGAGCTAGAGATCAAGGACTTCGACGTGATATTGGGCATGGACTGGCTAACGAGACATGGCGCAACCATCGACTGTAGACGCAAGTAAGTGATGTTCGATACTCCCAAGGGTCAGAAACTATGTTTTATGGGAAAGGTTTCAGGACTACGAACATCGCTTATCTCATCTCTCAAAGCTCAAAGGATGATAGAGAAAGGATGTCACACATTCTTAGCAAGCATCACAGATGTGGCACAGGAAACACCATTAAAGGTTGGAGACGTCTGCATTATAAAGGAATTTCTAGAGATATTTCCTGGCGACTTACCAGGGTTACCCCCTACTTGGGAAATTGACTTCACAATCGAACTAGTACTGATAATTGAGCCTATCTCAAAGGCACCATACCGGATGGCACCTATTGAACTTAAGGAGTTGAAAAAGCAGTTACGAGAGCTCTTAGACTTGGGTTTCATCATACCAAGCCATTCTCCATGGGGGGCACCGGTTCTATTTGTGAAAAAGAAAGATGGAAGCATGCGGATGTGTATCGATTACCGTAAGTTGAACAAGGTGACAATTAAGAACAAGTACCTGCTACCCCGGATCGGCGACTTATTTGATCAACTCCGAGGAGCGATTGTATTTTCAAAGATTGATCCATGGTCTGGTTATCACCAGCTTAAGGTAAGGGAAGAGGATATATCAAAGACAACTTTTAAGACTTGATACAGACATTACGAGTTCCTAGTTATGTCTTTTGGTCTTAATGAATTGGGTCTAGCCACATTTATGGACTTAATGAATTGGGTCTTCAATGATTACTTGGACAAATTTGTCATGGTGTTCATAGATGATATATTGGTGTACTCCAAGGACGAAATTGAGCATGAGGAAAACTTGAGACTGACCATACTGTGACTAAAGAAGCATCAACATTACGCCAAATTCAAGAAATGTGAATTTTGGCTATCACAAGTAGTGTTCCTCGACCACATAGTATCCAAGGATGGAGTTGCAGAAGACCCAACTAAGGTAAAGACTGTGAGGGATTGGCCAAGACCTAAGAATGCATAAGAAGTTAGACATTTTCTCAGGCTAGCAAGCTATTATCAGAGATTTGTAGAAGGCTTTCTAAGATAGCTACCAACCTGACCCGGAAACTGTTAGAGAATATATATTATTGCTCAATGGAAATATGGAAAAAACCAATATACAACTCTATGCAAAAATACAATAGACAAGGTAATTGATTAAATAAATATTACAACTCAATTGCTCAGAATACAAGTAACTAGAAAGATGTAGGAGAAGAAGATTACAAACTCAATACTATAATAATACAAGTAAATAAGAAGAACAAAAGAATGAAAACACAAACTCTCACACAACGAAAGTGTAGAGTAGTGGGGATCACCAACTTGAACAAGGTTCAAGACCTTTGTCCAAAAGCTTCTTTCCCCCTATTCTCTAAGCACTAAGGGATCTCTCTAGGAAATAGCTCTCTGGAATTATCAAGCCTTTTGGTGTATTTTTCAGCCAAGTGCTTTGTGGATGAAAAATGGTGTGTCATACAAGTGAGCATTAGGCTCCTATTTATAGAGTTTGAGATACCCCTTTGAATTTCAAATTCCACCAACCCCCATGGCTGTTACCAATGTTTAATTGGATGTTTATGGAATTAAAATGGAGATTTGGGAGTTATTTGGGATGTTAGAACCATTTAATTTGGAAAAAACTGAAAATTCACATAGGCTGTCAGCCTCACTGGCCGCGGCCACTGGCTTCTGTCCCCCAGGCCGCGGCCACAGGCCATTTTCAGCACAAAAAAGTCATTTTTCCAAAACGTTCCAAATCCTTTCCACATGATTTTGTAACCTCCAAACACCTATTGGGAGTTAAAAACATGTCTCCAACAGTCATATATCATCATGACATTATGAAATCCAATCTCAAATGTGTAACACATAATATACACATTATTGGGTAATATTTGGGAGTTACAAATTTGTAATTGATTTTGTAACTCCAAAATATGTCACATTTGGGCACACACGTGTGTCTAATTTTGTGACTCTCAATAATATGTTACAAGGTGTGACAAATCACATTTGTGTGACAAATCACATTTTGTCACATTATTTAATCTAATATTATATTATATGAAATAATATAACAGAAACAACAAAAGTTCAACTGGACGGATAAATGTCAAGAAAGCGTCTAGTTGCTCAAAGATATATTATGCTCAGCACCTGTACTTTATGTACCGATGCCCAACAACAAGTTTGTAGTATACTGTGATGCATCTAAGCAAGGTTTAGGTTGTGCTAATGCAAAATGACAAGGTAATAGCCTATGCCTCAAGGCAGTTGAAGGAATAAGAGCAACGCTATCCAACAAACGATATGGAGTTGGCAGCTGTGGTCTTCGCATTGAAAATCTGGTGCCACTATCTTTAAGGAGAACGGTGTGAGATTTATACGACCATAAGAGCTTAAAATATTTCTTCACGCAAAAGGAGCTCAAGATGAGGCATCGCAGGTGGTTGGAACTAGTACAGGACAATGACTGCGAAAACCTATACCACCCAAGAAAGGAAAATGTAGTTGCAGATGTGTTAAGCCAAAAGAGTTACAGAGATCTGGCAGTATTATCCAAAATTGAAAAGCCACTTCAACAAGAGCTGATTAATGCCAGAATAGAAATAGTCATGGGTCAACTGGCCAACTTGTCCATCTAGTCAAGTTTACTAGAAGATATACGGATCAGGCAAGGGCATGATGACACACTATTATCACATATGGCTGCAGTCAAAGAAGGCAAGACTATAGATTTCTCTATAGCAAGACAGGGTTTCTTGAGATATAAGGTTCAGGTATGCGTGCCAAATGACCATGGAATTAAGATGAAGGTTTTAGAAGAGGCACACACTACCCCATACTCAGTTCACCCGTAGTCTACCAAGATGACTCACGACCTTAAGGCGCTATATTGGTTGGCCAGGAATGAAGAAAGACATAGTAAAGTATGTGTCCAAATGCCTAAATGCCAGCAAGTAAAGGCAGAACATCAGCGACCCGCAAGCTTATTGCAACCGCTTAGTATTCCAGAATGGAAGTGGGAAGACATAGCCATGGACTTCATGACATGATTACCATGAAAAAATAAGCAACACGACTCGACTTGGGTTGTGGTAGATAGAATCACCAAGTCAGCTCACTTCCTGTCTATCAAGACTACGTACACTGCGGACTAGTACCCAAACATTTATGTTCAAAAGATTGTACGACTGCATGGAATCCCTAAGACCATAGTATTTGATAGAGGATCGGTGTTCACCTCGAGATTTTGGGGAAGCTTGCAGCAAGCCATAGGTACCAAGCTAAGTCTCAATACGACATTTCATCCTCAGACCGACGGACAATACGAGTGTACCATACAAATTTTAGAAGATATGTTGCGCACTTGTGTACTAGACTTCAGAGGATCGTGGAGTAAGTATTTGCCACTTATTGAGTTCTCCTACAATAATAGCTACCAGGCAACTATCGGTACATCACCCTATGAGCTACTTTATGGAAGGAAATACTAGTCGCTATTACATTGGGAAGAGGTAGGAAAAAGACAACTTCTTGGACCCGAAGCTGTTAGAGAGGCTCAAATTGTAGTGGAACTGATTAGAAAGCGTATGCTCACTGCTCAAAGTCGGCAAAAGAGTTATGTAGATGCCAAGCGACAAGATGTGGAATTCAAAGTTGGAGATCATGTCTTCTTAAGAATATCTCCTATGAAAGGAGTGAAGCGGTTTGGGAAGAAAGGCAAACTTAGTCCCCACTTTATAGGTCCTTTTGAGATATTGGACAAGGTGGGACCAGTATCATATAGATTAGCCCTATCACCAGCTCTAGCAGATAGCCACAATGTGTTTCACATCTCGATGTTGCGTAGATATGTGTTAGACCCATCCCATGTTCTCAAGTACGATACGTTAACACTTCAGAAAGACCTGAGTTATGAGGAACGATTGGTTAACATCCTGGAGAAGGGGGTGAAGGAATTACGGTATAAGAATATTCCAATAGTCAAGGTCTTATGGAGTAATAGTACAGAACGGGAGGCAACATGGGAGTTGGAGGAAGACATCCGAGCACGGTATCCATAATTGTTTGGTAAGTAAATTTTGGGGATACAATTCTTGTAAGTAGGGGAGAATTATAGCGTCTCAAAATTTTACTTAGCTAGATAGTAGTAGCTTGTGCTGTAGTATTTTAGTTTTCGTGGTTATTGGTTCAGGCCGGGAATTAGTTGGAAACTAATAGAGAAGTTATGGATTTTATAAGTTTAAATTATAGTTTAGAAATATCAATTTTATCATAAGGTTTGATTAATATAGCTGGTCCTAGAAATAGTATTTATTATAACCTATGATTTAGATAGAATAATTAAGAATGTGACATTTGTCACATGATTGTTTATTAAGGATTTAAGGATTTTAGATTAATAAAGTAATAAAGGATAAACCTAGGAAGTCTAGAACCTTCCCTCAACTGTTAGGATCTCATATTACTCATTCAAGGTGGTTTTAACAAACTTCAAGTGTGCTAAAAGTGTGCAAAAGTGTGTTTAATATATCAACATAAGTTGATATATCGCAGCTATAGGGGCTGATATATCGCCTATGTTGATACGAAAAACACGTCGACTTCGCACGAATGAAACCACGGAGCCTCGGGAATATGGGAGAGGCAATATATTTCCTATAGGGGCGATATATCGGCTCCACAAGCATATTTTTAAAGTCTGTGGAATCTATGCTAGAAACAGCCCTCAACAACTTGGACTTGCTCTTAAACGATTTTGACCGAGTTCTGGGCATCTGTTGAGCAGAAAATTCAATTTTTATTCATTTTAAAGGGAGTTAGTTTCACTCCTTGAACTCTATAAATAGGACCCTTCACTCAGCCATCTGCATCATCATTCAAACACTTTCCAAAGCCTCCAAGCTGCTAATTTCGTTCTAGAGAGAAACACTAGGGTTTTGGGGTTAAAAGCTTTCAAATTTAAGCTCTTCTAAACACTTGGGAAGTAAGTAGAGTGTGATTTCGGTATTGAGGTGTAGATCAAAGTTCTAAGCTGTCTAAGGTACTCTCAATCCTCAAGTTTAGTTCCTCTTATTCTTTTCATTTTCTTCCAAATCCTAACTTGTTATAATGACTTTTGTTTAGGTGTTTGATTTTCTTGAAACTTAAGGTTCTCGGTAAGTTTTTATCTTGATGGTTTAGATCTTCTTTTCATCCTTTTTCTTTAGGAAACTTATGGTTTTACTATTTGGTTTTAGGAGTTTCCAATCCCACTCTTGTCTCCAATACCCCAGTTTTTGGTAAGGAAAATAAGTTAGATTTTATGTGTTGTGATTATGTTTATATGCTATGTGTTTGTATGTATGTATGTATGTATGTATGTATGTATGTATGTATGTATGTATGTATGTATGTATGTATGTATGTATGTATGTATGTATGTATGTATGCATGTATGTATGTATGTATGTATGTATTTGTAGTCACTTGGGAAATATGGTTGCTTAGATAGCAAATAAGAAAATCCCAAGATTTTTATCATTATCGTAGACTATAGTTGTGTTTATACTTGCCTCTAAATAGTAGTAAGAGGACCTAGATGGTTTCTGTAACGCCTTGGATAATCAAGACTGTTACACTATGTGTTTTATATAGTGCAAGACCTGCTAATCAAGTCATTTAAATGAAAATATGGTCCTAGAATCATAAACAAGTTAGGGTTAAAATATTTTGGCCATAAACAGACAATTTCTCATTAAAACGAATGTTTGGTACATGGGATCCCAAAAACAGGGTTTAAATGATAGATTTACAAAATTCCAAAAGTTATATACCATCAAGGCCATTCTAATGGAAAAATACACATTTTAGGTTTCCGTCCTTGTACAATCCCTCGACCATGGCGGACGAGCAGCTGACAATGTACACCTCGTCCCAGAGCTCTCCAACTCATGGTTGAACCATTTTACCCTTGCCATTACCTATACCACGTAGCACCCGTGAGCTGAGGCCCAACAAGAAAACCATAACATCATAGCATAAACAATAAAAACAATCAAATAACTCACAAGACATAAATCATATATTCAGTAGGCCATAGTATACACATAATCAGTGATGATAATCAAGGAAACAACAGTTTATCGTCCAGGTATTCAATAAGCCATAAACATCAGATTAATAATAATAATCATATTGTATTCATCATACAATACTCAGGGTTGATGCCCTTAGGCCACACCCTCTGTTTAACCCACTGACTCTGGCTCGCTTAGGTCGAGCTCAGTGTTTAACTCACTGACTCCGGCTCGCTTAGGCCGAGCTGAGTGACTATTTAGCTAACTTCAGCTACCAATGGTCGAGCCGCGTCCTGTGCACAATATCAGTTCTGGCACTCTTAGGCCATTTATTTCATGCTCACATGGCATATCATAATCATACAACAATTGTATTCAGATATGGGGAACCCTTAGTCCCATCACAGCCACATAAAATGGTGTAGTTTTCTTACCTTTAATTTCCGAGCGGAGAAGGTGAAATGGTTCCGAGCACGATCCTTAGCTCTGAGCCTTGGCGATAAACCTAGTCACAAACCATTAATGGTACTTCGATGAGTTCATATTCCAAAGAACAATCCCGAGACCAAACTCGCGCTCATGAGACCTCTAATTCCACCAAAAGAAGTGGTGAAACCGTCCCCCGAGCCCCTGACCACAAACCCTAAAAAGTACCCAAAAACTATGTTCCAAAAGCTGAGTATTGCTACAACGTTACCTGATGGGCGCTACAACACTAGAGTTAGAGACTCTAGCCCCCCAGAATCGTAGCCTAGCATTGTAGCGCTCCCAACCTAGCGCTACAACGCTAGTACCAGAAATGCAAATTTCTGGGTTTCTCTCTTCGAACCTCCCCAAGCCAAAGTTCTAAAAATCCTCCCAAATCATCAGCCAAACACAAAATTGAGCCCATAAATCACTATAGCTCACCCAAAACAACATAGTAACATCAAGACTTAGCTAAGAACCTCACCAAACACATAATTCAAAACTGAGCTTCAAAGCTCAAGAACCCTAACTAAAAACCAGAAAACTTCTCAGAAGATTGAAGAAATCCTTACCTCAATGGCAGCTAAATCCTTAGCCTCAATCCTCCAATCCTTGAGCTTAGATTCCCAGACTTCCCAGTTGAAACCTCACATCAACTCAGCTCAATTCTATACAAATAAACTAAGTTCATAAACTACTTTATACCCAGAAACCCAGGAAAATTCAAGGATGAACTGAAGCTCTTACCTCAATTTGGAGCTCAATTTTCCAGCTTAACTCCCCTGCAATTACTTCAAAGATCACAGCCCCAAAGACTAGCCTAGGCTCCATTTGATTCTTAGCTTCAAATTCCACAAGGGAGAGTGAGGTAGAGAGGAGAACGTGAGAAAGAGAAGAGGTGAGCTGAGAGAGAGTTTTCTTTTTCTTTCTTTCCTTCAATATTTCCACAACTTTCTGTTATATTCTAGAAAGAAAGTCAGGTTATATCCTCTAACAACCAAATGACCCTTTTGCTTCTCCATATACAAATTAAACCTTTAATTAATCTAAGGGTATAATAGTCATTGGTCCCAATTCCCGCTAATTTCTCAAATATTCCTAACATTTACCAATTAATCCCGTCTTCCAATTAACTTCCAATTATTTAATCAATTCCTAATAATTCCCAAATTATTCTCCAAATTCCCAAAATACCCCCAGCTCCCCCAAGTCGGGTATAAATCCCCGTCGTGACTATTTCGCCAATCCGCTCACTAGGATCGTCTCGAGCCGTATGCTGCAAATATATCCCATAATAATGTGGTCTCAACAATTTATCACATATAATTACATTTATGCCCTCAACGGGCCAAAATTACAAATATGCCCTTCTAAGCTAAACAGGGCCCATATGCATATTTAATACGCATAAACATGCATTTAATCATATTCATATAATCATATAATTGTGCATGTCACAAAATCATGCATTTAATCATTTATTCACACACACACACACACACACATATATATATATCAATTATGCTCTCCCGACAGACTAATCAAGGCCCTTAAGCCTTATTAACAATTTTGGGTCGTTACAACTATCCCCTCCTTATTACAATTTCGTCTTCGAAATTTATTCGAACACATCAACTAATAAATCTCATACACTTGACCCTAACTTCAGAGTCCAATTCCTTACATTTATCAGTCAATAACACTCTTACTAGAGTGACAATCTTGTTCCATAACATCTTATCTTATAACTATAATTTCATTAGCCTTTCTTTGCACAATAACTCTGCTGAAACCCCAGGGTCTGCTTATCTCATCAACGGTCATTATCATGTCTTGTCATTGGCACCAGTAATGCTCATAAGCCACCACCCATACTAGGGTAAGGCTAATTTGTAGGCCCCCGATCCAGTTCTTGGTATGATCTCGGACCCCTTCTCGAATCAGAAGTCAAGACTCCCCCTTTCTTTCCCAAGGTATCATACTATTTCTTGTCTGTAATGTTTGGAGAAATACAAGTCTTCTATCCTGGAACTTAGTGTTTTGATACTTGAAACTTGCAAATCCTTATGTCCTTGCAGATGGGCGGATACTTCTGCCCTAATAATTCCAATAACTTCATTGGTTTCCCCCGAACCAATACTGAACCATGATACTCACTGCCTTTCATATCCTTACTTAGAACTGGTACTTCTTGCTTTCTATCTTACCACATCTTATGTCGAGTCACCTTAGTCGTAATCCGGTATTCATCACTGTGACTATTTGTAACGCCCCAAACCCCAGGGACTGTTACGGTGTGCCTTGTAAACAGTGCTAAACTCGCTAACCGAGTCACTTGGCCAAAATCGTGAACTAAGTATGATTAGCGGTTTAGGGATTAAAAGCTTTGGTTAGGGGGTAACGTTTCACTAGAATGTTTAATATATACATTGGGATCCCGAAAATATAATTTCAGAGTCTATTACAGAAAATATTTACAACAGGCCGTTCTAAGCGGCAAAACAGGGTTCAACCCTAGTTCCACTTTAAACCTCGGCCGTGGAGGACGAGCAGCTGCATATGTACACATCATCACCTAAGCTCTCTAACTCAAGGATGGTCCAGCTTCCTCTTGCCTTTACCTGCACCACATAGCACCTGTGAGCCGTAGCCCAGCAAGAAAACACAATATAACATGATATAATATCAACAATAATCATAATAGCCATTCAGGACCAACGGTCCAAAACAGATAGGTGACAATAGCCAAAAGTCACAGAAGTGGGTACAGCTTCCTCTAGCCATGTGACGATAGGGTCACCAGGGCTTAATTGATAAGTGGTTCCTTCATAAGCTCGATTAGGATAGGTGCATGGTGATTAGTCACCAACATAACCATCCTCTCGACTCTAGAGTTGTAACTAAGGACAGCGTCCCCCAGCCATGTGACAAACAGTCACCGGGGTCATATACCTTGGTTGTGAACATCTGGTCTTAGACCATGCAAGCGCTTATAGTTCTCATTGACCTTCCGGTCGGTCCAGCATTAATACCCCATATGAGTCATTCAATGCCAACCTCGATTAGAACTAATCCTCACTTGGCCCGGCGCTCACAACGTACTGCCACTTCTGACCCTTGGGTTAGTGGAACACGACCAGTGCTCAGCCCGTTGTGAACTTAACTAATAAGTCACAGCTTCACAGACGGATCTGACACCATTGTCGATTCTGACTAATAAGTCAGCGCCATACACAGGTAAGCCATGCCGCCAAACGTATATCACATGTCCACTATCTATAAACAAGGTATTCAGCATGCTTACTTAACAGGTACTAGCACAATTAGAACCATGCACAACACAGAAGCTCAAGCTCTGAACGATATCATACCCAGTGTACTAAGCATGTCCTAATCACATGTTTCTCGTGCATCACATGTATAATACTCAACAATCCAACATGCACCAATAACCGCCATGCATGTCACGTTCAACAATCAACCAACATGCATCAAGAATAACCATGCATGTCACACTTAATAATCATTCCACATGCATCAAGAATAGCCATGCATGCCACATATTCACAGGGTGCAGTTTTCTTACCTCAGATTTGAACTAGAATGATTTAAAGAACGACCCTTGAGAACGATCAACCTCTAGTCCATTAGCGGTCACCTAGTCATAACCAAATATAAGATACCATCAATAAAAATGATCAACATAAGTTCCCAAACCAATATCTAGCCTCCAGGACATCAATCCCCACGTAATCGGGTACTAGGTACAACCCCGAGGCCTAAGGCTTGAATCCCCAAGCTTAAAACACCATTTTGGGCTAAAATGACCTTAAGGGTCGCGGCCCTCCCCAGCTGCACCGCGGCGCGCCCTCCAGACATAGAGGGCCTTCCCTGCTAGACGCCAAGGGCCGCGGCGCACCACAGCCGCGGCGCGGCGCCCAGCCCAGACCAGCAAAAAGTCAGCACACACCCCAGATTTTCCCCTGCGTTTTCCCTTGGAACCAAACCCTCTACCCAGCTCCAAACCTCCTCCAAACTCCCAATTAAACCTCTAAACATCACCCATAACTCCCCCTCATCAAAACCCAACCAAACATACACAAAATCTCCCCTTGATTCCCACTTTATACATCAAGAACCATAAGCTGAAAACCAAAAGGAAAACAGAGCACAACCTGAATTTAGTGACTAGAACTCACCTTGAAACCAGCTTTGGACCTTCCTCAATAGCTAAACCAGGTCCACTAACTCAGCCTTTGAGTTTCCTAGCTTAATACCCCAGCTTGAGCTCAAGAACACCAAAGAAGAATATGGAGAGGAGTGGTGTACGAGAAGGAGAAAGTCTCTCTGTTTTGGCTCTGTTTAGTCCACAAGCTTCTACAGCCCGCAGCCCACCTAAGTCATATATATCCACACCTAAATGACCAAAATACCCTTAAGTCATCAAAAGCTTCTCAAACCATTCTAAGGGTAAAATTGGTACTTTCCACTTATCCCGTTAATCATAATTAACGCTTCCCAATTCCCGCTAATCTCAATAATCTCAAACATCAATAATTCATATCCCGTTACCCTAAAATCCCCGGTAACGCTCTAATCTATAAATTCACCCCGAGACTCACCCCGAGCCCCGAACTTAAACCCATTATGACTAGACCGAACACTTACATCTCATGATCGTCTCATGTCGAAGAGCTCGAACCAATCCACCTTATAATGGGCTATATTAATTAATCACAACCATGCACCCAAAATACACAACTACACCCACAGTGACCAAATTACCAAATTACCCTCATAATTAACATATGACCCATATGCATGCATTCACCATCATATAATAATATAATTCACGTAAACATGCATATAATCATTAAATACTATAACAAATCAATTATGGCCCTCCCAGCCTCCTAATCAAGGTCCTAAACCTTATTAGGAAATTTGGGGCATTACACTATTCATCAAGGGACTATACTTTTCTTAATATCCTAAACACTTGCACATTCAATGTGTAATTCTTTAAAATAACCATTAATTCTTTAGGTTGCCATTCTATCGGTAGACAACCAATAATTCTAAGTTCCAACCTTATTCCCTTCGTTCTCTATTTCCTTTCTAGAACTTGGAAAATTTAAGGGTCTCAACCCGACACTATCAATTATCATGCTACGCCACCCATTGACACAAACCAAAGTGTGTTAACTCAATCTTCTGAGTTGCAACCTTCCATATCCAATCATCTTACTTGTAGTCTAGTGTAGTCCATTCCTACGGTTCCTCACTATACCATTTTACCTTCCAATGTACGAATTTTAAATCTTATCATCCATTGAAACTTCCTGGTTACATTAAACCTAAGGAGGTAGTACAATGTTCATTTAGAATCTCCATCTCAACTCTAGATTCCATCGGATCACTCATCCGATCTTCATCTCTAAATTCATACTACAATGGTAGGTTTCTTAACCATCCTCACAAGATCCTTTTTCTGAATTTCATTGTCCATAGAGACATATATCTGTCCACAACGCATCAGAGGCGCTATATAATCTCAATTGTTACCTTGTCTGACCTTCCTGTAATCTGTGGCGTCCTATCCAACCGACACAGACCTTCCCAAGTAAGAGATTAGCTTCCACATTAATTTTCCTCTTGTACAGTCAAGGGTTTCTAACATGAATTACCCAATAAGTCTCACCGGATCTTGGTCTAATGGTTATTCCTCTACAAATGACCAAGCGCTCAAATCCCTTACGCTATGCATTCATTGTCAACTTAATATTCCCTGTATACCAACCATGTTCCCATTCTTTCACCTACCTCGAGGCTCAAACCATTATCCCTTCAGTCTATATCCGGGCGCGTCTCAAACTTGATGCACCGCTTACAGTTTCATGTTTTAAACAAAGACAAGGTCTTTCACCCTACCCTTCCGTATCCATCCATTACATACGAATTTCTATACCACAGGGTGTTAACCAATCCTTATTCTGTCTTCTGATAATCTGATACAAAATTATCTATTCAGTCTAACTTTAAGTTCCTCTGCCATCCCAAACTCTGGTGTAGCTGTCTTCGAAGATACTTCAGGTAGTAGATGACATGTCCACTGGTCTCACTCTGCCTTTTATCCCTCAGACGTTCTTCAGTAATTTCTTTGTGGCTTCTGATTGAATCTTTTCATGCTTAATCCCTTCTCTTCCTGTAGTGTGACCTTAAATACACTTGGAGACATCGAAGCTAACACTTTCTGGAGCCTTACTTGTTACCCTGCTTCCTCAGTCTTAGTATCATCAGTGTAGTATTCGTTCTCATTCTGCTTCTAACTGGGAAGTAGTTCAACGCTTCCTTGACGAACCTGGATGTGCCTCATCCATATTAATTCTTGTATTCTCTGCTTGTTGAACTTACCTGTGTTGTTGCAGCTTTATTCAGTTAGGAGCCTTTACTGATAATCCATCACACCCCACTTGGTACAAGTAATAATTCCTAAAATGTCTCTTTCCTTGATCCCCAGCTGGTAATAACTAGATCAAAGATTAATTCCTAAAGACATTGTCCTGTCTTGTAACTGGGCATTTAAACTCTTCATCCTTAACAGGCGATGTCAACGAATCCCACGATACGATGCTCCGTCTAATCCACCCCAGGTCAAATACTTCTTCAATTGAACTAGTAATTTTTATGCCAAACTAATACCATTCTTTATAATGCCCCTGATACCGGATTTGTCCATAGCCAAAACTTGAAGCATACCCAACCACTCCCTACATACCCATCTGAATCCTTACTAACTAATTCAGCTTCCATTCAGTCCAACTAATATACTACAAGTGATATCCTCTACAATCCATGGTTGTCCCTTATCTAACAAATTATCCCTTACTCAGGCCCATAACAAGGCTCTCATATGACAAGCTCTATCACTTTCATTATGAACCCCTTTACTACTTGTATTCTAATTCTTCTGTTAAAAGTTTCTAATTCATCCCAACAAGCACTAATATCTCAAGCCCCTCATACAATAACCTTGAGACATATACTTCATATCTGAATCTCTCCTAGGAGATACTCAACATCGAACTCTTTTAGCTCGTTATATAACCAAAAACGAGGACTATCAAGTCAACTAGTCACCTTCGAGGAACTAGCCTCGAGCTTCGAATGTAACAAGGCATTCCAATCTTCCATTCTCTAATCTTGGGCACTCCCTAATCTACCCTAACGTACTAAACCATCCCATGTAGAAAACATGCCCTTACCTGGCGTCTTTCCAGATGGCGTCTCTTGCTTTTGGTACATACTAAACAAATTCACTATGCCTCATCACTGTCCTGACGACTAACCTGTAAACTATACCCCTTCCTGTCAAAACTAGGAGCCACAGATCTGTCAGAGGTTCTTCTTTTCCGATTAATGAGCATTTACCCTTACTAAATCCCATAAATGGGAATACCGTCATCCGCATTTCTTGTCCTACGACATTCGCGCTTCATATCTCATTCCTTATATTAAATAACATGGCCCTCCCTGCTGCCCAAGCATAGATGAAAATCTCATGCACTGGAGCCGCCCTGATGCTTTGGGCCATCCCAGAGTTTAATCCTTAAATGAATCATCATCTCCAGCTACATCCGCTTGTATCAACTTCCAAAGCGGATTGACCAACCCACCAAACTTATAAACATATTCTGTCATTATCTTACCATTCTAAACCAAATTCATAAACCCATTAGTCTTCGCAGCTCAAACTACGTCATAATAACCTCTTTTATCAATTCATTGCCTGAATTCCTCCCAACCCATCTTGACAACATTTTGGGTCTGAGTACCACTTCTCACCACTTCGGGGCATCCTTCTACCACAACTGCTTAGCACAACCACTTTGTTGCGACTTATCATCTTCTTAATATCATGGGTGGAATTAGCTATGCCCATCCACTAATCAATTCTTGAGCAAACCCAAACGTTTCTCAAAACTAGAGAATAATGCTTCTAAAGCCTTCCGCACAACAATTCTTATCTGTCTATGCCCTCAAGTTAACCAACATTGGTGCCCCTACTGTCAAACTATACAAAGCAACTCTTTCCTCAGCAAAACCTGCTGTTTCACCCATCTAATCTCTTCTATCAAATCTCACAGCCTTACTCACATACCAGCGAACGTCTGCTGCGACTTTCAGGGGCGGGTGAAGGATTCCAACCCTAGCTATCATCTGCAACCCTCACTAGAACAATGCCAGGTCCAATTAACCATTCTAAGCACATACAATCTGAATTAATCTGCCATCACCGACTAAACCCCTCAGTCCTGATATTCATATCTAGAACCATCCCACGGGCAGGTCCAAATAACCACAATAATCATATACACATAAAGCATATCAAACACCAATCTACATTACTATGCATTAGTTATAAAATTTCATTGCTACTAAATACAATCATATTCATCATGCTTCCATATACCAATAAGCAGATAAGGCATACAAGTTCAATTTAAACAGTTAACCACATGCAATCAATATGCAAATCATTATCCAAATATTCATCCACATGAGATAGAAATGCTAATCAGCATGCCTCAATATCATCACACAGCAGTCAAGGGCCAGACCCTATCAGAATCTCATGCTCCCTATTAATCATACAAATTAATGCATTCATATTCCATTCAAGCACTTAAGCATATAATCTCATGTATTCCATTACAAAACCCTGAGTCGAGCTTGTCTTTAGTGGCAAGTGTACATGTCTAAGCAGTCTTGAGGAACCCTTAAACTTAGACCGTAGTGATACCAAGTTGTAACGCCTTGGATAACCAAGACCGTTACATTGTGTGTTTTATTAAGTGCAAGACTTGATAATCAAGTCATTTAAATGAAATTGTGGCCCTAAAATCATAAACAAGTTAAGGTTAAAAGATTTTGGCCATAAACAGACAATTTCTCATTAGACGAATGTTTGGTACATTGGATCCCAAAAACAGGGTTTAAAGGATAGATTTACAAAAATTCCAAAATTTATATACCATCAAGATCATTCTAATGGGAAAATACACATTTCAAGTTTCCCTCCATGTACAATCCCTCAACCATGGCGGACGAGCAGCTGACAATGTACATCTCGCCCCCAGAGCTCTCCAACTCATGGTTGAACCATCTTACCCTTGCCATTACCTTCACCACGTAGCACCCGTGAGCCGAGGCCCAGCAAGAAAACCATAACATCAGAGGCAAAGTGGATCTCACAAGTCCCACAGGAATAACTGATCCAAACCAAGTCGGTGTGTCAGAACTGCCACCCCAAGTTCTGTGCCTACAGGGCGAGATCGCCAGAATGCTTAACCCAGTGGCCCCCATAGGGGTCATCAACATGTCAGTCGATCGGTTAGAAATCCAACACAAAGTTTGGTGCCTCCTTCACAAGCACCTAGGAATGCCCATGGAAATCCATGAGGAGGGGCTAGGACAGGCTCACAGAGACAAAATGTTCCAGCAAACCCTCTTACGTCGCGATCGGATCGTCAGGTGCAGAGAGCTAGAAATAATGGGGCAGAACAAAGGCGGGCTAATCTAGTTCGCCCTGATGGGACAAGGATTGCCTCACCAATAAGGCATCCCCCGTCACCTATAAAACATCCGACGCCACCTCGTCCTGTACGGGGCATTCCAGCTTATGAAGACAACATGAGAAATCCTACTCCATCTGCCAATACCTATGTCCCACAGACACGTGTTGAAAATCCAGATCCTCAGCCCCAATCGCAAGTTGTAAGCTTTGCAAATGGGAGTTAATAGATCGAAAGTCGTCGTAGTGGTAGGTCCGAGGGCGACCTAAGAAATTAGTTGAGTTCAGCACAAAGCCCTTGGTATGAGTCCCAACCTGATTTGCGTGATTGCCTGAATTAGCAGAGAAGGAATCCAGCTCAGAATGAAGACGTTAGTTATACTCGATAAGAGGAAGGTCCGTCCATAGTACGCGATAATGGGAATGCCCCACCAAACCAAGCTCGAGCTTGGAGGGACAATAACTCATCAAATGCATACGATAGGATGGGAGCTGTTGAACAGTCTCCAGGTAACCTAGGGACCAGAGACCAGACCCTCGAGAGGTTAGCTCTGATGGAAGAGCAAATGAAGAAACTTTTATCTGGAAAAGACAAAGATGATTGTGACTCAGAGTATGAGCTCAAGCCTTTCGCTCCAAATATTGCGGCAGCCACATATCCGGTAGGCTTCAGAATGCCACACTTGTCAAAATTTGATGGAGATGGAGATCCGTCAGATCACCTCGGAATGTTTAACACCATGATGGTGAGCCACAATGTCGGACTCGATCTAAGGTGTATTTTATTCCCTACAACTCTGTTCGGGCCAGCCAACCAGTGGTTTAAGCAGTACAAGAGACATTCCATAAGCTCGTGGAAGAAGTTTTCCTTCGAGTTCAAAAAAACATTCTGAGCTTCACAAGCAGCTCGAGTTGAGGTTGATTCATTGGCCAATGTAAAGCAGCAACCAGGAAAAACATTGAAGGCATATCTGAGTTGTTTTGCCAATGTGGCTACACGAGCTAGGGATGCTAATGACATCTCTAAGCTCATGGCACTGAGGACAGGAATCCTCGTCGGGGGTGACCTATGGCAAGAACTTCAAAGGAAAGGAGTTAAGAGTGTGGACGAATTCTTGGATCGAGCTCAAGAGTGGATTAACCTAGAGGAGGCGCGAGCTTCTGTCGCAGGAACCAACCCGATCCCCGTCCAGCCCGTTGGAACGATAGTGGATGTTGCAGCTATGGCTCAAACCATTACCCAAAATAACCAAGGGGGAAATAACAAGAGGAAGGGAAATGACGAGGGTGACCAGTGCGGGACAAAGAAAAATAAGTATGGGGAGAGATTCAAGCCTGTTTACGCCACTTACACCGACCTAACGGATACTAAGGAGCGCATCTTCTTGGAAAATTCTACTCGCCTTCCATGGAAGAAGCCAAAGCCATTGAAGAACCAGAGGGCAAAGAGAGATCCTTCGAAGTTCTGCCGATTCCATAATGATATCGGTCATAACACTGGTGACTGTTGACAGCTAAAGGATGAGATCAAAAATCTCATTAGAGTGGGACTGAAATTGGGTGGTCCTTAATCAGCCCACTGGGCCAAACCCTCTGTCAGTCCCTGAAGCTCCCATAAGTCAAACCGGAGCTCAAGCAAATAAGGATGATCCTCCTCCGATAATAAGGGGAGATATTGTTGGGAAAACTTATACATGATCTTTATTTATTTTCATGTAAATCTAATATTAAACTAATTAATATGAGATAACCTAGAACATGTTTCTAAAATTGAATTCAAAGAGAAACAATGATAAGAATACTTATAGTATACGCAGTGGAATGAAAGAGTCATTCCTTCAGTTTCTCTAACCCTTATATCCTTTCTGTCCCAAAGTATTAACAAGAAACTGAACTGTTCTTCTATAATCTTCACAGTCTTCCAAAGTATCCTTAGAATCACCTAGAATAGAGTGGGAAATTCTCAACACATGAGATAGATACAGAGAAAAGAAGAGAAAATAACAAAGAGGCTTAGAAAATGACTTGTGTTTAGAGAAAATCTAAAACCTATCAGAAAATCTGACTTGTGATTTGTCAAACTTGTGTTTTGACTTCTCTCTAAGCACTCATTTTATAGACTCAATTAGGTCATTTAATTTAATTAAAAAATCAATAAAATAATAGCCAATTTGAATCCCTAGGTCGAAATTATCATGGGCTTTACGCCCGTGAAATTTCCCATTTGATTATAAGCCCATTGGACTTAAAATCAAGGCATGTATTGTTTTATATTGATTTAATTAATTAAATAATTATTTAAGTCTTTTATCAAATTAATTCTTTATAATTTGAACCTTGATTTAAAATTATTTATTAATTTAGATACCAATTTATCTTAATTAATAAATTTTCCCTAATTTATCTTTTCTTCTCAAGATTACATAACTCTATGAAACTATCCAAAATTGACCTGGTCAACTTTGATAATTTTAATTGATAATTAAATCAATTAATTGAGACTATCTAGATGATTTTATCCAAGGTAAAATGGGGACCATGGGCCTATGAAATCAAGCTCCAATAAGTTATCATAAATCTAACAAATAAATTTACTAACTTATTAATTCCTCGTGACTCCACCATAGACTCGGTATTGCACTCTTGAATTCATAGAATGCTCTATAAAAAATATAGATATGCTATTAATTATCCATTATTACAACCATAATTGTCACTCAATCCTCTATAGATAGTCTATAATGAGATAAGACTAAAATACCATTTTACCCCTCATTGTATTTTATCCTTAAAACACTTAGTTCCTTGTAAATGATATTTTAGTAAACTAATTTAATTACTGAAATGAGATCTCTATCATTTAACACCTTGAATCAAACTAAAAGGAAACCATCGTTTCACTTCTTCATCATAAGCTATAGATGTTTTTATCTATGATTAACACTCCCACTCAATTATACTACTGAGTTCCCAAGATGTAAGTATGGGCTAGTCTGTAGGGTAAGCTGGTAATGAACAAGTCAATGAACTCAAATAATACAATCAGTTAGAATACTAACTACTCAGAATTAAGATTGAATTGACCTATGGTCAACTATATGATATGACTAGAAGAGATAATAACGGTATGTTTACTTATCTTATCAAATGTCAATATCGGTCCTCTCCGATGTAACAAATACATCTGATCTTATCTACTTTGCTAATGTTCTGGAAGGAACATAACACTACAATGTGTAAGTAGATCACATCGTAGATTGGAAAGTCAGTGTAAATCATGTGCACTGACTAATCTTAGGACTAACTTATTTTGAACATATAATCATATTTAGATTCCACTGTGATTATGTCACTATAAATACGATTAGCTATATGCTCGGGATTTAATAGAAGTTTATATTAAACAAATAATCATGAAAATAAAACATGTGAGCAAAGTGATTGACCAAGTCAAAAAATGATTTCTATTCTTTTATTGATAATAAAATGAGAGTACAAAGAATTTGGATTTTAATTAGGGCATAAAACCCCAACAAACTCCCACTTGCACTAATTGAAACTAATGCATTAGTTCTACTAATCCCATTTCCTTGATATGCTTATCAAATGTAGCTTCTGGTAGTGTCTTTGTAAATGGATCTGCAAGATTGTCTTCAGTTGCAATCTTCATAACCTTCACATCTCCCCTGGCCACATATTCTCGAATAATGTGATACTTCCTTTCTATATGCTTACTCCTCTTGTGACTACGAGGTTCTTTCGAGTTGGCTATCGCTCCTGTATTGTCACAAAACAACACAAGCAGTTTATCCATTTCTGGAATAACACCAAGATCCGAATAGAACTTCTTTAGCCAGACTATTTCCTTAGCTGCTTTTGACGCGGCTATGTACTCAGCCTCCATGGTGGAATCTGAGATTGCAGACTACTTTACGCTTCTCCATATCACAGCTCCACCCCCAAGAGTAAACACCATTCCAGAAGTAGACTTCCTGTCATCGACATCAGTCTGAAAATCTGAATTGGTGTAGCCTACAGGGTTCATAATACCACCCTTGTAGACTAACATATAATCCCTAGTCCGCCTTAAATACTTCAAGATATGCTTAACTGTTATCCAATGTTCTGGTCCTAAGTTTGACTGATACCTGCTCACTACTCCCACTGCATAGCAGATATTTGTTCTAGTACACAACATGGCATACATCAGACTTCCAACTATAGATGCGTAAGGAACTTTTCTCATTGCATCTTCCTCTTCAAATCTGGGGAGACAACTTCTTTGAAAGATGAATTCCATGGCAGGATGGTAGACGCCCTTTCTTGGAATTTGTCATTGAGAAACGTTCAAGCACTTTATCTATGTAAGCTTCTTGAGATAGAGCTAAAAGTTCGTTCTTTCTATCCCTGATGATCTGGATACCTAGAACATAACTTGCTTCACCCAAATCCTTCATCTGGAATTGAGTGCTAAGACAATTCTTCACATCTGATAATTTCTTAACATTGTTTCCAATGAGTAAGATATCATCTACATAAAGACCAGGAATACCACTATTTGATTTGCCTTCAGTTGGTAAACACAGGGCTCATTAATATTTTGTTCAAAGCCATAGGTTTTGATTATTTCATCAAACCTAAGATTCTAGGAACGAGAAGCTTGCTTAAGTCCATAAATGGACCTATTCAACTTGCAAACTTTTCCTTCTTGTCTAGCTACTTTAAATCCTTCTGGTTGATCCATATAAATGACTTCATCAAGCTTTCCAATAAGAAAGCTATCTTGACATCCATTTGCCAGATCTCATAGTCGAGAGCGGTTGCTATGATAGGAGGATGCGAATGGACTTGAGCATGGCTACCGGACGAAAAGTTTCCTCATAGTCCATGCCTTCTCTTTGGGTATAACCCTTTTCCACTAATTGAGCTTTATAAGTCTTGATATTTCCATCAACACCTCATTTCTTCTTGTAGATCCACTTGCACCCAATGACCCTAAAGTCACTTGGTGCTTCCACAAGATCCCAGACGGAATTTGAGTACATGGATTCCATTTTCTGTTTCATGGCTTCGAGCCATAGTTCCTTTTCAGGGCTAGCCATTTCCTGTTTGAAAGACAATGGATCATCATCACTAGTGTAACCAACAACCATATTGGTTTCACCATCCAAACCATAGCGAACTGGGTTCCTAGAAACCCTCCCACTACGACGAGGCTCCGTGACTGCTTGCTCAGGAACAGTGGTACTTTCTTCATTTAAATCGACTTGCATCAGTTGGAAATGAAGAGTAGGAATTTCATCATCAACTTGCGTTGATGACGATGGAACATTGGTTGGAGTCAAATCTTTAACCATCTCCTCTAAAACTACTTTGCTGCGAGGTTTGAAGTTTTGGACATAGTCATTTTCCAGGAAAGTAGTATTCGTAGAAGTAAACACTTTCTTTTCTGAATGACTATAGAAAAGTCCACCCCGAGTAACTTTAGGATAGCCAACAAACATGTAAACTTCAGTTTGCAGTTCTAGCTTTCCTCCTTTTTCCTCAGGACGTGGGTGGGACACCCCCAGATTCTATAATGGTGTAAACTAGGTTCACGACCATTCTAGCGTTCGAAAGGTGTTTTGGGGATTGATTTAGATGGAACGACATTGAAAATGTCATTCGTGGTTTCAGTTTCATGTCCCCAGAATGAGGTTGGTAGAGTTGAATAACTAAGCATGCATCTAACCATTCCCAATAAAGTTCTGTTCCAGCGTTCCGCTACACAATTTTGTTGCGGAGTACCTGGGGCAGTAAGTTGTGATACAATCCCAAGTTCAGTTAAATGATCTTGGAACTGCATATCCAAATATTCTCCACCCCTATCAGTTCGCAAGATCTTTAACGTTTTACCTAATTGGTTCTGAGCCATTGCTAGGAATTCTTGAAACTTTGAAAATGTTTCTGATTTCCTATGCATTAGGTAAAGACATGAGTATCTAGAGTAATCGTCAATGAATGTGACGAAATACTCAAAACTACTCCTGGCTTGTACATTCAAAGGTCCACAGACATCTGAATGAACAAGTCCAAGTGGTTTTTTAGCCTTATCACCCTTTGCAGAGAATGGATGCTTGGTCAGTTTGCCTTCTAGATAAGATTCACAGACAGGTAATTCACCTAAGGTGAGTTCCCTCAAAGGCCCGTCCTTTGTAAGTCTTTGAATCTTATCATAGCCAATGTGACCTAGTCTCAAGTGCCATAAATACGTCATATTATCGTTATCGGTCTTTTGACGTTTATTGGTCCTAGGTTTAGCTACTTTGAATAAATCATTGTTAAGAGCGAGGGGTTCGTTAGGTCGCAGAATATAAAGCCTGTTTTCCAAACATGCAATACAAAATTGTGATCCATTGAGGGAAATAGGTATATTAGAACTTATGAAACTCATACCAAATTGTTCTAATTGCAACATGGAAATTGAAATTAAATTTCTACTAAAATCCGGAATAAAAAATACATCTTTTAAAATTAAGTATTTATTTCCGAACTTCAGATGAGCTATTCCTCTAGCTTGGACCTTAACGAACGCTCCGTTCCCAACTCTAAGCTTTAAGCCACCTTCGTTCACTTCCTCCCACGATTCAAGAAGTTGTAAAGAGTTGCAAACATGGTTGGTAGATACAGAATACATAATCCACACAGAGTTATCATTCTCTAAAACACATGTTTCCAAGATAAATGAACTATAATCATTACCTTTGTTTTTAGCTGCTAGAAACTTGGGGCAATCCTGTTTCCAATGCCCCTTCTCTTTGTAGTGAAAACACTTACCTTTACCTTTCTTGTTTTTCTTGTTCTTCCCCTTAGGCATCTGTGCACTTGTCTTTGTAGCCTTTGTAGGCTTGGGGTTGTTGTTTTGTCCACCTTTTCTATTGTTTCTAGCTTTCGAAGACGAAGATTGGTTAGCTTCAGCCTTAGCTGGATCAGCAGTAGTAGTAGTAGTTGTCTTCTTTTCTCCTCCCTTACTTGGTCCACCCATGATAGACTCAAAAGTATGAAGCTCGTTCATGAGCTGCATCAGACCATAGTTGAGTTTATTCAACACATAGTTGGTGGTGAATGGCAGGAAAGCTGGAGAGAGACTGTTGAGGATTAAGCCAACTTGAGTTTCCTCATCTATTATGGCTCCATGCAGTTCAGCTTCCTGAAAGTAGTTTGTCATCTTGATTAGGTGATCACGAACATGTTGAGAAGGAGCCATCCGAGCATTGGCATATTTCTTGGTGGCCTCAAAACGAACATGTCTTGGAGCATATCCATGATTTCGTAGGCTGTCTCGACATTCTCCATCTTTGTCTTGAGAGTGTCGACCATACTAGTCAACATGTAGTACCGCGCCTTATTGTTAGCCGCCTGCCAACACTCATACTTGTCCCTCATAGACTTGGTAGCTCCTTCAGCTGGAACTTCTGGGGATTCCTCAGTCATGACGAACTTGCAGTTGTCACCAATCAACATATTGTTGATGTTCTGCTTCTAATTAAGGAAGTTTTCTCTAGTGAGTTTCTCCATCAAAAGTTGAGAAAGGATGGGAGTAGACACAAACACTACTTAACTTAAAACTACAAATTACCAATAAAATAGAAATCAATCACATTTGCTCAATAAAACTTACATTCACACAAATTTCAAGAAATAGCACAACATATACAAAAAATATGTAAGATATGAGAAAAAAAAAATGCCAAAAACAATCATATCTCTATTTCTTTAGGTTTTTAACTAATCTATGATATCCTTGTCCCGGTTGGCGAGAGTCAAAAATACCACTAGTTAAATAGAGTTGTAACTCATTTAATAATGGGCACCGCTATTAGCAACCTACTATTCGATCAAAATAAGAAAACAAAATCTCTTATTTTATGAGCTAGACCCACGGTTTCGATAATCATAGATTTAATCCTAGTAGTCACCGTAGGGGTGAGTCTAGTAGAATTTGACCTATAATTATCTATCTTTCGAGATCTAACCTTGTCAAAAATAATTAATGAACACCTCCCGTAGGGGGGACGAATCAAAGCGCCTCGAGGCCCCATTAAGCTATTGACTATGTTAAACCAACGGTGGCGATCGAATAAAAATCTTAAAATAAGCTCATTATTAAAATTAAAAAATAGTATTTTTATTATTTATTTTTAGAAAATTAATGACTATGGTTCTCCAAAAAATTGAAAAATATTAAATTTTTAAAACCAAAGTCCTATAATTTCCTATTGATTCTAAAGTGTTATATTGAAACAAATTCAATTAATTTAGAATTAATTTGTTGCTAATCAATATTTAGGTTTAACTAATATAATGAACCTATACAATTAAGTCCAACTCAGTCAAATGGGCCTTAACAATTGAGCTTGTATGGAAGAGGACTGAGTCCAGTATGTCGTTCCCACTACAAAGGCCTCAAATCTTCCATACAAGGTCCAAAAGACAGGAATTTAAACATTCGTTTTATTAATTATTTTTAATTGATTAGGTTAACTATTGTCATGCAAAGCAAATGGGCCTTCACAAGTGGAATCACCCACAAGAGATGAATTTAAACTTTACATTTTCTAATGGGCCCAAATAAAACCTATAATTTTATGAATATTTTATTTGGAAAAATCCATATATCAAACTGTTGACGCCGTTTTTCGTCAACAGATAAAAGAAGAGAGCACGTAAACAATTTAAGACAATGGCCAAAAATAAACAAATGAATCAAACACGGTTTTTTACGTGGTTCAACAGTTAAATCTGCCTAGTCCACGAGTCTCTGTTATTAATCTCAAGATTATCTCTGAAAATTCTTAAGCATGAATTCTTCAGAGTTTTCTCTCAAGAATCAGAAATTCGGTCCCTTACAATGGTGCATGGCTTCTCTATTTATAGAGAAGGATGCAGAATACTATCCCACATATTTTGGGTAGTTACTCTTTTGTGAATAAAAATAAATGGCTTTAAATGCCAATAATCAGATATATAAGGAAACGTCCCCCATAGATCAGGAAACGCATAACTGACTAAATAATATCCCACGATTCTTGGGGATTTATATCAATAAATGAGGATTACATCTCATGCTTACAATACTTGTAGATATTCAAGGTGGTCATAGCGTATCTCCAAGGCTTCAGCATTTCAGGTTTCACGTCATTGTGCGAGCCACTGACATCTCCCGAGCTAGCATTGCTTTCGAGATAGTACATCGAGCTCAATATCCCTGCTCCGAAGTTGTTCCCGAAGATGAGGGGCTCTCAGAGCTATCTTTCGAGATCGAGATCATTTCGAGGTCAGTACATTCGAGGTCATGTATCATACTTTGCAGGCTCGGTTTACAATCGTAGAGCATACCCTAACCCTCACGAGACCATTTAATGCAGACTCAGCTTTCGAGGTCATATTTACTATGGCTCGAAATCTGGGTATAACACAAACAAACATATGGGCCACTATATGCATCTAAGCCCAATTGCAAAAATACCACATATAGTGCAAACAGACATGTTATAATTGGATGGGCCTAATCATGTTACTATATGAGTAATTCTATGAATTTATACAAAAATACCACAATTTATTTCATTTGCAAAAATACCACAATTAGTTATCTAGAATTTATCAAAAAAATTCAAATTAATTAATTTTTTACAAAAATAAGTCAATTTAAATAAAATTTATCAACAATTAACAATAATTAATTTAAATTTCATTTATCAACAATTAACTTGGTTTAGGTTAATTTAAAAAAAATATTAATTTAATTTAAATAGGATTTATCAACAATTAACTAAAGTTAATTTAAATCCCATTTGTTAAAAAAATATTTTATTAATTGGTTGAAAAAAAATGATATTTTTCAAAATTTAACCAATTTTAAATTTTAAAAACAATATCTAAACAGTTTTTCAAAAATATCTTGTGTTGTTACAACTATAAGCAAATATTTTAACCATTTAAAAAAATATATTAATAGTTATAACAATCCTAAAATATCTTAAAACAGTTAATCAAATTCAAATATCCATAAAAATATCTAACTAATAATATTCAAATTTCAAATATTTTAAATATTAAAAAATATACAATAAACATATATTTATATTTTCAAATAAAGATTTAATAAAAATATCAAGAATTTAAAAGAAAATATTTTAAATAAGTGATATCTTAATTCTAATATTTTAATATATTAAAATATTTAAAATTAAGTTGTTATTCTATTTTTAAATTTAAATTTGAATATTTGTAGAAAATATATAATTATTTAAATCTCAACTAACAAAAATATCTTATTTAAAAAAAAATTAATACAAAAACAAATCTGATATTTTTAGTTTTGATTATAAATAATTTATTTTCACAATTTAATTTTCTTTAATTTAAAAAAAATTAAAATATATATGATGAACAGTACCCGTAACATGTACTGTTCACCTAGCAGGGCTGTTGGAGGTGTGCGCGCGCTGGGCGCGCGCGGGATGCGCGCACTGGTGCGCATGATGTGCGCGCGCGGGATGCGCGCAATGCGTGTGGCAGTTAGACCAATTTTTCCAATTTTTTTTTTGAGCAATTTTCAAGTCAAAATCATTTTCTAATTAATTTTTAACATGTTTTACGCAAAATAAAGCATATATAAAAATTAATAGCATAGAAAACACAACAAAATAACCTAAAAATTGCTAATAATCATATAAAATCAATATGCTGCATAAAAACATGAAAACCATCCAATTATTCAAACACATCAAATAATCCAATTTTTAATATGTTCATGCATGAAAATAAAGATTACCAAAGGCTCTAAGGCCAGTTGTTGGGAAAACTTATACATGATATTTATTTATTTTCATGTAAATCTAATATTAAACAAATTAATATGAGATAACCTAGAACGTGTTTCTAAAATTGAATTCAAAGAGAAACAATGATAAGAATACTTATAGTATACGCAGCGGAATGACAGAGTCATTCCTTCAGTTTCTCTAACCCTTGTATCCTAGCACTAAAAATACAAAGGCAGGGCTATTTTTGGCCCACTCTAACAAAAGATTCAATCTCGTATGTCTAGAAGTGCGACAAATGCCAATGTTTCGCCATAGTTGTCCGAGCTGCTCCAGTTGAGCTAACGATGATCTCATCCCCGTGACCATTCGCGGTATGGGGAATCGACCTAATAGGGTCTCTACCTATGGGAAAGGGAGGAGTTCGTTACGCGATGGTGGCGATCGGCTATTTCACGAAGTGGGTGGAAGCTGAACCTCTGGCATCCATCACTTCAAAGAGAGTCCTAGACTTCATGGTGAAGAGTATTATATGTCAATTTGAGCTTCCTAAAAAGATCGTGTTAGACAATGGGACACAATTCAACAGTGATCTCTTCATTGACTTCTGTGAAAAATGCGACATTATTAAGAGTTTCTTCTCAGTAGCATATCTGCAGGCCAATGGACAGGTGGAGGATGTGAACAAAACCCTAAAGGAGAGCTTGAAGAAGAGGTTAGACAAGGCCAAAATATTATGGCCCAAACATCTCCTGCAAGTACTTTGGGCCTATCGAACTTTTCACAGAACCTCAACGGGACATACTTATTTTTCCTTAACTTTTGGAAGCGAGGTCCTCCTTCCAACCAAAGCCATGGTAGCCACTGACAGGCAAAGAACATTCAACCAAGAGCAGAATGAGGGACTACTTAATGTATCCCTCAATCTGATTGCAAAAAAATGAGAAGAGTCGCAGTTACAGCTCGCCCATTATCAACAAAAAATCACTCTCTATTTTAATTCTAAAGTTAAGACGCGTAGATTTGGATTGGGCGACCTGGTTCTCCGAAGGGTATTTCTAGCAAATAAAGATCCCAAGGATGGTGTTTTAGGCCCGAATTGGGAGGAACCATATCAGGTCGTTGAGGTTTTGCGTGAAGGAACTTTCAAGATAGCTTGGCTGAATGGGGAAGTAGTCCCACGGACCTGGAACGCCCTACATTTGAAAAAAATATTATCATTAGCACCACCATTAATGTAAGGCTTATTTATAAAAGCCATTTTATTAAATAATAGGTGGATTATTAAATAATTTTTAAGAATGTATGAGTTCATGTTCTAGTGTTTGTAAAAGCAACCAAGAAAGTTTCTACATTCTGGTTACTTGGGGGGAATATAACCCGAGATTGGCAAAATTAAGCTTGCTTGATAAGTTTAAATCATTAAAATCCCTGGATACAACCAGGTTCAAAACTTAGAGGCTTGGAAAAATTGATTATTCGACAGCTTTTTAAGAGCTCGAGTTTTCAATAAACCTAGCGCGAACTAAGTTTAAATCATTTAAAATCCTGGACGTAACCAGGTCCGAAATTTAGAAGCTTGGAAATATTGATTAGTCAGTAGCTTTTTAAAGTTTGAGTTATCAATAAATCTAGCACGAATTAAGTTTAAATCATTTAAAACCCTGGACGCAACCAGGTCAGTGTAATGACCCAACTATTCTAAGACTTAGATCATTAAACCTACTAGACATAACTACTACTTTAAAGAAAATATACATGAGAAAAAATCATAACTTTATTGAAAACTTTAATAATAATAATATTTTAATACATAAATGAGCTCATTGTTTTAAAATAAAACATAACTTTAAATGAAATTGTTTACAAAGTTAAATGCGGAAATACATAAAACGTAATTTTAAAAGACTAAAGAAAAAATGTCATCATCGAATCAACACGCAGTCCATCCACTCCATTCATCTCAACACACACACCAAGCTTCCAAGAATCCTGCTGCCTTTGTATCTATTTTCCTGCATCAAACTAAAAATAAAGGAGTGAGCCCAACAAGGAAAATCTACTAACATCATAAAACATATACATAAAATTATATCATTAACATATACTATAAACATATGTCATATACTACTACAATGACCATCATACTACTTGGGGCTTGTTTAACTAAGCAAGTCATATGCCCAATAGATTTGTGGGGCTTGCTAGCCAAGCAAGTCATGTGCCCATAAATTATTGGGGCTTGCTAGCTAGACAAGTCATGTGCCCAAGGTCTATAAACATACTATACATAATGTTAACATACAACATAAGATAACATAACATATCATCCTATTTTCCTTACCAAAATTGGGATATTTGAGAACAAGTGCGGGACTTGGAACACTCCTAAAACCAACAATAGAATTGTGAGTATTTCTAAAGAGTAAAGAATAAATGTGGAAACTAAACTTTCAAGAAGAAACTTACCAAGAAAGATCCTTAAGTTTCAAGAGCCTAATCAAAAACCAATATCAAAAGTTAGGATCTGAATAAAAGGACTAAAGAAACTAAAGAGTTTTAAAGGATTGAACTTAGAGAATAAGAGTACCTTAGTTGACCTTATGGATTGGTCTAACTCCAATACTGGAATAACTAAACCTCACTTCCCAAGTGTTTGATAAAGCTTAAGAATGGAAAAGCTTTTTCCCAACCCAAGTGTTTATCACTCTTAAGGTCTCACTAGCACCTTGGAGTCTGATCACAGCTAAAGAGTTAATGGAAGGGCTGGGTTCTAAGTCCTATTTATAGAGTTCTATGAATAAAGATCTTCTTTTTGGCTTTGAATAAAAATAATGAATTTAATTGCAACTATTTGAATATTCGTCAATCAAAGGCTTAGGACTTGGTCAAATCATTTATAGTTAGGTCTAAGAAGTCAAAGCTTGTTTTTAAAAATTAAAAACAAAAATAATAAAAAAATAGAATCCTAACTTCTAACTTCCTAAATCTCGTAACTCTAAACTTACCTCCAGTAAATCAACATAACTCGAGCAGTAGGAGTCCGATTTAGACCATCTTTATACCATTAGAAATCTAATTCAATTATCTACAACTTTAAAGAAATACTATTTTTCGAAATTCATAATATAAGTGGGTCAAAAATAGGTCGGAAGTTACAGTACCCTAAAGTTACGAAAAATCTATTTAATTATCTAAATAACAACCTAATCCACAAATATCTTAACTAACCATAAAATAACAAACTCTTATTCCCTAATAATCATGCTTATGACAAGTGTCATATTCTTATTGGCTACATCTAAACCTTAGGTTATAATAAATAATACACCTAGGACAATCAATATTAATCAAACTTTATGTTATAACTAATATTCTTAAATTATAGGTTAAACTTATAAAATTTATAACTATTGCTATGAGTTTCCAACTAAGTCCCGACTTGAACTAAAATCCACAGAATCTAACATACTACAAACTAATACTAACTACTACTACTAACTAACTAACTAAGTAAATATTTTGGGATTCCACAGTCCGAAACTTGGAAAGTTGGAAAAATTGTTTAATATCAAGGGCTTGTTAAAGCTCGAGTTATCAATAAACCTAACATAAACTAAGTTTAAATTATTAAAAACCCTGGATATAACCAGGTTCAAGGCCCGATTCTTAACAGGTATGATACAAATCAACACACAAAACTTGGATATAGCCAAGCTTGATAAATTCTATCCCGATCTAAAAATCAATTCCTAAAATCTCGAATGTACAAGTCTAAGGATTCATAAACATGAGAGACAGTAAAGGAAAGATAAATGGATCAAAAAGTTAGATGTATATTGAAATAAAGCACGCAAATTATCCCGAGGAGAAAAAACCTCGAACTGAGCCCGAAGGCAATTGTTTAATAAAAAAATCTGTTAAACAATTACAAACAAATACAAAAGAGCTATCATTGAGCTCCATCAGCTCACCCCGCCGAGGTGACCTCCTCGCCATCTCCCTCTGCTGCTCCAGAAGCCTCACCAGCCTCTGACGGTTCTTGCAAGAGCCGATCCTTGAATCTTGCAAGGTATGGATCCCACAACTCGGTTCCCATGAAAGAGAAGTTTCCATCCGGGTTGAAGGCCTAGCAGTGGTACAATATCTCTTCCATGGCCGACGATGAGGCCGCCTTTTCTTCTTTGATTGCGGCCTCGGTCTTGAGCAGTTTTGTTTTGGCTTCATCAACCTCGGCCAGAAGTTGTGCAGTTTGAGCCTGGAAGTCAGACAATGCAATCTTTGTAGCCTGCTCGCTTTCTTGGGACGAGACAAGAGCAGCCTTGGCATCATGCTCATTCTTCTGAGCAGCCGCCAAGGCAGCTTTAGCGGTCTACTTGCCCTCTTGAGCGGCAGTTAGGGCAGTGTTGGCAGAGTTTAGATTGTCCCGAAGCTCATCGTTTCTAGCCCTAGCACGGGCTATGTTGCGATACTGGGCCAGGAAAGACTGCAAAATAACAAAACAAGTCAGAGATATACCCGTGATGACAATATAAAGAAATATTTCACCGAGGAAAGACAACTTACATGAGGTTCATCCCCGTAGCTGATTCCATGACATTCTCTGGGCTATGCCTCTCGATGGTCCTTAGATCCCTCGAGTTGGCCTTATAGGCGTGCCCCACCATATGGCTTGCAGTCTCATAAATTATACCCTGAAAGGCTTTAGGGATTTTCTCCAGATCTTGGGGATCTACTGGTATTCGGAAGGTGGGAGCTGGGATGGTGGGGCCTGGAAGCTCAGCTTGTATCACTTGAGCTTGAGGAGGCACAAAGTGAGGCGGAGGAGGAGGAAGTTGCTCGGTAGTGACCGTAGTTGTCGAAGATGACTCCCGAGTCGAGCTCGTCTCCTTATTTTTGGCAGGGGATTTTGAGGTGTTTCCCACTGCAGGGGGGTCTTCTTCGTAATTCTAGGCCTCTTCAGGATGGGGCCCAAGCTAGCCTTCCTAGCTTGGAAAGTAGTTCGGAGGTCAGGAGCTCCGGATTGTTCCATCTCTTCGCCTGAAAAGAACAAAAATGAATTAGTTCACAAATTAAGTTGTCAGAATTATATATAAAGAAAGAAAATAAACAAAGATCCTACCCTCCGGGCTGGGGGAGGAGTCTATTATCACGACCTTCAACCTTAGAACTAATGGAGGAGAGGGGGATTCTACAACTAATAATTCTGGGATCCTAAGGGGTTCAAGTTCAAGTCCTTCCTCAAGGCTGGAGTCCTCTACATACTGTCTAAATCCAGGGGCAAATGCGCCCTGGAGCAAAGAAGGCCAGGTCCTACGGTTGGTCCCATACTCTTCAAAAATGGCGAATCTAAAGTTTAAAGTGTTGTCTACTATGACTGTGCCCTTAGGATAACTGCTGTCATGGCATACCACTAGGTGGTCTACACACTGGAGCATGGTTATATTTCGATCCGGGTTATAAGGATGACGGTAGACGAGCTGATTTGGATTAAAATGAACTAACCTAAAATCGGCAACATCCCTATCTAAGTCCCTAAAGGGGTATGGGTTACCTTGGCCGGAGGGGCCGGCTGCTGCCCCTGATGCAACTCGCTCTAGGTCGAGTTCCCAGACAGCCTCGGGAGCCCGCCTTTTTTGCACTAGAGGCACCTCGTCCTCTTCATCCCCCTTGTACTCAATGGCTGGCAAGGCCTCTTGAGAGGATGGGAGCTCGGGGATCGCTGGAAGGATAGCCCGGGTCCTCAAGACCAGTGTTTGGCCTTCGCCAATCAGCTGGCAGGCCAGCATTGTGATGTCATTCACGACCTGGCGGTAGTCCTTCTCATGGGGGGGAAGCGCATATAGCTTCTCATATTGACCTTCGAGGGTCACAAACTTTCCTGTCCTCGCAAATATGGCTGCACGAGAAACAAATTCAGTTAAGACAAAAGAAAAATATATCTTAAGAGGAATAGAAAGTCACGAGCTGAATTCGTAAGGACAGAAGACTTACGAGGTCGGTTGAAGTAGCGGTGTTCGCAGTTCCGGAATCCATTCGACATAAAGAACAAGTCTTTGTAGTCATTTGGATGACTGGGAAGCTCAATAATGAAGGTCGAGTTAGGGAATCGTGTGAGGTAGTAGAATCCATCACCATGTCCTTTCTGGTCGGGGCTTGCCTTGAGGCGGAAGAAATAAAGAATGTCTGCCGGAGTGGGGACCTCCCACTCGTATTTCAGGAACAAATATTTCAGCACTCCCAAAAGTCTATACGAATTTGGGGGGAGCTGAAATGGAGCTAGTTTCACGTAATTTAAAAAATCTGCGAAGTACTGATCCAGGGGGAGGAAGGCCCCAGCCTTCAGATGTTCATCACTCCAAGCTGTGAAGTCATCTTGGAGAGGGGACCAGCTTCGCTCCCCTTTGAAGGCAGGTCGGACTAAGAGAGTTCCAGTTCCAACCTCTATGTTGTGGCTCAACATAATCTTGTTCACCCTCCCCTGACTCGTGATCTTGGAAATGATATGCTTAGCCTCGAAGTATGCGTTGCGATCGACCATGATCTCCTTCTCCTCCACTGGACCGAAGTGCGGGATGGGAGATTCTGGGGCGATCTGTTTCCCATTGTTCTTCTGTTGGGAGGATGAGCTCGAGGCATTCTTCTTTGAAGCGTTCTTCTTTTGAGGAGCCATCAGATCGCCTAATGACAGAACGACCTAATTAGTAGGCAACCTAAGATGATCTAAAATCGTGGCGCGAGAGTACGAAGTGGGAAATGGTTTACTTCTGTTATACAAGCTAAGGTTAGCCTCAGCCCCATCACGTGATGCCACACGATATTCTAGGCTACGCGCCTCGGTTTCCTAACAGACCCCTGATATTTAGGGATCCGTGTGTCAGAATGCCAGACCACTACTTTCCTTGGGAGACGGTTTAGTGAAAAACCACCCAAGAAATGTAACCTATAAGCTATCTGGTTCTAAACCTAAAAACCCTTCATTTCCTTTATTCCCAAATGGGTATTATTTAAATTAATGCACCATTAAGATTACCTAGATTTCCCAGAAATTTTCCAGTTTTATGAATGTCTTACTTCTAAAACATTTTTGGATTCACCCGCCGAACCGAAGTCAAGACATATTCTCTACGAACATTTAGAAGTAGCCTAACAGTAACTATAATGAATGTTGCGGATGAACGTGGTGAAGAATATAAATTCCATTGAAAAAAAAGGAGGAAAAAACTTTTCAAACCAAAAAATGAGATACTTATAGTGTGTTATTCGACGGTAAGATGTAGACTCGGTGACAGGAAGCTCCTGGAAAGCCTCTGAGTGACTGGGTATGATGAATGATTTTTGGGGATTTCTGGGAAAGAAGAGAGGCTTGGAAGTGCATAAAAGGAAAATTTTTAAATGAAAGGTGGTAAAGTTTGAACTCTGGCCATCCTTTTTATACGTAAATTATGTAGATTAATTTGGGCCATCCAATTGGGTTAGTTCAAGATCCAAGGGTCAAGGTTAAATAGACCAAACGACGGTAAAAAAGTGACAAGACAATTATTGTAGTCCTTGAACCCGAACAGATGCAAATCGCGGTACACCACTTGTCCAGTACTTGAGTAGTGGGCATGCGTGGTTTTGTGTAACAGAAGTCTAAAAGCCCCTACTGTGTAGGTCAGAAAGTGACGATGCCATACACGAGCAGGAACTTGGGGGCAAATGTTGTACCCTAATTTTGGCCCAAGTTCATTCACTCAGCTCGGGTACAGTTGGCGAATAAATATACGGAGAAATAACCAAGGGAATGGTATCTGCTTATTATCCACGTGGACAACAGCAATTTCATGTGGTCGCGCGTGGAGTTAGGCGTCCTAGGTTTAATCCAAGCTACGGACACAAAGGCCGTTGAAGCACGAGCTTGGAGGAGATATCCAGCTTGTGGTAGTTCTAGTATATTGCATATCCGCGGATCCCCAGAGATTTGGGATCCCTTTATACATATATTTATGACCAAGCTGTAATATTTAATATCTCAGATATTAGGAATACATTTACCTTGTGATCAGATCATATCCCAATATAAATGAGAATTATTTGTATTAAATGTAATAATTATGTAAATGCGTGATTGACTCACGCGAATACCCAAACCTGTTCATGAAATCCCCTTATAAATACTGGGAATATTGGATGGAAAATGGACCATTATTCTCTAATACTGAAACTCTGCCAAAATAGAGAGAGAAACATCAATAATATAGACTTGTGGATTATGTATATTTTAACCATTGAACCACGTAAAAGTTCTGTGTTCTTGAGTGAAATCATATATTTTTCATTTCGGTTTATTGAGCACTAATCTACCTTATTATTTCTTAATACACTATTGGTGAAAAATCCCGTAAACACATATTAATCACATTCAAATCATAAGAATCTTTCAAATGCAAATATTTATATTCTATATCACCGTAGCATTTCCTAGAACCTCATAATTCACTACAACAATCAATCAAACACAAATATTTACAGCCTTATATCATTGCAACACACAAGTCCAAACATATCTCTTTACTACTTTTTATTACTATTTTCAACTAAATACATTAGTATTTATTTATTACTAAATGTAAAGTTAAAGACAAAATAATAATATTCAATATTAAAATTAGTTACCTCAAATAAAGTGTTATCCAAAATCAACACAAATCACCACCAACATCACACTACTAAAAAAGGTAATTTTATGCCTGTCTAGGGGAATCATTGAAAGTTTTCCACGTCATCTATAAGGTAAGACATTGTAGTTGGGAATGTTGTATGTATGGCTACAACGTCTCACTTTATATATAAATAGAAATCAAAATTTAAATATATAAATTAAGAAAATATCAACAATGGTACATAAAATAACAATCCACAATATTTCTAAAGTCATAATTTAAACAAAAGATAACATTAATATCATATAAATTTGGAAATAATAAACTAATTTTTATTTAAGAAAATACTAGCTAGAAATCAAGAATGAAACAAATAAAAAAATACTTTCAAAACATAATTTGTCACTATAAACATCAAAACAGTATATTTACTAGTAATTAAACTAATAACAAGAAAACAAATTGTATAAATAAGAAATAAATTTAAAAAAGAACTAATTAAATCCAAAATAAATTGCGAAAAAACCCTAAAACTACTCATCAATACATGAGAGTAGGAAGACAATCTCTACCAAAGGAAATAAGTAATATAAAAAAATGTGCTTTTGTGCGAAATGTACAGGCGATGGAGAAAACACTTTTCCCATTGCATTTTACTGAACGCGTCAAGAAAAGTCCACTTTGAGAAAGAAATCACAAATATACTATTTTATACTCTCCGCTACGACGTTCAAACTTATAAACCCTACAGTCAAATTTATGAGGAGGTCGGATTTGTGGACTCAACTCGAGTACATGACACAAATAGTTCACCAGATTCAAAGCGTCGTATCGGGATTTGATTGATTTGCCGCCAACACCAATGTTTGATGATGATGGATCATCCAGTGGTTGAGCCAATGACAAAGCACAGTGGGTAATTTTTTTTTTTTTACAATTATAAAAAATATTGAGAAATTCCCTCTTAAGAGGGACTATTGGTGCATATTTGTGTTTTTAGTATATAAGTAGTTAGAATCTTAATTGTTTTTATACGATTGTATATATTTTAGTTATATAAATATTGAGAAATTTCCTCTTAAAAAGGACTATTGGTGCTTCACATAAATTTTCAGAAAATTCTAAATAATTTAAGATACCGAAAACAGAATTCAAACATTTATGTTAATACGAGTGTTTGTTTTTTTATACACGAGTTCAACAAACTATTTAAACTGTAATTTTGACACCGTAAATAATTCAAAATTTCTAAAAATAAAAAGAATATATAAATTTAAATAGGAGTACAATTATTTCCTAAAAAAAATAAGTAATTAGAAATTAAATGTAAATAAATATTAAAAAAGAAGAATCACTAAATAAGAAGAAACAACAAAATTAGGTGAGATTTTTTATTTATTTTGAACTCTCTCATAATTCAATTTTATATCAACATATAATATTATTGGTTGATTAAAGTTTTTGTTTGTATACCAAAAATCAAACTACTTATATATATATATGTATTGTACATGTATATAATATTTTTTAACATAAATGTAAAGTAGACAAAATTATTTATTTGACCCTACTATAATTTATGTGTATGTTTCCTGGTGAATTCAAATCCCACTTTAAAAAAAATTCCCCACCTCCTTCCGCCAATGGGATCATCAAGCCAATTTCCTCCTCCACATGATGACCCTTCCATTAATACCGACTCTTATATATATATATATATATATATATATATATATATATATTAATTTTCATAATTTCTATTATCGAAAGAATTATTTATTGAGTATTAGTTTTATTATTTTAAAGGACAATTAATGTAATGTTTGGATATTATAATGGTTAGTTTATATGTATTTTGGACAATTTTTCTATAGGAGCTTCACTTTAATCTCTATTGGTGGGACTCTTAGTGTTCTCAACCCGTGAACAATTTTTGTCTCGATTTTTTTATGACCGTATATATTGTAACTATTTAGATCATTCTGCAAATTTTCAGAAAATTTCGAATAGTTTACAGTACCGAAAACTAGGTCCAAACATGTTGTTTTCCACGCGTATGAAAAAGTTAGTCACGCATGCAACAACATATTTGAACTTAGTTTTCGGTACTATAAACTATTCGAAATTTTCTGAAAATTTGCAGATGCTCTAAATAGCTACAATATACACAGTCATAAAAAAAAAATCGCGCCGAAAACTGTTCATGGGTTGATAACACTGAGAGTTCCACCGGTAGGGCTTAAAGTGAAGTTCCTATAGGAGAATTTTCCTATGTATTTTTATAATTTTTATTAGTTAAAAAGGGAAATGAATGTAACTATTTCAATTTTCATAAATATGATATTTTTATATAAATTTACGTTTTAAATATAAAATATTAAAAAGAAAAAATAAATTACTTTTGTCAGCACTACAAAAAATTAACCAAAAAATGTTTTTGCAATGCGATTTTATGATAGGAAAAGTCAGGATGTTTCCATCAAATGTTTCCATTGCTGTTTTGAACTGTAGTATGTGAATTTTCTTCTTGTAAAAATTAATGCAAAAGCTTCATGAACTTGTGCAAAGTTTAGCAAAACCTAGTAGCTAGGAAATCAATATAGAATCAGAAATAATAATGACACATGTATATTGGAGATAATCATATACATGTGGGAAATACAAATTTTGCAACCCCAATTATCACATTAAAGTAACATTAAGGTACTTTTTATTACAATAACAAACCACACATACACGCCCAAAGAGAGATGCATTTAAGTAGCTAGCATAGAAAATAGGAAATAGAAAAGCAGGACTATTTATTCATAATATATAAACATATTATGCCCTGGCTAATAAGTAATTCTCCTATTTTCACACAAAAAGAGTACTCATAAGTTGAAGCTGGGGCATAGTTTTCTGGCCAAGTATCATAACAGTGGATGGTTGACACGTTCCGCCGGCCGGAGCTGAGCAATAATAATTAGGGTAGCAACAATCAATATCAATAGACGGAGAGCATGTCTGACCGAGCTTTTTACAATTAGGCATAGGCACACATCTTCGATTCTCACCGAACCAATCGCCTTCACATTGGAGTCCTTCACAGCAATTCTTGCCTTGTGCCCAATGACAGTATTCACCAGGTACCCTGCACCGTTCATTCACATTAGGACTATTGGGTTGTAGTCGACCAAAGCACCCCATAACCATGCTGGTTGCCACTAACAACATTACTATACACTGCTTCATTCTTCCTACGCACCTTTAATATTCTTGTTTTTCTGTTATCTTTTGATTGCCACAATGTTATGGTATTTATAGGAGAAATAGATGACACTAATTATATGATCTTCAACACGTACGTACGTGTCTATTAACTGAGTATACCTCACACGCGACACATGTGAGGTTGCGCATTAATGGGAGCCAAATGAAGAGAAACAACCCATTATTTTCATTAAAGTGAACACGTGAGGGGAGATTATGCCAGTCTCACAATTATATATGTATAAAATTTTATTAGCAGGTCCACCCCCTTAACTATATGTAGTTTAACAAATTGGTCCCTAAACTATAAAATTTAGCAATTAAGTTCCTGAACTTATTAAACATTAACAACTGAGTCCTTATATATGTGATTTTGTTCATTAATTTTTTATGGAAAAGATTGCATTGCATTACCAAAGTGACATCTTAAACAAAATACTAAATTCAATGTCTCCATTTTTTTTTTACTTTGACAATGTTTTGTAATCTTTTTCATAAGAAATTAGTCTAAAAAAAACTATATATTAGGGACTTAATTGTTATTGTTTAATGAATTTCTAGACTTAATTGCTACATTTTATAGTTTAGGAACCAATTTTCTAAACCTTGTATAATTCAGGGACAATCATGCTAAAAATCCTAATTTTAAAAACAATACTAGTGAAGAATGCCCATACATGTGTCGGCATTTTGTTAATAATTTTTTCATGGACAGTTTGTAAATTTAGAGGAAAAGAAACAACAGTTATTTTTGTAAATCTATATAAAAAACACAGTTTAATTTAAAATTTTAAGTTTAATTGCTCAAAATCTAAAATTTTAACATTGTTAAGTAGTAAATATAACAACTTAATTAAATACTCAAATATATAAAAAAAATTAACTTTAAAATGCTAAAACATAAATTTTTAATTAATAATGAACAAAGAACAAATTATAAATGGGACGAGGGATTTCTCCTATCTACGAAAACTCATTAATTGTTTAGTCTAGTTATGAACATGCTTAGTTAATGACAATATTAAAATTGCCACCAATATTAAAAACAATTAATGCCCCTGAAAATTATACAATAAAAGTAATTCCTAGTTAAATTTGGTATACTGAGTTATTGCAAATAGCCAAAATTAGGGAAAGAGTTATTGACCACGATTTTGGCCACCTGGGAGTAGACGCAAAAACGACAATAAACCTTGTATAGAAAGTAAATAACACAAGTAATTTTATAGTGGTTCAGCCCCAATTTGTTGGTAATAGCCTAATCCACTTGAAATTGTGATATATGTATCTTACACTTAAGATCATATGAACTTGAGCTAACTGAGTTTTTTAAGTGTAAGTAGAAAAATATAGAGTTTCTCTCTCTAAGCTCTCTCAGAAAATGCCCCAAGTAACAGTCCCAAAGTCTCAAAATTAGAGAGTTTTCCAAGTCTCAAAAAGATCCCTATAATGATGCTATGAGCTCTTTATTTATAGGCTCATGGATCGTACATGAGAAATATCCTCTTTGATGGGGTCCTTGGTTGTTTCAACCACTTTAATTAATGAATAATAAACAAATTCAAATTACAACAGTATAACTATTATTCCGGGATGTGTGAGATATTCCTGCGACAGTTGCGAACGACTCGGGTTGAAGCTGTTACTGAGTTACTTAGATGGCAACTTCTTAGAACCAAACACATCACCGGTCGGCATAGGCAAGCACCTCTCATCGGCAAAGGCAAAGCACACCTCTGGTCGGTATAGGCAAAACACACCTCTAGCACACCTCTGGTTGGCATAGGCAAAGCACACCTCTAGCACACATCTGGTCGGCATGGAACACTACTGGTTGGGCATGGCACATCTCTGGTCGGGCATGACACATTATACCACTGGTCGGGCAAATCACCCCTGACCAGCTAAATCTATTTCTTGACCAGTAATATCACAACTCCGCAGGTCAACATCCAACCTTTACCCTTCTTTAGTCAACACATTTATAGACTATTAATGTGTCATTTACTGATCATGCATTGCCACTTGTCCCATCCGATTGTCGCGTCATCGAAAAAAATTTTGGGGATAACATTTGCCCCCCAAGCTTATTATATGATTTTCTCATATGCTAAACTTTTTCTCTAGCTGATTGTTATTCTCGTCGTCCAAAAGCTTTCACTTGGTCAATATCTTTCACTTTTGAAGTAAACCCAAGATTAATCCTTTAGCCCATCAAACTTGTTTCTTTTACAATTCCTAACCGATTAGATTCCTTTTGGCCCTCGGAACCCAAATAGCTCCTCGGTAATGCTACTCCTTGGACATGCCAGCCTCTCGGACATGCTCTCAGCTCATCGGACGCACGACTACTTGGCATGCATCTCCTCGGATGGCTAGCTATTCGGACAACAGCCCTCGGCATGCCTGGATCCTCGGATGTGCACCAGCTCCTCGGATGCCCAGCCAGCAGCTCCTCAGACGCAAGGCTACTCGGATGCCCAACCAGCAGCTCCTCGGACATACAACTACTCGGATGCCCAACCAGTAGCTCCTTGGACATACGGCTACTCGGATGCCCAACCAGCAGCTCCTCGGGTGCATGACTATTCAGACACGCTGCTCCTCGGATGCACCAGCTCCTCGGATGCTCAGCCCAGCAACTCCTCGGACACGCTCCCATCTCCTCGGACACCACTCCTGCTCGGACACGCCCTAACGCCTAGGACATGCTGCTCCCTCGGACGTGCCCAGCTCCTCGAGAATGCTCCCATCTACTCGAGGCATGCAAGATCTTTGGACAATAGCCCTTCGTCATGCTCGGCTCCTCGACACGCAGCTCCTCGGACAGCAGCCTCGCAATGTCCTCCTCCAGCCGCTCGGACACGGAGCTCCTCGGATGGCCAGATATTCTGACACCCAGCCTGGCAGGCGCACAACTCTTCGAATGCGCCAGCTCCTCGGACAGGCATTTCCTCATATGCGCACCCCCCTCGGCGTGCCCCCCAAGCCGCTCGGACATGCGACTCTTCTAGCCCCTCGAGCATGCGGCACAACCACTCGAGCACACGGCATAGCCACTCGGGGGCATTGCACAACCCCTTAGACACATGCCTAAGCCTTATCCCTCGAACACAATTTGGCACTTAAAACAACTTGTTTGAATCTCTCTAAAGTATTATTACTTCCCTAAATGTCTTTCCTTGGGGAAAATTGATTTCTCTTCTAAAAGAAATTATTTTCGTAGAGTAGTGTATATATTTTTTGTTTTTCATTCATTTTCTATTTGGTTTACTCTAGGGACTCATCACTATTAGTCATGCTCAACGCCGAGCAGTAGACTATAAGGAGTTGGTCAAGGTCTTGAATGACCAATTGATGAAAGCCCAAGCAAAGATTAAGAGTCTGACTAAGTCTGAAAAAGATCTCTAAGAAAAGACTGAGTAGGCTGAGAAAACAATTACTGACTAAGATAGACCGTTGAAGGAGTTGGTTGATGAGAACAACTAGCAGGTCCAGTCCAATAAGACATTGACCGACCAACTGAAGGATAAGACTCAAGAAGGATCGACCAGAGGAGGTCCTAGATGTTGACGATGGTGTTGACTAGTCAGATACTAGTGTACCCAACCATTAGATACTCTTAGCCGACCTGAGAGCTTCCTATATAACAACATAGTTTCCTACTCGACCAGTGATACATGTTTAGCTGATCAGGGAAGTTGTATCTGCTCTCCCGGCTAGGAAAATTTTGCACCTGACTAGCTGAACTTTGTATCTGGCTAGTAGTTTACTCTTTTTTCTTATACTTTTGTGAAGAGAATTGCTGCTTAGTAGCTTTGATATTTTTCTCGTACAACTGAGCTGTTGGAATTTATACTTTACTTTTCTTTGCTTACTTGGAACATTCTAAGTCTTTTTAGACTTAAAAAGTAATAAGTTTTTTGTGAATAGTAAAGTCACTTTGATGTATGTCTTATATTTTCGCATGAGTACTTAGTTTTCTAACTTAGAAATTCTAGACATTTCATAAGTCCCTACTAAGTATACTTTCTCACACTCTTATTGTCACACGAATATTTGCTTCTAACTTGAAATTTTGAAAAATTCCAAGTTACTTAAGCTTCGTCAAACAAGTTAGCTTAATGGCCTTCTTTGACTTCGAAAATTTCTTCTTGGAAGAGAGGTTTTACACAAAATTTCTACACTTGGAAGACCACTCCATTCTCTTCATCTTTTTCTTCTTTTTGGTCATTTTTCTATGAATTTTTAGAGGAAAAATTTAAGGGTTCCTCCTCCAAATTTTCCTATTTATGTTGGTAATTTTTGGGTTTGTAATTTCTATTCTAGTTATGAGTTTCTAATCTTTTTAAGATTATTAAGGTGATGATGAAATAATATGTAACTAGATAATATTTATGTTGTATGTTGATTTCCCATTTTGTGCAATAAAGTTTATGGATTTTCTTATTCAAATATTTTCTTTCATCTTAAATATCATGTATTTGTGATTGTTAGCACATATTTACACTTTGTTCTTCATTAGTGCAAAAACATAATATTCTTTGTATAAGATGTGTCATTAAATTGTACACATCCAATGCTTAAAACAAAAATATTATGTTTTTCCTTATAAATAATGTTATTTGATTTTTTTTTGTTTCATTAGGTTGATTCACATTAAATACTTTGAAATTATAATTTTTGAAAAGTGAAGAAAAATCATATCTTTTTAGAAATAATTTGTGCTTAAAATTATAAATCTATTTTGAAAATGATAGTTTGATTTATTTTAACTATCACTAAAACTTAGGAATCGATGTACTTATAAATATTATTGAACTTATATTTTGTAGATTCCATTATCTTAATAATCTTTCTTCTACCATCTTGTTTACAATTATAAATTTAAGTATATATTGTCTTTAATTTCTTTATTATCATCTTTTATTTTATTTTCATTATACAAAACTCTCATTAATCTTTGGAGTTAGATTAGAATTTATTAATTTTGATTTAAAATAGTTTTCTTTTTTATTTTAGACAACTCCTTTCGGTTCGATCTCGTGCTTACATGAACACTATATTTCATATATGATTCGTGCACTTGCGAGTATAAATTTTTAAAACATACTCGTTTTGGGTCCATCAGAACGTATCGACCAGTTGAACACTATCCGATTTTACCGACCAGTTAAACACTGTTCGAATAATTAACACACATGCACATTTGTAGCAAGAATCGACCACGCTACGCGTAGTCTCTTTTATTACTCATAAATTAAAAAAAGGACAAAACGTGTCTAATAACGAGTCGTAAACAACAAAAATTGTTCAAAAATAGATGACTGGTCAGCAAATAACCAGCTCATAAACCAAACTTAAATGACAAGTTAAACAACTTGAAATTAAGCTACCACTCTGAAAGCGGTATTTAGTGATAATATATCCTCAGATGCTCGCCATTCCAATGGTTTCTGATCGCGCTCCGCTCACCCAATCTGATCCTAGCACTCCAGCTCATGTCGAAGTGTTCAGGCATACCTCTCCCTTTGTGCGTGGACCTCCACATATAGTGTTTAAGGTAAAGTCCACAGGCCCGGGTTGCAAGGGTGGGGATCTCTGTCATTTGAACCCAGGATTGCTGCTGCCTCCTTCTCCTTGGGGTGTCTCTGCCTGATACTTTTTCAACTAGCTCGACTGGAGAAGAAATTCTATCTCTTCTTTGAGGTGATTGCATTCATTCATGTCGTGACCATAATCTCCATGGAAACGACAGAACTTATTCATGTCTCTCTTACTCATCTCTTTCCTGATGGGTGGAGGTTTCTTGTATGGAACCTCTTCATGACTAGCAAGATATATTTCCGCCCGTCTAGCCGAGAGTGTGGTGTAATTAGTGAACTGAGGCTCATACTTTGTTGGCTTTTTGTTTGAACTCGACTTAGCCTTCTTTTTTTCATGGCGGTCAAACCCGTTATTCCCACATTTCTTTCCACCATTCTGACCGTTTCCACCATTCTTAGGAGGGTCAGCCGATCCGCCCAGATTGTTTGTGCCATTCTCCTCTTTCTCGATTGCATCATCCAATTTCATATACTTTTCTGCTCGGTCAAGAAATTGTTGAAGTGTTGAAATTAGATTTCTATGTATACTATCCCGCAAAGGGCTCCGGTAAGTGATTCCGGAGGATATGGCAACCATCTTCCCCTCGTCTCCTACAGCAGTTGCTTTGTTGGCCTCTCTCATGAATCTCTGTATATAATTCTTTAGAGATTCATCATTTCCTTGTTTGATATCTGCCAAGTGGTTGGCATAAACTGGTGGAGTCCGAGCAGCACTGAATTGTCTACAAAACTCCTTCCTGGATGTTTCCCAAGAGGTAATGGAATTTGCTTAAACATCCAATACCACTCCTAGGCAGTATCTGAAAATGTAGTCGGGAAAAATCTACACCGATAATCGTCACTTACCCCAAGTAGTTCCATCTCCTCAAATTTCCCAACATGTCTGATGGGATCCGCCTTTTCTGTATATACCGGCAGCACCGGTGCTTTATATTTTGCCGGCGGCTGGGCTGCTCTAATCCGGGAACAAAATGGACTGCCACTCCTGTGGTCTACAACATCCATTCCGAAAGGTCGTTTTGATAAACCCTGCACCGCAGCTGTTAGCACGTCAAGCTAGGCTTGGATGGCTGGAGCAACTGACGAGGCTCCAAGGTTTTGACCTCCTGGTCGAGCATTTCCATCTAGAGAACTATCGTCAAGTATTTCTATTTGACTGGCAGGGCGGTTCAGATCTTGCCCTTCGACCGGGACGGTCCTCTTGTTGGTGACAACGTCCCTTAGATCCTTCCGGGAAGCATGTTCTCCTAGCCGATCGAATACCGTACTCTTCGATTTTTCAGAGGGCTTACTACGCAGGACCTGCTCTCTCCCACTACGTTGTTGGCTGAGATGTAGTGGAGGCTTCTCGGTACGTCTCAAGTAGTCTTTTCCTCCTTGTTGGTTAGTGCCTTCCTTTTCTTTTTCTCTTGACCGGTTGCTCTGATGACTATCCCCCTCGTCTCGACCATGTCCATCTTTGTAGCTAGGAGTTTTTTTTTTTATCTCGAGGAGCTGTGGTTTGGTTGTTTCCAGGTGGAGTGTGCTTACTATCTGACCGGTAACTTTCTGATAGGGAGGTTTCCGACCGGTGACTTCTAGAAGGGATTTTAGAGTTCTGCCCAACCAATCTGATTGCTTCGACTCCAGTCGAGTCCCCGAGAGTCCGTCCTTCCAGCAGGGGACTTCCGACTAGCGTTGTCCTTTCGTGCTCCTTGGGCGGTTGCTCGTGCCGCGGCTTGAGCATTGACTTGGACCAATTGGGTAGCCGCTTCTAGAGCAAGTGCTGCTTCACAATGTCTCTGGTTAACTTCCTCTTATCGTTGTCTGATCTCTTTGCTTCTAGCCTCCATATCGTGCCTTTACTGTTCTAACGCAGCTCTCTGCCTGGCCATCTCTTCAGCGAAAGACTCCTGCCGAGCATTGAATTGCATCATCTCTTCTTGGAAATAGCCTATTGATTTCTGGAGTTGTTGAACTTCTAGAGTGGTCTCCTCGCGAAAGGCCCTGGGCTCAGCCTCAGGGTTCTGAGGTCCAGGAACTTCTGCTCTAGCAGGCTCTTTCGACGTACTTGGCTTTTTGGAGGCCATATTGGTATTCTTGGGAGCCATATTGGTAGGGTAGCAGTATATTTCTTCTATTCAGGCTCTCAATGAAAGCACCAAAAATGATGACCACGATTTTGGCCAACTGCAAGTAGACGCAAAAACGACAATAAACCTTGAATAGAAAGTAAATAACACAAGTAATTTTATAGTGGTTCAACCCCTATTTATTGGTAATAGCCTAATCCACTTGGAGTTGTGATATATGTATCCTACACTTAAGATCAGATGAACTTGAGCCAACTGAGTTTCTTAAGTGTAAGTAGAAAAATACAGAGTTTTCTCTCTAGAGAATACAAGCTTTCTCTCTCTAAGCTCTCTCAGAAAATGCCCCAAGTAACAATCCCAAAGTCTCAAAATTAGAGAGTTTTCCAAGTCTCAAAAAGATCCCTATAATGATGCCATGAGCTCTTTATTTATAGGCTTATAGATCGTACATGAGAAATATCCCATTTGACGGGGTCCTTGGTTGTTTCAACCACTTTAATTAATGAATAATAAACAAATTCAAATTACAACAGTATAGCTATTATTCCGGGATGTGTGAGATATTCCTGCGACAGTTGCGAACGACTCGGGTTGAAGATGTTCCTGAGTTACTTAGATGGTAACTTCTTAGAACCAAACACATCACCGGTCGGCATAGGCAAGCACCTCTCGTCGACATAGGCAAAGCACACCTCTGGTTGGTATAGGCAAAACACACCTCTGGTCGGCATAGGAAAAGCACACCTTTAGCACACATATGGTCGGCATGGAACACTACTGGTTGGGCATGACACATCTCTGGTCGGGCATGACATATTATACCACTGGTCGGGCAAATCACCCCTGACCAGCTAAATCTATTTCCTTACTAGTAATATCACAACTCCGCAGGTCAACATCCAACATTTACCATTTTTTAGTCAACACATTTATTGACTATTAATGTGTCATTTACTGACCATGTATTGCCACTTGTCCTATCCGATTACCACGTCATCGAACAAAATTTTGGGGATAACAAGAGTATTTGAGTAAAATATTGGACTGGAAGACTAAGAGTGTTTGACTCCTTAATTAAAAAACAGTTTTTTGTTTTTAAAAGTTAAAAACAGTTTTTTGAAAACGAGTTGGGGTGTTTGGCGTTGTTTTCAGAAAACAGTTTTTAAAAACAAAGTTGCAAAAAATAGAAAATTTTGAGAACAAAAAGTTGTTTTCAATTTTTTTTTTGTTTATATATTTTTTTCTCATATCATTTTTTTAATTATTATTATCTAACATTATTTTTTGTCATCATTTTCTCTCGCATCAGTTTCTCTCTCTTCACATTCTCTCACATCACTTTCTCTCTCGCCACTTTCTATCTCCTTATTTTATCTCTCATATCTTTCTCTCTCCTTACTTTTTCTCTCTTCACTTTCTCTCACTATTTGCTCTTTTCTTATTTTCTATCTTTTCATTTTCTCTTTCATCATTTTTTATCTCTTTATTTTCTCTTGCATCACTTATTATGTCATCATTTTTTCTTTCATTACTTACTATATCATCACTTTCTCTCTTATCACTTAATATATTGCCATTTTCTCTCTCATCATTTTTCTCTCTCGTCATTTCCTCTCTCATCATTTTTTCTCTACTCACTTTTCTCTACCCACTTCTCTCTCTTCACTTTCTTTCTCATCACCTCCTCTCTCATATTTATTTGGATCAATTTCTCTCCTCAATTTCTATTTCTTTAAATTTTCTCTCCTTATTTTCTCACTCCTTATTTTTCATCATTTTTTCTTTCAAATTATTTTATCTCATTATTTATTACAAATTTTTAAAAGATTTTTCTCTTTGTAAATATATTTGTTAATTTTTTATTTAAGATTTAAAAAAAATAAAACTAAAAAATAATTTTTAGAAAATATTAATCAAACACCTCTTGTTTTTTGAAAACTACAAACACTGTTTTCTAGACTTATTTCTAAGAACACAACTTTGAAAACAAAAAACAGAAAACAATGTCAAATAGACTTTTTAAGCCCAATTAAGTTCCACCAAAAGAATAAGAACTTCCGCTTGAAAAACCCATAAAACATCTATACAAAAAACCAACGATAAGTAATCAATATAATGATATACATGTGTGAAGAAAAACTAAGAAATCAAATTATTAAAATCTCTACGAAAGGAGTTGCACCTTAAATTCTAAAGTAAATTTCGTTTATAATTAGTATGGCCTAAAGATATTATCAGTTAAATATAATAATAATAATAAATTATAATTCTAGCTATAGAGATTTTATAGATAACTTTATATATTGTGCAAAATTTATTCAACATAAGCTACAACGTGTTAAGGTAAATGGTAATTATTTATACTGATTTTTTTTTGACAAACCTTATTTATTACTGCTATAAATATAGTTTGCTTTTTGCTGTACTATATATACCTCTCTAACTTAAATGCACCTTTGCCTAAAGCTTTAACTTTAATTGAAGCCAAATTAAGTGAAACAATCCATTTCTTTTTCATGAAAGGGAGCATGTGAGGGGGTACTAATTAGAGCCCATGCGAGTCTCACAATTATATGCATAAAATTTATAATATTCAAATATAATAATACTAGTTAAGAAGGCACATGCACGTTTACTTTTTTTTTTTTTTTTTTTTTTCATTATGAACGATTTGTTTATAATTAAGAGCAAAAGAAACAACAAAATTAAAAATAAAAATACATTTATTTTTGTAAATCTTACATAAAATACTCAAAATCTAAAATGCTAAAATATAAATTTTTAACTTTAAGTGTTATAAAATTAAATATTTTTTTAAATAGAAATATACATATTTTCTTTAGTTATATTGTCAAAAAAATTTAAAATCATCAAATGCAAAAAAAGTTTTTATCTTTTTTGTTGTGTTAATCAAATAATTAATAATTAAAAATATATGTTAAAACAATACTATTTTTTAATAGTATATGTTAAAAATATATGCTAATCAAATAGTATTGTTGTTAAAACAATACTATTTTTTTATCTTTGAAATAAATATATGGATTAAAAATTTTAATATATTAAATATTGTTTGAAAAATAAAATTTTCAAATTAGAAAAATGCTTCTTTAACAATGTAACAAGAATGTGAACACAATTTATGTCGAGTAAAACATGATACAATTAGGAGATGAATTTAGACCGATATGATACTTTTTGCAATTGCATAGACCAACATAATAAAAACATGAATGGATACTAAAACTAAATTTATCTTAGCTAAAAAAAAATTAGAAAAGATTTTGTAATAAAGTTGTCTAGTACTTAAATAAAAAGTAACTTATTAAAGAAAAAGCTAATACTAATTTTATTTATTTATTTGAGCTTAAATTAAAATCTGAAGTTAATATAATCTATTTTTATTTTAGTTTATAGGAGAATCAATAATTATTTTGGAACAACTTTTACTAAAAACTGCTTTCTTAAAAATCTAAAGATGTTTAATAAATAGTCAGAAAACAACTTATTAAATAATTTTTAAAAAAATTACAACTAAAAGTTAAAGATGACACAACACAACTTTAAGCTTTTTCTAAAATCAGTTTTTCAAAAAAAAACTTTGCAGTAAATATTTTATTTTATTATATGTTACACAAAATAAAATATTTAATTTAAATATTATATTTATCATATATTTATAAATATTTGCTTATTTTAATAATTTTAAATTAACAAACCACTTCAATATATAGTTTATTACACTATAATATTATTTCTGCATATCATAATATTTTCAAATTATAATTTATCAAACACATAATATTTGAGAAAAAAATATTATTTTAACATATTTAAATAAATATAATATTTATTACAATGAAATCTCTTAAGTATGTTTATTATTTGTGAATTTGTTTTAATAAAATAAAATAAATATTATATTTATTTATTTTGTTCTTTTAATATATATAATAACACTTTAATCATATATAATTTACCAAATACTTTTATACAACTTTTCTAACTCACAACACAACACTGAGCAATTTTTTCCCACAAATTTTTTTCCCATAACACGATTGTACCAAACTCACCATTTATATATTTACGTATTTATTATATAGATTATTAAGAATAAATAATTATGAATTAAATATAAAAAAATAATTTCTTTTTATAATTTATATTTACTTGATAATTTAAAAAATTATTCGTTTTATTAATTTTATATTAATAAACCACCTCAATTATAGAGTTGATGTAATATTATTTTTGCATAGTACTTTCAAATTACAATTTCCTAGCAACAAATTTATAATTCAGTTATTTTTCATTACAACACAAAGGTCAACCAAACTAGTTCTAACAGTATACAATTAAGTTTTTGTAAGGTCATTTGTTTTTCGGCATTGATTTTTGCAAGCCAAATACTAAAACCCGTTAAAGTCGGCCACACGTTGTATACTAATAATGGTGATTGCAAAATCAGCTCAAGGAAAGTTGCTTTTGTATGTATGTATATATCTATCCTATATATATATCTTCTGTATAATAAGTGTGTAGATAACAGAAATTTTTGGTCTTAATGATTTTTTATTTTTTTTAAGAGTTTATATCTTTTTGGACCCTGTGTTTTTTTTCATTACCTGTTTAGACCCTGTGTTTTGACAAATTACTTTTTGGACCCTATATTTTGTAAAATGGTTAAAATAGAATCTTAAACTCAATTTTGATGAAGAAAAAATTGAATATAACAACACAGTTTTTAAACAGAATGATTTTATTTTTGTTATGAATTGTTAGTTTGGTAAATTATTTGTGATTTTAGTTGAGAAAACATTGATCAAAATCAGGTTTATGGTTCTATTTTAACAATTTTACAAAACATAGGGTCCAAAAAGTAATTTATCAAAACACAGTGTCCAAACAGGTAATGAGAAAAAACACAGAGTCCAAAAATATATAAACCTTTTTTTTAATGTTAACTTTAACGAATATTTTTATATTTAACAGAATATTATTATATTTAACGGTAATTTGTAAACACTTAAATTTAAATAAAATAAAATAAATAATTAAAAAAATTAAAATAAGATATTTTTGAGATATTTTACAATGATAATTATTTAAAAATAATAAATAATTAAATAAATTAAAATATGATATTTTAAAGATATTTTATAATGATAATTATTTTAAAATAATAAATAATTAAAAATTTTAAAATAAGATATTTTTGAGATATTTTACATTGATAATTATTTAAAAATAATAAAATCATACATTTTATAACTTAAATAAAATTTATTTAAAATTAAACTCATTTATTAGAATAATATCATATTAAACATATAATATAATCTACTATCAATTAGCAGCAAATTGTTCTTTAAAAAAAACTAGCAAGAAACTTAAATTTAAAATCCACGTATAATATTTAATATTATATTAAGCATATAATATATAATCTCTTCTTGTCACTCTCAAATTAAAAAACTAGAACAAACATAAACTTAAACAAAAATAAAGAAATTATTTAATTAAAATATGATATTTATTTAAAATTATATGACATTAATAAAAATTTAATAAAAATAATTAATAAATTCTATAAATAAAACTAAGCAGATGTGCATACTTCACGCTGTTTGTATCTAGTATATATATATATATATATTTCTTTTATATAATAAGTGTGTAGATAACGGAAATTCTTGGTTTTAACGGTTTTTTATTTTTTTAATGTTAACTTTAACGGAATATTCTTATATTTAACAGAATATTTTTATATTTAACTGTAGTTTGCAAACACTTAAACTTAAATAAAATAAATAAATAAATAATTAAAAATAAATAAAAATATGATATTTTTGAGATATTTTACGAGGGAAATTTGACTTTTTATGCTTAATAGTGGGTTGTAATTCAAAAAAATGCTAGACATTTTTATCATTACAAAATAATGCCAATTCATTTTAGCATACCCAAAATACCCCTATCACACCTATCTCCTCTCTTCCTTCTTCTTGTTTCTTCCTCACTCTCTTTCACTCACCTCACCTCACACCGCCACTAAGAGCACCACCGTAGAAGGAAGTCGAGCAACCCTTACGAAGGGACCCCTATGAAAGCCATTTGTAGAGATCAAGACCAAAGTAAGGGTTGAGAAATCTTGGAGAAAAATTTTATGGGTAAGCAATTTTTTCTTAAATACTTGGATTAGTGATGTTTCCTTTAAACTTTTTGGGCATTTCGAATAATTCTGAACAATATTTGCACATTTTTTGGTTTTTTTTTTCTGGTTTTTTGTCGATCTGCATTTTCTGGGTATTTTCTGGGTTTGGGTTGTGATCGACGGTTGCTCGATGCCTGCTCGATGCAGGCTCGATGGCATATCAATTTTTACGATTGCATGTTGTGCTTGAAGGTTACTCGATACCTACTCAATGGGGGCTCGATGGTAATGCGCATTATCACTATTTCATGCATGCTCGATGGTTGCTCGATGCCTGCTCGATGCAGGCTCGATGGAACATCAATTTTTACGGTTGAATGTTGTGCTCAATGGTTACTCGATACTTACTCGATGGGTACTCGATGGTAATGTGCATTCTCACTATTTCATGCATGCTCGATCGATGCTCGATGCCTGCTCGATGCAGGCTCGATGGCACATCATTTTTTATGTTGCATGTTGTGCTCGATGGTTACTCGATACCTACTCGATGCAAGCTCGATGGTAATGTGCATTCTCACTATTTCGTGCATGCTCGATGGAGGCTCGATGCCTGCTCGATGGTCATGTTTTTCAGCATCGTTAAAATACCATTTCCTACCATCTGTTTTTCAGCTAATTGTATTTGTGTTTTTTTATTTCAGGTTCTACTGTTTACGTATTTGTTTCTTACAACGGTGTTTGGGAAACAGATGGTAAGAAATTGTATTTTAAGGATGATGAAGGTGAAGTGATACCAGTAGAGAATGATGTCACTTACTTGCAACTACTTGACATACTGCACGAGACATTTCAGGTGGATAGAGAGGTGTATGAATTGAAACTCGAGGTGCCATACGTATGCGGCGACCAACCATTTGCACCGGTTCAATTGAGGAATGATCTTCAAGTTCGTGTATTCTTAGGAATAAGCTTGAAAGAATGAATAGTCTTATGTGTGACTCCAGTTAAGAAGAATTTCATATCAGATCCTTCTCCTAGTGTGAACAAAAAAGACAAGACCAGTGTCAATCCATCTCCTGCAGGTAGCAGTTACAAGCATCTTAGCGAGGTGGGCACTTTTGTTCCAGTTACTAATTCGATGGCTACTATTCAGCTTGATATACCACAAGGAGGTCCCACAGGTGTGCTTGAGGCATATGAGTACGATCCCTATGTGAATGATAGAATGGGGTATTAGGCTCATTCCTTTTTTTTTTTTTATGTATTGAAGATAATAATGATGGTTCCGAGGATGACTCGTATTATAGTGCAAATGTTTCAAATGAGGAGTTAGACATTTCCCAAGCCCAACAAGTAGAAGAAGAGTTAGGACTGCCTCTTGCACATGCACACCTCCCAACTCAAGGACGCCGAGCACCTGCTCGAGACAGTAATCAACCTGCTAGGACAAAAGATAACACTGGGTGGAGGGAGACAATTGTATCAAGAGAAGATCACACCAGATGGAGTGCCCCAATGTTTACAAAAGAAGATATTGAGGCATATGCTAAAACTCATTCCTCATCATCTGGTGCACCAATGGGAGAAATATATGTTGGGAAGACTTTTGAGGACAAGATTGATTTAAAAACCAAAGCTGCTCTATTTGCAATGAATAATAACTTTGAGTATATGGGGAAAAAGTATGGTACTTACGTGTGGTATATCACATGCAAAGATCCTGACTGTTGTTGGAGACTAAGAGGGAAAAAACTACCAATGTCCCCCATGTTTGAGATCACGGTATACAAGAGCGTACACACATGCTCACTAGAAGTGCGACAAAAAGGTCATCGTCAAGCTGCACCGTGGGTCGTTGGACACCTCATAAAGAACAAATATGTAGTTGATGGGACCAGTTACATGGCAAACAACATAAAGGAGGATATGAAGAAAATTTTTGGTATTGATATGAGTTATGAAAAGGCATGGAGATGTAGAGAGAAGGCACTTACGTATGTTAGGGGGACATATGAGGATTCGTATTGCAAGTTGTCATCCTACTTGCACATGTTGCAGCAAAAGAATCTAGGTACAATTACTGATTTTGTCACTGAAGATGGTCGTTTCCTATATTGCTTCTTTGCCCTTGGAGTTTGTAGGAGGGGATTCAGATTTTGTCGTCCTGTGATATGTGTGGATGTCACGTCCTTGAAGAATAAGTACGGTGGCCATATGCTATGTGTCGTTGCTTTGGATGCGAATAGTCATTTATATCCAATTGCGTTCGGGTTGGTGGATAGTGAGAACCACAACTCGTGGAAATATTTCATGACGAAGTTGAAGAAAGCCATTGGAGACGTTGATGACTTGGCTTTCGTGTCAGATAGGCATGCTAGTATATATATATGCGTGGATAAGCTGGTCATTTTTTTTTTGTCGTATATATCTACACTATATATATCTATACTACTATATATATATTTGTGAATAAGCTTATGAATCCTCCTTTTTTGTCCTTTTCTTTTTGTTTTTCTCTAAGCCCTGAAAGCTTTTTTTTCTTTCTTTTACTTATTTCATTGATCTCATACATGACCACGAGCCAAGTGTATTATAAATCAAATTTTATCAAATCATAATGTTAAGATTTTTTTTGTCTTATCTTCTCTTATTTATGTACAATAAATATGAAAATATATATAAAATTTAACAAAATAATTCATATTTATCCACTAATTAAACTACTACACTTTATATTAAACTGACAATAAATGAGTAAAAATATATTCACATATTTCTTCATAAATATATATCACATTCATGATCATATAAAATTGCTATAAAAATAATAAAGAAGAAATATTATTTTATGATTATTTTTTTAAGACAAATGTGTTCGTTTTCTTTTGATATTTTACTTGGTGTTTCATTTTCAATATATTATTATGAAGTTTTTCCAATGTATATAGTTAGTTTTTTATTTAAAAAAAAAAAAACTACTTAATGTAATAAGTATGTTAGTTTTATTTTCTATTGAATATCCTCATTTAATTTTTCCTTTACACTTGATTGGAGTTTTTAAGAATAATTATATCTATAATTTATTGATTTGCAAGGTTGTCATTATTATTTTTTTTAATGGGAGAATGACGTATTTATTTCTTCCAAATTAATAAATTGTTTGTGATGTTATTAATAATTGAATTAAATATTTAAAAAAATATTAGTTTACAACTATGTTATCTTCTCACAAAATATCAATTTATTAAATAAAGAAAAATTGTCATAGAATCAGAGAAGTGAAAAAATACATAATAGTAATAATAATACAATCAATTCAATTTCCAAGCCAAGAGGAAAAAAATATTAATTATGAACTATTTGTTTATATTGTTATTTAATTTCTTCACCTACAAGAATTCAAAACAAAAATATATTTCTTCACTTATTCATTTTTAAATCACTTTTAGTTTTTTGGCAAGAAGCAAAACGCTAGAGAAAGAGTAACAATGTTAACGGGTTGCTCGTGCCTTAAGCACGGACTATTCACTAGTATATACATTTATATATATAGATATATAAATATAATGAAATGTATCTTTTTGGAAAATTCTTCTATAGGGCTTCACTTTAAGCCCTACCGTTGGGACTCTAAGTGTTTCTCGATTAGTGAACAGTTTTCGGCGCGATTTTTTTTATGGCCGTGTATATTGTAGCTATTTAGAGCATCTTGCAAATTTTCAGAAAATTCCGAATAGTTTACAGTACCGAAAACTAGGTTCAAACACGTTGATTTCCACGCGCATAAAAAAAATTAGTCACGCGTGCAACAGCATGTTTGAGCCTAGTTTTTGGCACTGTAAACTATTCGGAATTTTTTGAAAATTTGCAGGATGTTTTACATAGTTACAATATACACGGTTATAAAAAAAATATCACGCTGAAAACTGTTCATGAATCGAGAACACTGAGAGTCCCACCGATAAAGCTTAAAGTGAAGCCCCTATGTAGCAGAATTCCCCGTGTCTTTTTTACTAAAATTTTTCCTTCTAAAACAACACATTATTTTATGCTGTTTTTAAGAAGAAAGTATATTTTCCTCTCTCCTCTCTCTTAGGCTATTTTGTTATTATCCCCACCCCCCTGCCCACTTCTCTATCTCCTACTCTTTCTTCTAGGTTTGGATTAAAACTTTTATACCTTTCATTAAAATCTTCCAGTTTTTCGAACAAGAAAATGCATTCGTATAAAATATATATAAATTTGAAAATTTCGAAATTATTTTCTAGATTGTGTAACCAATCACTCTTATTCATTTCTGGTGTGATTTGTTGATTTTAAGAATTAAGGGTAGATTTTTGTTAGGGATTTTATTATTTTATTGTTGTGATTTGTTGGTTGCTTTCACAATCGGAATAGATTTTTATTGGTGGGTTGATTAATGCATTTGTTGGTCTCTTACATCCATTAATGAGTGCTAATAATGTGTTTATATTGCTTTGATTGATACCAATTTGTGGCTGAGATTTGTTGTTTCTTTTCCGTTTATATGTATGAGTATTTGGTGCAAAATTACAAATGTTTGGGGTAATGGTTGGACTTAGAGCATCTTCAATATATATATATGATGTATTCTTAAAATATAGAACATTTTAAAGAAAATTTCCTCCAATACTATGCTAAAAGTGTCAAATTTAGCACATGTTAAAATGATCTAAATTTGGATTAGAATATAACATAATTCAAATTTAGATCAATAATAAATGTTAATTTATTTTTTATTATTGTTTATTTTTAGTATTTTATTTATTATTGTCATTAAATGTTCATTTTTATTTACTTTTTTTGCCATCATTTATTATTTAATTATTATTTTTAATATCTTATTTATTATTGATATTAAATGTGGATTTTTTATATCATTTTTATATCTATGTGTATTAGAGCACAATTATAAAAATTATGTTAAATATATCATTTATTAACTTTTGTACTAAATATAGCACTATTTTATATGTTGCATAAAAAGATGGCCTTAAATATTAAATATATTAATGGAAAGAGTATCTTCTTTTTATTTATATATATATATGTGGCGCTTAGTACCAATTTATTAAATGCCACAAATAACAACTCATATTGACCTGGTGTTTTTTTTTTCTTTTTTTCTTTTTCTAATATGAATTTTTCATTAATAGAATCAATTATATAGCACATACCAGTTTAAATTGCTTACAAAAAAAAAAAAAATCAATCTGACCTACATTAATTTATCAAGTTGAATGCGATGTTCAACATCAAAGAATTACCTACCCCAATAAACCTAGCTATAATTGTTCCAAAGATTAAGGCTATAATAAATACTATTAATGAAAATAAAACAACCATCCATAAATTTCATGAAAGCCAACACAATACGCCATTAGATCAGGAACCAAGGGGTTAATATCTACTTGAACAACACCCAGAGCCAAAACTGAAGGTAATCCATCCAAGTGTTGTCCAAAACAGGCACACCAATTGTCTCTACAAAACAAACACAACGAAGCACCACCATAAAAGTCACTAGCCCCATTAGTAAAGTAGTAAAACGATGGGTGATAAACACCATTATTAAGAAAACTAAACAAACTAAAATCCAAATCACAAACACAAAAAACCACAAAAGAAAAAAAAAAACTAAGTAATTAGTCCACAAATCCCATGCATCTTCCTTCTCCCCTGAACCCCTTGAACCTAACCCAAAAGCTTAGAGCTACCAACCCATCAGAAGCAACCTTGAACCATCAACCTCAGTCCATGGTCGAGCATCATGCCGCCCACCCTACGCCAAAGGTGAGACTAGAGAAACCAATGGAACAAATTAATTAAGCCACCCGAAGCACAACAAGGAGGAAGTCAAATCAGGACGCCATAAACTACATGGTTAACCACCTGCGAGATAATGCACCCTCTTGGCCAAAGCCCCGCTGAAGGCTAGATACAAGCTCGCAGGCTGAGAGGAGATGGAAAACGAGCAACCTAAGGTAATGGCTAGCAACTGACAAACCTATTGAGAAAAAAATAGGGTTTTTTCTCGTTAAACAAATACATTGAAATAAATTTAACAATTTATAAAATGAATTTTAAAAATTAAAAATGTTGAAAGACATTTTAAATTTATTAAAACTCTAAAAGAAAATAAGAAAAATTTAAATAAACTTTAAAAATGAATTGTTTGGACAAAATTTGATTCTACCCAAAAATCAAATGATAATTCTTTTAATCTTTTAACAATTATAATATATAAACAAAATAAGTTAAAATTGCTACTTGTAAAACGAGGACGTGAATCACCTAAAATCAACACTTTGTTTGAGCCAAAGAATTGCCCAAATGTTTAACGAGGGAAAGAAGTTACAATATGCTTTGGACTACAAAAATGTACTGACAATTTTTGAGAAATTGAAGGATCAGTCGGATGGACTTGTTGAAAAATTCGAAAGCAAAGGAAACTACACAAAATCCGAAAAATAAATCACCAACTACATTGATAAAAATTCTCAAGGACATGAGTTCAATAATTTGTTACATATTTTTTGGCTCGATATCTTTCCTCAAATCTCTTCTTTAATATCACGTTTTCATCTAATCAATGTATTGCTCTTTGTTGGTGTTGATCACCCGAAACATAAACATTCTGTTGGCTAAACCAATAGTATAAATGTGTTCTTCATTGAATTGAGTGAAAAGAACAAAGGGGGGAGTACCTGCAAAAGACATTCTGATGCTTAAGTTAGCATAATGTTCGCCTTCTAAATTCTCAATCTACACAAACTTTAATCAAACTAAAGTCTGAGGTCCCCAAATTTGGTCCCTCTTCTCCTATTTATAGAAAAATAACAACAAATAAGGTTAAAGAAGCTTATCGTGATTGGTCCATGTGTCCGGTTTCACTAACTTTCTTCTCGCCTTTTTCTTTCCTTCACATTATGAGCTAAACTCAAGCCACAGGCTCTCCACGCAATCTATCTGCTTTGAGCTCAGGGATCATTGATTTGTTCGTTCATTTTGAGCTCAGATCTCCTTGATCTATTCAATCATTTTGAAGCTCAAAGCACATCTCTTTGAGCGCAAAGCTCACCAATCCATTCAATCATTTTCAGCACGGAGCTCATCAATCTATTCAATCATTTTGAGCTTAGAGCTCATTAATTTATTCAATCATTTTGAGCTCAAAGCTCCTCAATCTATTCGTTCATTTTGAGGCCAAAGCTTCATCAATCTATTTAATCATGCTGAGCCCAGTGCTTAACCATCACACTTTTGTTTCCTTAACAAGGTACTTCTCTGATCTTTACATTTTCTCTTGTCAATTCAATGCCACGTCATCTCGGGGAAATTACCCACATACAATTGCCCCTCGCCTTTTTTCATTTACATCATGAAACAATGGACAAAGACGATTTTTGATCTGCATGATGTGCTCTGATCAGAAACTCTGCACTAATCCATGCACATGCTTGGATTTTTGTCAAGAATTTATTATCGATCACATCTATAAAAGTCCAAGTCAATCACGCGGGAAAAGGTTTCTCTATTGTAATGCCCCAAAATCCCTAATAAGGTTTATGACCTTGATTAAGAGGCCGGGAGGGCCATAATTAATTTATTATGCCATTAAATGATTATATGTATGTTTATGTGAATTATATTATTATATGATGATAAATGCATGCATATGGGTCCACATTTTATTATAAGGGCATTTGGGAGATTTGACCCGTTGATGGCGTAATTGTATATTTTCATGCATGTGGGTGAATTATAAATAAGGCCACCTTATAATGTGGATTTTTTCGAGCCATTCGGCATGAGATGATCTTTTAATGCAAGTTATCAGTTTGGTCATAACTGGGTTAATTTTGGGGCTCGGGGTGAGTCTTGGGGTGAATTGAGGACTAGAATATTGCCAGGAATTAAAAGGATAATGGGATATGGTATTAGCATTTGAGAATATTGGAAGTATCGAGAATTGGAGGGTGTTAATTATGAGTAACGAGATAGGCGGGAAGGGATGGTTTTACCCTTGGGAGCCTTTAGAAAACTTTAAATACCCTAGGGACATTTTGGTCTTTTGACCTTAAGATTTATATAAACCATAGATGGCTATAGAAGTTTACCAAAAACAGAGCAAAGGTTCCTCCTCTCCCGTGCACCATTTCTCCACTTTTTCTCTTTGAATTTTTGAGCTCAATTTGGGGAATCAAGCTAGGGAGACAAGCCTTGAGGGTTTTGGGTTATGTTCCACCATTGAAAGGGTCTTAAGCTGAGATTGAGGTGAGTTTTAACCATGGAATCTCTTGTTGTTGCTCTGTTTTCATTTTCGTTTTTGAGTTGGAAAGTTGAGGATTTGATGGAAGTTTTGGCCAGGGTTACTTGGGTTGTAATGCCTAGAATATGTATAGATGGTTTTTGGGTTCATTTGGGGGTTTCGATTCCCAAGGCTCGGGATCGAATCTACTCACTATTTGGGTACAATTCAAGGTCCCGAGAGTGAGGTTTAGGTCAAGACCCTTTTATTGTTGATTTCATTAATTGGATATTGTATTTGGTTATGACTAGGTGGCCACTAAGGGATTAAAGGATCGATCGTTCTCAAGGATCGTTCAATTGTTATTCTCACTTGAACCAGAGGTAAGAAAAACTGCACCCCGTATGTGATGCATGTGATGCACGAGAAACATGTGGTTAGGGCCTGCCATGAATGTTGAATATGAAATTGATCAGAGCTTGAGTCTTTGTGTTTGCGCATGATCCTAATTATGCTAGCAATTGTTAAGTAAGCATGCTGAATGGCCTACAATCAGATATTTGACATATGATATATGCCTGGTAGCATTGCTTACTTGTGAATGGCACTGACTTACTAGTTAGAATTGGCAATGGTGTCAGAACTAGTTGTGAAGATGTGACTTACTAATCAAGTTCGACAATAGTTTTGAGCACTGGTCGTATGTTACCGACCTAAGGGTCAAGAGTGGCATAAGCGTCATGAACGCAGAGCCGATAAAAGATTAGATCTAATCGATATCTGCATTGAATGACTCATCATGACCATTAATTCTGGACCGACCCCAAGTTCGATGAAAAACTAAAAGTGTTTGTTTAGTCTATGACTAGTTACTCAGAGCCAGGACTAGAAGGTCCAGGTGACCGCATCATCACATGGTTAAGGGTACGGAACCCACACTAGTGACTCTTTGGTCACTCATTTGGTTTACGTAGTGACTCCCTCATCAGTCACTCATTTGAGGGTGCGGAACCCATGTTAGTGACTTGCTCATTAGTCACTCATCTAGTTTAAGTTAGTGACTTGCTCATCAGTCACTCATCTGAGGGTGCGGAACCCATGTTAGTGACTTACTCCTCTATCACTCATTTGATTAGGGCTACAAACCCCAGCATGGTTATCGGAACCTTCAGTGTTAATCACTCATATGTTTTGGATTGACTTGATAGTCATCCATATAGGAGGGCATGACCCACAACCATTATTATTTGGATTTATTTGCATGCGTGATTAAGGCTTTTATTGCTAGGCATGCACATTATGATTTAGTAACATGTTATTACAGTTCATGAGCATATTGAGTTTTCTTGCTGGACTTCGGCTCACGGGTGCTATGTGGTGTAGGTAAAGGCAAAAGAAAGCTGGACCATCCTTGAGTTGAAGAGCTTAGGTGACGATGTGTACATATGCGGCTGCTCGTCCGCAACGACTGAGGGTTGAAAGAGGAACTAGGGTTAAACCCTATTTTGCTGCTTAGATCGGTTGGTTGTAAATATTTTCTTGTAATGAACCTTTAAATTATATTTTTGGGATCCCAATGTATACAGTAAACATTTTAGTGAAATGTTATATCTTATCCAAATTTTTTTTTTTAATCCTAAACCGCTAATCATACTTAGTTACATGATTATGGCCAAATGACTTGATTAGCGAGTTTAACATTGTTTAAAAGGCACACCATAACGGTCCCTAGAGTTTAGGGCGTTACATCTATCTTCTAACCGCCTACACCTTTTATCTTCCTTCTTTTTTTGGAAATTTCTTCCCTTTCATAAAACTCGTGTCTCCTTCTCCTAATTTCTTCCTCCCCATTCTTCTTCGAATCATGCCTAGTGTCTTATGCTACCATCTTTTTTATCTTCCAAATCTTCTTTTCCATCTACAAATTCACTGCCAATGGGGAGGAATTCAAGGCTACAAATCGCGAATCACCGCTCTGAACGTATAATAACATTCACGAGCACAATCCTATTGGCATTGAGATCTTGTTCAAAAATACAATGAAGAGTTACATGGCAAGGGTTATTTTCCTCACTCTATCGATCGCCGCGCTACATTTCTACTAGCTGATCGTGACAATAAGAGGGAGTACCAGTTCTACGATCGCTATCTTGGGTGTGTGTCAACCTACAAGACCAATCCTAATTATGCCCATCATGTTGCTTTTCAAGTGAACGACTTAATCATGCTCCAGAACATGATTTCAAAAAGTTCTGTGTAGTTTGTTGAAGCTTAGGAAGTGCCTTCTGACTCTGAGGGAGGTTCTGATGCAGTTTTGCTCAAAATCCTCATTCTCCCTCTCAATCTTGCACTTTGAGTGATAATGCTGGCCTTGCAAAGACCTTTGCCCTTTTTAACACCATAGTTATCACCCCATCCATCAATGACCCTTCTCTCACCATTGTATCTAGTGCAGCTTCTCATCCTTAAATTGAGGATTGAATGGTGCCCTCTTCTCCCACTGTTCGCAAGTCTAAAAGAAAAATAACTACACACAAGGATAAACTTTCTAAGTCTTCGAGCTTAGACGCAAGTAACAATAAACGACTGACTAGACCCACAGACAAGCCTGATGCACCTGAGCTCCCGTCTGCCCCCAAGCATCCTAAACTTTCAGCAATCCCACAAAATATCATTTCTTCTTCTCCTTCTGCATCTTCGACTAGTTCATTACCGCCCACCCTAACAAACTTTCAATCTCCTAAATTACCACTCCTAGATCCCCTTTTACCAAGCTCTGATAAAGAAAGTTGGGTCAATCCCAAATTTTTTGACATGTTAACTAGGGCCAAAAGCATCACTGCTTCCCTTACTGGTTCAACTTCTCTCCAACCTCCTCCCACGAGCTCAACTCAAACTCCTATTCTCAGTCCGAGCTCAGCTATGGCATTGGATTCTATTGTCATCTCTACTATAGTCATTCCACACCCTGTCTCATCTTCTATCGAGATAAACTTAGTAACTACTAAGCCTACCACTCGACAATATCATTGCCTCAAACACATTAACTTCCTCCCCTTCCGAGTTACCTCCAATAACTTTACTAAAAATTTCATCTCTTAATTCCATTGATGCTCCAACAATTTCTCTGCAAGTTGCGCCCATTAAATCTTGCCAACCTTCCCTTCTAGTCCCTGCGAAATGCTTTACTCCTTGCACTGCTCTCGGGCTGAATCTTTCCCTTGATGTCCAGCAAAAGTCTAGGAGACCTTACTGTAGAAGATTTCCAAGAGCTACACTTATCCCATGACTTTCGTGAACTTTACAAGTCTTCCAATGATACTACTATCATTTGTGCCTTAACATCTCTTGAATTTTTTGCTATGCAGATTGTTGATAATACTACGTATCCTGCAGTTCAAATAGGTGACATCACAATCAACTCTACTAACAACACCGCCCCTGTTATCTCTAGCCATTGTATTGCTAGCTCATCAATTGATGTCACTTTCGACATACCCTGCCCCAGTCCTCCCCCGAGTGTGTCATTTGCGCAGAACAAAATTGATCCATAGCAAAATGGTAAAAAAAGATACTCTAAGGGAATTCTTTATGATAACTCTTTCTCATGCAGAGTTCGTGATTCTGGGAGCTGAAAACACTATAAAGGATAAAGGTCATCGATCTACTGTGAAATCCAAAGAGATCCAAACATCAGTATTAAAACTTGTAAACAGAACGATTTGGAAGAAGTTGATTGTTATTTCTTGATGACCAAAAATGAGTACAACTGAGTATATATACAAGTAAGTAACTGAATACAACTGAAAGAACTAATCTTCTAACAGAAAGCCTAAGACAAATAACAGAACTAACAACTGGAACTAATACAATTACAAGACTGTTACAGAGGTGTCTTAACAGCCCCCCTCAAACTCATGGTTGAGAGAGACTCAACAGTGAGTTTGCCACGAAGAAGAGGAAACCTTGAGCTCGAAATGGACTTGGTAAAGCAATCTGCAATTTGATCAAATGCTGGTACATGTCGGACTTCCAGCATTTTGCTTGCAACTTTCTCTTGAACAAAGTATAAGTCAAGCTCAATATGCCTAGTCTTAGCATGAAGAACTGGATTAGCAGTAAGCAAAATTGTGCTGAGGTTATCACACCAGACCACAGGAGGACGAGACAAGCCAATTTTGAGTTCACTGAGTAGTGATTGAACCTAAGTGAGTTCAGCTGTTATAGTTGCAAGACTTCGAAATTCTGCTTCTGTAGAGGACCTCGAAACAGTTTGCTATTTCTTTGACTTCCAAGCAATCAAATTAGGACCAAGAAAGATACAAAAGCCACTTGTGGACCTTCTATCATCAGGATCCGCAGCCCAATTCACATCACAAAATCCAACAAGATCAAGAGTGGTAGACTTTTGTAAGTGCAAACCATAGTCAATAGTGCCAGAGAGATAACTTAGGATTCGTTTCACTGCTATCCAATGACTTTGTAAGGGATTTTGCATGAATTGGCAGACCTTATTTACACTGTATGAAATCTGTGGGCATGTGACAGTGAGGTATTGCAGGGCCCCAACTATGGAGCGATAAAATTGAGAGTTTTCAACCGGATCACTGTTGTAAGCAGACAATCTAAGGCCTGCATTCATTGTAGTAGAGTGTGGCTTTGCAAACTGAAGCTTTGTTCGTGCAAGTAAGTCTTTGAGGTACTTGGCTTGAGAAAGATGCATCCCAGTAGCTGTGTGATTGACTTCAATGCCAAGAAAAAAATTAAACTCACCCAAATCTTTCAGTGAGAAGTTCTTATTGAGAGCTGAAATAAGTGAGGTAGTGTACAACGTAGAGCTGCCTGTGATAAGTATATCGTCAACATACACTAATACAATGGTTAGATGATTGTTTGCAGCTCGAGTGAACATGGAATGGTCAGCTTTGGAGGCAATAAAACCAAGAGAGAGTAGAGCGGAAGCTAATTTGTCAAACCAAGCCCTAGGTGCCTGCTTTAGACCATAAATGGTTTTGTGAAGTTTACAAACTGCATTAGGGTGGTTGGCATCTTCAAAACCAGGTGGTTGTTGCATAAAGACATCTTCCATGAGATCCCCATTGAGAAATGCGTTGTTAACGTCCAACTGATGTATAGTCCATCCCTTTGACAGTGCCATTGTGAGAACAACTCGAATTGTTATGGGCTTCACAACGGGACTAAAAGTTTCTGAAAAATCAAATCCGGGTTGTTGGTGATACCCTTTTGCTACCAACCATGCCTTATACTTGTTTAGAGTGCCATCTGGATTCTCTTTAACTTTAAAAATCCACTTGCATCCTACTGGTTGTCTACCTTCTGGAAGAGTGATAAGAGACCAAGTTTTGTTGGTGGTAAGGGCTTGAAATTCTGCATTCATAGCTGCTGTCCAGTTGGCATCTTTTAGAGCTTCTTTGGGTGAGGTGGGAACCAGTGTAGAGAGGAACACCTTTGGTTTATGAATCCCACTTTTGGCTCGTGTTTGCATAGCATGAGTGTTTGCTGTTGTTGGAACAATGGCAGCTGGAGCAATAGAAGAATCGGAGGCTGGTGCAGAAGCCATAAGTGTACCTGCAACATCAACAACAGACTGAGCAGCCAAAGGGTTAGAATCAACACTTGGAGATGATGGATCAGCAGTGGATATTGCAGCATGTTGATTGAGTGTGGTTTCTGAAATTGAGTGAGAAGGGACATTATAAGAGGATGATGGCTGAGAATATAAGTTGTGAGACGAAGAAGACTCAGTTGTTGTGGGAGTTTGAAGAATTGGTGGGGAAGCAGAAGGAAGAATAACAGGGGTTGAAGAGAGGACTCGGGCTGAAGCTTTTTGAGTGGCATTTGGTGAAAAGGGAAAGGACTGTTCATCAAATCTAACATCCCTCCCTAGACAAGTATATTCGACCTTCTGGACTTAGACATTTGTAGCCTTTGTGAACAAGGCTGTAACCCAGAAATGTGCACCTAGTGGACCTGAACTGAAGTTTATTTTTGTTGTAAGGGCGCAAGTTTGGATAGCATGCACAGCCAAACACTTTTAAATTGTTATAGTCGGGTGCCCTGTGAAAAAGAAGCTCAAATGGTGAGATAGAGTTAAGACTAGGTGTAGGTAATCGATTAATAAGATAAGCTGCAGTTCTAAAGGCTTCATCCCAAAATTTTAGAGGCATGGAAGCATGAGCAAGAAGGAACAGGCCACATTCAACCAAATGTCTATGTTTTCTTTCTACAGTACCATTTTGTTCATGTGTGTGAGGGCAGGACAGTTTGTGTAAAATTCCATGGGCTTGTAAAAATTGATCAAATGCCTGAAATTCACCACCACCATCAGATTGAATGGCCTTAATTTGTGTGTCAAATTGTTTTTCTACTTGGGTTTTGAAGACTAAAAAAGTTTGAAATGCTTCAGATTTGGATCTTAAGAGGTACAGCCAAGTATATCTACTAAATGCATCAACAAAGCTAATGTAGTAGGTGTAGCCGCAAGATGATGGATTTGTTGAGGGACCCCATAGGTCCGTATGTATGAGCTGCAATGGCTTAGTATAGACAGTTTCAGAGCTAGAAAAAGGTAGTTTATGAGACTTTCCAAGACAGCAAGCAGGACAAAACTCAAAAGCATTTTTATTGATTGAATGAATATTACATTTTTGTAGTATAGACTTTACAATTTTGGAAGATGGATGGCCTAAACGACCATGCCAAAGCTGAAACAAAGATGGATTTGTAGAAACAGAAACAAAAGCTTGAGGTGGGCACGATGGTGGAGCTGAAACAGGCCCTAGAAGAGCAGACTTGAGACTTGGAAATGAAGACTTGAGATCAATTTGAGAGTGATCTAAGACATATAGGCCACAGTTAACAGTCCCAGTAAGAAGAGTCTTCTTGGTAGTTTGATCCTTCACAAAACAAGAATCAACATTAAATTCAAAGAAGACATTATTATCTTTGGAAAATTGGGAAACACTGAGTAGATTCTTGGTAATGGAAGGTACATGTAAAACATTATGGAGAATAAGGGAATGAGTTTGAGATGGGGGAAGAAAGGTGGAAGAACCAACATGATGAATATCCAAACCTGTTCCATTACCAACAAGAATTTGCTCCTGTCCTTGGTAGTCAGACCCATTGTGAACATTGTGGACATCAGGCGTGAGATGGTTTGTGGCTCCTGAATCGGGATACCAGTTTTGGTCTGCTACAGTCTCAGGGGTTGCAATGAGGGCTTGCATAGATGTGCTTGAAGGAGTACTAGTACCTAGAGAAGTGTTAGAAGGGCCATAATAAGATTTATCAAATCTATAGAAACACTGAAGAACAGTATGTCCCTGTTTTAGGCAAAGTTGGCACATCGGTTTGCTAGGCCAGGAAGATGAAGAAGACCAACGGCCACCGCGATTGCTGGGTCGTCCACCTCTATTGGGGTATCCACCACGGGAATCACCATCAAAGAAACCATGTGAGTTGGCACCATGAATTTGCTGTTGGTATCCTCCATTATAGCCACTGTGAAATTGATTGTAGCCACCTCGAGGGTATCCGAAAGAGCGAAGGCCAGGATTGTGAGCAGCAAGATTGGCCTCACCAACCACAATATCAAGATCTTGAGTGCTTTTGTCGTTGCGAGCATCCTGGGCCATGAGAAGAGCTTCGATTTCAGCTATGGAGTACTCCTCGGTCTGAGTGTTGACTGAAGTGATGAAGACTTCGAACTCTTTCCCCAAACCATTGAAGATGGCTTCGATGTGATCAGAGGGGGTGAGTTTGTGACCTATGGAATTCAAGAGATCAACAAGATTCTTGATCTTGAGGAGGTATTGACTGATTGAAAGGGAATTTTTCTTTGTATTCCGCAATTGTGTTTTGAATTGACTAATTTTGGCTCTGGTTTGAGCTGTGTAAAATTCGTGAAGAGCAGCAGAGGTGTCATTGCCTACCATTCGAGTGAGGATTGGCTCAGTCATGGACGAAAGCAACCAGGAAAGAAGGAGCTGATCTTGAGCTTCCCAATCTTGATAGGTGGTAGAAATCTTGTTTAGGGCACGATCTACAGTGGAGGTATATTTCTCTGGAATAGAATCTTCGTCAAAGAAACTTGTGAGACGATGTCCTTTGACTGTGGAAAGAACTTGATGCTTCCATGGAAGGAAGTTGTTGTCATTTAATTTGATGGATAGAGCATGTTTGAAGTTGACTGTAGTTTTCGAGGTGGAAGCTTGAGCAGCCATGGTGACAAGAAGATGAAGTGAAACAAAGGATCGGCTTAGAAGCTTTATGGCTCTGGTACCATATTAAAACTTGTAAACAGAACGATTTGGAAGAAGTTGATTGTTATTTCTTGATGACCAAAAATGAGTACAACTGAGTATATATACAAGTAAGTAACTGAATACAACTGAAAGAACTAATCTTCTAACAGAAAGCCTAAGACAAATAACAGAACTAACAACTGGAACTAATACAATTACAAGACTGTTACAGAGGTGTCTTAACAATCAGGAGTGTCGTAGAGTGCCTTGTTTGATGAAGGAAAAATCTTAGAGCTTCCACACGCACAATTCGTAGCTACCACACTTCAAATGGGTAGTGCATTATTGCCATCCTTTATCAAGAGCAGCTGGACACCCATCTGACCATGGTAAAAATTTTACTGCTAGTTCTTCTTCTTATAACAAATGATATTGAAGTTGATATCACCAATTGACGATGATGTTATGTGTTGAGTCATGCACACTAATAATTTTTTATTGCAACTGTTAATGTGTAATGACTAAATACTACCAAGAATTGCACAAATCCCACTACGTTGTGGATGTAGTTGCGCTTCAGAATCTCTATGCGCTGGACATTGCACTGCACATGTTTACCATCAAAACTTTACTCAATCGTGTGGGTAGCAGTAGGAAGGCTTTTTTGGAGATGTTGGCGAACTTGAAGTGTGTTGAGGCTGCGATGCAGAGCGCGTTGACGCAATCAAGACTTAATTTGCAGAACTGGAAGCAAAGTGGCAAGAGCTGAAGTCGAAACTGGCATCCAGCGATGACTAGTAGATAAAACATGGTGAGATCAACAAGGAGAATGAAAAGTTGAAAGAGAAGGTGAACAAGATGAACAAAGCACACACAGTTTTTATTCAAAATTTGTTTACTGCCTATAAGGACAACAAATATTGTCTGGAGAATCTTGAGTCACAGAAAACTACACTCCAATAGGAAGTCGCTAAGCTCACTGATAGTGAAAGGTTAGCTAAAATAATGGTTAAAGATAAAGAGGAGGATTATATTTCAGCTTCGACAAAATTGAAAAAATCCTTCAAGGATGTTGATCAAGTTCGTAATGACAATGCAGCTGAAACATCCCGACTAAATAACGAGGTGGCGTTACTGAATGCAAAAGTTGAAAGCCTATAAAAGGTAGAAGCTAAAATGATGTGTTTACTCATTAATTTTCTGTATCTTTAATTGTTGTTCATTACATACTGAAGATATTACTTGATTCAATGTGTAGGAATTAGAGACAAACTATTTAGAGTGTACCAAGGTCCGTATTTCAGACATGTGTCGTGCTGATCAGAAAATGAGCATACAAGGCAGAACGGACGTGGCCTACTATATGGATTGTCTGATCTAGTGTGACAACCAAAGCTTGAAGGACAAGCAAGACCTTCTACACTCCTAATGATATTTACATTGAAAGGATGGGAGGCTTTCAGACCAGTTACCCAGCAGAGCATATCCGGGCGCTCTGAGAAGCTAGAGGCCCATTCAGATTTGTCTGTAACGCAAATGGTGCTCCCTGATAGAATAACGAGATGGAAGCCGCACAGTCTTCTGCTTACAAAAATATAGGCAATCCAATAGTGGTAGAAGTGATCGAAGATGTTTCCACATGCAGTGGGGGTCTCACAACTGAAGGGCCAAGCCATCCCCCACTAACTAGTGCTACACTTGTTGACTATTCCAACATCCCTCCCTCAGAATTAGCATCGCCTCAAGGGGATGATGGTGGATAGAGCTCTAAGTATTTTTATTGTAACTTTGATTATGCTCTTCCCCCTCCTGTTTAAAAAAAAATACCAATGTTTATTTGTTTTAAGATTTGCCTAAGACAAATTTTTAATATCATCTGACTAACTGAGTAGTCTTGTTAATTTTTTTCTCCTTGCGCTATCTCAACTTAGTTTCCTTTTTACTGTTTGTGTTTAGTCATTTACGATACATACTCTTGCTATGATAGAAGTTTCCACGGGCCATTCAGACCTTTTGCCCCAGGCAATACTCATGATCGATATCGATGGTGGGAATCACTCCCATGTAATTATACTTTTCCCTTTTCTCTGAGCATCCCTCCCATGTTCATAATAATTTTGATAAACTGAAACATAATAATGCGTTGTCACTTGAAGTGCGTCGATCCTGGTACTCATCTTGTCATTTTAACATAATCTTCTATAGAGGATATTGCTCATTGCCTCGCCAACCCTACAATGCATACTGAGCAACTGCCTTCGATATTGCATATCTAGTCTAAACTACCAACTGGGCTCTAAAGCTCTACAACGTGCTCTATTGGAGTTTGCACGCAGAACTACTCCTCGAATTGCTCGACCCTTACATCAACGCAGACGACACTAACCAGCTTAATGAGGATGTCACTGCCATATTTTACTTGTAATGTCATTGTATCTGTTTTGTTGTCATTCGTGTTGTCAACCAAACTAACTTGCACCACCTTCAAATGAATTTAAATAAATAGTTACAAAAATCACAAAGTAATTTGGCCATTTGCTCATATATGATAGTTCCCTCTGTATTTCATCATGAAATTTGTACTTTTCCATAATAGATTTGATGCGCTCTAGTCGTATTGAGCCCTCAATTCGATGTTAATGCAAAACCGAGAGTGTTAGCTTTTAATAGTAACTCCATACGCGAAATCGTTAAACTGCTCAGTCTTAAACTTCACTGAGCATGGTTATATTTTATGTGCAGTCTACTAACTTTACCATTTGAGGTGTCTGCGCAGGAATCTCCCTCAAAGGATTGTCGTGGTAGTGGGATGCCTTTACTTTCGAGTATACTAGACATGTGAACATTTAGGAAAACAAATAGTAATAATATAATTAGAATATAAATAAAACATATCATTCTTTTGATAACTTGGTTCTACTCAATCACACTAGTATTCACGCTTGCTCAAACTTAAAAGAAATATTGAAATTTCATTCAACATCACAATAAATGCTATTGGATTATTACATCTCTTTAACACTGTACAATCTGCTCAAAAGGTTCAATACATTAAAATGTACAATTTTTCTTCTCTGCACAACTACGATACTTCTGCTACCCAAACTTTTCTTGCTTGCCTTATGTCTGGTACCCAAACTTTTCTTCGTTTGGGTAGTATGGGCTTACCTCTTATTCTTGCTTCTTGGAGAAAAGATGATGAGCCGTGGGGCATGACTAGCAGACACTTGGGGTCTACTGGCTGGCAGCTACTACTTAATGGAACGACCATTGGGTAGAGCCAAACCGCTGAGAACTTGCTCCAGTACCTAGGAAAGTTGTCTTGGAGATGACAGAGTCGACTGAGAACTCTCTATGCACATCCCGAGCTTTGCATTATTATCATGCCATTGTTTGACAGCTGCGTGAACTCTCCCACGATGTAGATCTCCTTATACTTGCTCAAAGTTCCCTTGCTAGAAGCATTGGGAGAGTAGAAGTGCGTTCTCTCTTGGAACTCCTTTCCTCACTTGAGAAACGCCTCTCGCTCAAGGGGCGCGACCCATACCAGAAGTCGGGAGTGCTCGGGCTACCTGGAAGGGTGCATTTTTTACTATGCATGCTCATGCCTGATTGGTCTTCACATGAACAAGTCTATTTTCACCCCTCATTTGCTCGATACTGAAATCTCTTCTTGTGAAAAATTGTTGTCGTTGACGCCATCGTCTTCTTCGTCACCAAATCATCTTTCGTGTTTCAGGCATGTTCTTTCTCGAGCAAAATCTTTGATGAACCAGCTGCAGATTAAGTCGAGAGGTTAACCTGATCCATTGGTGAAAAAAAATCACGTTTCTAGACTGTTTAATAATTTGAGAGAACTTGAAGGCGTAAGAATTCTAAACCAACAAGTCTTGCTTTTGTGGCTGTGTATAATGGATGATAGTTGATTCTCAATCAAAGCAGCACTATTTATAGGGAGGGCTTAAGCATGCACCCTAACAATTCGATCTTTAATTGCCATAATGCCCTCAAATCACTTAGTCAAAGGTGTCATTATATTCGTAATTGTTACTGATATTTCGTGACTTCCCCAGAGTTTGAATTGTCATAGTCGCGTGTTCTGAACTCTCAGACAAGATTCATTCGTACTTTGGTGAAGGGTACTTTCGTTTTTTATTCTAGTACTTTGAGGTATCACGTGGTTAACATTTTGTACCACAGAGTAGTTGGCTCCGCATTCTGCTCAAACTGTTTGCAAAGCAAAATTGTTAAACGTGGCAATCTTTATTCAGTTCTTGTTGAGCAAAAACAAATAAAAGAAAAACAATAATCAAACGGTGCTTCAATTTAGTCTACAAAAATGCACTTCATTGTTGATAAATGCAAATTACTGTTCATCTGAAATACACAATTCTGTTGTGGTACAATGGCGACAGATCACCTAATATTGCAAAACTGTTGAGCACAACAACATTATTGAGCACAAAATTCTCATTAAAAATAATACTTTTTAAAAAACATAGAATTCCACGTTCTGGGCAGTCATTTCCCCCATGAATTTCCTGCAACGTGTATGAGCCTTTTCCTAACACCTCTGATATCTAAAAGGGCCTTTTCCAATTTGGCTTTAACTTATTCTGATTGCCGGTAAACCGCTTGAGCACCCATTCGCCTGCTCTGAACTCTTTGGGGTTGACCCTTTTTTTGGTATTGTTACTCAGCCAATATCTTATACTTCATATTGCGAATATGGGCCACTTGCCTAAACTCTTCAAGCATATCTAAATTATGGGCAAGTTGCGTAGCATTGAGAGTTTTGGAAGCTGCTATATCTGTGCGCAAAGTTGGCAAACCAATTTCAATTGGGATCACCACTTCTGTTCTATACACCATCGCATATGGAGACTCGCAAGCAGAAGTCATGTGTGTTGTTCTGCATACCCATAATATGTTGGGAATATATGGTTTTATACTTTGCAAATCAATAATGAATAATGGGAAGAATGCAATATTTCAAACTCTAGATGTTAATCAAGATCCAAATTAAAAGCATGAATGCAATTCTAGATAATCAAAGAAACATGTGTTGATGTGGTTTTTTGCCAGCAGTGTATTGAGAAATAATAGGGGCAGATTAATGCTTGATGATAAACCCTAATGAAAATAACAAGAATTCACTCAAAAAAACACAGAACTTTTACGTGGTTCAGTGGTTAAAATCCACCTAGTCCACGAGTCAATATTATTGTTATTTCCCTCTATTTTGACAGAGTTTCGGTCCCCTTCCTTGTTCAATATTCTCAGTATTTATAGGAGAATTCCATGAACAGGTTTGGGTAACTGCGTGAGTCAATCACATAATTACATAATGTCTATATTTAACCCAAATCATTCCCATTTATGTTTGGATATGATTTGATAACAAAATAAATATGTTCCTGCTATCTCGGATAATAATTATGGCAGCCTGGTCATGAATAAGAGTATAAACAAATCTCGAATATTTGGGGATCCTTTAGTATGCGTTATATCTGAATCACCATGAGCTGCATATCTCTCTCGCGCTTGTGCTCTAACAGCTATCTGACCCTGAGCTAGCGCTTTGACAGCTATCTTATTCTTAGTTCGTGGTAAAGTCAGGACGCCTCACTACAACAAATTACCCTTTCCACAACACATGAATATAAGCTTTTTCAAAAAGTATTATAATAAGTCATATAAGAAACAAAAAGGGTAAAATTGGATTTCTGAAAATGAAAGGTGGGAAACTAGGGTCTCATTGGTTCGCGATTAGAAAACTGTATTTTTGAAAAGTGAGATTCTAAAATGAAAATCTGAATTTAGTGACTAAAATCATGTTTCTGAAAATGTGATTGGTTCAATGTCAGTAAACTGTTTTTGAGTTTTAAAAAAATGAATCTGTGATTGATATTAAATTTGAAAATATAACATAAACTGTATATGTGATTGGAACAGCTGAATTTGAATATTATTTTAATTTTATATATTTTATATACATAGGTTGTATAATATTAAATTTTGATTTATCAATAGATTTAATTAAGTAAAATTTAATTATATTGATAGATTAAAATTTAATAATATTTATTGATTAAATTTATAACAATATTGCATTGTCATCTATAAAAATACCAACACAACTTATTTTTGAATTGTGCATAAATGTCATAAAATGTTCCATAAACACCTTATTACTAGTGGGAACATACTCAAGTCATAAAAATTGGCAAAAAAAAAATAAATAAATACAAGCAATGATACAAAGGATAGGAGTAGAGAGAACAAACAAATCCTGATTTTGATTTTAAGTTTTTGGAGAAAAAATCACAAAACAGAGAAAACGCAAAATTGTTGTTTTCTAAATTACAACACAAAATTAGAATTCTGATTAAGATATAGTTTTAAAAAACAATCTACCAATCAAATATTTTGGTAGGTACCACAAATTTTAAATTTTCAAAATCATAAAATCATTTCAAAATCCTCTACCAATCACACCCTATAAATTTTAAGCGGCAATTGGAAAAAAATTCATTATCTCTCCTCATTCTTTTCTCTCGCCAAAAACACTGCCCGATAGTCAACATCCATAGCCTTTGTTTCTCCCCATCTCCATCTTCTCTATCTAGATATACACTACTTTCTCTTCCACTCTTCCACCTTTTCAGTTCTCATTCACTTTCTTTCTCTTCATCTCCACGCCACTATTTCGCCTCGACCCCCTCTCTCTTTCGTCACTTTCATTCCTCTGCCTCTCTCTCCCTCCTCGACGAAGCCCTAATGCTCTCAGTAAGGTATGTAGGTCTGAATGTGGTTTGAGATTTTATTAATTTTATTATGATTGTTTTGTTTTACCATTATAAAACTCAACCAAGCTTTTAATCTCCTAATTCATCGCCTTATTTTGATTTAAGTTAATTTTGGATTTGTGAGTGATATTTGATTGAGTTGGGTAAAATCTTTACCTTAAATCTTTATAAATTCCTTTAAGATTTCGAGATTAATCACAATATTTGATGATCATTTTGGATATGCAATCTGAAATTTAGTCTTATGTTCTTCAATCTCATTTTTCAAGAACAAGTTTTGGTAATTGCTTTAATTATTGTTCTTCTGTTTAGTATAGAAAATCGCACACCACTTGTTTGATAATAGTGCTCAAATGATTTTTGAATTTAGTATATTGATTTTTGTTGGTTAAATTTCCATTACCATATTGATATTGATATTGATATTAACCACTCTCCTAATACATAACCTTCAGTCTTGTAGGCGAGAATTGTTGCCACTTCAAGCCTAGGACTGTCGCCCTTTTACCCCTCAAAGTTACCACTCCTTTGTCATGATCTTTCTCTTGATTTCTCTTCCCCATCTGTAGTAGTTGAACAAATCTAAAGAAAAACTTTTATTTATTATTTATTTATTGTTTCTTGAGATTTCGACTTTGAATAGATTTTATAATTTGTTTTTATATATTTTTTTAATTCTTTTTAGATTAACTGACACGTAGCCTAAATAATCATACTTTTACCATCAAAATATTTGAATTAGTACATAAATATAATAATTGATAAATTTTCAAAGGTCATTAGTTCTGGAGTTGCATCTTGACTTCTTTTAAAAAAGCTTGATGAGATAAAGATTAAGATTTACATTTAAATTTAGTTTTGAAGGCACTGACTAATCAGTTATTTTTAAGTGAGCATAACAATTTCATGTTTAGAAAATAATATGCACCACAAGTGTACATTTTGAAAATGATAAAAACTCGTTTGTGATCTCCAATCAATTTTGAAGTAAAAAACAGAAACAGGAAAACAAAACAAATTTAGTGCAATGTTTTAACACGCTATTTCACAAGTTGGATTGAAACTCGACTTGATTAACCGACACTAATTATTTAGCTTAAAAACAAAGACAACAAGTCTTAAACTGGGAGACCACAACGACCATATATATATACCACGACACGAATATTTATTGTGTGATTTTTGTTGGTTAAATGTCCATTGTCATGACTTGATATTGATATTGATTTTTATTGTAATTTTTTTGTTCTTGGCTATTGATATTGTGTGAGTGGTTTTAGCTTAATTTATTTGTATTTTATCTTACAAGCTGCAGAGCATGACTATGAACGGGAGAAGCTCAGTGAGACACTTGTAAACTTTTTCGGTGGTGTTGCTGTGATACAAGTAAACACTAGAGACGTGTTAAAGATGGTTCTCACCAGAGCTTACACACTTGGGTAATGAAAGAAAGTCCCATTTTTTCCTTATGATTATACAATAAAAAAGTTGCCACTTGATTTATTATATTACTAATTTGCCATATTTTCTTGGTAAATGTCTAATATTGGAGTTTTCTCTTGGTGTTAGACTTTGCTTAGTCTTGGTAACAAAATATTTTAGCACATGTAATTGAACTGAATTTAATAATTGTTAATTATGAATTGAACAGGCCAAACTAATATTGAAACAAGGAGAAATTGAAAAACTAATTGATCCAAAGCTGGGAAGGGCCTATGATATTACTCAGCTGAAAAGACTTGCCTTTGTTGCATCACTTTGCATAAGGTCACTCACAAAATGGCGGCCTACCATCACCAAGGTATTAAAAAAACCCTTTTAATGACACACCATATATCTATATGTATGTATATATATTATACTAATACTATAACAAACCTCTGCTAAATGGTATTTAAAAAATCATGATTCATATCAATAGAATAGCAAACCTTGTTGCTTATTCTTGCATTGTTGAGAGGAAATGATATTATATTATATATATATAACTTTGGTTCTAATCTTCTGAGACGCTTTCCTTATTAATATGTTCATATTATTTTTATAAATGGAAATGAATAAGAATATGTATAACTTTGTCAATAAACTATTTTCTCGTGGAGGAATATCATGGGTTTAGCTTAGACTACATATATTGTGCCACATGTTAATACAGTAGCCTTTAGTTGACTGGCCTGGCCAGTAAGCTACATATAGTTTTATATATATGATACCATATTTGAATTAATATTTTTTTTCTTCAAACTATTTATGGTGGTTTGCCTGTAAAATGACTTTGTACATCTCTATCACCACCCAAAGGTCTTATAGGAGACTTAGATTTGGTATTTAAAAAAAATATATATTATTTTAGTCTTGATTAGAGGATCATTCATTTCAGTTTTTCACGCAATTTCTTAATCAGAAAATACTCTATCCAACTAACCCCTAATCAAATTATTTTGTTGTGTTGTTTATGTTTTTATCTATCTATCTATGTTTTTGCTTCAAATGGTTGAGTTTGGCTTCACGTTGGGGTAACTTGTTCTCTTGATGAATGTGTGCTAGGTATTGATACTAGCCTTGTTTTTCGAATTCAGAGTCGTTGGCACTGCATGAAAGAACATGTAAGACTAGGGTGAGTCTTTCCTCATTCATTGAGCTCTCTCTCTCTTTCTCAAGCTCTCTGTGTTAGCCTTTTTATCTGAGATCTATTTGTTTGTGATTATTTGTCTGAATTTTTTTTATTCAAGTTAGAAGTTCACTAATACTATAGCATCTTAGTTTTTGCTTCATGAGTTTTCCTCTATTGATGGTTGAAGTTTGTTATGGTTTTTGTTATGGGCTCGAAAAGTTCTCCATAAATTTCACTTTTTGGTTATAGTAAAGTAGTTCTCTGTAGGTTTCTGTTATGGCTTTGTGTTGTTATACTAATAAAATTAAGTTGCTCTTAGTGAGTTAATGATTTTTTTTTCAGTGTTTCCTCATCCCATTTTTGCAGTTAAGTGCTCAGTAGGTTTCTGTTCTGGTTTTTGATTTTTTGCAGTGCTTTTTTGATTATGCACTTTGGCATTGTTTGGGGATACTAGTGACTCAAATGAAGTACCCCTTGTAACCAGTTAATGTTGGTAAAGACTTGCTTTTTAAAGTTTGATTATGTCTTTGCATTTTCATCTTAAAATCTATTCAGATAATCTTCCTTTACAGTATGCCAAAATCAAAGGCAGCGGCTTTTTTTTGGCAATTCTTGTTCTTACTTCATCGATAAGTATATAGTGAATTCTTGTTTTTCTTCAAACAAAACAAAGCTCTAATATATCTTAGCATCTTGAATGTGGCTTTGGCTGACCTCCATCTTTGGGCTTTTGTTTTGCTTGTTTCTTAGTTTTAGCTCTCAGACTTGGAAATTGTGATAATCAAGCCGTGACCCAATTTTTGTTTAAATCCTTTGATGTTTTCCTCATATTAATCTATATTCTATTTGTGGTGATATTCCTTATGTTTGGAGGCCTTTGAGCTTTGACTACATTTAAGTTTGCCACTAAAATACTCTACGGAAGCTATATATTTTTAAGTGGCTATTCTTACTGCCAATTTTGTTTTTAATATTAAAATATAATCCTCTTATGAAATAGACCCGTTTTGAGTTATCATTTTCAATTTTTGTAGGAAAAAAAAAGTCTTCGCTATGATGAGCTCAAAATTCTTGTTCACTAATGGTGCCTCCTATGTTTGGGATCCAAGAAAATGGTGCTCATTTGGCTATGGTGGGTCCTGGGAGGGAAGCTGCATCTATAAAGTACTCTGATTGGGTAAGGTTAGTTCACTAGATTTCAGGATTCTCATCTTTAATAGCTGAACTTTTTTTTTTTTGGCAAAAGTGACATGTTTTATGTTATGTTACCTTCAACTAAACTATAACATGCCCCAAAATATAACAACCAAGTTCTTAGAAGAAATCCACACTTGAATAGTCTTAATCAAACTCATGGTATAATTAATAAAAACACTAGTGATTATCTGGTAGTAATTGTTGTTTGTATTTTCTTGTTTAAATTGTATTGATTATTCATACATTGATCATTCAAATCATATAGGCATGTACAAGTGTTCATGAGTTTGTTCATTTGTTAGGCATGATTTACTTAGATTTGCAGTTATAACTGTTCACGACCTCTATCTTATTTCAGAGAAAGCAATTTAAGTAGTGGCTTTATTATTCAGGAACTTGTTGATATTGATTTTAATCATTACTAGCCAATGCACATTTATGGCTCCTAAAACCAAAAATAAATATCAGTTGTGACTTTGCCTCAATGTATTTTATAAGATGTTAATAGAGAGAGAACCATATCACCACCAAAAATGTTTATGAAAAAGTGTAAGTAGTATGAACAAGGTGTATAGACTCTATACGTATTGTTCGCACAACATACTAGGAAATTCTGTTTAGCATCACAGGTTGTTCCTACTCATTGAAAATATTTTGCTCCTGTTTTCTTTTAAAACCCTTGTTGGATTGGTGCCTTTTTTTAGGTGACAAATAATGAATTTGTGTCTAAAAAAATGATGGTTCTGTTTCTTGAATTGCATGTCATACCATTCAGTATTTTGTTCTTTCTTATTTTTCCAATTTGCTTTTCATAATAGGTCGTCTTTATATTTTCTTTTCTTTCCAATTGACACTTACCAGGCAAGAGCTCACCTTGCTTTATTTTGTCATATATATACCAGTGTTTACTGAGATCAATTTGTTTGAGAATTTTTGCTCTTTTTCTTTATTTAGTTCAATTAGTTGTCTTCTCAGATTTTGTTTGGTTATGAATTCTCATTTTAGCTCACAGATTCAAGAAACACCACACATGAGACATTATAAGTTCATAGTTCAAAGCTTCAAGCATTGAAGAATATATTTTTCTTCTTATTATTCTCAGTTTTCATATCCACCACAACATCATTTTCTTTGCTCTTTTAACTGTTAACTGAAATATATTCAATAGGACCCTATTTATAATCACTATTCTCTGCTATGATTATTTGTGTGTGTGGTGCACAATGTTTTAGTACTGTTGTTAAAGCAGCCAAGAACAGATGACACTGCATCTGCTTTTGTTTCGTTTTGGCAAAGTTAATCCCATTGCTTATTGGTCTAATTGGGATGAAGCCAAGAAGTTCCCAATCATTTCTTCCCATACTTTTGACTCAACTGGCCATCCCTTCAACATTTCCAGGTTGTTATGGAGGGTTGTCCTGTTTTCTAATCTAGTACATGTTTGGTTTTCAGGTTGTACAGTTATTTTAGTTAATGCTATGCTCTCAGACTACAGAATTTGTTTGCTTGCTGTTTTTTTATTTTGCTGGTTTGTTTTCTGATTATTGTCTTGAATAATGATTGTTCATAATGAAGATCATTTTTCAGTGTTCAGATTTCAAAAAAAAAATATCAAGTATATGGTTGCTTAGTACTTTTTTCTAATACTAAGAGTCTAAGACCTCTACTTTTTGTCTTCAATACACTCCTGCAATAGATATTTGGAGCATAGGATGTATTGGCTGCATAATGATTGTCTTTCAGGGTCATTTATTGATTATTTTGTTGATTTTTCATTGGTGGTTCTATTAAAGTTGACATTTTTCTTTTTCTTCGTAGTTTTTTTATTGGATTTATTGCTTTAAATTTTTCAGGAATCACTTTGCAGTCAGTTTTGTGACAGAGAAATTTTTGTTGATGGTCCTATTCGGTGTCTTCTTTGTAGCCTAGAAGGTGAATTTCCCTTCAGGACTGTGGAACTTATTTGCCTCTTATGAGATATGAGATTCGATGGATCTACCCTAGAAATAATAGTATCATTCTAAATGCTTTTGTAACTCAATTTTGAAGGCTTTGTGTTGGGCAGCTGTAGAATATTTTGTGCTGAAAGTAGTAACTTTTCAATATGTTGAATATTTAAGACTCCTTGAATACTTAAAGAACATTTTGTTGTTGATGATAGTGTTGAATGTTTTAAACTACTATGTGGATTGTTAATACAATGTTGAATTTTTTACTTTTTGTTATTTGAAAATCAAGTTCATTTGATGATGCTAGTATATATTAGAAAGCTAATTTTAATTATATAAAAAAAATTAAAATATAATAGAATAAATTAGTGTTATATAAATAAAATATATAATGAGAATTTAAACTTATCTAAATATTAAAATAATATGAAAATTGTGTTATAATATCTATTACAATAACACTTTTTATGCAAAGAATTGTGTTATGCAAACTACATTATTTAACACAAATAATGTGTTATACTAAAGTGTAGTATAACACAAAAAAAGTGTTATATGAAAGTGTAGTATAACACAAATTTATAAGTATTGAAATGTGTTATATAATCGACTATAAATAACATAATTAAACACTTATCTATATATTAAAATAACACAGAAAGTGTGTTATCGTTGACAGTATAATAACACTTCTGTATAACAATGATAAAGTGTTATGTAAAGTACCCTGACCTACGATAACATAGTCGGTCTTAACACATCAAAAAGTGTTATGGTATGTTTTGATAACACATTTTCGGTGTTATTAAAATCATTTTTCTTGTAGTGCCTAACACTAAGTCTAACCATTATGAATCTCAAGCTGTCCACATGGATAACAATCAGATATCCTACTTGGTTATTTTTCCACGTATTTATCTGCCAGCTGTATCTGAGCTGAGTGAATGAACTCATGCTAAAATGAGGGTACAATATTTACCCCCAAGCTCCTGCTTGTGTTTGATGTCGTCATTTTCTGACAAACACAGTAGGGGCTTTTAGACTTCTGTCACATAAAACCATGATTGCATACTAGTCAAGTACTGGCACGTGGTCTACTGCAATTGGCGTCTGTTCGGGTTTTGAGGGCTGAAATAATTGTCTTGTCAACTTTTTGCCTCCATCTGGTCTATTTAATCTTGGCCCTTGGATCTCGAGATACCCCAATTGGATGGCCGTGATTAATTTCCGTAGTTTACTTATAAATAGGGTGATCAGACTTCAAATCTCACCACCTTTGCATTAAAAAAAATTTCATTTCTCAACTCTCAAACTTCCCTTCTTCTTCCCCAGAATCCCCAAAATTATTCATCGTGCCCAGACCTTCAAAAGCTTTCCAAGAGCTTCCCGTTTATGAATCTACATCCTTTAGTCACCAAGCATATTTCCTGTAAGTATCTCATCCCTTGGTTTGAAAAATATTTCCTTTGTTTTTTTTGTTCTTCGTTATCCAATGAGATTTCTGTTCTCAACAATGTTCGTTCACAACATTCATTGTTTGTTACTGTTAGGTTATTTCTAAATGTTCATAGGAAATAGGTTTCGACTTAGGTTCAATGTGTGAACCCAAACATGTGTTTAAAGATAAGATACTCATGAACTTGGGAAAATTTCTGGGCTCATCTAGGGTAGCCCTAATGGAAAATTAGTTATAGAATACCCATTTAGGGTAAAGAAGCTGAAAGGTCTTTAGGTTTAATACCATGTAGCTTAGGGGTTATGCTTCCTTGAGTGGTTTCACACTGAACTGCATTCCAAAGAAGAGTAGTGGGTCTGACATTTCTGACATGCATATCCCGAATTATCTGGGGATTGTTAAGAAACCGAGGTGCGTAGCCTAGGATATCGCGTGGCACCACGTGCTGGGGCTAAGGCTAACTTTAGCTCGCATAACAAAATTAATCCATTTCATCTTTTGTACCTTTACGACATAGTTATAGATCATCTTAGGTTGCCTACTAACTAGGTCGATTTGTCGCTAGGCGATCTGATGGCACCCCCTAAGAAGAAATCCGTGAGCTCATCCACTCAATGCAAAGACAAAGGAAAGTAGGTTGCCCCTGACTCTCATATTCCGCACTTTGGTCCGGTAATGGAGAAAGATGTTCCCATCGACCCCAATCCATTCTTCGAGGCCAAGCACATAAACTCGAAAATCAAGATTCAAGGGAAAGTGAATAAAATCGTGTTGAGTCATAACATCGAGATCAGAGTTGGTGGTCTCCTCCCTCGACCTGCGTTTGAAGGGGAAATGAGCTGTGCTCCTTTCCAAGAAGATTATGCGGCCTGGAGCGATGAGCATCTGAAGGCTGGGGCCTTCCTTCCCTTGGACCAATATTTTGTAGATTTCTTAAACTATGTAAAACTGGCTCCTTTCCAGCTCCCCCCAAATTCATATAGACTTTTGGTGGGGCTAAATATCTGTTCTTGAGGCACAAGTGGGAGGTCCCCTCTCCAACAGATATTTTATTCTTTTTCTGTCTCAAAGCAAGCCCCAACCAGAGAGGACGCGGTGATGGGTTTTACTACCTCACGCGGTTTTTGAGTTTCGTCTTCGTCATTAAGCTTCCCAACCATCCAAACGACTATAAAGATCTATTCTTTATGTCGAATGGCTTTAAGAATTGTGAACACCGATACTTCAATCGGCCTCATAAGTCTTCTACCTTTGTAAATCCAGCTCGTGAACTTTTATTCCTTTTACTTAAAATATTTTTTTTGTGCACGTCCTGATTGAGTTTGTTTTTCGTGCATCCATATTTGCCAGGACGGAAAAATCTGTGACTCTCTAGGGTCAGTATGAGAAATTGTCTAGACTTTCCCCCAAGGAAAATGATTATCACTAGGTCATGAATGATGTCATGATGCTGGCCTGTAAGCTGATCGACGAGGGCCAAACACTGGCCCTGAGGATCTGAGCTCTTCTTCCAGTGATCCCCGAGCTTCCCTCCTCTCAAGAGGCTTTGCCAACCGCTAAAGATACCGACGAGGAAGAGGCCGAGGTGCTCCTCGTTAAAAAATACGGGTTCCCGAAGCTAATCAAAGACCTGATCTGGACCGAGCTGCTTCTGGGGCAGTCCCTTCGGCCAAGGTAACCCTTACCTTTTTAGGGAGTTAGATCGGGCTGCTGCTAGATTTAGGTTAATACGTTTTAACCCTAACCAGCTAGTTAATCGCCACCCCACCGACCCGGACCTAAATGTGACTTTCCTTCAATGCATAGATCGCTTAGTAGTACGTTACGACCATAGTTATCCCAAAAACACCATTGTAGTTGACAACACACTAAACTTTAGATCTTCTATCATTGAAGAGTACGGAACCAACCTTAGGACATGGCCTTCTCTGCTCCAGGGAGCATTTGCTCTTGGGTTTAGACAGTATGTAGACGAATCCAGCCTCGAGGAGGGTCCTAAACCCCTTAGAATCTTAGAGATTGTATCCTTAGATTCCCCCTCCCCTCTGTTAATCCAAGGGCCGGAGGTCATGCTTAGCCCAACTCATACTCCCGAGATGGTTATAATAGATTCCTCCCCCAGCCCAGAGGGTAGGATCTTTACTCCCCCCCCCCCCCCCTTTTTTATATGTCTTTGAAACATTACTTTTGTGAATTAACTCCCTTTGTTATTTTCAGGCGAAGAGATGGAATCGACGTGAGCTCCCGACCTAAGGACTACCTTTCAGGCTAAAATGTCCGGAGCAGGCCCCGTCGTGAAGAGGCTCAAGGTGACTAGGAAGACCACCCCTAAAGCGGGGGATACTACAAAATCCCTCTCCAAGGGTAAAGACACGAGCTCTGCTCGGGAGCCAGCTCCAGTGACTACTGTCGTCGTTGGGCAAGTTCTTCTTCCTCCCCCTCGACACATGCCTGCACCTCTCCAAGTAATTCAAACCGAGACCCCCATCGTCCAAATACCAGTTGAGTCACAGGACTTGGAAAAGATCCCCGAGGCCTTTTGGGGTATAGTGCATGAGACATCGACTCATATGGTGGGCCATGCATATAAAGCCAATGCAAGGGTCCTGAGGGCCATAGAGGAGCGTAGCCTGGAGGATGTCCTCGAATCTTCCATGGGGATGAACCTCACCGTGAGTCCTTCTAACACATCTGACTCTTTTTTGTTTACTTTGTTCTTCCTCCTCTTTTTTTTATTTGAACTTGTTTTGTTATTCTGTAGTCCGTCTTGGACCAATATCGAAGCATAGCATGTGTTAAGGCCAGAAACAAAGAGAACCGAGCCGAGCTAGCCACTGCCAAGGAAAGTGAGCAAGCCGCCAAAGCTGCCTTGACAGTTGCTCAGAAGATTGAGCATGCTGCTAAGGCTGCTCTTATCTCTTCCCAAGAAAGCGAGCATGCCTCAAAGACCGCACTATCTGCCTCCCAAGCTCAGGCCGTAGAGGCAAACCACCGTGCTGAACAACTTCAGGTCGAGAATGGTGAGCTCAAAGCAAAACTACTCAAGGCCAAAGTTAAAGCCAAGGAGGAAGCGGCAGTGTCATCATCAACCATGGAGGAGATGCTTTACCATTAATGCGCTTTCAACTAGGACGAGAACATTTCCTTTATGAAGCCCGGGCTGTGGGATCCGTACCTTGCTAAATTCAAGGCTCGGTTCTTGCAAGAACCCTCAGAGACTGGTGAGGCTTTCAGAGCGATGGAGGGAGATGGTGATGGGGCGAGCTGACGGAGCCTAATGATCTCATTTATGATTTTCTTTGTAATTGGCTAACAATCTTTTGGTATTAAACAATTGCCTTCGGGCTTTGCTCGAGGTTATTTCTCCTCGATGTGACAATATATTTGTTTGTTTTATTTCAACATATATCCAACTTTTGATCTATTTGTCTTTCCTTTATTATCTTCTCTTGTTTATGAATCCTTAGACTCTTATACATTCAAAATTTTAGGGATCGACTTTTGTTGACCCTCGAATTGGCCAACGACACGGAGTCAAATATACGAAAAAATATGGAACAACACTTGAAAAGATAATCTAATGGAAAGGGAAAAAACACCAAGGAATTATAGTGGTTCGGCCCCAAAGATTGGTAACAACCTACGTCCACTTAGTGTATTGTTATTATTGAACTTCAAAGTCGTGATCAAAGAACTAGGGTTCTTTGAGTTTCACAAACCTTGGAAGGATTACAATAGAATGATGAACAATCACTATAGCTCTTTCTCTCTCAATATCAAGCAAAACAGCTAATGAATTCCAAAGTCTTTTCCTTGAGCTATTTCATGCATATTTATAGGCTCAAGGAGGGTTACACATGCTAACGTGTCCTATATTTCATTAATAATCACATATCAATGATAATTATTGAGAAATATTCAAATGTAGTTAATATTAGATTACAACTTAAGAAGGAAATACGTCGGGTTTCATGATCAGCCTGGTCGTATAAAAAATTAACACTGACGATGATGTGTGCTTCTGGTCGATAGTCGAACAGCACCTTTGCCCTTTAATTACACCACGTCTCAATCCATGTGTGAGAAATCTTTTCCACGTCATCAATAACCATTTTTGGGTAAACATTTTCCTCCCAAGTTTATTTATTGCGACAAGCAATAAGTAAACTTAGGAAACCGACTCTTCGAATACCCCACGAAATCTGTCAAAATCGCCCATGCTCTCTAGAAAAAGGTGACCAATCATGTCTTTTTTGGTTTCCCAAAAATGTGTCCGACGGCTATCACGCTTCCCCATTCTTTGAAAAATCACCCTTTATGATTACCTTGGTAACCGCTCCTCGGCTAGTATAAATGACCCTTCAGAATCATTTTTCACTTTTTACATACTTTTTCCTTCCTGAAGAACATTGAAGAAGTCGTGTTCTAGAGCCCAGAAATTTTCAAACATCTATACGCGGACGTTCAAAAGCTTTCACCTTCGGACTTCAATCTTTATCTGAGTAAGTTTCACGAACTTTCTTGTCTTTTGAGTTACCATACAAAATCTCCTTATGCTTGCTTTCATCTCTGAACCCTTTCGTGTTCTTGGCTAAAAATGTATGGGGATTGTTTGCATATTGACAGATGATTGATAGGGTAGTGAATTATTGTTCCGTAGGAGTTAGGAGCCAATTTGGTAGTCGAGATTGTAGATTTAGGGCGTAAAATCGAAGTAAAAATTTGATTTTTAAGCTAGGTGAAAAACTGGGTTTTTCCCGCCCCTTCGGAGTCAAAAAAGCTTTTTCCTAAAATTTTTTTTTACTTCCGCTGTTCAATCTGTTTTTCAAACTACTTGTATAGAACTTCGTGTTTCTGTTAGAATGCTGCTAGTCGTATACGCGAGCAACGTTATTCCAACTTTCAACACAAGCTTTTAATCTTTACGTCTTATCTCCCCCTTTCTCTATTCGCAGCTTTCATGCAAGATCCGTGGGGAGGAGAAAGACCCATCGACGACGACTTATTGGCTCAACTACTTGAGGACGAGGAGCAACCGTCATCGCTAATACCTGACATTCCCTTTTCTCGTGCCACTTCAAACACTCCGTATATCCTTATTCAAAATATGGCTCGAGCAAAAACTATAGCCCAGAAAAAGAAAACTCCCAATCCTTCAAATCAGCCTGCTCCTCGGGCTGAAATTTCCTCGACCAGTGGTTGAGCAGAAAATATTCCTGACCCCAATATCCAAACTCACGCTCAGCCCCGAAATGCCATTCAACCAGATGTTGAGTGGTATGTTGTACCTGAGAGCCGGGTGACAATCAGGATGAGCGCTAACTACATCAGAAAATATGGACTCCCGGGGGTGACATTAGTTCGACCCAATCAAGACCAAATGGTGAATTTTCCTGGAGGCGCCTTCAGCGCCTAGTCGAGATACCATATTGAGGCAGGGGCTACCTTGCCTCTTCATCCATTCTTTAAAGGGGTGGCCAACTACTTCAGAGTCGCCCCTTTCCAAATAACTCCCAATGGGTATAGAATGCTCGCAACACTCTATATCCTTTATAGCCACAAAAAATGGCCTGTGCCAACTCTCCATGAGGTTAATTATTTGTTCGACCTCAAGTCTAACCCCAACCAAGAAGGTACGGGGTTTTTTCACTTTTTCCATCAGGAAACTGGGCGCACCTTCCTGACCGACACTACTCACATATCGAACGTGGGGAGGTACTACCAGGAGTATTTCCTTACGACTGACATGGACGCAAATAATTTGGCCTTTACTCATGGAGGTAACACCTTTATAACACTAGTCGATAATCTTCCTTTAATTTTCCCTCTACACTTTCTTATACTTTTAATGCCTTTTAGGCCCATGGTTGCGACCAGACCCCACTCCTGACATGGAGCTACGATCAGCCCTCTTGGCCAGTATGACTAATGTGGAGAAAAGCGTCAAGCATCTGGTTACAGAGGCTAACCTTAGGCTGGTCGGCCTTTTGGCCTCTCATCAGGACATGAGGGAGTCAACAGCGGGGAGTGCTACTAGCGGTGAAGTTCCCGAGCAGTACTCGGACATGGATCAAACCCCTCCAAGGAGGGCCACTAAAGTAACAATCAGGGGAACTTCTAGCACCCCACGGGCTGCTGCTCCCCCTGCCCCAAAGAGAAAAGGGAAAATGGAAAAAGAAGGCCACTGAACCTCTCGGGCCCCTCAATGAATCTTCAGACGAGAACGGTGCTGATCTCTCGCTCTTAGATAGCTGGCCAATTCCCTGTCACTTATTTGACGAGGACGGCAATTTTAAGTACGCTCCAAATTTAGATTCAACCTTCTTCATGCCAGAGAGTGAGTGTAAGACTAGTAGAGTATATAATGTAGCGACCAGTAATGATAGCTCGAGTATTTCACTTGCAATCTTTTCTGTTTCTTTTCCTGACAACATACTTAATTGTTTATACTATCTCACTGTTCGAATATTTGCTTCTTTTCTAGATATGGACTCTGAGTGCGTGTTCGACATATACAGCGCTCCCGAGGCTCCCGAAGCTCCCTCGAGCAAAAAGAAAGCGAGCAAGATGCATCCTGGGGAAAGCAGTAAAATGCCTTAGGCTAAGAAATCTCGCATTGTAGGCCTCCCGGAGGACAAAACCTCAGCCAATGCAACACCAGCCCCTTCTCCTCATGAGCAGCAGACTCCCCCTGCTCATGCCGGGTTGACACCGTCTCCACCGGCTCCAACTGACCAAACTCAGCAGACTGGTCCTGCTTGCACAGGGGGTGACATAACAAGTCGTGCCTTCAGATCACTCAAGAACAGGGTCGCAAAAATTGTGAAGCACAACCGCTGCCAAGAGGCGATGGCTGCGACTGAGACAATGGATGTCGACCAGATCCTAACCCGCGCCTTGAATGAATTTGCCAATGTAAGTTATCTTTTTCTGTGGAGACGGCTTCTTTTATACTCTACAGTCTGTCTAATCTTTGCTCTGATTGCAGGCATTTATAACCTTTACTGCCGGTCGGCTACGCTCGGGCGTCGTCACCGAGCAGTCCAAATCTTTGGAGCAATGGCACGCTGACGAACTTAAAGCAGCCGAGACGAAGTACACTGAGCAGCTTAAGGCGGTGCTCGAGGAGAAGAACAAACTAGCTGAGAAGTTGAAGGAGAAGCAAAATTCTCTGGATAAGGTTGTCGAGCAAAGGGACTAGCTCAAGGATTCTAACCGCATTAACTACCGCAAGGCTAAAAAACTTGAGGAGGAGTTAATCGCGAGTAGACAAGAGACTACAACCTTGGAGGGCCGGCTCGAGGAGCTTGAAAAAGCCAATGCCAACAATTTGGAAAAGTACAAGAACGCCACGAGTAAGTGTTTTTATGACTTCTGGAAACACAACCAAGGGGAAACTTCAACTACCTTCCCGAACGCGCAAGGCAAGCCAAGATATCCCACTGCGCTGCTCGACTGGCAGAGGAGGAGAGGGCAAGAGTACCTGCCTCGCCCGAAATCTCCTTGGCTACTGGCATGGATGGGGCGGACAATGAAACTGCAGATGTCGTCGACCAGGGTACCCCTCAAGATCCTCCGGATTCGTAGTCTACTATTTCTTTTAATCTTTCAAGTACTCGACCTACGGATCGTAATATAAAGACATGAATTTTTTATTACTGCATGGGCAGCTATTTTCCTTTTAATCAGACAACTACATCCGAGCAGTACTGCTCGCAGTGTAAAGTAATTCGTTTTTGATATTATGACACCTTTTTATTTTATTATAATATCTGTTCGCATGACCAAACTTAGAATAACACTTTGGCTTGATTTAACAAAATACAAAATTTTGAAAAATACTCTAAGTACCCTAGCATGCTTTCACTTATTTTGCTCGTGTGTTTACATACCTTTTAATGACATGCTTTGCTTACTTGTACCTTATATTCCCCCAAGTGATTGAGGAGCTTTAGGTCCTTAGTCACTTGCCTTGACCAAAACCTGTTTAAACAATGCTGCTCGGAGCAAAATAATTGTAAGTGTAATACTGCAAAACAACACACGTAATGAGCAAATACTTGTAATAAATACAATAATTGGAAAGAAATGATTGGCTGTGCACAGTCCCTTATATTTCTTGTAATAAATGGATGAAACATGTCTATACGAGTGATCAATAAGATCTTACACTTATAAGCGATCAGTCACATAAAATGACCAAACCTTTTTCAAAACTTGTAAAAAGTAAAATTAATACAAGCCAATTCTTTAAGAAGAATTGCTTATTGGTAATACTTGCGCAGGTGTTCTCCATTCCAATAGCGAGGAACGAGATCTCCGTTTAAGCGTGCAAGCTTATAAGTGCCTGGGTGAAGGACTTCTTCAATCTAGTACGACCCTTCCCAATTAGGTCCGAGTACTCCAGCAGCTTGGTTGCGGGTATTTAGAAAAACTCTTTGGAGTACAAGATCTCCAACGCTGAACTTTCTTTCTCGCACTTTATAGTTGAAATACTGGGCGAATTTTTGCTGGTACGCAGCTACTCGGAGTTGGGCTTGTTCACGTTTCTCATCGATCAAGTCCAGGGATTCCATCAATAGCTGGCTGTTCGAACCTTAATCGTACATTATTCTGCAATGCGATGGCAGATCTAACTCGACAGGAAACATAGCTTCATATCCATAAGCCAAAGAGAATGGAGTATGACCCGTTGTTGTTCGGTGGGAAGTTCTGTACAACCAAAGTACTTCAGGCAATTATTTTGGCCACCCCCCCTTAGCTCCTTCTAATATTTTCTTCAGTGTATCCTTCAGCGTTTTGTTGACTACTTCAACTTGTCCATTTGCTTGGGTATGAGCGACTGAAGAGAAGCTCTTAATAATACCATGCTACTCGTAGAAGTTCGTGAATAAATCACTGTCAAACTAGGTGCCGTTATTCGAGACGATCTTCCTTGGTAATCCATACGACAAATGATGTTCTTGATCACAAAATCCAGCACTCTCTTGGCCGTTATGGTTGCGAGCGGTTCAGCCTCGGCCCACTTGGTGAAATAATCGACGGTAACCACAGCATATTTGACACCGCCTTTTCCGTGGGCAAAGATCGGATTAGGTCGATACCCCAAAATGAAAATGGCCATGGGCTTTGCATTTGTTTAAGCTCATTAGGGGCTGCCCGTGGGATTTTGGAGAATCTATGACATTTGTCACACTTTTTCACAAACTCCATCGAATCTTTATTCATTGTGGGCCAGAAATATCCTTGCCTCAGTATCTTTTTCGACAAACTCTGCCCCCAGCGTGATCTCCACAAAAACCTTCATGCACCTCTTTCATCAATTCTTTGGATTTCTCCTTTGTAATACATCTGAGGAGTGGCATTGAGTATTCCCTTCGGTACAAGATTCCATTGACCAGGATATACCTAGCAGCTTGCCATTGAAGGGTCCTGGCTTTGTTTCTGTCCGTTGGTAATGCGCCTTGTGTCAAATACTCTACGTATGGAGCCATCCACGTATCCGCCATCTGGATCACTAGAGTGGTTTCCTCCACTTGAATGCTTGGCATTGTTAGCCGCTCAACCAGCACTATATTCAGAGTATTAGCATCCTTCGCACTTGCTAATTTGGCCAAAGTGTTCGCATTGGAATTCTGATCGCAAGGTACTTGCTGGAGACTGTATTTTTCGAACTGAGCCAATAGATCCTTTATTTTATTCAGATAGGCAACCATCTTTAAACCTCGCGCCTGGTATTCTCCCAGGACCTGATTCACCACCAGCTGAGAATCACTATAGATGTCAAACACTTTTATATTCATGTCCCTGGCTAACCGCAATCCAACGAGCAGTGCTTCATACTCGACCTCATTGTTAGAAGCAGTGAAGTCAAATCTGATTGTAAAGTGAAATCGATGCCCCTCCAGCGTTATCAATATCACTCCTGCCCCAGCATGGGACTCGTTAGAAGAACCGTTTGTAAATAATTTCCACGTGGGGGTCTGGCTTTGACATTCAGGCTCGTTAGGCTCTTTAATCTGCTCACCATTCGTAGGTTTAGTGAATTCTGCAATGAAGTCCGCCAGGGCTTGTCCTTTTATCGCTGCTCGCGGCAAGTAAGTTATGTCGAACTGCCTGAGTTCGACTGCCCATTTTAGCAATCTACCTGTAGCCTCTGGTTTTTGCAGGAGTTGTCGAAGAGGCTGATCGGTCAAGACCATAATTGGATGAGCTTGGAAGTAAGGCTGCAGTTTCCTGGAGGCCAAAACTAGGCAATAGGCTAGCTTTTTGATGGGCGGGTACTGCTGTTCTGCTCTAATCAACCTTTTGCTTACATAGTAAACAGCCTTCTGCACGCCTTCTTCTTCCTTTACTAGAACGGCACTAGCAGCGTATTCCGTGATCGCCAGGTAGATGAATAAAGTTTCTTTATCGACCGGCTTTGACAGGATGGGTGGTTGCGCCATATGTGTTTTTAGTGCTTGAAAAGCCTGTTCACACTCCTCTGTCCATTCAAACTTTTTATTGCCCCTAAGTAGATTAAAGAATGGGACGCACTTATCTTTTGACTTCGAAATGAATCTACTTAGAGCGGCAATTTTTCCGGTTAAGCTTTGAACATCGCTAATCTTTGCTCGCGATTTCATATCGACCAGGGCTTTAATTTTCTCGGGATTGACTTCAATTCCTCTCGAGTAACTATAAATCCCAAGAACTTCCCTGACTGTACTCCGAAGGAGCATTTAAGGGGATTTAGCTTCATCTGATATTTGTTCAAGATGTTGAAGCACTCCTGCAAATCCTTTACATGCCCTTCTGCTTTCTTTGACTTGACCAGCATGTCATCGACGTAGACCTCCATGTTTATGCCGATCAACTCCTTAAACATGTGGTTGACGAGTTACTGGTAAGTCGCACTAGCGTTTTTCAAATCGAAGGGCATCACTTTGTAACAGTAGAGCCCTGTATCAGTCTGAAAGCTAGTGTGATCTTCATCAGGGGGATGCATACTAATTTAGTTATACCCGGAGTAAGCATCCATGAATGAGAGGATCTCATGTCCTGTAGTGGCATCGACCAGCTGGTCGATCCTTGGGAGTGGGAAACAATCTTTAGGGCAGGCTTTATTTAGGTCTGTAAAATCAACGCATGTACGCCACTTGCCATTTGGCTTGAGCATTAGTATGGAATTAGAGACCCACGACGGATAAAACGCCACCCTGATGAACCCATTCTCCTTCAGCCTCTCGACTTCTTCTTTTAAGGCCTTTGATCTATCTTTGTCGAGTAGCCTTATTTTTTGTTGCACTGGTGGAAAACTCTTGTCGATGTTTAGGACATGGCTGATGACTGTAGGATCTATCCCGACCATGTCTTTGTGCGACTAGGCAAAGACTTCCTGGTTCCTCCTTAAAAACTCCACCAGTGCTTGTTTTGTTGTTGTTTCTAAGTTTTTACCGACTTTCACAACACTGGTCGAATTTTCTTCATCGAGTTGGACCTCTTCAAGGTCCTCGATGGGTCCCACTTCTTCTTCAAAATCCCCAAAGTGAGGATCCAAATCCCTATCCTCACTTTGGGCAACACCCTATTTGGTGACATTATCACCTGAATGGGCCTAAACATCAATCGCTATTTGTAATTCCTTTCTGGTAGCATCTCTCGATACACTCTTCTTCGCCTTGGTGATCGAGGCGTTGTAGCACTCCCTCGCTTCCCTCTGGTTTCCCAATACGCAACCTATCCTTGTGTCTGTTGGGAATTTCATGGCGAGGTGCCATATCGAGGGGACGGCTCGTAGGTCAACCAAAATTGGTCTCCCAATTACAGCATTGTATGCCGAAGGAAAATCAACTACTATAAAAGTAGTGAGTAATGTCCTATTAGCAGGTGTGGTGCCTGCTGTAATTGGGAGTCTAATTGACCCTGTTGGGACGAGCCCTTCTCCAGAAAAAGCATAAACGATTTGGTTGCATGGCTCCAGGTCCTTTACGGACAATTTCATTCTTTCCAGCGAAGACTTGTATAGGATATTGACCGAACTTCCTGTATCGACCAATACCCTCTTCACCATCATGTTTGAAATCTGTACATCCACGACCAGCGGATCGGAGTGTGGGAATTGCACGTGCTGGGCGTCGTCGTCAGAGAAGGTTATCAGTTCCTCCTCTGTTCGAGCCTTTTTTGGTGCTCGATCCTCGACACTCATCATCTCGATGTCCTGGTCATGGCATAGGGTTCGAGCGTATCGTTCCCTTGCCTTTCCACTATCTCCTGCAAGATGTGGGCCTCCGCAAATGGTGAGTAGAGTGCCTGCCACAGCAGCTGGCTATAAAGGTGGCGAGCGTTGGCATGCAGGCGCCTGCTCGTTGCCACCTTGAGCCTCTCGCTGAGAACCTCCTGCAGCTCGCACATATCTTCTTAAATGTCCCTGCCTTATCAGGAACTCAATCTCGTCCTTCAGCTGGTTACACTCATTGATGTCGTGCCCGTAGTCGTTGTGAAAACTTTGTTGTATCTCTCTTGGATATATCTTTCCTTATAGATGCGGGTTGTTTGTAGGGAACGTTTGAACTGGTCGCCTGATAGACCTCAGCTCGGCCTTCGACAAGGGCAATGTAATTGGTGAATCTCGGTTCATACCGAATGCCTTTGGGGCGCTTACTCTTGGAGGTCGAGGGTTCATTATTCGCCCGCTTTCCACCATTTCTACCATTGCCATTCTCGTTGCCTTTGCCGTTGCCATTGGGTTTTTCTGACCCATTGGCGGCTTTGGCAGGATCTTCCTTGGGCCCCTTGTATTTTATTGGCGATTTCCCTTCGTTGGCAATCGCGTCTTTGAGCTTGATGTATCGATCAACTCGATCTAAGAACTCTTGGGTGCTTCTTACCCCATTCTTTCTGAGGCTGCTCCAAAGGGGTGAATGGCGTCTAACCCCAACAGTTAGGGCCATCATCTTACCTTCATCGCCCACAGTCTTGGCTCCAGATGCAGCTCGCATGAAGTGCTAAACATACTCCTTCAAAGGCTCTCCCTCTTTCTGGTGTATCTCGACCAGCTGATTGGCCTCAGTGGGGTGCACGCGACCCGCATAGAACTGTCTCTAAAACTCCTTTACGAACATTTCCCATGATACTATACTAGCAGGAGGGAACTTAAAGAACCACTCATGGGCAGTGTCAGACAGTGTTGTAGGGAAGATACGGAAGCGGGCATCTTCTGACACATTTTGTATATCCATTTGTATCTCAAACTTATTAATGTGAGATACCGGGTCTCCATACCCGTCAAAATTTGGTAGTGTTGGCATCTTGAATTTATTGGGGGTTTCAGCCACAACAATCCTCTGTACGAAGGGGGTGCCTCTCCTTCGATCGTACTCAATGTGGGATGTTTGCCCCTCCACTAGCTGCTGCACCGCCTGGTTCAGGGCATCGATCTGAGCCTGAACAACTTCTGGGATTGCCGGGGCCATTGGTGCCGAGGGAACGTACTCATCGTGCCATTCACGGAGGTCGTTAAGTACGTCCCTCAGATCATCGTCTCTTCGTCCCTGCTCGCTGACTAAAGATGTTCTGCTGCCTTGGCTGTCCCCCAGTGTTATGGCCTACTGGTTGGTCCTCTCTAGGTGGGGGGCTCCTGCCTCCACCTCTTTCTTCGTTTCTCCGACCAGCATTTCTTCTGCCGGAATCGGCTTCATTGTAGTCATGGCCATCTTTGAATTATAGCTGACTATGGTGTGACTGACTATTCACTTTGTTGCTTCCTCGGGCTGGCATTTCCTGAGCGTTAGGAAGAGGCCTGCGCTAGTCGGTGGGTCCCCCTGCATTGTTATGCCGTGGGGGGCCACTGACCGTAGAGCTTGTCTCGGAGTTCCTCCTGTTGGCAGAAGGACGCTGTCCCCTGCTCGATAGATTCGGCTCCTCATCCCCTGGGTGTCTAGGGTTGCGGGGCGGTTGCCCGGCCTTATTCTGCCTCGGGCGCTGGGGATTGCCTCGACCAACCTGAGATGGAGGCTACTACTCAGGATCCCTAGGTGGGACATCATCCTGAGCCACAGGCGGCTGCTCTAGCCTTTGAGGGCTTACCGGCTGGAGCGGAGGACTAGGATTGGGACCCCTTTGAGGCAGCCCGTTTGGTGGCTGATTTGGCTGGGAGGCTGGCACAGCCTGATTCCTAGCTAGTTGGATGGCTGCTTCAAGGGCGGCCATGGCATCCCTCTACCGACGATCCATCTCAGCTTGCCGCTCGCACAGCTCTTGATGTTGGCGCTCTATTTCTCTTTGCTGTGACTCCATTATCTCTGTAGCATTCTCTTGATTGGCCCTCAGATTGGCCAGCTCATCCTGCAACACCCCCAGCGTTGCCTTCAGTGTTTCAGAATCTAATTCCTCCTCATCAAACCCCAAATTTGGTTTGTCCTCAGCCACATTTGGGGGAGGAGGCTGAGATGATGCAGCGCCAGCGGCCTGTCCGATCCTCTTGGATGTTTTTTCCATTAGATTCTTTCACTAGCTCTCAATGATAGCACCAGAATGTTGACCCTCGAATTGGCCAACGACACGGAGTCAAATATACGAAAAAATATGGAACGACACTTGAAAATATAATCTAATGGAAAGGGAAAAAACACCAAGGAATTATAGTGGTTCAGCCCCAAAGATTAGTAACAACCTACGTCCGCTTAGTGTATTGTTATTATTGAACTTCAAAGTCGTGATCAATGAACTTGGGTTCTTTGAGTTTCACAAACCTTGGAAGGATTACAATAGAATGATGAACAATCACTACAGCTCTTTCTCTCTCAATATCAAGCAAAACAACCAATGAATTCCAAAGTCTTTTCCTTGAGCTATTTCATGCATATTTATAGGATCAAGGAGGGTTACACATGATAACGTGTCCTATCTTTCATTAATAATCGCGTATCAATGATAATTATGGAGAAATATTCAAATGTAGTTAATATTAGATTACAACTTAAGAAGGAAATACATCGGGTTTCACGATCAGCCTGGTCGTATAAAAAATTAACACTAATGATGATGTGTGCTTTTGGTCGATAGTTGAACATCACCTTTGCCCTTTAATTACACCACGTGTCAATCCACATGTGAGAAATCTTTGCCACGTCATCAATAACCATTTTTGGGTAAACAACTATTAGATCGAGATAGATTCTACCAAACTTGGTTATGTCCAAGATTTTGTTCGCTTATTTGCGTCGTACCTGTTAAGAATCAGGCCTCGAACCTGGTTATATCCAGGGTTTTTAATGATTTAAACTTAGTTCGTTTTAGGTTTATTGAAAACTCAAGCTTTAAAAGGTCGTAGAATATTCAATTTTTCCAAATTTCTAACCTTCAGACCTGGTTACATCCAGGGTTTTAGATGATTTAAACTTAGATCGCGCTAGGTTTATTGAAAACTCGAGCTTTAAAAAGCCATTGAATAATAAATTTTTCCATGCTTCTAAATTTTGGACTTGGTTACATCCATGGTTTTAGATGATTTAAACTTAGTACACGCTAGGTTTATTGAAAACTTAAGCTTTAAAAAGCCATTGAATAATCAATTTTTCCAAGCTTCTAAGTTTTGGACCTTATCCGAGCCATTGAATAATCAATCTTTCCAAGCTTCTAAATTTCGGACCTGGTTAGATCCATGGTTTTAGATGATTTAAACTTAGTTCGCGCTACGTTTATTGAAAACTCAAGCTTTAAAATGCCATTGAATAATCAATTTTTCCAAGCTTCTAAGTTTTGGACCTTATCCGAGCCATTGGATAATCAATTTTTCCAAGTTTCTAAATTTCGGACCTTATCCGAGCAGGCTTAATTTTGCCAATACTCGAAGTGCAGAGCATTCCAGGTCTGTGGGACTACTTCCCCATTCAGTTGAGCTATCTTGAAACTTCCCTCATGCAAGAATTTTATGATCTGGTATGGTCCCTCCCAGTTCAGGCCTAATACACCATCATTGGGATCTTTATTTTCCAAAAAGACCCTTCGAAGAACTAGGTCGCCCAATCCAAGTCTGCACCCCTTAACTTTAGAATTGAAATAGCGGGTGCTTTTTTGTTGATAATGGGCGAGCTGTAACTGCGATTCCTCTCGTTTTTCTTCAATCAGATCGAGAGATGCATTAAGTAGCCAGTCATTCTATTCTTGATTAAATGTCCTTTGCCTGTGAATAGCTACCATGGCTTTGATTGGAAGCCATGCCTCGCAGGAAAAATAAGTATGCCCCATGGAGGTCCTGTGAGAAGTTCGATAGGCCCAGAGTACTTGTGGGAGCTGTTTAGGCCATAGTCCTTTGGCTTCCTCTAACATCTTCTTCAGGCTCGCCTTAAGGGTTTATAGCCTCGACCTACCTGTTGGCTTATGGGTATCACTACTACAAAAAAGGATTTTTAGGACTAGCATTGCGAGTCCTCTATTTGAGAGCCTTAAAAACTAAGGTTTTTTAGGACTCGCGTTGCGAGTCCTAAAAACTCTGGTTGAGTGCCTGTAATTAAGTTTTTAGGACTTGCATCGCGTTGCGAGTCCTAAAAAATCTGGTGCGAGTCCTAAAATATCTAGTTGAGTTCCTTTAATTAAGTTTTTAGGACTCGCAATATTTTTAGGACTCGCAATGCGAGTCCTAAAAAATCTGGTGCGAGTCCTAAAAAATCTGGTTGAGTGCCTTTAATTAAGTTTTTAGGACTCGCATTGCGAGTCCTAAAAGAATGTTTTTAGGACTCGCAATGCGAGTCCTAAAAAATCTGATTGAGTGCTTTAATTAATTTTTTAGGACTCACTTTGCATGCCCTTAAAAGTAATTTTTTTAAAAAAAAAAATGCAGCTACAATTTTCATTTTGATTTAGAAAAAATATATCCCTTTGAGTGTCCAAAATGTATTATATATGTTAGATTTAAAAAATTTCAAAAGAAAATACAACAAAATAATTTTTTATTAATTACTCAAAAATATAATTTTAATATTTAGTCTACTCGGCTTACAAAATCATATTACATGATAGTTTATACTACAATCAAATTCTATTATCACCAAATTTTAAACAAGAAATGTATACAAAGTTAGTGAAATATATTTTTTATTCTAAAAACTTCAACTACCAATGTTGTCTAGTATTGCGCCAAAGAAATGCATCTCAATATAGACCTGCACATTATAAAAAAGTTCTTTAATACACATCTTGCACTGAAAATAGAAAGAAAAAAAAAGCCAAACATAGTAAAATACACATCTTGCACTGAAAATAGAAGAAAAAGAGAAAAGCCAACATGTCACCATCTATAGAAAATCGGACAGCATATCCCCTAATTTACTAGCCTAGCTATCTGTTACATTCAACACCAACATGTCAAACAAATCAAATAGCACACAGATTTTCAACCATATAGTAACACCCTTTCATCTTTTCATTAATCGATAACACCCTTTTACAATAAATATACACACAAGGTTGAAATAAACTTAGTGCATTACAAACATACACCCTTTCATAAGATTTGAACAATAGATACATATATATGTTTAAATACCAAATCAGAACACTTCATGTTTAACCTCAAAAATTATTTGTATATAATCAATTATTTCTAGCTAAATTTTCATATTTGACCCCGTCAAAGCAGGGGAACAAAATACATTGACTAAGAAAACCAGTAATACACCAAACCATCCTTCAACACATAGAACAAAGAAACTATCAAAGCAAAATAACACCAAAAATGATGTCCAAAGTTGGTAATATGAGCCTATATATCTTCCTTTTTGAAACCTTTATTTTGTGAGAAGGGACAAGAAGAAAACTAACATATATAAAACAAGAAGTACAAAAGGCTATGCTATATGTGTATGACAACACGCAATAAGTACATTCATACAAGTATATGTTATAATGAAACCAATCAAACAAACAAACACAATTCAATTATAGGATAATCATAGACAAGTCTACATAAAATCGAACAACATTTTCCATACACTAGGAACCAACCATCTGCCAATATCAATTCAAACAACACACAAGTTTTCTTCCTTATCTCCGCAGCACACAAATTTCTCAGATCCTACTTCACTAAAACACACAAGTTCTCAACCTTCCGCTATCACCGCAGCACACAATAATAATCCCAGAACCTACTACACTATGGATGAATATTTAAGATATTCAAACTCCTCTAACATTTGCATAGTATTAAAATAAAAGTTAGAGGCATACCTCTTGCAAACTGTTGCCAAAAAAGTTTCTTTGAAGTTCGTCTCAGCACATAAACACCTTTACAATGTAATAAGATATAATGAAAGTGAGTCAAATCCGAATTAAATAATTAAATAATAATGGAAAGAGTGAAAAATAAAATATAACTAAGGTATGAATGGTAATATTAAAAGTTTATATATATTTTGTTTTTCCAATTGAAAGTTGATATAAAGGTATGAATAATATTGACTTTACTTGTTGAATGTTGTTGAGTGTTTAACTTCTTTTTTCTTTTTTGAGGAAAGTAGAGTATTTAACTTTGACACCTTAAAAAAAATATGAGTTACTTAAAATCGACTCAAGTAAATGAAAATATGAAAAACTTATTCAATTAATAAGTGACATATATATGTATGAATAGTATTTAAAAATACATAAATGGCATTTGAATATATCATGGCACGTTTAGGCCCAGTGTGATAGAGTAACTTATTCAATAATTAACTCTAAATAATTCTGCTATTGTAAAAAGTATATAGCTGTAACATATATAAAAGTTTTATGTGCTTCCTAAATTATAATTTTAAAACAATGTAATAATATGTCTAGCTAGAGAATATCTAACACTAGTTATATATTAAACTGCACCAATAATAAAAAATAATGTCAAAGATTACCTTATAACAATAATTCTTGATATAATATAATGATAATTTCCATCTCCAAGAGTCAATTCAATAAGAGATCGCTCATATGGATGAATAGTATGTCTCTTTGGAAAACTCTCCATGTAAGTCCTCAAAGGAGCTGCCAATTCCTGAAGACAGAGAAAGAAAGCAATATGTCAAAAAATTTACAGAAGAACCACTCTCCTTCCTTCTCAACCTCACCAACTACCAATATTTATGTCGAAAGTGCAAAACATATTACTATTCAGAGTATTTAATGGGTGATGATACTTTAAATTATAAATGACAAATGGAAGTTAAGAACAAACTTTCATCAGCGCATCAAGCTGCTTTGCACCGCTATTTCTCTCTCACTTTGCAATGTTGGCAATGCCTATGTCATAAACAAGCTAGTTTAGCAGCAGGAGCTATAAACAGAGTTCCATCTAATCCCTTTATGAGCAGTTATGTCAACAAGAAACCACCCAAAACAATTACCCTTAGTTGGAGAAACTCTCTTGGCCTTCTTTATTGCTGAGTAAAGAATATCAAAAGATTGCATCACCATGGGCAGCTTTTGAAATGCACCAACTGTTTCAAGCTTCTCTGGTAATTTTTCCTAAATTAATAGCAACAGAATTACATGAACCATCACAGATTTATTATTTATGCAGGTCAAAAAGGAATAGCAAAGAAAAACAAGTATGAATAATCAAATCACAAAGAAAATTTAGGAAAAAAGGTGAATTTACTGACTCAATTCTTTCCTTCTTTGTTTATTTTTTCCTTTATAATGATACATACATGATACAATAGTATATATATATGTAGAGAGTAAGGCACACATATATGTAGGGATAAAGAGAAAGCTTAATGAAACTAAAGTACTAGAAATTAGTAATAGATTTAGACCAAGAAATCTTTAGTGGGACTAAGAATCATGGTACTAGAAAATCAAGTAACTGCTATAACATACAATTAAAAATCTCAGCACTAGAACAATCAAAACCATTTGAGCAATAAGGAATGAATTTTAATAGGTAAAAAAAGAAAAAGAGAATATATAAACTTTAGAATGAATGAATCACTAAGATGATCTTATCATTGATTCACTATAGCATCTGGTTATAACTATAGCATATATATAATTAGTCATCATGATTTGTCCTACGTGATGCATAAATTAAAGCAAGGCTTTTGGAATGATTATTCATTGAAATTTGGAGTGTCCCACTAAAACAATTCCAATTAGTACTAATATTAAGGCTAATTCTGAACCAAATCCATTTAAAAAATCTGCTTTCAAAACAATAGAAAAAAGAAACAATATCTCATGATAGTAAATTAGTTTCCTAACAGAATATTACCTTCTGTTGTTAAAAGAAATGACAGTTCCTCCATCCCTATTGCCAATAAACTATTGATTTAGTTCTTTCTAGAAAATGACATGAAAATAAAAACATCAATGGACAGTTGAAGCTAAAAAAAATAACCCACTATTATTATTTTTCATGAAACTGAACCTTTTAACCAGTAGGGGGCGCTAGAATGTATTCGATAAACAACCAGCCAAGAAGAAACAAAGAGAGAGACTATAAACCAAACTTGAAACCTGTTTAATCATAACTTGCAAGCTAGCTTCTCAAGTCCCATCCTCAATTTTCTGAAATTAGAAAGATTATACAGAAACAATTAGAAGAAAATTACTACACTTAACTTTCTTTGATAATATTTTCTCTAATTAATCCGCTAGACAACTACATACAAATATATTAGAGCATTAGATCATATATAAATCTTTATGATTACAGTTATTATATTAAAACTACCTATTCATGCTATTTTAGATCATATAACTATAAACCCAGCTACACAATTTATCATCCCTTTATGCTTTCTTTAGTTCTCAAGATTGCATATTAGAATCAATCAAGTTTTCCATAGTCTGTAGCAATACTATGGGAAGCAGCCATTGTGTAAAACTTCTCAGTAATTTCTAAAACCTGAAGACTAACAGAAGCACTCAAGTTTTCTTCCCAGAGCTCCTGAAAATGGTAAAGTTATTAGCCACCTAAAAGTAAAATATGACTGAACAAATTCAGAATGGGGTTGAAGCTTCAAGAGACAAAAATTCCCCATTGGCATAAATTTCAATGCTCTTAGGGTGAAAATGTTCATAACCATTCAGCAGCAATGCAGATCACCATTAGAAAAATAAATTAAACTCAAATATAGGTCAACAGAACCAAGAGGCATCACAATGTCTCAAACTTCCTTTTGGATGTGCATTGTAAAAACAAGGATCAAGTCATCAGAACTATTATGAAAACAAAGTAAGATAAATGAAGTCAAAGAGTAGAAGCACGCATACCTATCAAGCCTCTGAGTTGTCTAGCCCCAACGAGCCACCAAACCTCCGCGCTGTCCAGCCCCAACGAGCCCCCAAGCCTCCACGTCCTGCCCAGCCCCTGCACCGTCGAGCCCAGACTCGAGACCCCCCCACCCGCTGTCGAGCCCAGCCCTCGAGCCACCAGTCGTTGCTGTTGAGCCCAGCCCCGAGCCCCCTGCTGCCGAACAGCCCGACCCCGACCCCCTTGCCGTCGTCGAGAGAGAGAAAGAGGGCTTCGGATAAGAGAGCTTCGGGGAAGATAGAGGGAAAAAAGGGGGAAAAAAAGGAAGATAGAGGGGAAGAGGGAAGATGGAGCTCGGGGAAGATAAAGGGAAAAGAAGGAAGATGGAGGGAAAGAGGGAAGAGCTTCGGGGAAGATAGAGGGAAAGAGGGTTTCAATTTTTTTTTTATTTTAAAATTTTCTTATTTATTTAATTAAAAAATATATGATATCTAATATATAAATTCTTTTTAGTTAACACAATTTCTTTTTATTTAAATTAAAAATATTTTGTGTGTGACTGAAATAAATCCCAAATGTGTATTTTGACCCTATATTTTTTAAACAATGAGACAATTTTAAGGACTTTCTTTGAGAGTCCTGAATACTCTAGTGTTTTTAGCTCAAGTGTTTTTAGGACTCGCAAAGCGAATCCTTAAAAAGTATTAAGGACTCCCAAAGCAAGTCCTTAAAATTGTTAAGTAAAACACTCATTTTTTAGCCCAGATTTTTTTAGGACTCGCCTATTTTTTTAGGACACTCATTGCGAGTCCTAAATTGTGTTTTTTCAGGACTCTCAATGAGTGTCCTAAAAGCTCCATAAATATTTTTAAGGACTTGCATTTATGTGCGTGTCCTAAAAAAGTGTCCCATAAAGGGTATTTTGTAGTAGTGTATGCTACCGACAAGAAACTCTTCGTGATGCCATATTTTTCACAGAAGTCACTGAAGAGATCACAGTCGAATTGCGTCCCGTTGTCTGACACAATTTTCTTAGGAAGTCCAAATCGACATATAATACTCTTCACCATGAAGTCCAGGACTCTTTTTGAGGTGATGGTTGCCAGAGGCTCTGCTTCTACCCACTTTGTGAAGTAATCGATCGCCACTACCACATATCGAACTCCTCCCTTTCCCGTAGATAAGGAACCTATTAGGTCGATTCCCCATATTGCAAATGGCCACGGGGATGAAATCATCGTTAGCTCAACTGGAGCAACTTGGGCAACTATGGTGAAACATTGGCATTTGTCGCACTTCTGAACATACGACAACGAGTCTTTCGTTAAAGTGGGCCAAAAATAGCCCTGTCTCAGTATCTTCAGTGCCAGGTTTTGCCCCCTAGCATGATCTCCACAAAAGCCTTTGTGTATTTCTTGTAAAATGGTTTTGGCTTCCTCGGGTGGAACACATCGCAGGAGAGGCAACGAATGACCGCACCGATATAAGGTTACATCTACTATTACGTACCGTGGAGCTTGATAAAGTATTTTTCTCGCATCTTTTCTGTCATCAGGTAACTTTCCAGTTGTGCGGTATTCCATTATGGGAGTCATCCAGGTTGGTCTTATGTCGATCATTCTGACCTCTATCATTTCTCCCGTCACACTCGGGCTCTCCAAGAACTCCTCTGGCACTACATTCAATGTCTCAGCCTCTTTTGATGTAGCAAGTCATGCCAAAGCTTCAGCGTTAGAATTATGCTCGCGGGGTATCTGTTCAACAGAGTTGTACTCAAATTGAGATAGTTCTCCCTTACCTTAGCTAGGTAGGCCACCATCTTGGTACCTCAAGCTTGATACTCTCCCAATACCTGAATGACCACGAGTTGGGAATCGCTATAGCATTGGATGGCTTTCGCCTTGAGCTCTCTCGCCACCCTCAGCCCTGCTAGTAAGGCCTCATATTCTGCTGCGTTGATGGATGCCTCAAATATGAATCTCAGAGCTGTATGAAATCGATGACCTTATGGTGAGATTAAGATGATCCCAGCTCCTGATCCATTCTCATTTGACGATCCGTCAATGAAGATTTTCCATAATTCCTACACCAGGTCCTTCAAGAGCTCTTCTTGAAAACTGGTGCATTCAGCCATAAAGTCAGCAAGGGCCTGACTCTTAATTGAGGTCTATGGAATGTACGATATCTCAAACTGGCTAATTTCAATGGCCCATTTTAAAATACGTCCCGAAGTTTTAGGATTTTACAAAACCTACCTTAAAGGTTGGTCGGTTAAGACGTTGATTGAATGGGATTGGAAATATGGCCGAAGCTTTCTGGAAGCCAATATCAAACAGAATGCCAGCTTCTCTATCTATGGGTATCATGACTCGGCTCCGAGAAGTCTCTTGCTTACATAATATACTGGTTTTTTAGCACGGTCTTCTTCTCGAACTAACACGACACTGACTGCATTCTCTGTTACGGCCAAATAAAGGAACAGAGATTCTCCATACATAGGTTTAGATAATATCGGGGGCTCAGCCAGGTGCGTTTTTAGGTTGTGGAATGCCTGTTCGCACTCCTCGGTCCACTCAAATTTCATGTTTCCTCTGAGCAAGTTGTAGAATGGCAGACACATATCAGTGGATTTTGAAATGAATCGATTCAAAGCCGCCACCCTTCCAGTTAGGCTTTAAACTTCTTTACGAGATCTTGGTGAGGGCATTTTTAACAACGATATAATTTTCTCAAGATTCGCCTCTATTCCCCTCGTGTTGACTATGAACCCTAGGAATTTTCCAGATGCCACTCCGAAAGTACATTTATGGGGATTCAACTTCATGTCATATCTCCTTAATATTCCAAAACATTCTTCTAGATCGGACACATGGTTATTGGCAGTCTTTGACTTAACAAGCATGTCATTGAAATACACCTCCATATTTCTCCTGATCTGTCCAACGAACATGTTGTTAACCAAGCATTGGTATGTAGCCCCGACATTCTTCAATCCGAGTGGCATAACTTTGTAACATTATACATTATGTTCGGTCAAGAAACTAGTATGTTCCTGGTCCCCAGGATTCATCGCGATCTGGTTATATCCAGAGTACGCATCCATGAAGGACATGAACTCGTGACCTACCGTGGAATCTACCAACTGGTAAATCCTTGGTAGTGGGAAACACTCCTTGGGACAAGCTTTATTTTGATTGGAGAAGTTGATACAGGTTCTCCACTTCCCGTTCGGCTTCCGGACCAGCACGGGATTGGCAACCCAGATCAGGTATTTTTCCTCCTTGATAAACCTGCATTTTAATAACCGAGCTACTTCTTCCTCAAGGGCTTCATCTCGGACCGTTCCCAAAGGTCTCCATTTTTGGGATTTTGCAGGCACATTCTTGTCCAAATTTATGGTGTGCATTATTATATTCGGACTTATTCCCACCATATCTTCATGTGACCACGCGAAGACGTCCAGGTTTTTCTGTAAGATTCAACCAACTCCTTCTTCCTTTTGTCGTCAAGGTTCTTTCCAATCTTTATGACTCTTGAAGCTTCTTTGGGAACGATGTTTACTTCTTTGAGCTCTTCTATGGCTTTGAGCTCATATCTGTCTTCGCTTACCCTTGGGTCAATGTCGTCGTGTCGAGCAACCTCACTATCCTCTTTTTGCTGAGGTTCTTCCGTCCCATGAGTAACTTCTACTTCCTGGAACTCCTCATCTCCGTCATTTATGACCATCGCTTGTTGCTCAGGTTGTGATTTTCCCTTCATAGAAATGCTATAGCATTCCCTGGCAACGAGCTGATCGCCTCTAACTGTGCATATTCCTGCAGCTGAGGGGGATTTCATTGCCAGGTGGCAGATAGAGGTTATGGCTTCAAATGCCATCAGCGCAGGTCGACCCACAATCGCATTGTATGCAGCTGGACAATCAATTACCACGAACTTGAGTAATTTGGAAACAGTTCGTGACTCTTCTCCCAATGTCATCACCAATTTGATCATCCCGATGGCTGCTGACCCCTCACCCAAAAACCCGTATAGAGTCATCGAAGTCGTCTTCAAATTAGTTACAGATAACTCCATTTTTTCCAGGGTGGACCTGAAAAGTAGATTCACAGAACTTCTGTTATCCACTAGTGTTCTTCGGACCCTTCGGTTGGCGAGCTGAATGGTTACCACCAGCAAATCATTATGTGGGAATTGGACGTGGCTAGGATCCTCTTCCGTGAAAATGATTGGTTGCTTTTTCCAATCACTGTTGTTTCGATAACTGTTGTTTCGGGACAAACTCCACCCCGTTATGAGATTTCAGTTCGTTAATGTACCTCTTTTGGACCCTGTGCTCATGCCAGCCAAATGAGGTCCTCCCGCAATGGTGGTTAAATCTCCCCTACTATCGGAGGGGGGTCGACCTGATTTTCTTGAGCTCCGGGTTGGCTTGTCGGAGCTTCTAGAATAGGTAGCAGATTTTGCCCAGAGGGCTGACTTGGATTCACCCGATTTCGGGCGTACTGGGCCAAAGGTCCCACCTTAATGAGAGTTTCAATCTCACCCTTTAGCTGCCGACAATCATCAGTGTTATGACCGATGTCGTTGTGGAAACGGCATAATTTTGAGGAATCTCTCTTCACCCTCTAGTTCTTCAATGGTTTTGGCTTCTTCCATGGAAGGCGACTAGAATTGGCAAAAAAATGTGCTCACGTGTGTCTGTTAGGTCGGTATACGTGACGTAGATAGGTCTGCAGGCTTGTTTTTTTTGTCTTGCTCTGGTTGGGTTCACCATTCCCTTTTCTTTTGTTATTCCCCCTTGGTTATTCTGGGTAACTGTTTGGGTTGTGGCTGCCGCATCCGTTACCGCTCCAATGGGTTGGGTAGGGGTCTGGCTGGTTCCCGCAATAGAAGCCCGCGCCTCCTCGAGATTTATCCACACTTGAGCCTGAGCTAAGAATTCATCCACCCTTTTAACTCATTTTCTTTCGAGTTTCTGCCATAGGTCGCCCCCAACAAGGATTCCTGTCCTCATTGCCATGAGTTTGGAGCTGTCATCAGCATCCCTATCTCGTGCAACAACATTGGAAAATATGCTCAGGTATGCCTTCAACGTCTCGCCAGGTTACTGCTTTACATTAGCTAATGAGTTAGCCTCAACCCGAGCTGCCTGTGAAGCTCGAAATGGTTTTTTGAAATCAGAAGAAAACTTCTTCCACGAGCTCATGGAATGCCTCTTGTATTGTTTAAACCACTGCCTAGCTAGCTCGACTAGAGTTGTAAGGAACAAAATACACCTTAGATCGAGCCCGACATTGTGAGACATCATCACGGTGTTAAAAATTCCGAGGTGATCTGACGGATCCCCGTCTCCATCAAATTTTGACAGGTGTGGCATTCTAAAGCCTACCAGATATGTGACCGTCGCAATATTTTGAGCGAAAGGTTCGAACTCCTCATCTGAGTCTCAATCAGCCTTTTCTTTTCCAGAGAAAAGCCTCTTCATTTGCTCATCCATCAAAGCTAGTGTTTCGAGGGTTTGGTCCCTAGTCCCTATGTTAACTGGGGACTGTTCAACAGCTCCCATCCTATCATCATTATTTGATGGGTTATTGTCCCTCCAAGCTCGAGCTTAGTTTTGCGGGTCATTCCCGTTATCACATACTATGGACGAACCTCCCTCTTGTCGTGTTTAGCTAATATCTTCATCCCGAGCTGGATACCTTTTCTGCAAGTTCAAACGATTGCACAAATTGGGTTGCGGGTCATACTGAGGGCTCTGCGCTGAACTCAAATGATTCCTTAGGTCACTCTCGGACTTGCTGCTACGATGGATTTCAGTCCAACAACTCCCGTTTACGAAGCTTACAGCTCGCGGCTGGGTCCGAGGACCTGGATTCTCGACACGTGTTTGTTGGACGTAAGTATTGGCAGATGGGGGAGGATTTCTCCTACTGTCTCCATGAGTTGGAATATCCCGTTGAGGACGAAGTGGTGTTGGATGTCTTATAGGTGACAAGGGATTCCTTATTGGTGAGGCTATCCTTGTTCCATCAGGACAGACTAAATTAGCTCGCCTCTGTTCTACTCTAATGTCTCTAATTCTTTGTGCCTGGTGATCTGATCGCGGTGTAGGAGGATTTGTTGGAGCATTTTGTCTTCGTGAGCCTGTCCCAGCCCCTCCTCATGGATTATCATGAGCATTCATGGGGACCTGTGAAGAAGGCATCGAACTTGGGGTTGCCGTCTTAACCGACCGACTGACATGCTGAAGACCCCTATGATGGTTGCTAGGTTGAACATTCTGGTGATCTCGCCCCGCAGGTACAGAACCTGGAGTGGCGGTTCTGACTGATCGACTTCGTTTGGATCGATTATTCCTATAGGACTTATGAGACCCACTTTGCCTCTTCCCGACATTAACGTCAGTTGCAAGAGAGGGGAACCGAACCAAAATGTTAAATGATTGAGATCTCATTTCTGTGATTAAATTCACAGAAATATCATTTATAAGTGTTGACGGTGAGAACTCGTCAACCAAGTTAAGTTAGAAAAATAGAAATGTAGAGATTATCAAAAGAAAAACTTTAAAGATCTAATTGGAAACTCAAAGAACACATGCAGAAGAAAAATGGTGAATTGAATTTGTATTCCTTATGGTGTAGTGCTATAGTGTTTTTTCCAACCCCCTTCCATGTGGAATTGGGGTTCATTTTATAGTGGGCTCTAATGGCCCTGGGTACATGGTGGTCCAGGGGACCAGGTGGTACACAAGTACACTGTCAGGAGATTGGTCTCAGGGGTAGTGGTGTTGGTTCCAATACATGGCCAGGTCCCCATTACTTGATTCGTACGAATGTCAGAGGAGTGGTGCCAGGCATAGTGGTGCAGGTGGTGGTGGTGTCGGCTCTGACATCTGGCCATAGACACGCAAGCCATGTCCCTTCTCCCAGTACTCCCACTACTCGACTGGCATGAGTGTTCGTACCAGACATACGGGGTCTTAAAGGTCGTACCCCGTACTAGATTGTACTAGCATGAACCTTTTGAATCATACTTAGGCTTTTACCTCTAAATTCTGGAGTCTCGATAGGCCTTCGTAAGAGATACCACATTGAGGTGTAGGGAGTGAGACACTGGATGTATGTAAGGGTCGTGGCGCGAGGTGGGGCTCTCGGGTCCTTGGTACGAGACGCCCGAAGCACCTCAAGGCCACCCTCGGACATAGGTGATAGGTGTGCAAGACGGTCCTGGGGGCTCGAGATGACGTGGCCTCGCCAAATGCCTGGGTGTGTGAGACGAGATGCCTCCCTCGTGAGGCCCTTAGTGGTGCAGCTCACGTGACGCTCGCGCAGCCTTTAAGAATACGCGTCTCATGGGGCCCCTTAAGATGCGGCTATGGCGAGGCCCCTTAGGATGTGGCTGTGGCGAGGGTGTCTCCTGCGAGGCTCCTAAGGACACGCGTCTCACGAGGCCATGAGCGCGCGGGCACGAGTTCAGGTGCGCGCGGGCATGTAATTAGGTATTTATGGGAGCTTATCACGCGCTTTTGGCCTTTTTATAACTGTTGAATTTTGAGCATCCATAATAAGAAACTTAGTGGGAGTTAAGGATAAAATACTGATAAGGGGTAAAACGGTAATTTGCACCCAGCTCGTTAGTAAGTCATCGATAGATGATTTACTGACTGTAATGGTTATAACAATGGATAACGTATTTGTGGTTTGGAAAATACGTTCTATGAATTCAAGAGTACAATTCTGAGTCTATAGTGGAGTCACGAGGAATTAATAAGGTAGTGAAATTATTCGTAAATAAATTCACGGTAACTTATTGGAGCTTGATTTCATGGATCTATGGTCCTCGCATCATCTTTGAGTAAATCATCTAGAATGTCTCAATTAATTGATTTAATTATCAATTAGAATTTTTAAAGTTGACTAGGTTAATTTTGGAAAATTTACAGAGATATGAGATTTAGATAATAAAAGAGAATCTTTGGATAAATTAATTAATATTGATAAATTGGTGTCAAAATAAATACATAATATTAAATCAAGTTTCAAATTATAATTAGTTAATTTGAATAAGGATTTAATTAATTAATTAAAAAAAATAAAATGTTTTGAATTTAGGCTCAATTAAGATTTAAATTCAAAACAAAGAGATTGGGCCGAAGTCCATTTGTGGGAGCCTAATGCTTTTATGTTTTGTTTATTATTTTTAATTAATTTAAATTTAAATTAAAATTAAAATTAAACCCATTAAGTTGCCTATATAAGGAATATGATATCTAGGATTTTCACAAGGAAGTCTTATTTGATTTATTGGGTAAGTGAAAACCTAGACAGATTATTTCGTTCTTGGCCACTCTCTCTCTTCTTCTTTTCTAGATCTATATCTCATGTGTTGATAACCAACCCACACTAGTTCTAGGTTGATCAAAGGCTTGGTGAGGAAGACTGTGTTGCTGATCTAGTTCAATCTCTTGATAATACTCTGCTACAGAAAGGAATCAAGGGGTAGAGAGATTTAATGAAGGAGTTGTTCCAGTTCCACCACGTATATGTAAATTTCTGTACTTAACTCTGTTTTGTATCAATTTCATAGGAGCATGTTCTAGGAATTTACATGTTTCTTTGATAATATGTAAATTATTACCTGAAAATAAATAAAGATCATGCAGTATGTATTTACTACAATTGGCCTTAGAGCCAGGTTGCTAGTTTATTTTCATGAATGAGCATGTTTGAAATTGATTGATTTGTTAGGGTGTTAATTGGATGGTACATGTTATTGGTGCATGTTTATGTTTTGTTATGTAAATTTAGCAATAATTTGGTTGTTTTTTGCTTGTTTTTGTGATTGAAAAACTGCACAGATTTTAATAAAAAAACTCTTTTTTTTTTGGACTGATTGGGCAGTATGCTTGCTAGGCACGCATGAAAAAGCCGTCGAGATCCTGGGGCCGTACGGATCCGTACGACGTCCGTACGGCGGACCCGCACAGGCTTTTTCACAATTTTTTCAAAAATTGGATATTTTGTGTAGTTAAGTTTAATTTATTTAAAATTGATTATCTGATTATTTTAGATATTTTAGCTTTTTAAAATATTTTGAATTTGTTATGTGATAATCAGGATATTTTAAGATAATTTTTTTATATTATTATAATTGAAATATTAAAATTAGTTATTTGATTATTCAAGATATTTTTATTGTTTAGAATATTTATAATTGGTTATGAGATGTTCAAGATATTTTAATTTGGGTAAAAGATATTTTGATATTTTAAAATTAGTAAAAATATTTTATCTTTTGTCATTCTAAACAACTTAACAACCTAGGTTAAATTATTTATTTGAAATTGAATTTTGTTTGATAAATTCTATTTTAATTAATTTAATATTTTGCACATTGTTTAATTAATTATATTGAATTTTTCTTGATGAATTCTATGATAATTAATTATGGTATTTTGCAAAATAGTATATTGTTGTGCTATATTTGCATAATTTAATAATACATGCCTATAGAGTAACATGTTAGGCCCATCCCATTATTAACATATCAAGCATCATTATTAAGTTATTTTTTGCATTTTGACTTTAAATATAAGTATAATGATGGCCCAATTTTTGTGTTTGAAAAATGTGGGAAAACTCAAATAAAACTTTTTGTTAGGTTTTATTTGGGCTCAATTGAACATGTAAAGTTTAAATTCCTCTCTTGTTGGTGGTTCCACTTGTGAATGGTCATTTGCATTGCATTACTAGATTGAGTTTAATCAATTGAATAACAATTAATAAAACGAATGTTCAAATTCCTGTCCATTTGGGATTTGTATGGAAGTTAGGTAGCCATAGTAGTAGGTCTGACATATTGAACCCAACTCTCTTCCATGCAAGCTCGAATTGTTAAGGCTCATTTCCTAAGTTGAACTTAGTTCTATTATGTTATTCTTTTTAGTTGGACCTAATAATTGATTAGAAACAAATTAATTCTATTTGTTTGAATTAGTTTTCAATAGTAATTTTAGAATTAATGGGAAAAAATATAAACTATGGTTTGTTGATTATTTTGATAATTTGGAAAACCTAAGTTGGTTTATTAATTACTTTAATAATTTAGAAAACCTAAGTTGATATTTTTTAAAAAGAATAAAATACTAATAGAATTAATAATGAGTTTTAAAATTTTGAATTCTATCTCTACTGTTGATTTAACAAGGTTAGAGTTCAGTGGGGCCCCATGTCGCTTTATTTCGTCTCCCTATGGAAGGTGTTCACTGGACTTCTTAACATGGTTAAATTTCTTATGATAGATGGTTATAGATAGACCTTCTATAGACTCATCCCTACGGTGACTATAGGAATTAAGTCTATAATAATCGAACTGTGGGTCAAACTCATCCTCTTCTGCCATTGGGATTTGGTTATAACCGGAGTAAGCATCCAAAAAGCTCATTTGCTCATATCCCGTAGTTGCATCCACCATCTGATCATATTCTTTGCAATGGGAAGCTATCCATTGGGCATGCTTTATTCAGATTGGTGAAATCAATACATAATTTTTCTTTCTGTTCTTTTTTGACACAACAATAGGATTCGAGGTCAAAGAAGGATACATACACTCCTTGATTGCCCCTATTTGCAGTAAGCGCTCCATTTTTTCATTTATCAGCTCGTTTATCTTAGGGGCAAATCGTCTCTATTTTTGCTTCACGGTTGGGAAACACTTATCAATGTTCAATTGATGAATCATAACCGTAGGATCTATGCCCGACATATCCTTAGTCGTCCATGCGAAAGTGGAAATATACCATAAAACACTTATGCTCATTACTCATTCCGGCATTTACTAGCACAAATTTCTCATTGTGCTCTTCATCCAACTACATTTCTTTCAATTCATCAACAGTCAATTTTGGTTATGAGGATTCTTCCTCCTCCTCAAGCAGTTTCAAGTAAGCTGGTAATTTTCCCTTTAATTGTTATGCTTTGCCTTCCTGTTTTTTTTCTCTTGTTTCTACTTGATTCACCTCTTTCAACAACACACAACATTTCTTTGCCTATTTTTGACATCCTTTAATATTAGTTATGTAGGTTCCACAGGGAGACTGGCAGCGTAAAACTTGATGCAAAGTCGAAGCCACTCCCTGCATTCTATGCACCTAAGGTTTGCCTATGATCACATTATAACCCGAATGAGAATCAATTACCACAAATTCCACCACCAGAGTTCACTCTGCGACAGTCAATTTTACCTCAATTGTGCCTTTTGGTACTACTTTTGTACTATTGAAAGAAGGATAGGGAATGTTGAAGCTCTTAACCTCTCTTCTGGAATCCCCATGTCTTGGAATGCGTCGTAAAAGTGAAGTTCTGTGCTGCTTCCCCCGTCTACAAATACTCGGCTCCACAGACAATTTTCTACTTGCAGCTTAATCACCACTGCATCATCATGTGGAAGGCTCACATTCTTTAAATCGTCCTCAGTGAAAGTGATAGGGTGTGCAGGGAAATAGTGATCAGCTACAACAACATAATTTACTGTATGGTGCAAATATCGCATTCTCTTTACCCTTTCTTCCTTTCTCTTCTCAAATTTCATCTTTGCTTCTCATTCTATCGAGTGCTTTGCAGAACTGAATATCATCGAGACCTGCTTTATTGGCTACTATGGTTGGTCTTCAACTAATGCATGTGTCTGTACGTTCTTTTATGCTACTGCTTACACATGCAAATAAGGGGGAGTCATGTGTTGTTGTACTATGTTCTGTACATTCTTAACATATTGGGGCAGTCCTCCTGTCTCAAGTTGCATTGTACTTGATTATACAATGATCTGTACTCAATAAGAGTATGGTCTACATCTTTATGGAAGGGACAATATTTGGTTTGATCTCTCTATTCTACTGGTGAAGTTATTTTGAACGGGTCTCTCCATATTGTCTTGTCTTTGTTCTCGTTGTAAATTTGGTCCACAGGCACTGTAGTTTAAATATGGGGGCAATTATTTTCACTATCTTCCTACACACCTCTTGGTCCTCCTCTGTTTGATATGTCCTGCTCTGCTATTCTTTTATGCATTTTGTCACTCACGGGTAGATTCCCTTCTGCGGGTTTGGTGATCAGTGTAGTTCACCTCTCTTCTTCAATCATTTAGAGATTAGAGATCATCAATCTATTCGATCATTTTGAGCTTAAAGCTTCATCAATCTATTTAATCATATTGAGCCCAGTGCTCAACCATCACACTTTTGTTTTCTTAACAAGGTACTTCTCTGAGTTTAACATTTTCTCTTCTCAATTCAATGCCATGTCATCATGGGGAAATTACCCCATACATGTATATATGTACAATTCTTTACTTTTTTCCCTCATAATTTTTTATTAGGTTTTATTTCATGGAAAATCATTGCTAACTTCTTTTTTAATGCCAAATTGTGTGCTTTCTTAAGGTGTCATTATTAAACCTAACAGCCACTTTGAGTCCAACCTTGAGAAAATTTTGTCGATGTCTTCGAGACCTAATTTCCTTAAGCCTCGCCTTCCAAATAATCAATGGAAAAGTTAACACATAATCATTAATATGATGTGTATAAGTTAATTAATGAGGTATTTTTCTTATTGGTGGGACAATGAGAAAGAGAAAGCACGACATAGGATTTCAGACAATGTTTTTGACTTGGTGATTGGAAAATTTAATTAAATAAAATCTCACATCACCTAATAAATTTGCAAGGGAATGTTTTTTCCCAATAAATTCGATGATATAAAAGTAAAACACACTGTTTTATTTAATAGCTTGAGAAGAGCTGAATTGAAAAATAAAATAAAAAAAGAGCTTAAAGTGGTTGTTTTGGGAAGATTTTGACCCAAACAATTAGCCCCGCATGTGGAAAATATATCACAATTCCAAGATCTAGCATTTATTTATTAATAATTTTCTTTACCAAATGTGATCTCAAAGCAAATCAATCACTGAGAGATCTATGTCGAAGTTGTCGTCAAAGAACGTGAGTAGTGGATAAATTTGACCACACTATAATTAGGTGGTTCGATTCTCACTTATTCATAAAGTTTATTTGAACATATATATATACACGCTTGACGTGCTCCTAGATGATGGTTGAAATAACATGAGTATTGAAATTTCATTTTTCTAAATTAATTACCAACTAATTATCAGTGTATTTTAATTGCGGAAATATAATAAGCGGATGTGTCAAACACACAATTTGATTAATCACAATTGAATGGTGATGAATCAAGCTTAAACAAGATAATGACATGAATATACAAATCAACACATGAGATTTTTACATGGGCTGGTTACTCTAGTCCATGGAGCCACGCTCAAAGAAAAAGTCTTATTAATAATGATCACAAATATAAAAGCAGTGACTTATACATGATTAGACTTCATCTATATCGTTGTCACACTCTTTTGTATTCAAATATCTATCTTGTTTCTTGAAGAATTAGATCTTCACTCGAACTCCCTTCGATGATGCCTGATTGCTTTCTTTCTCTAGAAGAAAGACTTGAATGACTCTTCTCCCGAAGACCTTGATGCTTTCTCTCTCCCGAAGACCTTGATGCTTTCTCCCTCCCGAAGAAAGTCTTTGAACAACTCTTCATGTTAAGACATTTGATGTATATACATTGGAAATAACACCTTGAATCCTAAAGGATATCAAAGATAGTGCAACACGCACTTACAAATAACTAGACTAAGTATTTCCACTCTTAGTATCAAAAAAATACAATCACACTTTTCAATAAGAATTACACATAAATGGTATGTGAAAAGAGTAAGTTTCCTTGGCTGCCAAGGCTTCTATTTATAATCCAGACAAAGTCCTCTTTTACAGGCCCACGAAATTAGAAAAAAGAATATCCAAGAAATTCTATAAATGGAAAGTATGTTGGATCTGTCAGTTTCCCAAATTGCTCAGCCAGTTAGGCAATTAGACAGTTCAGCATGTACTTGAACAGACTTAAGACAAGAAAATAACCCATCAATCTTTGTTATGAAAATCACATAGATTTTATCATAAACAATATGGAAAACAATCAGAATAATACATATTAATGTAAATGATTGTTACCAAATAAGGTGGTATAAAAAGACATTTTCGAAATCATATAAATAAGGAAAATATTACAGATATTTTATACCATAAAAATATTTAATTGATTTACAATTAATTTTGTGAGATCAGAATAATATAGATTGAGTAATATAAAAATGCCTAAAATAATTTAGTCAACTTTAGGATCTTAATTACAATCTCTCCCTTTTAGACAAAAATAATTTTTTTTATAGAACTCAATCAGCGTGTACGAAAACAATGTTAGTATAAGACTAACAAAAATCCTTCTGCACAAAACAATTAGTAATCAACATAGAAGAGACAATAAGAAATATTTTTTGAATGAAAAAAAACAGTGTCACCCCCTAAGAATAATATCCAAACTAACAGAACCATAAAAACATAAACTACTTCCCCTTTTTGACTAACAAAGAGGCCAAAGACAACGAATGAAGTAGTAGACTATTTCTTGGATTTTGCTGGGGTAGCACGAAGACTCATCCAAAGCAATTGCTGAGTTTCAGTGAGAACATTGAGCTTCTCCATGAAAGTCTTTTGATTGAATTTACAACCCCAATTGCACCATTGAGAGTAGATAACTGTGGTTTCCACATAGGTGAATATGCAGGAGCAGTATATCCATCTGTCATTTTTATGATTTAAACCACCACGAGTCTTCAACAATTTTTTTTTCTGCAGAAGAAACATTAGAGGGAAACAAACACGAGAGCACAAGAAGAAAGAAAAATGGGTTCTTCATTCCTTGATGGGATTGGAATAAATATATGAAAATTCAAACCTAGAAGGATATGGACACTAAATGCAATAAGTACTAAATATTTGGGGTACTCATTTTGGGTAACTTCCACAAATCAGACCAAAATGTTAAACAGGGAAAATATGAAAATTATGGACTTTCATTCACAGAATATGTGAGTAAATGCATTAAAACATTTTGATGAAATATTCCCAAGACAATGATACAGTCAGACCTTTCCTTTTTTTATTACAATATTTACTATAAATATATAGATAGATATATTTGCCAAAAGAATGTCCTTGATTTAGTGCTCAAGATTTTCGTGACCTCACTAGAGAAAAGAGAAAAATTAAAAATATTGATTAGTAACAATTTGTACTATTTAAAGCTTAGAAGATCTATTTAGAAATAAAGAGTACTTTTCAAGAATTAAAAAATTTTAATTTAATAAATATCTGGTAATAATAAAAAATGTGTTTTTTCAGTTTTTGAAACGTTTTTCTCTCTTCAATTATTCCAACAAATGCAATTTGGGTGTGAGTGTGACAAGAGCGAGTATATAGCTTCTTTTTTTTTTTTTTTATAAACTAGAGAGTCTATTTATTTTTTTGAAACTTTGTAACTAAGATATAAGCTTTCACTCTACAAAAATGGTAGCCATTTTCAATGGTAGCGTATTGTCTACACAATTTTAGTTACATAACTCAACCTTACTCAATGATGGCTTTCACACATTAGTGTAGGTAGCTCTTTTCTTAATTGGAGCATGAGAGGAAAATCAACGAGATATTAAGAGAACTGAACATCAATTTTTGTATAAAAAATATTTAGAAAAATAAGATTGTTTAATTTTTTGAAAAATATGAACAAATTTCTAACTAGCTAATCTAACACACAAAAAGCAACAAACTACTAACCATAATTTTGGAAGAATCTCTTGATCAGGAACAAGTACACTAGACATGAGCACACACTTTGTTAGGACATGGCAACATAGAAATATATTTATATTATAGAACAAACTCCCAAAGATTTCCTAGGGAAGTTTAACCTGATCGTATCAAGAGCTTTAGTGAAAATATCAACATTTTGTTTAGCAGTCTCATCATATTCTAAAACCAAAGTTTTATTTTCCAAAAGTTCCCTTGTGCATCGTGACACACCATCAACACAAAAACTTTTTTTTTTTATGGGAAATTTTCAAATGTTTTCCCAATCGACATGTTCCACATTTACCAAAAGAATATTTACCCAAATTTGATACATCATGAACATGACCCACACTTCTCAAGTTTTCAAAAACCACATGACCATGTTTTTTATGACAAAAATTTGTATCACTCATTGAGTTTGTGTGACAAGTGTGTGATTGAGATAATGTGCAACAATCATCAATAGATTTATAATCTTTGAACACACAATTTCCATTTTGATCAAGCAAAAAACAATCATCATGAGAAAAATTTACAAACAAGTCTTGGTCACAAATTTGACTTATACTAATTAAATTAGTTTTAAGTCCATCAACCAAAAGAATATTTTGCAACTTTGGTAGTCCCTCGTGATTTAGAGTGCCACTACCAAGTACCTTACAAGACATAACATCTCCAAATGTGGCTTCCTCATTTTTCAAAGTCTTGAAGTCAATCAGTATACTTTGTTACTTGTCATATGCCTAGAACAACCACTATCAAAATACCAAGAGTTAGAAGCACATGTTCTAAGAAAGCAAAGGTAGCAAGACATTTGAATTCATTTTTATTCACCCACACTTTCTTAGGTGGTGTCCTTTTCTTCAAGGGCATTAGTCTCAAATTACCACAATGATTAAAATAATCCTTTTGGAGAAAATTTATCATGGTAAAATATTTAGGTCGGATATGACCTTTAACACCACAGAAATGACGAATAGGAACAAAATGATTTTTTCATGGTTTGGACACAACTTTGTTTTTACCTGATTATCTTCTGAAAGATGAACCATATTGCAAGGTTGATGTCTCGAAAGTTAAAACAGATCCTATAGAAACAAAGTTAGGAGCAACAGACAAAATTCATGATTTAGAATTAGTAACATTTTCTTTGGATTTAGTTTTATCCAAACCAATTCCTCTACAATTTCCAACCTTTTGACCTACACGCAAAACATCATCTAAAATCGTAGAACTAGGATTAATCATCTTGATACCTTTCACTATGTGATCAAGTTCTTTTGAGAGACGGTTAATTTCATTGTCTTTTAATCCAATCTCTCTTCACACTTGGACATAGGGATTTTAAGCTCCTCAATTCTTTTCTCAAGAACAAGATTGTTACTAGAACAATACGATTATCAGAACACACTTTCATCCATTGAGAGTACATCTGTTTGTAAGATTCTTGCATTGAATATGTGTCTAGTTTGGATACATTAGAATTCGAATTCGAACCGTCAAGTGACAAGACCAAATTTTTAAGACATACTAGTTTGTCTTCCTCCTGCACAGAAAAAGGTAATCCATAAATAACAAAAGAAATTAAAGCAAGATTATCACTACTTTCAGAGTCCTGGTCACTCCAAGTGGCTGCCATGACCTTCTTATTTTTCTTCAAGGTATTGACACATTCAAATTAAATATGTCCAAAACATTCACAGTTCCTGTATTGAATACCTTTTTTGTTTTGGTAGATTCAAAATGTTTGGAAATATTATTACCATTGGAGGATTTAGACATGTTTTTCTTGTCACCAATATTTTTCATAAATTTCTTAAAGTTTTTTATAATAAGATCATTTCATCATCATCTTCCTCATCCGAGCTTTCCACTTTATCTTTGGAAGATTTCAAGGCAATTGATTTATCCTTCACATCTATTGGTTCCTCTTGTTGGCAGATTTTTTGAGTAAGTTAAAAAATTCGAAGAGATCCCATCAATTCCCCAACTTTCAAGATGTCAAGGTTTTTTACCTCCTCAATGGTTGTGATCTTGGATTGAAACATGCCAGAAAGAGATTTAACAAATTTTCTAACCAAAACAAAGTCAAACAACTTTTCTCCTAAAGTAAAATATTCATTAGCAATGTCAGAAAATTCTTCATAAAACCCATACAAGGTTTCAAAATCTGTCATCCCGAGCTCTTCAAATCTAGTTGGTAACATAACAAGTCTAGATCTTTTTACCTCAATAGTACCTTCAAATTGAATTCGAAGAATATTCCAAGCATCCTTACCGTTTCACAAGAGGAAATCAATTTGATATGATCTTCTCCAACACCGCTAAAAATAGCATGAAGTGCCTTGTTATTGCAACTTGACAATTTGTCATCTTTAGTTGTCTAGGTCAGTTTAGGCTTTAACATGGTCACACCAGGTTTTTCATCTGTGTTATAACTTGTGTCGTCCACTCGTGTAATAAAGACCTCCAAGCTTTCTTGTCAATTGTTTTGATAAAGGCCCTTATTCTTACCTTCCAGTAGGGATAATTTGTATCATTCAATGATGGAGCCTAAACTGAACAAACGGAACCTCCTTTTGCAAGGAATTTTTTTTTAGAAAATGGAACAAACAAACGGATAATCACAAGATCTCACTAAGAGTTTAGTGACCTGCTTTGATACCAAATGAAATTCTATTTTTCTTAATTAATTACCACATAATTATCAGCTTAATTTAATTATCACTACAACAATAATGTGTTTTAGCGACATTTAAAATGTGTTGTGAAAATCTTTCAATGACACTTTTTGAAATGTCATAGAATGGGTGTGTCATAGAATGTGTAATGCTTTCAACAACATTTTTTTAGTGTCATGGTAAATGTCATTATAAATCTTTTTACAACATTAGTATAATCACACAATATAAAGTTTTTTCTGACACATTAAAAATACCACTTTAATAATACAAAAATAATATTTTTTATTATAATATACATAATATTTGTAAGTGTCATGTAAATAGTTTTATACAGCATCTCACAAGTGTTATTATTGATATGCTTAGTTGTATTAAAAAAATGATGTTAATACATATGCCAAAACACTAAATTTGTGCAACATCTAATTATTTTTTTTTTAACTATGAATAGAATAAACAATGTTATTTAAATGTATTTTGTTATATAAGTAAATAGAATAAAATAATCAAGATAAATTAATAAAGTTATTAGTTTTTTTTATGAAATAAAATAATTATTTTATCGGATACATGTAGATATACATTGTTCATAACTAAAAATTACAAGGTGAATTTTGTCAAGATAAAAATAAAATACAAAGTCATGAATATTGACATTCAAGAACGGAATTGTGTCAAGTCTCGGCTTATGTCTAAGAGAAGAGATTCTGAACTGTGGAAATGGGTGGCGTGTGAGACTGCCGCAGTGGTGAGGCGTGTACAACTTGCTTGTGGTTAAGATATTATCAAGAGCTAAGCTACCGTCTGCTACTATTGACATGTAATCGAGAAGAGTAATTCTTGGGCGATCACCATACTCAGCCGTGTATCCATCCCCACCTTCCATTCAAATTTCTCCGTGAATAAATTCTACATATATAGGTACAACTAAAATGAATCAAATGAATATTATAATTAAGAAACGAGAGAGAACTGGAAAATATTATAGGCTTTGATTGTCTATATCCATAACAATAAACGGTCCGAATGCACAGAATGCAGAGCTTGGGAATTGGGATACCATATATCAGAGTTAGAGCGACCTTCTTCCTAATATGCAAAGACTAGTATATGGATAGATGGGAGAAGGAGAAAGGATATAAAGTAAAAATCTATTGCACAACTAAAATAATGGAAAAAAAATTGGCGCCTAAGTGTGGCGCAAAATTAAAATACATCAGAATTTTAGATAGGTTTCAAATCTTTAATTATATTATCTAGACAATTTTTTTAGATTATGTGTACAGTAGGGTTTAAAATTACTAATTTAAAATTATATTTATTATTCAAATTTCTTTTAGAAAAGTAACTATATTATATTATAATTTATTTTGAGATATTTGGAATTTAAAATTAGAATAAAAATAAAAAATTAATTAATAGAATGTATTATTCTCTTTTTTAAGAAAAATATAGCGTAATTGAATTAAAAAAAAAAGAACATCTACATTTTGAAACAAATGAACTAAAAATTAATATGTATTTAAATTTTGAATTCTTTTTGTTTGGTTCATAAAAATAAATTTTTGTTTCTTTATAAAAGAAAAGTATATGAGCTCGGTATGATATATATTATAAGGAAATATATATATATATATAATAAGATTTTATCTAAATCATTTACTCTCAATCATTTAGTCTCAAGTACAATTCAAAGAAGATAATTGATATGAGGATCTACATACTGCCAATTTATATTCATACACAAGATATATCGATCTCTATGAGTTAGGTTACTAATGAAAAATATATTTCTTTATTATTTTATGCCTAGACAATGATTTCCTTAATTCATAACTTAATTTTTTATAATAAATTATTAATTTGTATAACATCAAATTACCATAAAGACAAAAAAATTAAAAAAAGAACTAACTAATTAGTTTTAAAATATATTTTCTTTTAATGATTATTTAGATAAGTTTAGTCAAATTTTTTTTTAACTTCTAATATTGTGTTCCAAAATTTAATTTAATAGTTTTTTATGGACCCAAAATGAGTATGTTTTAAATATTTATATCGCAAGCGCACGAATCGTATATATAGTATAGAGTTCGTGTAAGCAATGATGTCGAACTCAAATGAGTTGTTTAAAATAAAAAAGAAAACTATTTTAAACCAACATTAATAAACTCTAACTTAGAGCACTCCCAATGGAGGAGCTAAAATGTCTAATTCTTTATAATATAGAGAAAAAATGGTCAAATAGTCTTCCAATGGGTAATGTAAACTTATATTTTTTTTACCTAAATGAATAGTATTTTTCTATATGGAGTGAAACACTATTCATCAATGTATAAATATTTTATTATTTTTTTATAAACTTTTGTATATATATGAGTGTGATACTATTATATTTAATTATTTTATGTCTTAAAATGAATAAAATATTTTTTAAAAAATATAATATTTAAATGATGTAGAGAAAAAATAGAGAAGCTGGTGTATGGTATAATATAAAAGTTTGAGGTAAATTATAAAGAAATATGTTTTGGTGATGTATAGGATATTGTGACAAGAAAATTAAATAAAGGCAATCATAAATAAATTAAAGACTACAATATATATAACTAAATCAATAATTGTTAAACAAGATGACAGATTAAAGATTATTAAGATAATAGAATCTACAAAATATAACTTCAATAATATTTATAAGCACATTGATTCCCAAGTTTTAGTAATAGTAGAAATTAATCAAACCATCACTTATTCAAATTCGATATTCTATTTAAGTACAAGTTATTATAGAAATATAGGATTTGTCTTCACTTTTTAAGATATAATTTCAAAGTATTTAGTGTGAATCAACCTAAAGAAACAATAAATAAATCAATGAATATTATTTATAAGAAAAAATATAATATTTTTGTTCTAAGCATTTGATATGCACAATATAATGACACACCTTAATAAAAGAATATTATGATTTTGCACTAATGAAGAACAAAGTGTAAATATGTGCTAACAATAAAAAATACATAATATTTAAGATGAAAGAAGATAATTGAAGAAGAAAAATCCATAAAATTTGTTGCACAAATGGGAGATCAACATACAAAATAAATATTATCTAGTTACATATTGTTTCATCATCACCTTAATAATCTTAAAAATATTAGAAACTCATAACTAGAATAGAAATTACAAAATAAAGAGAATACATACTTGAAAAATACTAAAATGGAGGAGAGAATGGTAGAGAGAATTGGTAGAAAAGATGATGTTAACCAAAAAATTAAGCACCTTAAAATGGTCTTGAAATTCCATATTTATAGCCAAAATGGGAGTATTAAAATAATCAACTTAAATTAGTTAAATTGATTAGATTAATTAAATAAAGTAAATATGTCATGTAGATGTAAATTATAGGTGTAACCATGATTTTGTGGTGAAATATGTAGGAAAGTTGGGTAAAAAATTGGCATTTTTGGACAAGGGGACAAGGAGACATTTGTGGGCTCAAGAGGAGAGAAGGTGGCTGGGCATAGGTGTTGGTGGTTGGTGAGCTGGGCCGTGGGCTCGAGGCAGGCCCAGGCATGGCTGGGAAGGCTGGTGGGCTAGCAGGCTGGTTGATGCGTGCGGCTCAGGGGTTGGTGAGATAGGCGGGCCCAAGCGGTTATTTAACCCACTGTCTTCGGTTCACTTAGGCCGAGCCCAGTATTTAACCCACTGACTCCGACCCGCTTATGCCGAGCTCAATGATTATTTAGCTGTCCACAACTACCAATGGCTGAGCCGCGTCCTATGCGCAAATAACAGTGTCGGCACTCTTAGGCCGTTTATTTCATGCTCACATTGCATATCATAATCATACAATATCTGTATTCAAATATAGGGTAACCTTAGTCCCATCACAGCCACACAAAAGGGTGCAGTTTTCTTACCTTTATTTCCGAGTGCTTTAGTTACTACGAATGACCCTCGAGCACAATCCCGTTCCGAGCCCTAGCATACACCTAGTCACAATCCATAAATAGTACTTCGATGAGTTTAAATTTTAAAGGACAATCCCGGGACCAAACTCGCGCTCACGAGACCTCTAATTCCACCAAATGAAGTGGTGTAACTGTCCCATGAGCCCCCAAGAAAAAACCCTGAAAAGTACCCAAAAACCCAGTTCTGCAAGATGAGTAGCGCTACAACGCTACCGGATGGGCACTACAGCACTAGAGTCAGAGACTCCAGCCCCCTAAGAACGCAGCCTAGCGCTGTAGCACTCCCTACCTAGCTCTACAACACTGCAACCAGAACATGCAATTTTTTGGGTTTTTCCTTCGAATCTCCCCTTAGAGGAGGAAGAATGGACAACCGACCGACCCCTTCGAGGCAGAAGAATGGCTCAGGAATGTAGAGTCGATCCTAGCACACATGAACCTCGGCAACGCAAATCGTATATCTTGTGTTTCGTCTCTTCTGAAAAAGGATGCTAGAATATGGTGGTATTTAGTACAGCAAACTCACGACGTTGCCCCCATGACATGGACTATATTTGTGGAGCTCTTACACAAAAAGTACCATAACTCGGCAGTGATCGCTACGAGGGTAGAAGAATTTGACAATCTTAAGCAGGGAAATCTGATAGTAGTAGAGTATGCTCTACAGTTCGACCGACTAGCCAAGTTCGTGCCAGAGTTGGTCCCAACCGATTTCCTGAGGGTTACCAAGTTTGTTAGGGGACTCAGACCCAAAATTGAGCTAGGAGTCAAGCTAGCAAATCCTGGAACCACTTCTTACGTTGATGCTCTTGAAATGGCTATAGAGGTGGAGAGGCTACAGAAAAATGTTAGTAAGGAAGAGGCTAGTAAGCCTGAACCTAAACAGCAAAATCAGACGCATAATGGTCAGAACCACAACAACAACCATCAGCATAGCAACAATAATGATCAGAAGAGAAGGCATCCTGACAATAAGCAATCCGACAATGACAAAAGAGCACGGACAAGTAATGGGAATAATAGGTCGGTTTATGTAGAATACCTGTAGTGCTCCAAATGCCAAAAGAAACATCCTCAGGAGTGTCATGTGAACACCAAAGGATGTTAAAATTGTGGCTAGGAAGGTCATCGGAAGAAAGAATTTCCACAACTCAAGCACGAAGAGAAGAGGGACAATAAGATGGTTCCAGCCAGAGTCTTTGCGTTGACCCAGGGAGAAGTTGAAGCTAGTAACAAAGTGGTCATAGGTCAAATTCCTATCCTAGATAATATATGTTCAGTATTATTTGATTCAGGAGCAACACACTCATATATCTCATTAGGAATGATAGAGAAATTAGACAAACCTTGTGAAAGATTTAGAACTAGGTTTTGTGACAGAATTGCCTTCGGGCGAAGTAGTCCTATCATCACAGATAGTACGACCCGTACCGATCAAAATCGAGGACGTAGAACTAGAAGGAGACCTGATAGAGCTAGAGATCAAAGACTTCGACATAATACTAGGCATGGATTGGCTATCAAGGCATGGCGCAACCATCGACTGTAGACGTAAGCAAGTGACGTTCGAAACTCCTGACAGCCAGAAACTATGTTTTATGGGAAAGGTTTCAGGACTACGGACACCACTTATCTCATCTCTCAAAGCTCAGAGAATGATAGAGAAAGGATGTCACGCATTCTTAGCAAGCGTCATGGATGTGGCAAATGAAACACCGCTAAAGGTTGGAGACATCCGCATTATAAAGGAATTTCCAGAAATATTTCTTGACGACTTACCAGGATTGCCGCCTACTCGGGAAATTGACTTCAGAATCGAACTAGTACTGGGAACTGAACCTATCTCAAAGGCACCATACCGGATGGCACCAACAGAACTCAAGAAGTTGAAGATGCAGTTACAAGAACTCTTAGACTTGGGTTTCATTAGACCAAGCCATTCGCCATGGGGAGCACCGATTCTATTTGTGAAGAAGAAGGATGGAAGCATGCGGATGTGTATAGATTACCGTGAGCTGAACAAGGTGACAATTAAGAATAAGTACCTGCTACCACAGATCGACAACTTGTTTGATCAACTCCGAGGAGCGACCATGTTTTCAAATATTGATCTACGGTCCAGTCATCACCAGCTCAAAGAACAGGAAGAAGATATTCCAAAGATAGCTTTTAGAACTCGATAAGGACATTACGAGTTTCTAGTTATGTCTTTTAGTCTTACCAACGCTCCAGCCGCATTTATGAATTTAATGAATCGGGTCTTCAAGGATTACTTGGACAAATTCGTCGTAGTGTTTATTGAAGATATATTGGTGTACTCCAAGGACGAAGTCGAGCACGAGGAACATTTAAGATTGACTATGTTACGACTGAAGGAGCATCAACTTTACGCCAAGTTCAAGAAGTGCGAATTTTGGCTGTCGCAAGTGGCATTCCTCGACCACATAGTATCTAAAGATGGAGTTGCTATAGACCCAGCTAAGGTAGAGGCTATGAAGGATTGGCCAAGACCTAAGAATGCGCCAGAGGTTAGAAGTTTTCTTGAGCTAGCAGGCTATTAACTGAGGTTTGTAGAAGGCTTTTCTAAGATATCCATTCCGCTTACCAACCTAACCCGGAAACAGCAAAAGTTCAGCTGGACGGATATATGTGAAGAGAGCTTCTAGTTGCTCAAGGATAAGCTATGCTCAGCACCAGTACTTTGTGTACCGACACCTAACGACAACTTTGTAGTATATTATGATGCATCAAAGCAAGGTTTGGGTTGTGTGCTAATGCAAAATGACAAAGTGATAGCCTACGCCTCAAGGCAGCTGAAGGAATACGAGAAATGCTATCCAACGCAAGATATGGAGTTGGCAGTGGTGGTCTTCGCATTGAAAATTTGGCGCCGCTATCTTTATGGAGAACGGTGTGAGATTTATACAGACCACAAAAGCTTAAAGTATTTCTTCACTCAGAAAGAGCTCAACATGAGGCAGCGCAGGTGGTTAGAATTAGTAAAGGATTATGACTGTGAAATCCTATACCACCCAGGAAAGGCACTACAAAAAAAGAGTCTACAGCGACGACTTTTGTCGTCGTTGTAGATCAAGAAGTCATCGCTGTAGGTCTACTGCAACGACATGTCGTCGCCAAAACGATGTCGGTGTAGGTTCGTATGTGTAGCAATCTACAGCAACGACAAAATGCATGTCGTCACAGTAGTGTTTTACTACAGTGACAATATGTCGGTCGCAGTAGGAAATCCGTTTTTTCGGTTGGACTGGGATATTGTGACTACATGTCAGCGCTGTTGGTGGTGCAAATTTTGAAAATTTGAATTTCAAACACTTCTACAGCAACGACATGTGGTCGTTGTAGGTCTGTCAACCGCTCCATCTACAGCGACAACATGTTGTCGTGGAAGAGTGTGTGGGGTTTATATGCCTTCAACTACGACACGTCGTCGTTGTAGTGTCACGAAACTCAGATTTTCGTGTTCAGCGTGCACCCTACGACGACCACATGTCGTCGCTGTAGGTATACAACTTTTTAAAAATATATTTAATTAATTATATTGATTAAAATTTATTTAATAAAATATAAAATATTAAATATTAATTAAATAAATAAATAAAACCAACTTATTTAATTAAATAATAAAACCAATTTATTAATTAAATAATAAAACCAATTTAACAATATCCATAGTCTCCAAAATGTAAGATAACAAAACATAAGTAGTATTGTCTCCAAAATAAAAAAAAAACAACACAAAATATTAATAATTTAAAAATAGTAATTTAATAAAGCTAAATGTCATCAAATTCAATTCCAAAGTCATTATCATCGGGCTGTTGTGGTGGGTATGGCTGCTGTGGTTGAAAGCTTGCCATCATGGACTGTATCATGTTCATGTCCAAGTTGACAGACTGAAATAGTGGAGGTTGGATGTTCGGATTTGTTGTTCGCAAATATTGTTGCATTTGTTGGAAGTTGTTGTTCTGGGTCATAAAGGCTTGACTGAAGTGTTGAATCATGGACTGGAAAGCCTCAAGTGGTATCATTGGTGGGCCAACTGTTGTGGACGGAAACGATGATGCCTCTGATTGTGAAGAGGATCTAGTGGCGCTTGAGGCAAATGTACTAGTGCCCTTCAACTTTCGTCCAATACCTCGGTTGTGGCCACGACGTTGACCAAGTACCTTTGAGATGACTTGTGTCTCATTGACAGTGGCACTTTCTGCTTCAGATTTAGATTGAGATTGAGATTGGGATTGGGATTGTGTCTGGACTTCTTGCTGCAAGGCATCTTGCAGTTTAGAAACAAGACAATTAGTACATAATATAATTGAATAATATACATAGAAACAAAACTTAGAAAATTACTTACATATGCATCCTTAGGATTCATGTTCACCCATCCACGTGTCGGATGATTGTGCATGTCATAGAACGTATCGATAATGTTGGGTAGTTCCTTAGTCTGAAGATTCATCTTTAGAAAACAAAATTTAACAAAATCTCAGTTAAATATTGAAATTATTATTAAGATAACTTAAAATATTTCAAATTATCTATATATTTTTATTTACCTTATTAAATCGAGCAAAAGCATAAGAAGTCTACCCATGGAGACTTGGATACTTCTGTTTTGCTCTATTGATAGCATTTGCCTTTGAGCGTGCCATGAACTGTGGAGTGGTGAAAAAGTCAACCAACTTCTGCCAACTCTCGTTGTCAATGTCCTCTGGTGGATTCTTTCTGGCTGTCTCGATATCATTTACCAAATGGATTAAAACCATCAGCAGCCAAACCCAAATGAACGTTTCTGGGTTCTTTGGAAAAATCAGGATATTTGGAATCAAATTGTTTCCAAGCACCCCCATCAACAAGATGGCGCATCACACCATCTTCTTTCGACCGTCCCCTACTATGCTAGGTCATATCATTTGTTATATGCCTTGAACCATAAAGATGCTTCAGCCTAAGAGTCAAAGGGAAGTACCGCAACACTTTGTGGGCAACTTTTTTTTCCCTTTGTGTCTTTGTCAACCCATCGACTCTCACCACATACAGGACAACTCTGTTTTTGGGAATTCTCCTTCCATAACAAAAAACAGTCGTACTTGCAAGCATGAATTGATTGATAACCTAACCCTAACTTCCTCATATTTTTCTTAGACTTATAGAATGAAGCCAGAATCTTATTCTCCTTCGGGAATGAAAATTTCATAAACTTCAAAAGTTCATCAAAGGAACTATTTGTCCATTTATTCATAACCTTCATGTGCATCATCTTCGCCAAGAAGTTCAAGGAAGACAACCATGTACAACCAGGATATAACTCAGCTTCGACCTCTTGAAACAGGTCATCAAATTGATTCTCCGCATTATTGCCACCACCATCTGAAATTCCTTCATTTACGCCTTCTTCGTTAGTGTCTTCTTCACCAATAACATCATTGATGATGTCAATCATCTCATCAGTCACTGGAGCCCCGTCGTCCACTACTGGAGGCATATTAACTTCACCGTGGTAGGTCCACTTCACGTATCGTTGCAGAAACCCATATCTGTGTATGTGAGCCTCCACCACATCTAGTTCCTGATTTAGCATATTGACACACTGAACACATGGGCATCTGACTTCTCCTGAAGCATTCACATGATTCTTGGTCATTTGTATAAATGCTTGAAGACCATTCCAAAACTCATCAGAGTTACGTCGTCTATTAGTTATCCAACTCTTGTCAATCGTCATAACTAATTCAAGTGGAAAAAAATTATCACGATGTGATAATCATAAAAAATTAGCTTTATTTGCTAATAATTTTCTTATCACCAAAACACTAATTTTTTTAAGTAAATTATTAAATCTTATGAATAAATTATTAAATTTTATGAATATATATTCTAAAATTTAATAATTTAGTATAAAATTAATTAAATAAATAAATATTTAACTATAAATTTATAAACTTTCTATTAATGATTATTATTAATTTCTACTTTTTAATTTTTAAAAATAACAATAAAGTTTTATAATTGTAAAATTATTATTTTAATTTCCACTTTATAATTTTATGAATATATATTATCAAATTTTATGAATGTATTATAAAGTTTCATTATATATATACATATTTAATTATAAATTTATTAATGATTGTTATTAATTTCTTTGATAATTATCAAATTATTATTTTAATTTTCACTTTTTTTTTTCAAAAATAACAATAAAGTTTTATAATTGTAAAATTATTTTTTTTAATTTCCACTTTATAATTTTATGAATATATATTATCAAACTTTATGAATGTATTATAAAATTTCAGTATATTTACAAATATTTAATTATAAATTTATTAATGATTGTTATTAATTTCTTTGATAATTATCAAATTATTATTTTAATTTTCACTTTTTTATTTTTTTAAAAAATAACAATAAAGTTTTATAATTGTAAAATTATTTTTTTAATTTCTAATTTATAATTTTTTTATATAAATTTTTATTAGTTGCTTTAAAATTAATTAAAAAATTTAATCACACAAACTTTAAAATTATTTTGTAATGTTTAATATTTCTAAATCTACTAAAATTTCGGCAGCATAATGGTTGTAACATAGCCTATCCAAAAATTTAAAATCTGCATAAAAACATATAAATCAGTCCCAAAACATACAATCATTTGAATTCACAAATAATAACAACAAAAAGATATTATAAACATATTATTTATCTAACCTAACATATATATAATTCAAAACACAAATTTTATTTAACCTAACATATATACAATTGAAAACAAAAAATTAATCTAACCTAACAATTTTTATAACTTAATATAAAATTAACTATAAAATTAACAAACATACAAATTTAATTTAAAAACTATTTATGTATACAAATTAACTATCATTATTTATCAATACACTACTAATCACAAAACAAAACAAAAAATATTAAAAATTGGAAAAAAAATACCAAAAAGCTAGAGATGATATCCAAAGAGTACTCTAATGCAATCTGAAAAAATAAAATAACAATAAAAAATTTAACAAACATTTATCAATTAATATAATAATCAATCACAAAAAAAAAAAAAAAAAAAGATTACAAACAATACCCTGTTGACGCCGTTTTTCATCAACTTAAAATGTAGAGCACGTAAACAGTAAAGAATTATGGCCAGAAAAATGCAATAAAACAAGGAGAGTTTTTTACGTGGTTCAGTAGTTAACTCTGCCTAGTCCACGAGTCTTTGTTATTAGAACTTATGAAATTTCTGGAAATTCTTCAAGGATGAATTCTCCAGAGTTTCTCTCAAGATCACCAAATTTCGGTCCTTTACAAAGGTACATGACTTCTCTATTTATAGAGGAAGTCTCAGAATACTATCCCGCACGTTCAGGGAAGTTATCTTGTATATTAATAAATTTAATGGCTTTAAAGCCTGTAACTCCTATATACAAGGAAACGTCCCCTAAATACCAGGGGGCGTATAACTGACTAATAAATATCCTTTTATTATAGGGAAGTTACAACAATAAATGTAGACTGCGTCTCTTTAAGTGGCTCACTAAGCTGTTCGAAATCAACAATCAGCTTCATCAGCATCATGTCTGTCTAGGTCTCTGAGTAACTTACGAGTTACATTATTTTCCCCGAGACCACATTGTTTTGAGCTCACACTCGTGTCAGGCTCGGACCTCTTGATCCGAGGTCACCCGAAAATGGATGTCTTCCGATGTTGATTCTTTCGAGCTTGTAAGGACTTCGAGGTCGCCACAAACTATGAAGACTCGGTGCCTAGGTTGCGAACACGTATTCTAGATATTGCGAGCTCACACCTGACGAATCCAGCTTTCGAGATCACAATTCTCAAGGCTCGAAATCTGGGTGTAACATTTTGCCCCCTCAAAAGTATTTGTTCGAATCCTATGAGAAGGAAACTTTTGAACTACTTTTCTCGGGAACTGCACTGCCACACATACTCAAGTATGGACACGTGTCAGTTGGGTATTGCTCACTCAAGGTACTCGAGTACCTTGGAAATCTGCCCACGATCGTTCGCCTATCACCTTTTCGGCACCATCTTGTCATTTACCCCTGGCCGTCGGATTTGTTAAGGATCCTGGCCAATGGCTTGGATTAATCCCTTTTACCACTTCTGTTAGTCTATATATAAGGCTCCAGTCATCTCCTTCCTCTTACTTTTACGTTAATTAGAGAAAAAAAAGGAGAGAAAAAACCGGATACCAGTCTAGAAGGTTTTTGCTGTTGCATGTTTTCCCAGCCAAAGAAGCAAAGGACCGTCAGCCTGCTCGAGACCGTGAGATCATACCTGCTTCTTCAGTCATTTGTTTCTCTGCAACCACCATTTTCAGTGTGTAAGTATCTGATCTTAACATGTATGTATATCTTCTTTTTCTTTACGCCAGTTTCTGCCTTTGTTGCTTTTGCATTTTCTGGGAATGTGCTGGTTTATTCTGTAGTTTGATATACTAGGATACTTTGACCGATAGATATTAGTTTAGGTTCCCCACAACTGGTTTTGAATCCAGTTCAAATGTAGGAAGACCCAAATATGGTCTTTTTTTTTTTTCTGGGTTTTCAAATTTTGGAGGACATATCTTGTACACCAAGATATCGGGTACAAAATCTTGATTTTAAAGAATGCACGATACTCAAAAATACCATTTTTGAGTAACCGCCACCTTTTTTCCCTGATATTTCAAGATTTTCAAAAATCAAATCCACTTCCTTTCCTTTTTCGTGAAATACACGTCATGGCGCTAATCAGGTCCTCAGAATCAAACTTATCTCGTACCCACGCACTTTTGAGCTTGACTCACCAAGCTCGTTATTCTTAAACCCTTGCTGCATGGCCCTCACCATTTTTTTCTTTCTTGCTAGATGTCACAGAATCTGGAAAGATGGTGGGGGTTGTTGCTTGCCATCCCTTATTCGCCAAAAACTCCGAGCCCAGAGTCGTTGTTTGCTTGGAACCAGCGCCTGATTTGTGAACACGAACTAGCTTGTGAACAAGAAGAGACCCGAGCTCATTATCGTCGTCTAATTGTCGAGGTCATAGAGAAGAAGAGAAAAATCCTTCGAGAGGCTCTTTATCTGGAATCTGACTCATGGCCTAGACCAATCCCCCTTGATCCCAGGCTAAAAGTGACAGTCGTGTACAACCCGGGAGATCTTCGATTCTCATTGATGGGGGAGCCCTCCACCTCGCAGCCGAGGAGGGAAATTTTCGAGGCCGAGCATTATTGGAGCTCGGTTACCTCGCTAGGTCAGATAAACAATATCTTGGCCTTTCATGGTATAAGATTATTGGGCTCGCTAAGGTGTTGAGCCCCTAGCTCCCACGAGCAAAGCTGCCGCGCTCCAGGAGATGGAAACCCTGACAACAAGCTGAGATATGCGGCTTGGAGCCAGGAGCATATGAAGGCAGGAGCAATACTGCCTCTGAAGTCTTTCTTCAAGGACTTAACGAACTTTGTTGGGTTGGCTCCATTCCAGCTCAACACTATTTCTTACAGGGTTCTGTCTGCCCTGAGGTCAATATACCACGAGCTGAAGTGGGAAGGACCGCCGCCAGAAGAGATCCTGTATCTTTTCTGTTTGAAAAGCAATCCCTCCCGAGCTCGGGGAGGAGACGACTTCTATTACCTTTCGAGCTATCCCAAGGAGAAAAAGATGTTTAAGGATCTTCCCAACCATCCTCTTGACTTTGAGAAGGCCTTCTTCTGGACAGATGGCCTAGCTCCGTCCCGATACTATTCATTCAGACGGATTCGTAAGTACCCCAACCTTCTTTGTCTCTGTGCTCGGACTTTTGTCTATAGGCTCGTACTTAGTTGAAATGTATTTTATTTTCCAGCCAACTATCATCATCCCACTCCTTCTGACGAGATGAAGGAGCATAGAGAGGCTCTGCTCCAACTCCCTTATGGCAGGAGATCTCTCTCATACCTTTTGCATGAAGGTAAGCTTCGAGCTTGCGGGCTCTTGGGAGATGGCCAGTCTACCTCGGATTGGTCCAACAAAAAATATGACCGCTGGGAGCTCGTGCCTTTGCCAATAGGCATCCTCCCCCCACGGAGAGAGGTGAGGCCCCCGCCTCCAGTTCGCCGAAGGAGCCTATAATCAGGGAACGAGGCCAACGATGAAGCCTCGAGCTCGGGCTCGGATGATCAAGGTACAGTCATCCTAAGCTCGAAAATGTGGTCCCCCACCCTATTAAAACACAAACCCAATAGGTTAGTATTGTGCGAGGATGATAGGGACCATTTTTATGTATGGACTTGGGTAGATGAACAGGTTCATAGGTTCGATAGCTGGCTCGGGAAATACGACACTATGTATAGCCTGAACGAGGTATGGGATGGAATAGCCATCCAATATGGGACCGACAACTATAGGGACCTTTTGAGGTTGACGTCCACCTATAGGGAAGGTACTCCCCCCGCCTCTTCTGAAGATGGGGGAATTTCATGGTCTCCGAGCTCAAGCTCGAAGGAAAGTTCCAGTTAGGTTTCTCTCCACTCGCCTTTTCATCACTTTGTATATTTGCTTGATGCTGAGTTACTTTATATATTTTTTCTTTTTTGATAACTCATATTGTGGTGTGACTGTGTAGGTGAGATGGACTCCCATCTTGACAATATTCTCGAGAGTGGCGGAGCCAAAAGGAGTAAGCGCCCCAGGGGGTCGCGAAAGATTGACCGGCCTGCCAAGGTCCTTAAGAGGACCGAAAAGACATCTCCTCCACCAGCTCCGCCTGCCACGAGCTCCGCTGTGGGGCCGACTCCACAGGTTGGGGCATCCACTATGGTCGAGCCCTAACCTCCCATCCTGGTCCACCCGACACTCGGTCCACCTCCTAGAAAACCCTCTGCTTCCCTAACCCACAAGTTGTCGGTTTCTACTCACGTTGAGGAGTATGTAGTCGACAATGATGCTGGGTCCCATGGGGCTACACTGGGCTTGGACATCTTATCCCGAGTGGGTCAGAGCTTTAGCAGTATTGATGTTGCTCACTGGCAATTTTTGAACAACACCCGAGACTGCAACACACTCTACGAGAAGAGTGTCGAGCTCACCGCCGTGGTAACTTTTCTTTTCTCGCTACTAGCTATATTTATAGACGGTCTGTATGCTAATGTTGATTTCTTTGTATGCCAGGCTCTTACTGTCTCTGCTCAGCTCAACTATAATTTGAATAACGAGATCCATTCAAGCAAATCCTATGCTCAGGAGGCGAAGGATCTTCAGCTCAAACTGAGTGATGAACTAAAGGAAACAAAGGAAAAGTTTGAGGCAGGAGCCGAGGAGCTTAAGGCCAAGACATCCGAGCTTGAGAAGTAGAACGCTAGGCTCGCGGATCTTGAGAAGGAGAATGCTCAGTTCAAGGAGGCTAATAAAAAGCTCGAAGAAGACAAGGCCGCCACTTTTGATATAATCGAGGGTGAAAATGCTCGCCTCCTTGCCGAGTACAAAGAGAAGAAGGACCAGGCAGTTGATCTAGCTATGTACAGAATATGGGCCAACAATGACGACCTCGATACCAGCTTCCTAGGTCCTCTTGAGGCAAAGCTCGTAGATAAGTGGAATGCTTGACTTGAGGTGGAGGAGGCTGCTTGGGAGGCTGCTCAGGAGGCTACTCAGAAGGATAGTCATGTTATTCGTCCTGGAGAGTCTAGTGCTGCTGGTGCTGAGAAGGCTAAGGAGACTGCTCCTTCTTAATCTCACCTCGGGGCTGTGTCCCTTTATTTTTGTAATTGTTTTAATTTATGCCCGTAGGGCTGATACAATTTCTTTTTCTATATGCTTTACATTTCTTGATTTGAAATATTTTGCACATTTTATATTAAAGCATCGCGTATGTTTGTTTATTTGCACAAACATAGTTTGGATTTAAGCTCGAGGTTCAATGCATTCGTGCACAGTTTGCTCGAATTATCCGCTTCCGATCTCGTTATTCGTCAAGGTCAGATATTACTTTAACCATGAACCTGAAAGTACTTGTATGGTGTGTAATGCAAACAGTTTAGTTATATCTTATTTTTTAGTCACTTTTTCTCGTCCTAGGTTATCTTTCCGAGGTTATGAGTTTGAAACTATTTGTTTTATAAGATACTCCAGCCTCGATCTCCAACTTATCATCGATTAGTTTATGTTCCAACTTATCATCGATTAGTTTTAGCTGGTTTGCTCCAAACCTGTTAAGGTCGTGTTTGGTTTGTAATCCATACACTTATATTTTTAATCTAGTTCGCATATTTGGTTACATCCAAACATTTTTATCTTTTGATAATTTGGTTACGCCAAACTGTCTAAGCTCGTGCATTTGGTTACATCCAAACACATGTATGTTTTTGATAATTCGGTTATATCCAAATTATCTTAGCTCGCGTATTTGGTTATATCCAAACACTTGTATGTTTTTGATAATTCGGTTATATCCAAATTATCTTAGCTCACGCATTTGGTTATATCCAAACACTTGTATGTTTTTGATAATTTGGTTATATGCAAATTATCTTAGCTCACGCATTTGGTTATATCCAAACACTTGTATGTTTTTGTATATGTAACTTTATTTTTCAAGCTGGTGGTACCAATGATGCCCCCTTAATATCCTATGAATGTGACCATAGGTTATTAGATTAAGAGAGATTGCAAAAATAAACCATATTAGACGAAATAAATTTTTATTTGATAAAATCCAAAAGTAAGCAAAATAGTACATATAAACAAGAATGGTTACAGGCAACATCCTTCCTACACTATTGATAGTAAGGTCTTAGGTGTTCGTCATTCCATGCTTGCGGTGTTAGGCTCCCATCCAATCTTGCTAACTTGTAGACACCGGGTCGGATGACTGACTCTATCTGGTAGGGTCCTTCCCAATTTGGCCCGAGCACGCCAGCTGCTGGATCTCGCATTGCCAAAAATACACGCCTTAGCACGCAATGTTTCTTAGCTGAGCTTCGTTTCTTCTTTCTTCGATCAGGTCCAAGGTTTCTTCGAGCTGAGCGTGGTTCGAGTCTTGGTCATAAGCGTGGGTTTGGATTGTAGGAATTTCGACCTCAACTGACAACATACCCTCGCAACCGTACGCCAGAGAGAACGGGGTATGTCTTGTTGATGTTCGGGCTGTAGTCCTATATCCCCATAGGACTTGGGGCAATTCTTCGGGCCATCGTCTCTTTGCTTCCTCCAAATTTTTCTACAACAAACTCTTGAGAGTTTTGTTTAAAGCTTCGACCTGGCCATTCGCCTGGGGATGAGCTACTGACGAAAAACTCTTTATTATTCCACTTTTTTCGCAAAAGTTGGTGAGAAGTCGCTATCGAACTGGGTTCCGTTATCGGATACAATTTTCCTCGGCATCCCATATTGGCATACAATGTTCTTTACCACAAAGTTAAGGACTTTTTTAGAAGTTATTGTCGCTAACAGTTCAGCTTCTGTCCACTTCGTGAAGTATTCTACGACAACTACAGCATATTTCACTCCGCCCTTGCCAGTTGGGAGAGAACCTATGAGGTCGATTCCCCATACCGCAAATGGCCATGGGGAAGTCATCATGGCTAGCTCAAATGGTGGAGCTCTAAGAATCGTGGCAAATCGTTGGCACTTATCACACTTCTTCACGTATTCGAAAGAATCCGACTTGATGGTAGGCCAGAAATAACCTTGGCGTATGATTTTCTTGGATAGGCTGTGCCCCCCAGTATGGTCTCCACAGAACCCTTCGTGAATTTCTTCAATGATTTTCTTGGCTTCGGGTGGAGTCACACACCAAAGTAATGGCATGGAATATCCCCTTCTATACAACCTTCCATCCAAAATGGTATAACGGGGGACTTGATATATCAATTTTCGAGCCTGGTTCTGATCTTTTGGAAGGACGCCAGTCTCGAGATATACGACTATCGGAGTCATCCAAGTAGGCTTAGAATCAATCATACATACGTCTGCCTGCTCTAGCTCGTTAATACAAGGTGCCGAGAGATGTTCAATTGGCACAACATTTAGCTCATCACTCTCAGTGGAAGTAGCGAGCCGAGCTAAGGCATCTGCATTCAAGTTTTGCTCTCGGGGAACCTGTTCGATCGCATAAAACTCGAAATGTTCCAACTCTGACTTTTCCTTTTCTAAGTAAGCTGCCATTTTCGTGCCACGAGCTTGGTATTCTCCCAAAATTTGGTTAACCACTAGCTGGGAGTCGCTGTAGCAATGTATTGCTTTAGCTTTGAGCTCCTTGGCTATACGAAGTCCCGCCAGTAAAGCCTCGTATTCGGCATCGTTATTTGATGCGTTGAAGTCGAATCTTAAGGCAGAATGAAATCTGCTTCTTGCGGGAGTGATCAAAATGACCCCTGCCCCCGATCCATTTTCATTAGATGACCCATCGTCGTAAATTTCCACAGCTCGTGGGCCGGGGTTATAACTTCATCGTTGGTCATGCCAGTACATTCCACTATAAAGTCTGCCAAGGCCTGTGCCCTAATGGTCGTCCTTGGGTGGTAGGTGATCTCGAATTGCCCGAGTTCAACCGCCCATTTAAGAAGTCGACTTGAAGCTTCTGGCTTAGACAAGACTTGTCTTAGTGGTTGATCAGTTAATACATGGATGGGGTGCGCCTGAAAGTAGGGTCGAAGTTTTCGAGATGAATGAATTAAGCTGAGAGCTAGCTTTTCCATCAAGGGGTACCTCAACTCTGCCCCCAGTAATCTTTTACTGATGTAATATACGGGCCTCTGCACCTTCTCTTCCTCTCGCATGAGCACTACACTTATTGCGTGCTCGGTAGTGGCAAGATATAAGTATAGCACTTCTCTCGTAATAGGTTTTGATAAGATGGGGGGTTCTGCGAGGTTCTTTTTAAGCTCCTGGAAGGCCAGCTCGCACTCTTCCGTCCATTCAAATTTCTTGCTTCCCCTCAATAGGTTGAAAAACGGAAGACAACGGTCTGTAGATATCGAGATAAACCTACTTAGTGCCGCCATCCTGCCGGTCAAACTTTGGACATCTTTGTGTCTTCAAGGTGAGGGCATGTCGATCAGGGCTTGGATCTTTTCTGGGTTAGCTTCTATTCCACGAGCGTTTGCAATGAAACCCAGGAATTTTCCGGATGATACCCCAAAGGAGAATTTCTGAGGGTTAAGCTTCATGTTATACTTTCAGAGCACTGCAAAGCATTCTTCGAGATCATCAACATGGTTATCATTAAGTTGAGACTTGACTAACATGTCATCAACATAAACCTCCATGTTGTTCCTTATTTTCTCCGAAAACATCATGTTCACGAGCCACTGGTATGTGGCCCCAGCATTTTTGAGCCCGAATGGCATGACGTTATAACAATATAGTCCTTTGTCTGTTATAAAGCTTGTATGTTCCTGGTCAGGGGCATGCATGGCAATCTGGTTATATCCAGAATAGGCATCCATGAACGACATCAGTCCATGCCCTGCCGTGGCATCCACGAGCTAGTCAATCCTCGGTAAGGGGAAGCAGTCCTTTGGACAAGCCTTGTTGAGGTCCGATTAGTCAATGCAGGTTCGCCACGTCCCATTAGGCTTTGGGACCAGTACCGGATTGGCTACCCAGTCAAGGTAAAAAGCATCCCTAATGAATCAGTTTTCTTTTAACCTGTCGACATCCTCTTTCAGTGCCTTTTTTCTATCGTCGTCCAGTTGTCTTCACTTTTGTTGCTTCGGTGGGAAGCTTTTGTCGATATTTAGCGCGTGGCTCACTATGTTCGGACTTATTCCTACCATGTCCGAATGTGACCACGCGAAGACATCCTGGTTTTCCTTCAAGAAGCAAATTAATTTCTATTTGGTTTCTTCCTGGAGATGTTTCCCGACTTTTACCATTTTGGAAGGATCTGACTCTTCGAGCTCTTCTAATGGTTTGAGGTCAGCTTTCTCCTCCACCCTCGGGTCGATTTCTTCATCTATCTCCAAGATCGTCCCATCTTTATTTTGAATAATGACGAGTGCCTGTGTGCTCGTCTGTTTCTTTCCTCTCAAGGAAATGCTATAACATTCCCTTCCAGCCAACTGGTCTCCCTTCAACGTCCCGATGCCACTAGGAGTTGGGAACTTAACGGCCAGATGCCTTACAGACGAGACTGCCCCAGCCCTACTAGGGCGGGTCTTCCGAGCAGCACATTGTAGGCCGAAGGTAGATCTACTACTACGAACTCCATCATCTTGGTTGTTGAGACTGGGTAGTCTCCCAAGGTTACAGGGAGTTCGATGGACGCCATGCAAGTGGTCCCTTCTCCTGAAAAACCGTACAATGTTGTCGCACATGCTTTCAGGTCGCGAAGAGTGAGTCCCATTTTCTCTAAGGTGGCCTTATAGAGAATCTTCACTGAGCTCCCATTGTCTATAAGAACTCGGTGAACTCTCTTATTCGCAAGCTGGAGAGTGATGACTAGTGGGTCATGGTGAGGAAACTGAACATGGGACGCGTCATCCTCAGTAAATGTTGTTGGTTGAGACTCAATCTTTTGGTTTTTTGGAGCTCTAGGTTCAAGTTCGTAAGGAGACCCGTCCCCAGTCTTTAGCTCGTTCACATATCATTTTTGGGCATTCCTGCCCATACCTGCGAGATGAGGCCCTCCCGAGATGGTTATCACGTCTTCTCCATCAATTGGAGGGGGCCTATCTTCTTCCCTGGCTCGGGAATTGTTGTTTTGTGCAGGTTGTGGCGCAGCTGCCCTCTGGCTTGTAGACGCCTAATTAGTATTCTGGTTTTTGACATATTGTCTGAAATAGCCTCTCGAGATCAATCCTTCGATCTCGTCTTTCAACTGTCGGCACTCAGTAGTAGTGTGCCCAGTGTCTCTGTGAAATCGACAATATTTTCTAGAGTCCTTCTTGGACATCTGATTTCTCATGGGGTCTGGACGCCTGAAGGGGACCTGGTTTTCATTAGCCAGGTATATGTTCTCCCGAGACTCGTTGATCTCGGTGTACACTTTGTACACGGAGAAATATCTTTCCCCCTTTGGCCTCGGGGTTACTCCCTTCGTTCTTCTTTCTCTGGGAAGGGTTTTCCGCAGTAGGCTTTGAGGCTGGTGGGTCCATCGAGGTTGAGGCAGAGTTTACGTTTATCGTTGTAGTTATGGGCTGGGAGGTCATATTCAGCGTCGACCTCGCCTCCTCTACATTGACAAACCTCTGAGCTCGTTTATTAAACTCGGTTAGGGACCTCACCGGTTTTCTCTGCATATCATCCCAGAGAGCACTTCCTGGCATTACTCCAGCCTGGACAGCCATTAGATGACCGCTGTCATCCACATTTCGAGCTCGGGCAACCTCCAAGTTAAACCTTGTAAGGTAACTTTTCAACGTCTCTCCTAGCTGCTGCCGAACGTTAGTCAGAATTGATGCCTCAGGTCTAACCCCCATCATGGCTCTGAACTGCTTCTTGAAGTCATTTGATAGCTGATCCCAAGAAGTGATTGAATGTCTTTTATATTTCTCAAACCAGCTTTTGGCTGGTCCCGTAAGTGATGCTGGAAATAACATGCATCTGAGTTCGTACCCCACGTTACTAGCTCTCATTATGGTGTTGAATGTACTCAGATGGTTGTATGGGTCGGACTTTCCCTCAAAAGTTGGGACGTGAGGGATTCAAAATCCTTGAGGAAATGGAGTATTGGAAATATGGGGAGCGAACAATTCAAGCTCCTCGTCAGAATCCTCATGCCGACCCCGACCTTGCTCATTCTGCAAAAGTCTGAAGGCCTTTTCCAACTGATCAATTCTTTCCTGAACCGGGTCCGCGAGGGGTCTTGCCTGAAATTGGCTGTCGTTGATCACAATTCCAGGCTCGCGCCTCCGCAGGGGATCTTTACGCCCATTTAGGTGATCCCTTAGGTCCGGGTTTGACGGGTTAATATTACCCCGATTCTGATTCAAGTGATCCCGCAGGTCGGAGCGATTCCTGTGGTTCCCAGTATTCTTTCGACCTCGATCATGCATACTGACTGACCTAGTATCTCCTGAATCGTCACTGGTAAGACTTGTTGCATGATTATTTCAAGATGGATCTCTTTCATGCTACCTCATCTCAGCAGTGCGAGACCGGGACGCTTGACTTCTTGTTGATTGGGCGCCTCTCCGCTCCCTGAAGGCTTCTCTGTTCCCTTACCTACTTTCCGCACGTCTTTCCTCATCATCTTGAACTGGTTGAGCATTCCTTTGAGGCGGTGAAGGGTATCTTATAGGCGATGGTGGGAAACATATAGGTGATGGTGGCTGCCACCCATTTTGAGGCCTAGACGGTCCGGAGTTCGCCCGAGACGGGTTGGTTGCATTCTGCGTGTTACCAGGGATTTGAGTCCGAGCCTCTATAGGGGCTCGGTTATTCCCAGTTCCCGCTGGTACCTCCGCAGTTGAATTAACCGGAGCCCTAGCTCGGGTACTTCTTCGGGGTCTCGAGGGAGCGGATTGCTCCGCCGGTGTCGGAGGTTGCTCTGGCCTCCTCGTGGCAACATTTTTTCGAGGACGTCCACGAGGCCTGCGGGGAGGTACATGCACGTCCCTCGGAGGAGGGGCTTGGTTTTCACGCGGAGGTGGGGGCTGAGCCGCCTGAGCCTCTGCGGCTAACCTAGACAACTCCTCATTCCGCTTATTAGCTTCAACCAATTGTGTTTTTCAGCTGTCGATTTTCAAGTTCCACAATGGGAACGTACCATTCAGGATTGTAGTACATATCCTCATCCCTTGGAGGTGCTGGAGGTCCCCGAGAATTGGAGGACTCGCTTCTCTCTTCAGTATCCGGGTTTACCATTGGCTGCATCCCAAGGCGTCTTGGATAGTTTTCTTCATGAATGTTTTGATCGTTTGCGACCATAACTATTAAAGGATCGCATTGCTTAAGGCTCTCAATGAAAGCACCAAACTGTTGACGCCATTTTTCGTCAACTTAAAATGTAGAGCACGTAAACAGTAAAGAATTATGGCCAGAAAAATGCAATAAAACAAGGAGAGTTTTTTACGTGGTTCAGTAGTTAACTCTACCTAGTCCATGAGTCTTTGTTATTAAAACTTATGAAATTTCTGGAAATTCTTCAAGGATGAATTCTCCAGAGTTTCTCTCAAGATCACCAAATTTTGGTCCTTTACAAAGGTACATGACTGCTCTATTTATAGAGGAAGTCTCAGAATATTATCCCACACGTTCAGGGAAGTTATCCTGTATATTAATAAATTTAATGGCTTTAAAGTCTGTAACTCCTATATACAAGGAAACGTCCCCTAAATACCAGGGGGCGTATAACTGAATAATAAATATCCTTTTATTATAGGGAAGTTACAATAATAAATGTAGACTGCGTCTCTTCAAGTGGCTCACTAAGCTGTTCGAAATCAGCAATCAGCATCATCAGCATCATGCCTGTCTAGGTCTCTGAGTAACTTACGAGTTACATTATTTTCCCCGAGACCACATTGTTTTGAGCTCACACTCGTGTCAGGCTCGGACCTCTTGATCCGAGGTCACCTAAAAATGGATGTCTTCCGATGTTGATTCTTTCGAGCTTGCAAGGACTTCGAGGTCACCCATCTTCGAGGTTGCCACCAACTATGAAGACTCGGCGCCTAGGTTGCGAACACGTATTCTAGATATTGCGAGCTCACACCTGATGAATCCAGCTTTCGAGATCACAATTCTCAAGGCTCGAAATCTGGGTGTAACATACCCAAAGGCTCGGGATGATATTAATGAATTGGGCAAAGGCTCGGGATGCTCCAATACAATCTGAAAACAAAAAAGAAATAAAAAATTTAACAAACCCATTACAATAACATACAAAATACACACAAATAATCATAAAAAACTAAATTTAAAACAAATAACTACATTATTGGGTATAAATGAACTAACCTTAACAATGGAGGGCCAAAAATGGCGTCGGAACACCTTGGGCGGCGTTGGGAGGCGGAGGAAAACAGAGAGAAATGTCTCTGTTTTGAGAAAAACTAACCAGAAATGAGGAAGAAAGGTTCTGCTTGGGGGGGGGGGGGGGGTTATATCGTTGGGACCTATAGTAATGACATGTCGTCGCTATAGGGAATACAATGTCGTCGCCAAGGTTGAACGTACTGTTTCACTCAAATGGGTAGACCCTACAGCGACGACATGTCATCGCTGTAGGAAGTGAAATTTGACTTAAATTTTTTGGCGGTTCACATTCCCACGTTTTATTTTTGGACACTATTGCGACGACATGTCGTCGTTGTAGAGTTCAAAATAACTGATCAGTTGATTATATTGGACTCTACATCGATGACATGTTATCGCTATAGGGTGTGCAAAAAAGGCAACCACCTCTGGGCGGTTGAGTTTCCTAAGCATCCTACAGCGACGATGTGTTGTCGCTATATACAAAGATATTTCCCTATTTTTTCTTATGAGTACCCTACAACGACGACATGTCATCGCTGTATAGTAAGTTCCCTCCAAATTCCTAATACCCTACAGCGACGACATGTCGTCGTTGTAGGGTATCAGGAACTTGTAGGGCCAGATCATGTCTTGTTGACGACCCTACAGCGACGACATGTCGTCGCTGTAGCCTAACAATATCAATAAATTAAACAAAATTATTTATCGTGGTTTTCGACAACATACAACGACGACTTTGTAGTCGTCGCTGTAGATGTTGTCGTTGTAGGGTCTTTTTCTTGTAGTGAGGCAAATGTAGTTGCAGATGCGCTAAGCCGGAAGAGTTATGGAAATCTAGCAGCGTTATCCGGAATAGAAAAGTCGCTACAATAAGAGCTGATCAATGCCGGAATAGAACTAGTCATTGGTCTACTAGCTAACTTGTCCATCTAGTCAAGTCTATTAGAAGGTATAGAGATTGGATAAGGGCATGATGACACATTAGTAACACATATGGCTACAGTCAAAGAAGGCAAGGTCACAGATTTCTCTATATCAGGATAGGGGTTCTTGAGATATAAGGGACGCGTATGCGTGCCGAATGACAATGGAATTAAGATGAAGATTTTAGAAGAGGCACACACTACCCCATACTCAGTTCACCCGGGGTCGACCAAGATGACTCACGACCTTAACTGGTGGCCGGGAATGAAGAAAGACGTAGCAGAATATGTGTCCAAATGCCTAGTATGCCAGCAAGTGAAAGCGGAGCATCAGCGACCTGCAGGCTTATTGTAACCGCTTAGTATTCAGAATGGAAGTGGGAAGATATAGCCATGGAATTCATGACAGGATTACCATGAACATATAAGCAGCACGACTCGACTTGGGAAGTGGTAGATAGACTAACCAAGTCAACTCACTTCCTGCCTATTAAGACTACGCACACTGCAGACCAGTACGCAGACATTTATGTTCAAGAGATAGTACGACTGTATGGAATCCCTAAGACCATAGTTTCTGATAGAGGATCGGTGTTTACATCAAGATTTTGGGGAAGCTTGCAACAAGCCATGGGTACCAAGTTAAGCTTTAGTATGACATTTCATCCTCAAACCGACGGTCAGTCCGAGCGTACCATACAGATTTTAGAAGATATGTTACGCGCTTGTGTACTAGACTTCGTAGGATTGTGGAGCAAGTATTTGCCACTTATAGAATTCTCTTACAATAATAGCTACCATTCAACTATCGGTATGACACCCTATGAGTTACTTTATGGAAGGAAGTGTCGATCACCGTTACATTGGGATGAGGTAGGAGAAAGACAACTTCTTGGACCCGAAGCTGTTAGAGAGGCTCAGGATGCAGTGGCACTGATTAGAAAGCGTATGCTTGCTGCTCAAAGTCGACAGAAGAGTTATGCGGATGCCAAGCAACGTGATGTGGAATTCAAAGTTGGAGACCAAGTCTTTTTAAGGATATCTCCTATGAAAGGAGTGAAGCGGTTTGGGAAGAAAGGAAAACTTAGTCCCCAGTTTATAGGTCCTTTTGAGATATTGGACAAGGTGGGAACAATTGCATATAGATTAGCCATACTGCCAGCTCTAGCAGATAGTCACAATGTATTTCACATCTCGATGTTGCGTAGATATGTGTCAAACCCATCTCACGTCCTCAAGTACAATGCAATAGCTCTCCAGAAAGACTTGAGTTACCACTACACCAAATACCCATTTCCATAACACATAAATATAATACTAATAGAAAAGTATTATGGTAGAGTATTATATTGGGCAACTTTTTATGTAAAAATGGCGGTAATATATTGCACATCCCGCCACTTAGAATTTTTTTTTTCATTTCTGAGACTGAGAATCCCGAGACACTCATCTCCTTCTCTTCCCCATTTTTGAGACCTGAGACACCCATTTCTGCCCATTTCCTTCAACATATCGATACAACACACAAATTTTTGAGCTTTCCTTCAACATTTCTGCCCATTTCCTTCAACATATCGACACAAAGAAGAGACCCATTTCTTCGGCTTGGTCGTACGGTCTCCAAACTCCTCACCCTCTCTCTCTCGTCTTTCTCTATCCCTTTGTCAACCTTCGATTTCCAATCGTTGGGCTTTACAAATTTGTTCTTCTCTTCGGTGGTAAGCCAGGTAAGTAATTAGATGAAAAAATTCCCTCAGTCGCACTCTCTCACAACTCTCGTCTCTTTCTTCCTTGCTCTCACATACCCCTTTCTCATGCAGGTGTACTGACGAAGGCTTCTGGGGACTTGGCGATGCGGAGGCTCGACATGCTAACCAACGCATGGCTGGCGATGGGGATGTGGTGTGGTCGATGATGCGAGGCTGGAAACAGGGCTGGGTTTGAAGCTTAGAGCTAGGTTGAAGTTTGAGGGTTGGTTAATTTGTAGAGAAAGGGTCGAGAAGAAAGGGAGAGAGGTAATTTGATATATGTATATATTAAATAGATTTATCTTTATTAAAATAAATGTTTAGATCTGATTTTCTTCTTCTTTAAATCATATTACTGTGTTGGGATTCTGTACAATGTTATTTGCTTAAAAAGTTTGAATTTGAATTTGAGATTTGTTCCTTGAATTACTTTTCAATAAGTTGGTTTAGGTACTTTTCAATTTTCTGGGTAGAGAAAACTAATGGCTAGTTATAACCAATGAAAATGATGCTCATACGGAAATAGCATCTTGTGATTTTTTTTGGTGGTGGAGGCTCTTGTGATTTTTAAAGCCAGGCAAATATGGCAAAATCACACCGCAGGTATGAGTCAGTTTTATACTTTGTGTTATTGGGCTTGTTCCTTCAAAGGCAGAAACCATTATAGCTTCCTAGTCTATTGTGTCGTGTTCATTCATATCATTTTAGATAAATTATTTTCCCTCTTTTTGTATCAGTGGAATGTTTAAAAGATCAAGTGATGGTGCAAGAGTTGTTATTTGTACTATCATGGGAGTTGTCTTTGGATTTTTTATCGGCATGTCCTTTTCGTCTGTTTCTCTAAATAAGGTAAATCATCTTCCATCATGTTGCATTTGCATTAAACTGAAAACCTATATCTATTTGAGAATTTCCATTAGAAATCTTGTTTGTTGCTATTGTTGGGTTTCTTTGTTATTTTGTGTTTTTTGCTGTATCCTATCCCCTGTTTTCTATTGTTTTATACTTGCAATGAATTAGGCTGGACCTTTCTTATGTTCATAAAATATTATAGTTTCCCTCTTGAAATGAATTACCACATAGTATTATGAAAGCATCTTTTCCTGGCAGAATTTTGATGAGGTTTCCTTTTTTATAATGTCATATTCCCATATATGAACTTAAAATATGACAATTTCCAGAGTTTTTGTTTGATGCTTGAATGCGTTGAGAATGATGACCGACTTATCAAACACATTTTAATTTTTTTTTCAGTTTTTTTTGTCTCTTTTCTGAAATACCTTAGCCTTTTATAAATGTAGTCTTATTTTAATTTGTAGAGAAAGGGTCGAGAAGAAAGGGAGAGAGGTAATTTGATATATGTATATATTAAATAGATTTATCTTTATTAAAATAAATGTTTAGAAGAAAGGGAGAGAGGTAATTTGATATATGATATATGTCTTGTTAACCTGGTTATTCTCTTTGTCACTTTCAATAATCTGTTAATTTTCACCCTTTGCTATGCTAATAATATTAATTCGACAACATGTAACATTAGAGCCGGAGAAAAGCTATTGCTGGTAGAGGTCTATGCATTGCAGAATATTGATACTAAGAGTCTAAGAAAATGAAGGGCAGGGAAATTGCTTGTTCCATTTAGTTTATTTATTAATTGTTCAATCATTATTACGAAATAGATCTTAATGATTAGTGGGTTAAGGGTCCTTTATTCTGTTGGTACTTGCAGCTCTTTGGTTTAACTTGAACTTCTTTCTCTCATTATTCAGGGTCAAATTATAACAGCTCTTGTGTGTGGTTAAAATATTTTTAGGGGGTGATTTATTTATATTCATAAATATGTATTTGTTTGGGGGGATAAGAATCTGTCTGTGAAACAGTGAAAGTAATAATTATTGATTTTTGAAATACCCCATCTCTGGCTTCTACTTAGGTTTGAAAATGATATGCTAAATAGAAAAGGTGAACCAGTTGTTATGGGGTTCAGAATAAGTTTGTTTGAATAATTGTCTGTCAAAACAGATTCACAATTATTATGTTTAATGGTACTTTTTAAAAGTTAATAACACATATAAGACTAAACCCCCTTTTGGTCTCTCTCTCAGATTGCATTTCAAGTACTAGTTAAGGCATTGATTAATTTGGATCCTGGTGAGGAAATGGAGTCTCTAAGAAAACAATTTCAAGAATTCATTGCAAGCCTCATGTCATTACCAATAAACATTCCTAGAACTAGGCTTCACAGATCATTACAGGTAAGTTAGTTATTATTAATCTATTACTACTCACATCTTGCCTTATTTCATGATTACTAATTATGTTGGTACAAAATATTTTTCCTCTTCTCTGTTCAGGCAAAGAAAAAAATGGTGAAGCAAGTATAGAAAATTTTAGAAGCCAGGAAAAGTAGTAGTGGGATGATCACCAAAGAGGCTCCAAGAGATGTAATAGATGTTCTTCTAAATGACACAAGTTGTCAATTAACAGATGATCTAATAGCTGATAACATTATAGATATGATGATCCCAGGAGAGGATTCAGTTCCTGTTCTTTTGACTCTTGCAGTGACATATCTCTCAGATTGTCCTGCTGCCCTACAACAGTTACTGGTATGAACCACTTAGTTTGTTGTTTCTCTTTATTGGATTGCTATAGAAATCAAATTATTATAATCATTCTACTTAGACTATTATTATCATTGTATTAGAAAAGATGCCAACTTCATTTCATGATCATTATCATCCTTTCCTTTAGTGCTCTTTTAATATAAAAAAATGACTTGATTTGATTAAGCTGCATTAATCCTGTTTAGCCAGCCAGCTTTTTTCTAATACTAGTGACTCTTTTTTTTGGAAATTTGTGACTTTCGAGTCCTTTTTTTTTTTACCACTTTTACTGTCTAGTTTTGTTGTTTCTGAAGTGGTTTCCTTCTCATTTGTGCCTTGTCATTGGAAATAGGTGACAATGCAAATGCTATATAATAATATAAGGTAGCCAGCCATAGGTTTTGTCCACAATATATAAATATTTATACCTATTAGCCCATAGCAGTTATTCTCGTGAGGATGACATCTATAGTACAAGATTTTTATATAGAAAATGAAGTAAAAAAAAGACTTAGTTTCAATAACTAGGTATTATGCACTTGCTTAGGTTATATTAATATAATCAATAGATTTGAGCTAGCTTGGAATGTACTTTGTGTTAAACCTGAATTTGGTTGGCATTTGAATTGAGTTTTTCAATAGTATATTTCTTGACAATTATAATTCATACGCACAAAAAGAAGGGATGGAAAATCACCTAGAAAAAAAGGGCAAGAATGAATTACAGATAAATGGGTGGTTCGTTGGATGTTTTAGTCTTAAATTATTAAAGACTTGTGTTTTTCTGATTTAATTAGCTATTGGAGTACTTGGTTGTAAGCATTAAGATGGTACCTTATCATCTTAACTTTTTGTATTCTATTTTTATCATTACAATTAAACTAATCAGGTTAGTCTAGTTTTACGCATTCTATTTTGGCCACCAGACTTCATCCAAAGTCAGTACGGATCCTGTCTTTAAGTAATTTTATTGATTTTTTACACGTGATTAAAAACATTACATAATATTTCTTGATACCCCATTTGATTCCATCTACTGCTTGGCATTAGCACATAAAGTGAGAGTTACTTGGTATCTTCTGCTTTGATCCTAGGTGCTGCTATTACTTACAATTTCCATCAAAAGTGCACCCATGTACTTGTTGATGAGCTGACTCCTCTTAGAGAAGAGTTACTAGATGCTATTGTGGCAAAGAAAGCTTGTGTTCAGATTAGCTGGGTTGAGGTAAACAAATATTGTTTTATATTCAGTTTGAAATGTTATTTGATTACATAAATTTATAAGTACATTAAAAAATGTTACTATAGTTTATTTAACTTTTTCTTATATTTGTATTGATTTTTCTGTAGAGAGTTGCAGAAGAAAAGATTTGCAATGAAATCCCTAACTGCAGCAAGTAAGTTTTTATTATAGATATTGACTATTCTGTGTAGATTTGCAATGATCACTCTAATCAAAGTATCACTTCGGGTCTTTATCAGCCATACTCCAACTCTCTCAGCGAAAGGTGTATCAGTCAAACTTGTAGACCAGGGAACTAGTGAAAACTGTATGGAAGGATACACGTTTGTGTTGGACTCGATAAACAGTGTAAACTTTTGGCCCTCCCTTTAATCTCTAAGAATACTATATATATAATGTGCATACATTATAACTTTTGTGTTGATAGTTGAGTATGCCTATTACAACAATCCACTCAAATCATACAGGCAGGAGGGTCAACTACAATCATAATAATTTTTAAATTTTAGGGCTGGATGTGATTAAAAGCTTCAAGATGTATATTCTTGTGTAAACTACACAATCACTACAATATAATTTCAATTGCTTGGTTTGCTCTTGCTTACAAATACAGTATAAATACCGGAATCAGTTGCGATCCCTCTTAGAACTAACTGGAGCAAAGATTCTTTCCATTGAAGGGTTTAGTTCAAGCAGTCAAGTATGGATCTCTCTTTTAAGGCAGCCTATTTTGCTTCATATGGTAATTATTGTTGTTGATTTTTTTTAAAAGTATTTTTATCCTATTTTTATTAAAATAAATAAAAACTTGTGGGAATTCTTTTATTTGGGGTCTGCTTTCTAGAAAGTAGGGTTGTATGCTTCGCATTGTTCAAACTTATCCCATCTTTTAGAAGTATCTGAAACATTTTGAATGAATTTTTTCAGGAATCGAAGCATGAAGAGAACAATTATGTTGTTTGTGTCATCCCTGGAGGGTCACCCTACAAATTTGATTGCTTCAATAAACTCAAAGTATCTAGTGTGAAGGAAATAGACTTGATGCGTGCCATTTTAACTGGGACGTTGGATCGATCCATTTTGATATCACCTTGTGGTGAGTTTGTTTTGCTTCTGTTTATATAAATTGCAGCTTTGCATATTGTCTCTCTTTCCAACAATTTTCTGTTTCTTACAAAAAGTAAATTCTCTGCTCATTTGGTTAATTGTTGCCCAAATTATTGTTGTAGCTGATCAAATGCTTCCAAAAGTCAATGGCCTTGGGTTTCTTGTTGGTAGAGAGTAGAATGCTCTCAAACTAAGCTAAATCTGATGTGTCTAATTTAATGCGGTATAGAAAGTGGTAAAATTAGAATAAACTGTTCTCTAATGTGTCTAATTTAATGGCTATGAAAAGGTTAGAATAAACTAGTAAAATTAGTATAATTGCAGTTACATATAGGCACTGTTGTTGAAACCCAAATCTGCCACCCAACTGAGTTTGACTTCTACCTTAACAGTCATGCTGGAATTCAGGTTCAATTTTTTTGCTTTGGTCATGTTTAATGTCTTTGTTAATTAATATAGAGTTTTAATGAAAGTTATGTCTTGTAATATATACTCTTGCAGGGAACCAGTCGGCCTACTCACTACCATGTCTTGTTTGATGAGAACAATTTCCCTGCCGATGCCTTGCAAGTTCTCACCAACAATCTCTGCTACACGTAAATACTATTCATTTTCATTTTTTGTTCTCCGATTCCAACATTCTATTGTGAACTACTTTTGTTGTTCCTGTTCTTGACCTGATACAGGCATTTAAGAGGCATAATGTTATGTTTTTTTTTTTTTTTTGTAGGATGGAAGGAGCAATGTGCCAAGTACTCTCCTTACTCCACATACTTTGAGGGCAAACTTAGCTTTGCCATGCCCAACTGTGTGTACAACCAAAGTAACAACTCAGAAAATGGAAACCATTCGGTAGTTGGACAAACTACAGAATCTCTTGCATCAAACGGTAAGCTCGAGGCATTTAAAGATCTTACCATTTGACTATGATGTTGAGGCCGATGTTTAGTTAAAACATTTTTATAGTTGCAATCTCTTGTATTATTATCCCTTAATTGTTGAGACAAGCAATTGGATCCATGTTGAACAATTGGATCCATGTTGAACAATTGGATCCATGTTGAACAATCAGTAAGTTGCTTAAAATTTCTGCTGAGTTGTTTATGTCAAGCATAAGTAGAGAAACGAGTATCAGGTTACTACTTGGGTATATTTTTAAATGAGTCCTTTGATTACAGTTTTTAAAAAGACGATGCTTCTTCCTGCCCTTCTTTATTATTGAAATTAATTCCCCTGCTCATGTATGTTGTTCGGTGTGATTATATGCTGAATATCATTCCTTGTATTTTCTCCTGTGTGAATTGATTTTGTTATTAATTTTTAAATTCTATACAAGTGTAACTTAAATAAGTATGTGAATATTTCAGCATGATCTAGAATATGATATTTTAATTATAAATTTACGAATTTGATATTGTTGTTAGAAAGTTACTTAGTAGACTTTGTCTGTTTTCAGTTGGTGAACACAGGAAAGGAAAGGGCAAAAGTCAGCCTTCTTTTTACATGGGCGGTAAGCATCTCTTTTCTTAACATAATTGTGTATAATTACTCCTAGATGTTGAAATTCTTGATTTCAGGTATTGACTTGCATGAAACTTATATAAATTTTTCTTCATTTTGTTTGAGACAACTGTGACAAAGTTCAAAGTGGGATTTTCCTGATTATCACATATATGGCTGTCATGAAACATCTAATATCTAACAATATTTGAACTAAATGTATGCTCTGGTGTATTGAGCAAAACTCATATTGCAGCTCTGAGAGCAAAATATGGTTCTTTTGTTATTTCATTGTTGCTATTAGATGGTTGTCTTTACTTGTCCCTAACTGACAAAATAATATTTTTTCATTACTCTCTTTTTCAAAGGCAAAAAATGTCCAGTTAACAATAATTTCCGCAGCTAGTGTTATGGTGCTCTAAATTTGATTATTGTACCCTTCCTAAGACTATTTCATGGTTTGGAAAACTATCTATGGCTTTGAGGTTTTTTTTCTTAAAAAAATAGATGTTAAAGGAGATAGCTTCTGACTAGACAATCTCTAGAAAAAGGTTGAGATATGACTTTACTTGTCCATTCAAGCCATTTTTGCCAAGTACTTCTGATTTCTGTTTTCCATGGTTGGACTATGTGCTCTTTCTTCTGCATTGCTCATATTTTGATGCTTCTCTGAATTTTCATAATGTGTTTTCTAACCAGGAAGGCAATGTTGCCAACCAAAGGGAACATCTAACTCTTCTCCTTGCCAATATTCACATTCAGAAAGCTAATAAGCAGTCTGTCTTGAAGGTATTCTGATTGTTAATTAAGGTTTTAAAGCTTTGACTTTAACTAATCCTCTTATATAAATTTGACTTAATGATATTTGGAGTCTAATGTCAAAACTGGATATTTATGCAGCATTGTTCCTTTGTAAATTTCTATTTAATTAGCATTTGAAACATTAGTGGTGAAATTTGGGTTTTCAATAAGGTCTTCTATTTCTTTGAAACTCTTTTATGACTCTTTAATTTAAGGTCAATCACTAGAGTCTTGCTTGGTTTCTCACCAATGTTATTGGTACTGCAGAGTTATACACAGTATATCCCTTTGCCAATCAGTGACCTTGATTCTTGGTTGAAGACACCCTCCATATATGTTTTTGATTGCTCTGCGGCTGGGGGAATATTGTGAATGCTTTTATTGAGGTAAAGCTTTAACTCAAAACATATAATGAATTGATATATGTATTGATAATTAAGGTGCTACGTGACATGAATTCATTATCTGTAATTCAGATATTTATATATAAATATATTTGTAAATATAGTGACTTGATTTGATGGTTTGGCAGCTTCATGATTGGGTTGCTTCTAGCTCCTCTAGATCCACAAGGGATTGCATTATACTTCGAGCTTGTGAAGCACATGAGACTCTTCCACAAAGTGCTGAATTTCTTGCAGATGTGTTTACGTCTTGTCTCACAACACCTATTAAGATGGCTTTGAGATGGTGAGCTTCTTCTCTTGTTCGTCTGTTAGGATCGCCTATCGCGTTTATACATCTTTATTTGAGATCATGCAGTTTTCTGGTTTTGCCTTGTGGTGTTTATTCCATATGCCTTGTGACGTGATTGGTTTGAATAGATGCTTTGAAATATACAGAAGTTAGCTAATCTCTGCCTCTATTTTGGGCAGCGAATGCTTTTTCTTATGAGACTAAATTTTTTTTGTTGTATTTTAAGTTGTGGATAACAATTGGTTTTTATTTTTTAAGATAACAATTGGTTTTTGTACTGTGGATCATTAGATCTGTTTTATTAACATAAGGATATAATATTTGCTTCTACATTTACTATCATTCTAGTCATAGAAATTTAGTATAGTTTAGTTACAAGTAATTTAGTTGCTGCTGTTGACAATTTGTGGTATCTAAAAGATGGAATACATACTGTAGTCTTGAAAAAACTTTCAGAAAATGGTAAGAGCTATGTGGGTTTTACAATTTTATTTTTGTATGATACTTCAAGCACTGATCTGTAGACTTATCTCAGTTTTTGGTGGATCCTACTCCATTTTCTAGGATCTTGCAGGCAAAGGACACCAAATGAATTAGATAGAGAGGTTAAGAACTTGAGGGTGGCATTTACTGACTTGTTTTTGAAGCATAACACTTTCAAAGAAACTGCAAAGCCATCGAGATATTGATGCAAAGAATGGAAGAATGTATTTCACTAATTTTTGTATACATTTCTTATTTTGTATTTAGTGATAAAGGAATCTGAATTGGGCATAAATTATGTTGTAATATGATTTCTTAAGCCTAGACTAGTAGACTAAATATTGTAATTACATTTGAGTAATTAATAAAAATCTATTTATGTTACCTTATTTGGCTTCAACTTTCATATTTGTTTTCCTAGTTTTGTGTAAGTAAAAAAAGATTATGTTCCTCAAAGCTAATATAACACACGTGTTATACTAAAGTGTAGTATAACACAAATAATGTGTTATACTAAAGTTTAGTATAACACAAAAAATGTGTTATACTAAAGTACAGTATAACACAAAAAATGTGTTATACTAAAGTGTAGTATAACACAAAAAAAGTGTTATATAATCGACTATAAATAACGTAATTCGACACTTATCTATATATTAAAATAACACAGAAATTGTGTTATCGTTGACAATACAATAACACATCTGTATAACACTGATAAAGTGTTATGTAAAGTACCCTGACCTACGATAACATAGTCGGTCTTAACACATCAGAAAGTGTTATCGTTTGTTTTGATAACACATTTCAGTGTTATTAAAAGCATTTTTTCTTGTAGTGTACGAGGATCGACCGATTAGCATCCTGGATAGAGGGATGAAGGAACTACGGTCTAAGAGTATTCTGATAGTCAAGGTCCTATGGAGTAATAGTTCAGAACACGAGGCAACATGGGAGTTGGAGGAAGACATCCTAGCACGGTATCCGGAATTGTTTGGTAAGTAAATTTTGGGGACGAAATTCTTTTAAGTAGGGGAGAATTGTAGCATCTTAGAATTTTACTTAGCTAGCTAGATAGTAGTAGTAGTATAGTAGTAGCTTGTAGTATTTTAGATTTTGTGGATATTGGTACAAGTCGGAACTTAGTTGGACACTCATAGAAATAGTTATTATTTTTATAAGTTTAACCTATAGTTTAGAAATATTAATTATAACATAAGGTTTGATGAATATTGCTGGTCATAGAAATATTATTCACTATAACCTAAGGTTTAGATAGAATTTTAAGAGCATGACACTTGTCATAGTCATGTTTATTTGAGGATTTAAGCATTTTAAATGAATAATTTAGTAAAAGAAGAATCTAGAAGCTCTAGAACCTTCCAACACCTACTAGAATCACGTATTACTCAGTCAAAGTTGTTTAATCATTTTCAAAAAAGCTAAAAAAAAGTGCAAATACGTGTTTGATATATCAACGTATGCCGATATATCGCAACTATAGGGGTCGATATATTGCCTATGTGAGATACGGAAAACACGTCGACTTCGCATGACCGAAACCACGGAGGCTCGAGAACATAGGGGAGGCGATATATTGCCTATAGGGGCGATATATCGGCCCCACCCTCACATTTTTTAACTCCGTGGAATCCGAGCTTGAAACAACCCTTAACCTCTTGGACCTGCCTCTAAACATTTTTGACCGAGTTCTGGGCATCTGTTGAACAAAAATTCAAATCTTTTTCATTTTATATTCATTTATTTATTCATTTTAAAAGGGGTAAGTTTCAATCCTTGAACTCTATAAATAGGACCTAGTACTCAGCCATTTCCTTCATTCTTCAAGCATTCTTCAGAGCCTCCAAGCTGCTAAGGTTACTATAGAGAGAAACACTTGGGTTTTGGGTTAAAAGCTTTTCCAATTTAAGCTTTTATAAACACTTGGGAAGTAAGATAGAGTGATTATTCGGTATCGAGGTGTAGATTGGGTTCTAGTTCATCCAAGGTATTATTATTCTCAGATCTAGTTCATCATAGTTCTTCTATTTTCTTCCATTTTCTTTCAGAACCTAACTCATTCTTATGACTTCTTGGTTAGGTATTTCAGTTCTTGAAACTTAAGGTTTTTCGCTAAGTTTTTATCTTAAAGGTTTAGTTCTCTTTTTCTTCTCCTTTTCTTTAGAAACTCGTGGTTCTTATGTTGGTTTTTAGGAGGGTTCCAATCCCGTTCTTATCTCCATATCCCAATTTTTGGTAAGAAAAATAGGTTAGATATATGTGTTTATATGTTTATGTGTTATGATATGTTACGATAATATGTTATAGTATGTGATATGAATATATGATTTATGTTTTATGTTGCTTGGGGCTTATAGTTGCTTAGATAGCAAACCCCAAGATTATTTTTATATGTTTTATGTCGCTTGGGGCTTATAGTTGCTTAGATAGCAAACCCCAAGATTATTTTTATATGTTTTATGTCGCTTGGGGCTTATAGTTGCTTAGATAGCAAACCCCAAGATTTTTATCATTATCGTGGGTTTAGAGTTATGATTTACCTTACCTCGCTTAGTAGACAGAGGACCTAGATGGGTTATCATATACTACTTGTGATCTAACCTACCTCTATTAATAGACTGAAGACCTAGATGGTTTTATCACATGCCACGGTAATGAGTTAATGGCTATTAATATTGTAGTCCTATATGATATATGTTTTTACATCATATGTTTATAGTATATGTTTTATGATATAGTCTTATGTTTTATGATGTATGATGTTAGTAGATTTTCCTTGCTGGGTATTAGGCTCATTCCTTTATTTTAGAATGATGCAGAAAAATGAACATGGAAGGCGGGAAGGATTCGTGGCAGCTCGGCATGTGTGTTGAGGATGAATGGACTGAATGAACTGCTGGAAGATCGAGGATGACGTTGTTTAAAGTCTTTTAAATTATGTTTTATGTATTTTCCGCATTTAGTTTTGTAAAAAATTGATTTAGTTTAAAGTTATGTTTTTGTTTTAAACAAATGGGTACCCATACTCCATACCGCATACTTTATTATGTATTTCATATTTTATTAAATAGCCTTATGTTATTTCTTATGTATGTTTCCCAAAATAGTAGCTATGTCTTAGTAGTTTTTAAAGGTCCGAGATCTTAGAATTAGTCAGGTCATTACACTTAAGACACTTAGTTCCTTGTAAATGATATTTCAGTAAACTAATATTAATTAATGAAATGAGATCTCTATCATTTAGCACCTCGAACCAAACTAAAAGGAAACCATCGTTTTACTTCTTCATCAGAAGCTATGGATGTTCATATCTATGATTAACACTCCCACTCAATTATACTATCGAGTTCCCAAGATGTATGTATGGACTAGTCCATAGGGTAAGCTAGTAACGAACAAGTCAAAAAACTACAATAATACAATCAGTTAGAATACTAACCACTCAGAATTGAGATTGAATTGACCTACGGTCAACTATATGATATGACTAGAATAGATAATAACTGTATATTTACTTATCCTATCTACTGTCAATATCGATCCAGTTTGATGTAACAAATACATCCGATCTTATATACTTTGCTGATATTCTAGAAAGAACATAATATTGTGATGTGTAACTAGATCATATCGTAGATTGGAAAGTCGGTGTAAATCCTATGTACTGACTAATCTTATGACTAACTTATTTTGAACATATAATCATATTTATATTCCACTATTATTACGTCTCTATAAATACGATTAGCTATATGCTCGGCATATAATAGAAGTTTATATTAAACAAATAATCATGACGATAAAACATGTGCGTAAAGTGATTGACCAAGTCAAAATTGATTTCTATTCTTTTATTGATAATAAATGAAATTATAAAGAAATTAGGTTTTAATTCAGGCATAAAACCCCAACTGTCGGAGCTAACATCAAGCGTACGGAACACAACTCGACCTAAGAGAGTCGTGGTTGGCAATATGATATGAGGGATCGGCCTTAGAGAGTCGGGCCTGAACATCACCTAAATAATCAGAAGTGTCGATTGCACTTGTTTAACTTATTGGTTATTAACTTGGAACATGTGCTTGTTTTAGTTGAGTTTTATTGCTAAGTGTATTGTTTATACTCTGTTGCTTATTGTATTTGATGATTTGTGTTTTCTTGCTAGACCTTGGCTCACGGGTGCATGTAAGGGAAAGGGAATGTTGGACTAGCCATGAGTTGGATAGCTTTAGATGCGACCTGTACATTTGTAGCTGCTCGAGCGCCACGGCTGAGGGATCAATAGGGACTAGAACTAAAAACTTAATTTTTCTGCTTAGGTCGGCTTATGTAGTAATTGATTTTGAAGTTGTAAATGCCTTGTAAACACTTATTTTTTGGGATCCCTTGTATAGACTCAAACTTTTTAATGAAAACAACTATTCCATTGATCAAAATATTTAAACCCTGATCCGTTAATTATCCTTACTTACACGCTTATATCCAAATGGCTTGATTAGAGGGTCCAACACTATTTAAAATACACAGTGTAATGGTCTTGGCTATCCAGGGCGTTACCAATTTTGGAGCCCCAAGTCAGAGGCATCAACGATGCGTCGTGTCGCTCGTTTGTGAAATTAACACCCACCCAACGTGTGGCCTGGTTCTAGGTGATGCATCGTCTAATTGCTGATGCATCACCTTGTGCCAGGCAACATTTTGCCTGGGTCGTCCGTATGATATCGTATAGTGACGTGTTTTGGCTCCAAAATTCAAATTAAAATGCTATAATCTCATTGGTTGAGTCTAATGAGGTTTCTATACTATTTAAAGAGTTCGTTGGCTACTTGATCACTCACCCCTCTCTCTCTAAAAGAACTCATGCTCTCTTCATCAAGAAATATTGAGTTGTATGAAGAATCAAGGCTTGTGAATCCAAATCTCAATCTATTGTTGTAGCTTCAAGCAACTCCAAGGAGAAGGCTAGGAATAGAGATTTTTAAACAACAAATCTTCATTTCTGTCAAGCCTTGTTACTTTTGTAATTCACATAAATTCATAGACTTGTGATTTTATGTTTGAAGGTTCTTCTTCATGAAAGGTCTACTTTACACTTTGCTTATGTGTTTATGTACTTTGTGATTATCTTCCATTAGAGTTGAATTACTTGTGATTATTGCTTTCAGTTGGAATATAAAACTAAGGTTATAAGACTCTAGCACAACAATAAAAAATCTCTATCTCTAAACCTTTGCTTTGTATCAAAGTTTGTCTATCTCCAAGGTTTATCTACTAACCAAAGCTATGATTGAAAGCTCGTCAATCTCAGCCCTCAACTTCAAGTCTCAAGATGTAGTGAGACTAGATAGACTCTATGGGTCACCTTTTTAGGACACACACCTAAATATAAGTCCTAAAAATGTTTGTGGAGTTTTTAGAACTCTCACTGAGAGTCCTTACAAAACACATTGTAGGACTCTCAATGAGTGTCTTAAAAACATATGTGAGTCCTAAAATAGTAAGGTGAGAAATATTTGAGTTGAATTTCAATAGTGACTTTTAAGTATTATAAAAAAATCTTTAAAGTGAAATAAGGGCGGGCTCAAAAAAAAAAAAGATTAAGCGGGAAAGTAAAAAACTAAAATGAAGTGTTAAAACCAAATACCTCATTTCTCTCTCTCTCATTGTTATTCTCTCTCCCCCAAATAGCTCCTCCATATGATAGCTCCATCTCCATCCATCAGCTCCTCTCTCACGCCTCTTTTGTTAACACTCGCTTACATTTGGATCTTAATGGGAGTAGTTAAGGTGAGGGTTTTATAATTTTTATTACTATTTTTTTTTAAATCTAGAAATTTTTTAAGGGTTTGAGAAAGTTCTCCTGACAAGCTGAGCTACAATTTCTGAGATTTTTTAGAGGTGTTTGAAACAGTGGGTATGGAGAGATATGGGTATTTCAAATATTTAGCTTCAAAATACTTAGAGAGTAACAAAGCTCTTGGGCTCTACTATATAGTCATATTGAATAGAAAATGGCATAATTAAGCTGGATTATATTCATTTTCTACTATATTAGATTGATCCAAAAAGAAAAGAAATAGATAGCATATTAGTTTTGCTTGAAATACTCATATAACAACATGGGAGCCTCTCTCTTGTATTCCCTAACTATATTTTTTTTGTCGTTTGTTATAATGAGAAATTTAGGAAAATCTGCCAGAGTACCTCTAATATAAGCAAAGCACTTTTATGTCTTGTTTTCATGAATATTTTATTCAGGCATATAAATTGTTTAAAGATTGTCAGCCAGATTTAGAGGTTGAGAAATATAAGATTTTTGAAGTTAAAGGACTCATTCAAGTTGGACGGATCAATGGAAGTTTTAACTTGACAAGAGCTATGGGTAAGTTGCGTTCATGAAAAATGAGTGAGTAATTCAACACATCTCATAAATATAATTAAGTAATGACTGTATTGAGTGTGTAATTCAGTTTTGATTACTAGTGAAATGCTCAAGACGATTCACAAATTGGATGTGTATAGGCTACTAAGGTTGTACCAATATAAATTTCAGGTTTTTATATTTATATAAATATACATGATCTTGCTCATACTTGATGTTGTGTTTTCTAATTGCTACTTGAAGTTTGAATTTGTTTTGATTGTCATATTATTTGTCTTGGAGTGGTGTTTCAAACATTTTCTTTGTCTTTCCTTTAGAAAACGAATACAAACTATGCAGATTTATAAATTGAATAGTGCACTCATTCTTAAATACTGTATTCTAATTTATATATATAACAATAATATTAATTATAGAAACCTTTCTATTTAATTTATTTTCTTTTCCCTTTCTGTACAATAGTAACAAAAAATTAAGGAGCAAAACGTAACGAAGAAATTAAAAAAAAACAAGTAATATGAGAGATGTCACTTAAATATAAAACCAAATTAAAGTCATTGGAAAAGAGTAATAAGTTAGCAAAATGCGCTGCTCCTATTTTGGTCTCGTTGCTGCTTGTTTAACGCCCAAAATGTGCATCCACTAAGCGGTAGTTATAGTATAGATCGGGCGGTCGATTCTACAAGGAGGCAATGAATTAAAGTTAATCAATAAATAAAGTTTAGAGATAAATAATATGAAGAAAATAGAACAAGTGATATTTTTGTTATTTTTAAGATTTAAAGATTAGAAATAAAGATAGATTTAAGTGTGATGTAACAATAAGTAACAAGTAGGAATGATCAAGAGTCACCAATATGCATACTCATTTTTTTGGATCTTTGATTCACAAAAATTATACAAATGGATAGTTCACATCCCAACTATTCTTTTGGAAGATTTAACATTGAAGCACAAATATATTTTACAAAAATATATTTAAATGATTACTATTCTTTACCAAGGAAGGATGAGATAAATCTTATGAGAAATCTAAAAATGACATTATACCATTGGTCATAATGCAATAAAAGATTGGACATAAAACCTAACACAAATATTACTTTTACTATTTATAAAATACATAGAAAGAGCATGACTAATTCTATATAGATTTAGCAAAAGTAAATATATATATATGAATGAGATGCAGAAAATGATAAAGATATTATCTATATTATTTTCACTAATTTTCACTTCAAGAAAAATGCTTTTAATAACACCAAAAACGTGTTATCAAAACATACCATAACACTTTTTGATGTGTTAAGACCGACTATGTTATCGAAAGTGTTTGACAAAATCTATATACTATTAGTAAACATAAATATAGATAACAAGATGAAAGAATAGAGATGAAAAAAAATTAAATCACTCAAATATATAAACTTTAAGCATAAGGTGAATCAAAAATACCAAACAAAGTCATAGTGCATATAGGATCATCCTAACCTTCCTAAGAAGGTTAGCATATTATGCTAGAAATTCTTATGAAATTCTAGAGAGAAAATTTGATAAATAAGACTAAAATTTGGTAGAGTTTTGCTACCTAAAAATTACATAGAAATTGTGAAAGAAGAGTCCCTATTTATAGAGGGAGAAAAGGACTAAAAAGAAATTAAACAACAATTTGGGGTTTACAAAATAAATATAAAATATTAATAATAAAATATGATTTTGAAAAATCAAATCTTATTATAAATATTAACCTAGTTATTTTGGTGTATGGTCAATATACCCTTTTTCTAAAGCACCGAAAAAGATGAGCTTTAAAGCTCAAAATGGAAATTTTGCAAGGCTCAATTCCCACAAAATATGGGTTGAAGGTGGCTGGTGGCAGATGTGGGTTTTGACCCATTCCCAGCCAATGGGAAGACGCCATGTAGGCGCTGACTGGGAGACGAAAAGGGCTGAGGTGAGTTGGGCTTACGTTGGGCTTGAGAAGGCTGGGTCTTTGGGCCTTCGTTGGGGTGCTGGTAGGTGAGGAGTTGATCGGGTCAACGGCTGGAGAAGGGAAAGCTTTAGCTACGTTGAAGGAAGCTTCAGTGGGCTACTGGAATGCTGGGCTGTGTTGAAGAGGCTTTGGCTATTGGGTTTGTTGGGCCGCTGGAAGGTTCAACTAGGCCTGCTGAGAAGGAAGCTCGCGGACACGTGACGCAACAAGGGCGCGGACATGTGGCATGCAGGGGTGAAAGCGGGCCTTCAGTTTGGGCCTTCGTTTTGGGCTTCAAGAATGCCATTTTTTAATTGTTTTTCATATTTATCTCTTTATTTCTTCTTCTTTTTCTTTATGCCAAAATGCACTTTAATTCTTACAAAATAACAATAAATTAAATCATAATCAAATATTTTCATTTACAAAATAAATTATATTAATTTCATAAAAATATTAATTAAACTTAATTTATTTTGACCATTAAAATCATTAAATATGCATTTTTCACCACTAAATCACCACCCCCAACTAGCTTATTGTTTGTCCCTAGCAATTCAAGCGGATAAAATTATTACCAAGATGAATTAGTGAGCTAAATTATGAAAAATTATTTAAAATAATGTTTAATGAGAATTTAGAAAATGCTATTTAAAACTATCTAAGTTGTAATTCAAGAGTTTTGTGTGTGTGCACCAAACCATATCGTTCTTTCCAAAGCTAACACAAACAATATTGAAAAATTACCAAAGAATAAAGTCTCAATTCCAAATTCTCACAAAAGTATTGAAAGTATTTTTATGGGAGATGGTTGACACTCTTAGAGTTGGAAATTTATTAATTCACACTCAAAAATTGATGTTATTGTTTTAGGAAAAACAATGTTAACGAATATTGATCAAAAGATAAGCTAATAAATTAATTGGAATCTAAATGATATAAGAATCTTCTTGGATTTTACAAAATGATATTAAGAGCCAAAATAAAGAACAAAACAAAAATAAAATACACAAACTTTTTTTTTCTTTTCTGTTTTTGATGACATAAATTGAAAACAAATGTAGAAATGTTTATTTGACATTTTTTTTTCAACAAAACTATAAAAAAATGTTGATGAAAAATGTTACTTTTGTTCTCTTTTTTTTTCTTCCTTTTTTTCATTCATTTTTTTTAATATATTTCTTCTTTTTATTTTTTTATAATTTTTTTCTTTATTTTTATATAATTTTTTTTGACAAGAGACAACATAAGAATAAAAAAAATTTAAAAGAAATTAAAAGGAAAATTACAATAAAATACAACAAAGGCTCTTTAAAACAAAAATTATCCCTCTAGTAAATTTCATGTTTTATGTCCCAAAAATTAATTTTACCAACTCAAATGATCAATAGAAATTTTCAAAGTTGTTTTCTCATTCTCACATCTCACAAAAATTAAAAGTTTTAAACTTTAGGATTTTTCTCAATTGAATGTGTGAATTTTTTTTTCAATGTTTGGTTGTGCATGACATTACTCTAAAAAATTACTTCCTAATAGTAAAAATAGCAAAAACCATCTCACAAAAAATTTGTTGTCATGAGTTTTGCAAACATTTAACTCAAAATTTCAAAATGGTAATCAAAATATATTTCAACGCATGAATATGCCTATTACCCCAACTTTAAATGAGACATTGTCCTCAATGTCTAACGTTAAGCTCATTGTGAGAGAAAAAGGGAATATGATAACCAACAAAAAAAACAACAAAACCCCAAAAGTAAAATTCGCAACATAAACTAAAGACACATTAAAATAAAGCATACTAAAAAGAAAGATAAAACCTAATCAGTCATTGGTAGACAAAAGTATCTCTCTCAGGTAAGTATACCAACTACATATTTGCATACTATCCTGTATCAAAAATGAATTTTCTTTTATCCTGCGTCTCAAAAATAGAAGTGTTAGTAACATTTTCGGGATAAAGAAAATTTTTGGGTTCAAAATTGTGGAGGAAATTGGGTGATTGTTTCATTGCAAATATTTTGATGATTCCCTCAACGATTAAATCTACCACATCAGTATGATTGCTTCTATTTTTCTTTGGAGTGGTTGGAAGAATTTCGGTATGGGAAAGAATTTCACTCCAAATGGGAATAGCATCATCCTCATCGGGTTTAGAACTGAGAGTAGGGGATGGTGTTATGGCCTCAGGTTGGGGCGAGAATTGACTTAAATTATGTGAAATAATAGTGTTGGTCAATTCTGAAAATTGAGTACTAGTTTCCCTAAAATCTTTCACAAATTGTTTATTGAATTCTCTTTGCTCCTCTATAAATGTGTGTAAAGTGTCATCTAAGGAATTTGTATTAGTGCAGACATTATATGGAGGTTCATGTGGGAAGTTAGTAAAATTTTGTTCAAAATTCATGTGAGGAGGCGGTGCATGGTAGTTGTACTCAGGCTTCCAACTAAAATCTATGGGGTTGGTCCAACTAGAACTATGATTCTTAAGGTCGACTCTTTCAAAGTCACAATAACGTTCATCATAATCTACCTCGGGAACTTTGTAACTTTCTCTTTCAAACTTAGTTTCTAAGACCTCAAGTTCTCGGTATTCTCTTACACTAAGTTTGCATGCACTCTTAAAACGACGAGTACCTTCAGTAGCACTAGAATTATAGTTGTTTCCGAATGAAGAATAATACATTGGAAAATACATCTCGAAACGTTTATTTTCTTCTTCATTCATCTTTTTTTATTTTCTTGTGTGATTTTTTTTTTGTTATTTTGTTATTTTTTATTTTTATTGTTTTACTTTTTTCCAGGTCTATTTGAGGTTTTTAGAACGGTCTCACTTAAGACCCACACTTTATCTAGAACTCCCCGAGATTGCTAGATAATTGTGGAGGGGTCACAATTCATAAAAACGGTCCTCTTACAACTAATACTTACTAGAACTCCCCAAGGTTACTAAGTATGGATGGAATTTTACTCAAATTGTCCTTTAAGCAAAAATTGCTTATGTTGACAAAACAAGCTTTTATTATTATTGTTGTTGTTGTTGTTGTTGTTATTAATTTTTTTTGTATTTTATGATTTTTTTTGTTCAAGATTTAAAACCTAAAAAAATAAATAAAATAAAAACTAATAACAAAAAAATGAAAAATAAAGATACAAATCTAAACAATAGAAAAACAAAAATGATTTAAACAAAAGAAATAAGATGCTCACTAAACAACAAAAATAATAGGAAAAGAAGAACACTAATACATAAAAGAGCTAAAAAATTTCTAAGAAAGTAACATTTATTTTTTTTTTTGTTTGAAAGATGATTAAAAACTATCTAAGTAACCAAAAAAAAACTAAAGTAACCTACAAACACATAAAAAAAAGCACAAGAGTAAGATAGAAAGAAAAAAAAATGTAACAAATCCTAAACACAAGCAATTAAAATAAAAAAACAATAGGAATAAATAAAAACTAAACTAACAAAACATAAGCAACCAATTTTTTTTTTTTTTTACTACAATAAAAGGAAACAAGCACCAAGAAGAAGAAAAAATAAGTTACCAAAATTAAATTAATAAGAGAAAAAAAAATTACACCACAACAAGCTTTTTTTTTTTTACAACAATAATAAATAAAAAGAGAGAAAAAGAAAACCAACAAAAGAAAAATAATAACAAATTAAACTAAGAATAAAACTAACAAATCCTATAAAAGAAAGGATAACAATATTTTTTTTCTTTTTTTTCTTATAGCACAACAATGTAGAAAAAAAAATGAAAAACTAACTAAAAGGAACAATAATAAAAAAAAAATAATGATAGTGATTTTTTTTTTGAGTAAATAGGAAAAATCTAAAAACAAAATCTTAGAGAAATATACACAAAAAGAAAATGATAGAATTACTCATCTCTTTTGTAAAATTTATTGAAATTTTTTTATCACTATTACCTCCCGGCAACAGCGCCAAAATTTATTTAACGCCCAAAATGCGCATCCACTAAGCGGTAGTTATAGTATAGATCGGGCGGTCGATTCTACAAGGAGGCAATGAATTAAAGTTAATCAATAAATAAAGTTTAGAGATAAATAATATGAAGAAAATAGAACAAGTGATATTTTTGTTATTTTTAAGATTTAAAGATTAGAAATAAAGATAGATTTAAGTGTGATGTAACAATAAGTAACAAGTAGGAATGATCAAGAGTCACCAATATGCATACTCATTTTTTTGGATCTTTGATTCACAAAAATTACACAAATGGATAGTTCACATCCCAACTATTCTTTTGGAAGATTTAACATTGAAGCACAAATATATTTTACAAAAATGTATTTAAGTGATTACTATTCTTTACCATGGAAGGATGAGATAAATCTTATGAGAAATCTAAAAATGACATTATACCATTGGTCATAATGCAATAAAAGATTGGACATAAAACCTAACATAATATTACTTTTACTATTTATAAAATACATAGAAAGAGCATGAATAATTCTATATAGATTTAGCAAAAGTAAATATATATATATATATGAATGAGATGGAGAAAATGATAAAGATATTATCTATATTATTTTCACTAATTTGATAATACATAGAATGTGCTATCGAAGAGATAAATATCGATCCTAAAGACCCTTCGAGGGTGGTTAGGCTTGGGAAAAACGTTGGTGATGAGAGAAAGGCAGAGCTGATGAAATTCCTGCAAGGAAATCTAGACGTTTTCGCCTGGTCTCATGAAGACATGGTGGGGATCAGCCTGAGCATCATCATGCATACCCTCAACTTGGACAAGAGCATGCCTGCGAAGTCGCAGAAACAGAGGCGTCTGGGCATGACTCGAGCTGCGGCCCTGGAAGAGGAAGTGGCTCGACTTTTAAAATGCGGTTTTATCCGCGAGGCAAAATACCCGATCTGGGTCGCCAATCCTGTTCTGGTCCCAAAACCTAACGGAATATGGCGGACCTGTATCGACTTTTCTGACCTAAATAAAGCATGTCCCAAGGATTGCTTCCCCTTACCAAGGATTTACCAGTTGGTGGACGCCACAGCAGGACACGAGCTCATGTCCTTCATGGATGTGTACTCTGGTTACAACCAGATCGCTATGAATCCTGCGGACCAAGAGCATACCAGCTTCATGACCCCAACCAATGTTTATTGTTACAAAGTCATGCCCTTCGAGCTAAAGAACGCCGGAGCTACATATCAGAGATTGGTCAACAGAATGTTCGTTAATCAGATCGGGAAAAACATGGAAGTGTATGTTGACGACATTTTGCTCAAGTCAAAAACTGTCGATGACCATGTTCCCGATCCGAGGGAATGTTTTGAGATCCTAAGGAAGTATGGTATGAGGTTGAATCCCCAAAAATGTACCTTCGGGGTGGCGTCAGGAAAATTTCTGGATTTTATAGTCAACACCAGAGGAATAGAGGCGAACCCAGACAAAATCAGATCACCTGACCAAGTTCCCAAACTTAGAAGTTGGTTAAATTGATTAACCAGTGTTTTTTTCTAAAAAACACGAGGTGTCGATAAAACTAACATGAGCTAAGTTTTTAAAATTAAGTATTCTGGACTCAACTAGGTTCCAAAACTTAGAAGTTGGTTAAATTGATTAACCAATATTTTTCTAAGAAAACACGAGATGTCGATAAAACTAACGCGAACTAAGTTTTTAAAATTAATTATCCTGGACACGACCAGGTTCCAAAATGTAGAAGTTGGTTAAATGAGTTGTTTTCCTTAAGCAACTCTCATATATGAGCTTCTTCTAGTTACAGGTGAACTTTTGTCATTTTTCTTATCTCATAATTTTGAAACAATTTTGTATTTTAACTTTCATTTTTGAGTAGTGAGATATTTAAATGATAAGAATGCATAATTTTTTAATTGTTTATTTTTTGTTTGCCTTAGCTTATTTTGTTTTGGATTTGAAATGGGAAAGAACCAAAATTGATTGATGGCCAAAGATAGAATAATCTATATACACATAAATATACTATATATAAACTATAGTACTCTCTTTCATATCCTCAAAGTTGGTCAGCAATAGATTTTAATGGCTAGAATTTGCCACTAAGATAAATTGATATGTATTTTTTGAATTTGGATTGAAGTTTAAGTGACATAATGTTGTGGAGACGCTCCTCTGTTTTCATATAATTTATTTTTATACATCTGGTTTAAATTTCTATTCTAGTATTATTGGTCCTAAATAAGTTTATGATTTCATGGGTTGTGTTGAAATGCCTATTCCCAAGTGCTCCCTCATTTGCTTCTACCTTATTTTTGTGCATGCATAATTGGAACATATAATATAGTACTAATTGAATATATATGTATATATTGTATTCAGGCACTCCTTGCTCTCATGCCCATGGTATGTATAGTTTCTCATTGTTTTCAACATTGATTTATGTTTTTGCTTGTTTATTTCTCTCTTGTTTTGGACATTTAGCATTAGCTAGAGTAGGATCTAGTGAGATTTAGTGTATTTTTCATTAAATTTTTTTATAATAAAAAAACTTGTTTGAAATAATTGGGTGAATCTTTTCTAGTGTTATCTAATGGTGTTCATGTTTTATTTACTCTGTTTATGACATTTTAAATATGTTTTTTTTCTTCTATTTGTTTGGTGTACATTATTCTATTATAAAAATATCCCATTTCCATTTTCTTTATTGTGATTTCAAAATAAATTGTGAAAGTCATGGACCCTTATTGGTGTTGATTACCATTTAGCTTTCATTCATATTTGGGCTTGTAGCAATATTGAAATAACCACCATATGGAAATAATGATTTGATCTCACCCAATGATTTTGGCTCCCTTATTATGGTGCAATTTGGTGCACTTTTCACCCACTAAAACTTGTTATGGATTCACTTATATGAGTATTTCGACTAACATTAACGAATATTGAAGAAATTAGGCTAAAACATTTTACTAGTTAAAATGCTAATGAACTTTTCAAGTGCATTTTTTTTATTATTGTTTTTCTATATGATTATGTTGGATAATAAGAAAATGTAATTCTCTTTATATTATTTTATCTTGTTGGTACATATTGACAGAGTTTCGAGTTCTACAATCAACTCTTGCAAACATGCTTTTTTCTTTTTGACCATTGAGCATACAAATACATTTCACAGCCAGATTTTATGATGCATATTTTGGTTCTTTAGCAGTTGTGTTTTTTATCTGGTAGTACATCATATACCCCACTTTTTCTGTGCTTTTTCCTCAAAGATTATGAATTATTTTAAATTCAACTTACACTTTTTATGCTTAAAGGTGGAAAGTGGCATGCTAAGCGAGACTTTGACACGTATTATGTTCGTAATGATTAACAGACTTTTTTTTTGACAATGTGTTGGTATATTGAGATAGATTTCTATGGATCAATACAAGGCAGCATTTGTAATTGATGTCTTTAGAATCAAATAATGTTTTTCACTTTTTATAAATTTACTCTTCCGTGGATGGTGATGTTTTTTTTTTCGCGTTTTTCTAGTATTTTCTTTTGAAATTTTAGAAATCTAACATATATAATATATTTTGGACACTCAATGCGATATAATTTTAAATCAAAGTAAAAAATGTAAAGACACTCAACGAGATTTTTTAGGACACGCATTTCCAGCCCTAAAAACATTCTTTTAGGACACGCGAAGGGAGCCCTAAAAAGTTTATTTAAAGACACTCAACGAAATTTTTTAGGAAACGCATTGCTAGCCCTAAAAATATTCTTTTAGGGCTTCCAATGCGAGTCCTAAAAACATTCTTTTAGGACTCACAACGTGAGTCCTAAAAAATCTCACTTTTTAAGGCTCTCAAATAGAGTAATCGCAGCTCGCGAGCCCTAAAAACTTTTGTAGGGCTCGCAATGCTAGCCTTAAAATGCCTTCTTTGTAGCAGTGTTGGCAAGACAAGATCAAGTTTCTTCTCACAACATTAAATGTGCACTGTATTCTTGACAAAAATTTAAAAACTTTGGAGACCCCAAATGATGATGATACTCAAGAGGTGATCAAAGAAATTAAGAAAAGAGAAGAAGATGAACTCATTTGTAGATACCACATACTCAATGCTCTATCGGATCGTCTCTATAATCTTTACACAAACACTACATTGACAAATGAGATATGGGAAACTCTTAAGAAAAAGAAGTACAAAACTGAAGAAAAAAGTGTTGAAAAACAATGACATAGATTATGAGCATTAAATGCAAACTTTAATCACCAACCATACTCATAGTCATAAATGCAAGATCAAGTATTTATTTAGAGCATCAAAATCAATAAATGCACATACCTCCTAATCCTTCCATGTGAGCCATTTTGCTTCAAGAACTTCAAAGAGAATCACCACCAAGATCACCAAACTTGAGCAAAGCCTCGAGAGCACTTGTGGAGCTATCCCCTTTTCTTCTTATTACCATATATCCTCATGACCACTTCTAACACCAATCACTCATATAAATACATGACATACTCTTATAACCTTAAGGGATTATATTTACTAATAGGGCTTAAGTGGTCCTTTTTATGGTATACTATAATTTAATGGGCCAACTATAGTATTAAAGGTGCTCTCATGTACCTCTAACATATAGTTAATTTATTAACCATCCCATTATGGTTATTAGTGTAAAATTAGGCACATAATTAATGATTGTGTATTATGGAATTAAACCTATGATTGTATTAGTTCATTATAATAATTCCAACATTCTCCCACTTGGACAATACAATCAAGCCACCATAACAATGTCTATCATTCCACATAAGGTAATCAAATAAAACATACATAACATCATATCTAGAGGATACACATATCATGTATGAATTGACCTTGTAGACATTCAATTCAAAACAATCATCAACAATCAATCCAAACATGCATGAGGTACAACAAAATTGAGATTATGCGCATTCATCTCGTTTTGTACCTGTCACTTCCATGAACAACAAAATATACGTATAAACATACATATGTAACAACAACAATAAAGAAGTGAGTTCATCATCATAATGCATGTTCTTAACAAAACACAAGCCATAAGCAATCCGTACGAAATACTAGCATGTCCAATACAAAAATAACAAACTCCCACTGAGCTTAACAAGCTAGGCTCCCAACAATCCCATTCGGGCAACATGTTCTAAAAACACACATATAGGTAAGCCTTTCGTTAGTGGGTCTGCTAACATGCTAGTGGTAGGCGTGTACTCGATAGAAATGAGGGACTCAGCGACTTTCTCTTTAACAAAATAGTACTTTATATCAATATACTTTGAGCGAGAAGTACTCCTAGTGTTCTTAGAGAAAGCTACTGCTGCAGAATTATCACAATACAATTTCAGCGGCCTCGTGATAGAGTCTACAACATCTAGTGCTGAAATGAAATTCCGCAGCCATATGGCTTGACAAGTAGCCTCATAACACGCCATATACTCTGCCTCCATTGTGGATGAAGCTGTGAGTGTCTGCTTGACACTTTTCCACGATACAGCTCCTCCAGCCATCATATAAATGTAGCCTGAAGTGGACTTTTTATCGTCCACGCATCCCGCATAATCGGCGTCACTGAACCCAACTATATCCAAAGTGTCAGCTCGCCGATAGGTCAACATATGATCCTTGGTACCCTGAAGATACCGCATGACCTTCTTAGCCGCTTTCCAATGGCTAAGTCCGGGATCACTCAAGTACCTACCTAACACGCCGACAACAAAAGCAATATCAGGGCGTGTGCATACTTGAGCATACATAAGGATACCAACCAGTGACGCATAAGGAACAGCTTTCATTTCATCTCTCTCTTTATCATTTTGTGGACATTGAGCCTTTGAGAACTTGTCACCCTTCACTATCGGTGCTTTCCCAGAAGAACATGAATGCATGTTGAATCTTTTCAAGATCCGATCAATGTAAGTTTTCTGAGACAAACGAAGAATACCATTGGCCCTATCTCGAAGGATTTGAATCCCAAGCACATAAGAAGCTTCGCCAAGGTCTTTCATGTCAAAATGGTTGAACAAGAGTTGTTTTGTCTCAGCCAACAGGTCAGAATTATTAGATGCAAGCAGGATGTCATCAACATACAATACTAAGAAAATGAAACTGCTCCCACTGACCTTCATGTATATACATTGATCCACCACATTCTCCTTGAAACCATTTTGAGTGACAATCATATCAAACTTGAGATACCACTGCCTTGATGCTTGTTTAAGCCCATATATCGACTTCTTGAGTTTGCAAACCATGTGTTCTTCGCCAGACTTCTCAAAACCTACAGGTTGAGTCATGTACACATCCTCAGATAGGTCTCCATTCAAGAAGGCAGTCCTTACGTCCATTTGTTTGAGTTCTAGGTCAAAATGGGCAACTATAGCCATAATGATTCGCAACGAATCTTTGGTGGAAACAGGCGAAAAAGTTTCTTTGAAATCAATGCCCTCTCTCTGACTATAACCTTTAGCCACAAGTCGAGCCTTGTACCTCTCTACTTGCCCATTTGAGTCACGTTTGATCTTATACACCCATTTGCATCCGATGGGTCTACAACCTTTGGGTAGTTCAACCAACTCCCAAACTTCATTTTGTGACATAGAACTCAATTCTTCTTTCATTGCATCCACCCACAATGCAGATTTAGGACTATTCACTGCTTCTTGATAAGTGGCTGGCTCAGAATCATCTCCCACATCAAACTCATGTTCCTGCATATAGACAAGATAGTCATCAGGAATAGCAGGCCTGCGGGCTCTTTGTGATCTTCTCACCACAACCTCATCGTCCCCCAAATCAAGATTTTCATCTTGTACTGGATCCTGAGGTTCACCATGAGCTTCTATTGGAACTTGTTCAATCACAAGATCATTAGTAGGATCAGAAGCGGAAGCGGAAGCAACAGGTACAGGGACATAGACACGCTCTTCCCTGAACACAATTTCTCTTGACCCTTGACTTGAACCAAATTCATCCTCAAAATAGACAGCTCGGTCTGATTCTATCACCCTGGTGGTGTGAGAGGGACAATAGAACCTAGAACCTCTCGAACCAATAGTGTAGCCTATGAAACTCCCACTGATAGTTTTCGGATCCAGCTTCTTAGATTGTGGATTATAAGGCCTTACTTCAGCTTTGCATCCCCAAACGTGAAAATGACGCAAACTCGGTTTCTTGCCTGACCACAGCTCGTATGGTCTTTGGAACCGACTTGCTAGGCACTTGATTCAAGATATAAGCAACAGTCCTTAATGCCTCACCCCATAAAAACTCTGGTAAGCTAGAATGAATTAACATAAAACGTACCATATCAAGAAGTGTGCGATTCCTTCTTTCAGCAATTCCATTCTGCTGGGGTGTACCTGGCATTGTATATCTTGCATCAATGCCACATTCCTGCAAGTATCTGGCAAACGGCCCGGGGTTCCTTCCAGTTTCATCATAACGCCCATAATACTCTCCACCTCTATCAGAATTGACAGCTTTAATCTTCTTTCCCTTTTGGAGCTCAACATTCGTCTTGAAAATCTTAAAGGCATCCAAAGATTCAGACTTCTCACGAATGAGCTCAATATGACCATATCGGGAAAAGTCATCAATGAAGGTGATAAAGTATTTGTAGCCGCCCATAGCAGGTGGAACAAAAGGCCCACAAATGTCAGTGTGAATAAGCTCCAATACATCTGTGCATCTATCTGACTTACTCTTTCTAACCTTGGCAGTTAACTTTCCTTTTATACAATCAACACAGGCAGTGAAATCAGAGAAATCGAGATCCTGAAGTACACCATCTTTCACTAATCTCTCCATTCTATCTCTAGAAATATGGCCCAAACGTTTATGCCAAAGCATGGAAGATTTCAAATCTAATCTTGCACGTTTGGAACCAACAACAGCATTAAGAGAAGAAGAAAAAGGACAAGAGGGAGAAGTAACAGAAACAACATCAAGTAAATCAAGCTTATATAAATTTCCACATAAACTTCCATTTCCAACTAACATAGAGTCACGATACAAAGTCAGATTTCCAGTTCCAAAAAGAAGACTATAACCTAGTCTATCCAAAATAGATACAGAAATCAAATTCCTCCTAATAGAGGGCAAGTAAGCAACTTCATGCAATTCCAAAAAATGTCATGTATTCAACTGTAGTCTAACAATCCCAAAAAATTCTATTCTGACTTTAGTATCGTCTCCCATGTATACGTATTCCTCCAAACTATTCGGCCTTCTTTGATTTGCACTGCTTGCAAGGAATTCGTAACATGAATCGTAGCTCCAGTATCTAACCACCAAGTATTTGAGGGCACATCAATAATATTGGATTCTAAGCAAACCAACACAAGACATTTGCCTTTCTTCTCTAAGTGGGCTTTGAGCTTTCGACAATCGACTTTCTTATGCCCGAAACATTGACAAAAGTTGCACTTCCCTTTGAAATACTCATTCTTGTGACCAGTTGAAGATGAACTCCCTTGTCCATTTCCTTTAGGGTGGTTGCCTTTCTTCTTAGAAGGCCTTTGGTCACTAGAGTTGTTGGAAGTGGACTTTCTCTTCTGAGAATTGCTCGGGTTTGTTATCATGGAGATACTTCTTGCTTTTCCCTTTTTCATGTCCTCCTCTTCCTTAGCAAGAATAGCAGTCATCTCCTCAATGGTCCATTGCTCCTTTTGAGCATTGTAGCTTGATCTGATCGAATCAAACTGAGAGGGAATGGTTTCCATCACAAACCACACCATATAGTCCTCACCAAGATCCAATCCCATGCCCTTGAGCTTTTGATAACAACCCATCAGTTTGTCAATGTGAGACCTAATGTCACCTGAATCAGCATAATTGGTCCGATGGAACAAAGTCAGGCATTCATTTTTCTCATTCTTTGAGAATTTCTTGTATTTCTCCCTGATCGCAGCGAGAAAATCCTTTGCAATTTCAGTTTGGGGAATACTATCACGAATGGACTCATCCATGTGATACCTCATAAGCATCAGACAATAGCGATTGGAATGCTCCCAATCCTCATAGGACTTTCTGTCCTTTTCAGTGGTATCATCAGTAGGTTTCGGAGGTGCATCAGTTCTCAAGGCCAAGTCCACTCTCATAAGAGTCAAATTCATCATGAGAGATTCTACCCACTGCTTGTGGTTAGTTCCATTCAGCGTCAACATAGCAGAGGTTCTTGGATTGCTTAAAGCTGAATGAGAAACAAGTGCAATAACCATTAAATGCATGTTGTAACAGAATCATGTCATTTGTGCTCTTTTTCTCATAAACAAATGATCGCAAAGTAACAAATGATCATTATGTATGCTGGAGTTCTCAGACAAATTTAACAAGATGGAACTCATACACAGGTAAGAACAATCTATTAAATATTATAATCAAATACGTTAATTCACTATCGAAAGGATAGATAAATTGTGATTCATAATATTTAATAATCTTCTTCACCATATTAAGCATCTTTAGTAAGTAATTATCATCGATAGGATAATTAATTACTTATAAGGATCTTAATGTTATTTGGAGGAAAATACAATACTTAAATAAATTAATATTTAAGTGCTCCTCATTACCAAACAATTTTCCATGCTTAATCTTACGATAGGCAAGAAAATAAGCACTAATTATTGAAATAAATTACAAAATTTATGCCACAATACTAAAATTAATAACCAAAATATGAATAAAAATCATGCATTAGTATTGTACATACCCAAAAATGATAGAAAATTAAAAAATTCATAAAAATATGAAAAATGGCCCAAAAAATACTCTACACGCGCCCCCACGCGCCTTAAAAAAAAATTTAATAGGGCCGTACGACATGTCGTTTTCCAAAAACGACATGTCGTTTGGATGAAACGACACGCAGCATAGGTCATAAAACGACCTGTCGTTTTGCGCAGAAAAGGGCTGAAAACATCTGAAAAACGACATGTAGTTTTCTGCCTGACAGAGGGAAAACGACATGTAGTTTGCCAACCCAATTACCATGGCCTGAACGACATGTCGTTTTTCCTGGATAAGGAAAAACGACATGTCGTTTTTTTTCACCCCTGTCACCCAAATTTGACCCGTGGGTCTGGTTTTCGGGTCAATCGGACCCGGTTCGCAACCCGGTCGTAAATAACAGCTCCGGCCACCAAATGCGACGCCGTTTTGGGGTTTTGTTCCATTTTTAATCCTCTATCATTTTCCAATACCCATTTACTCCAAAAACACAAAATAATACACCAAAAAATGATGAATCCGAAATGGGTTTCTCCATTGTTAAAACTCATATATAGCTCAATGGAAAATGTAAACAAAATGCTCCCAAGACATATATGAACACATTTGGAGGAATAAAACTCATATTCACACAACATCAAACTTATTAATCCGAAAAAACATCATAAATTTCAGATTTGAGAATATGGGTTTATTAAAAAAATTTGAGCTCTAAAATCAATAACTTTGGCTCTTGATACCAATTGTTGAAAAACAATGACATAGATTATGAGCATTAAATGCAAACTTTAATCACCAACCATACTCATAGTCATAAATGCAAGATCAAGTATTTATTTAGAGCATCAAAATCAATAAATGCACATACCTCCTAATCCTTCCATGTGAGTCATTTTGCTTCAAGAACTTCAAAGAGAATCACCACCAAGATCACCAAACTTGAGCAAAGCCTAGAGAGCACTTGTGGAGCTATCCCCTTTTCTTCTTATTACCATATATCTTCATGACCACTTCTAACACCAATCACTCATGTAAATACATGACATACTCTTATAACCTTAAGGGATTATATTTACTAATAGGGCTTAAGTGATCCTTTTTATGGTATACTATAATTTAATGGGCCAACTATAGTATTAAAGGTGCTCTCATGTGCCTCTAACATATAGTTAATTTATTAACCATCCCATTATGGTTATTAGTGTAAAATTAGGCACATAATTAATAATTGTGTATTATGGAATTAAACCTATGATTATATTAGTTCATTATAATAATTCCAACAAAAAGTACCAAGAAATTCCTCATTACTCAATACATGGGATTTAAATTCTTTGATGGTAAACTATTACCCTTACAAGTACATGAATTTCAAGTTATTATGAATAAGTTGTCTACTCTTAAGATAACATTCCCGAAATACTTCGTTGTGGGAGGAATTATTGCTAAATTACCTCTATCTTGGAAAAACTATAAAATGAAAATCTTCCATAAAAATGAAGAAATATCTTTGTACCGAGTCTTGCTTGTTTTCTTGATAAATCTTGTGAACTGAATCTTTTTGTCAAATCTGGCTCTGATACTACTTTAGGTTTTATTACCCTATTAACCCTAAATCAGTTCACTCAAACTAGTAAAAACCAACAAGGTTAGTATTTTCATTTGCATACAAAACAAATGGTTGTGAAATTGTCACGATACTCAATAACAGTAGTACAAAAAAACTCCAATTCTAAGAATATAACCTTATGACTAATTCAGAAATGGGAATAGAACAAACTTTGATTATCCCTTAGAGCTTAAATCAAATTACGGAAAATATTCATACGCTCACATAGAGAGAAAACCAGAGATAAGAGAAGTGAGACAAGAAAGAAATCAAACACAGTGAATTATCGAGATTTGCCCCAAATATTGAACTACTTCATCATTGAGCTCGCCTCATGGATGCAGCTCGATTCACTTTTATTTCTCTCTTTTGTTTCAGAGTTTACGCAATTTTCTCTCTCAAACTAACACTCGCCCTTTTCTTTCTTTACATGAACACTTCGTGAGCTTACTCTGTCACAAATGTGAAAGATCACTGGATATGCTTCTCTCTCTAACTTTCTGACTTGTTTGTTGGACAAGTCTTTTCGGAACTTATCCTCAGTGAAATGAGCAAAAGAATCTCACACAATAACTTCACAGGCTACACAGTTGCTTGAAACAGAAGCATAAAAAAATGACAAACAAAAAGACAAGCGTTGCTATTCCCCAGAATGAGCAGGACACTGTAGAACATCAAAAGATTCTTTGTAAGGACCTTCAAAGTGCACCACTTGCACCCAAACCTCAGGGCTACTGAGTTCACCTGGGACCCACTTTCGAGCCATCAAACTCAATAAAGGGAGTAGGGGAGAGGAAACTCTTACGTATGCATGCGTGTATGCCATTTAATATATATACGAGCCTGATTTGCAGAAACGTGTTCAATATGACATATCTAGTGTCACCTAACTATCACAGGAAAAGTTAGAAACGTGTTCAATATGCTCAGCTTTAATCCTAATGCTCAGTTTTCATAATGCATGCTCTTCTGAGCTCCCTTCTGATGAAGAAATGGGTTGCTTCTCTTTATTGTCCTCTCACATCTTATTTGTGTCAGTTAATAATATAAATATTTGTATGAGCGGACATGTAGAAACGTGTTTAATATGAAATATTTGGTGTCACATAACTATAAATCGAATGGTCCCTTTCTCCCATAAATACCAGTGGCCATCAAAAGTGTTAAAACAAAGTTTATCAAAGGTAGGAAGAATGAAGAAGTTTGTTACAATTTTAGTGGCCACGATGGTTGTGGGTTGCTTTGGTCGACTACAATCCGACATTGGTTTGAATTTGAATCGTAGGTGTATGGTACCTGGTGAATACTGTCACTGGGCACAAGATAAAATTTGCTGTGAAGGACTGTATTGTGAAGGGGATTGGTTCGGTGAGAATCGAAGATGTGTCAACAATCCAGATTGTATACAACCTGGCCATGGTTGCGCTTTGTTATCAGCACCGTGTTGCTACCCGATGAAGTGCTCAGCTGCCCAGAACGGAGTATGTTACATCCCTGGATTGGCGTTATATGTTGCAGAAAACGTCTCAACTTCAACTTATTAGAAGTACGTAGTACTCTTATTGTACTACGAAATTAAGAAACTATTAGCAAGGCTGTTCATTTAAATATATATATATATATATAATGCAGTCCTGTATGTTTCTTATTTTCTATGCTCTTTAAAACTGTTTGGTGGTTCTATGTTCAGGCATGCTGGTGTGGTTTGTTTTAGTAATCAAAAGTACCCTTGGGACGTTTGTTTTTGTTGGTTTGGTCTCGCTTGACATCACTCCCTTGGGGCGTTTGTTTTAGAGTTTCTCGTGTTTTTATTTGTTTGATTCTGAGTTCTTGTTTGGTGTATTTCTAAGCCTTTTACCGTTTAATGATGGGTGTTTATCCGGGGGTGACCATTTATCAGAAAAATGGAAACTAGCTCACGTGGATACCTCCAACCAGATTATTTTAATGCGGAAAAAAAAAACAAATTTTTATTTGGCCACAAGAATATTGATCATCTCCGATGCACAACTTTATGTCTGATTCTAAATCGTGTCCTGATTGGTTTTCCTATATATGCACAAGTTCGTGTGTAAATAATCACATGTTTTGATTAAATACGTTATTTATAGATAGTCGTTTGATTAATACCAAAGGAAACTTTTATATTTTATGAGTACAAAATAATACTCTCTTCGATCAGTCTAATTTGGATGAAAGTTAATATCAAAAAACACACTTTGATACATAAGTTTTTACTACTATTTAGTATTTAACGAACGTTATTATTTTAACAAAATACTCGTTTCAGTCTAGTTTAATTTTCATATATAAAATACTACTATGTAGTATCTAACCTTATTATTTTAACAAATTAATAGAAACTAATTATGTAACAATAAAGTTTTTTAGATACATATTTCTATCCATAAATGTTTAAAATTTTATCTTTTAAAAATCATCATGCAATTAATTACATACTTGTTATCTTTATAAACATACTTCAATATATAGTACCGTTATAGTAAATTCATATATAAATACAGTATAAATTAGGAAAAGTATTATATTACAGTTAGCTTGTTTTTTGAATGCCGTATTTCCTGATACATAAATAAAATTAATAAAAACATATGACCACATTGACTGTATAATTATAACATTACTTATGTTTACATATTTGTATACTAACGCCTCGTTTGGATGGTGATATGTTGGATTGGATAGGATTTGATAATTTTTTATAATGTAATTTTTTTATTAAATTAGAAAAGAGCTAAAAAAAAATATTATTTCAACAAACCTAAATAATCCCCTAGTATGGGATAACTTAATCCCATTAATTTTTTTTGGATAATTTTATTCCATCCTATGTCCATCTTTCTTTGGTAAGAAAAAAAAAATCTACTTTTGTACCTGTTACCCTTAATATTACCATGATGACATGGCACATTAAAAATGCATGTGAACAGCACGTGACTCATCATTAATGAAGGTCTGGTCGACCTACGACCCGGTTATCAAAAGAAACTTTGCTGCTTGATAGACGCAATGCTAAATAGCAGGAAAAGAAGATGGACAGAAAGATGCGACCAGAGTTGCTCGTTTGACCGAGACAAACGCTCAAATACAGTTATAAGTTAGATATTTTAGGGATATTTGCTAATTTAAATATAAACAATATTATTTAAACGTTTGTGCTTGTAACGCAAGTTAAGGACGGCCCATGACCCATATGTACATCCATGAGCCTATAAATAGCACTCATATGATTTATTTATTTCATACATTATAATTTGTACTCATAGAGAACTAAGGTGTTTATTGTTATGAACAGTTCCTTGTGCGCAGTGGAAATTGCAGTAATGGTAGTATTGTATACAGTAAAAATATTTCATATAAACAACTTTATATGAGGATTATTTCTTATGTAATATGTTAATAAATATAATTTGTATATGTAAAAATAATACGAAATGATTTACCTTTTGTAGCCTATCAAGAATTCTTAAATATTTTTGTATATATTTCGATCTTCCCATCCTGGCTAAAGAGAAATGTTTTTTCTTTTTAAGTGAAAAAGATGATAGTTTTTTTTCTCTGTGCAAAAATGGTTGTTTTTCTATTTTCTATCATATAGAATATATATACAGTTATACTAATAAAAATAATATTTAAATTTTTAATAATAATAATTAAACACAAAGTCTTACATTTCATTTTAAAATCCTTTTCAAAATGTTTTATTATTAATAAAATAAAATAAAATAAAATAAAACCAATAGCTGATCACCATCAGTAGTGCTACACGCATAGGGCAGCCCAAACAGCCCTATGCATGTGGCACTCTCTGTTGACGCCGTTTTTCGTCAACAGTGAAATAAGAGCACAAAAACAATAATTGGTTATGGCCAAGAAAAATACGATAAAACAAATGGGATTTTTTACGTGGTTCAGCAGTTAACTCTGCCTAGTCCACAAGTCTTTGTTATTAAACTTAAGATGATTTCTGGAAATTCTTTAAGAATGAATTATCTAGAGTTTCTCTCAAGATCACAAAAATTCGGTCATTTACAATGGTGCATGACTTCTCTATTTATAGAGAAGATTTCAGAATACTATCCCACACATTTCGGGAAGTTATTCTGTATATGTAAATAAAATTAAATGGCATTAAAATCCTGTAGTCCTATATACAAGGAAACGTCCCCTGAAGATCAGGGGGCGTATAACTGAATAATAAATATCCCTTTATTATAGAGGATTTACAACAATCAATGTAGACCGCATCTCTTCAAAATGGCTCACTAGGATATTCAAAGTTATCAATCTACATTGTCAGTGATGTTCCCACCCAGGTCTCTTACTGACTTTCGAGCTATGGCATTTTCCCAAGATCACATGACTTCGAGCTCATACTTATGTCAGGCTCGGAGCCCCTGATCCGAGGCCATCCGAGAACAGACGTGCTTTGATGTCTGTCTTTTGAGATTGTAATGGTTTCAAGGCTACCATTTTCGAGGTTGCCCGCTGCTTGTAGGTTCGGTGCCTAGGTTGCAGACTCGTGTTCCAGGCATTACGAGCCCATTCCTAACGAATCCAACTTTCGAGATCACACTTCTTAAGGCTCGAAATCTGGGTGTAACATTTTGCCCCCTCAAAAGTATTTGTTCGAATCCTATGAGAAGGAAACTTTTGAACTACTATCTTCGGGAACCGCATCGTCACACATACTTAAGGGTGGACACGTGTCGGTCGGGTATTGCTTATCCAAGGTACTCGAGTACCTTGGAAATCCGCCCACGATCGTTTGCTTGCCACCTTTTCGGTGCCATCATGTCCTTAGTCTCTGACCGTCGGATTTTATAGGGATTCTGGCCAATGACTCAGATTAACCCCTTTTTTACCATCTATATATAAGGCCCTGGTCATCTTCTTCCTCTTATTTTACACTCATCAGAGAAAAAAGAAAAGAGGCGAAACCAGAAGCTATCCCAGAGAGCTTTTTGCTTTTGCATGTTCTCCCAGCCGAAGAAACAAAGGACCGCCAGTTTGCTCGAGACCGTAAGGTCATACCTGCAGCCTCTCCTTCAATCAACGATTTCTCTGCAATCGCCGCCATTGTGTAAGTATCTGATGTTCTTTTCGTTTTCCTTTATGCCGGTTTCTGTCTGTGTTGTTCTTTTATTTCTGGGAATGCACTAGTTTATTTTCTTAGTTTGACACACTAGGAAGCTCTGACCGATAGGCTTTCACGTTTAAGTCTCCATGCTAGGTTTAAGTCACTGGTTCCAAATCCAGTTTTGATGTAGAACAAGGTCTCTTTTTTCTGGGTTTTCAAAATTTAAAAGACATATCTTGCACACCAAGATATCGGGTACAAAATCTTGGTTTTAAAGAACACATGATACCCAAGATTACCTTTTCTGAATAACCGTCCTTCTTTTTCCCTGATATTTCGGGATTTTCAAAAAATTTATCCACTCCCCTCCTTTGTCTCGTAGAATACATGTTCTGACTCTTAATCAGGTTTTTAATATCGAGCTCGTTTCGTACCCAAGCACCCGAGTTTGTCTTGTCAAGCTCGCAATTCTTGAATCCTTGCATGCATGGACCTCACCATTTTTTCTTTCTCGCTAGATGTCACAGAATTTGGAAAGACGGTGGGGGTCGTTGCTGGCAATTATGTATTCACCGAAAACCCTGAGCCCAGAGTCGCTGTTTGCTTGGAACCAACGTCTGATTCGTGAATACGATCTCGCGCACGAACAGGAGGAAACCCGAGCTCACTATCGCCGCCAAATCGTCGAGGTCATAGAAAAGAAGAGGAGAACCCTTCGAGAAGCTCTCTATCCGGAATCTGATTCAGGGCCCAGACCGATCCCCCTCGATCCTAAGTTAAAAGTGACCATCGCGTACAGTCCGGGAGAGCTCCAATTCCACTGATGGGGGAGCCTTCTACCTCGCAACCAAGGAGGGATTTCTTCGAGGCCAGCACTACTGGAGCTCGGTTACCTCACTAGGCCAAATAACTGATATCCTGGCCTTCCACGGTCTCAGGCTGTCAAGCACCTTAAGGTGTCGAGCCCTTACCTCCAGCGAGCGAAGCTGTCGTGCCCCAGGAGATGGAAATCCTGATAACAAGCTGAGGTAGGCGGATTGGAGCCAGGAGCATATGAGGGCAGGAGCGTTATTGCCTTTGAAGTCATTCTTCAAGGACTTTACGGACTTTGTTGGGTTGGTTCCATTCCAGCTCAACACTAATTCTTACAGGGTTCTGTCTGCCCTGAGGTCGTTATACCACGAGTTGAAGTGGGAAGGACCTTCACCAAAGGAGATTATGTATCTCTTATGTCTGAAAAGCAATCCCTCCCGAGCTCGGGGAGGAGACAGCTTCTACTATCTCTCGAGCTACCCCAAAGAGAAAAAGGTGTTCGAGGACCTTCCCAACCATCCACCTAACTTTAAGAAAGCCTTCTTCTGGACAGATGGCCTGTCCCTGTCTCGATACTACTCATTCAGACGGATTCGTAAGTACCCCAACCCTCTTTATCTCTGTGCTCGGACTTTTGTCTGTAAGCTCGTACTTAGTTGAAATGTGTTTTATTTTCCAGCCAACTTTCATTGTCGTACTCCCGATGACATGATGAAGGAGCATAGAGAGGCTCTGCTCCAACTCCCTTATGGCAGGAGGTCTCTCTCATATCTTTTGCATGAGAGTGAGCTTCGAGCTTGCGGGCTTTTGGGAGATGGCCAGTCCACCTCGGATTGGTCCAACAAAAAGTACAACCTCTGGGAGCTCGTGCCTTTGCCAACAGGCATCCTCCCTCCAAGGAGAGAGGTGAGGCCTCCGCCTCCGGTTCGCAAACGGAGCCCGCAGTCGGGGAACGAGGCCAACGACGAAGCCTCAAGCTCGAGCTTGGATGATCAAGGTACAGTCATCCTAAGCTCGAAAATGTGGTCCCCCACCCTGTTAAAACACAAACCCGATAGGTTAGTATTATGCAAGGACGATAGGGACCATTTCTATATATGGACTTGGGTAGATGATCGGGTTCATAGGTTTGATAGTTGGCTCGGGAAGTATGACACTATGTACAGTCTGAACGAGGTGTGGGATGGAATAGTCGTCCAGTATGGGACCAATGACTATAGGGACCTTTCGAGGTTGACGTCCACCTATAGGGAAGGTACTCCCCCTGCCTCTTCTGAAGATGGGGGAATTTCATGGTCTCCGAGCTCAAGCTCGGGGGAGAGTTCCAGTTAGGTTTTTCTCTACTTGGTTTTTTTTTTTTATCTTCTAAGTTTGTTAGCATTATGTTTAACTTCGCTTGGAACTGTGCAGGTGCTATGGATCCCGACCTTGACGCCGTGCTTTTCAGGGATGAGGGAGCTCAAAAGAGTAAATGCCCGAGAGGCTCGCGAAGATCCGATTGGCCATCCAAAGTCCCCAGGCACAATGAGAAGACCCCAACGGCTCAAACTGCTGCGAGCACAACTGAGGAGCCGAATGCCCAGGTTGAGGCATCTGTTTCGACCGCACCTGCCACGCTTCCTCCAGCTGCAACTCAGCTAACCATCGGCCGACCTCCGAAGAAACCTTCGATTTCCAAGGTACTCCTGTCGTCGGCCCGACCTCATGTTGAAGAGTTCGTGCTTGATGGTACTGCAGGGACACAAGGAGCTGTACTTAGCTCGGACGTCCTTTCTCGAGTGGGTCAGAGTTTTTCAGGATTCGGCGCTGACCACTAGGTCTTGTGCACAAGGCCCCAGACTGTAATACTCTTTATGATAAGAGTATTGAACTTACTGCCGCGGTAATTTTCGCAACTCTCCTTTAATTGCTTATGTCTTGGCTCGTGATCTAATTCATCCTTTGTGTTTCAGGCCTTCGTCGTTTCGGCACAGCTTAATTATAAGCTGACCAACGAGGTGCATACGAGCATGTCTCTGGCCCAAGAGTCGAGGGATCTCCTGCTTAAAACGGCTGATGAACTCAAAGACTCGAAGGCCGAGCTTGAGAAGGTGAAGGCCGAGCTTGAACAAGTGAAGACTCGTCTTGCGGAGCTGGAGAAGGCTAATGCCAAACTCGAGGAGGAGAAAGCTGCCACTTTCGAGATAATGGAAAACGAGAAGGCCCGCCTCCTTGACGAGTTCAAAGAGAAGAAGGAAAGGGCGGTCGACCAAGCCATGTACAAAATCTGGGTCGATAATGCCAACCTCGACACCAGCTTCCTAGGTCTTCTTGAGGCGAAGTATGTAGAGCGGTGGAATGCCCGTCTTGAGGCGAATAAAGCTGCTCGGGAGGCTGCTCAGAAGGATAGTCATGCAATTCGTCCTGAGGGGTCTAGTGCTGCTGATGCTGAGAAGGCCAAGGGAATTGCTCCCTCCTGAACCTCACCTCGGGGCTGCGTCCCTTTATTTTTGTAATTACTTTAATTTATGCCCGTAGGGCTGATACAATTTCTTTTTATTTTAATACATATGCTTTACATTTCTTGGTTTTAAATATTTTTCACATTTTATATTAAAGAATCGTATATGTTTATTTATTCGTACAAACATAGTTTGGATTTAGGCTCGAGACTCAATGCATTCATGCACCGTTTGCTTGAATTATCCGCTTCCGATCTCGTTATTTATCAAGGTTGGATATTACTTTAACCATGAACCTGAAAGTACTTGTATGGTGTGTAATGCAAACAGTTTAGTTATATCTTATTGCTTAGTTACTTTTCTCATCCTCGGTTATTTCTCCGAGGTTATGAGTTCGAAACTATTTTTCCATAAGATATTCCAGCCTCGATCTCGACTTATCTCGAAGTAGGTTTAGGTTCCAACTTATCGTTGATTAGTTCTAGCTGGTTTGTTCCAAACCTTTTAAGGTTGTGATTGGTTTGTAATCCATACACTTATTTTTTTTTAATAATTTGGTTATATCCAAATTATCCTAGCTCACGCATTTGGTTACATCCAAACACTAGTACGTTTTTGACAGCTTGGTTATATCCAAACCGTCCCAACTGGCGCATTTGGTTATCTCCAAACGCTTGCATGCATTTCGTGTATGTTATTTTATTTTTCAAGCTGATGGTATATATATACCAATGATGCCCCCTTAATATCCTATGAGTGTGACCATAGGTTATTAAATTAAGAGAGATTGCAAAAATAAAGAGAAATATAACATATTGAACGAAATAGATCTTTATTTGATGGAATTCAAAAGTAGACGAAATAATACAGATAAACAATCATGGTTACAGGCAACATCCTTCCTATACTATTGGTAGTAAGGTCTTAGGTGTTCGCCATTCCATGCTCGCGGTACCAGGCTCCTATCCAATCTCGCTAGCTTGTAAACACTGGGCCGGATGACTGATTCTATCTGGTATGGTCCTTCCCAATTTGGCTCGAGCACGCCAGTTGCTGGATCTCGTGTTGCCAAAAATACGCGTCTTAACACCAGATCCTCCATACTGAACTTTCGATCTCGAACCCTCTTGATGAAGTACCTGGTAGCTCGTTGCTAGTAGGCAACGTTCCTCAACTGAGCTTCGTTTCTTCTTTCTTCAATCAAGTCTAAGGTTTCTTCGAGCTGAGCGTGGTTCGAGCTTTGGTCATAAATGTGAGTTCGTATTGTTGGAATTTCGACCTCGATAGGCAACATAGCTTCGCAACCGTATGCTAGAGAGAACGGGGTATGTCCCGTTGACGTTCGAGCTGTAGTCCTATATCCCCATAGGACTTGGGGCAATTCTTCGGGCCATCGTCTCTTTGCTTCCTCCAACTTTTTCTTTAGCGAACTCTTGAGAGTTTTGTTTACAGCTTCGACCTGGCCATTCGCCTAAGGATGAGCTACTGACGAAAAACTCTTTATTATTCCCTTCTTCTCGCAAAAGTTGGTAAACAAGTCGCTATCGAACTGGGTTCTGTTGTCGGATACAATTTTCCTCGGCATCCAATATCGGCATACGATGTTTTTTACCACGAAGTCAAGGACCTTTTTGGAAGTTATTGTTGCTAACGGTTCAGCCTCTGTCCACTTTGTGAAGTAATCTACGGCAACTACAGCATACTTCACACCGCCCTTGCCAGTTGGGAGAGAGCCTATGAGGTCGATTCCCTATACCGCGAATGGCCATGGGGAAGTCAACATGGTCAGCTCGGATGGTGGAGCTCGAGGAATCGTGGCGAATCTCTGGAATTTATCGCATTTCTTTACATATTCGAAAGAATCCGATTTAATGGTAGGCCAGAAATATCCTTGGCGTATGATTTTCTTGGACAGGCTATGCCCCCCGGTATGGTCTCCACAGAACCCTTCATGAATTTCTTCAATGATCTTCTTGGCTTCGGGTGGAGTTACGCATCGAAGTAATGGCATGGAATACCCCCTTCTATACAGCTTTCCGTCCAAAATGGTGTAACGGGGAAGTTGATACATTAACTTTCGAGCCTGGTTCCGATCTTTTGGAAGGACTCCGGTCTCAAGATATTCAACTATCGGGGTCATCCAGGTAGGCTCGGACTCAATCATACACATGTCTTCCTCCTCTGGCTCGTTAATGCTAGGTGCCGAGAGGTGTTCTATGGGCACAATGTTTAGGTCATCATTCTCGGCGGAGGTAGCGAGCCGAGCTAAGGCATCTGCATTTGAGTTCCTCTCTCGGGGAACCTGTTCAATTGCATAAAACTCGAAATGTTCCAATGCGGATTTTTCCTTCTCTAAGTAGGCTGCCATTTTTGTGCCGCGAGCCTGGTATTCTCCCAAGATTTGATTAACCACAAGCTGGGAGTCGCTGTAGCAATGCATTGCTTTAGCTTTGAGCTCTTTGGCTATACGAAGTCCCGCCAGTAAAGCCTCGTATTCGGCCTCATTATTCGAGGCCTTGAAGTTAAATCTTAAGGCAGAATGAAATCTGCTCCCTGCGGGGGTAATCAAAATGACCCCTGCCCCCGATCCATTTTCATTAGATGAACCATCGACGTAAAGTTTCCACAGCTCGTGGGCCGGGGTTATAACTTCATCGTTGGTCATGCCAGTACACTCCACTATAAAGTCTGCCAATGCTTGTGCCCTTATGGTCCTCCTTGGGTGGTAGGTGATCTCGAATTGTCCGAGTTCAACCGCCCATTTAAAAAGTCGACCTGAAGCCTCTGGTTTAGACAAGACTTGCCTAAGTGGTTGATCAGTCAACACATGGATGGGGTGTGCCTAAAAATAGGGTCGAAGTTTACGAGATGAATGAATTAAGCTAAGAGCCAGCTTCTCCATCAAGGGGTATCTCGACTCTGTCCCCAGTAACCTTTTGCTGATGTAATAGACGGGTCTTTGTACCTTCTCTTCTTCTCGCACGAGCACTGCACTTATTGCGTGTTCGGTGGTGGAAAGGTATAGGTACAGTACTTCTCCCGTAACAGGTTTTGATAAGATGGGGGGTTCTGCGAGGTGCTTTTTAAGCTCCTGGAAGGCCAGCTCGCACTCCTCCGTCCATTCAAATTTCTTGCCTCCCCTCAAAAGGTTGAAAAACAGAAGACAACGGTCTGTAGATTTCGAAATAAACCTACTTAGTGCTGCCATCCTGCCGGTCAAACTTTGGACATCCTTGTGTCTTCGAGGTGAGGGCATGTCGATCAGAGCCTGGATCTTGTCAGGGTTGGCTTCTATTCCACGAGCGTTTACGATAAAGCCCAGGAATTTTCCTGAAGATACGCCGAAGGTGCACTTATGAGGATTTAGTTTCATGTTATACTTCCGGAGCACGCCAAAGCACTCTTTGAGGTCATCAACATGGCTATTGTTAAGTTGGGACTTGACAAGCATGTTGTCAACATAAACCTCCATGTTGTTCCCTATCTGTTCTGAAAACATCATATTCACGAGCCGCTGGTATGTGGCCCCAGCATTTTTTAGCCCAAATGGCATGACATTATAGCAGTATAGCCCTTTATCCGTTATGAAGATCGTATGTTCCTGTTCGGGGGCATGCATGGGAATCTGGTTATATCCAGAATAGGCATCCATGAACAACATCAGTCCATGCCCCGCCGTGGAATCCACGAGCTGGTCAATCCTCGGTAAGGGAAAACAGTCCTTTGGGCAAGCTTTGTTGAGGTCCGAATAGTCAATACAGGTTCGCCACGTCCCATTAGGTTTTGGGACCAACACCGGATTGGCTACCCAGTCAGGGTAAAAAGCATCCCTAATGAATCGGTTTGCTTTTAACCTGTCGACCTCCTCCTTCAGTGCCTTCTTTCTGTCGTCATCCAGCTGTCTTCGCTTTTGTTGCTTCGGAGGGAAGCTTTTGTCTATATTTAGCGCGTGGCTTGCTATGTTCGGAATTATTCCTACCATGTCTGAATGTGACCATGCGAAGATGTCCTGGTTTCCCTTCAAAAAGCAAATTAGTTGTTATTTGGTCTCTTCCTGGAGGTGTTTTCCAACCTTTACCTTTTTCGAGGGATCAGACTCCTCGAGCTGAATCTCTTCGAGCTCTTCTAAGGGTTTGAGGTCAGCTTTCTCCTCAACCCTTGGATCGATTTCTTCATCAATCTCTAAGATCGTCCCGTCTTTACTTTGAATAATGACGAGTGCTTGTGTGCTCGTCTGTTTCTTTCCTCTTAAGGCAATGTTGTAGCATTCCCTTCCAGCTAACTGATCTCCCTTCAATGTCCCGACGCCACTAGGGGTTGGGAACTTAATGGCCAGATGCCTTACGGACGAGACTGCCCCCAGCCCAACCAGGGCAGGTCTCCCGAGCAGCACGTTGTAGGCCGAAGGCAGGTCTACTACCACGAACTCCATCATCTTGGTTGTTGAGACTGGGTAGTCTCCCAAGGTCACGGGGAGTTCGATGGATCCCATGTAGGCGGTCCCTTCTCCTGAAAAGTCGTATAATGTAGTCGCACATGCTTTCAGGTCGCGAAGGGAGAGTCCCATCTTTTCAAGGGTCACCTTATAGAGAATGTTAACTGAGCTCCCATTGTCCATGAGAACTCGGTGGACCCTTTTATTTGCCAGCTGGAGAGTGATGACCAGTGGATCATGGTGAGGAAACTGAACATGGGACGCGTCTTCCTCGGTGAAGGTTATTGGTTGGGATTCAATCTTTTGTCTTTTTGGAGCACTAGGTTCGGGTTCATAGGGAGACCTGTCCCCAGTCTTTAGCTCGTTAACGTATCTCTTTTGGGCATTTCTGCCCATGCCCGCGGGATGAGGCCCTCCCGAGATGGTTATCACGTCTTCTCCATCTATCGGCGGGGGCCTATCTTCTTCCCTGGCTCGGGAATTGTTGTTTTGTGTGGGCTGCGACGCGGATGCTCTCTGGCTCGCGGTCGCTTGATTATTACTCTGGTTCTTGACATATTGCCTGAAATAACCTCTCGAGATCAACCCTTCGATCTCGTCTTTCAGCTGCCAACATTCATCAGTAGTATGCTCGGTGTCTCTGTGAAACCGGCAATATTTGCTGGAGTCCCTCTTGGACTTCTGATTTCTCATTGGGTCTGGACGCCTGAAGGGGACCTGGTTTTCAATAGCCAGGTATATGTTCTCCCAAGACTCGTTGAGCTCGGTGTACACTCTGTACACGGAGAAATATCTCTCCCCCTTCTTTTTCTTTCCTCCTTCGGCCTCGGGGTTACTCCCTTCGTTCTTTTTTCTCTTGGAAAGGTTTTCCGCAGCAGGCTTTGAAGCTGGTGGATCCACCGAGGTTAAGGCAGAGTTTACGTTTATCGTTGTAGTTACGGGCTAGGAAGTCACATTAAGTGTCAACCTCGCTTCCTCTACATTGACAAACCTCTGTGCCCATTTGTTAAACTCGGTTAGGGACCTCACCAGTTTTCTCTACATGTCATCCCAGAGAGCACTTCCTGGCATAACTCCAGCTTGGACAACCATTAGGTGACCGCTGTCATCCACATTCCGAGCTCGAGCAACTTCCAAGTTAAACCTTGTAAGGTAACTTTTCAATGTCTCACCTGGCTGCTGCCGGACGTTAGTCAGGGTTGATGCCTCAGGTCTAACCCCCATCATGGATTTGAACTGCTTCTTGAAGTTTTTAGACAGCTGATCCCAAGAAGTTATCGAGTGTCTTCTATATTTTTCGAACCAGCTTTTGGCTGGTCCTGTCAGTGATGCTGGAAATAACATGCATCTGAGCTCGTAACCCATGTTACTTGCTCTCATTATAGTATTGAATGTACTCAAATGGCTATACGGGTCAGACTTTCCCTCAAACGTTGGGACGTGATGGATCCGAAATCCTTGGGGAAATGGAGTGTTGGAAATATGGGGAGCAAACGGTTCAAGCTCCTCATCAGAATCATCATATCGATCCTGACCTTGCTCATTTTTCAAAAGCCTAAAGGCCTTTTCTAACTGATAAATTCTGTCCTGGACTGGGTTCGCGAGGGGTCTTGTCTGGAATTGGCTGTCGTCGATCACAATCCCAGGTCCGCGCCTCCGCAGGGGGTCTTTACGCCTATTCAAGCAATCTCTCAGGTCCGGGTTTATTGGGTTAACATTACCCCGACTCTGATTCAAGTGTTCCCGTAGGTCGGAGCGATTCCTGCGGCTTCCAGTATTCTTTCGACCTCGATCATGCATGCTGACCGATCTGGTATCTCCAGAGTCGTCACTAGTAAAACTTGTCACATGATTATTTCGAGATGGATCTTTTTCGTGCCGCCTCGTTTCCGCCGTGCGAGACCGGGACGTTTGACTTTTTTCAGATAGGGCGCCTCTCCGCTCCTGGAAACCTTCCCTGTTTCCTTGTCTCTTCCCCGCACATCTCTCTTCCTGATCTCGGACTGGTTGAGCATTCCTGGGAGGAGGTGAAGGATAGCTTATAGGCGATGGAGGGAACCGTATGGGTGACGGTGGCTGCCACCCATTTCGTGGTCTGGATGGTCCGGAGTTTGCCCAAGATGGGTTGGTTGCATTTTGTGTGTTTCCAGGGACTTGAGTCCGAGCCTCTGCAGGGGCTCGGTTGTTCTCAGTTCCCGTAGGTGCCCCCGCAGGTGGATTAACCGGGGCCCTAGCTCGGGTACTTCTCTGGGGTCTCGAGGGAGAGGATGGCTCTGCTGGTGTCGGAGGTTGTTCCGGCCTTCTTGTGGAAGCATTCTTTCATGGACGCCCATGAGGCCTGCGGGGAGGAACATGCACGTCCCTCGGAGGAGGAGCTGGGTTTTCACGCGGAGGCAGGGGCTGAGCCGCCTGCGCCTCTGCGGCTATCCTTGCTAACTCCTCATTCCGCTTGTTGGCTTCTGCCAACTGCTGTTTCAGCTGCCGGTTTTCAAGTTCCACAATGCGAACGTACCGCTCAGGATTGTAATACATATCCTCATCCCTTGGTGGTGCGGGTGGTCCCCGAGAATCAGAGGATTCACTTCTCTCCTCAACATCCGGGTTTGCCATTGGCTGTTTCCCAGGACGTCTCGGATAATTTTCTTCAGGAACGTTCTGATCATTAGCGGCCATAACTTGTTCAGGGACTGACTGCTTAAGGCTCACAATGAAAGCACCAAACTGTTGACGCCGTTTTTCGTCAACAGTGAAATAAGAGCACAAAAACAATAATTGGTTATGGCCAAGAAAAATACGATAAAACAAATGAGATTTTTTACGTGGTTCAGCAGTTAACTCTGCCTAGTCCACGAGTCTTTGTTATTAAACTTAAGATGATTTCTGGAAATTCTTTAAGAATGAATTCTCCAGAGTTTCTCTCAAGATCACAAAATTTCGGTCATTTACAATGGTGTATGACTTCTCTATTTATAGAGAAGATTTCATAATACTATCCCACACATTTCGGGAAGTTATTCTGTATATGTAAATAAAATTAAATGGCATTAAAAACCTGTAATTCTATATACAAGGAAACGTCCCCTGAAGATCAGGGGGCGTATAACTGAATAATAAATATCCCTTTATTATAGGGGATTTACAACAATCAATGTAGACCGCGTCTCTTCAAAATGGTTCACTAGGATATTCAAAGTTATCAATCTACATTGTCAGTGCTGTTCCCACCCAGGTCTCTTACTGACTTTCGAGCTATGGCATTTTCCCGAGATCACATGACTTCGAGCTCATACTTATGTCAGGCTCGGAGCCCCTGATCCGAGGCCATCCGAGAGCAGACGTGCTTTGATGTCTGTCTTTTGAGATTGTAATGGTTTCGAGGCTACCATTTTCGAGGTTGCCCGCTGCTTGTAGGTTCGGTGCCTAGGTTGCGGACTCTTGTTCCAGTCATTACGAGCCCATTCCTAACGAATCCAACTTTCGAGATCACACTTCTTAAGGCTCGAAATCTGGGTGTAACACTCTCCCTAAAAAAAATATTTTTTTATTAATTAATAATTAGAAATTCAAATGAGGTATCATATTTTTAAAGAAAAGATTACAACTTAAATTTCAAAATTCAAAATTTGAATTTCCATTTCAAAATATAATAATCAAAAACCAATTTTGACTGTCCTATTTATCCTTTCACACTTAAATAAAATAATTGGTTAAAATTAATTTCTTTTATTTCTACACAATTTCGAAAATTGCACAAATGCAATAATAAATTGTGCAACTTCTATTATCACGAAAAGTAAATATTGTCTCAAATAGCCCAATCACAGTTTGACCGTTGTATGAACTCTTACCTTGATTAGTGGTTATAGAGCCGCCCTGGGGACCTATGGACCAATAATTCCAAGCTCCAATAAATAAAAGATTATTAACCATAACTCTTTGATTCAATAATCATATTTATTAATCTCATGATTATTCCACTATAAATATGAGACTGTATTCTTGAGAATTAAAGACATATATTTACTGAGTACTTTATTGTGACCATAAAGTGTCCATTAATAGAATCATTACATACAAATTAATTATCTATTGATGATTCATAATTAAGTAGGAATAAGATTACTGTTTTACCTTTTTAATTATATCTTGATTCCTAGTGTACCATTGACTTTACTAGTGAAGGTTTTTTCATAATATGATTATGAATTTGACGTCAATAACCTTTTCAGTTCCAAAAGTCAACCCAATAAAAAACCATCATTCAATTTATAAGAAGGTATAGATTCCATATCTGTTAAGTTATGTCCCCAGCCATATACATCATTGAGTCCCCAAAATAATAGTTCTTGGCCAGATCACTCTGACAAACTGTAACACATGAATCAAAGGATCAAATGACATATATGGGAGTTCATAGTAACTTCAGGATTAAGATGATTTTGTATATGATCATCAGTTGATGTGTTATATTATACTACAAAACATTATTTAAACAAGTATTATTAAATCACATCTGATCTATTTCTACATACTCTCAGCATGCAAAGTACCACTACTAAAGTGACCTACTACACTAGTAACCCGGATTTAGGACACATGTATTCATAATATTAGTGGACCATACAAGCAGTAGTTAATCTAAAGATTCCATAACTTTGTTTTACTGCAAACTATTTAAGTTCATAATTTCAATCTCGATCCTCTCATACCAATATGAGATAGAGACAACATAGATGAACTTGAGAATTTTCTGATATTTAGTTAGTACTATTAACAATACACTACAAGAAAGTCTGAAATTAGAGGCAGAACAATTAGAGGAGGACTTAGTTCGCCGGTAATGTACGGGTTATTAGCGGCGGACTACTTGGTCCGCTGCTAATAATGTGGAAATCAATAAAAAAAAATTAATTTTTTTATTAGCAGCGAACTTATCAATTATTAGCGGCGGGTAGTCCGCCGCTAACACAATGCCTGGGAAACAAAAAGGTGTTCAATTTCAAAATTATTAGCGGCAGATATTTTCCCTTAGTAGAGGCAGACTATCCACCGTTAATACTATTAGCGGCGGGTAAATATCCGCCGGTAATAAGACTATTACCGGCGGAATATATTAATAGCGGCGGGTCCCGCTGCTAATAGTTTATTATTGACAGGATTATATTAATAGCGGCGGGTCCCCGCCTCTAATAATCTTACATATTGAAAATTTTGCACATCGTTTCGTCCGTCTCTCTCATTTCTCTTCTCTCCCTCTCTCAGACGCACTCTCTCTCTCTTGATCTAACTTCATCTTCAACCTCAACCTCTTCTCATGGCTACCATTCAAGCTGTCAAGGCAAGGCAAATCTTCGACAGCCGTGGCAACCCAACCGTCGAGGTTCAAATCTTAATATTTATCACTCTTTTATTTGGCTTTTTCGTGTTTTAGGTCATTTTTTGGATTTGATTTCTCTAAATTTACTTTGGTAACTCCCAGATCCAATTGCGATTGCAAAATTGGTTCTTTTTTAATCGCTTCTCAAGAAATTTACTACTCCGATTGCTAGAAATAGTTTATACCTGCTTTTTCTTTGATTCGTTTCTGGCTATTTATGTGTAGATTTTTATAAATGTGTTTTTTTTTATGTAATATGAAATGTTTGATTATATTAATGGATTTTCGTTATGGCAGGTCGATGTGACATTGTCTAATGGTTATTTGGCTAGAGCTGCTGTTCCAAGTGGTGCATCCACTGGTATGATATTTGATTAGCTGATTCGCCCATTTTAACGTTTTGTTGTGTTTGTTTATTAAATTGCTTTAAAATCTAATTTTAGCGTAACTCATATGTATCTTAGTGTACCTTAATGTATTGAAAGACTTTGGATTTAAAAGAAACTTGAAATTTTTGCCTCAATAAAAAAAAAGAAATTAAAAATTTGTTTGTAAAATTATTTTTATGGGCTCTATTGTTCAAATGAACATATCTTCGAATTGGAATTGAGCTTTTAATTAAATAATAAAAGTGTGATATAACATTATCTAATTAAATAATATAATTTAATTTTTTTATTAAATAACATTATCTAATATTAAATAGCATTAAATTATTTGAATATAGTAATTGATAATTTTATTTAATAAAAGTTTTAATTATTTGGATCATCTTCGCAGCAGCAACCTCCACAAGCTTATTACCCTTTACCACTAGCACCACACTTTGCTCCACCACCATTGTCGCGCTCTAACATTGATGATCAAGATATTGACCTGAATGATAATGAATATTTCTCGCCTGGTTGGCCTGATCCAAACAATAATAATTAGTTTACGTTTTCTAATTAAATTAAGACAAATGATATTTTATTATGTTAATTTTATGATTAGTTTATATGTAATTAAATTAAGACAATTGATATTGTTATTATGTTAATTGTATGATTAGTTTATATGTAATTTTGTTTGATGAATATTAATTGTGTTATTAATAATTAATTTTAATTTATGTTAAATTTTATTATCTTTAAATAAGTATTATATGTATATTTATTATTAAATAAAATCAAACGAATTATTATATTTTAATATTATTAATTTATTACCGGCAGATTAATAGGGGCGGGACTCCCTGGTATTAAATGAGCCAAACCAGGTTGACTATTTTTTTACACCGACGAAGTCCTGCCCCTATTAATCCGCCGGTATTAATAGAATACTGGCGGGGTGTCAGTCCGCCGGTAATACCCCTAATCACCGACCGAGTATTACTGGCGGAGTATTACCGGCGGACCCCCGCCCCTAATATGCATTACCGACGGAATGCCCTATTATTACCGGCGGAAGTCTCCGCCTCTAATACTCTGTTTTGTTGTAGTGATAATATAGTACATAAGCTACATATACACAATGATTCCATTCTTTCATTTATTTCATTGAAACCATGGTCAACTACAATTGCTTTAAGGGCACAATTTCCAACAATCTCCCACTTGCCCTAAAGCAAATGAGGCATTTCCCTTAACCCCATTCTTCTTACATGAACCTGAAAAGATTTAATAGATAAAGTCTTTGTGAACGGATCAACAAGATTATCTTCAGAGGCAATCTTCAAGACAGTAACATCTCCTTTGATGACTATCTCTCGGATCAAGTGATATTTCCTCTCGATGTGTTTTCCCCTCTTGTGACTTCTGGGTTTCTTTGAATTAGCTACTGCCCCAATGTTATCACAGTACAGAATAAGTGACTAATCCATGCCTGGAACAACTTCCAGATCAATATAGAACTTCTTGAGCCACACATCCTCTTTAGCTGCTTCACAAGTTGCTATGTATTCGACTTCTATGGTGGAGTCTGCAATACTGGATTATTTAATACTTCTCCAAACTACAGCACATCCTCCAAGTGTGAGAACTGATCTAGATGTTGACTTTCGACTATCTTTGTCTGATTGAAAATCAAAATCAGTATATCCAGTGGGGTTTAAGTCTCCACCTGAATACATAAGCATGTAATCTCTAGTATGTCTGAGATACCTGAGAATATTCTTTACTGTTGTTCAATGACTCAATCTAGGATTGGATTGATAATGACTGAATATCCCTACTGCATAACAGATGTCAGGTCTAGTGCATAACATTGCATACATTAGACTGCCTACTGCAGAGATATAGGAATACTGTCTCATGTCCTCCTCTTCCTGGGGTGTTTGTGGACATTGTTCTTTAGACAATTTAACTCCTGACCAGGTAGGCATAGTGCCTTTCTTGGAGTTTTGCATGACAAAGCGTTCTATCACTTTATTAATATAAGTTTTTTGAGATAGTGCCAAAATTTTGTTCTTTCGATCTCTACAGATCTATGAACCCTATCGTCTACCCAAGACCATACATGGAAATTATCCCTGTAATCTGGGAATAGGATCAGGGTGTCGGGTCTATATTTTAGAAGGGAAGGGGACCACAAGGCTGAGATGAGAATGACTTCACCTTTGTCACTTGAGCTCGAATCCTCATCGTTCGCATCATTTCCCGAGTACGGACTCTTGCGGCAACGGGCTGGGGATAGGGCCCTCGAGCTCGTTGACCTCTACCTCGGAGGAAGTTTGTTAGTGGAGAGTGGTACATGCTCCCACATGGTATATTTTTGGTAGGGGCATCATCCGTTGATTGATCCTGCTCCAGAAGGCCGCAGGCTCAAAGTTTATCTTTGTGGAGAAGATAGGATAGAGAATGCCTACCGTATGGCAGCTGGAGCAAAGCCTCCTTGTGTTCCTTCATTGTGTCCGTGGGGGTGAGTTGGTGATAGTTGGCTGAAGAATCGGATACATTACAATTAGTTCGAGCCTAAGCATTAATCGAGCATGAATAGAGAGGAGGTCATATACTTACGGATTCGTTGAAACGAATAGAACTTCAAAGGAGCCAGGCCATCTGTCCAAAAGAAGGCCAGCTTGAATTTAGGGGGATGGTTGGGCATGTCCTCAAAGATCTTCTTCTCCTTGGGATAGCTTGAAAAGTAATAGAAGCCATCTCCTCCCCGAGCTTAAGAGGGTTTGCTTTTTAGGCAAAAGAGATACAGGATCTCTCTTGGCGAAGGTCATTCCCACTTCAGTTCGTGGTACAGCGACCTCAGGGCTGACAAGACCCTGTATGAATTAGTTTGGAGTTGGAAGTGTTGGGGTTTTATGCCCTAATTAAAACCCAAATTCTTTGTAATCTCATTTTATTATCAATAAAAGAATAGAAATCATTTTTTGACTTGGTCAATCACTTTGCTCACATGTTTTATTTTCATGATTATTTATTTAATATAAACTTCTATTAAATCCCGAGCATATAGCTAATCTTATTTATAGTGACGTAATCACAGTGGAATATAAATATGATTATATGTTCAAAAATAAGTTAGTCCTAAGATTAGTCAGTGCACCGGATTTACACTGACTTGCCAATCTACGATATGATCTACTTACACATTACAGTGTTGTGTTCTTTCCAGAACATTAGCAAAGTAGATAAGATCGGATGTATTTGTTACATCGGACAGGACCGATATTGACAGTTGATAAGATAAGTAAACATACCGTTATTATCTATTCTAGTCATATCATATAGTTGACCATAGGTCAATTCAATCTCAATTCTGAGTGGTTAGTATTCTAACTGATTGTATTATTTGAGTTCTTTGACTTGTTCGTTACCAGCTTACCCTACGGACTAGCCCATACTTACATCTTGGGAACTCGGTAGTATAATTGAGTGGGAGTGTTAATCATAGATATGAACATCTATAGCTTCTGATGAAGAAGTGAAACGATGGTTTCCTTTTAGTTTGGTTCAAGGTGTTAAATGATAGAGATCTCATTTCAGTAATTAAATTAGTTTACTGAAATATCATTTACAAGGAACTAAGTGTTTTAAGGATAAAATACAATGAGGGGTAAAACGGTATTTTAGTCCTATCTCATTGTAGACCGTCTATAGAGGATTGAGTGACAATTATGGTTGTAACAATGGATAATTAATAGCGTACCTATATTTGTTATAGAGCGTTCTATGAATTCAAGAGTGCAATTCCAAGTCTATAGTGGAGTCACGAGGAATTAATAAGTTAGTAAATTTATTTGTTAGATTTATGATAACTTATTGGAGCTTGATTTCATAGGCCCATGGTCCCCATTGTACCTTGGATAAAATCATCTAGATAGTCTCAATTAATTGATTTAATCATCAATTAGAATTATCAAAGTTGACCAGGTCAATTTTGGATAGTTTCACAGAGTTGTGTAATTTTGAGAAGAAAAGAGAAATTATGGCAGATTTATTAATTAAGATAAATTGGTATCTAAATTAATAAATAAGTTTAAATCAAGGTTCAAATTATAAATAATTAATTTGATAAAGGATTTAAATAATTATTTAATTAATTAAATCAATAGAAAATAATACATGCCTTGATTTTAAGTCTAATGGGCTTATAATCAAATGGGAAATTTCACGGGCCTATAGCCCATGATAATTTCGACCTAGGGCTTCAAAATGGCTGTTATTTTGTTGATTTTTTAATTAAATTAAATGGCCTAATTGAGTCTATAAAAGGAGTGCTTATAGAGAAGTTAAAACAATGGTTTTTGATAAGTCAGATTTTCTGATAGTTTTATATTCTCTCTAAACACAAGTCCTTTTCTAAGCCTCTTTGTTATTTTCTCTTCTTCTCTCTATATCTATCTCATGTGTTGAGAATTGCCCACACTAGTCTAGGTGGTTCTAAGGATACATTGGAAGATCGTGAAGAAAATAGAAGATCGGTTCAGTTTCTTGATAATACTCTGCGACAGAAAGGATACAAGAGTTAGAGAAACTGAAGGGAGGACTCTTAATTCCGCTGCGTATACTGTAAGTATTATATTATTTGTTTCTCTTTGAATTCAGTTTTAGAAACATGTTTTAGGCTATCTTGTATTAATATGTTTAATATTAGATATACATGAAAATAAATAAAGATCCTGTATAAGCTTTTTCCAACAGGAAGGGCACAAGCCCAACAAAATCCAGAAAGTCCTTAAAAAAGGACTTCAAGGGCAATAGAGCCCCCACCTTCATATGCTCGCGACTCCAGGCTGCAAGCTTAAGTTTATTGTCAGGATGGCCATCACCTGGGGCGTAGCAGCTTCGTTCATTGGAGGTAGGAGCTCGACACCTCAACGAGCCTAACAATCCTAAGTCGTGATGAGACAGGATGTAGGAAATGTGTCCTAAGGAAGTAACCGAGCTCCAGTAATGCTCTGCCTCGAAAAATTCCCCCTGGAGGTAGGGATTACAGTAGGTCGCGAGGTGGATGGACGGTTTGATGAACCCTCCATCAGCGAGAATGTAAGTTCACTAGGCTTATAGGCAACGGTTACTTTGAGTGTAAGGTCGAGAGGGATCGATCTAAACTCAGGGTTTGGGTCTGGGTCTGGATAGATTGCGACCCAAAGTTTCCTCCTTTTCCTCTCCTCGACCTCGTCGATTTGATGCCGGAAGTGAGCTCGAATATCTTCTTGCTCACACCTCACTTTATGCTCGTGAATTAGCCGCTCGTTTCGAGTGAAGGGTGATTCAAGGCTTGGAGTTGTTGGAGAATAAGGAACTGCGAGCACTGATCCCCACCGTTTTTCAGAATTCTGCGGCATCTAGCAAGAGAGAAAAGGGTGAGGGCCAGGCACATAAAAAATAAGAGTAAAATTTTAGGTGATTAGAGCTCGAAGGCTTGAAATCACGGAATAAGCTCGATTGAGATCGAAATCTCGAAGGAACGGGTCAAACTCGAGGGAAACCTCGAGCCATGGTAAGGTTCGGGCTTTGAGCGTGTATTTGACGCGAAGGAAGGAAAGTGGATTCATTTTAAGAATCCTGGATTTTCAAGGAAAAAGTCGACAGTTACTCAAAAATTTTATAATTTTGGGAAACGTGCAATTTAAAACCCTAAATTAGTACTGTTGACCCTTGATTTGTCCAACGATACGGAGTCAAATAAATGACAAAGAATAAAAAATAAATCAAGAAGAGAATCAAATGGAAAGAAAGTGACACAAGCGATTTATAGTGGTTCAGACCCAACTAGGTGGTAATGACCTACGTCCACTTAGTGTTCTTATTAGTATTGAATCCCAAAATCGTGATCAAAGAACTAGGGTTCTTGAGTTTCACAAGCCTTGGAAGTATTACAATCTTTTGGTGGATAATCACACTATGCTTTTCTCTCTGAATCCCCAGATTAAAAGTTCAAAAGTCCCTTCCTTGAGCCCTCTCTTTCTTATTTATAAGCTTAGGGGGTTACATGAGCCAATGGGCCTTAATTACAATTAAGATCAACATATCAAGGTAATAAAAGGAAATATAATGAATATAATTATTACAAGATTGTGTATCTCAAAGGAAGTAAATGGAAGCATGCGACCAGACTGGTTGTACTTAACCGCGAGACTTGATAAACCAACAACTATATGGTCGATGATCGAACAGGATCCCTTCACTCAGAGCTGCCACGTGCCAACCACATATAAGAAATTCTTGCCACGTCATCAGGAGCCATTTTTGGGTAAACAAGTACCCTATTTCTTGGTCTATACGATACATTACCCGTAGTCTTAAAATATAGCAAAAAATCTACATTTACATCCTTTACACTAAATCTGGGTTTGAAGCCCATGATATCAGAAATTTCTTGAATCCAAAATCTACGCAATATCAGCTAAACAATGTGGTTGAGTACTACAAATATTTGAGTATTACCAATATTCAGAGCTCACGGTGCAACAGAAACAAAAAAATGCACGTAAAAAAATATATACATGAACGTATGGGGTCAAGAACAAAAACTTACACACAGTGGCTTGCAGATATAGAGAGATTGACGATTGGAGGAGCAGTTGCAAGAATGCTTTCACAAAGTTGTAAATGTCAAGGGAGTTGTGTTTCTTCGGTTTGGAGAACATGCAAAGGCAAAAGTGGAGTTTTCAGCTCTGGTTCTTTCTTTCCTCTCTGAAACTCGAAACTTGAAAATAAAAGTGAAGAAGAAGAGAAGGTGAGGCTATATATATGTAAATCCCAAAAGGAGGTCAAAGGTCGAGCTAATCTGGGCCATTGGCTGGATTCGGTATTAGATCGGACGGATGGATTTAAACATTATGATGGTGGCATAAAGATGGCAGACGAATAGACGTGGGCATGGTACAAAAGTACTCGAGTACTCTGGTTAAACAACCAGTGGTTGACGCGTGTCTGCATCAGAGTATATTAAGTGGCTCAGTTTCTAAGAAGGGAAGTTCAAAAGTTTCCTTCTCATAGGATTCGAACTGATACTTTTGAGGGGGCAAAATGTTACACCCAGATTTCGAAGATGAGAATTTTGATCTCGAAATCCAGGTTTGCAAGGTGTGAGCTCGAAATAAGCTAGATCATTATGTGGTTCACCGGTCAGAGACCTCGCGAGCTTGAATAGTATGTAGCCTCGAAGGTGTTTCGAGCCTATAAAGTGAACTCGCAACTCGCGATAAATAAGGGTTCAAACACTTGTATAAGTTTCTTGATGCATCTCTCACCCTCAGACAAGATGGTTCGAGCTCGAGAAGTGTAAGCTCGAAGGTGATGGCTTCGTCAATATTTACTTGTTGGGAGCATAGGCGAAGTAAGATGACGAGCTCGTGATAAACAAATAGTCTCGAAGGCGTAATGGACCCAGTATCTAAGCTAGTCGGTTCTGTGTGAATGTATTCATTGTTGTAAAATCCCTATGTTTAAGGGATATGATGTAATTAGTTATCCAATCCCACATTCTATGGGATATTATCATGCACGTAGAAAATAATGCATTAATTGGCATTATATTATTTGATTCACAAAAAATCTTCCTGAAATATGTGGGAACAAATTCTGAAACCTTCTCTATAAACAGAGAAGGAAATTTCATTTGTAAGGGACCGAAAGACTGATATCTTGAGGAAAAACCCTGGGCAACTATCTTCGAAAGTTTTCAGAAGACTCCCAAGTGCTAATAATATTGACTCGTGGGCTAGGCAGATTTTAACTATTGAACCACGTAAAAAGATCTTGTTTTCATTCTTCTTCTCTGGTATATTTTCGTTTAATTGCTCTCATTTCTTTAGTTGATGAAAAATGGCGTCAACAATTTTACTACAACCATTGTCAAATACAATTGCTTTAAGGGCACAATTCCCAACATTTATATACACGATCTTTATAGCCATCTTTAGAGCATGTTAAACTCAGTGAGCCCTAGTTCGCTGATCGCAGGTTTTGGAGTCTTTACATTAATAAAAACACTAAGTGGACGTAGCTCATTACCAATCATCGGTACCGAGCCACTATAAAATCTCGGTGTCGTTTTTCTTATTTCATTCAACTCATACTTTTCACATCGTTTTCGTGACTTCGTGTCGTTGACTAAATTGAGGGTCAACATTTTGGTGCTTTCATTGAGAGTTGAGCTCAAGGATATAAATAAATGGCTAACAATACTAGGAGGATGGGTCAAGCGTGATAGATGAGGAACCATAGGTGGAATTGGAAGAGGAAGAGGAGGAGATGGACATTGGAACCCTACGAACATCCTTGGGAATGTTGTAGGATGAGTTAGCCACCATAAAAGCAAACCAAGAGAACATGGTTGAGACCATGGTGATGCCACAACTAAAGCTCCATCGGAAACGATGAGAATTGAACGAGAGACAGGCAGGCATGGATCATCGACAAAGAGATGCAACGATGTCATTAGAAGCGGCCATACAATTGGCTCGAGGACTGCCACCTGCACAAAACCCCTAGCAAGACTTACCGTAGAATCCTCATCCTACTCAAAACCCACGATCTGAGGATTGCCAATATCCTCCGAACCCACAAAACTGAGAAATTCACATCAGCTGGAACAACACCAAGCTGCCCAGAAGGAAAGATAGCGTCAGAATCTTGGCAGAAATAACAAGCAGCGTCAACCCTCTCATGCTAGCCAAGGTAGCATACAACAACACGTGAAGAATAGGGAAGAACAACGTCCCATAAACCCTAGACTTCTCGGAACAAATGAGCAATTCTTACTTGGTAGGGGGCAAGTTCCCTCAAGAAACAGGAGGCAACTAGGCTTAGGCTCTGCTGTCTGGGATCCCCCACGACAGAACAATGTCTCGGGACCCAATGACCAGCACACGCCTCCTCCTATTTACCGAGATGATTTGGGGAGAATAGAGGAGGACAGTGCATATAGCAGGCTGCGTACCCATAGGTCGGAGTTTAGATACAACCATAATTATAATGAAGGGGACTCGAGTTATCATAGAAGAAATGCTGGTTGACAACAAGAGCAATGGTTCGGGCAGCAAAACCCTCCTGCAATGGACAATCGACCAGCAAGCCAAAACGCAGGGGGGCAGCCCAAGCAACCTAATGTCTTTAACAGCTAGGAGCAAGTGAGTAGAGACAGAGAGACGAGGATTTAAGGGATATACTCAATAATCTAAGAGAGAGACACGACGAGCATGTCACACCTGATGCGGTTGCTTCTGCCCCTGCTATACTAGTTTCTATTCATGCTCAAATACACGCTTTGAACAAGGCAGTATAATAGCTGGTCAGGGATAAAACTTCCCATATATATGTCGACCAGGGAAAGGGCACCCCATTCATCAACAGAATTGCTATGACTGAAATCCCATGCAAGTTCAAAATTCCAGAGCTACCTAGCTATACTGGAAAAGAAGACCCAACATCTCATGTGAACAAATTTGAGATACAAATGGACATCCAGAAGGTGTCCAAAGATGCTCGATGCATGATCTTTCCTGCTACTTTTTCTGATGCTGCTTAGGAGTGGTATTTTAAATACCCACCGACCAGCATATTTTCATGGGAAATGTTCGTAAAGGAATTTTACGGACAATTTTATGCTGATCGGATACATGCGACAGAGGCCAACCAGCTTTTCGATATAAGGCAAAAAGAAGAACCCTCTAAAGAGTTCAAAATGCCAGAGCTGCCTAGCTATACTGGAAAAGAAGACCCAGCTTCTCATGTGAACAAATTTGAGATACAAATGGACATCCAGAAGGTGTCCAAAGATGCTCGATGCAGGATCTTTCCTGCTACTTTTTATGATGTTGCTCAGGAGTGGTATTTTAAATACCCACCGACCAACATATTTTCATGGGAAATGTTCGTAAAGGAATTTTACGGACAATTTTATGCTGATCGGATACATGCGACAGAGGCCAACCAACTTGTCGATATAAGGCAAAAAGAAGAACCCTTTAAAGAGTACATCCAAAGGTTCATGCGAGCAGCTGCTCGAGCCAAATCAGTTGGAGATGAGGGAAAGATGGTAGCCATTACCACAGGGGTGCAGCGCCAATCTCCACTCTGGAGCAGCCTAAGAAAAAAATACTCGAGAATTATTGGATTGAGTAGACAAATACATAAAGTTGGAGGACACAACAAAGTTGTGTTGCTTACACAATGATTACAGCCATGATACAAATAAATGTAACCAGGTGAAAGACGAGAATGAGTTCCTTATACGACAAGGACATCTGAGGAGATATGTACAAACAGGGGGGAATCCCCAACAAGGGGCTAACAGAGGCAACGAGCAGGCACATGTACGCCAGTGCTCGCCTCCTTTGTAGCCAGCCCCAATCACTGGTACTTTGCTCACTATCAGTGGGAGAGGGGAATCCCCAACAAGGGGCTAACAGAGGCAATGAGCAGGCACATGTACGCCAGTGCTCGCCTCCTTTGCAGCCAACCCCAATCACTGGTACTTTGCTCACTATCAGTGGGGGACCACACTTAGTTGGTGACAGTTGTAAGGCAAGAGAAAGATATGCCCAGACCCTACGTCACGAACATGACATTAAAATGTTAAACGTTCAGGAACGAACTCCCATAAAAGCTCGAACAGAGGAAGAGAGTATAACCTTCTCCTAGCTAGACGCAAATCATGTCTGATTCCCCCATTCAGATTCTTTAGTCGTGGATGTTCAAATTTCTAACATTATGGTTAAACAAGTGTTGGTAGATACTGCAAGCTCGGTGAACATTCTCGATAAATTGTCGTTAGAAAGAATGAAATTGTCAATACAAGATTTAGAATCATGCAACCAAACCATCTATGGTATCTCTGGTGAAGTACTCGCACGAGCATGGTCGATGAGACTCCCAGTCACCACAGGAACAACACGTGTGAATAGGACATTACTCACTACTTTTATAGTTGTTGATTTTCTGTCTGCAGATAATTTCGTGATTGGAAGACCTATCCTAGTAAAGCTATGAGCAGTAACTTCAATATGGCATCTAGCCATGAAGTTTCCAACAAATGCAGGAGTTGGGCGCATGTTGGGAAACCAACGACAAGCTAGAGAATGTTATAACTCCTCGATTACCAAAGCGAGAAAGTGTGGATTGAGGAGTACATTAATTGCTTCAAGAAGTTCTAGTGAAGCAGAAAAAAGGTTGTTAGTAATAAATGAGTCACATGTCCAATTAGGTGAACAAGTCACAAAATAAGGTGTTTCCCAGAGTGAGGATGCATACATATATCCTCACATTTGGGATTTTGAAGAAGATATAGGACCCGTGGAGGATCTAGAGGAGATTTAGTTAGAAGAAAAATAACCGACCAGAGTTGTGAAAGTTGGTAAAAACTTAGGAGCAACAATCAAAGAAAAGCTGGTGGAGTTTTTGAAGAAAAACCAGGAAGTCTTTGCCTGGTCGCATAAAGAAATGGTGGGGATTAACCAAGCAGTTATCAGCCATGTTCTTAACATAGACAAAAATCACCCACTTGTTCAACAAATAGAAGGTTGCTCGACAAAGACAAATCTAAAGCCTTGAAAGAAGAGGTCGAGAAGCTAATGGAAAATGGATTCATCAGGGTAGCATTATATCCGTCCTGGGTCTCTAATCCCGTATTGGTCCCTAAAGAAAATGGTAAATGGTGGACTTGCGTGGATTTTACAAACCTTAATAAAGCTTGCCTGAAAGATTGTTTCCCACTTCCAAGGATCCTCTAGCTGGTCGATGCTACATCAGGGCATGAAATTCTATCATTCATGGATGCGTACTCCGGCTATAGTCAAATTATTATACATCCGCCTGATGAGGAACATACTAGGTTTTGAATAGATATGGGGCTTTAGTGTTACAAGGTAATGCCTTTTGGTTTGAAAAATACTGGTGCGACTTACCAATGACTAGGAAATCACATGTTCAAAGCCCTAATTAGTAATAACATGGAGGTTTATGTTGATGACATGTTGGTCGAGTCGAAAAAAGCTGCCGAGGACATCAAGGACCTTCAAGAATGCTTCAACATCTTGAAAAAATATCAGATGAAGCTTAATCATCTTAAGTGTTCCTTCGAAGTTGAATCAGGAATTTTTTTGGGATTCATAGTAAACTCGCGAGAAATTGAAGCCAATCCTGAAAAAATTAGAGCGTTGATCGAGATACAATTACCAGCTAAAATTAAAGATGTACAAAGCCTAACAGGAAGAATTGCTGCTCTAAGTATATTTATATCCAAATCTACGGACAAGTGGGTCCCATTTTGTAATTTTCTCAGAGGAAACAAAACATTCGAATGGACAGAAGAGTGCAAAAAATATTTTCAAGCACTTAAGGACCACATGTCACGACCACCCATTATTTCTAAGTCGGTCGAAGGGGAAACTTTGTACATCTACGTAGCAATAACAGAGTATGCTGTTGTAATGCCCCAGATTCCCTAATATGGTTTAATGGCTGGATTAGTAGGTCGGGAGGGCCATAACTGTTTAATTATGCCATTAAATGTGTTTATGCGTTTTCATGAGAATTATATTATAATATGATGTTAAATGCATGCATGTGGGTCCACGTTTGTTTACAGGGGTGTGTTGGTAATTTGGCCCGTTGAGGGCATAATTATATATTTGGTTGCATGTCAATGATATATTGTGAGGCCACATTATAATGTGGATTGGTTTGAGTATTTCGGCATGAGACGATCTTTAAATATGATTTATCGGTTTGGTCGTAACAGGTTTGAGCTCGGGGCTCGGGGTGAGTCTCAGGGTGTTTTTAATGATTAGAGCGTTACCGGGAATAATAGGGTAACGGGATATGAATTATTGATGTTTGAGAACATTGAGATTAGCGGGAATTGGGAAGCGTTAATTATGATTAACGGGATAAGTGGAAAGTGCCAATTTTGCCCTTGAAGTGATTTTAGAAGCCTTAAGTGACCTAGGGGTATTTAGGTCATTTGGATGGATTTATATAACTCTTTAGTTGGCTGTAGAAGGATATAGAACAAAACAGAGCCAAAACAGAGTTATCTTTCTCCTTCCCGTACACCAATCTCCACCATTTCTCCTTTGGAGTTTTTGAGCTCAAAGTGGGGTTTCAAGCTAGGAAATCAAGGGGCTGGGTTGGTAGAGACTTGGTTCAGCCATTGAAGGAGGTTCAAACTCGGAATTTGAGGTGAGTTCAGCCATAAGTTTCTGGTTTATACTCTGTTTTTCTTTTAGTTTTTCAGCCTATGATTTCTTGATGGTAGTTTGGATTTATGGAGGTTTTGATTGAAGTTTAGCTTGGGTTTTGATGAGGGTGAGTTATAGGTGATGTTTAGGGGTTGAATTGAATGTTTGGAGGAGGTTTGGAGCTGGTTTGAAGGCTTGGTTCCAAGGGGAAAACGCAGGGGAGGTTTGCTGGTGCGTGTTGAATTTTTGCCTGAACAGGGTAATGAGCCGCGACATGGCTGTGGTGCGCCGCGGCCCATGGTGTCTGTCAGAGAGGGTCGCCTCTGTTTGAGGGGCGCGCCGTGACGCGGCTAGGGTGGGCCGTGGCCCTTAGTGGCTTTTTGGCCATAATGGTGTTTTTAGCTTGAGGATTCAAGCCTTAGGCCTCGGGGTCGAACCTAGTACCCGGTTGAGTAGTGTTTGATGTCTCGGAGGCTAGGTTTTGGTTTGGGAACCCTCTGTTATCATTTTTATTGATGAATCCTATATTTTGGTTATGACCAGGTGACCGTCAAGGAATTTAAAGATTGATCATTCTTAGGGGTTGTTCTTATAATAACTTTCACTCGAACTAGAGGTAAGAAAACAGTGTATGAATACAGTTGCACCCTGTATAGGTATATGACATGCATGGTTTGTTATTGAAGCATGTTGGTTGATATATGTGGACATGGATTGCATATTAAATGCTAGTGAATGTTGATTGTTTGTTTATGGCACTGACTAGTCAGGGACCGACCCTAGAGTCGATGAACATGCATTGAATGGCTCTATGGCATTAATGCTGGACCGACCCTAAAGTCGATGAACATGCATTGAATGGCTCTATGGCATTAATGCTGGACCGACCCTAAAGTCGAAGAACTTATAAGCGCTTGCCTGGTCTAAGACCAGATTTTCATAGCCAGGGCATATGGCCCCGGTGACTGTTTGTCACATGGCTAGGGGACGTTGTCCATAGTTACGACTCTAGAGTCGGGAGGAAGGTTATGTTGGTGACCAATCACCATGCACCTATCCTGATCAAACTTATGAAAGAACCACTTGTCAGTTAAGCCCTGGTGACCCTATCGTCACATGGCTAGAGGGAGCTGTACCCACTTTTGTGACTTTTGCTACTGTCACCTATCTGCTTTGGACTGATAGTCCTGAATGATTATTATGATCATTGTTGATATTATATCATGCTTTACTGTGTTTTCTTGTTGGGCCTTGGCTCATGGGTGCTATGTGGTGCAGGTAAAGGGAAAGAAAAGCTCACCTGTAATGACCCACTATTCTAGACTTTTTGGACCATTAACGAAACTATACATAAAACTTACATTTTTGCGAAAATACCATAATTTATTAGAAACTTGTAGAAACAAAAGTTACTTTCATAAAATAAATAGGATATGGGTACCCATTGTCTTTAAAACAAAAATAACTTAAAGTAAAAAGAGTTACATAGAAAATGCGGAAAATACATGTAAAACCAAAAAAACATAAACAAGACTACATCCTCGAATCGAATAACGCTCGGCCCCTTGACTCCATTCACCATCGATACACATCCTCTAAGCGTCACGAATCTTACCACCTCTAAAGCTATTTTCCTGCAGATAAAACAGAAAGGAATGAGCCTAATGCCCAGCAAGGAAAATCTAACACATAGTCATAAACATAAATTTCGTAATAAACATAAAGACATATCATAACACTTAATACATACACTTATTATAATGGCCATTATTACTTGGGGTCCCATAGACTAAACAAGCATATGCCCATGGGATTAGTGGGGTCCTACTAGCTAAGTAGGTCATATGCCCATAACCCATTTGGGGTCTTGTTAGTCATATGGGTCATATGCCCAAGCCTACAAACATACATGCATACATATCATAACACATTTAACAACATAAAACATGAAATAACATAAGCATATAACATATTGATTCTAGCCTATTTTCCTTACCAAAGTTACCGGGATATGTGGACTGAGTTGGGACTTTTTGGAACACTCCTAAAACCATATGAGAAAGAGTGAGTCTTAAGAAGAAGAAATGAAAACGAATAGGAAGACTAAACCATTGAGAAATATGCTTACCACAACTTATGTGCTTAAGAACTTGGATTCCCTAACCAAAATAAGAATGAGGTTAGGGGACTGAGTAGAAGGCTTTGAGAAAGAAAATAACATGAAACAAATGAAATAGAGTTTCGGGTTTACCTCAAAGACTTGCAAGACCAATCTAACCACAACCGAAATACTAACGAACCTCACTTCCCAAAGTGTTTGATAAGCTTATGATGTTTAAGCTTATGACTTTCCCACCCAAGTGTTTAACTCTCACACTCTCCTAGCACTTGCAGCTTCTGAACTTAGAGTAAAAGGTGAATAATGGCTGGGTACTAGGTCCTATTTATAGAGTTTGGGAATGAAAGTATCTTGATTTTACTTGAATAAAAATAATGGCTTTTTAGGTGAAAAATATTTGAATAATCGTTCAGCAGAGGCTGAAGACTCGTTCAAAAGATGCTGGACTTATGAAGGAGTTTGAATGGCTGAAAGGAAAAGAATTCAAAAGTGTTTGAATTTATGCTGGAGGAGGCGATATATCGCCCCCTGTAGGCGATATATCGCCTGGGCCAGTATGCCCGAGGCGACCGTGCATCGTTTCGTGTTTTCCGTATCTACGTGCTGCAACATATCGCCCCTTATAGCTGTGATATATCGGCACACGCTGAATATTTAAACACAAAATTACACATTTTTAGCTAAGTTTGAATGGAGTAAACAGCCTTGACTAAGCCCTCAACGTATTCAAAGCTGCTGACTGACCCTATAACATTCAAACTTTACTCCTTATTAAATTTAATCCTAAAAAATACTTAATCCTTAATCACCATTCATAACATGTGCTTAAAATCCTATTGGTTAATATCTAAACCTTATAGTATAATAAATATAATCCTTAATATCAGTCACATTAATCAAACCTTAGGTTAACTTAATATTCTTAAACTATAGATTAAACTTAGAAAATCTATAAGTACTACTATGAGTGTCCAAATAATTCCCGGTCTGAACCAAAAATCCACAGTTACAAAGATAATGCTATAAATACTATCATACTACTATCTATCTTAGCTAAGTAAAGTTCTTGGACTCTACATCACCTAACCTTGAGTGGAGAGCTTAGGTGGTGTTGTGTACATATGTGGCCGCTTGACCACCACGGCCAAGGAGTTCTCAGAGGGACTAGGGGTTTACCCTATTTTTGCCGCTTAGGTCGGCGGGGATTGTAAATTTGAAACAGTAGCGACCATTTTGTATTATAAACAAGTTGTAAACGTTTTTAATGGCTCATGAGCAGTTTATATACTTAATGAAATGTATCCTTTCCTTTTTACTGGTTTTTCACCTTAACCTGATAATAACACTTAGATCACGTTTTTAAGCAAAGGACTCGGGTAGCGAGTCAAATTTCCGGTTCACTGTTCACCATAACTGTTCTGGGGTAGCCAGGACGTTACAGCTGCCAATGTTGTTTTAATCAGGGAAGAAAACAACATCCAAAAGGCAGTGTACTATATAAGTAAAAGACTAGTGGGAATGAAATTACGTTATCCGGCTATAGAGAAATTGGCTTATTGCCTGATACATGCATCGAGAAAGCTATGACCTTACTTCGAAGCCCACCCCATAATAGTTTTACCAACCAGCCACTACGACAAGTCTTGCAAAAACTTGAAGCCGCTGGTTGACTATGAAAATGGGCTGTTGAGTTAGGGCAGTTCAAAATTTCTTATTCACCATAAGCAACAATAAAGGGATAAGCCTTAAAAGACTTTGTAGCCGAATTCACTGGACTCCTAACTGACGAGCAGATTATAGATCCTTACGCCCAAGATAAAACTTTGACCTGGAAATTGTTCATGGATGGGTCCTCAAATGAGCATAACTCAAGGGCAAGATTAATTCTTATAACTCCTGAGTGACATCAGTTTCACTTCGCAATAAGATTTAATTTTAATGCCTCCAATAATGAAGCTGAATACGAAGCATTGCTCGTAGGTTTGAGACTAGCCAGAGATGTGAACGTGAACTCACTGTAAATATACAGTGACTCCCAACTAGTTATTAATCAAATCATCAGAGAATATCAGGTAGGGGTTCTTAAAATGGTCGCGTATCTAAACAATGCAAAGGACTTGCTAGCACAGTTTGAAAAGTATACTTTACAGCAAGAACCTCGTGACCAAAACTCCAATTCTAATGCCTTAGCAAAATTAGCAAGCGCCAAGGATGCCTACATGTTGATTATAATGCCGGTTGAACGCTTATCAGCTCCCAACATTCAAGGAGATGAATCTTCCCTAGTAATACAAGTAGCTGACACTTGGATGACCCCCATCATTCAATATCTTGAATAGGGATTGTTACCAGCAGACAGAAATAGTCGAGAACATTACAAAGGAAATCAACTCAATTTTTCCTAGTTGATGGAAGTGTGTATCAATGAGGGTACTCTATGCCTTTATTAAGATGTATTTCCAAGGAAAAAGCTAAGGAAATGATGCGAGAAGTACATGAAGGGTTCTATGGAGATCATGCTAGGGGCAAAGCTTGGCAAAGAAAATTCTACAACAAGGGTTTTTCTGGCCTAGCATGATAGAGGATTTCATGGAGTTTGTTAAAAAATGTGATAAATGTCAAAGATTCTCCAAACAACCTCGAGCAACCTCAAATGAGCTTAAACAAATGCAAAGCTCGTGGCCATTTGCAGTTTGGGGAATAGACTCGATCAGATCTTTGCATACAGGAAAAGGAAATGTCAAATATGCAGTAGATGTTTTTGACTACCTTACTAAGTGGGTAGAAGCTGAGCCGCTCGCGACAATCACGACCAAGAAAGTGATGGATTTCGTTGTCAAAAATATTGTAAGCCATTATGGATTGCCAAAAAAGATCATATTAGATAATGGCACACAATTTTGACAACGATCTATTCATTGATTTCTGTGAACGACATGGTATAACAAAAAGTTGTTCATCAGTAGCCCATCCACAAGCAAACAGACAAGTTGAAGCTGTAAATAAAACGCTAAAAGACACACTGTAGAAAAGACTCAAACAGGCAAAAGGAGCATGGTCAGAAGAACTATCCGAGGTACTCTGGTCGTATAGAACAATACATCGAATAGCAATAGTCCATACACAATTTTCTTTGGCATATGGGTTTGTATCCATGTTACCATTCGAGTTAGATCTACCCTCTCATAGAAGGCTAACTTACTACCAGAGTACAAACAACCAATTATTGATGGAGTCTTTGGACTTAATAGATGAAATGTGAGACTAGGCCCAATTACGAGTTGCAACTTACAAGCAAAAGGTCGCTTGATATTTTAACTCTAAAATATGCGAAAGAAAGTTTGTCGTAGGAGATTCAGTACTTCGAAGATTTTTTCTTAATACTCGCGACCAGGCTGTAGGAGTACTCGGACCAAACTGGGAATGTCCATATCAAATTTAAGAAATTCTTCAACCAGGCACATACAAACTTGCTCGCTTAAACGGAGATCTCGTTCCTCGCTATTGGAATGGAGAACACCTGCACAAGTATTATCAATAAACATTTCTTTTTTATAGATTTGGCTTGTATTTAGTTTTACTGTTTACAAGTATTTGAACAAGGGCTAGCCAGTTAGATGGATGGTCACTTATAAGTGTAAGATCAAATTTTGATCACTCGTACAACACTAATTTTTGTCTATCTTTTATGAGAAACAAAAGGAATTATGCGTAGCCAGTTATTCTTGCCAATTATTGTATTTATTACAAGTATTTGCTCATTACATGTGTTTTTTTGCTATATTCTCATTGTTGTTTACAACTACACGAGCAGTAATGTTCGAATAGGTATTGGTCAATGGTAAGTGACCGAGAATCTTAAACTCTTCGATCACATGGGGGGCATATAAGATACTAAGCGAGTAGAGCATATTATGAACATATGTAAACACACAAGCAAAATAAGGGAAAGCATAGTACAACACTTTGAGTATTTTTCAAAAAATTTAACAGACTTTGTGAAATAATAAAGTGTTACGCTAGGTTCGATCAAACAAGCATTGCAATATCAAAACGAAATATCTTTTACACTGCAAGCAATTGTTTCTCGGATGTAATTAAAACTATTATAAATAGTAAATAAAACTGCCTTAGACAGCAAATTATCTTAGGACCATGAACAATCTGTTTGGGTGTTTTAGTTACAAAATAAGAAATAAATATAAAAGAAAAAAGAATGTCTACTAAGCAGCTGCGGGGGGCTTCTACTGGGGTTGTTGGTCGACGGTAGTTCTAGCCTTCTCTTCTCCTTAGCCATGGAGATTTCAGAAGACTCATGGACATTCCTCTCCTCTTCCAGCCGAGATAACAGAATGAGCAAGCTTGGACTGTTTCACCTACTCGGGAAGATAGTCAAAGTTTGCTCCATGATTCTTCTTCTATAATACGTAAAAACAAATAAAAGTAGCCCCTGGAACCTCTCCTGGTTGTTGGAATTCTGATCTACGAGTCGCTTAACTTTTTCCTCTAGATTAGTGACCTGTTTCTAGCTTATGACCAGTTCATCCGGGAGCTTGACTGCTTCAGTATGGTTATGCTCAGCTGTCGCCTTAAACTTCTCCTTAGTAGCCATGACTTTTTCCAGGCTCTCCTTGTTCTTCCCCAGCTCCTCGATTAAAATAGACACTTTATCCTCCCATACCTTTATCTTCTCAGCATGCTTCGGGCTGATCTCCTCTTTATTCACAGTCAGAAGGCCCTGTGAACAATGTAAAAATGGAAGTTGTTAGTATCTAAAAGAAGTAATAAAACAATCATTGATCGAATAGAGGAGAAACTTATGCGAATTAGTTCGTTGAACCCACGAGCAAGGATCTGGTCGAGTTTCAAAGAGGATAGAGAGGAAAAAGCCTCTTTGTTGAGGCGGTGCCTGGACACCTTCTACACTTTGTCGATTGTTAAACTAGAGGCATTACTCAACAGCTCGTTCGTTGAGGGTCCACCCATATGCTCGATGGAGGACTCGGGTTGAGGAGGTCGAGGAGGAGTGGTAGTTATGGAAGGAGTAGCTGCAAGAGTTTCTATTGCTTGTGTTCGTTTGCTTAGAAGTGCCTCACTGACATCTTCAGCTTCTTTTCTACTCAATTTCTTCAAGCCAACATATTTTCCCCTAGATGCATAGATGTCGAAAGCAGCATTAGCCTGCATGATTGCAAAAAATGAATGAGCATATATGTTAAAAATAGTTCAAAATTTAATGTGAATACATACCAAGAGAAACTCTAAGTGCTATACCCGAACTATAATTACTAGTAGCTACTTTATCTAAGCTACTACATCTACACTCACTATTTGCCTCGAAGAAGTCCAAGCTATCACTACTGGTCTAAAAAAATAAAGTTGACATCCCTATCAGACAATTTATATGGAATGGAAAACTATCTAAGAGTGAAAAATCCATACCATTCTCATCAGAAGACTCATACTCCCGACTAGAATACTCGGGAAACTTTTGTTTCCCCTTCCCCGTGTCGAGGAGGGATGTTAGCTGGTCGGGTGTTGGGGTCAGGTTCTTGGATAGTCACACCCATCAGACGATGTCTCAGGGGTTGTGAAATATTCTATTGTTGATCGAGGGTTGCCTGCTCTTCGGTGCCATTCCCGGTAGCACTCCCCGCGGTCAATTCCCTCACATCTTGGTGAGGTTCCAAAAGGCCAACCAACCTCTGATTATTCTCTATGACCAGCTCTTTGATGCTCTTCACAACAAGTGTTAGGCTGGCTAGGGTCGCAGCCCTTACCTCCATTTCAAGAGTAGGTTCTGGTCTGTCCCATGGGCCTAAATGTGAAAAAAATAACTAAGGACACACATAACTAAAGAATCAACCAGAAAGTTACGAACAAAGATTAGTAGAAATTTACCTCCCTGAGTAAATGCCATGTTATTAGTGACCAGATTGGTTGTGAGGAAATATTCTTGGAAATATTTTCCCACATTGGACTTATAGGTTATGTCGGTCAGAAAGGTACGACCAGATTCTTGGTGATAAAAATGAAAAAAAAACCCTATTGTGTTGGTTGGGGTTGGATTTGAGATCTAATAGAAAATTGATCTCATGAGGAGTGGGCACAGGCCACTTCTTATGGTGATAAATAATATTGAGTGCAGACAACACTCTATATCCGTTCGAGGTTATTTTGAAAGGGGCGACCTAAAAGTAGTTCGCCACTGCTCGGAAAAAATCACGCAAAGGCGAAATTGCCCCTGCCTCAATATGGTACCTCGACCAAGCGTTGAAGGTGCCTCCGGGCAAGTTTGCCCTCTAGTCGGAGGTAGGTTTATACAAACATATCCCTTCGTCACAGACACATTGCCCCTAGACAAAGTAAGCTTGCCAGAATCTAGTACAACCTTGATTCCCAATTTGCCAAACATGTCACTAACAAGGTTTCTACTCATTTCTGGTACACACAAAACATTGGTGAGTAGAACCTTCTTTTTGGATGTGAAGAATAGATCGATTGTTCCCCTTCCTTCATCCTTGGACCTTTTCTCAATGTCCATTTGGATTTCATGACCTTCCTTTGAAGCATCAAAGGTCTTGAACAGAGATCTATCATAAGTAACATGGATGGTAGCACAAGTATCATACCATCATCCATTTATCATTCTATGTATGACATTAATTTTACTTAGTGTTTGAGAGTTTCCTTCAAGGAAATCCCCTCATTTTGGTGAAGGATTTTAATTCTATAGCCCCTCCAAGATGGAGGAAACTTTGGTATAATGGCACCAACAAGGAATTGCTCTGGCAATACAATATTTATGGTACATGGCTTATTTACAATAATTTGTAATTTATGAATTTGGGGAAGAATAGGTTTCATATCGTGAATCTTAAATTCCATATATTGAGTAATAATAATTTTTTTTGCACCTTCTTCTTCTGCTTTGTACTTGTTTTCCAACATTTCCCAAATATCCTTAGCGGTCTTTGTGTTGGTATAAAGATCATACAACTGATTCGGATATCGCATTGAGAATGTGACCCCTATATATTAATTCATCTTCTTCATGTTTCCTCCTTTCTTTTATGACTTCTTGAGTGTCATCCTCCTTAGCGGGTTCTATAGCCTTTAAATCCTTATCTAGGACATAGAACACTTTGAGAGTGGTTAGTAAAAATCTAATCTTGTCTTGCCAATAAACAGAGTTAGTTCCATCGAATTTATCAAATTAATCAAACAAAATCTTGTGTCATGTATTTCAACACTGAAATTAAAGATGATTCTTCTATGATGATGTCTCTCAAATATTAGAGAATTTGAATGTTGGGAGAGAGTAAGATTACACCAACATAATTATAAGAAATTACAAAAAATTATCTTTGACAGAGACCAACAAAATATTGAGATAGATGATACAAACCCTAGTTTTTAACCAAATCTCTTGGATCTCCTTGAAAGCTTAAAACCCTTGTTAGAACAACACTTGAGCTTTTTTCTTCTTTGATGGGAATCAAAACAAGGCTTATGCACGAGGAGTGTCATTGTCCAAATTCTTTGTTTACTAGCCCTTAATGGATGCTTGAGGCATTTCTAATAGGAAATGAGAACTGAGATTGAAAAACAGCTTTAAATTTACAAAGACAAGCACTTAATTTGTGAATTTCTTAAAGAAAACTTGTGATCTTGAGAGCTAGAAAGTGAGAGGTTAGGGAGAGATTTGAGATATTGATCAAGTCTATCAAAACACTATTGAAACCCTTTTATAGTGTAGGCACTATGATTAGATCTAACTAATAGGATTAGAACCTTCAAACACATCATTTGGAGCTTAAAACACGTATATGTACGGATACGTCAGGCGACACGTCACCTGCCTGTAGGCAATGCATCGCCTACTAGGAATCACTGAAACCCTAGGGTATTAGGCAATGCAATACCACTAAGGTGGCGACACAACGTCACTCTGGTAGGTCAAAACTTTCAAAATTGACCTTAAACACCTCCAAATGCTTCCAAAGTTTTGAGTATTCTTAGATGCCTTAATGTTTCACTATTGACCCAAAAGCACATTTTTTAAATTCCTAAAATAGAAACTCAAATTTCACATCATCACTATGTCTGTGTTGATGTGTTGTTGTGCTTAAAGCTACATTTTGAAAAGCAACAAAATAAATAAAAATATATATAGTATATGTATTATGTTTAGGTATTCTTCCATTTCATATCCCTTCATCACCAAGTCTGCTATGGATTTGATCAAGTTCAGGCTTTTGGGGGCTGTTAGAGACTGTTCGGATGTTTTCAAGCCTAGGCTAAGGCTGCTCTATGGCTGGTATTCATTATAGAAAATTATGGGGAAATGATGCTACAGATACTTTGGCAATGCTATATCGTTGAGGTCAGACGAGACTTGGGAAATTTTTATTGATTTTGGAGAAATATTTCAAGGTTGTTTCAAAGAGCTCTGAATCAACTTGTGATTTTGGTTCGTAGGCTTGTTGTTTTTATAAAAAAATAGTAATAATGGGCTTGTTCGGTAACTCTTTTTTAATCAATTTTTTGATTAATTAATTAAAAATATGAAATCACGTTCGGTAAGTATATTTTTACTTTTTATTTAAAAAAAATTTAATTAAATTTTATGAAATTTTGAAAACAGAATTTTGTTACTTTTGATTTTTTTTTAAATCACTTTGCATTTCTCTTTCTCTCTCGTTTTCTATCGTCTTCCTCACGCAGCACAACAATGGTATTTTCTTCCACTCTCCAAGCCTAGCTCTCGAACCAACAACGTCATGTTGGAGACTGAGAATGAGGCCATCAAACGTTTTAGGGAATTGGGTTGTAATGGTGATGATTCTGGAGACGATGAAGGAAGTAGTGATGGAAAGAAGTCGTTCCTCATGCCAAATGGATCGCCCTCTCCCGGGAGCAGTAGTGGCTGTCTTGTCTCTCCAATGAAGAAAGATATTATACAATATATATATATATATGAGAGTTGTAGGTCTGTGAGGTAAACTCCTTCTTCTTTTTCCGACCATCAAATTTTATTTCACTTGAAGACATATTTTGTTAGATTTGCACTTTTTACATCTTTTAGTTCTAGAGAGTGGTTAGATTTGTTTTGCTTCACTAGTGTTATATATATGTATGTATATATATTTTTTTTTGTTGCACATAATATGCTTGTTAAAATGTCTCTAAGAGATTAGTATAAATAAATGTCAAATTCATTGCTTTTGTGAAGCATTTCTTTGTTTGTTTGAATGGACATTACCCATTGCTACAATTTATGCTCTTCTTTAATTTTTATATAATATATATATTTATATATATTGGAGTGGGTCGGTTTGAGGCCTAGTGGGTCAGTTTTAGGTGGAAGCAACATACACCCAAGTTTTGGCAAAGTGGTCATATTCTTGTCGTTCTACTTAGGACTAGGCACAACATGCTTCTACTTATTCAAAGACCAACTCAAGGGAAAGAAAACAAATGGGGTTCTTGATGCAATCTATTTCTGCATCGTCACAATGACCACAATTGGCTATGGTGACATAGTCCCCAACTGCAAAGCCTCGAAGCTACTCGCTTGCGCCTTTGTCTTCACTGGCATGGCTCTAGTTGTCTTGACTCTAAGCAAGGTTGCAAATTACCTTGTTGAGAAGCAAGAGTTGTTGGTTGTGAAAGCCTTGAATAGGAGCAAAAATACCAACCAACTTCAAGTCATAGAAGAGGCTAAGAACAACAGAACAAAGTACAAGTGCATAATGATCTCTATAGTTCTTTTGGTGCTTATGACTATTGGAGTAATCTTTCTCACAAGTGTTGAAAATTTGGACATTGTGGATGTATTTTATTGTGTGTTGTATTGTGACAACTTTGGGGTATGGAGATGTGAGCTTCTCAACTCAAGGTGGGCGAGTTTTTGGAATCTTTTGGATTATGATAAGTACCATTTGTTTAGCTCAGTTTTTTCTTTACATTGCTGAGCTTAACATTGAGCTCAGACAAAGGGAATTGGTGGATATGGTTCTTAATCGTCCCATGACTAATATTGATTTGGAAGCTGCTGATCTTGATGATGATGGCTCTGTTGGGTAAGTTAAAAATCTTTGATTCTGTGTTTGGTTTCATTTTTCTAATAGTTTCTTTCTATCTAGACATATAACATTTTACTTGCCCCTTAAATTAGTATAATTAGGATAGTATTTTGGTATATATTGACTAAAACATAATATGATATGTTATTGATAAAGGGATACTTGGCTTATAAAGTTTATTAAATTGCGTGATCATGTTATGTTAACAAGCTTAAGAATTGACTGCAATTTTGTAAATTGACTGTAGGTGAGGTTGATGTCAAGAACTCCCTTTTAAATACAATTGTTGATGAAGTAAAAGAAACTGAGAACATGGATGGAATGGAGAAACCACATTCCAAAACAATCTACAATATTGTTTTTGTTACTACTGAAGCAACTCCTTATTCAAAGACAGGTGGATTAAGAGATGTTTGTGGTTCTTTGCCTATTGTACTTGCTTCCCGTGGCCATCGTGTCATGGTCGTCTCTCCTAGATATCAAAATGGTACTGCTGCAGATAAGAACTTTGTTGGTGCTATCAATACTAGTTCTTGCGCCAGCATATTCTGCTTTGAAGGAGGACAAGAGGTTGGCTTCTTCCATGAGTACAAGGAAGGTGTTGATTGGGTAAGAACTCTGCAGGCTAATATTCGGTTACTGATTTATTTCTATCAAAGCTATTCTTATTTGATTCTTCGTAACACTTTTCAATTGGGAGATTGTGTTTTATCATGATGAACTCTTCCCTTCCTTGATGCATGTGTTTGTTTTATCATGTAAATACATTAGTTGATTGTTATGACTCGTTTAATATTTTACTTTAAGTTTGGACAATTATTAGGTCATATGTTTTTTTTACTATGTAGACTTTATTGATTTTGTGTTATCTCGTGGATAGATTTTAAGTTTTGAAATTTGAGATTACTTGAATATTATTAATATGATCTATTTTACTATAGTTTTCTTATTTTTTATTTTAAAATAATAAATAGTGGTCACAAAAAATATTTTTATTTTTTAGTTTAGAAAATGAAAATAAAAAATAAAATTTTTAAAAAAATGTTTACCAAACATGTTTTTTTATTTTTTATTTTTTAAACAAAAAATAAAAATAAAAGTTACCAAACACATTTTTATTTTTATTTAAAAAAAACAGAAAACAAAAATAGTTACCAAACACATTTTTATTTTATAAAAATAAAAAAAACATAAAACAAAAATATATTTTTATTTTTGAGTCTAAAAAATTTAAAAACAAATGGGCCGTTTGGTAAATTTTTTGTATTTGAATTTTTTAAACACAAAAATAGAAATATTATTTATTTTTGTTTATTTATTTTTAAAAAATAAAAATATGTTTGGTAATTATTTTTGTTTTTTGTTTTTAAAAACAAAAAAAATAATAAACGCGTTTGATAACTTTTATTTTTATTTTTTGTTTAACAATATGATGTGTTGATTTGAAGAAGAGAAGAAAAAAAAAGGAAAAATTAAAAACTGTTTAAAAAAATTTTGAAAGTGAAAAAATTCTATTTTCAAAATTTTAATTAAAATTTAAAAAAATAATAAATAAAAATAAAGTTACCAAACATATTTTATGTTTAATTATCAAATTTTTAATTAATTAAATAAAAAACTGCTTTTTTAAGTGTTACCAAAAAACACAAAATTTTTTACCTAACGCAACCAATAATTTTCCAAAAATTACTTGCACAAAAAAAGCTTGTGGCTTGTGGCTTGTGGCTTGTGGCTTTGGTCCGTTGTTCGTGGCTTTTATAATAAAAATGGTAATAATAATTTCCCAAAAATTACTTCTACAAAAATGGGTAAAAGGGGTTAACTTTCAAACCCTAAATTTCACTCTCAATTTCCCTCAGCCCCAGCCCGACACCCAACCACCTCTGTAGCTGACCCTTGGCCCCAACCACCACCATACAGATCTCGACCACCCATCGTCACTCAGTCGCACCTCTGCTCTGTTCCACCTTTCCCTCACGCATACCTTTGCAAGAACCCAGCCGCACTCAGGTCTGAATCTACCACAACCCAGTCACACCACCCAACCCAAAACGAACAGTCCCCTCCACCCAAATGCAGTGATCTCTAACCTGATTGCAACACAGTCATGAGCCCTTGTATTATTTTCTTTCTAAAGGTCCAGTTGTGAGCCCTTGTTTATGCCATAATGATGACTCGTGCTATCAATGTTGGCAAGATCATTCTTCAGGAGTTTTGAAACTGTGTAGTGAAGTGGGCAAGCTGTCTATTTTTGCCTCATTGATCTCTTAGTTATACAAGAGGCTGGAGAAGGAGCACTACAACCTAGGGTGCATCACTGCCTATAGAATTGAAATAGTTCTCATGGAAGATGCCCAAGGCCAGCCCCAAGGCTCTGTTCATGGCCCTGATGAAGATGAGCTAACTGTTGGTGTATGGGACATTCCCTCTGCCTTTGAGCCCCCGCAAGAAGAAGTTAACCCTGCTACCTATGCTTCCTTTAGCGCTGCTCCTAGTGATGACCCACACCACAATCAATTGATGGATATAATGCAGTTTATGCATTAGTAGCAGGCTTATTGGCACTACGCTAGTGGAACTTTACTCAGTATTTTGCCTTTTTCCCCAATTCCCGAATGGCATCCTTGCACCTTGGAGAGCTGATGACACCAAGGAGGATGAGTAGGTCATTGAGGAGGACAATGATGGCGGCATCCAGTGATAGGAGGGAGTTTTCTTTGCCTTTTACCCATATTTTTATTTTAATTATTTTGTTTAATGTTGCTTTGTTTGTAGTTTCTGTTTTGTTTACTATTTGTATTATGTACTATTCAGTGTTGTTATTTTGTTTTGTGTAACAATGAGGACATTGCTCTCCTTTAAGTTTGAGGGGGGGATTGCCTATTTTGTGAGTGTGTTATCTTAACTTAATGTATTTTCTTAATTATGTTTGAGCCTATGTTGTAATGGAATCAATTTATTTTGGATGTGCCTAAGTTTAGGGGAACTCAATGATAAAATTTTAGAAGAAAAAAAAACAATATAAGGAATGATAACTCTTGTGTATTAGTGAGCATTTAGTAATTAATTTTTTTGGTACTAACTCAACTTAGGTTCAGTGTGACCCCAACTAGTGTGCATAGTTTAACCATGAAACCACGAATCCTAGATTAAGCTAAGTATTCATGAAGGTTTAAGCTTTTAGAATTGGCTTGTTAATTCCCATGAGGTGAAATACTAGGAGGCTTAGCGATATAAATAGGATTTAGGCAATTTTTCTTGGATATTTTGAGCTTTTCATGCCAACATTGTGACTATCATCCCTAGTAACCCCACTTTGAGTTTAATGGCCTATTTTGTTGACATAACCTTAACTTAGTAGCCAATCCCTTTTTGAATATCCTTTTTTATTCCTCACCAAACCTTAGGTTTAGTTTGTCTTGGATATGATTTGGTTTAAGTTTGAGGGAGTTGATAAAGAAGTATCTTGTTCTTGTTCTTGGGGTGTTCATAATTGTTAATTTCTATACACTTATATGCAAAGTTTATTTTAACTATGTTTATCTTTATCTTTATTCTTTTCATTGTATTGTCTTTACTTTAGTTGATTATTATGTAAAAAAAAAATTCAGAAAAAAGAGAATAAATATAATATATATCAGAAAATTCAGATAAAAAAAGTTTATATATATATTTGTAAATATATAAGTTTTTACATAGTCTGCATTGTAATTATAATTGAGCATACAAGTATAGTGTTCAAAGGAAAAAGGAATTGGGCAATAGTGAGTGAGTTGAGGGGTTTATTTCAATTGTAATGCGAAGAGGGTAATAATATTCATGAGGTCCAAGACAAACTAGGTTTTAAGGTTTTTAGTTTACAAATTCCATCATAATCTATACCTTGGGCCTAGCCTACATTACAACCATGTATGCAATTCCATATTGAGACCTAGATCGCTTTCCTAACTACAATAGTGGAGAGGGGTTATTGAGTTCAACTTATCAACACATGGATTAAACTTTAGGAATGTTGCTTAGCTTGATTCAGGGAACAAGGTTTGATTGGGAAGAACTATTTGTGTACTATTTGGGAACACATTCAACACTTCGTTGGGTTAGCATCTTACCACTTGAGGAACTTGACTTTCATATATACTTGAGTTATCATTTGAATAATTGATTTGAGATCATTATACTTAGTTTGGCATGACCATTTTAGAGAATTGATTTCAAGTTGTGTTTTATTTTGTGTCCTTGTTGTGTATGTTGTTTCTCTTTTATTTGTTATGTTGTGTGTGTGTGCTATTAATTTGTTGTGTTGTGTGTTTGTTGGGTAGTAGTGTCATCACTCGGAACGGGCAATGAGATAAGTTTGGGGTGTGATATCTCTACGAATTAGAGTTATTTTAATTCTTTTGAACTTATATTTCTTTCAAGAAAACAGTGGTTTGTAGAATTTTTGTAATTATTTTCTTTGTGTCTTTGTTAAATATTAATCAAAGAAGCTATTACTAATTATTAGAAACCTGCTGGAAAAATATCCTTGAAAATGGGGATTTTTGTGTTGGGAGGTGACTAGTAGAAATTTGGACATTTTGAGAGGTATTAAAGCTTGAAGTTGGCATCAGGATTTTGGGTTGCTACAGAAATGTTGAAGCATCGAGGCCAGCCAGAAGCTTGTTGAAGACCCCACATGACTGATGGGTTTTATGCCTTTATAAAATCACATTTCTTGTGTAATTCATTCATTATCAATAAAGTAGTATAAATCACTTTGTTCAATCAAATTGCATTGCTTACTAGTTTTATTACATGATTAATTATTATTAATACAAACGTTTATAAAATCCTAAACATATCACGATTGTTAGGGGTTGGGCCTACGTGAAAGTTTTAATGTTTTTTGTTCTGTTTTAAGACATGGTTTATAATGAATTCCAATGATGTTTTGAGTTTGGTTATGGAGTCAAATGATTATTATATTTGTTTAAACAGGATTTATGAAACTCCGAAGTTTTTTTTCTTTTAAACGTTCAGTTGGTTAGTCATGTTTGATTTCTTTATAATAAAAGGTGTTTTATTTCAAAATTATTTTTTGTTGGGCAAGTTAACATCTCAAGAAATTGGGACATTACAATGGAAGTTAAGGATAAAATACCAATGAGATTATTTGTTACAAGTAAACTTGCGGTAACCTATTGGAGTTTAAGTGTATGGATTTATGGTCTTATGTCATTTCTTATCAAAATGAACACATAGTAGTCTTGAATAATTAATTTAATTATTAACTATAAAAATATCATCATGACTAGGTCAATTAAATAATGATAAATTATTTATTGATATTTTGTGAAAAAGTAATATAAGGAAGTTTGAGGATTTAATTGCTGTAAAGCGTCATATTCTATTACTTTGTAAAAATGTCTCTTATCTCATAAATAATTAGAAAATACCACTTAACATATGAAATTCAGTGGAGCCTTGATAAAACATGTAAGTTGGGCTCAATAGTTTAAAATAAAAATAAAGTGTTCTTATGCAACGTTTAAAGAAAATAAAAATTTAAGTCCCACTAGTAATTTAAAACTAAAGTCCATAACATGATTCTTTAAAACTCGGTGCTTATGTTGATTGTTTATTCGTTCATACGATACCCCCACGCCATACGCACCCAGATATTGGAGCGTCACACATCACAACACATGCCAGATAGAAATCTTATTTATTATCTGAAAGTAGGAAAGTAAGGGAGTGGGCTAAAAACCCACTAAGGAAGTACAACAAAATCAAAGATAAGGCAAGAAAGACATGACTAATATAACAAAACAGAACAATTCATAACATCATCAAACTCATATCTCCTATCTCATAATCAAAATGAATCATAGTCATACATCACATTCATTCAACATAAGCATTCTCTCTGTGATCATGACACCTCTATTGTCCATGTCACACCTTCAGGTAACCAGTATAACTGGCCTGGTAAAACCTCCCCTATGAGGTAAACAAGATCTTAGGTCCTTGAATAACCTCAGCGCGTCCACTCTTTGAGTTATGTCATATCCTTAGTAACCCCTCTGTCGCATTGCGTTCAGCACACTAGTGACCATCTCTTTTCATTCATAAAGCAAACACATGTAATTAATTTCACATCAAAACAAATGAAACACATGTTGCATCATACACATCATAACACTTCAAGATAGAACTCCATTATTGATATTAAATGATTTGACATCAAAACATAGCACATCGTTTCCATAAAACATACAGATCTATCAATTTCATAGCATAAACATAGAAATTCTATCTAACTTCCTTACCTCAGATCCGAGCAAATAAAAAATGAGAAAAAATTCACAACGAGACTATAATCATAATCAAACGTCGTTTCTTAGAATCACATACCAATACTCATGCCCAACACATATACCCTACGTGTGCATGGGCCATGCACACGTGGTACAAGTTGCCCAATAATTCCAAACATACACATTTTCATATAAAATCATAAAAAAATAATGTTAATTATACATATTAACCCTTCATGGTTCCAAAGTAAAAATCATGTATTTGAACAATAAACATATTTTTTAACGTAAAAATGCATTTGAATGCGACATGTATACGTGAGAGCGTTCTTAAAATTTAACGTTTTAAATAATAATTCCTACATGCTTATTTCTTGCTTTTTCAAACAAAATTCAGCAACATAATTCAAATACCATTATTTGTTTATTTAAATCCCAATTTTTTTAAAGCAATTTAATACATTATATTTACTTTATAAAATAATTCATTTAGCCTTTCCAATTTCTCATAAAATAGTAATTCCATTTATTATTTTAAATAACATAGAAAAGTGATGAAATTTGTTGCTATTTTGAAATACTTAATAAATTTCTTGTTTCCTTTAGAAAATAACTTCTCTAAGTAAATAAAAAAAATACATGTTTATAAATGTGAAAATTTATAATTAAAGTGCGGAAAAATATATTTTCACTTATATTATTTAAGACTTAAATTATTTAGGTGTAAGACTCATTAATTTTAAACAAAATAATTATTTTAGCTTAATAACTCAAAGTTTCAGCAACTATTTATTTTGTTTAAAAATCATAAGTGAATTTAAACCAAAATATTTTCTCATTTAAATAAAAAAAAAATTGCACCTATATAATAATGTGAAAAATTCAACTTAACATTTTTAAAATATCACATTTATATATACATAGCTTAGGATATAATTTATTTGACGAACTAGCATTATTTATCTCTTTTAAAAGACCTTTCTTATTTTTAATCCAACATTCTAGCAACTATTTATTGGTTCAAAATCACAAATTTGGATTAAAACCATATTTTCCTTCATATATACACAAAAAAATTGCATGTATCAATTTGATAAAAACGCCATTTATATGTGAAATAAAAATATATTTTTGTTAACTTAAACTCATGAATCATTTTAAGGCATCACTTGAGTATATCAAACATTCTTTCATCATTATACTCACAATTATAAAATATAAAAACAACAAGCATAATTAACATGAAACTCACTTTTAAATCATGCTGAAACATTTTCTCAAACCAAAACCTTCATGTATCATCAAATCATCATTTATAAAAGACTTAAGACAAATTCCCAATTTACCCAAATAACCTAGCATATTTCTAATGAGTGTATGTGACATAAAATAAAAATGACCAACATGCATCATTAGCCCCTATAGGCCGAAACCCTCATAGCAATGTTTCAAATCTTTAATGTTTCCAAAACTCAAGAAAATCCTAGCATATTTCTAAGACCGTAATTTCCATCTTGACATATGGATGATTCCATCATGAAAAAGAAAAGGATCCCTAGTTACCAAAAGCATAAGCACAACACATATGAGACTCTAGCATGCCTACCAATAATACATCATAACCAAACACTAACCCTCATAAGTATGCTTATCAATATAAACGAAAAACATCATGAACCCTAGATTAATACTAGGCTGAAACCCACCATCAAAACTACTAAGATCATCATAATCACCACACATCATATTTAGGTATTATCAAAAAACAACCTCAAACAACACATAGCAAGAATTTAAATAGACATCGAAACATAAAAAATCCTTTAAATGTAACAACAAATCAATAACAAGGCTTAGAGATTAACTACCTCCTTAGATTGCAATCAACTCACAAAGTTGATCCCCCTTGGCACCTATAGAATTCGAACACCACAAGGACAAGAAAGAAGAACCAACACTTAGAATTGAGGAGATGGTGTAAACTTAAGAATCAAACCAAAATATAGAAGACCATACCTATAGAATTCAAGCCCCTCCTCTTTCCTCCTCCTTCTTCTCCCTTTCTCCTTTCTCCTTCTCTCTCTAGCTCTCACGCACCCCCTCTCTCTCTCTCTAGCCGTCGGTCACCAAGGAGACAATGACTCTTTTTTTTTTTTTCTTTCTTTCCTTTTTATCTAACCTAGAGAAATAACTTGCCTAATGGGAAATGGGTAAGTTTCCTCCTTTTTCTCTATTTGTTTTTATTTGATTGCCTTAATAAAAAGAAAATAATGAATATGATAAAGATGACAACCATCCTCCTTTCCATTTTAACTATAGTCATCAATTTAAATTATTAAATTGCTAAATAAAATAGGAAAACAAATCCCCTCTTTCCCACTATGTCCACATGCCCATCCCTTCCCTTCCTCTTCTTTTATTTTCTTTTTAATTCTTTTAATTAAATAAATAAATCAAATAAAAAGAAATAATGTGTAGAAAATCTATTGCATGCTCACCATGCAACCATGCCCACGCACACACCCAAGTGCTAAGGTGCATCACTACCTACCATGCACCTTGGTGCATTCAACTAAAACTCATTTTCTTACTAATTTAATTAATAAACAAATAAAACAACTAACAATTAAATTCACATGATTCCTACCAAATAATTCAAACAATTAAAATAATTTGACAAGTATTTAATTAATTATAATTATTTAAATAAATAAATAAAGGTTTAATTTTAGACAATTTTGGAAACAAAATTCAAAATTCAAACTTGGCATTTACTCTTTGTAGTATTCGGGCATGTGTAGAATAATACACAAAATATTGTGTTTTATTTCCTTTCATTTATTTATTAAATAATTAAAATTAAAATAGGAAACTAAAACTTATTTTATGTCCTAGCTAATTGCCTATATATACTAGTTTCATAGAATGTGTTAGGTTAATAGATTTGACAAGGTAAGAATTCACTCCTAATATGTGATTTTTGACATATTTGATATGTTAATTAAATGGTAGCATAATTGTTTGCATGTTTAAGTTTTATGTATGTGTGATGCTAAAATAATATTGTTCATGATTTTTTTATGTTTATGTGTGTTTTATTTTGTTGTATAAAACCCATAAACTATGTACACGAAATAAAAGTTTAAAAATTGCACAAAAATAATATATTTATTTAATTTTGGGAATTTTTTTAGCCTACATAGTGGCATTCTTTTGGGAACCTATATATGCAGAAAAATTCACCAAGGCAAATGTTTGTGCGCAACCTAAGGGTCACGAAGCCTCACCTCACAAGCAAGGCCTCTTCCTTGCACACCTAGGCCTCATGGTCTCGCATTGTGGCCTCCATGTCACTCAAGGGCAATGTGAGGTGTGGATGAGGAAAATGGTAGGATATGCCATTCACGGAACTAGCACCCATGAGGAGTCCCAAGAGATAGAAAAAGTCTCGGGGATCAAAATTGCACCTCTCTGGAGCTTGGGGAGCGAGCTCAAGCCTTCATAGAGTTTATTGTTTACTAAGAAACTAATGTGAGCATGGAGAAATGAGAAGAGAAGTCAAACAAGACGGCAATGCCCAAAAGTTTCTTTGAAGAGATGGAGGAGACATGAGGAGCAAGCACACACCCCATAGGACCCCAAAGGCAAGCTTATGGGGTGATTTAGGAAGGCGACCTCAGCAAAGGGGTTAGCTCACGGGGTGAGCTCAGGACCCCCCTGAAGCCGAAGCATAGGTTTGACCCCTTCCCACACCATAAAATGTGTGCAAGACTCCTTAGAAGATAAGGAGATGATTTGGAGAGCCTCAACAAACTTAGAATACCAACTTAAGACAATCACTAAGCTTGAAAGGAAATAAGCTCAAAGAGTCCCTATAGCCTGTGTAGCACACCAATTTTATTTTTTTAGTTTCATTAATTTAATGCTTTATTTTTTTTAATTGTTTAGTGTTAGGAATTTATTTTTAAAAGTTAGAATTGTTTGGTAGGGATTATGTGAATTTAATTTTGTTAGTTGTTTATTTTAATTTGTAAGTAAATGAGTTTTGATTGTGTGCACCAAGGTGCATGGTTAGTAGAAATGCACCTTAGCACTTGTGTGTGTGCATGTGCATGATTGCATGGTGAGCATGCAAAGATTTTCTCATGAATTATTCTAGATTATTCCCATATTAATTAATTAGTTTTGTTTTATTATTTTTATTAAAGTAAAAGATTATTAATGGGAAAAAAAAGGGTAAGCTTTTGTGTTCACACAAACAAGATTTGGGAAACAAGTGTAGAAAAAAAAAGTTACATTTTTCTGATTTCCCATAACCCTGGACCCAGCCTTAGTAAAATAGTGATAACTTGGGCTGTGGATGTCCCATTTAGACACAACTAGTACCGTTAGAAGCTAATGAAATTTCCTACAACTTTTGTGAAATAACATTTTTCCCTAAAACACAACGGAAATTAGTCAAAACCCAGCCCCAAGTCGCAGGACCCTAGAGTTACGGGAATAACATAAATTTCCTTATTAGTGTGGAAAGCCAAGGAGAGAAAGAGGGAGTGGACAATTGTAGTTGCCTTTTTGGATAGATAAAATATATTTATTTAATTAATTAGTTTTTTTAATTAAATGATTTAATAAGAAATAAATTTTTTATTTTCTTTAGAAAACCTAGTACACACTATATATAGAACCTTAGTACCCTAGAGAGCATTTTGCTCATCATCTCTTAGTGTGGCTGCTAAAATCACAAGGAGAAAAGGAGAGGAAGTGAAAGAAAAAGAAAAGAGAAGAAGGAGAAGAGAAGGAGGTTCTAACCTAGGTTTGTGTCTTGCTTCCCCAGTGTTTAATCTTTTAATAATACTTCCCCTCATTTTCTAGGTTTCTTGTTGATTGCTAAGTTTTATTCTTTTTGTTGCCTTGTTCTTCTTTGTTGTGGGTTCGAAAACCGTAGGTGTACTAAGAAGGTGACCACCATCTTTTTCTTGAGTTTTGATTCCTACCAAGAAGGTAATGACAACTCTAGTCTAATGTTGTTTTGATGATTATATATATTTTCTTTATGTTTTGGATTTTGTTGTAAAAGCATGATTGTGATCTATAGATATTTTAGTTCCTTGGTTATCTTTTTGGTGTTTTTTTTTTTTTTTTTGGTTCTTGTTGAAATTTTGGGTTCATGAAAAGCATCTTTGGATTGTGGTGGTTATTTTTCATAAAAAATATATTTGTTTTGGTTAATAAATCCATGAGATTGTTGGAGAAATTATGAGTTTGATGGGATATATGTTGGAATCATATTATTATGTTGCCATTGATATTTTGATTTAATTATTTATTTATAAGGATGCAAACTTGATAATAGAAATATGCTATATTTGAATTTTGGATTTTTGAAAAAATCAATGGATAGTAGCATGTTATAGGTTTTGGCCTAGGGCCTTATTATTCTTTAATTTGGTTTATTTTTTATATACATCTTGTTGTCACTTGGGATCATAGAAATATGGTAGATTATCCAAGATTTGAAATGGGTGTAAAGTTTCTTCAAAAATGTTAGTTTTGTTAGTATGCAAAAGGTTTAGATTCTTGGTGCTTGATTAGAATTGCTTTCTTGGAGTACAGGAAATGATAGAAACATGTTAGGGGTTATATACAAGACATGATTAAAAGTGGATTTTATGTTAATTATGCTTGCTTTTTTCTTTTTTCTTTTTTTATAATTTGTGAGTATAATGGTAGATTAATGTTTTTAAATGCACATTAATTCTTAAGGTGGCATTTGATTTTTAAGTAAAAGAAAATGGCATATTTTTTCACATTGTTAATGGTGGTTTTATCAAATTGATACATGCATATTTTTTGTATATTTTATGAAAGAAAATATAGTTTTAATCCAAGTTTGTGATTTTGGTTAAATAAATAGTTGCTGAAATTTTTGGTTAAAAATAAGAAAAGTCTTTTAATAGAATAAATAAAGCTAGTGCATCAAATAAATTAAACCCTAAGCTATGTATATGATAAATGTGGTATTTTAAAAATGTAAATATGTATTTTTCACATTATTATTTATGTGCAGTTTTTTTTATTTAAAATGTGAAAAAGATTATGATTTAAATTCATTTGTGATTTTTAAACAAAGTAATAGTTGCTGAAACTTTGAGTTATTAAGATAAAATGATTATTTTAATTAGGATAAATAAGTCCTACACCTCAATAATTTAAGTCTTAAACAATATATATGAAAATGTGATTTTCCACACTTTATTTATAAATTTTCACATTTTTTTTAGATTAGCAAAGTTATTCTTTTTAAGAAGCAAGAAACTTATTAAGTATTTCTAAATATAGCGACAAAATTGTCACATTTTTTATATGCTATTTAAATAATAAATAGAATTATTATTTTTAGAAAATGCTTAATGGGTTATTTTATAAAGTAAATATGATGTTGCTGAATTTTGTTTGAAGAGACAAGAAATAAGCATGTAAGAATTATTGTTTTAAAATGTTAAATTTTAAGAAAGCTCCCACGTATGCATGTCGCATGCAAATTCATTTTTACGTTCAAATATATGCCTATTGTTCAAACACATGACTTTTACTTTGTGACCAAGAAGGGTTAATAGGTAGAATTAACATTATTATTTTATGATTTTATGTGAAAATGTGTATGTTTGGAATTATTGGGCAACTTGTACCACATGTGCATGGTCCATACACATGTGGGATATATGTGTTGGGCATGAGTATTTTTATATGATTCTAAGAGACGACGTTTGATTATGATTATAGGTTGGTTGTGAAGTTTTTGTTATTTTTCTTTGCTCGGACCTAAGGTAAGGAAGTTAGATAGAATTTCTATGTTTATGCTATGAAATGGTAAGACTTGTATGTTACATGGAATAATGTGCTATGTTTTGATGATGAATCATGTGATACGGAAAATAGAATTTTATCTTGAAATGTTATGACAAGTATAATGCAACATGTATTTCCTTTGTTTTGATGTGAAATTGATTACATGTGTTTGTATGATGATTGAAAAGAGATGGTTGCTAGCGTGCTAAACGCAACACAAAAAAGGAGTTACTAAGGATATGACGTAACTCAGAGGGCGGACGCGCCGAGGTTATTCAAGGACATGAGATCCTGTTTACCTCATAGAGGAGGTTTTACCAATCCAGTTATATTGGTTACCTCAAGATGTGACATGGACAACAGATGTGCCATGATCACAAAGAGTATGCTTATGTTGAATGAATGTGATGTATGACTATATTTCATTTTGATTATGAGTTATGAGTTTGATGATGCTATGAATTGATTAGTTGTGTTTGTTTTCCTAATATATATGCATGATGACTTGGCATGTTTAAGAGACACATGGACAACACTTGTCTGGTTATTGATGAAGACCTGATTAATCAACGACTAGAGTATCAAGAGGAAATTGAGCTGCTCAATAGGAGCAAAGAATATGTTGAACTGCAAGAAAAGAAGGTGTGCTGGCATATGCAATTTGATCTGCTCGTAGGACCGAGGCTAGTATTCAAGGATGGTTATGAGTTAGATATTCCTAAGATATTTGATTACTTTCACATGCAAATATCATTATTTCTGTTACTATTTTGTTATGCTTGTAGCAAAAGTTAAGGACGATCCATAGGCCCATATGTACGTTCTTGAGCCTATAAATAGGACTCACGGGATTCATTTAAGATATACACAATTGTTTGTATTCAGCGAGAACAAGTGCTTTTATACACGATTCTTTGTATTCAACCTCAGAGCTTGTGAAACTTAGTGAACCCTAGTTTGTTGATCACAGGTTTTGTAGTTTACATCAATAAAAATACTAAGTGGACGTAGGTTACCAATCTCTGGGGCCGAACCACTATAAAATCATTGTGTCGTTTTAGTTCTTGCATTCATTTTCATAATTCTTATTTTTTTAGTGCCTTCGTGTTATTGACTAAATCGACAATCAACATTTTGGTGCTTTCATTGAGAGCTGAACTCAAGAACTTTAAGATAACAATGGCGAAGAACTCTAGAAGAGCAGGTCAAGCTGGACAGACATCTGAAAATTTTCCAAATCCACCTCCTCCACCACGTGTAGCGGGGGATGAGCCACATGTGGAATTGGAAGAGGAGGAGATGGATGCTGAAACCTTGCGAACAAATTTGGGAGTGTTGCAAGACGAGTTAGCCACTCTAAAAGCTACCCAAGAGAATGTGGTTGAAACTACGGTGATGTAGCAAATGGAGATCGACCGACAACGCCGAGAGCTGAACGAATGACAGGCGGACATGGATCGTCGATAAAGAGACGCTACAAAAGCTTTAGAGGCATCCATTCAGTTGGCTCGAGGACAACCTACTACTCCACCTGCACCAACCTCTCAGCCAAATCTGCCACCAAACCCTCACCCTCCTCAAAATTCGCAATCAGAACACCCCTAGTGTCCTCAAAATCCACCATACCCAAGGAGTCCATAACGACCGGAACCACATCCAGCCGCTCAGCAGGAAAGGCAGACCCATAATCCTAACAAAATTAACGAGTAGCAGCCACCCTCTCGTGCTAGTCGAGATAATACACAACAAGACATACAAAATAGGGACGAGAAGAGTCCCAGAAGCCCTAGATGTCAAATAGCTGGCGAATAGAACCCTCATGGTAGGGGACAACATCCCTCAGGAAGTAGGAGTCAAATGGACTCAGGCTTTGCAGCCCGGGACCCCTCATGACAGAGCAATGTCCGGGAACCCAACGACCAGTGCAGGCATCCACATGTTTATCGAGACGGACCAGGGAGAAAGGAGAGGAACAACGCGTACAGCAGGTCGCACACTCACATGTCACAATTTAGAGACAGTCATGATTACAACAAACAAGACTCTGATTATGATAGGAGGAATAATGGCCAACATCAGGAAGAAAGGAATGGGCAATGAAATCCTCCCTGATGGACAACCGAAAACATGCCAGAATTCTGGGGGCAACCCAAACAGCCCAACGTCTTTGACAGACTAGGTGCCAGTGAGTAGAGACGTAGGGATGAGGATCTAAGGGATATACTTAATGACTGAAGGGAGACGATGAGTACTTCTCCTAAGCTTTTGCCGCTCCCGCCATACCAGGCGTTGTTTAGGTTCAAATAGATGTCGTGAATGAGGCCATGCAACAACTGGTCGGGAATAAAAGTCCCATATAGAATATGACCGGAGAAAGGGCACCCCATTCGTCAACAAAATTGCTATGGCAAAAATCTTAAGCAAGTTCAAAATGCCAGTACTACTCAACTTCACTGGAAGAGAAGACCCGGTATCTCATATGAATAAGTTTGAGATTCAAATGGACATCAAAAAGGTGTCCGAAGATGCTTGATGTAGGATCTTTCCTACCACTTTGTCTGATTCTGACCAGAAGTGGTACTTCAAGTTTCCACGAGCCAGCATAGTTTAATGGGAAATGTTCGTAAAAGAATTATACGTACACTTTTATGCTGGTTGGATACATCCGACAGAGGCCAATCAACTTGTCAATATCTGACATAAGGAAGGAGAGTCTCTTAAAGAGTATATACATCAGTTTATGTGAGAAGTTGCTCGGGCCAATACTATTGGATATGAGGGAAATATGATGGCCATCACAGCTGGAGTGCAACGCCAACCTCCCCTCTAGAGTAGCCTAAGGGAAATTGGAGTCAAGAGCACTCAAGAACTTCTGGATTGAGCCGACAAATACATCAAGCTGGAGGAGGCTATCGCCAATGAAGGAAAGTCCCCAAAGACTGACCAAGGCAAGAAGGAAGAGTCGACCAAAGTCGCCAGTGGGTCTGGAAAATCCAACGACAACAATGACAAAGGTAGTAATAAGAATGGAGGAAAAAGGGCAAAAACTGAGCAGGCAACATCTTATAACAAGCACCCTAAGGAGAACAGATACGAGCCGAGGTTCACCAATTACATGGCCCAGGTCGATAGCCGAGCTAAAATGTATCAGGACAGTCATACCACAATCCCATTTAGGTGACCAGCCTCGATCAGGAAAGACATATCCAAGAGGGACGCGACCAAGTTTTTTCGTTTCCACAATGACTATGGCCATGATACCAACGAGTGTAACCAATTTAAGGACGAGATCGAGTTCCTCATTTGACAAGGACATCTGAGAAGATTTGTACGAGCAGTGGGAAATTCACAGCAAAGGGCTAACGGAGGCAATGAGTAAGCACCTGCACGCCAACGCTCGCCTCCTCTGTAGCCAACTTCGGTCGCTAGTACTTTGCTAACCATATGCGTGGGACCACATATATCTGGTGATAGTGGTAAGGAAAGAGAGAGATATGCCAGAACCCTATGCCACGATCAGGACATATAAATGCTAATGTCAAGGAGCGAACTCCCAAAAAACCTTAGATAGAGGAAGAGTTAATAACTTTCTCTGAGCTGGATGCCCAACATAACTGATTCCCCCACTCAGATCCTTTGGTCGTGGACGTACAAACCGCCAACATGATGATGAAACGAGTACTGGTGGATACTGGAAGCTTGGTGAACATTCTATATAAGTCTTCACTCATTAAGAATGAAACTATCAGTGCACGATTTAGAACCATGCAACTAGACCATCTACAGTTTCTCTGGTGAAGGTCTAGCACCCATAGGGTAAATTAGACTCCTGATCATGGCAAGATTGGCACCCATGAATAGGACATTACTCACTACTTTTATAGTATTTGATTGTTCGTTCGCATATGATGTTGTGATTGGAAGACCCATCTTGGTTGATCTGCGAGCAGTAACTTCAGTCTGGCATCTTGCCATGAGTTTCCAACCAATGCAGGAGTTGGGTGTCTATTGGGAAATCAGTGAGAAGCCAGAGAATGTTACAACTCCTCGATCACAAAGGCAAGAAGAGGCGGATCAGGAGCGCAACAGAAAAAAGGTTTGTGGTGGTAAACAAGTCACAAGCCCAATCAAGTGAACAAGTCACAAAAGAGGGCATTTCCCAAAGTGAGGATAAGGAGTTAGATCCTCTCTTTGGGGATTTTTAAGTAAGCATTGAACCCGTGGAAGACCTCAAGGAGGTCCAACTAGAAGAAAAAGATCCGAATAGAGTTTTGAAAGTCGGTGAAAACTTAGAGAGAACAATCAAAAAAGAGCTAGTGGAGTTTTTGAGGAGGAACCAGGAGGTCTTTGCCTGGTCGCATAATGACATGGTTGGGATAGACCCAGCAATTATCATCCATGTTCTAAATATAGACAAAAACCACCCACCAGTGCAACAAAAAAGAAGGTTGCTTGACAAGGAAATGTCTAAAGCCTTAAAGGAAGAAGTCGAGAAGCTGAAGGAAAATTGATTCATTAGCGTAGCATTTTATCCATCTTGGGTCTCTAATCCCATACTAGTTCCTAAAAAAATGGTAAGTGGAGGATGTGCGTGGATTTCATAGACCTCTATAAAGCCTGCCCAAAGGATTATTTCCCACTTCCAAGGATCGACCAGTTGGTCGATGCTACATTAGGACATAAAATTTTGTCATTCATGGATGCGTACTCTAGGCTTTTGAATAGATATGGGGCTTTACTACTACAAAGTAATATCTTTTGGTTTGAAAAATGCTGGTGGGACTTACCAATGACTAGTAAACTACATGTTCAAAGATCATATTGGCAATAACCTGGAGGTTTACATCGATGATATACTAGTTAAGTCAAGAAAAGCTGGTGAGCACATCAAGGACCTGCAGGAATGATTCAACATCTTGAAAAAATATCATATGAAGCTTAATCCTCTTAAATGTTCTCTTGGAGTTGGATTAGGAAATTTTTTGGGATTCATAGTAAACTTGCGAGGAATCGAAGCCGATCCCGAAAAAATTCAAGCACTGATTGAGATGCAATCACCAGCCAAAGTTAAAGATGTACAAAGCCTGATAGGGAGAATCGCTACCCTGAGTAGATTCATATCTAAGTCTACAGACAAGTGCGTCCCATTTTTTAATCTACTCAGAGGAAACAAAAAGTTCGAGTGAACAGAAGAGTGCGAACAAGATTTTCAGGCACTTAAAGCCCTTATGTCGTGACCGCCCATTCTGTCCAAGCCAGTCGAAGGAGAAACTTTGTATATCTACTTAGCCATAATAGAGTATGATGCCAGTGCTATTTTAATCAAGGAAGAAGACAACATTCAAAAGGCAGTATACTACATAAGTAAAAGGCTAGTGGGAGAAGAATTACGTTATCCAGCTATAGAGAAATTGGCTTACTACTTAATACTAGCATCAAGAAAGTTGTGACCCTACTTTCAGGCTCATCCCATAGTTGTTTTCACCGACCAGCCACAACGAAAAGTCTTGTAAAAACCATAAGCTGCTGGCCGAATACTAAAAATGGTAGTTGAGCTAGGGCAGTTCGAAATTTTTTATGCACCTCGAGTAGTCATAATGGGTCAGACCTTAGCAGACTTCATAGCTGAATTAACCAGACCCCCAGCAAGAGAGCCAATTATAGAGCCTAAAGATCAAGACAAAACACTCGTCTGGAGGCTGTTCGTAGATGGGTCATCTAATGAGCACAACTCGGGGGCATGGTTGATTTTAATTACCCTCGAACAACATCTATTCCACTGCGCAATAAAATTCAACTTTACTGCCTCCAACAATGAGGCCGAGTATGAAGCACTACTTGTAGGTTTGAGACTAACCAAGATATGAATATAAAGTCATTAGAGATATACAATGATTCCCAATTAGTTGTTAATCAAATAATTGGAGAATATCAAGCTAAAGGTCTTAAGATGGTTGCGTATCTAAACAAGGCGAAATACTTGCTAGCACAATTCGAGAAGTATACTCTCCAACAAGTACCTCGCAACCAGAACTCAAACACCGATTCCTTTGCCAAATTAGTGAGTGCCAAATATGTCGATACTTTAAGCATAGTATCGGTCAAACTTTTCACAGCTTCCAGCATTCAAGTAGAAGAATCCTCCTTAGTAAGACAAGTGTCCAACACGTGTATGAATCCCATTATTCAATATCTCAAACATTGATGGCTAGCTGCAGATAGGAATAAGGCAATGACACTACAAAGGCAATCAACTCGATTTATCTTGCTCGATGGAATCCTATATCGACTAGGATATTCAATGCCTTTATTGAGATGTATTTCCAGGAAAAAAGCTAAGGAATTTATGTGAGAAGTACATGAAGGGTTCTATGGAGATCATGCTGGGGGGCAAAGTTTGTCAAAAAAGATTCTTCGACAAGAATATTTCTAGCGCACGATGATCGAGGATTCTATGGAATTTGTTAAGAAGTGTGATAAATGCCTAAGATTCTTCAAGATACCTTGAGCAGCCCCAAATGAGCTTAAACAGATGCAAAGCCCATGGCCATTCACAGTTTGGGGAATAGATATGATGGGATCTTTGCCCACAGGAAAATGGAATGTCAAGTATGCAGTAGTTGTTGTTGACTACTTTACTAAGTGGGATGAAGTTGAACCGCTCGCGACAATCATGACCAAGAAAGTGCTTGATTTCATTGTCAGAAACATTGTATGCAAATATGGGTATCCAAAAAAAGATTCTATCAGATAATGGCACACAATTTGACAGCGATCTGTTTACAGATTTCTGCGAGCGACATGGCATAACAAAGAGCTTTTCATCAGTTTCCCATCCACAAGCCAACAGACAGGTAGAAGCTATAAACAAAACTCTGAAGGACACACTGAAGAAAAGGCTCAAAGAAGCAAAGGGAGCATGGCCAGAACTATTTCCATAAGTACTTTGGTCTTATAGAACATCAAACCGAATAACAATAGGCCATACACCATTTTCCTTAGCCTATGGGTTTGAGGCCATGTTACAAGTTGAGTTAAATCCACCCTCACATAGAAGGATAACATACGACCAGAATACGAATAACCAATTATTAATGGAGTCTTTGGACTTGGTTAACGAAAGGCGCGAGCAAGCTCAATTATGAGTTGCAGAATACCAACAAAAGGTCGCTCGATATTTTAATTCTAAAGTACGTGAAAGAAAGTTTGACGTAGGAGATTTGGTACTTAGAAGAGTTTTTCTCAACACTCGCGATCAAGCTGCTGGAGTACTTGGACCAAACTAGGAGGGTCTGTATTAAATTGAAGAAATTCTTCAACCATGCACATACAAACTTGCTCGCTTAAACGGAGATCTTGTTCCTCGCTATTGGAATGGAGAACACCTGCGCAAGTATTATCAATGAACATTTCTTTTTAAAGATTTCGCTTGTATTAATTTTACTTTTTACAAGTTTTTGAACAAGGACTGGCTAGTTAGTTGGCTGGTCGCTAATAAGTATAAGATCAATTTTTTATCACTCGTACAGACACGAATTTTTGTCCATTTTTTTTCGAGAAAAAAAAGGAACTATGCGTAGCCAGTTATTCTTGCCAATTATCATTGATTGTTTATAAGCACGTGAGCAATAATGTTTGAACAGGTATTGGTCTAGGGCAAGTGACCGAGAACCTTACACTTCTCGATCACTTGGGAAGCATATAAGATACTACGCGAGCAAAAGCATATTAAAAACATATGTAAACAGGCGAGAAAAATGAGGGAAATCATACTACGCACTTGGAATATTTTTCAAACTTTTTTAGCTAATTTTGTAAGATAATAAAGTGTTATGCTAGGTTCGTTCATACAATTCGATGCTATAATAGCAATTGTGATGTGCAACTGTGATAATATCAAAACGACATATCTTTACACCGCGAGAAATTGTTGCTCGAATGTAATTAAAAATATTAAAAGTAAATAAAACTGCCTTAGGTAGCAAATTGTCTTAACATTGCGAACAGTCTGTTCGGGTGTTCTAGTTACATAAATTTTTAAATTACTATGTAGCTGAAGGGGAATCTTGTTGAGGTTGCTGATCGACAGAGGGTTCGACTTCCTCCTTGGCACCATTGACGCCCGTCGCCAAGCAAATTTCAGGATATTCTTAGGCACTTTTCTCCCTTTCTAGGCGAGCAGCGCACTTGGCAAGTTCAGCTTGTTTTACCTACTCAAGAAGGTAATCAAAATTTTCATCTTGATTATTCTTCTAGAACATGTTAAAATAATTGAAGGTGGCTCCTCAAAACCTCTCCAAGTTTTGGGCATTTTGCACTTTAAGCAGCTTCACTCGGTGATCCAGACTGTTGGCCTCCTTCATGCTTGCCTCCAGATCTTCATGCAGCTTGGCTGCCTCCTTATAGTTGGTCTTAGAGTCTTCCTTGAATTTTTCATTAGCCGCAATAGCCTTAGCCAGGCCTTCTTGGCTCTTCTTCATCTGCTCGGTTAAAACAACAACTTTGTCTTCAACTGCCTTAACCTTGGTCTCCCATGCCTTGATCTCCTCAGCAGGTTTTGAGTCAGCCTCCTTGGTGCGGCGCCAACCATTGTTTACAATAAGAAGACCCTACGAGCAGTGGAAAGATGAAGCTATTAGAGCAAATCAAAAGAAATGTTGTTCGACTAAAATAAAAAACAGAAGAAACTTACGCTGAGGATTTTGTTGAACCCATGAGCAAGGACCTGGCTGGGTTTCAGCGAAGGGAGACAGAAAAAGCCCTCTTGGCTGTGGCAGTGCTCAACAATTATGAGCTATAAGCATTTCTCAACAATTATGTTGCCAAAGATCCTCCCGCCTGGTCGGTGGAGGGCTAGGTGCGAGGAAGAGGAGAAGGGTAGTCATTCTAGAAGGAATAGGAGCTGGAGGGTCTTTTGGTCGAGCCTTTTTTCTTGAAGGTTCCCCACTGACATCTCCTGAATTTTTCCTGCTCGACTTCTTTGAGCTCTCTGGTTTGCCTCTAGAGGCATAGATGTCGAATGCATCGTCAGATTGCATGACTACAAGAAAAATAAACGAGTAGATATGTCAAGAAATATTTTTGCATGATAAGGAAACAAACTGAAAAGAAATTCTAAGTAGTATACCTGAACTACAATTATTGGTCGCTACGTTATCTAAGGAACTACTGCTACACTCACTATCTGCCTCGAAGAAATCCAAGCTAAAACTACTGGTCGGAAAATTAAAATGGTTGTCCCGATCGAATATATGATAAGGGATGGGTAATGTATCTAAAAGTGAAAATTCTATACCATTCTCATCAGATGATTCGATTATAGGACTAGCATATTTGAATAATTTTTGTTTTCCCCTCCCATGTTGGGGAATGATGTTGGATGCTCGAGTGTTAGAGTTGGGTTCTCGAATGGTTACTCTTGTTGGTTGCTGCCTTTGGGGCTGTGACACATCCTATTGCTGCTCGGGGTTTTCTTGTTCTTCAGTGCCCTCTTCAGTGGCACTCCCCACAATTGATTCCCTTACCTCTTGGTGATGCTCTAAGAGGTCGACCAACCTCAAATTACTTTTCGTGACCAATTCCATGATGCTTTTCTTTATATTCGTCATGCTGACCAAGGCTGCAGCTCTTATCTCCATCTCTGGAGTAGGTTCTAGTTGGTACCATGGACCTAGGCACAATGCAAACTGAATAAGAACAAGGAAAATATACTAAATGACTAGAGGAATGTGGAACAGAGATTAAAGATTTTACCTCCTCGAGTGAAGGCCATGTTGTGTGCGACCAGGTCGGTCGTGAGGAAGTACTCTTGAAAGTACTTTCCCATGTTGGATTTATAAGTTATATCACTCAGGAATGTGCGACTGAATTCCTGGTGATAGAAATGGAAGAACCCCGTGTTGCTTTGGTTGGGGTGGAATTGAGATTGAACATGTAGTTGATCTCGTGATGGGTAGGCACATGCCATTTTTTGTGATTATATAGGATATAAAGTGTTGAAAGTACTCTATATCCTTTGGGAGTTATTTGGAATGGGCAACCTTAAAATAATTGGCCACCCCTCGGAAAAAGTTGTGAAGGGGCAAAATTGCCCCTGCTTCCATGTGGTACCTCGACTAGGCGCTATAGGCACCTTTGGGCACTTTTTCCCTCTGGTCGGGTGTGGCCTTGTATAAGGTAATCCCAGGAAGTTCATACTTCTTGGGTTACTTTGCCACCATCCTGTTCGATATGATGCTCGGAGGGTCGATGTACCAAGGTACCTCTGCTCGTGGCTCTTCATGTGGACGGGCCTTGTGTTTAATCTCTAATGGTGCAACGTTAGCAGATGGTTGGGTGTTATGTTAGTTTGTAGTTTTTCTTTTCCTATGAGTAATGTGTTTGAAATGACCCATGTTCGGTTGGTTCATTGGAGGATTTTGGGGAAGGCTGGTCGTAGGAATTAGAGGTGGTGTCGAAGGCTCTGGAAAAGGCAGAGAAGGTTGTTCCTGATCCTCGAAAATAGAGCAAGCAGGTCACTATATATTGGTCTCTCACCTCCCCAATGATCATGCATGAATATATGAGAAGAGAAAAGAGGAAGTAAGAATCTACAACCAATAGAGAAATAAGAAAAAGAAAAGCAAGGACAGCGCAGCTCGTGTATAAAAGTTAAGCTTTTAAAGAACCAGCATCATCTTGATAAAAACACAATAAAGATGCGAACTGGTTGGAAAAACGGATCAAAAGGAAAATATGAAAAGTTTTTTTTCAACTCCGAAAATAGACGGGAAAAACCCAGTTTTCCCGAAATACCAAAAATCAAATTTTCACTTAAATTTTGGCCCCAAAATCAGTGTAAATAAACCTAATATTCCTTTTAAACATTGTTCTGTACATTATATTGCCTAAAATCCCTATTCTAGCATTGTAATTCTATGTATTTTTTTGCCTAAACTCGATTTACCCAAAAACTCACCAAGAACAGTGTAAAACTAGTTAGGAAAACAGGTAAATCAATGCCAAAATACATGAAAATTGCTAAAAAGATAAGAGTAGGGGGTAGAAAACTTGAAGTATGAATTGTAGAAGAAATCGCGAAGGTTTTTCTTGAAGTTGCTCGAATATGCCTCAGATCGCACTGGAGTCTATGGGTTTCTTGTAGGTTTTTTTCTGAAGTGTTCTTGAAGAGAGAGAAGGTCTGGGTAAAAAATGAAAAAGAGTGAAGGGGCTTATATTTATACTGCTCAGGGAATTAATGGTGAGTAATGATGAGAATAGAGTTTCGATACATGGGGAATCGCAATAATCGTCAAAACGTGTCTGGTGAACCAAAAGGGCAATGATTACTTACCTTTTCGAGAAAGTAAGTAGAAGATCTAAGGGACATGTTAAATGAATGAAGGAAAAAAAACACAATGAGTGTATCCCTACTACTGCTCCTGCCTTTGCTATACCAACTATCGTTCAGGCCCAAATAGATACAATAAACCAAGCAGTCCAATAGCTAGTCAGAAATAAGACTTCGCATATAGAATATAACTGAAGAAAGAACACTCCCTTCACTAAAAGGGTTGCACTAGTCGAAGTCCCCAGCAAGTTTAAGATGCCTGTATTACCCAACTATACTAGGAGGGAAGACCTAATGTCTCATGTGAACAAATTCGAGATACAAATTGATATCCCGAAAGTATCCGAGATGCTCAATGCAGAATTTTTCTTGCCACTTTGTTTGATGCTGCTCAAATGGTATTTTAAGTTCCAACCGGGCAGCATAACCTTGTGGGAAATGTTTGTCAAAGAAATCTACAGACAATTTTATTATGTTTGTATACATCCTACAAAGGCTAATCAATTGGTTGATAGAAGGAAATAAGGAGAGTCTCTAAAGAAGTACATTTAGAGGTTTATGAGAGCAGCTGCTCATGCCAAAACCGTGGGGGATGAAGGAAAGATGATGGTCATTATAATTATGGTGCAAAACCAATCCCCATTATGGAATACTTTACATAAGAATGGAGTTAAAGCTACAGAGGAATTTTTAGACCCAGCAGACAAGTATATTAAGCTAAAGGAGGCCATCACCAATGAAGGGAATGCTCCAAACATGGAGCAGGGCAAAAATAAAAAAGAGCTAGCTAAAGTTGTTAGTAGCTCTAACAAGCCCAACAACAATGGTTGTAAGAGCAACAACAAAAATAGAGAAAAGGGCGAGCACTGATTCAAGTACTTCTGATAATAAGTGCCCTAAGCAAAAAAAGTATGAGCCTAGGTTCATTAATTATACTACACTGATTAATAGCCGAGGAAAGGTATATAAGGCTAGCCATACCACCATAAACTTTAGATGACCAACCCCCATTATGAAGGACATCTCTAAGAGAGACACAACAAGGGGTGATCCCCAACAAGCTTCTAATGGAGCCAACGCTCGCCTCCTTTACACCCTGCCCTAGTCACGGGTTCTTTGCTCACCATTTGTGGCAGACCACACTTAGTTGGTGACAATGGTAAGGCAATGGAAAGATAGGTAGGACCATGCACCATGAACAAGACATTGAAATGCTAACAGTTGAGGAGAGAACTCCCAAAAAATCTCGAGTTGGGGAAGATTGTATATTTTCTCTGAGCAAGACGAATATCATGTTAGGTTCCCCAACATTGATCCTTTGGTCTTAGATGTCCAAATAGCCAACATGATGGTGGAGAGAGTGTTGGTGTATATAGGAAGTTCAGTGAACATACTATACAAATCATCCTTGGAAAGAATAAAGTTGATAGTACAAGATCTAGAACCCTACAACAAAACCATTTATGGTATTTTTGGTGAAGGACTCACGCCAACGGGGTCGATTAGGCTTCTAGTCACAGTAGGAAGTGTCCCTACGAATATGACAATACTCACTACTTTTATAGTAGTTGATTACCCTTCTCCCTATAAGGTTTTGATTGGAAAACCCATCTTGGTAGAGCTACAAGAAATAACCTCTATGTGGCACCTAGCCATGAAATTCACAAAAAAATTGGGAATTGGGTGCCTATATGGAAACCAAAGAGAAGCCAGGGAATGCTATAACTCCTCTATTACAAAGGCAAACAAGTATGGTGAGGGGAGTGAGTTCATGGCATCGAGCAGCTCTAGTGGATCGAAAAAACAGTTGCTAGGAGTCAACGAGCTAAATGCCCAATCCAGTGAAATGTTGGGAATAATGTCTTTAAATCAATTACACTGGACAATGATTTTAATGAAATGAATAAATGAATTGAATTATTGTGTATATGTAGCTTATGTACTATATTATGTAATAATATTTAGTAAATATCAGAAAATTCTCAAGTTCATCTATGTGGTCTCAATCTCATATTGGTATGACAGGATCAATATTGAGATTATGGCTTAAATGGTTCGTAGTAAAATAAAGTTATGGAATCTTTAGATTAATTACTACTAGTACGGTCCACTAGTATTATGAATACACGTGACCTAGATCCCCGTTGCTAGTGTAGTAGGACACTTTAGTGGAGGTACTTTGCATACTGAGAGTATGTAGAACTGGACCAAATGTGATTTGAAATACTTGTTGAAATACCATTTCGTAGTATTATAAAAAACATCAACTGATGATCATATACAAACTGATCTTAATCCTGAAGTTACTATGAACTCCTATATATGTTATTTGATCCTTTGATTCATGTGTTACAGTTTGTCAGAATGATCAGGCTGCTAAGAACTATTGCTTTGGGGACTCAATGATGTATATGGCTGGGGACATAGCTTAACAAATATGTAATCTATACCTTCTTATAGATTGAATAATTGTTCCCTATTAGGTTGACTTTTGGAACTGAAAAAGTTATTGACGTCGAATTCATAATCAGATTATGAATTAACCTTTAACTAGTAAAGTCAATGGTACACTAGGAATCAAGATATAATTAAAAGGGTAAAATAGTAATTTTATTCCCACTTAATTATGAATCATCAATAGAGGATTTGTATGTAGTGATTATATCAATGGACACTTTATGGTTATAATAAAATACTTAGTAAATATATGTCTTTAATTCTCAAGAATGCAGTCTCATATTTATAGTGGAGTAATCATGAGATTAATAAATATGATTATTGAATCAAAGAGTTGTGGTTAATAATCTATTATTTATTGGAGATTGGAATTATTGATCCATAGGTCCCTGGGGCGGCTCTATCAACACTATTCAAGGTAAGAGTTGATACAAGGGTCAAACTATGAATGGACTATTTGAGAGAATATTTATTCTTCGGGATAAATATATAGTTATGTGATAATTGAAGTTTCACAATTTATTATTGCATTAATGCAATTTTTGAAATGGTATAGAAATAAAAGAAATTGATTTCTATCAATTATTTTATTTAAGTGAGATAATTATGGATAGTCAAATTAGTTTTGATTATTATATTTATTTAATTAATAAGATGATAATGAAATTCAAATTTTGAATTTTGAATTTTGAAATTTAAGTTGTTATCTTTACCTTAAAAATATGACACCTTATTTGAATTTCTAATTATTAATAAATTAAAATTATTTTGCATGAAAAATCAAAACCCCTTATTTTATGGAAGTGTTACACGCATAAGGTTTCCTAGAGTGCCCTATGCGTGTACCTCTATTGATAATGATCAGTTATTATTATTATTTTTATTTATTTAATTAATAAAACATTTTGAAAAGCATTTTAAAATGGAGTGTAATAATTTGTCTTTAATTATCATTTATTTTATTATTATTAAGATGATCAATTTGATTTGATTATTATTATTATGATAATAATACCTATATATTCTATATGATAGAAAATAGGAGAATATAAGTTTTTTGAAGAAGCATCAATAAAAGTGATCATCATTTTCTCACAAAAGAAAAATCTTTCTCTCTAGCCTATAATCAAGAGTCTCATGTGTTGAGAATACTATTGATTCACAAATTTGATTCTTGTTCTCTATGTGTCCACCCACATCTTGAGGTGTAGAGAACGTCTTGAAAAATCTTGGTGTGAGTACTCTAGCGAGGATAGGGAGATTGAAGTATATAAGAAAAGATTTAAGGATTCTTGATAGGCTACAAGAGGTAAATCATTTCGTATCAATTTCATTTATATTTATTTTGTTGATTAACATGTTGCATATTAAAGGATCCTTGTATAAAGTTGTTTATATGAATTTTTGTTGTTGTATACAATACTACAATTACCCCAATTTTCGCTGCGCACTAGGAGCAATTCCTAACATGAACAAGTCACTGGATAGGGTGTTGCCCAAAGTGAGGGTAGAGACATAGATCATCGCTTTGGGGATTTGGATGAGGAATTTGGACCCATGGAGAATCTTGAGGAGATCCAGAGAGAAGAAAAACAACCGACCAGACTTGTAAAAGTTGGTAAATACATAGAAACAACTAAGAATGAACTGTGGAATTATTGAGAAAGAATCTAGAAGTGTTTGCTTGGTCGCCTAAAGATATGGTAGGGATCGACCCAACAGTTATTAGCCATGTCCTAAACATCAACATGAAACACCCACCAGTGCAGCAAAAAAGAAGGCTACTTGACAAAGATAGGCCTAAGGCATTAAAAAAAGATGTCAAAAAACTCAAAGAAAATGGGTTCATTTGGGGTAGCATTTTATCCATCTTGGGTCTCCAATCCCGTGTTAGTCTCAAAACCAAATGGTAAGTGGAGGACTTGTGTGGATTTTACAGACCTCAATAAACCCTGCCCGAAGGACTTTTTTCCCCTACCAAGGATCGATTAGTTGGTCAATGCCACGTCGGCATGAGACACTATCTTTTATGGATGCATACTCCAGCTACAACCAAATAAGCATGCACCCACCAGACAAGGAGCACACTAGCTTTTGAACATATATCAGGCTATACTGCAACAAAGTAATTCTCTTCGGTTTGAAAAACGATGGTGCGACTTACCAACGACTAGTAAATCACATGTTCAAAGACCAGATCGGTAGTAACGTGGAGGTATATGTTGATGACATGTTGGTCAAGTTGAAAAAAATTTGTGGTCATGTCAAAGACTTACAGGAATGCTTCAACATCTTGAGAAAATATCAGATGATGCTCAATCCTCTTAAATCTTCTTTCGGTGTAGGCTTGGGGAATTTTCTTAGGTTCATAGTAATAGACATGAAATCACCCGCCAAGATTAAAGATGTACAAAGTCTATTAGGAAGAATTGCTGCCCTTAGCAGATTTATCTCAAAATCTACGGACAAGTGTGTTCCATCATTTAATCTGCTTAGGAGAAACAATAAGTTTGAATGGACAAAAGAGTGCGACCACACTTTCCAAGCTCTTAAGCAGCATATGGATCAACCCACTTTTCTATCCAAACCAGCATATGGATCAGCATATGGACCTTGTACATCTATTTAGCAATTACAGAATATGCTACTAGTGTTGTCTTGATAAAAGAAGAAGATAACGTCCAAAAAGTAGTATATTATATAAGTAAACGGCTGGTAGAAGCAGCATCACGATATCCAACCATTGAGAAGTTAGCCTACTATCTCATTTTGGCATCACGAAAGTTGCGACCATATTTTCAATCTCACCAAATAACGGTACTTACAGACGAGCCATTACGGCAAATTTTGCAAAAACTAGAAGTCGCTGGTCAATTATTAAAGTGGGTTGTAGAAGTAGGGAAATTTGACATTCATATTTACCTCGAGCAATAATAAAAGGCCAAGCATTAACAGACTTTGTAGCAGAATTCAATGGCCTCCCAGCAAGTGAGTAGACACCAGAAGCACAAGTCAAGTGGAAATCCCAACCTGGATGTTGTTCATTGATAGATCTTCTAATGAACACCACTCCAGGGCAGGATTAATTCTTATTACTCCAGAAGGGCATTAGTTTCACTGTGAACTTAGATTCGTCTTTACTGCTTCCAATAATGAAGCTAAATACGAAGCACTGATCACATGATTAAGACTAGCCAAGGACGTTAGTGTTAAATCACTAGAGATATACAGTGAATCAAAGCTAGCTGTTAATCGGATCCTAGGAGAGTATTAGGCCAGAGGGTTGAAAATTGTCACGTATCTTAACAAAGAAAAACACTTTTTAGTGCAATTCGAGAAGTATACATTGCAATAATTACCTCGCGACCAGAATTCAAACGCAGATGCACTAGCCAAGTTAACAAGCACAAAAGATGTTGATACACTGAATATAGTACCGGTCGAGCATGTGTCAACTCCTAGTATACAATTAAAAGACTCCACGATGGTAATAAACACAGCCAATTGGATGACTCCCATTTTTAAGTACCTTGACAAGGGATTATTACCACTCGAGCAGAATGAATAAAAAAAAACTGCAAATACAATCGACTCGACTTATACTGATAGATGGGATTTTGTATCGATGAGGATATTCTCTGCTGGTACTACGATGCATTCACCGAGAAAAAGATAAAGAACTGTTAACAAAGGTGCATGAAGGTTTCTGCGGGGACCATGCTTGGGGTAGGGTAGAGTGTATCGAATAAAATCCTACGACAAGGGCACTTCTAGCCCACTATGAAACATGCTGCTATGGAAGTTGTGCAAAGATAAGATAAGTTCCAACAATTCTAAAAAATTCATCGATCAGCTTAAAATGAATAAAAACAAATGCAAAGTCCTTCACCATTTGTTGTCTGGGGAATAGACCTGATCAAATCTTTACCAACATGAAAAGGGGTTGTAAAATATGCAGTAGTAGCTATCAAGTACTGCACCAATTGGGTGGAAGTTGAACCGATCGCAACAATCACTACCAAGAGGGTCCTAGATTTTTTCATCAAGAATGTGTTTGGAGTAGTGCCCTTAAAGAAATTGTAGTTGACAAATGTTTAAAATGAAATAAATAATCAAATTGAATTATTATATATATATATAGACTATGTCAGATATTATATGATAATATTAAGTGAATATCAGAAAGTTCCAAAGTTTATCTATGTGGTCTTAATCTCATATTGGTATGGGAGGATCAAGATTAAGACAATAAACTTAAATAGTTCGCAGTAAAATAAAGTTATGGAATCTTTAGATTAACTACTGCTAGTACGATCCACTAGTATTATGAATACATGTGACCCTGATACACGTTACTAGTGTAATATGACACTTTAGTGGATGTACTTTGCATGCTGAGAGTATGTAGAACTAGACCAGATGTGATTTGTTAATACTTGTTTAAACACTGTTTCATAGCATTAATCAAACACATCAAACGATGATCATATACACGATGATCTTAATCTTGGGGTTACTATGAAGTCCTATATATGTCATACGTTAAGGTTTGTCAGAATGACCAGGCTAAGAATAATTGTTTTGAGGACTCAGTTATGTATATGGCTGGAGACATAGTTTAACAAATATGGAATATATACCTTCATATAGATTGAATAATGGTTCCCTATTGGGTTGATTTTTGAAACTGAAAAGGTTATGAGCGCTCATGTTGCAAACTTGTTGTGACACAATATTCACTAGCAAAGTCAATAGTACGCTAGGAACAAGATATAGCTAAAAGCGTAAAACAATAATTTTATTTCCTTTCAATTATGAACCATGAATAGAGGATTAACGTTGTATGTAATGATTTTATCAATGGACACTTTATTCTTAATAAAGTACCTAGTAAATATATGTTTGTAATTATCAAGAGTTCAATCTCATATTTTTAGTGGAGAAATCATGAGATTAATAAACATGATTATGTAATAAAAAAGCTTTGATTAATAATGTAATATTTATTGGAGTTTGATATTATAGGTCCATAGGTCCCCAGGGTGGCTCTATCAACACCATATCAAGGTAAGAGTTGATACAAGGGTATAACTGTAATTTATGAATTTGAGAAGAATTTTATTCTTCGGGTCAAGTATGCAATTATATGATAATTTAGGTTGAATAATTAATTTAGAATTAATTATTAATTTTCGAAAATATATTTATTAATTTAAATATATAAAATTTAAAATTTCATATATATAAATAAATAAATAAAATTTTGAACTTAATTATTTTATTTGAGTGGGAGAAAATAAAATTAGTAGGTCAAAAATAGTTTTTGATTTATTTAATTTTAAAAGATGATGATAATGATGATCATCAATTTGAATTTTGAATTTAAATTTTGAAATATGGTTGTCATCTTTTCCTAAAAAAAAAATACCTCATTTTGTGGGAGATTGATTTTAATTAAATAATTAAATAAATGAAAAATGCAAAATCCCTGAAAAGGGAATAACAGTACACGCCTGACACAGTCCAAGGATTGTGCCATGCGTGTACCACTTGTACTGATATTGTATCAGTATAGTTCTTAGTTTATTTATTTAATTATTTAATAATTTGAAAATGGTATTTCAAATTTGGTAAGTAAGATATTTACCTAAACCAAATTTTATCTTCATTATTATATCATATTATTATTATTATTAGGAATAATAAGGTAATAGAAATATCTCTATATATATGATATATAAGAAGAAGAGAATGATATAACAACACACAAGAAAAATACACAGAACACAAATCATTAAGAGCTTTTTGTCAGACAATTTTTTTTTCCTTCTTCTTATTTATTATAGTCATTCTGAGACCATAATCAAGTTCTCATGTGTTGAGAAATACTTGTGATTCCTAAAATACAAATCCATGATTCTCTATGTGCCCACACACATCTTGAGGTGTAGAGAACACTTCGAAAGGTCGTGGTTTGAGTGCTCAAAGCTTTGGATAGGAAGATCAATAAAAATACAAAAAACTCAAGGAGATTTGATAGGCTTCAAGAGGTAAAAATTTATGTTCTTGATTTTTTATGTTTATATATTCTATATAAATATATTGTATATTTATATTGATATATAATTGTTGCACGAGTAATATTATTGTATGATAATGTTTATGGATTATTTTCTTGGTCATATAAATTGTTTATATGATTAATGAAAATTTTGATTGTTGTTGCTCTGTTATTCATAAGAACAAACAATGGGCCCACCTTGTAAAGTTTTCACTGTGTGCTCTGAATGATTTTCCAACAGAATGTAGTGTACTAGTATGGACTACCAAATAAGATAGTGTCAGATAATGGCACACAATTTGACAGCAACCTATTCACTGATTTCTAAGCGACATGACATTACTAAAAACTTCTCCTTTATAGCCCATCCGCAAGGAAATGGACAAGTCGAAGTCGTGAGTAAAACTATAAAAGAAACCCTGAAAAAAGACTTGATTAAGCAAAGGGCACCTAGCAGAAGTACTACCCAAAGTCCTCTGGTCGTATAGAACAACACATCGAACAACAACTAGACATACACCATTTTCACTTTCATATGGGTACGTAGCCATGCTTTCAGTTGAGTTTGATCCACCTTCACATAGAATGTAATGCCCCAAATTTCCTAATAAGGCGCGAGGTCCATAATTGATTTAATATGCTTTTAAATGATTATGTGCATGTTTATATGAATTATATTATAATATGATGTTAAATGCATGCATGTAGGTCCACATTTCATAATAGGGATATTTTGGTAATTTGGCCCGTTGAGGGCGGAATTGTGTATCTTGGTGCATGTTTGTGATTAATTTATAAGGCCACATCATAATGTGGATTTGTTCGAGCCATTCGGCATGAGATGATCTTTGAGTAACAAGTTAGCGGTTTGGTCATAACAGGTTTAAGTTTGGGGCTCGGGGTGAGTCTCGGGGTGATTTGATGACTAAAGCATTATCGGGAATAAAAGGGTAATGGGATATGATTTTATTGGTATTTGAGAATAACGGGGATTGGAGGGCGTTAATTATGATTAACGAGATAGGTGGATATGGATGGTTTTACCCTTGGAAGTCTTTAGAAACTTTTAAATGACCTAGGGGCAAAATAGTCGTTTTACCCCTAAGATATACATAAGCTTTTGGACTGTAGAAGCTTACCAAAAATAGAGTTTTGTTCTAGCTTCTCACAATCATCAATATCCTCTTTTCCTCCTTTGGAATTTTTGAAGCCAATTTGAAGAACCAAGCTAGGAATCAAAGTTTAGAGCTAGGGGTGTTCATAAAATTGCCCACACCGCACAAACCGCCCACACCACACCACACCGCAATTTGCAGTTTAGAACCCTTCGTGGTGCGGTTACGGTTTGTATTTTTTCCAAACCGCGCGGTGCGATGCGGTTTGCGGTTTTAAATTTTATAAATGCGGTTCAAACCACACCGCACCGCATCATTATATATATTAACTTTTTTATATTATTTTTTTCAATTTTACTACATTTAAAGTTAATGCATAAATATTTATATAGTATAATATAATATACACAATATCTAGAAAGAAATATAATGTTTCATATGATGCTAACACATATTCTACTTCAATCTAAAGATATTCTTCCTTAATTAAAATAATATTTAGTTTTATATTACATTTTTTATTTGTTATTAGTTTGCTATATTTTTATTGTTTTGCTTAAAGTTTATTAGCTTGTTGTACATTTAATTATTTTGTTAAACACTTTATTGTTATGAGATTTATTATGAATCTTTCTTAATTATAATATTTAATTGTTAAATTATTTGGTGATAGGTATAAACCGCCAAAACCGCACCGCACCACACCGCATTTTTGCGGTGCGGGTTGCGGTTTGGAAAGTTGTTCAAACCGCATATGCGATGCGGTCCAAAAAATTAGAGAAAAACCGCACCAACCGCACCACGAACACCCCTATTTAGAGCATAGGACTTTAGTTCATCCATTGAAGAGGTTTCAATTCAAGCTCGAGGTAAGGTTTTAGTTCCATTTTCTAGTACCTTGCCCTGTTTTTGTGATGGTTTTAAGGTTTGGAATTTTATCATTAAAATGGGGAATTTGAGGAAGTTTTGATTGGTGTAAAGCTTGGGTTTTGATGGTTATATGGTGGATAATTTGTGGTAATAATTGGTGGGATTGCTTGGTGATATTGGGAGAGTTTTTATAAGGTTTTGAAATATGTTCGAAGGGGAAAAACAGAGGTTTTTGGCTGAGTTTTGGGTGGGGTCGCAGCTATGTTCTAGAGCACTGCGACCCAAGCTTGTTGAAGAAGAAGGTGGTGCTGAAGGGGCCTAAGGGCCGCGACGCTTGGGGAAGGGCCGCGACGCTTGAGGGCCATTTTGGCTAAAAGTGTGTTTTTGACTTAGGGATTCAAACCTTAGGCCTCGGGATCGATCCTACTACCCGGTTTAGTAGGATTCGATGTCCCGGAGGCTAGGTCTTGGTTTGGGGACCTTTTATTATTCATTTTATTGATGGAATCCCATGATTGGTTATGACCAGGTAACCGCTAAGGAGCTAAAAGTCATGTCGTTCGCAAGGGTCATTCTTTTATTAATTCTCGCTCGAACCAGAGGTAAGAAAACTGCACCCCATATGTGACATGCATGGTTATTCATGAGGCATGTTGAATGTTTAAATGTGGACTTGGGTTGAATATTGAATGCTTAGCAAATCTTGCTCACTTGTGTATGGCACTAACTGAATAGTCAGAATTGGCAATGGTGTCAGTATCAACTGTGAAGTTGTGACTCATTAGTCAAGTTCGGCAGTGGTAATGAGCACTGGTCACATGGGATTGACTCATAAGTCAAGAATTGCTTTAGCGTGTTAACGCAAGCCAATAAAGATTAGATCTAATCGACATCTGCATTGAATGACTCGAATGAGCATTAATGCCAGACCGACCTCAAGTTCGATGAGTACTATAAGTGCTTGTCTAGCCAAAGGCTAGTCATTTAGAGCCAGGGCCAGCGAGCCCCGGTGACTGTTTAGTCACATGGCTATGGGTATCGAGCCCCGTAGTGACTTACCCATCAGTCACTCATCTGTTTAAGTTAGTGACTTACCCATCAGTCACTCATCTGTTTAAGCTAGTAACTTGTTCGTCAGTCACTCATTATGGTTTACCAGAAACTCAAGTGTTAAATCACTCACCTGATTAGAGCTATAAGCTCCTTCATGGTTAATGTAACCACAAAGTGACATTCACTCATCTGTTTAGGGCTATAAGCTCTGTATGATTATCATGATCATCATTTGATATTATATACTTGCATTATTATGTTTTCTTGCTGGGCTTTGACTCATGGGTGCTATGTTATGCAGGTAAAGGGAAAGAAAAGCTCACACAGCCTTAAGTGGAGAGCTTAGGTGGTGATGTGTATATATGCGGCCGCTTGACCACCACGGCCAATGAGTTCTCAAAGGAATTAGGGGGTTTACCCTATTTTTGCCGCTTAGATCGGCAGGTTGTAAATTTCAAACTGTAATGAACATTTTGCATTGTAAATAACTTGTAAACATTTTTATGGGCCCATGAATAATTTTATGTTTTAAATAAAACATATCCTTTCCTTTAGATTGGTTTTCCACCTTAACCTATTAATAACACCTAGAAGCACGTTTTTAACCAAAAAAACTCGATTAGCGAGTTAAATTCACGGTTCAACGTTCACCGTAACGGTCTTGGGGTAACCAGGGCATTACATAGAAGGTTACCATATGACAAGGATACCAATCACCAGTTGTTGATGGAGTCATTAGACTTGATAGAAGAACAATGAGAAAAGGATCAACTATTAGTAGCAGCTCAACAACAAAAGGTGGTTCGATATTTCAACTCTAAAGTACGCAAAAGGAAGTTTGTTGTTGGTGACTTAGTATTTAGAAGAGTTTTTCTCAATAGTCACGACCAAGCTGCTGGAGTCCTTGGAAAAAATTGGGAAGGTCCGTATCAAGTTGAAGAAATTCTCAAACCAGGAACATACAAACTTGCTCGCTTAAATGGAGTTCATATTCTTTGTTATTGTAATGGAGAAAACCAAAGCAAGTAATATCAATGAACACTTATTATTAAAGAATTGGCTTGTATTTACAGTTTATTTTTACAAGTTTTGAACAAGGGCTGGTAAAATTTTGGTTGGCCTCTTATAATTTTAAGATCATTTTATCGCTTGTACATACACAAAATGTTGCTCATTTTTTTACGAGAGATAAAAGGGATTGTGCGTAGTTAGTTATTCTTGCCAATTATTGTATTATTTACAATTATTTACTCATTATGTGTCTTGATTTGCTATATTCATTAAAAATGTATAAAATATGCGAATATCAATGTTCGAACATGTTCGGTCTATGGAAAGTGACCAAACACCTTAATAGTAATTATTATAAAGTGTTATGCTAAGTTTGGTCATGCGAACATGTATTATAATAGTAATTCTAATACTAAAAATGATTGGTCTTTGCACCGTGAGCAGAATTTCTCGGATAAAATAGAAAATACTAGTATAAAAGTAAGAGGATAAATAGCCTTAGGCAGTAAATTGTCTCAACACCACAAGCAGGTTGCCCAGTGTTATAATTACAAAAAAGAAAAATTAATGGACAGGTGGATCTTGTTGAGGCTGCTGGCCGACGGTGGCCTCGGTTTCTTCCTCCCCATCAATTCCTGTGGCCAAGGAAATCTCATGAGACGCAGAGGCATTATTCTCCTCCGCTAGGCGAGCAGTGCATTTTCCAATTTCTACATTCTTTATCTGCTCGGGAAGATAATCAAAATTCATATTTTGTTTATGCTTCCAGAACATATAAAAGCAAGTAAAGGTTGCACCTCGGAATCTCTCAAGGTTTCTCGCATTAGTCTCCTGGAGCTATTTCACTTTTTCTTCCAGCTCATTGGCCTTCTTTTGACTGGCGACCAGGTCATCCTGCAGCTTGACCGCCTCAGCATAGTTCACCTTGGACACAATTTTTATTTTCCCTTGACTTAAGGGCTTTTCTAGATACTCCTTTGATTTCTTCAGCTACTCACTAAGGGCTTTATGGACCTCGACACAGCGCCGCCCGTTGTTAAGAGTAAGGGTAGATTGTAATCAACATAAAAATTTGAAAATAATGTCAACATGGTGCAAAATAATAAGCATCGAGTAGAGAAAATAAAGTTAAGAAAACTTACGCTAAGAAGCTCATTGAAACCACGACCAATGACCTGGTCAGTTTTCAACAAGGAGAGAGAGGAAAATGCTTATTTGTAGAGACGATATTTTACCATCTTCTACAACTTGTTGATTGTTGAGTTGGAGGCATTGGTCAGCATTTCGTTCACCGAGGGTTCTCCTCCTTGCTCGGTGGAAGACTCTGGCTGAGGAGAAGGCAGAGGAGTAGTCATCTTGGAAGGAGTGGGAGTCTCTGTTGGTTAGGATTTTTTGTTTGTTTAATCCCCACTTGTACCTCCAGCCTCTTTTCTGCTCAACCTTTTCGAGCCAATAGCTTGGCCACCCAAGGAGTAAATGTCGAAGACGTTGTTAGCCTGTATGACTGGCAAACGATATGAACAGTTAATCAAGTAGTCATAAGAATAAGGCAAAAGAAACAGAGAAAAATTCTAAGTTATATACTAGAACTACAATTATTAGTCTCTACATTTTCTATGCTACTACTGCTATAATAACTATTGTCCTCGAAGAATGCTGGATTAAAGAAACTGGTCGAACAAATATAGTTGCCATCCCTATCGAACAGACTATTCAGAATAGGCAACATGTTTAAAAGAGTTAATAGGTATGTATCGTTTTCATCCTCAGACGAGTCGTCTACCCGACCAGGGTGCTCGAATAGTTTTTTTTGTCTTCCCATGGGAAGAGGGAATAGATGCTTATCGGAGAATGAAGCTAGCCTCCCTGATGGAAACCCTAGTTAGTCAATGTCTAGGAGGTTGGTAGGTCTTGAGGCTGGTCAGAAGGATCTTGCTCCCTAGAGCCTTCCCTAGTGGCACTTCCAGCGATCGACTCCCTCACATCTTGGTGGGGTTCTAAAAGGTCGACCATCCTTAAATTATTTTCTGTGACTAGTTCCTTGACACTCTTCTCTATAGAGGTCATGCTGGCAAAGGTTGTGGATCTCTCCACAAGTTTTCTACGACCAAGTCTGTTGTAAAAAAAAAAAATGCTCCTGAAAGTATTTTCCTACGTTTGATTCTTGGTTGTATCGGTCAGGAATGTGTGACCAGACTCATGGTGGTAGAAGTGGAAGAACCTCATATTGTTTTAGTTGGGGTCGGACTTAAGATCAAATAGATAATTGATCTCGTGGAAGGTAGGTTCAGGCCACTATTTGTGATGATAAAGGATAAAGAGTGCGGATAACACTCTATATTCGTTCGGGGTAATTTGGAAATGGGCGATATCAAATTAGTTCGCCACCCTTCAGAAATAGTCCTGCAAGGGCAAGGTTGCCTTGACCTTGATGTGAAACCTTGACTAGACCAGGCATGTTTCCCTGTTGGTCGGGTGTAGGTTTGTACAAAGTAATCCCAGGAAGGTCATACTTCTTAGGGTACTTGCCCGCCATCATGCTGATATGATGATGGGAGGGGCCATGTACCAAGACACATTCTTTCTATTTATTCCCTCTTTTATGAGGGCACAGTTAAGGAGCAACTCAGGAAGTTGGTCGATGGTTTCAGGCTGGGGTTGGTTGATGGACCCTTAGCATTTGTTGTATGTGTTATATTATTTTATAATATAATGTAATATTATATTATATTATAATATAATGTTTTATATTAAATAAATGTGACAAAGAGTGTCACATATTGTAACATATAATAGAGAGTTACAATATTTAGATATATGAGATATATCCAAATATGTAACATATTTGATGTTACAAATTTGTAACTGCCAAATATCACCCATTATTGTGTAGGTTTGTTGTTACACAATATTGAGATGAATTTCTTAAAGCCACATGTGAAATGGCTGATAGAGATGTGATTTTAACTCCCATATTGTGTATGGAAGTTACCAAATCAAGTGAGAATAAATTTGGAACGTTTTGGAAAAATTGAAAAATTGGTTGCTGGAAAAGGTCTTGGGCCGCAGTGCATGTTTGTCAGGTCGCGGCCCAAGTGGCTGACAGCATATTCCAATTTTTAGTTTTATCCAATTTTGAACGTTTCCAACAGCCAAATAACTCCCAAATCTCTATTTTAATTCCATAAACATCCAATTAATCATTGGTAACAGCCATGGGGGTTGGTGGAATTTGAAATTCAAAGGGTGTCTCAAAACTCTATAAATAGGAGCCTAATGCTCACTTGTAAGACACAACATTTATATCCATTAGAGCACTTGGCTAGAAACACCTTGAGGCTTGATTATTCCAGAAAGCATTTCCAAAATCTGTGAGAGATCCTTTAGTGCTTGAGTTAAGGGGAAATAAGCTTTTGGACAAAGGTTTCAAACCTTGTTCAAGTTGGTGATCCCCAAAACTGTTCACTTTGGTAGTGTGAGTGAGAGTTGTTTCTATTTTTTTTTCTTGTTCTTTCTTTTTATTCTATTTCTCTTCATCCTCATATTCTTCTATTTTGTTTATTTTTATTTCTTGCTTTGAGTTGTAATCTTCTTTTCTTTTTTCAAACACTTTACTTTATTTGTATTGTTTTACATAGTGTTGTATTTCACTATTTCACTATATCTCTTCTTCTATTATTTATTTGTATTTTCAGTCATAGAGTTGTAACTTTATTTAATCAATAATTATATATTTGTAATATTTTGTTTAGAGTTGTAATTACCTTACCATTTCCATTAAGCCAAAACTATTTTTCCTATCATTCAAAAGCTTACCCTTGTTTGTTTCAATGGAAGGTGAGACCATCAAGATTACGCATCAAGACCTAGTGAGATTGGATAGGTTTGATGGGTCCAATTTCACTAGATGGCAAGACAAGGTGAGACTTCTTTTAACCACTCTCAAAATCGCCTACATTCTAGAATCCACTCTAGAACCTCTCCCAACACCAAGACAAGGACACTCCCGAGGTGGTGGAGAAAAGAAGGAAGAGGGAGGAGGACAATCTCCTTTGTAAGGGTCATATCCTCAACGCCCTTTCCAATAGTCTCTATGACCTCTACACCGAGACCAAATCGGCAAAGGAGATTGTGAATGCCAAAAATTGACTAGAGCCATAGTCAATAGTTACCCTTGTAAGTGTATGAATTCTTCCCTTGTGAATTCCACTCAAGAAAACCTCTACATTACGAGGCACCCTAGAAACTATGAGGCGCATGTCAGTGGGGCGAAGGGGGCGAGAGCCTCACTGGGCTGCTTACCACATGCACAAAGAGACAAGGGCGTCATGTGGCATAAGAGGAGTTGGGCTAAGGGAGTCACCCTCGCCATGCGAGGGTCCCCAACCGCTGACCAACACAGACACCACCCTCGCTATGCGAGGGTTGTGAGGGTTCAGCCTTGTTGCCTCACGCGTGCCCCATGCCTTACGAGACTCGTCTACACCCGGGGAAAGAGGGCCAGCCTCGCTATGCGAGACACCCTAGCTATGCGAGGGTGTGGCCTCGTCGTGCCGCCCATGTCTCGAGCCTCGTCTACACCCGGGGGAAGAGGACCAACCTCACTATGCAAGACACCCTCGCTATGCGAGGGTGTGGCCTCGTTGCGCCGCCCATGTCTCGAGCCTCGCCTCCATGTGACCTGCATAGGTCAGCCTCGACCCCTAGCACCTTGGCTTCTCATGATACACATAGGTTGAAGCCTCCTTGGCCTAGGCATGAGGAACACTTGGGGACACCTAAGGGGGGCGTCAAGAGAACATTAGGCATCGACAGGGATTGATAAGGACGGCCGGGTACAGGTCGCGTGTACTGACACGAGATGTACGGTTGTGAAGGGAACAAAGGCGTGGCCCTGTCATCTACGTTCGAGGAGTAGTGGTAGTATGGACTTGTACGAAGAGTAGTGGCGCCACTTGAACACCCCCGACCATACACCAGAGCCGATAGTACTATGTCCTGGGCCACGACTCTGGCATTGTCAGGGCAGACACCACTACGCCCTGAGCCCCTGCACTATCAGTGTACCCGCATACGTCCCTGTCTCCTGGGACTTGTTTGTATCAAGGGCCAAAGAGCCCACCTATAAATAGGCCACAACCCCTCAGGTTAAGGGGTTGGAAAACTGAGTGAATGAGGAGACGTTTAAGAAATACATGATCTTGGTTCCATTGTTGCTCTGGTTTTTTCTATTGATTGAAGTTCTTTCCTCCTGATTCTAAGCTACCCTTAGTATAAAAATCTTACTTTTCTAACCTTTAATCGTTGACGATATTTCACCGTCAACAGAGATATGGGATGCACTTGAAACAAAATTCAAGGCGGAAGAGGAAGGTACCAAAAAGTTTTTCATATCGCAAGATTTTGATTTCAAATTTTTTGGTAATAAACCCATGCTTCCTCAAGTACACGAATTGCAAATTATTGTTAACAAATTGAAAGTGTTAAAGATTGAGCTTCCCGAAGCCTTTCAAGTTGGTGCTATAGTGGCTAAATTACCACCAAATTGGAAGAGCTATAGGAAAAGAATCCTTCATAAAAATGAGGATTATTCTTTGGAGGAAATCCAAAATTATATTCGAATCGAAGAGGAATCGATATGTAGAGATAAACTTGTGGAGGGGTCTAATGAAGAGACTTCCAAAGAAAATGCGGTGTCACCACCAAAACATCCCAAAAACAAAGGGAAAAAGGGTAACGAGAAACCTTTGGGTCCAAAAACCAACCCAAACAAGTTTAAGGGCGAGAAAGGTCCTTGCTTTGTGTGTGGGAAAAAAGGTCAATATGCTAGAGAGTGTAGGCATAGAAAAGACCAACAAGGACCTAAGGTAAACGCAACTCAAGAGGAAAATATAGTTACTGCCCTTAGTGAGGTGAATGCGGTCCAAGGCAAGGTGAAAGGATGGTGGTATGACACATGTGCCACTGTCCATGTCACCTATGACAAACCATTGTTAAAGACCTTTGAAGAGTCAAAGGGAAACCATGAGATTCAAATGGGCAATGAGGGCAAATCCAAGGTACTTGGCAAAGGTACCATTGAAGTCTTTTTCACCTCTGGCAGGAAAGTTACATTAGTGAATGTACTTTATGTTCCCGAAATGAGTAGAAACTTGGTAGATGGTGATTTGCTTGGCAAGCTTGGCATTAAAGCCATTTTTGAGTTTGGTAAACTTATACTTACCAAATCAAATGTATTTTTGGGAAATGGGTACTCTTGTGAGGGTACGATTAAATTGTGCACCAATGATGTAACTTTCAATGTTATCAATAAAAATGTTAATTCTGCCTATATTGTTGAGTATGATTATTTATATTTGTGGCATCTTAGACTATCGCATATAGGTTTTTCAACCATGAAAAGAGTAGTAAAATGTGGTATGATTTCATGCAATATTAAAAACTACGGTAAATGGGAAACATGTGTTAAGGCAAAAATGATTAAGAAATCATTTCATAGTGTAGAAAGATCATCTAATTTACTAGATTTAATCCATAGTGATCTTTGTGAATTAAATGGTGTTTTAACTAGAGGTGGTAAAATGTACTTTTTTACTTTTATAGATGATTTTAGTAGATATACCTATGTGTTTATTTTAAAGCATAAATATGAAACTTTTGATGATTTTAAATTATATAAATTAGAAGTTGAAAATCAACTAAATAAAAATATTAAGGTGCTTAGAAGTGATAGAGGAGGAGAGTACTTTTCTAATGAATTCAATACATTTTGTGAAGAAAATGGTATAATTCATGAATGCACCGCACCGTATACACCACAACACAATGGTGTTGCTGAAAGGAAAAATAGGACTTATCTAGAGATGATAAATTCTATGTTGGTGTTTTCTAAGTTGAACTTCAACTTATGGGGTGAAGCGCTATTAACCGCTTGTCACATTCTTAATCGAATAGCAATGAAGAAAAACGAGATATCTCCATATGAGTTATGGAAAGGAAGAAAACCCAACATAGGGTACTTCAAAGTGTGGGGGTGTCTTGCATATTGCAAGAAAAACGAACCTAATAGAACAAAGTTAGGTTCAAGAGCCATAAATTGTGCTTTTGTTGGTTATGCCAACAATAGTAAAGCTTATAGGCTATTAGACTTAGAGTCTAATATTGTGATTGAATCTAGAGAAGTTGAATTCTTTGAAAACATGTTATATGACAACAATTCTCAAGCTTCAACATCTCTAAAGGAGAATTTGTTATATGAGAACAATTCTCAAGCTTCTACATCCAAAATTGATTATCAAGAGGAGAATTATCAAAAGAATGTAAAGCAACCCTTTGAACTTAGAAGAAGTCAAAGGCAAAAAAATAATGAGAAAAGTCTAGTAGTGGATGAGATAGATTCTCAACGAATTTCATTCGACATGGTAGAAGGAAATAAAGAGGAAGTCATTAGGAAAATTCTTATTGTACTTCTTGTTGAGGATGATCCTAAGACTTATAACTAAGTTACTCAATAAAGAGATAGTATATTTTGGAAAGAAGCCATCAATGATGAGATGGATTCAATTCTTTACTTGTATGTTCATTAAATGGATGTCAAAACAACATTCCTTAATGGTGACCTCAATGAGGAGGTCTATATGGAACAACCCGAAGGGTTTGTCTTACCAAAATATGAACATAAAGTGTGTAGACTTGTAAAATCCTTATATGGATTGAAACAAGCTTCTAAGCAATGGCATGAGAAATTTGATCAATCCATCATGTCTAATGGTTTAGACATAACAATGGAGACAGCTGTTTGTATTCCAAAACATGTAAGGGATATGTGATCATAGTTTGCTTATATGTGGATGACATGCTCAATCTAAGTGATAGCATGAAACGGATAGAAGAAACGAAGAGGTTTCTATCACCAACCTTCAAGATGAAAGAGCTTGGAGAAGTTGACACCATACTTGGTATCAAAGTATAGAAACATAGTGGGGTTTTTGTGTTAGGGCAAGCCCACTATGTTGAGAAAGTATTGAACAAATTTAACCATCTCAAGGTTAAGGATGCCAATACTCCATTCGATCATAGTGTAAAACTAGAGAAGAATGAAGGAAGAGTGGTGGCTCAATTGGAGTACGCTAGTGCTATAGGGAGTCTAATGTACGCCGCTCAATGTACTAGACCTGATATAGCATTTGCAGTGAGTAAACTTAGTAGGTTTACAAGTAATCCAAGTGTGGATCACTAGAAGGCGATTGGAAGAGTCCTAGGTTATCTCAAGAAAACCAAAGCACTAAGCCTTCATTACTCCAAATGTCCTTCAAGCTTAGAAGGATATACAGATGCAAGCTGGATATCCAATCTTGGGGACAACTTGTCCACAACTGGTTGGGTATTTACACTTGGTGGGGGTGCAATTTCTTGGGGTTCCAAGAAATAAACCTGTATATCTCATTCCACTATGGAAGCAGAGTTTATAGCTCTAGCTGCTACCGGCAAAGAGGCCGAATGGTTAAGGGATCTGTTGATAGAGATACCCCTAATCAAAGAGAATGTATCCACTATATCGATACATTGTGATAGCCAAGAGACATTGGCTAGAGCATACAACAGAGTGTATAATGGGAAGTCTAGACATATTAGTCTAAGACATGGATATGTAAGAGAATTGATTCAAAGAGGAATCATCTCAATTTCCTATGTGAGAACAAGTGAAAATCTGGCGGATCCTTTCACTAAGCCACTAACGAGGGATTTAGTGGCTACATCATCTCGAGGGATGGAACTTAAACTCCCTAAAGAGATTCACGATTGATGGTAACCTATCTTAATACTAGTTATTTAACTAGTGTTAGGTTCAATAGGTAACAACAAGTTAATCAAGTGAATATTAGTTGTATTCAAAACAAGTCCCATCTGAGATATTGAGTACTTGTGAGTTACCAAGTTGAGGGTTAAAACCGAAAGGTTTTTTTAATAGAATTCAGTCTTGTGAAGACAAGTATTTTTGGTAACAAAATACTGTAAGAATTCTACCTATATGGACCAAGGGGTGGTGCCGTCTCTCATGAGAATTAGGAGTATTCTCAAGAATGTCCATGAATGGAAAGTGCACGTGGCCATTAACTGTGCAAAGCGAGACATAGAGGTCTCAAGTGAACATCGCAAAGGTTTGTGTGAACAACAAATTTAGGGGGTCTTCATCTAATTGCCTCTCACGTCCCCAGGGATCGTGCACGAATATTTGAGATGAAGAAAGGGAAGTGAGAATTTACGGCCAATAGAATAAGAACTAAGAAAAAAAATATATACTGCTCGTGGATATGAATTCAATATTTAGACGACCAGTAGTATTTAACAGCAAACACATTCTAATATGCGAGCAGTGAATGTAACATATCAAAAAGCAAAAATGAAATTTTTTTTCAAGAAAACATTTTGTCTTCATTACAGGCGGGAAAAACCAAGATTTTTTCCAAAACCTAAGAATCAAAGTTACCTAAAACCATTTACGATACCATGATAAAGCCTACCTAATGTCTTTACACGCTTAAATACTACCTAAAACACCTTTTTAAACCCATAATCATACACAATTTTTGCCTAAAATTTGGGTAATCTCAAGAAAAACACAAAGAACTTCAAGATAGCAGTTACAAACAATAAGAATCATGGTGAAAATGCAAAAAATAAAAATAAAAATTACCAAAAAATAGAAGGAAGTTGGTTGAAACTTACTTGAAGTGAAGATTGCTGAAGAAATCTCTTGGAAACTTCTTCGAAATGCTTGGAAAATCGTCTCAGATTGTTTGGGAGAGTGCTTGAAGAAACTTTTAATGTTCTTGAAGAGAGAGAAATTTAAGGTGGAAAGTGAAAAAGGGAAGTCAAGGGCTCTATATATATACTCGAGTAGGGTAAGTGAAAAGCCATGATCGAAAATGGGATTTTCGAAGCATGGGGAAGTGTGAAGCCATCAATTTTTCTCTTGGAATTCGTAAAATTATGATTATTTACTTTTTCAAGGGAATAAAAGTACAGCTGAAGTGGCAAGTTAGACATTATTGATTGGATCAATTAATTATATGTTGATCGCATCATAATAAACTTGGGGCAAATGCTTCCTAAAAATTAGTGTGATGACTTGGCACAAGAATGGGACACATGGAAGGCATATGACAAATCATTAATGAAGAACTGATCGACCCGCGACCAGATAGAAAAATAGAATATTTCGTTCACAATAAGTTCAGATGCCAGATGGAGCAGCTGTTACAGTAAGCTGGTCGCTTGATACGACCAGAGTTGTTCGAGGGAATGCGCAAAAGCTCAAAATCAGTTAAAACCAAGATATTTATGTTATAATCGGTTAGTTTGTATTATTTGATTCAAGTTTGTTACACAAATTATGTGAGGGCCATAACCCATCAATGTACATGCTTGAGCCTATAAATAGAGGACTCAAGGATTCATTTTCTTTACGCTATAATTTTGTATTGGAGCGAATTCATAAGATCCAGGTGTTGTTATACACATTCTTGTATACTCTCCCTTACCTTGTGAAATTCAATTGATTCAATTAATCTGATTGCAGGTTTTCGAAACTTTACCTAAATAATAATACTAAGTGGACACAGGTTATTATCGATTGTCGGGGCTGAACCACTATAAATTTGTGTGCCATTTATTATCATTGAGTTCAGTTCTTTATTTCTTATCGTTTATTCGACTCAGTGTCGTTGGCCAATTCATGGGTAAATAATCCTTAATTAATTAATCTTATTTATTAATTCGATGATTACTCTACTATAAATATGGAATTGCTCTCTAAGTATTTATAGAATTATATTTCAGAGTTTTCTCTTGTAGTCCATTGAAATAATAAATAAATATAGTTTTTTCCTCCATTTATTGGTTCGTTAATTAGAGCTGGCCAAAATTACCGTTTTACCCTTCTAATTATCTAATGCACCTTAAGTACAATTAATTCACTAACGAATAATTAATCTACAATCAAATTATAGATTAGATGAGTTCAATAACTATTCAGTTCCAGAATTAACCCTTAGGGGAACCAATATCCGTTTGGAAAGCATGGATTCTATTATTGTAAATTCATGTTCCCAGCCATTCATGATATTGAATATCCAAAACAAAAATTACTAGCCTCATTATATCAATAGACCTTAATGAATGAATCAAAAGATCCAATAAATACAAGCAGGAGTTCATGATCACTCAGGATTTAGACTGATCTACCGCTACTACAAAAAGTGCTTTTCTTTGCAGTATTTGGGAGTATGTACTGAGAACCGTAGTGTATTCGACCGCATAGAAAAGTGTTAAAAAAATCGTGGAGAAAATGCACCATTTTCTCAGCGATTATGTTAAATAAACCGCGGAGAAATATATTATTTCTCTACAGTTATTTTTAATAAACCGCAATAAAGAATATCTTTCTCCACAGTTTATTTAATATAACTGTAGAGAAAATATTTTTTTATAATTATTTTTGGCCGTGTTTATATATATTTTCAATTTTGATTATATAACATATCTAAATTTAAAACAATAATATAATATACCTAATTTGATAAATTATTATCTAATTAAAAGATAGCATATACAGCTTATTATTATATACATTTTTAATTAAAAGATAACATTTTACATATATAGATAGTTTGTATATACATACCTAAGAACATATAAATATCATTTAACCTATAAGTCAACTTAGCCAGTTAAACATATGAAAAATTAGACTTAATAAATAAATGACATTATTTTTACTAACCAATCGCTTTGTAGTGAAAGTAGAGCTAGAAAAACAAATTACTCATATAATTAGTGGGAGAACTAATTATAAATATGATATTAACTGGTGTGGATCAATGAGACAGATTCTTTCTCCTATAAATCTCAGTGGCCATAAAATGAAAAATTAGAATTATTAAAGCTAGGTGAGATAAGGAAAGTCGTGGCCGTATAGCCACTAATGTTGTTGAAACTTGTTCATTTGTAGAGAGAGCCAGCTGTACCCACACACGACACTTTAAATTGGACTAAATCCTTTCTATGGAACCAGAAGATTATTGAAGATGAAAAAGTTTATTACAATGGTATTGGTGGTTGCCATGGCCATCACAGTTGGTTGTGGGGTACATATAATTGGTGAATACTGTCCATGACAAAATAAGCAATCATCCGATCGATAAATGCTCACTTTAATGTTTCACAATGCATGCTTATCTTTATTTGTTTTATTCAAATTAAATTAGCATAGGTATATGTTAATTTAGTTAAAGAACCAAATTCATAATAATGACTGAATAAAAATCTTATCATGACATTAAATTTATATAGTTGATCCACAAATTCCAGCTGTTATAGCATTTCACTGTAGTATTGTTCACAAATTTGCATATTATTAAGTGAATTTAATTATTCAACATTTATTCTCTTTGTTTTTAATTGTTTTTATTATTTTTCTTTAAATTATATATTTTTTTCTGCATCATTTAAATATTATATTTTTAAATATATATAAAATACACATTAACAGAATATGAATAAAATATTTTTGGAGGAATACTGCTTCTTCACAAGCATTGTAGCATTCTCTAAAAGATCCTTTAAAATACAACATCAAATGTGGCATGGTTTTAATACTTTTTTGTACTCTTCTCCACTCTATTTTACAAAAAGGAGAGTTATACATCATCTAGTGTGAGTGCTCTCATTAGTCATTAAAAACCACCTAACTATATATTTTGTGGACAAAAAGGGGTTTTCATGTCTAAGTGTTATGTGCAACTATTTCAAGTGATCGTTTGGTGTTCACAATTTTCATATTACTGAAAAAATTAAATAGGATAATCTGATAGTATAGAAACTGACATCATTGCATTTGGTTGTGGACTAGAATCTAATAGATGATTATTGGGAATATCACTTTCTGTGTTTGTTTGTACATAAGAATCTCTTAAGTAATCATATTTTCATAAAATTAACGTAATAATATATTTTATCAAAATAATAAATAATATAGTTATAAATAGCAAATTACATTTTAAAAATTACTAAATTTTTCCTTAGATTATAATTTATAAACAATTATACTCATGAAATATTTTTTTAACAGAATTTAAAAAATACATTTATTAATTAATACTAGAAAAATATAATTTTTAAAAATACAAAATTACTCTTATTTTATTTTTAATTATATTTCATTTGTTATTTTAAACTAAAGTGATGATATAAATGCTTCACATATCAATTTCTTTAATAAACAAATATTATTTATCATTTTATAGTTTGATATATGTATATTTGTTTTTATATTATAAGCTTCTAAAATAAGTTATTAACTAAAAAATCATTAATTTAATATTTTTAAAAATAAAATTAATAATTTTGAAGTGTTTCACATTCGTGAGCATCTGAAAACTAGCTGTCAGGTGAGTTTCACTTGAACCAAGAATCAGGAAAAGTTAAAACTCATCGAGTATAGTTTCCCATGTTAGAAAAATTCAAACACAAAATCAATCATGAGAAAGTGTTCAGATTCTCATTCTCGTTTGCAGATTCCAGCATACCAAACGACCCTTAAGAATTTTTGGGCTAATTTTTAAATAATTTACTTAATTTCACTTTCGCTTAATTTATCTCGGATTCCGGTGATTTGGATATGAGTCTTGAATGTATATGACTTTTCAAATATGGAGGGAGGCTCAAGAAGAATGTTGTGCTTTCTTTTCAATTATATGCATATGGGCATTTTTAACTCAGTACTGTATTTGAAAGTTATTAAATTTATATATTCATATATTAATAATTTTAGAGCATTACTGCAAGATACCCTAGGGTGTCCAACATTATTTAGGATATGACGTATTGTTGTTTATGTATATAAAAAATGGGTTCCACATTTTTCATAAATATAAATTAATTTAAATTAAAATATATGAAATTGGATTTATTTGCACCAATAAAAGTATAAAGTATTGGACACCCTAAAGTATTCTTTAGCATTTCTCTTAATTTTAAGACTCACCGGCTCCAATTAATATCCGGGTAGGTAACCATTTTGTACCCTGTGTTTTTGCAAAGTATCATTTTGGTACCCTTTGTTTTCAATAATACTCATATGGTACCCTATATTTTAAAATCGTACATATTTGGTACCCTAAACTCAAATTTAATTAATAAAATTTTACCAATTTAATCAAACTGTTGTCAATTATGTAAGTTCCAAATTTAAATTTAATTACTTATTTACATATAAATGATGACAGTTTGATCATATTGACAAAATTTTATCTATCAAATCTGAGTCTAGGGTATCAAATATGTATAATTTTAAAATACAAGGTACCATATGAGCATTATTAAAAATAGAGGGTACTAAAATGATACTTTGCAAAAACATAGAGTACCAAATGAGTAAATTCCCTTAATATCCCCTAACATGTTCCCTCTCACTGAAGGAAATGGATTATTTCTACAGGGTCCAACTAATTTATGGCCTCTCACATGCGTGAGTGGTATATCTCCATATCAGTTAATATATGAGCACGACAACACTCCTTACTGTGGATCCAGAGGCTTTCCATGCATGGGAAGACATATCAATGTGTTCTAAGTCTGTTAATGATGTCACAAGATAAAACATCATTTTAATGACATAGAAAAAACTAGAACGTGAACTATGAAATTCTCAAAGCATTTAGTCTCCATACTAATATTACATTACAATAAGAGAGACGTGAACTAGGGAATTATTTGTCTAATGTTCAAATAGAATCGGTGATGTTGTTGATTGCTAATATTTCTAACATATGAGCATTATAACATTATCAATTCTGAAATCAATAACAATAAACCATGCTCATGTAATCTGCAAGATCAAATTTTATTTAGGGTATTGAATTGAATATATATAGATAAAACATACCTGACATTGAGTCTCCAATGTTCATCTTTGAATCTCTCACGATCTACACAAACAAAATTAGAAAATCACAATACAAGAGAGAACTTATGGAGAGCAACCCTTACCAAAACCACATGTTTATCTTCACCCAACAACATATATGTTCTATATATATGTCTCGTATGCCTTCTTACCCTAAGGGGTATATTGGGCCTATTGGGCTTATATTATTAGATATGGTGCACTATGGTTTAATGGGCCAACCTATAGTCTTTAGGGTGCTACCATGTGCCTCAAATGAAATTAGATTAATATTAACCATCTCATTATAGTCTTTAACTATTCGTAGGCACTCCAGAAAATGATTGTGATAATGAAATTATGTTTTTAATTATAATAGTCCATATAAAATTCTAACATTCTCCCACTTGGACAATATAATCAAACCACCATAATATTGTTTAACACATATATGGCAATCAAATAAATCATACATAATATTATACCGATAGGATACAAATATTACATATGACTTGGCCCTGTAGACATTTAAATATCATAACAACCATTAACTATCAAACCAAACATGCATGAGCTACAATTGATTGAGACTATGCGCATTCATCTTCTTTTGTACCTGTCACTTCGATGAACAATAGTATATACATATATAAACATATATACGTAATAGCAACAAGAAGAAGTGGCTTCAATTATCATTATGCATGTTCAGAATAAAACACAAGCTATAAGCAATCCATACAAAATACTAGCATGTTCAATACATAAATAACAAAACTCCCACTGAGCTCAACAAGCTAGGCTCCTGACAATCCCATTCGGGCAACGTGTTCTAAAAACACACATATAGGTAAGTCTTTCGTTAGTGGGTCTGCTAACATGCTAGTGGTAGGCGTGTACTCAATAGAAATGAGGGACTCATCGACTTTCTCTTTAACAAAATAGTACTTTATATCAATATGCTTTGAGCGAGAAGTACTCCTAGTGTTCTTAGAGAAAGCTACTGCTTCGGAGTTGGCACAATACAATTTCAGCGGCCTCGAAATAGAGTCTACAACACTCAATGCTGAAATGAAATTCCGCAGCCATATTGCTTGACAAGTAGCCTCATAACACGCCATATACTCTGCCTCCATCGTAGAAGAAGCTGTGAGTGTCTGCTTGACACTTTTCCATGAAACAGCTCCTCCAGCCATCATATAAATGTAGCCTGAAGTGGACCTTTTATCATCCACGCATCCTGCATAATCGGCGTCACTGAACCCAACTATATCAAGAGTGTCAGCTCGCTGGTAAGTCAAAATATGATCCTTTGTACCCTGAAGATACCTCATGACTTTCTTAGTCGCTTTCCAATGGCTAAGACCAGGATCACTCAAGTATCTACCCAACACGCCGACAGCAAAAGCAATATCAGGGCGTGTGCATACTTGAGCATACATCAACCTACCAACCAGTGATGCATAGGGAACGACTTTCATTTCATCTCTCTCTTTATCATTTTACGGACATTGAGCCTTTGAGAACTTGTCACCCTTCATTATTGGTGCCTTCCTAGGAGAACATGCATGCATATTGAATCTTTTCAAGATCCGATCAATGTAAGTCTTCTAAGACAAACGAAGAATACCATTAGCCTTATCCCGAAGAATCTGAATCCCAAGCACATAGGAAGCCTCACCAAGATCCTTCATATCAAAATGGCTAAACAAAAGTTGTTTCGTCTCAGACAACAGATCAGAATTATTAGATGCAAGCAGGATGTCGTCAACATACAATACTAGAAAAATAAAGCTGCTCCCACTGACCTTCATGTATATACATTGATCTACTACATTCTCCTTGAAGCCATTTGCAGTGACAATCATATCGAACTTGAGATACCACAGCCTTGATGCTTGTTTAAGCCCATAGATAGACTTTTTGAGCTTGCAAACCATGTGTTCTTTGCCAGACTTCTCAAAACCAATAGGTTGAGTCATGTAAACATCTTCAAATAAATCTCCATTCAAGAAGGCAGTCCTCACATCCATTTGATTGAGTTCTAGATCAAAATGAGCAACTATAGCCATAATGATTCGCAACGAATCTTTGGTGGAAACAGGTGAAAAGGTTTTTTGAAATCAATACCTTCTCTCTGGCTATAGCCTTTAGCCACAAGCCTAGCCTTATACCTTTCCACTTGCCCATTCGAGTCACGTTTGATCTTATACACCCATTTGCATCCAATGGGTCTGCACCATAGCAGACCTGCGGGTTCTCTGTGATCTTTTCACCATAGCTTCATCATCCCCAATATCAAGATTTTCACCTTGTTCTTGATTTTGAGGTTCATCATGAGTTTCTGCCAGAATCTGTTCAATCACAGGGTCATCAATAGGAGCGGAAGCGACAGGTACAGGGACAAAAATGCGTTCTTCCCTGAAAACAATTTCTCTTGACCCTTGACTTGAACCAAATTCATCCTCAAAATAGACAGCCCTATCTGATTCTATAACCCTGGTGGTGTGAGATGGGCAATAAAATCTGGAACCCCTTGATCCAATAGTGTAGACCACAAAATAGCCACTAATGGTCTTCGGATCAAGTTTCTTAGACTGTGGATTATAGGGCCTCACTTCTTCTTTGCAACCCCAAACATGAAAATGACGCAAACTTGGTTTCTTACTTGCCATAGCTCATAAGGCATCTTTGGGACAGACTTGCTGGGCACTTGATTCAAGATATAAGCTGTAGTCTTTAATGCCTCACCCCATAAAAACTCTGGCAAACTAGAATGAATCAACATACATCGCACCATGTCAAGAAGAGTGCAATTTCTCCTTTCAGCAATTCCATTCTGTTGGGGTGTACCTGGCATTGTATATCTTGCATCAATGCCACATTCCTGTAAGTACCTAGCGAAAGGCCCGAGGTTCCTTCCACTTTCATCATAACGTCCATAATACTCTCCACCTCTATCAGAATTAACTGCCTTGATCTTCTTCCCCTTTTGAAGCTCAACTTTCGTCTTAAAAAACTTAAACGCATCTAAAGATTCAATTTTTTCACGAATGAGCTCAACATGGCCATACCAGGAAAAGTCATCAATGAAGGTGATAAAATATTTATAACCACCCATAGCAGGTGGAACAAAAGGCCCACAAATATCAGTATGGATCAACTCCAACAATCGTGTGCACCTATCTATTTTACTTTTTCTAACCTTGGCCGTTAACTTTCCTTTAATACAATCAACACAAGCAGTAAAATCTGAAAAATCTAGATCTTGAAGAACCCCATCTTTCACCAACCTTTGTATTCTATCTTTAGAGATATGGCCTAAACGTTTGTGCCACAACATAGAAGATTTTAAATCTAACCTTGCACGTTTAGAACCAACAACAGTATTAAGAGAAGTAGAAACAATAGGAGTAACATCATGCAAAACAAGTTTATATAAGTTTCCACATAAAATTCCATTGCCAACCAAAAGAGAGTCACGATACAAATTAAGTTTTCCAGTTCCAAAATGAAGACTATAACCCAGTCTATCCAGAATAGATACAGAAATCAAATTCCTCCTAATACAGGGTATGTAAGCAACATCCTGTAATTCCAAGAAGTGTCATGTATTCAATTGTAATCTGACTGTCCCCAAAAATTCAACTTTGACTTTTGTATCGTCTCCCATGTACACATGCTGCTCCAAACTACTCGATCTTCTTCGACTTATCACTGCCTGCAAGGAATTTGTAACATGAATTGTGGCTCCAGTATCCAACCACCAAGAATTTGAGGGCACATCAATAATATTAGACTCTAAACAAACCATCACATGATAATTACCTTTCTTTTCTACGTGAGCTTTGAGCTTTCGACAATCAGCTTTCTTGTGTCCAAAGTTTTGACAAAAGTTGCATTTTCCCTTGAAAAACTCATTCTTATGACCAGTAGAAGATGAGACTGACTGTCCACTCCCTTTAGAACTAACTGTTTTCTTCTTATGATGCTTTTGGTCACTAGAGTTACTAGGAGTGAACTTTCTCTTGTGAGAATTATTGGGATTTGTCACCATGGAGATACTTCTTGCCCTTCCCTTTCTCATGTCCTCCTCTTCCTTGGCAAGAATAGTAGACATCTCCCCAACAGTCCATTGCTCCTTCTGAGCATTGTAGCTTGATCTGATTGAATCAAACTGAGATGGAATGTTCTCCATCACCAACCACACCATGTAATCCTCACCAAGGTCCATATCCATGGCCTTAAGTTTATGATAGTGGCCCATGAGCTTGTCAATGTGAGCCCTAATGTCACCTGAACCATCATAAATAGTGTGATGTAGCATGTTCAAGTGTTCATTCTTCTCATTCTTTGAGAATTTCTTATACTTTTCCTTAATGGCAGTAAGAAAATCCTTTGCATTTTCAGACTTGGGAATACTATCACGAATGGATTTGTCCATGTGATATCTCATAAGCATCAAGCAACAACGATTGGAGTGTTCCCAGTCCTCGTAAGATTTCTTATCCTTCTCAGTAGCATCATCAGTAGGCTTAGATGGTCATCAATTCTCAAGGCCAAGTCCATTTTCATGAAGGTCAAATTCATCGTGATATTTTCAATCCACTGCTTGTGGTTGGTTGCATTCAGCATCAAGACGGCAGGAGATCTAGGAATGCTTACAGCTGAATGAGAAACAAGAGCAATAACTATTAAATACATGTTATGATAAACCATGTCATCTGTTCTCTTTTCTCATCAATATATGATCGCAAAATAACAAATGATCATTATGTATGTTAGAGTTCTTAGACAAACACACAAAATAGAACTCATACACAGGTAAGAACAATCTATTAAACATTATAATCAAATACATTAATTTACTATTGAAAGGATAGATAAATTGTGATTCATAACGTTTAATAAATTTTCTTCACCATATTAAGCATCCTTACCAAGCAATTATTATCGATAGGATAATTAATTACTTATATAGATCTTAATGTAATTTTGGAGGAAAAAACACAAAATTTAAATAAATAATTATTTAAATGTTCCTCTTTACTAAACAATTTACATGCTTATTCTTACGACAGGAAAGAAAATAAACAATAATTGTTGAAAATATGTACGCCCTGGCTTTCCCACGGGCTGTTTAGCAGGACGATCCTCGGACTAAACATGATTTAGCCCGAGGCTCCCACAGGCCAGAGGCTTTATCTTCAGGACGGGCCTTTCTAGCTCGAGGGGATGGAGTTTCCTGCTCCCTCTTGTTGTTCCAGGAGCTGGGAACAACATCCGGCGACCACTGACGGATCAGCTCAGGTTATGGATTGTTCCGGCAGCGAGCTTCTCAGGAAGCTCTGACCTTATGGGAAGTCAACACGCAAGATAAACGTGCATAATCCTGCCATCACGTGTCCGATATCCCCCTGACTTCTCGGACACGCAGCAGGAACGTGCGTATTCAGACACCCACGGACGGGTTGGGCCGTGCGGCCCATTGTTTCCTTCCATACTGATTAGACCGCACTTGTGTGTCAGGTTTAGGAATTAATCATGAATATCACAGACTTGATATGACAAATGGAAAGGTCACGGGATGACCTCCCTACCAATTTCCAGGTGCCTTCTCCTATAAATATGGAAACCCTGGGAATTGATAGGGGTTGGAAAGAATAGTCTTGTAAGAACTATATATTTTGTAAACCAATTACCCAGAAAAGATCAATAATATTGACTAGTGGAGTAGAAGGATTTTAACCTTCGAACCACTTAAAAACGTGTTTAAGGTCACCTAGTTCTTTTCACAAAGATTTCATATCTGCGGCGGTTCTACTTTTAAGTACTAATCTCTTTCTCTTCTTCTCTTAATTACCTGTTGCCGAAGAACCGCGTCAACAGTTTGGTGCTTTCATTGAGAGCAAGTCCAATTAGTACTACCACAAACATACAACTATGGTGACCACTCGATCCAAACATGGCAACGAGACAGAACAGCATGATGGGCAGGAGGCCCGCCATGTTGCCCTCCCCGAGGAGCAAGTTCCTGAAGTCCAGCAAAGGCTAGGAAAGCAGCCGGCCGGCCAAGACGACACTGGTAGTTCGGCGCCCCGGCCGCCTAATCCGAATCCATGTTATTATACTGCGGTGGAGATGGAGAATGCTCAGCTGAGGAGCCAGCTAGCAGCAGCTGGTCAGCAAATCCAGGATATTCTGAGTCGACTACCCCCTCTCACAACCAACGGTAACGTTGGAGAGAGGCAAGGCGAGGCTCCTAAGTCTCGCCGGAGTAATCGATCCAGGCATAGCCGTTCGGGTAGACTCCCTGCAGCCAACTCCACCCCTTCATCACGCCATCAAGAGGCGAACTTCAGGGAAATGCCTCAGACCGAACCGCAGCAGTACAGCCGTTCGGTTAGGACATCAACCCCTAGTTCTCAGCCTTCCTCGAGGACGCCCAGAAGAGATAGGGGAAATTCCCAAAGGAGGGCTGAGGAGATCCGGAGACGTCAGCCCGTCCCCGAAGAACGTCCAGTTCCTCGTCCAGATCGCCCAGCGCGAAACCATCAAGCTGGCAGGGCCGAGAGGCCCCCACCAAATTTAGTCCGTCCAGAAGGCACTAGGATCGCCTCTCCGGTCAGGCATCCTCCTTCTCCCATCAGATATCCGTCTCCTCAGACCGTCCGAGACATCCCGACCTACAGAAATAGTAGGAGAGACCCGCCATCGGCCGGGCCTTCCCGCCGCAGCAGGGCGCCGGGAGGAGGAGCAGGTCGGAGCCGCCAAAGACGCACATCGAGCCTGTCCAGCAGGAGTCACTGGACCGGTAGTGCACGAAGTGATCTTTCGGGAGGGGACCTGCGACAGCGACTAAGTTCAGCACAAAGTCACCATAATTCCCATGGAGGCGACCTTCGAGATCGCCTCAACTCTCACAGAGAGGGTCCAGTTAGGGATGGTAGCTAGGCCCGTTCAGTTGGGGTCCGATCCGAAGTACGTAATGGCGGGAATGCCCCAAATGACCTATCTTCAGATAGGAGGGGCAATAACCCGCCTAATATGTACAACGGGTCCGGAGCTGTTGAACAGCCCCGGAATAACCCAGGATCTCAGGACAAAACCCTAGAGCGCTTAACTCAAATGGAGGAGCTGATGAAGAAGCTCCTGTCGGAGAAAGAAAAAGACGAATATGATTCAGGGGATGAGATGGAGCTCTTCGCCCCCAACATAGCAGCAACGACATACCCTTCTAGCTTTCGTATGCCACACTTGTCAAAGTTCAACGGGGATGGAGACCCATCTGACCACTTAGGGATGTTCAACACCCTAATGATGGCTCATAACATCGGGCCAGAGCTTCGTTGCTTGATCTTTCCTTCCACCCTAACTGGACCTGCCAGGCAGTGGTTCAAACAAAGTAAAAGGCAGTCAATCAGCTCCTGGAAGACCTTTTCGGCTGACTTCAAGAGGGCATTCCGCGCCTCTCAGGCCGCCAGGGTCCAGGCCGACTCCCTAGCTAACGTGAGACAGCAACCTGGAGAAACGCTAAAAGCCTACTTGAGCAGATTTGCAAATGTCGCTGCTCGAGCCAGAGACGCCGACGACAGCTCCAAACTCATGGCTATGAGGACCGGGATCCTAGTAGGCGGAGATCTGTGGAAGGATATTCAAAGGAGGGGGGTCAGCTCAGTTAGTGAATTCCTTAACAGAGCCCAAGAATGGATAAACTTGGAGGAAGCTGAAGCTTCAGCCGCGGGGACCAGCCAGGCCCTCGAGAAGCCCGCTGGGGCGGGAACAGAGATCGTAGTAGCGACTCCCGACGTCACGCAGAGCAACCAGCCCGGTGGCGGCAAAAGAAAAGGAAATGGTGAAAACGTCCAGCACGGTCAAAAGAAGAATAAATCCGTGGATAAATTCAAGCCCGTGTTCACAACGTATACCGAGCTCACCCAAACCAGAGAGAATATTTTCCTGGCCAACGCTACGCGAGTCCCCTGGAAAAGACCGGAGCCAATAAAGCACCCTAAGGGAAAGAGAGACGCTTCCAAATTCTGCCGTTTTCATAACGACGTCGGGCACAATACCGACGACTGCAGGCACCTCAAAGATGAAATCGAGACTCTCATCCGAGCAGGTCCATTGGTGCAATACTCGCGGAACAGGGTCCCGACAGGTCGACCCGCTCCGGAGATCCCAGCCAGTCAACCTGGACCTCGAGTAGATCAGGACGTCCCTCCCCCCGTGGTCGAGGGAGAGATTTCCACCATCTATGGAGGGCCACACATGGCTGGCACGAGCAGAGGCGCCCAGAAGAGGTACATAAATGAGTTGAAGGCCCACAATGGAGGGGAGTTCGTCCCGGAACAGCGTCAATCAAAACAACAAAGATTAGAGAAACAACCAGTCACTTTCACGGAGGAGGACGCGGGCCATGTCCAATTCCCTCATAACGATCCCTTGGTCGTAGCAGTCTAGCTCGCCAACCGGAGAGTAAGGAGGGTGTTAGTGGACAATGGGAGCTCGGTGAATCTCCTATTCCGTTCAACCTTAGAAAAAATGGGTCTGACCGTCTCCGAGCTAAAGGCAACCTCGATGATGCTATATGGTTTTTCAGGAGAAGGGTCAGCAGCGATAGGAACGATCGAGCTGGTGATCACCCTAGGCGACGAGTCCCTAACAGTGTCCAAACTGCTCGAATTCGTAGTCATTGACTGCTCCGCTGCCTACAATGCAATTTTGGGCCGACCAACGCTCGTTGCTTTCGAAGCTATCACATCCGTCCGGCACCTCGCCATGAAGTTCCCTACTTCGACAGGGGTCTGCACTATCAAGGGCGATCAGCTCGCTGCCAGGGAATGCTACAGCATTTCCATGAAGGGAAAATCTAAACCCGGGCAGGTGGCGATGGCCATTCAGGATGAAGAGGAATCGCAGGGACTCAAGGCGGCCCCTGAGATTGAAAAACCTCGGGTTTCCGAAGACGAAAAGCTCGCCTTAAGCGAGGACATTGACCCCCGAGTAGGCGAGGACAGGTCCGAGCTCCAAGCTATTGAAGATCTCGAGGAGGTAGGCATCGATGAACAAAATCCTTCACGGACGGTGAAGCTCGAAAAGAACCTCTGCGATAGAAGAAAGGCGGATCTGACTGCGTTTCTGAAAAAGAACCTAGACGTATTCGCATGGTCGCACGAGGACATGATAGGGATCAGTCCGAGCGTAATCATGCACACGCTCCACCTAGACAAAAGCGTCCCTGCAAAGTCTCAAAAGCAGAGGCGTTTAGGGACAACCCGAGCCGAGGCCCTTGAAGAAGAAGTGGCCCGGCTCAAAAAATGTGGCTTTATCCGCGAAGCCAGATTTCCCATTTGGGTTGCCAATCCCATGTTAGTTCCAAAGCCCAATGGCAAGTGGCGGACCTGTATCGATTTTTCCGACCTGAATAAAGCCTGCCTCAAGGATTGCTTTCCGTTGCCGAGGATCGATCAACTGGTGGATGCCACGGCGGGGCACGAGCTCATGTCCTTCATGGACGTGTACTCGGGCTACAATCAGATCGCGATGAATCCAGCAGACCAGGATCATACCAGCTTTATGACCCCGACTAATGTCTATTGTTATAAGGTCATGCCGTTCGGTCTTAAGAATGCCGGGGCAACCTACCAAAGGCTGGTAAATAGAATGTTCGCGGATCAGATCGGGAAAAACATGGAAGTGTACGTCGATGATATGCTTGTCAAGTCAAAGACTGCCACCAACCACGTCGCCGACCTGGAAGAATGTTTTAACATACTGCGAGAATATGGCATGAGGCTCAATCCTCAGAAATGCACTTTCGGTGTCGCATCGGGGAAGTTCTTGGGTTTCATAGTCAATACCCGAGGAATCGAGGCAAATCCCGACAAGATCAGGTCACTGCTCGAGCTTCCATCCCCCAGGTCGCGGAAAGATGTCCAAGGCCTCACAGGAAGGGTGGCAGCACTGAACCGGTTCATTTCCAAATCGACCGACAAGTGCCTGCCTTTCTACAACCTGCTCCGCGGAAACAAGAAGTTCGAATGGACAGTAGAATGCGAGGGCGCATTCCTCGACCTAAAAACGCACCTAGCTGAGCCACCTGTGCTATCAAAGCCCAGGGTAGGAGAACCTCTTTTCCTCTACATGGCCGTGACTGAGGACGCAGCTAGTGCCGTTCTGGTGCGAGAAGAGGACTAGGCTTAGAAACCGGTTTATTACATCAGCAAGAGACTCCTCGGAGCTGAGTCAAGGTACCTGTTGATGGAAAAGCTGGCGTTTTGCCTAATCACGGCCTCGCGAAAACTCAGGCCATACTTCCAGTCCCACTCTGTACACGTCATGACCGATCAGCCTCTAAGGCAGGTTTTGCAAAAGCCTGAAGCCTCGGGACGCTTGCTAAAGTGGGCGGTCGAACTCAGTCAGTTCGAGATTTTCTATACTCCCCGAACTACCATAAAAAGTCAAGCCTTGGCCGACTTCGTGGCAGAATGCGCGGGATTCCATGAGATCCCATCGGAAGATTCACAGCAGCTCACCTCCTCAGGTTCATCGTGGAGGATCTTTGTTGATGGCTCATCTAACGAGAACGACTCCGGGGCCGGAATCATTCTGATATCCCCAGAAGGACATAGATTCCATTCGGCGCTGAGGTTCGGGTTCAAGGCGTCCAACAACGAGGCAGAGTACGAGGCCTTGTTAGCCGGACTTAGGATAGCTAGCGAGCTAAAGGCAAGCTCTGTCCAATGCTTCAGCGACTCCCAGCTCGTGGTGAATCAGGTCTTAGGCGAGTATCAGGCGCGGGGTCCCAAGATGGCCTCTTATTTGGCTAAGGTAAAATCCGAATTGTCTACGTTTGGGCAAGGGTCGATCGAGCAGATACCTCGGGAGCAGAACGCCAATGCAGATGCTCTCGCCAAGCTCGCCACCTCGGGGGAGGCAGAAACCCTGGGGTTGGTGCCAATTGAGTTCTTGGACAAACCAAGCATAGACGGAGATCGAGCAGATATTGAGATGATTGACATCAGGCCGACCTGGATGACTCCCATTGTTGAGTACCTCGTCGAGGGCAAGTTACCCGAAGGGCGCAACGACGTACGGCGAGTCCTTTATCAAGCTCCGAGATATACGCTAGTCGAGGGGGTGTTGTACCGACGTGGGCATTCATTACCTCTCCTCCGGTGTGTTCTTCCAAGTGAAGCGAAGGCCATCCTGCAGGAAGTTCATGACGGATTCTGCGGAGATCACACTGGGGGGCAAAGCCTGGCCTTGAAGATCCTTCGGCAGGGTTTTTACTGGCCGACTCTGTCCAAAGACTCGATCTCATATGTAAAAAAGTGCGACAAATGTCAGCGGTTCGCCGCGGTTGCACGAGCACCCCCGACCGAGCTAAAAATGATATCGTCTCCCTGGCCCTTCGCCATTTGGGGCATAGATCTAATAGGCGCCCTGCCCACCGGAAAGGGCGGGGTCCGTTACGCCGTGGTAGCCATTGACTACTTCACAAAGTGGGCCGAAGCAGAGCCGTTGGCGACAATAACATCGAAAAAGGTGCTAGACTTCGTGGTTAAAAGCATCGTTTGTCGATTCGGCCTACCCAAAAAGATCGTTTCCGACAATGGCACTCAATTTGACAGCGACCTGTTCACCGAATTTTGCGAAAAGCACAGAATTGTGAAAAGTTTCTCATCCGTGGCCTATCCCCAGGCGAACGGCCAGGTCGAAGCTGTCAATAAAACTCTGAAGGCAAGCCTCAAGAAGAGGTTAGATGAGGCAAAGGGGATCTGGCCAGAACAGCTCCCCCAAGTTCTGTGGGCCTATAGGACCTCACATCGGACTCCCACGGGTCACACTCCTTTCTCCCTAACCTTTGGAAGTGAAGCGGTCCTCCCCGTGGAGGTGAAGGTCCTGTCGCACAGGGTCCGGTCCTACGAACAAGACAAGAACCACGAGCTCCTATGCCACTCCTTAGACTTGATGGATGAGAGGCGAGAGGATTCACAACTCCAGCTCGCCCATTATCAACAGAAAATCACTCGCTACTTCAACACTAAGGTCAAAAGACGTGCCTTTAGCGTCGGCGATTTGGTCTTGAGGAGAGTTTTCCTGGCCGGGAAAGATCCCAAAGATGGGGTTTTGGGACCAAGCTGGGAAGGACCATACCAGGTCATCGAAGTCATCAAAGAAGGGACGTATAAATTAGCTCGACTTGGTGGAGGGGCGGTCCCGCGAACTTGGAATGCAATCAACCTAAAGAAATATTATCAATAAACATTTGTAAGACCTAGAAGGTCACCTTCCATGTATAAATAAAAATCAAATGTTTCTCGTTATTTGCAAGGGTAATTTTAAAGTAACAACGAAAGGCCCTTTCCCAGTTACTTGAGGGGCATATGGTACCTGGATATATCCAGGTCTCCTTAACGACTTAGGTGTTAATTTTTATCTACGGATAAGAGTCATCACAAACTAAGTCCTATCCTGGTCTTAACCGGGTCATAAAACTTAGAAGTTAACAAAAATTTGTTGACCGTGGTTCTTCTTTAAAGAGCCCGGGATACGGATAAAAGTTAACGCGATCTAAGTTTTTTCAAAATAAGTTCCTGGTCTTAACCAGGTCATAAAACTTAGAAGTTAACAAAAATTTGTTGACCGTGGTTCTTCTTTAAAGAGCCCGGGATACGGATAAAAGTTAACGCGATCTAAGTTTTTTCAAAATAAGTTCCTGGTCTTAACCAGGTCATTAAACTTAGAAGTTAACAAAAATTTGTTGACCGTGGTTCTTCTTTAAAGAGCCCGGGATACGGATAAAAGTTAACGCGATCTAAGTTTTTTCAAAATAAGTTCCTGGTCTTAACCAGGTCATAAAACTTAGAAGTTAACAAAAATTTGTTGACCGTGGTTCTTCTTTAAAGAGCCCGGGATACGGATAAAAGTTAACGCGATCTAAGTTTTTTCAAAATAAGTTCCTGGTCTTAACCAGGTCATAAAACTTAGAAGTTAACAAAAATTTGTTGACCGTGGTTCTTCTTTAAAGAGCCCGGGATACGGATAAAAGTTAACGCGATCTAAGTTTTTTCAAAATAAGTTCCTGGTCTTAACCAGGTCATAAAACTTAGAAGTTAACAAAAATTTGTTGACCGTGGTTCTTCTTTAAAGAGCCCGGGATACGGATAAAAGTTAACGCGATCTAAGTTTTTTCAAAATAAGTTCCTGGTCTTAACCAGGTCATAAAACTTAGAAGTTAGCTAAAATTTGTTGAACGCGGATCTTCTTTAGAGAGCCCGGGACACAAATAATGTTAACTTGAACTAAGTCATAAAAATAAAAAGATAAATTGTGACCAAATGCATACAAGTATATATATAAAACTAGCTGAGCAAGATGTCTCGAGGCGGAAACGCCCCACACAATAAAGAGAATTACAATAAAAAAGTGTTCAAAGTACGTAAACGAGGAGCATCCTAAGCCCCATCAGCTGGCCCTTTGGAGGTCGCGGTCTCGCCCTGTTCCGCCGCGGCAGAGGCCTCTCCAGTCTCCGAAGGAGGAGCCTCCTTATTCAGGCGGGCTTGAAGCCGCGGCAACAGGAATGCCCAGAGGTCCGGCGGCATGAAGGAGAAGTCCGCGTCCGGATTGTGGGACCAGCAGTGATAGAATAGGTCCTCTAAGGACTGCTCCGACACGACCCGCTCGTCTTTCAGGGCGGCCTGGGAGGTCTGGACTTCGGCCTTCGCCACCTCGAGGTCTGCCCGCGATGCGGCCAGGGAGTTTTAAGCTCTAGGTTCTCGGAGCGAAGCTTCTCTAGCTCGGATGCGGCCAGGGAGCGTTTAAGCTCTTGGTTCTCCGAGCGGACCTTCTCTAGCTCGGCTTTGGAGGCCGCCAGGGCGTCTCTCGCCTCCTGAGACTCCTGGAGGGCAGTCTGGCGATCTGCTTCCAAACCCTCGAGCTGGGCCTTGGTCCTAACGATGCCTCTATAGGCGGCAGCCATGCCCTGCAAGAAAAGAATGATAAATTAGCAAACTGGAAGGAGAAAGGCGGCGTGTGAGTGTCAAAGCCTTAGAAGAAGGGGGCACTTTACCGTTAAAGTCATGTCCATAGCAGATTCTATAACTCGGACCGGGCTCGTTGTTTCGATGGCCCGGAGCTCCTTCTCCCTGATATTGTAATAGTGGCTGACGGCGTAGCTGGCCGACTCGTACACCGTACCCCGGAATGCTTCGGGCATCTTCTCCAGAGCCCGGGGGTCGACCGAGATACGCACGTCCGGGGCTGCCGCGGCCAGATTCCCGACCTCTATTACCCCGTCCTGGGCGGCCAGTGGAGATCGTTGGGGTGGCGGATGCATGAGTCCTGTCCTGGCGACAGGGAGGTTCGCCCCGGCAACCTGGGATGGCGGGTCTCTCTCCTTCTCCGTAGCTGGGGATTTGGTGGAGACCCCGGTCGAGCTCTTGGACTCGCGGAGCCTCTTTAACCTCGGCCCCGCTGGGGGATTCCCACCGAACACAACGCCCCGCAGACTATTCCCGGGCTGAGACATCTCTTCTGCCAAAGAGCAAAAAACACGGTTATTAGCAATCATACAGAAATAAAGGCAATAAGAAAGAAAATACTAAGGGAGCCCTACCCCCCGAGCTGGAAGAGCCTAGGACGATTATCTCACGAACTGGCGAAGGTTCTAGGTCCGGTTCTGAATCAGGGTTGGACTCTTCTACGTACTGACTAATCCCCGGAGCGTAGACGCCCCTCTGGAGCGCAGGCCACGTGCGTAAATTGGTCCCGTACTCCTCAAAAATGGCCGACCTAAAGGCTAGGGTATTATCTACTACTACGGTACCCTTGGGCCGACTCTCTTGGTTGTCCAGCACGAGCTGGTCAACGCAGTGGAGCAAAAGCGTGTCCAGGTTCGGATTCCTTGGGTGACGATGGACGAGCTGCCTAGGGTTGAACCTAACCAGCCGGGGGTCTGCAGTGGCCCTATCTACGTTCTTAAATAAGTAAGAGTTACCTTGACCGGAAGGACCCGCGGCTGCTCCGGATTGGGCCCTCTCCTCGCTCATCCCCTGGGCGACCTCCAAGCTCCTCTTCCTGTTCCTCACCAGAGGAACTTCCTCACCTTCTTCCTCGCCTTCGTCATCTACGACCTTCTCCGCGACGATCGGCCTGTTGTCGCGGGCTGGGGGAGGACCCCGGGGCCTTTTCAAATTCAAAGTCTGATTTGGGAAAATCAGCTTGCAGAATACCATCGCCTCGTCCGTCACGAGCGCGCAGTAGTCTTTCTCACTGGGGGGCAGGTTCGCCAGTGTATCGTATTGACCCCCGAGGGTCACGGACTTTTCGGTCCTCGAGTAGATGGCTGCAAGGTTGGTTGAAATCAGAATTGGAATAAGGGACGAACTAAAATAAGATAACCGTTAAAAGGCGAGCTAAATGGAGGATTACTTACGAGGGCGGTTGAAATAATGATGATCGCAGTTTCGGAACCCAGTAGACATAAAAAACTGGTCTTTGAAGTCGTTTGGATGGCTCGGCAGCTCGATCACTGCTACTGTGTTAGGGAAGCGGGTTAAGTAATAGAACCCGTCGCCTCGCCCCCGCTGGTCCGGGCTGGCTTTGAGGCAGAAGAAATATAGGATATCAGCAGGAGTGGGGACCTCCCACTCATGCTTTTGGAACAAATACCTCAGTCCCGCCAGCAGACGGTAGGAATTGGGGGGGAGCTGAAATGGGGCCAACCCCACATAGTTCAGAAAATCAGCAAAATACTGATCCAGGGGGAGGAAGGCCCTTGCCTTGAAGTGTTCCCCGCTCCAGGCCGCGAACGACTCGTCGAGCGGCGTGCAGCTCCTCTCCCCATCCGCAGCAGGTCGGGCGATCACGGAGGTCTTCCCCAGAGGAATGTTGTGGTTAAGGAAGATTTTGGTGATCTTTGCCTGGCTGGTTATCTTCGAGACGATTCTCTCCGCCTCGAAAAACGCGTCAGGAGCCACCTCGGCCTGCTTCTCCACCGCCGGCCCAAAGTGAGGAATTGGCGAGCTGGTCACCACCGCCTTTCCTTTATCCTTCTGGGAGGCCGAACTTCCCACATTCTTCTGTGGCAGATTTCTCTTTGGAGCCATCTGGTCGCCTATCGAACAAAAGAAAACACTTTAGAAAAGGCGACCCAAGCAGGAGGGTGAAGCAAGTATTGAGTACATGAGCTGGGGTAAGCCCAGCCCGTGGAGAGTGGTGCCACGCGTTCCAAGGAACACGCGCCTATGCCCTCAACAGATCCCGGATTACTCAGAATTCGTGTGTCAGATGGCTCAGAGTAAAAAAAAATTGCCTTGGGGGGAAAGTTTCAACAGGCAAGGCGTGGCAAAACCGCTTTTAAGGCGTATTCCCTAAGCTACCCGGTTTTTGCACCCAAAGTTCCTAAGGATCCTACCCAGAAATTGTTCCTAAGAGAGAATCATGGAACCCATGTTCTAAGGCGATGTCCCATGGCAAGTGTGCCCTAATCTAAGAAGGGCCATCACCCTCCATATCCGCGCGACCCAGAAAACCTCTGCATGTGGCTACAGTAAAATTTTTTACCTAGGCTACAGTGGCATGCTTTCAAAAATAAACAGGGACAGAAGACTTACAGTATAGGGTTGGATGGTGAGCGAGGTTGCTGCGCTGGTAGGAGCTTCGTTGGCACAGTAGTCTCCAAGGCCTTGAAGGAACTCGCACGCTTAAGCCTTGTGAACGGAGAAGATGAGAGCAATGGAAATGAGGGTTTTGTTCTTCGGAAGGTCAGAGAGAAAAGAAGGAAATTTGAGAGGTTCTGAATGGTAAGGTGGCCCGTGTGTGGGATGACCACCCCCTTTTTATACAAGGGGGGATCACGCGTAAAAGGCTCCTGGGAGACCCTCCACTCGAAATGTGAAACGACGGCTGGACAGTAGGCTAGGCCATTTAATGCGGTTCTCGTAGAGTGTACCGTCGCCACCCACGGCGTTCCACGTATCAGACGCAAGCGAAAAGCATGGAATGCGAAGGGTTGTGGGAGAAGTCTAAAAGCTCCTACTGTGGTCTCCCATATCTGACGTCATGGACCACGAGCAGGAGCTTGGGGGGCAGATGTACGCCCTGGCTTTCCCACGGGCTGTTTAGCAGGACGATCCTCGGACTAAACATGATTTAGCCCGAGGCTCCCACAGGCCAGAGGCTTTATCTTCAGGACGGGCCTTTCTAGCTCGAGGGGATGGAGTTTCCTGCTCCCTCTTGTTGTTCCAGGAGCTGGGAACAACATCCGGCGACCACTGACGGATAAGCTCGGGTTATGGATTGTTCCGGCAGCGAGCTTCTCAGGAAGCTCTGACCCTATGGGAAGTCAACACGCAAGATAAACGTGCATAATCCTGCCATCACGTGTCCGATATCCCCCTGACTTCTCGGACACATAGCAGGAACGTGCGTATTCAGACACCCACGGACGGGTTGGGCCGTGCGGCCCATTGTTTCCTTCCATACTGATTAGACCGCACTTGTGTGTCAGGTTTAGGAATTAATCATGAATATCACAGACTTGATATGACAAATGGAAAGGTCACGGGATGACCTCCCTACCAATTTCCAGGTGCCTTCTCCTATAAATATGGAAACCCTGGGAATTGATAGGGGTTGGAAAGAATAGTCTTGTAAGAACTATATATTTTGTAAACCAATTACCCAGAAAAGATCAATAATATTGACTAGTGGAGTAGAAGGATTTTAACCTTCGAACCACTTAAAAATGTGTTTAAGGTCACCTAGTTCTTTTCACAAAGATTTCATATCTGCGGCGGTTCTACTTTTAAGTACTAATCTCTTTCTCTTCTTCTCTTAATTACCTGTTGCCGAAGAACCGCGTCAACACAATATATAATAAGATTTATGCCACCAAAGATTAAATATAAATACAATTATGAAACCAAATCTATGAATTAATCTTGTGCATAAACATATACAAATAGTAGGATATGAGAATAGAAGTGAAATGGTAAAAATTTGGCCAAAAAAGGACCCCTCACGCGCCCAAAAAGCTTCTGTTTTTTTTTTAAATATATATCCGTACGACATGTCGTTTGTGGAAAATGACATGTCGTTTTGAAAAACGACAGCCCATTATCCGAAGAAACGACATGTTGTTTTTTGTCTGACAGAGACAAAACGACATGTCGTTTTCTGTCGTCCTTGACCTTGATTTTTCAGGCTCGCGGGTCGCTTCGACCCGGTTCAGTCCGTGGGTCTGACCCGACTAAAAACAGTGGTTCTAGCCACCGTGACTTGGGTTTTCTTTCTCTCAATGTCATCGACCACCCTAGCATATCCATTCTCCTCATTTCCCAACAAAAAAGGTCAAAACAACATGAAAACCAAAATGGGTTTCCACCATTGTTGAGCTCCATGAAAAGCTCGGTTTTCACAACAACAATGCATGAAATTTTTGCCCAAAAAAATTGCTAAAACCCAATACTCATTATCAAACCCGATTTCCCCATTAACATAGCATGATTTCGAAATTTCTTGTGAAAAAATCAGATTTTGAAAAAATTGGGTATATATCAAAATTTCAAACCCTAAAATCAAGTGAACCTATCTCTGATGCCAATTGCTAATATTTCTAACATATGAGCATTATAACATTATCAATTCTGAAATCAATAACAATAAACCATGCTCATGTAATCTGCAAGATCAAACTTTATTTAGGGTATTGAATTGAATATATATAGATAAAACATACCTGACATTGAGTCTCCAATGTTCATCTTTGAATCTCTCACGATCTACACAAACAAAATTAGAAAATCGCAATACAAGGAGAACTTATGGAGAGCAACCCTTACCAAAACCACATGCTTATCTTCACCCAACAACATATATGTTCTATATATATGTCTCGTATGCCTTCTTACCCTAAGGGGTATATTGGGCCTATTAGGCTTATATTATTAGATATGGTGCACTATGGTTTAATGGGTCAACCTATAGTCTTTAGGGTGCTACCATGTGCCTCAAATGCAATTAGATTAATATTAATCATCTCATTATTGTCTTTAACTATTCGTAGGCACTCTAGAAAATGATTGTGATAATGGAAATTCTAACAGTTGAGACTGGTATTAAAGGAGATATATAACACACCTTAAAAATGGAGTAAATCCTTTATATGGATCCAGAATATTATTAAAGGAGATAGGAGATGAAAAAGTTGTATTAAAAGGAGATATGTGACACATCTTAAATTGGAGTATTTCCTTTCTATGGACCCAGAATATTATTAAAGGAGACAGGAGATGAAAAAGTTTATCACAACAATATTGGGTATTGGTGGTGGTGGCCAGGCCATGATCGTTGGTTGGTGGGCTATATATATACTTTTGATGAATACTTCATGTCAATGTGTCCACACGTCCAAATATGGAATTAATCACCCAAATAGATGTTAGCTTTAATGTTTCATGTATAATGTTTTTTTTCCTTTATTGGCTTTAATTAATAATGCAGTCATCACTTAATAATAAGAATTGCTAAGGGTCATCAGTGGTCTCTAATACCACAGGGAGGTAACTGTTATTGGTAAAATTCAATATCAAATCTCACATATTTTAATTTAAAATTATTATAAGATATTGCTAATCAATTATAAGGTATCACATCTTGTGTTGTTGGACACCTCAAGGTGCCAAATAACAACACTCGTTAATAATATATTATTGTCACATGTAGAAACGTGTTTCACATCAAAGGCATAATAATGTGAACGTTCTACGGAATTATATTTTGTGGAAACTCAATCACAATTATTGTATAGGTATATACAAATCATGATCACGATCACGATCACGATCATGGCATTTTACCATTTGTGATTAATAATATTCTGAAGGCTAGTTACTTTTATAATTTTCGTTACATCATAGAATTGATAACTATCACTTGGACAAAAGTATTAATTGTGTGCAAAATGAAAGAATCATCACATACATTTTCTAATGACCATATTGAGCAGCCTTAGTAATATGAACCCCACACACTACGTGTTCAAACTGGCACTTAGAGCACTCACATCAGTATTTCTTTTCTATTTTTCTAAATGTACATCATTAAACCTCCAATTTTTCTGTTTTATACATTACTCTTTTACACTCCACAATACATTAATTTCTCTAATTTTTCTCTACATCATTTAAATAATATATTTTTTAAATATATATAAAATACACATTAACAAACTTTTCAAAAACTTCTCTAAAATACATTTGATGTAGCATGGTTTTAATACTTTTTCTACTCTTATCTACTCTATCTAAGAGAAAGGAGAGTTATACATCACCTAGTGTGAGTAATCTTAATGGTCATTGGCCAACGACCTCACTATATATTTTGTGGACATAAAAGTGGTTTTGCTGTCTAAAAGGGAAGATCAATCAAGTGTTTATGTGCAACTATTTTAAAAGATAAGGGTTTTGCGGTCAATTTCTGAATATTTTACTTAATCCCTTTTGCTTAATTTGTCCATGATTCCTGAGATCTGGATATGAGTCTTGAAGTGTATACGAGTTTTCAAGCATGGAAGGAGGCTCAAGAAGAATGTTTGTGCTAAAGATGAGAGAATTTATTTTCAGCTATACGTCCTCTTTATCTTTTTTCATCATTGGATTGTTGTTAAGATTTCCTTTCAACTACGAGCATTTTTAACTAAGTACTATATATTAAAATTATTATTTATATATAGGGGAATTTTCTTATAAAAGCTTCACTTTAAGTTCTACTGGTAGGTCTCTTAGTGTTCTCGACCCATAAACAGTTTTCGGTGTGGTTTTTTTTTATGACCGTGAATATTGTAGCTATTTAGAACATCCTGTAAATTTTTAGAAAATTCCGAATAGTTTACAGTACTGAAAACTAAATTCAAACATGTTGTTACACACGTGACTAATTTTTTTATGCGCGTGGAAAACATGTTTGAACCTAATTTTCAGTAAACTATTCGGAATTTTTTGAAAATTTGCAGGATGGTCTAAATAGCTACAATATACACGGTTATAAGAAAAATCGCACCGAAAACTGTTCATGGGTCGAGAAACACTAAAAGCCTCACCGGTAGGGCTAAAAGTGAAACTCCTATAGAAGAATTGTCCTATAAATATATAGTTTTAGAGTAATGCTATAAAGCTTATAGGTGATGAATATCCTAAAACATGGCATATCGTCATCGATGTATACATTAGTAATAGTTCCCACATATAATCCACCGATAATCAACAGTATAGAGTGCTAGGGTACTCTTTAACCTTTCTCATAATTTTAAGACTCCTCATTGGATCCAATTTATTAATATCCCCCTTACATGTTCCCTTTCAGTGAAAGAAATGGATTATTTCTATTGGGTCCAATTAATTAATGCCCTCCCACAAAGCGTGAGTGGTATATCTCCATCAATTAATAAATGAGCACGACAACACTCCTTTTTATCGATCCATATGTAAGAGAAATAATATTATTCCAATGGTAATAGTATAAACCAAATATAACAAGTACTAAAAAATGTCATTTTTCAACGGGTTGAGCCTGACGAGAATTTCAGTGCCAAGATTGAAAACAGGGTCTATCTCAGCAGTTCTAGTCCATTGAGATAGGCATTAATCTCAACGTGCTAGGCCCGTCAAGATAGAGTAATGCAGGGGAAAATAATTTTGTATTTTTTTTTTCTATTTCTCATGCTATATTTCATTGATTATATAATGTATTTAGAGAAAACCAAAAGAATTTACAGCAAATAGATATATTATAAAACATATACCTTATAACATGCTACTAGGGATGCACATATTCCCCATGGGGACGGGCCCCGTGGGGACCCGCCCCTAATGGGGTGGGGAATCCCCGTCTAAATGGGGAGCGGGACAGGGACGGGGATAACTTTCAATCCCCGAATGTTAAATGGGGCAGGGACGGAGATAGCACTCACCGCCCCGACGGGGCCCCGTTTAAATTTTTATATATTTTTTAATATTTTACATATATTTTATATATTTCTTTATGTGTTTTTGTAGTATAGTAGTATTTTTTTTAATATTTTAAATTTTACTTAGGATAGTGTTTAATATTTTAAAAAATAAATATTGTGCAGTATTTTAATTTACATATAATTTATTATTTTTATTTAAAAATTTATTTTTTAAATAAATGGGTTCCCCGTGGGGATTCCCTTTCCAAATAGGGGATTCCCCACCTTGTCCCTGACGGGGAATAAGTGGGGATGGGGCGGAGACGGGGACGGGGATTAGAAATATAAATGGGGACGGGGAGGGGGGGAGCACCCCTCGCCAATTCCCCGCCCCGTATGCATCACTACATGCTACCTAAATATTAGCCAAAAACTCATAGAAAATATATATATTGTTAATTAAATGAAAATAAGTTTGAAAACTATAGTTAGTAGTTAACCTATAAACTAAGCAAGATATCATATTTGAGTAGTTCTCTCAATTCTAACCAACTTTTAAACTAATTAATTAGTTTTACTCATAATTATGTGAAAAAATGGTTAAAAATTGGTAGAGTTTCTCCTATTTCAACATATTATCCACAATTTAATATATCACAACAAAATAGTCAAACAATATCACAAAATAAATTTCATCATTAATTCTCCTCAACACACAATTCCACAAGTCCTAATTATTCTCAACAATTCATGAAACTTTCTCATTATTAATATAACAATTAATATCTAGTAAAGTTTGTGATAAGATATATTTCAATCAACAAGTGTTAATGCCGCCAAATTTAACTACAATTATAACAATAATTTTTGAAAACATTAACTAGACAATCAACAAAGAAAAAGTTTCAAAAATTGTGTCTCAATAACTAATAAACTATGAAAATAGAAACTTTTAAAATGCAAATTACACTAAAACAATAAATTTAACTTATAATTTTATACAACAAAATAGTTTAATCAATACAATTAACAATTTGCACTATTTAAAAAATTAAATATATTATTTATGTAACTTTCGACTAAAACTAAGAATAAATAGAAAAATATGGTAAAATTTTTTTTTACATTAATCTAAAAAGTTTCAATTATTGTTTACTAACATTTCCCAATATATTTAACTTAAGAATATACAAAAAATAAATATAATATAACCAATTTTCGGTCAAAAATAAAAAAGAAATAAAAAAATAAAATGTTACCCAAAAAAGTTCCAAAGAAAATTTTCAAGCTGCTCTAACCTTGTATGAACATTTCCCACAATATTTTGTTCCTAAAACAAATATATGACAACCTAAATTTGTCAATTTCAATCACTTTTTTCAAACTAAAAAAATAGAAATTAGGGTGAAACCTTGAAAAATACTTACCAATAGCATATTCTCATAGCTCCTCTTGATGTTTGATGATCATAATGATGAAATAGAGCAAAAAAATTTGAGTCTAAACCCCACAAATGGAGTTTAAGTGGTGGGGTGAAAGGGGGAGCCGAAGAGGAAAAAGATGGAAGAAAAAGAAGAAAAGATTAGGAAATGAGGAAGAGGGCACAAGCTGGGAAAAATGAGAGGGAAAATGAGGGACTCTATCTCAGCAGGCCTAATGGGCTCGTCAAGATAGGGTATAAAAATAACCAATCTTGGTGGGTCCTTTCGCCCCGTCAATATAGTGTATTTAAAATAACTAATCTTGGCTGGCCCATGAGGCCCGCCAAGAAAGAGAATTTTTTTTTAAATGGCCACCAATCTCAGCTGCCAATTTGGTGTATGCCAAGATTGTTCTCTATCTCGGCAGACACACACGGGCACGCCGAGATTGGTATAACGAAATAGCTTAGTTTTTTAGTAGTGAACTCTAGACAAAATATTACAATGGACAAGGTAATTGATAAATAAGTGTTACTACTCAATTGAAAAAAAATACAAGTAAATAGAGAAAGATGACGATGATATACATGTTAGAGATAATAAAATTATCTCAATGGAAATAAGAAAAACTATTATAACTCTAAGAAAAATAATAAAAATGACAAGGTGATTGTTTAAATAAGATTACAGCGCAATAACAAAAAATACAAGTAAATGTAGAAATATGTAAATGAAGAGAATAATAGAAAATACAACTCTAGACAATAGATACAAATAAAATAATAGTAATAGAAGAAAGATGTATAAGATATTACAACTCTAAAACAAAATATACAAGCAAATATGTAAATAGAAAATAAAGAAAAGAAACAAAAGAACTAGAAGAGACAAAGTAAGAAAAAGAGCAAAAAGGAAATCACTCTATCACTCACACAACCAAACACTACTACAAAAAATGCCTTTTAGGACTCATTTCGCGAGCCCTCTATTTGAGAGCCTTTAAATGTACAGCTTTTTAGGGCTTGTACCGCATGCCCTAAAAGATTTTTTTTAAGGCTCACGTAAAAGAATGGACGCGATCCTTAAAAGAATGTATTTAGGGTTCACAATGCGTGTCCTAAAAGATCATGTTGAGTGCATTTAAGTAAAAAATTTAGGGCTCGCAATGCGTGCCCTTAAAAGTTATATTTTAAATTTTTAAAAAAAATTATTTATTTTTATTTTAAATTAAAAATTATGATTTAAATGAAACATTTATATACAAATCTGAAAAACTTATAGATTAAAATAACAAAATTCATACATTCAATTTACAAATATAATAAAAAAATATATAACTGGATTTACAAAGTAAATAATTAACCACTCAAAAAAGAAAACTTATACTCTAATAAAAATCCCAAATAAAATAAAATACTAAACTCATTGTAAAAATACATATCTTTCTTGTTCTTGTCCTTGTCCTTGTACTCACCCTCGTCGCCAATAGTCTTTCCAAAGTAAGAATTGACTGCCATGAATTTCTTTCTAAAATCATCCATGAAACATGAAAAATCACATTATAATATAAAATTATTGTTATTTTACATTTTACCAATAATTAATTATTCTTGCATCTATGAATTTAATTTTAAGTTGTGAATAAAGCTAGAATTATTAAACTTTCCTACAAACAAAAAACAAGGTGATCACAAACAAAAGAAACATACACATTTCTTATCAAAAGAATTTCAAAGAATACAAACTTTAATCAATAAACATTAAAAGACATTTACACAATAAGAATAATCAATTCAATTAGGGGTCATAATAATTTATAGTTCATTCACAATTTCTATCTATATAATTATTAACAAAATAATTACAAAATATGCTCAAAACTCATCAAGTTACACTCTAAAGTTTACTATAGAATTACCATTCAAAAAATGTCCCTTAGACGATAAAAAGAAATCATAAAATCCTTTAATAGTGATGTATAAAGTCTGTAAACTTAAATCGTTGGATTAGAAATCGATATTTGTAATTATTTCAATAACTACTATAATTACTTTGAAAAAATTGACAGAAATTGATTAAATAAAGGTCCATTAGTTTTCTATAAATTCCGGTAGCATAACAACTATAAATTGATCATCCCAAAATTAAAAAAACGTACATACCTAACATATCAAACAAGCCCAGGCAGCCAAATAAATAACAGAACAATTCTAATTATTAAAACAGTCCATTACAAACTAAAAAGAACATACATGCAATAAAATAAATATAAATAGTTATTAATAAAAAAAATATGTTTAATAAAAAAAAATACATGCAACTAGCTCCTGCCGAGACCACCATCGTCGTCGAGCCAGCCCCTAGACCCCCAATCTCCGCGCCGTCGAGCCCAGCCAGCCCCAACCTTGCGTCATCGATCCCACCCCCGAGACTCCCGTGCCATCGAGCCCAGCTAGCCCCAAGAACCCCACCTGCCGTCGAGCCAACCCCCCGTGCCCCCAGCCGCCGTCGAGCCCCGAAACCCCTAGCTGCCATCGAGCCCAGTCCGAGCCTCCCCTACTCCATATTGCCCAACCCCTCCACGCTATCGACCACAAGCCCAAGCCTCCCCTGTCGCCATAAGGCCCGAGCCCCTTCTCCCTTTCTTCTCTTTGTGGTTTTTGTCTGCTGAAAAGAAAGAAGTATGAGCCCCAATTGTGGTTTTGTAAAATTTTTTGTCTATTTTGATAAGCTATTTGGGCCCAAGGCAAATAAAAAAAATTGGGACCCCTATAAAACTATTTTAATGGTCATTTTTTGTTCAATAAGCCGTGGTGGTGTAATGGTAAAGACTTAACTTGACTTGGAGGGTGGGGATTTTAAACTTGCTAACTCTAGATATATTTTTTTCAAAAATAAAAACAAAATTGTAAACCTAAGATTCGAACCTTGGACCTATAGTAAGCTAAATGGGTAGCAAACAACCATACCAAACTCTATTTCATGATATATGTGTACTATTTAAAATTTTATTATTTCTAAAAATTCTTTAAGGACTCGCAACACGAGCCCTAAAAAGGCCAGGAGCAGTTTTTAAGGCTCACATGTAGGTGAGTGCCCTAAAAAAGTATCCTAAAAGGGTGTTTTTGTAGTAGTGAAAGTGAAGAGCATTAGAGATCACCAACTTGAACATAGTTTACAACCTTTGTCCAAAAGTTTATTTCTCCCTATCTCAAGCACTAAGGGATTCTCACAATATTGAAAATAGCTCTCTGAAATAATCAAGCATTTTGGTGTATTTCTAGCCAAGTGCTCTAGTGGATAGAAAATGTGTTGTTTTACAAGTGAGCATTAGACTCCTATTTATAGAGCTAGAGATACTATTTGAATTTCAAATTCCACCAACCCCCACGATTGTTACCAATGTTAAATTGGATGTTTATGGAATTATAATGGAGATTTGGGAGTTACTTGGGATGTTCGAATTGGAGAAAACTAAAAAAAGAAATTGCTTGTCAGCACCCCTTGCCGCACCCAGGAGTATCAGTGGCTGCGACCACTGGCCTATGTCCCTGTAAAACGTGCCCGAATCAAATACGTTATAAAAAAAACGTCGCTCATCTCACATGTATTAGAAAAATACCATTTTAAGGCAAAGTTCAGTGGGGCCTTGATAAAACATGTAATTTGAGCCCATTAGTTTGAAATTAAAATATTATGTCTTTATGCAGTATTTAGAAATAAAATAAACAAAATAAGTCTCAATGATGAAATTTGAAAACATAATCCATAACAAAAAAATTAACTATCCTTGGTGCTCATCTTGATCGTTATTCATTCATAGGACACCCCGCGTCACCCTTTAACTTTGGTTTTTTGCTAAAAATCAATGTTAAAGAGTTCCATAATATTTTTTCGCAAAAATGCCCTTCCGCCTATTACCTTTTAACTTCATTTTACGTATATAATCGAAGTAATAGCTTAATTTCTATGAGAACCACACAAAAAAGGGAAGTTAAAAGTCCTTTAAAAGCTTTAACTTCGTTTTTTATGTATTTCTCAATATCCATATGTGTAAAAACTGAAGTTAAAAACTATTTTTGTAGTAGTGCAAGTAGAAATAGTGTCTTACAAGTGAGCACTAGGGTCTTATTTATAGAGTTTTGAGACACCCTTTGAATTTCAAATTCCACCAACCCCCTTTGTTGTTACCAATTTAAATTAGATGTTTATGGAATTAAAGTGAACATTGGGGAGTAACTTGAGGTATTCAAAACATTCAAATTATTCGAAGTGTAAAATGAGATTTGGCTGTCAGCACCACTGTAATGCCCCGGATTCCCTAATGTGGTTTAATGGCCGGATTAGTAGGCCGGGAGGGCCATAATTGCTTAATTGTGCCATTAAATGTGTTTATGCATGTTTATGAGAATTATATTATAATATAATGTTAATTGTATGCATGTCGATGATATGTGTTGAGACCACATTATGATGTGGGTTTGTTTGAGCTATTTGACATGAGATGATCTTGGAATATTGATTAGCGGTTTAGTCACAACAGGTTTAAGTGCCGGGACTTGGGTTGAGTCTCGGGGTGATTTTAATGATTAGAGCATTTCCGGGAGATAAAGGGTAACGGGATGTGAATTATTGGTATTTGAGAACATTGAGAATAGCGGGAATTAGAGAGCGTTAATTATGATTAACGAGATAGGAGGGAAGTACCAAATTTTCCCTTGAGAGTCTTTAGAAACCATTAATTGACCTAGGGGTAAAATGGACATTTCACCCCTAGGATAGATATAACCATTGTTGGCTGAAGAATGTAGTGGAAAAACAAAGTATGCAAAAGAGTTCTCCCGTACCTTCTTCTTTTCACCTTTCTTTGTGGTTTTTGAACCAATTTTGAGGATTCAAGCTTGGGAAGCAAGCCTTGGAAGTTTGGGAGTGTGTTCCACCATTGAAGAGCATCCTAAGCCATGCTTTGGGTAAGTTTCTAACCATGGTTTTCTCTGGTTTGCCCTGTTCTGGTTTTATTTTGTAGCTGAGATTTCTAGGGTGAAATCATGGTTTTGTTGGGAGTTTTGGCTAGGGTTCCCATGCTTGTGATGTTTGGGGTGTGTTAGAATGGTTTTTGAGTTCATTTGGCATCAAGAATAGGATTTGGAAGCTTGGAGATCGAGTTAGAATCGAAGGAGTTGAAGAAGGTCGGTTCAGGGGAGATTGGGTCTGGAGGTAGCGCTATAGCGCCCTAAGGTGGGCGCTATAGCGCCCTAAGGTGGGCGCTATAGCGCTCCTCAAGAGGCTTTTTGGCATTTGGGAGGTTCTGAGTATAGCGCTGTGGCGCTAGGGGTTGAGCGCTGTAGCGCTACCCTGTTCCTTCTAAGTCTCGTTTTGAGTGTTTTTAAGGGTTTTTGACTTGGGGTTTCAATCCTTAAGGCCCGGGATCGAATCTACTCACCGTGTGGGCATGCTTCGAGGTCCCAAGGATGGTGCTTAGGTTAAGACCCTATTATTGTGGATTCTCATTAATGGAGGTTATAATTGGTTGTGATTAGGTAACCACTAAGGAACTAAAGGATCGATCGTTCTAAGGGGTCGTCTCTATCATACCTCTCGCTCGAACTTGAGGTAAGAAAACGGTGTATGAATACAGTTGCACCCTGTACAAGTATATGACATGCAAGGTTTGATATTGGAGCATGTTGGTTGATATATGTGGACGTGGATTGCATATTAAATGCTGATGTACGTTGATTACCTGTTAAAGACACTAACTAGTCAGGGACCGACTCTAAAGTCGATGATCACGCATTGAATAGCTCTATGGAATTAATGCGGGACCGACCCTAAGGTCGAAGAACTTATAAGCGCTGGCCTGGTCTACGACCAGATGACTATAGCCAAGGTATATGACCCCGGTGATCGTTTGTCACGTGGCTAGGGGACGTTGTCCATAGTTTCGACTCTAGAGTCGTGAGGAAGGTTATGTTGGTGACTAATCACCTTGCACCTGTCCTGATCAAACTTATGAAAGAATCACTTATCCGTTAAGCCCTGGTGACCCTATCGTCACATGGCTAGAGGGAGCGATGCTCATTATTGTGACTTTTGGCTATTGTCACCTATTTGTTGGACTGATAGTCCTGAATGGTTATTAAGATCGTTGTTGATATTATATCATGTCTTATTGTGTTTTCTTGCTGGGCCTTGGCTCATGGGTGCTATGTGGTGCGGGTAAAGGAAAGGAGAAGCTTAGCCAACCCTGAGTGGAGAGCTTGGGCGGTGTGATGTACATACAGGACCACTTGACCGCCACGGTCAAGGTGTTCTCAGAGGGACTAAGGGTTTACCCTATTTTTGTCGCTTAGGGCGGCGGGGACTGTAAATTTGAAACTGTAGCAACTCTTTTATGTTACGAACTACTTGTAAACGTTTTAAAAGGCTCCTGAGCAGTTTATTTACTTAATGAAATGTCCCCTTTCCTTTTTACTGGTTTTCACCTTAACGTGATAATAATACTTAGATCACGTTTTTAACCAAAGGACTCGGGTAGCGGGTCAAATTTCTGGTTCACCGTTCACCGTAACTGTTCTGGAGTAACCAGGTCGTTACAACCACAAGCCGCGCCCTGGAGTGTTTTGTAACCTCCCAATATTGAACATTTTCACAAAAACATCCCAAACCTTCTCAATTGATTTTGTAACCTCCATGTACACCTTATGGCAATCAAAATCTTATCTTCAACATCCATATCACATAATGGCTTATGAAATCCAATTTTAGAAATGTGTAACTCTCAATCTACACATTATTTGGATAATCTTTTGGAAGTTACAAAATAGTTACTGATTTTTTAAGGTATGTAACTCTCAAAAGCATGTTACAAACTTGGACACACTCACTTGACAAATTTATTTATAACTCTCAATATTATATTACAAAGTGTGACAATTCTCATTTGTCAGACTATATAATCTATAACATTATATTATAAGATAAGACAACATTATAGTGAAGAGTAATTGGTAAAAATGGCATCTTTTTTGAAGTCATTTTGCATTCTTGCTTAATTTTGATAATTTTTACAAAATGGCATCTGTCTAAAAGTTCGACCAACTATCTGAATTTTTTGACTAGCTGTCTGAAAAATTCCGACTAGCTTTTTGGAGTGTCGGATGCCATCAAACTCACTACAAGCTCAGGCCAAGGTACCCCATCCCGAGTAACGCTGATTTGAACCCAACAAAAACCAAGGAAAAAGGGAATATACCTCAAGATGTAGAAATTGGAGGCTGTCGAGACCAAAAAAGGAGGACGAGGGCCAAAAACACCAAATGGTCGAAAATACACGTCTCCAAAAATAGGCAAAAAGGATGTGTTAGTCTCCAAATAGACACACCAAAAAATTAGCTCATATGTAAAAAAAAAAAAAAAAGATGATGATGAGATAAAAAAATAAAATAAAGGAAGCTATGGCAAAAGTGAGGTTGTGAGGGATTGAACCCCTTACCTCTTGAAAGAGGAAGGATTCTCCAAACCACTAAGCCAAGGAAGTAATGTGAAAATATTAGGTCATGCATGAAGGCCTATTTATAAGAATCAAGGTGAATGGTCTACAACAGCACCTAAAGGTCCTCTCCTAGACTGGGGGGCAAGTGTGGACGCTCAATATTCCGCACCCATAAAAGACTCAAAGTGTATGCTTAGGCCCCATAAACGCCCAAAAATATGGCTGCGTTGGAATGCCCCCGAGCCACTGTTGCCTCCCGCGCGGCAGCCTAGATGGCCTCGCGTGCGCCAGCACCAGGCGAGGCCCTTTGTCTCGTGCGCGCCCAACACCAGGAGAGGCCACCCCCTCGTCTCGCGCATGCCCTGTACCAGGTGAAGCCCCTCGTCTCGCGCCCAGCACCAGGCGAGGCCCCGTGTCGCTTCACGCCATGCGCCCCCGTCTGCCCACGCAAGCCCCCGCCTCGCGTCTAGATGCGCGCACCCGAGTGTCCACGCGAGCCCCCGCCTCGCGTCACGCCATGCATCCCCGTCTGCCCATGCGAAGCTCCACCTCGCGTCATGGTGCGCGCACCTGAGTGCCCACTCGAGGCCTTCGGGCCTTCTACTTCTCGCAAGGCCGTTAGCGTCCGCCCATGCGCGAGGCCGTTGCGTGCACGCCCGCGTGAGGCCCTTCGGGCCATCACCTTCTCAGTAGGCCGCCGTCCTGTTGCTCCACACATCTGGGTCCAAGCCACACCATCAGGGGGCCACGTGAGGGAGGCTACGTGAAGGAGGCTTACGCAGGAGGCTTGCGAGGGAGGCATCTTGCCTCGCGCACTCAGACGTCTGGCGAGGCCACGCGCTTATCACCTATACCCGTGGGGGCCCTCGTGGTGTTTCAGGCATCTCGTGCCAAGGACCCGAGACCCCCACCTTACGCCACGATCATTACACGCACCAAGGGTCCCATTCCTTACACCTTGAGACCCCAATGCTTAGAGGCTCCAGTGCAAGTGGAATGGAACAAGCTTGTACGATATAGGACTGGGTACGACCGTTAAGACCTTGTATGTCAAGTACGGACACCCATGCCAGTGGGAGAGTGGGAATGCTGGGATAAGAGTTATGGCCCGTACATCTACAGCAAGGAGTCAGAGTCGACACCACTACCACCTGCGCCACTATGCCTGTCACCACTCCTCTGACATGGGTACGAACAGGTAGTGGAGGCATCCTCCTGACGCCTGCCCCTGTATTGGATGTACGACCACAACCTCTGAAGCCACTCTCCTGATAGAGTACTGATGTACCACCTGGTCTCCTGGACCACCATGTACCCAGGGCCATTAGAGCCTACTATAAAATGAACTCTAACCCCACCTGAAAAGGGGTTGGAAAATTGACTGTAGCAAGTGCTTGAGAGTGAATGAAAGATTGATTTCTCCATTGTTGTTCTGGAGTTATTACTTAAATTTCTACAGCTTTTTTAGTGACTATCTTTACTTGATTGTTTTTTCCAACACAACTTAGTTGACGAGTTCTCACCGTCAACAGTTTGGCGCCGTCTGTGGGAACGTTAGTTTCAAGCTACTGTTCCACCATTGTTTCCGGCAAGAAGAAATGCCAAGACGTTCAAAGCGACTCAGGGAGCCACGAGAGGTAGAGGTTCACCTGAACGGAGTCCAGCTGAAGGCCTCCATGAAGGACGCTCCTCCACCCAGAGACGTGGAGCCCCCGAAGGACCCTGAGGTTCACGGAGGTGACAGAGTGGCCTCGTCACTGGCCGCTCCACCTGGAGAAAGTCCTCCAAGAGCACCACCGGGAAATGCTAATGAGTTCCCTCTCCCAAAACCACCGCAGGTACCGAACTCCGGCCGACAGGACCCAGGCCCCTCTACCCATAGGCATGATAAGCATCCCCGGGTCCATTCCGTGAGCTCGAGTTCAAAATCTCGGTTCTATGAAGAGGAAATATGTGAGCTACACCGTAAGAAGCAAAGGTTGGAAACCACCTTGGAGAACATGCAAGAGGTTCTGAATGGCCTGTTGCAGGGTAAATCGAGCGTGACCTTGCCTAAGAGGAAGGAGAAAGGCCAGGATGGGGTGGAGACCACCGTACCAGTAGATGATGGGAGAACCCAACACTCTACCAGTAACACCCCCCAAGCGAAGCAACACGAGCACCCTGAACCACCTAAGCAGGCCCAGAAACCAGCGCCAAGGACCAACGCTGCCCCTCGCAATGAGGATGAGGTCACCTCTAAAAGAGCACCTTCGGATTTACGGGAGGAGCTTAATAAAAAGAGGGCGGGCAAAGGGACCACGCCCCCTATGGCGCCTCGGGAGGGAAAGAGAAAGGCGGATCTTAGCCCGTCCGCTTTGAGGGACTCTCTAAGCAAGACGAGGCAGGACCTGGACACAGAGATGAGGAGCCTGCGAAGCAAGATCGTCACCGCATCAGGCGGCCAGGTCTTTGAGGAAGAATTCGACCATGAGTCACCCTTCGTCAGGGAGATCCAGGCCATCAGGCTCCCTGCCAACTTTAAAGAGCCCCACATGACCCCCTACGAAGGAAACACGGATCCAAAATATCATCTAGATACATTTAATGACCTGATGAAGCTGAGGGGAATTGGCTGCGGGGCGCGATGTCACTGCTTTGCTGTCACCTTAAGAGGACCTGCCTACAAATGGTTCAGGAGGCTTAGACCAGGGTCCATCTGATCTTGGCAGCAACTTTCTGATGAATTCCTCCAGCAGCACCACGCTGTGCGAGATTACACAATGCCAGGCACCAGCTTCGCCAATGTGAAACAAGGAGAAAATGAGAGTTTGAAGAGCTATATCCACCGGTTCAATATGGAGGCAGCTAAGGTAAGGAACCTGACCCGCCGAGAGCTGAAAATGGCCATCACCGCTGGAGTACGCCCAGGGAGCAAGTTATGGGATAACATGCTCAAGAGAGAGGTCACGGACTTGGATGATTTCTACGAGCGGGCTCAAAAGTACATTCGCGTGGAGGATGGTCACAAGAACCTTAAAGCTGGAAAAGACCCATCGCCCTCGAAACCTTCTATCCAGGAAAACCAAAGCAGTGCCAAGAAGAGGGGTGTGTATGAGGGAACGAGGGACGATCGACCCCGGAAGAACCAACGCTCTGGCGAGCGCATACAGAGCCCCTAAACCTTTTACACCGACCTCACCCATGCGAGAGAGGATATTTTCATCACGAATGAAAACCGGGTCCCTTTTAAAAGGCCCCCGCCAATAAAAAAGGATCGGTCTAAAAGAGACCCGGGCAAGTATTGCCAATATCACAAGGATATCGGCCACACCACCGCGGAGTGCAACCATTTGAAGGTGGAAATCGAGGAGCTCATCCGCCGGGGACACTTGGGCAGATATGTGCGCAAGGAGAACCAAAGGCCAGAAGAAGGAGGGTCCCCTCCGCGGGCACAAGGGGTGGCCCCAGAAGTGTAGGGAGAGGTCAAGACCATCTTTGGAGGACAAGGAGTCGGAGGCGATTCAAGGAAGGGGCGAGACAAGTACGCGAAGGAGGCCAGACGAAGTCCACCACCTTGCGTTTTAAGTTTGGAGCAGCGCCCCCCGAAGAGCTTCAAAGGCGAGAATGACTCAATAACTTTCACTGAAGAAGATGCACAGGGGGTGCATTTCCCTCATAATGACTCCCTGGTGCTAACCGCCCAGCTTGCTAACATGAGGGTACATCGGGTCATGGTGGATAACGGGAGCTCTGTGGACATTTTGTATCGACCAGCGCTGGAAAAGATGGGATTGAGCCTCCTTCACCTAAAACCTTGCATTACGACTTTGTATGGGTTTACGGGAGATTCGATGCAACCCCTAGGGACAATCGAATTAGCTCTCACCATGAGGGAGCAACCCAAGCAAACCTCCGTAATGGCTAACTTTGTCGTGGTGGAGTGCACCTCAGCCTTCAATGCGGTATTAGGGAGACCCTCTCTGAGAGAATTGAAGGCGGTAACTTCTGTGTATCACCTAGCTATGAAATTCCCAACCCTAGGGGGGATAACATTCATGAAAGGGGAGCAGAAGGAAGTGAGGGAATGCTATAACATATCCCTCCGCGTAGCCACCAAACCATCTATACCAATGACAATGTCTGTGTATGAAGGAGCGACCCACACAAGTTAGATCCGCACAAGATTGGACCCACAGGTTACGAAGCCTCTCGAGAGGTGCTACTAGCAAGGCTTCGGCTCTCAGTGCCAAAAGAACCTATGTTTAGTTTGTTCTTCGTTGTTTTAGCTTAAGCAAGTAAGAATCAAAGAGGCTACCTAGGTAACCTCCTAGTTAGATGTAACCCCCTTTTTTAATTTACAAAATCGGCTGTAAATCGCGTGTCATGAATGAAACTGTTTGCAACTTCATGTGTTATTTTTCTTCGCTGCGCGGGCATCAGCCAAAGTGCCTGCCGAAATAAATTTCACCAAACACTTGGGGGGCAGGACAGGAGGCAAAAACATGCAGCTAGCAAAGGGGCTCCTAAAAAGGAGGATCCTAAAAAGGACCCCTTGCCCTCCTAAAAAGGAGGCCCCTAAAAAGGACCCTCTAACGGAGGATCCTAAAAAGGACCCCTTGCCCTCCTAAAAAGGAGGCTCCTAAAAGGGACCCTCTAATAGGGGATCTTAAAAATGGCCCTTAATTAAGAAGACCCTAAAAACGACCCCCTATCAGGAGGATCATAAAAAGGGCCCTCCATCAAGAGGAAACGACCCGTGAAGATAAGGCAAACAACAAGCAGGAGAATCCAAAGAAGGACCCCTTGCACCAGGATTCTAAAAAGGATCCTTTGCACCAGGAGGATCCTAAAAAAGGCCCTCCATCAGGAGGACCCAAAAGGGACCATGACCCTAAAAAAGGACCCTTTAACGGGAGGTCCTAGAAGGACCCCTTTTATCGGGGCCTTAGGCGATGTCCTTAAATACAGAAGACAGGGAGAGGACCTTACAAGGCATCCCTTGGGTTCACAAGGATTAGCTACCCTTGTGAACATCAAGGAGGCCAAAAGGTCTTACGAAAGAAAAAAATATAGTGACTACACTAATAAGTCTAGAGCGGCCACCAAGCCGTCTAGCCAAAAAGGGTCCTAAAAGAGATCCTTGCAAAAATAGTACTATGAATAACGACGAGAAGGACGCTTCTCGCAAAGAAATAATAAGCGCGCGCAAGAATATATAAAAGGATAGCTAGGACCCAAGGTGTCAAAATATCCTTATAAAAGTAATCAAGAGGCACCAAAAGAGGTCCTAGTGAACCCTTTCACATGGGCTCCATAGGACCTCCAGCCTGGTAAATAAAAGAGGGGAACCAACCAAACCCCATCATACAGACTTAAAAGGGCCTCAAATGCAGTAGAACAAGAAATAAAAAGCAGCACATGTATTTATACATTGAAAAAGAAAGTTTCGAAGACAGTACAAGAGTTACGCTAGAAAAATAGTAATGACAGTCATATTACAAAGGTTCGAAATACAAAAAATAGGAAGAGAGCATACACCCATGGAGGGCTAGCCGGCAAATGTTATGAAGTAACTACTTCAGGGCCTCCTAACGTGGCCACTCCACATGGACGCTCGAGCGACGACGTGCTCACCAAAAGAAGAGAAATCGAAATTAGGATCCTGCCTCCACACGTTGTATAGGGCACGGTCTATGGACCTGCGCTCGGTGGTAGCCTTCTCCGCCTCCAAGGAAGCATTTCTCTCCTGCAACGTAGTAACATTGGTCCTAGCAGCCTGGAGTTCGGTCCTGGAAGCCTCGACTTCAGCCCTTGCAGTCTGGAGTTCGACCCTGATAGACTCGACTTCGGCCTCTAAATAAGTAACCCTCTCCTGTGACACTGTCACGATTTCCTTGGTCGCTTGGAGTTCGCTCTTCAGGCTGGCAACTTGGTCCTTCAGCTCCTTGGCCTTGGCAACTGCCTTCAGCTTCCTTTTCGATGAGGTGGCAAGTTTGGCCCGAACCTTCTTCAGCACAGACTGGGTTTTCTCAAGCTCTTTCTCGAGCTCCTGGACCCGGGCTGTAAGGCAGTCCCTCTCAGTAGTAGACGCGGAGAGGTTGTTGGACGAGTCCGCAAACCGTAGAGCCACGGTATAGGCCTGCACAAGAAAGTTAACGGCATCAACAATAAGTAACAAAAAGAAAAACGCATGTACATCTATACATAATAATGCCGACGCAAGGTGCAGGAACTCACCTAGGCCGTGGCGCGCCTTAGCGTTTCCCCAAGGTCCGTTTGGGCAACGTTCCCAAGACTGTTCTAGTCTGATACAGGGAGGCCAGAGGCAAGTTGGACGTATCTCTGCCCGCAAGTTGAACTCACCCAGGGCTCCCCGTCCGCACCAGTGGCACCTGGTTGGGAGAAGACGGACGACCCGCTCGCCGAAACGGGAGGGGGCGCGGTGAAAGTGGAGAACAGAGGCTCTGGTAGATTAGAGGGAGGCTCCGCAAGGTCGGCGTAATAAGTCCCCGATGGTTCAGGGTCAAGAGGAGCCTGAGTGAAGGCGTCGTGGCCCTCAGGGTCAGGGCGAATACAACACCCCGAAATGTCCTGCTGGTCTTGTGAGTGAGGGGCTATGTCCGGATCATAGGAAGCACATGGAGGGCACCCCCCAGGAGATGGAGGCAGCTAGTGGGATCCCCCGCGGTCAAGGGGGCTTCCTCCGGCCCCTCCTCATCCTCATCGTCATCCGGGCAAGACTCAACCAAGGTCTCCTTCATCTTCGTGGACCTAGAGATGGTCCACAACAACTTGGGGTCAGAGACGGGAGATAACTTGTGGTGGTTCAGATTTTTTATGGTGAAAAGGCGCACCGCCTCTTTCGTGGCAGGATCAGTGTTGAGGAACATTCTCATGTCTTTCACTTCCACCCGACGACGGTGGGTTCGGCGAATCGCTCTGCACAATACGAGCCATAGTCGGTGTGAGCGTAAGGTACGAAACCATCAGTTGTAAAAAAAAAAAAGAGAGAGGAAGTGATGCTCATAGTACTTACTGGGAGTGGTCCGGAAATCCTCACGGACAGAGAGTGGACCTTCCACGAAGAAAAAGTCTCGCTTCCAAGCCCCTGGGTTAGACACCGAACCCTCTATCAAAGAGGCCCCGTTGTTGGCTTTTTGTAAGTAGTAAAAGCCTTTTGAATTGTGAAGGGGCATGAGGTTGTAGAGGAAATGTACCTCGGTGGCCATAGGGGCGTGTTTCAGCAGTTTCATATATGCAATGAAAAGGCAGCTCAAAGTCAGCCAGCCATTGGGTGCCAGCTTAAGCGGGGCAAGGTCGAAGTAGTTGAGGACTGCAACAAAGAACGGGTGTAACGGAACGGTACCACCCGCTTTCAAAATGTGCTCACTGAGGGCCACGAAGTCGAGCCTAGGGCGGTCAGCCCGGCATGCCTCCAAAGGGGCGTATAGAGCATAATCTGGAGGGACGCGATAATGATTCACGATGTCCATCAGTTTGTTGTCGGACACACACGACACCAGCTCGGACGCTAGTAAAGGGGCGTCGTCCTGCTCTTGGGTAGATACCTGTCGCCTTGCCCTCGGCATATCTGCAAAATCAAAAGAGAAATGTGAGGAGGAGACAGAACACTTGACCCTCCATTTTTTCTTCCTAGCAAGAGTCTTCCATCGAGGGAGCGACTGCGGAAGTGCTAAGCTAGGAAAAACTGAGACTAGGGGTTGAGGAGAAGCAGGAGCAGCCCCCTGACAGTCATCAGGCGAGGATGGGCTGGAAGGCTCAGGCGGAAGGTGTCCCTCCATAAACTCTAACTCCCACTGCAATTCAAAAAGGGTCATCCTAAGGCTCGCTACATGGTCACTAAGGTCTGGGGGGGGGGGGGGGGGAGGTCCTCCGTCTCCTCTCGACACCGAGTCAATTTCTCTCTCCACCACCCAAATTTTGCGCCTAAGTTCAGCCATGTACTCAAGGTGGCGGATGTGGGCCTGCCTTAAGGAGTCATAGTCCTGGTGAGGGTTTCCCTCAGGGGACTCTGAGTCTGAGGACAGGTCAATAAACTCAGCCCCCGGGGGTATGTCGGACGGGCCGTCACTGGCCATGAGACCTCGTCCCAACAGCAAAAAGGGGTTCACGTATAAACGAGGGAAAGGTTACAAAACACAAAGGAATAGTCTTAATATCTCTGAATGTAGACGTCCTAAATGGCCCACTACAGAATATAAAAAAAAAAGGAGGGGCGTGCATATAGTCAAACTCACTACAAGCTCAGGCCAAGGTACCCCGTCATGAGTAACGCTGATTTGAACCCAATAAAAACTAGGGAAAAAGGGAATATACCTCAAGATGTAGAAATTGGAGGCTGTCGAGACCAAAAAAGGAGGACGAGGGCCAAAAACACCAAATGGTCGAAAATACACGTCTCCAAAAATAGGCAAAAAGGATGTGTTAGTCTCCAAATAGACACACCAAAAAATTAGCTCATATGTAAAAAAAAAAAAAAAAAAGATGATGATGAGATAAAAAAATAAAATAAAGGAAGCTATGGCAAAATTGAGGTTGTGAGGGATTGAACCCCTTACCTCTTGAAAGAGGAAGGATTCTCCAAACCACTAAGCCAAGGAAGTAAGTTGAAAATATTAGGCCATGCATGAAGACCTATTTATAAGAATCAAGGTGAATAGTCTACAAGAGCACCTAAAGGTCCTCTCCTAGACTGGGGGGCAAGTGTGGACGCTCAATATTCCGCACCATAAAAGACTCAAAGTGTATGCTTAGGCCCCATAAACGCCCAAAAATATGGCTGGGTTGGAATGCCCCCGAGCCACTGTTGCCTCTCGCGCGCGCCAGCACCAGCGAGGCCCTTTGTCTCGCGCGCGCCCAACACCAGGCGAGGCCACCCCCTTGTCTCGCGCGTGCCCTGTATCAGCGAAGCCCCTCGTCCCGCACGCGCCCAGCACCAGGCGAGGCCCCGCGTCGCATCACGCCGTGCACCCCCTCTGCCCACGCGAGCCCCCTCCTCGCGTCTAGATGCGCGCACCCGAGTGTCCACGCGAGCCCCCGCCTCACGTCACGCCATGTGATTAGTGCATGAAAATGCACTTATGCAAGCAAAAGTATCTAAATAAATTACATTTTAATTATATATTTTCATGAAATTAATATAAAATATTTATTTGATATGAAAATATGTGATTTTAATTTGATTTATTTGATTTTGTAGAAAAATATGGTAATTTTGCAAAGAGAATAAATAAAAAGGAAGTCCAAATCCATTGGAAGATAATTTATTCTCTCAAGGCCCAACTACCATGAGGAGATTGAAGAAATGGTTGGAGTCACCTTCTCCAAATCATATCACTAATGGATGATATGCTCTTCCACGTATAGAATAAATGAGCCAAATAATAGAGATTATATTCACAATATTGGCACATGGAGCAAAGTTGACAAACGTTGGGAGTATTCTCAATCAATCCCATTGTTTGCTAGCATTCCAAGGCATCAATATCTCAATTATATTTGACTAAATGGGAGAAATCAATTTGCTACAATTAGTTTTCCATTATTATTTTATTCAAATTAATGAGAAAATCAATTCTAATTAATTTGCTTTTCATTTCCCATTGAACGGTTTTAGCATGACAAAATGCTATATAAAGGGGACCTCTTGTACATATTGGTGTGTAATTTTTCATTGGCAAAAACTATAGTAAATTTTGGTCTTATTTTGTCTATCTCTTCTCATATTTTCTCTTTAGATTATTGTGAGAATGACTAGCATTTTTGGCTAGTTTCCTAGATAAGGTAAAAGATGATCCTATATGCAAGGTGAAATTTATTTGTGTTTTGATTCACCAAATGCTTAAAGTTTATACATTTGAGTAATATATTTTTCTTCTATTTTTCTCTATCTCAATATCAATATATTTATCTATTTAGTATTATATAGAAATAGTCATGCTTTTTCTATGTGAATATGATTAGGACAAATATATTGATATTATAATTTTATGATTAGTCTTTTATTGCATTATTGCCAATAAGGTATATTGTCATTCTTAGATTTTTCATAAGATTATTTTCTATGATCCTAACGTGAGAATTATTATTACTCGAATACATTTTATTATATATGTTCTTCATGTTTTATCTTCTGATTAAATTGTTGGGAAGTGAACGATTTAATTGTGTTATATGTGTGAATCAAAATCCAAATAAATGAGCCAAACATATAGGTGATTCTTGAAACCTTATCACTTTTGTTATTGAATTTTTCAACCAATTTTATTTTCAACATTTTCTCAAAAACCACCAACGATTTATTTACTTTTTGCGCTTAAAGTTCTACTAATCACTTTTTGATAAGATATCTCTCTGTGGACACGACTGCCCATACTACACTACAACAACCGCTTTGTGAAGACAAGTTTGGGCGTAATCAAATTTTGGCGCCGTTGCCGGGGAGATAGATATCAAAAGCTTAGTGGAATATACCGCCAAGAGGTAAGTAGCTTATTTTATTATTATTTGCTATCTTTGTGTAGGATTGTGATTAGTGTTTTATTTTATATATATATATTTTTTTTTTCCATTTCGTTGTTAGTATTAAAAAAAGAAAAAAAGAATAAATAAATAAAAAAAAGTCACATTTCCTTTTACATTTTTTTTTCTTTCTTTCTTTAATTTGTATTCTCTTAATTCACGTGAGATATTTTTTTTTCCTTTTCTTTCCTATTATGTTTATTTGTTGGTTATAATGTATATATATATATATATTTGTTAACTTCAATTTTCATTTATTTTGTATCTTTTTGTATTTAATTATTTTTCTTGTTTTTTTTTCTTTTTAGCTTTAAATTTATAGATTTTAAATTTTTAGATAATAACTTAGGTCTCATAATTTGTGTAACATTAGGTTTTAGATTAGCTTAAATTTAGGTTCTTCCTCTTTAACTCTTGTTTTAAAAAAAAAATCATAAAATCCAAAAAAAAAAATCATAAAATTTAGCATAAAACTTTTAGTATTGGGAACAATAGTGTAATGCTACAAGTGGTAAAAACTGAGAGTATTCTGTCTAGAAAGATTGGCTTTTAAGGTTTGTGATAGAGTACCCTCTACACCTTCCTGGGAACCTTGGTTCTGTCTAGGAAAGTGTGGGACGAAGCGGTACCTTGGCAACCTTCCCAATCGGCTTGGGAATATTTCTTGTGTATGCCCTTGTATTATTACATTTTTGAACTTGTTACTATTTAAAAAAAAACAAGCTTGTTCTTTCAAAATAAGTAAATTATTTTACTTATTGGTCATTTGGTTGAAAAGGTTTGAATTGTGATTTTTCATACTCATCTAGTAACCTCGGGGAGTTCTGGTGAGGCATGTGTGATCATTTCAAATTGTCCAAATTTACCAAGGAACAAGTTTAACAAAAAAAAAAAAGGTCTCGTTTTTTAAAGTGGATGAATCGTCATAGAGATGAACTAGGGAGATTTGTTAGGAGACCCGACACCCCTAGTGACAATTCTTCTGATACATCCAACATTTCCTCTCCCACCTCAACAATTGCTCATAATCCTTTCGCAATGGCTCATCATGAGGAAATTCAGCAGAGAAGTCTGAATGACTATCTCCATCCTACTCATACTCCTACCCCTTCTTGTATCATCTTTCCACCTAATATGCCCAACTTTGAATTTAAACCTGGCATGATTCAACTCTTGCCTAATTTCCATGGTTTAGAAAATGAAAATCCTTATGTGCATATTAGGGAATTTGAGGAGGTGGTAGCCACTTTCTATAACCAAGCTAATATCGCGGATACTGTGCGATTGAAGTTTTTTCCCTTCTCTTTGAAGGATAAGGCTAAAAGCTGGTTATACTCTCTGAGACCAAGGTCTATTGGAACATGGGATGAAATGACATCGTCATTCTTCCACAAATACTTCCCTAACCACAAGACCAATGGCTTAAAAAGACAGATTTCTACTTTTTCCCAAAAAGACAATGAAACTCTCTATCAAGTCTGGGAAAGGTTTAAGGAACTGTTAACTCTTTGTCCCCACCATGGTTATGAAAAATGGCGCCTAGTCAGCTATTTCTATGAAGGCCTCACTATTCGTGAACGCCAGTTTGTAGAAATGATGTGCAATGGTGAATTTCTTCAAAAAGATCCTGAAGAAGCCTTGGAATATCTCAATGAGCTTGCAGAAAAATCTCATACCTGGACTGGTCCAAGTGCTACTGAAAGCACTAACCGAAATCGACCAGCAGGAATTTACCAATTGAGGGAGGAGGACAGCCTCAAAGCCCAAGTTGAGTCCTTAACAAAGCAACTTGAAGCATTTAAGACAAAAGGTGGGCAAGGACTTCATATGATTGCCCGAGCAGAAACACATGAGCCATGTTTTGTGTGTGGAGGAACATATCATTTAGCTAAGGATTGCTTAGCTTTTAGTGAAATGAGGGGGGTTTATGAAGAGCAATGCAATGCCTTAGGGGCCTATAATAAGCCATTCTCTCATACGTACAACCCTGGTTGGAGAAACCACCCAAATTTCAGTTGGAGAGATCCCAACCAAGCACAATCTTCTGGAGGGCAATGGAGAAATGAGCACCAGTCTCAACCATCAAAAACTCAACCTACTCCTCAATACAATGCTCCTCCTCAAAGGAGTTCTCTTGAGAACACCCTTCATTCATTCATGGAGGAGCAAGCCAAAATAAATCGTCAAATGATGGAAGAAATCAAGGACATGAAAAGTCAATTTTCAAAACTAACTGGATCCTTGGTTAATTCTGAAAGAGGCAAACTTCCTTCTCAGCCTCAATTCAATACACAAGGGTAACATATGGCTCAAACCTCCAACTCTAACGATCAAAACGTTAAGGAGGCTAATGTCATCACAACTAGAAGTGGTAAAGCTTTGGAAGATCCACCAATACCAAATACTACTTCAAAATTTCCAAATGTTGTCTCTGAAAGTGTGCCGTCCAATGCTTCTGCAAAAGTTCCATTTCCCCAGGCTCTAAGACCTGCTGGGAAAATTCCTGAAAATCGAGGAGAAATCCTTGAGCACTTGACACAAGTGAAGATAAATCTTCCTTTGCTTCACATCATCAAACAAGTGCCAGCCTATGCTAAAATCATCAAAGATCTTTGCACTGTAAAAAGGAAGCATCATGTCAAGAAGACTGCTTTCTTGACTGAGCAAGTTAGTGCGGTAATTGAACAAAAGACACCGCCAAAATACAAAGATCCTGGTTGTCCCACCATTTCCTGTCAAATTGGGACTCATGAATTCAGCCAAGCCTTGCTAGACTTAGGAGCGAGTGTCAATCTCATGCCTTATTCTGTCTACTCGCAACTTGGTCTTGGTGAAATCAAGCCTACTTCTATAGTCTTACAGCTGGCTGATCGTTCTATTAAGAAGCCTCGGGGTATTGTTGAGGATGTTCTTGTTCAAGTTGACAAATTCTATTACCCCGTTGACTTTCTCATTCTGGATACTCAATCTGTGGTTAACATGGAGTCAAAAATCCCTATCATACTTGGAAGACCTGTCCTTGCTACAACTAATGCCCTTATTAACTGTAGGAATGGTCTCATGAAAATATCTTTTGGGAATATGACTCACGAGGTCAATATTTTTCATGTTGCAAAGCAACCACATGATGATGATGAGTGTTATCAGACATTTCTGATTGACACGCTCATTCCTGAGGAGATTCAATTGCAAAGCAATTCTGATGATCTTGATGAACTCCTCTCTTTTTCTGAAAGTTCGGGTTTTGATGAGTCGATTAATGAAATTTCTTGTTACAAAGACTCACAAAACGGAAGAACAAAGTTTTGGCAACCTCGCTTTGAAGAGCTACCTAGTGAAAGGGAAAAGCCAAAACCTTCTGCTGAAGAGGTTCCTATTGTTAAGTTAGCCCAACTACCTGAGGGTGTAAAACATGTCTTCTTGGGAGATGGTGATACCTTTCCTGTTATCATTTCGTCCAAACTTGATCCTTCACAAGAAATTAAGCTAATTAAGGTACTACAAAAGCTTAAATCTGCATTAGGTAGGACGATCGCTGATATTAAAGGCATTAGCCCTTTAATTTGCTCCCATCAAATCAATCTGGAGGATGGGGCAATCCCTCGAAGAGATCCTCAAAGAAGACTGAACCCCACAATGAAAGAAGTTGTGAAAAATGAAGTTCTGATACTTCTGGATGCTGACATCATTTATCCAGTGGCTGATAGCAAATGGGTTAGTCCAACTCAGGTAGTGCCTAAAAAGTCGGGTGTAACTGTTGTTGAAAATGAGAAAGGGGCCCTTGTCCCCACAAGAACTGTGACGGGTTGGCGCATGTGCATTGACTATCGAAAATTGAATTCTTCCACCCGCAAAGATCATTTCCCACTCCCATTCATCGACCAAATCCTTGAACGTGTGGCTGTTCATCCTTTTTATTGCTTTCTTGATGGCTATTCAGGCTATTATCAAATTGAGATTGCAATGGAGGATCAAGATAAGACCACTTTCACATGTCCTTTTGGTACTTATGCTTTTCGACGTATGCCATTTGGACTGTGTAATGCACCAGCCACCTTCCAAAGGTGCATGATGAGTATTTTCAGTGACATGGTTGAAAAATGTATGGAAGTATTCATGGATGATTTAACAGTCTTTGGAAACTCTTTTGACGCATGCCTTCTTAGTTTAGAAGCTGTTTTGACACGATGTATTGAGAAAGGTCTTGTGCTCAATTGGGAAAAATACCATTTCATGGTATCTTCAGGCATAGTCTTGGGACACATTGTCTCATAAAGAGGAATTGAGGTTGATCAATCTAAGATTGATCTCATTTCTAATTTCCCCACTCCAAAAACCGTCAAAGATGTGAGATCTTTTCTTGGGCATGCTGGTTTTTATAGGAGGTTTATTAAAAACTTTTTCAGCGATTTCTCGTCCGCTATGTAACCTCTTAGCCAAAGATGCTACTTTTGAGTGGACGCCTAAGTGTGAGGATGCCTTTCGAACACTTGTTGCAAAATTGACCTCCGCCCCTATTATGCAGTCACCTGATTGGGATTTACCTTTTGAAATCATGTGTGACGCAAGCAATTTTGCTGTAGGAGCTGTTTTGGGACAACGAAGGGAGGGAAAACCTTTTGTTGTCTACTATGCAATTCGAACTCTTAATAGTGCTCAAATGAACTATTCCACTACTGAAAAAGAGTTGCTTGCCGTTGTCTTTGCTCTTGACAAATTCCGAGCATACTTGATTGGCTCACCTATTACAATCTTTACAGATCATTCTGCCCTTAAATATCTCCTTTCCAAAAAGGATGCTAAGGCGCGCTTAATACGGTGGATCCTTTTATTGCAAGAATTTGACATCACAATCAAAGACAAGAAAGGTATTGAAAATGTCGTGGCAGATCACTTATCCCGACTTGAATTCAGTGATTCCGCTGATGGTCCACCTATTCGTGATGATTTCCCCGATGAAAAATTGCTTGCTGTTTCTAAGTTACCATGGTATGCACATATTGTTAACTACTTAGTAACAGGTGAACTTCCTTCTTAATGGAGTTCACAAGACAGACGCAAGTTTCTGGTCGAGGTGCGCAATTTCTATTGGGATGATCCACACTTGTTCAAGTATTGTCCCGACCAGATCATGCGGAGATGCATCCCTGATGATGAGGTGTCTAGTGTTTTGAACTTTTGTCATAATGATGCTTGTGGTGGTCACTTCTCTGTGAAGATAACTGCTGCAAAAATCTTACAGTGTGGTCTTTATTGGCCCACTTTGTTCAAAGACACCAATGAATTCTGTCGTTCATGTGTGAGGTGCCAGAAGTTAGGTTCTTTGTCCCGTCGTCATATGATGCCTTTGAACCCAATTCTTGTGATTGAGATATTTGATTGTTGGGGGATAGATTTCATGGGACCATTTCCATCTTCTTCTGGTTACATTTACATTCTCCTTGATGTGGATTATGTTTCCAAATGGGTCGAGGCTGTACCCTGTCGAACCAACGATAATGCAACAGTTACCAAGTTCTTGAAAGATAATATTTTGTCAAGGTTCGGTACGCCTCGTGCCATCATTAGTGATCAAGGCACTCATTTTTGAAATAAGTCTTTTGAGGCTCTCATGCGCAAATATGGTGTACTTCATAAGGTTGCTAATTCCTATCATCCGCAAACCAATGGGCAAGCGGAGTTAGTCAATAGGGAGATAAAACAAATTCTGGAAAAAACGGTAAATCCCGACCGAAAAGATTGGTCTTCTCGTCTTCTTGACGCACTCTGGGCATACCGTACTTCTTTCAAATCCCCTCTTGGGATGTCTCCCTATCGGCTTGTTTATGGGAAAGCCTGTCATTTGCCTGTTGAACTTGAGCATAAGGCATATTGGGCTGTCAAAGCCTTTAATTCTGATCTATGTGCTGCAAGCATTAATCGCAAACTCTAGCTTTCTGAAATTGAGGAGTTGAGAAATGAGGCATATGATAATTCCAGGATCTACAAGGCAAAAATGAAAGCTGCTCATGATAAACAGATCCTGCGAAAGCATTTTGAGGTGAATCACAAGGTGCATCTTTATGATTCTCGGTTGCATTTCCACCCAGGTAAGTTGAGATCGCGGTGGACTGGCCCATTTATGGTGAAACAAGTTTTTCCCAACGGTTCTGTTGAAGTTGAGGACCCAACTGATGGGAGAATTTTCAGAGTCAATGGCCAGAGATTGAAGCATTACATCGAGAGTGTGAGTCATGTTGAAGAGGTCCTTCTTGAGGACCCTGTTTATACACTCTGAGTTATTTATTTCTTTTACATGTTTTATTTTATTTTATTTTTCTGCTTTTCTATTAGTTTTGTGTGTTTTCGTTTTTTGTTTGTTTTGTTGCTATCAGGTTGTTTCAATTATCGCTCCGTGGATATTGTCATCTTCCAGGTGTTCTCTTTCCCTATCTTTTTCATTGCATATTTGTTTTGACATTGAGGACACTGTCTGATTTTCGGTTGGGGGTGGTGAGCTCTGGTGAGCTTTCATTTGGAGAATTACATTGTTGTGTTGAATTTTTAAGTCAAATTTTCTCAAAATTTTCTAAGCATGATTGAAATATTTTGTTTAAGTTGGTTTTTGCTATGTTTAGCTATTAAGGAGTGATTTCCAGAGTTCTTTAATGCACTTTCCAAACATGTGGTAAGATGGTTGTTAACACAAATAGTTGAGAAAATTTTCAAGCTTAAGGTTTTCCATTTTTTTGGTGAGTTGTGAGAGTTGAGAAAAGGACTTTTTGAACTTTTATTGATCATTTGAGTTGGTCAAATCAGATTTCTGGAATTTAAACACATGACATGTACTGGAGGGATAATTTCATTTGTTAAAAGAGCCTTTGTTGTAATGTTATTTTTCATATTTCTTTTTGTTCATGTATTTATGTGTTGCCTCTTGTAAAAAAAAAAAAAAAATTAAATAAATAAAAAAAAAGAAAAAAAAAATAGAACAAGAGCAACATTTCGTTATTGTGTTTTCTTTTTATTTTATTGTCAAAAAAAAATTGTTCCATATAAAAAAATAGAACAAGAGCAACATTTCGTTATTGTGGAAGAATCACTTCATATGTTTCTTTTTTAAAAAAAAAGTGTTCTTTTCTATATTTATAATTTTCTTTTAGTTGGCTCTTTATTCTTCGAGTTTCTTGTGTAAATCCCAAAGGTTGTTTGTCATTTGAATTTTAATGATTTGATTTGTCTATCTTGTGATCAATATTTGTTCAAATTGTTTGTCCTATAAAGTTGTCTTCTCTCATTTGATCATTAATTGTTACAATTCCAACTCCAAGAGTGTCATCTCTCCCATTAAAAAAAAATAATACTTTCAATGCCTGTGAGGAATTTGGAGTTGAGTCCTTTATGCTTTTGAGATTTTTCGATACTATTTGTGTTATGGTTTGTGGTAAGAAATGGATATGGTTTGGTGCACACACACACAACTCTGGGGTTACAATTGAGTAGTTTGCATAGCAATTTCTGATTTCTTGATGATATTTTAAAGTTTTTGGTTGGTTATGATTGGTTTGACTTGATTATTCAGCTTGATAATTTTCTTCTCCGCTTGGATTGCTAGGGACTAGCAATAAGCTGGTTGGGGGTTGTGATTAGTGCATGAAATGCACTTATGCAAGCAAAAGTATCTAAATAAATTACATTTTAATTATATATTTTCATGAAATTAATATAAAATATTTATTTGATATGAAAATATGTGATTTTAATTTGATTTATTTGATTTTGTAGAAAAATATGGTAATTTTGCAAAGAGAATAAATAAAAAGGAAGTCCAAATCCATTGGAAGATGATTTATTCTCGCAAGGCCCAACTACCATGAGGAGATTGAAGAAATGGTTGGAGTCACCTTCTCCAAATCATATCACTAATGGATGATATGCTCTTCCACGTATAGAATAAATGAGCCAAATAATAGAGATTATATTCACAATATTGGCACATGGAGCAAAGTTGACAAACGTTGGGAGTATTCTCAATCAATCCCATTGTTTGCTAGCATTCCAAGGCATCAATATCTCAATTATATTTGACTAAATGGGAGAAATCAATTTGCTACAATTAGTTTTCCATTATTATTTTATTCAAATTAATGAGAAAATCAATTCTAATTAATTTGCTTTTCATTTCCCATTGAAAGGTTTTAGCATGACAAAATGCTATATAAAGGGGACCTCTTGTACATATTGGTGTGTAATTTTTCATTGGCAAAAACTATAGTAAATTTTGGTCTTATTTTGTCTATCTCTTCTCATATTTTCTCTTTAGATTATTGTGAGAATGACTAGCATTTTTGGCTAGTTTCCTAGATAAGGTAAAAGATGATCCTATATGCAAGGTGAAATTTATTTGTGTTTTGATTCACCAAATGCTTAAAGTTTATACATTTGAGTAATATATTTTTCTTCTATTTTTCTCTATCTCAATATCAATATATTTATCTATTTAGTATTATATAGAAATAGTCATGCTTTTTCTATGTGAATATGATTAGGACAAATATATTGATATTATAATTTTATGATTAGTCTTTTATTGCATTATTGCCAATAAGGTATATTGTCATTCTTAGATTTTTCATAAGATTATTTTCTATGATCCTAACGTGAGAATTATTATTACTCGAATACATTTTATTATATATGTTCTTCATGTTTTATCTTTCGATTAAATTGTTGGGAAGTGAACGATTTAATTGTGTTATATGTGTGAATCAGAATCCAAATAAATGAGCCAAACATATAGGTGATTCTTGAAACCTTATCACTTTTGTTATTGAATTTTTCAACCAATTTTATTTTCAACATTTTCTCAAAAACCACCAACGATTTATTTACTTTTTGCGCTTAAAGTTCTACTAATCACTTTTTGATAAGATATCTCTCTGTGGACACAACCGCCCATACTACACTACAACAACTGCTTTGTGAAGACAAGTTTGGGCGTAATCACCATGCACCCCCGTCTGCCCACGCGAAGCTCCGCCTTGCGTCATGGTGCGCGCACCCGAGTGCCCACGCAAGGCCTTCGGGCCTTCTACTTCTCGCAAGGCCGTCAGCGTCCGCCCATGCGCGAGGCCCTTGCGTGCACGCCCTCGTGAGGCCCTTCAGGCCATCACCTTCTCAGGAGGCCGCCGTCCCGTCGCTCCACACATCTGGGTCCAAGCCACAACATTAGGGGGCCACGCGAAGGAGGCTACGCGAAGGAGGCTTACGCAGGAGGCTTGCGAGGGAGGCATCTCGCCTCACGCACTCAGACGTCCGGCGAGGCCACCTGCTTATCACCTATGCCCGTGGGGGCCCTCGGGGTGTTTCAGGCATCTCGTGTCGAGGACCCGAGACCCCCACGTTACGCCACGATCATTACATGCACCAAGGGTCCCATTCCTTACACCTTGAGACCCCAATGCTTAGAGGCTCCAGTGCGAGTGGAATGGAACAAGCTTGTACGATATAGGACTGGGTACGGCTGTTAAGACCTTGTATGTCAAGTACGGACACCTGTGCCAGTGGGAGAGTGGGAATGCTTGGATAAGAGTTATGGCCCAAACATCTACGACCAGTAGTCAGAGTCGACACCGCTACCACCTGTGCCACTATGCCTGCCACCACTCCTCTGACATGGGTACGGACAGGTAGTGGAGGCATCCTCCTGACGCCTGCCCCTGTACTGGATGTACGACCACAACCTCTGAAGCCACTCTCCTGACAGAGTACTTATGTACCACCTGGTCTCCTGGACCACCATGTACCCAGGGCCATTAGAGCCTACTATAAAATGAACTCTAACCCCACCTGAAAAGGGGTTGGAAAATTGACTGTAGCAAGTGCTTGAGAGTGAATGAAAGATTGATTTCTCCATTGTTGTTCTGGAGTTATTACTTAAATTTCTACAGCTTTTTTAGTGACTATCTTTACTTGATTGTTTTTTCCAACACAACTTAGTTGACGAGTTCTCACCGTCAACAGTAACCAACTCCTAGAACATGACATATCTTCATTTAATGTATCCATTAGTAGTAGGTTCCTCAAATTTCATCAATTTAAATTAAAAATATATGAGATCTGCTAGGGTGCTCTTTAGCCTTTCTCATAATTTTAAGACTCAATTGGATTCAATTTATTAATATCCCACTTACATGTTCCCTCTCAATGAAAGAAATGGATTATTATTTCTTTTGGGTCCAATTAATTAATGCCCTCTCACAAAGCCTAATAGTGGCACTACAACAATTTTGGCATTCAATGAGTCCCTATAATGTCTTCCATCAATGGTGTAAGACATTAAATTTAGGAGGAAATTTAAATGTCTTATGTTGGGAGACATTGAAATTTTGTATTAATTACTAAAATTGTAAGACATTAAAAATGCAGGGAGACATTGAAAATTGGGGGTCTAAACACGTGTCTGTGGGCATCCAACGTCTCCCAGTGGGAGACGTAGGACACGTGGCACGTCTTCTAATGGGAGACATTGGATGTCCCCACTAATATTAACCCTCTCTTTCCTTCCCCCTCAGACACACAATGGAGCACGCATAAACCAGAGGCAAGTGCAAGGCAATTTGTGCGATTTCTAGGGCACAAAAGGTAAAGTTTTCTCTCTATTTTCATGGTTTTACTTAATTTTTTTTTTTTTTGAAAAAAAATCTTAGGTTATGCATAAAAATGAATAGTAAATGCGATTTTGTATTTGTTTTACATTATTATGAACTTTTCCCATAGAATGTAGGATTTTCTTGGATTTTCCATAGTTAGTTTCTAAGAAATTTTTTAATTTGTTGATAATGTAGAAATTATTTTAATTTTACACATCACATTGTGTAGATTTCATTAAATATATATGTTTATGAGATTTTTTAATTATTATTATTTATTTCGAAATTTAGCTATATTTTTTTATATATTTATTTATTTTTATTTAAATTTTAGCTATTTTGATTATATATAGTTATGTTAAAATTAATTTATTAAATAATTTTAAAAATAAAAATATATGAAAAGTTTTATGTTTTTGTTGATTATTGAGTTTTTAGGTTATGGAAAGTTTTATTGATTTTTTGTTTAGGTTAATTAGTGGCTCATTGGAATTTTTTTTATTTGTTTAGCAATCATTTACTTATTTGATATTTGTTTAGTAATATTTTACATATTAATTCATTTAATTTTGTAGGTTGTGATTTTGTTGGTGAGATTTTATGGTATTTTTTGCATCAAAATTTCTATATCAAGCACACATTTGAGGTAATTAAATTTCTAAAATTACAATAATAAGTTATATATTAGTAGATATTTAGTGATATTTTATTTATTAATTATTAATTTAATTTTGTTGGTTTGTGGATTTAATAGAAAATTTAATTACTATGTGAAATAATTTTGCTAGCTTTTGGATTATTAATTGCACGAGGTACATATATATTCTCTTACTTCTACTTTTAATATTATTAAACAAATGTTAGAAAAGTTTGAATATCTTAAATATTCATCTATAGTGAAGTAGGTTTTGAGATTAAAATTGTGTGTTGCGGTGATAAAGGAATGTTGAGAACTTGAGTGTTTTAGTGAAGTAGGTTATGAGAAATTTGGTTGTGTTGCGGAGCTATAAGAAAGAAACTTATTGTATTTTGTTTGAATTGTTTGTTTTTTTATTCACATGCTGATGGTTAGGTCACTATTATAGGGGAAATGTTGCTCGATTTTATCTAGGATAATAAGCAATTAGCTTTATATAGACATCCAACTTTATCACGTGCTTATTTAGTGTTGCTTCTTTTATTTTTCATAGACATAGGAGAAGATATGGATAGGTAGTGGATGCCAACGAATAGGTTATTTGCAGAATATAGGAACGAGGTATTAATTAATTAAAATTTACAAATTATTTTTGAAACCATATATATAAATGTAATCAAATATTTAATTAATATATTTTACTTTATATTTTTTGCAGCTAACAAGTACGTATATACAGAGGCACAAGTTGATGAGTTGCGACAAGAATGGGCGACATATATGTTATCGATAATCCAAAGTTACCGACCTCGTTGTTAGGTTTTCTTACTTTTTACCTCTTTCTTCATATACAATGCAATATTTATTTGTATATGTCTAACAAATATTGTGTTTCTTGCAAAACAATTTAAATTTTCATTAATGAAGATTTGTATTCTCATTTTATTAATTATGTCAATTTCAATTTAAATTGATTTCAATTTAATTAATTATTAAATCAATTTAAATTTAATTAATTATTAAATCAATTGAAAATAATATTAATTTTTTTTAAACCTGAGAGTCCCACATCTCCCAATGGGAGACATTGAAAGTCTCACAGGGACTTTCAATCTCTCCCACTGGGAGACATGGGAAGTCTTTCATCTCTCATTGTAAAGTCTACGTTTTTAGAGGAGACGTGTGATGTCTCTCACATCTCCCATTGGGAGACGTGATATATATACTTACAATGATTACACCTACAATGTCTTCCCCCACGGGAGACATTGTAGACTTTTAATGTCTCCCAAATAAAGTCATAAAACCTTTCTATTTGTTGTAGTGTGGTATAATCTCCATCAGTTAATATATGAGCACGACAACACTGCTTTCTGTGGATCGAGAGGATATCCATGCATGGGAAAACATATCAATGTGTTCCAGGTCCGTTAATGATGTCACAAGATAAAACATCCTGTTATGCACTACAACAAAATAGAGGTTTTATGACTTTAATTGGGAGACATTGGAAGTCTACAATGTCTCCCACTTAGTGAGACGTTGTTGCTAGGGTCATTGTAGGAATATATCCCACGTCTCCCATTGGGAGACGTGCCTCACTTCCCACGTCTCCCACTGGGAGAGGTGGAAAGTCAAACGTTGACTTTCCACCTCTCCCATTGGGAGACGTGGGAAGTCTCCCACCTCTCCCAATGGGAGACATTGAAAGTCTCCCACATTTAAAAAAAATAAATTAAATAAATTTATAATTAATATTATTTTAATTTGATTTAATATTTAATTAAATTGAAATAATATTAATTTAAATTGAAATTATTTTAATTTAAATTGAAATTATTTTAATCTAAATTGAAATTAATTTAATAATGAATTAAATTGAAATAATATTAATTTAAATTGAAATTATTTTAATCTAAATTTAAATTAATTAAATTGAAATAATATTAATTTAAATTGAAAGAAAAAAATATATTTGTTAGATATATACAAGAAATACAATATTTCTTAGAAATATTCAAAATGAACAAATATTGCATTGTGTATGAAGAAAGAGTTAAAAAATTAAAAAAAAAAACCTATCAACGAGGTCGGTAACTTTGGATTATCGGCAACATATATGTCGCTCATTCTTGTCGCAACTCATCAATTTGTGCCTCTGTATATGATGTGCTTGTTAGCTGCAAGAAATATAAAGTAAAATATATTAATTAATTATTTGATTACATTTATAGTTTCAAAAATAATTTGTAAATTTTAATTAATAATACCGTTCTCAAGTAATGCCCGGGACTCGCATGTTCAATCAAGTAATGCCCGTTCTCAACTAATCGTTTATTATCCTAAATAATATCGGGCAGCATTTCCCCTATAATAGTGACCTAACCATCTGCATGTGAATAACAAAACAAACAATTCAAACAACATACAATAAGTTTCTTCCTTATAGAATGCCTATATAAAATTAATTGTTTATTATCCTAGATAAAATCGGGCAGCATTTCCCCTATAATAGTGACCTAACCATCTACATGTGAATAGCAAAACAAACAATTCAAACAACATACAATAAGTTTTTTCCTTATAGCTCCCCAGCACACAGTCAAATTTCTCAGAACCTACTTCACTAATACACACAAGTTCTCAACCTTTCGTTATCACCACAGCACACAATTTTAATCTCAGAACCGACTTCACTATGGATGAATATTTAAGATATTCAAACTCTTCTAACATTTGTTTAATAATATTAAAAGTAGAAGTAAGAGAATATATATTTACCTCTTGCAATTAATAATTCAAAAGCTAGCAAAATTACTTCAAGTAGTAATCGAATTCTCTATTAAATCCACAAACCAATATAAATAAATTAATAAATAATAAATAAAATATCACTAAATATCTAGCAATATATAACTTATTATTATAATTTTAGAAACTTAATTACCTCAAATGTGTGATTGATAGATATAGAAGTTTTGATGCAAAGTACTCTCTAAAATCTCACCACCAAAATCACAACCTACGAAATTAAATTAATTAATATGTTAAACATTACTAAACAAATATCACTAAATTCCTAATAAGTAATTGATTGGTAAAAAAATAAAAAAAACTCCAATGAGCCACTAATTATAACCTAAACAAAAAATCAATAAAAAAATTCATAACCTAAAATCTCAATAATCAACAAAAACATAAATTTTTGCATATATTTATATTTTTAAAATTATTTAATAAATTTATTTTAACATAATAACTATATATAGATAACAAAATAGTTAGAATTTAAAAAAAAAAGAAGTTTAAATATACATACAAAAATATATCTAAATTTCGAAATAAATAATGATAAAAATTAAAAAAAATCATGAACATATATATTATAATGAAATATATACAATGTGATAGGTTAAATTAAAAAAAAACTATGAAATCTTAAATCTATAAAAAACCTCCATGGAAAAACAAATAAATCTAACAATGTATAGAAAAAAATGCATAAAAATGTAAAACTAACACAAAATCATGTATATTACTCATCCTAATGCTAAACCTATGATTTTTTTATCAAAATAATTAACTAAAATTCATAAAAATTAAAAAAAACTAACCTTGAAAACCCTAAAATCGCAGCCCCTTTCGTGCTCTCTGTTTGGTGTGCTCTCTCTGTTTGGTGTTATGAGGAAGAAGAAGACCCAAAATTCATTAAATGGCCAGGGGGACATCCAACGTCTCCCACTGGGAGACGTGGGACACGTGGCACGTCTCCCACTGGGAGACATTGAATGTATAGAGGGGTACATCCAACGTCTCCCACTGGGAGACGTGCCACGTGTCCCACGTCTCCCAGTGGGAGACGTTGGATGTACCCCTCTATACATTCAATATCTCCCAGTGGGAGACGTGCCACGTGTCCCACGTCTCCCAGTGGGAGACGTTGGATGTACCCCTCTATACATTCAATGTCTCCCAGTGGGAGACGTGCCACGTGTCCCACGTCTCCTAGTGGGAGACATTAGATGTCCCCCTGGCCACTTCTCAACCTATTTCCAACGTCTTCCACCATTTTTAATGTCTTCCAATTGTAGTCATTAAAAAAAACTTTCAATGTCTTACACCATTAGACATTTAAAACCCCTGATAAGTTTTAATGTCTTACACTAATGGTGTAAGACATTGTAGGGAGTCATTGTATATCAAATTTGTTGTAGTGATGACATACAAAGAACTAGAAATTAAAATTCAAACAATAGTAATTATGGAACATGTTCGGTCTATGGAAAATGACCAAACACCTTAATAGTAATTATTATAAAGTGTTATGCTAAGTTTGGTCATGCGAACATGTATTATAATAGTAATTCTAATACTAAAAATGATTGGTCTTTTCATCGTGAGCAGAATTCACTACAAGAAAAACTGCATTCCATAGCGTTTTTAAAACGCTGTCTTTAACAAACGATAGCGTTATTACAAACGCTATATTATCCCATGTTATTAAAAGTCTAGACCTTTTCATAGCGTTTTTAAATTGTGATGTAAAAATGCTATTGAAAGATATATAATAGCGTTTTAAAAATATAATTAGATGTCAGTCATAGCGTTTTATGTATGTAGTCATTGATTATGTTAAATTGAAAATACTTACTTTTAATAGCGTTTTTCAAACGTTATGCAGAAATGATGTTGAAAGGTATACAATAGCGTTTTTAAAATGTAACTAGTTATCAACCATAGTGTTTTATGTTTGTAGTAATATTTACTTTTAATAGCGTTTTTAAAACGTTATGTAAAGATATACAATAGCGTTTTTAAAATGCCATTAATTATAAGTCGTAGCGTTTTATGTTTGTAGTCGTACTTACTGTGAATAGCGTTTTTAAATTGTTATGTAAAGATATACAATAGCGTTTTAAGAATGTAATTAGTTATCAGTTGTAGCGTTTTATGTTTGTAATTATCCTTACTTTTAATAGCGTTTTTTGTTTGTAATCATCCTTACTTTTAATAGTGTTTTTCTATTGTTATCATTAATCATTTTCCTAACATTTATTATAATTGTCATATGAACAATTTCATGGCATAACAAAAACTTTTATATTTTTTTATCTTTTAACATATGAATAATTGCAACAAATGATAAACATATAACACATTAAAAATTATACCTTAACATAAATTCAAATATTCTTAATATGTTCGCTACATATAGCTAAAATATCAATATCCCAAAAGTACGAGTATATTGCAAGACAAAATACATAAGCAAAAGTTTTAAAACAAACTGATTCATAATTTGTTGATCATGGGCGTCCCTCCAAAATATTACACTTCATTCATTAGTTGTGCACCTGTAAGAGTGAAAAATATATAAAATTAAGAAAACAAATGTAGCCAAAATAGTTGAAAACACATGTTCATTCATTAGTTAATTTTATGCAAAGATACGTACCAAATATATCTACCAAGAAACAATTGAATTTCATCCATTATGTTCATTTCCTATATATTTTGATGATATAATTAGTTACTACAGCTGATTTGTTGTACTATTTATAAATCATTTTTAAGTTGCATGAAATTTTACCTCATTGTAACTTTATTAGAAGGCCAAGCAACAGTGCAACCAACCGCTTCTTCAATTGTACTCATATGTGATGTTGGTCTCCATAAATATGCAGCAGGTTTCTTAGCAACATCAACCCAAACTCTCATTGCATTAGGCCCAAGACGAAGATGATGCACCTCACATAAAGGATCACTAGAAGACCATCGACCTTCTGCAACAATTTCTCCACTTCCATTCCAATCAAGTAAATTGCAAGCATTGTTTTCAGGAGTGAACTTCACATTATTAACACTCTGTTACATGATAAAACATATATTTATTTATAGATAATATTGATACTTAAAAAATTAAAAGTGAAATGATAGGTAGTAATTAAAATTGTAGTTACCATAGGAGAAGGCATGTGTGACTCCGCTTCACTTGGTTGAGTAAACCCCTACAAGTTTGAGAATAATTTAGTCATTTATAATTTTCAATGAATAGAGTAAAATAAAGAGAAGTCAATTAATTTAATTTACCTGAATGTTTACACTTTTTGCAATAGTATTAATAAGATTCATCATCTCAGACATTTTATTCTTCATCTCACATTGACTTGATTCCAATTGTGAAATATGGTCATCTCTTGCTCTTAGAATAGCTAACTTTGTATTAGTTACTCCCCTCCCATTAGCTAATGATCTACCATTCTTGTCAGGACCAAATATGATAGTGAGAGCATCTTGTACAGTATTCTGTGTTGTGCATGAATCTGGTTTTTCATTTGCAAGAACTTGTAGCTTCTCCTATAAATCATTTCAAGTTGACTGTTAAATAAGTCTATGTGCATACAAATACATATGTTTCTACAAACAAAGGGTAAATTACTTACAATAACTTTAGCAGCTTGTGCATTCACAGGTTCACCATTCTTCTTTGTGTGTGTCTTTAAGAAAGTTTGAACTCTTGTTACAGGTTTTGAGCTTTCCCTACTCTGTATCCAAGTACATTTTTCAGAAAGAGAACATATATTTTCTTATGTTTAGCTACCAAAAATATTTATTAAATTTTTACCATGTCATCCATTGTTCGAGCATATCCTCTCCTGCTGCATGTATGTGGGAGTTGTTTCTTCCTCATCTCTTTAAACTTATTGCTAATCGCCTAAAATAAATAAGAAATGAACCAGCGATTGAACATACAGAATACCAAACACTCCAGCAGTAAAACAAAAAAACTAAACTAGTATTCTAGCAATAAAACAGTAACTAGGCAGCAAAGAAAAGAGTATGTAATAAACACTCCAACAGTAAACGCTCCAGCAGTAAAAGAAACATACAGAACCAGTATTCTAGCAATGAAATAGTAAACACAGTACAACTCCTCTTGAACAGGGATGGGATGGTTGGTGGACTGTGAATGGTGATAATAGTGTCTCTTGAATAGCTTTGTCAAATAAATTTAGAAACACATTTTCAAGAAGAGAATTGGAAAAAAATAAATCATTTAAAGTACAAAAGTTTCATGAAAACATATCACAAACTGCTCACATAATTTGAATACAATTAAGCCAATTGTAAATTTGGAATCTGAAATTTGTTTGTGGTTGCAAGAGTTCAAATTTAGAGCATAAAGATATTCTAAAAACTAACCATAATTGTAGTCTCAATGCAGCTCTTGAGGCCAATAGAGTTTAACTTTCATATGTGCATATCAAGCCAAGACAATCTAATGTTGCTAAGATTATGCAGAAACTACTAAGGATTTTCTACTGCCTTAATTTGATCAGACCTGAAATAGTTTTAATTGACAGATATAGCATAATGCATTGTTCTAGAATAAGAATATTATATACTCCATAACACCAAGAAAAAAATATCTTACTTATCCAATGCCTCCCTCAAGTTACTTTTGCTTTCAAATTTCAAAGTAGATTTTCATAAAATATGTTGACATCCATCCTGGTGAACATTATATGCTGAATAAAATTTATACATAAATTACAAATAGCATAATTGCACCAATCTGCAACCAGGAATGCAGAATAGAAGCCAACACCATTATTATGAAAAGGAAAAAATAGCCAAATAACAAGGAATAACAAGGGTATCTGATGCATGGGATAAGTAAGTAAGGGAGGAAAATATGAGGATAAAAGAAAAGGCATTGGAGTTGTAAGCTGTCACGTTGAATGTTGTACTAGGTTGGTTGGTTTCAATTCTATGGTTGGAGTATTAAACAATGATGAGGCATATAACACTTGGTCAGAAATAAGAATCATTATAATAAAATGTGACACCAGTATTTTGATCTTACTATTTTTCTGATTTTTTCTTTTTCCTTAAAAATGACTAGTAGAGAACAATGGGCTGACCAAGTTAGAATGGTGGTCAATATTGCAGCCTCCTTAAGACTTCATTTTTGGTTTTATGTGGCATATGTTATTAAATACAGATGGAAATGGAAATATAACTATAACATAAAAGGATCATCTTGACTATAACTATAACATAAGAGGATCATTTTGATAAATAATGCAAAGGAAACTTTGCCTTTTTAAGTTTTTACTATTACTCTGTAATAATTGGTTTTCTTCTTTCTAAAACAAAAATACCAGGAGTTCGAATATTGCTTTGCTAGCCTTTGAGGAATAAAAAAAGTCAACTGAGGAACCACTTGAGGCTAGCTCAAGTGGCAGGGGTGTGTGTGTGTGTGTGTTGGGGGGCTAGGGTTCAAACCTCATGTGTAGCAATTCAAAAACAAAAAAGTCACATAAGTAGGAGGTATCAAGTGAAATTATAAGGAATGTACAGAGGTAAAACAGTTTAGCTCACCAAAGAAAAAAAAGCAACACAAAAAAGTTCAGGATTCAAGATAGGTAAACTCTCTTGATATCTGGAAAAAGAAATTGACATTCTTCCTACAAGACAATTTCATTATCTACAATCCACATACACACAATTCTAAATTCTTCTCACTGTAGATTATTTTATCTTTCCATATATATTTCCTTGAGGGTTGACAAACTAGAAAAAAAAAAAAGAGAATATTTAAATGGTAACACTTCTATGGTAAGATTTTTTTTTGCCCCTTAATAAAATTGACTCTGTGTTAATTTATAGGATAGTGATGCTTATAACCTCTGTGTCATTTCTTCTCTGTAGCCAGACATGTATTCTTATTGTTTATTCTATTTATGCACTCAAAATTTTCTATATATATTAAATAGAATATATATATTCAGTTCAAGTTTTAAATGACAGTGTAACTATTGCTCAAATATATACATTTATATATATACTCAATTCAATTTTTAAATACAAGGGAAAGCATAACTTAATGTGTACTATAAACAACCTTAGCAGCAAGTGCAAAAGAATAATGAACTTCTTTTGCTAAATACAACTTTAATGAAAATTAAACCTGCTACTGTTTATAGTGAGCACCATGATTATAGATACCAAAAGCATTAAAACTATAATTCATCAATATCAGAGATGTAACAGCTAAGTAAGCAATGAGTGTTTTTTTTTCTCAATCTTTCTCCTGATAATAAACTAAACTGAAATAAGTATGGTACCCAATTTATTTGTAATAAGAAGAATCTATATAATACATATATCGAAATTTTGGTTACCTGAAATTGTTTACTGGTTTTTTCACGCACAAATACTCTCCATTCAATTTCTGATTTGATATTATCAGGCTTTAATTTTAGTTGTTCTTGTTCATTTGGTAGCTCGTTCAGCTTAGTAACTAGCCTGGACTTGGAAGATCTCCACAGGTCTCCCATTACTTTCATACACCAGTCTCGTTCCCAATCTTTGTCCACCTTATACCTTGTCTGCATTCACATTAAATATTAATTTATGATTAAATATACCTTGTCTCCAAGTAGAATGAAATAGCTCACTTTACCTTTATATTTGGATATTAAATAGAACTCATCATAGAGTATATGACAAAAATAGAGCAAACTCATATAAGAAAGTAGATAATATGCCAATATTGTTTTAGTTAGTTTACATACAAAGTATTGGCTTATAAATGTATAAATCAAAATCAAAAGAACAAAAAACAAGTAAAATATTTTTCAACAGCCCAGAAATTGTCTATTTGATAAAAAATAATTGAGAACAAATAAATAATCCAATCATTTCATCACGAGAGAAACCTCTAAGAAACCAACTCCACCAAAAATTGACTTAATTTCATTTCACCTACGAGAATCTCAGCTCAGTACATTATTAAAATTTCTTGAAAACCCAAATGCTGATATACATAAATTAGATTAATCAAAACATAGATATGGAAATTAAAGAGTAACATTAGATACCTGATAGAGATGAAATGCGGAGAACCAACGAAGAGAATTTAGGGGGTGAAGTTTTCTTTCTTTCTTTCCTTTCCTTTTTTCCTGAGAATTCAGGGGGAAAAAAAAAGAGTATGAAGAGCAAGCACTGTATTTGGGTTGAAGATCGACAAGTAAAAGAGGCCAATTTTTCTTCTTTTTTTGAGCAAAGCCAACTCAAAAGATGCTTGGGAGACAAATCATTAGGGCACAATTGGAAAAAACTTGAAAAGGAAGTTGAAATTTTCAGGGAGAGAATTGAAGACATGGAAATGAAGAGAGAGCAAAGCAATGAGATTTTGTCTAAATGCTTGGAGTCTCTTTCATCAGCAAATGTGAGCTTGGAAAGGATCATAAAAAATGTGGCTGTAGAAAAAACTGATGATGATGATGATGGCAAGTTCATTAAAGGCATAGAAAAGAGTGATTCAATGCGTTTGGAATTGGAATTGACTGAAGAGCTATTGGTAGTTACAAGACTTGCTTCTGAGGCTGAAGAGAAGGTGAATGAGTACAAAGAATTGAGGAAGAAGGAGAAGAGGGAGTTGGAGAATAGTGTGGTGAGTTTGACAGAGGAGAATAGAGATACCAACAGTTTGCTGAGAGCAGCCTTGTTGGAGAAGGAAGCTGTGGAGAAGAGGTTGAAGGTGAATAGCGAGCAGAAGAGAGTTGCCCTTTTGCAGATTGCGGAGCGAGGTTTGCAGAGAGTTGGTTTTGGGTTTATGATGGGAAGTGGGAACACTGAGCAATCACTAGAGAGTTTTTCAGGAACCAAGTCAGATAGCAGTGAGTGTGAAGAGGATGCAATATTTCGTAACTGTTTTTATTCGTATCTATTAGATTTTGCTGATTTTTGGTTTGTATTCTACAATTGACTTAATTGGGTAGTTAATAAAATTTATATAGATCTGGCTCCCCATTCCCCATGGCCTGTCTCACCAAATCATACCCGAGAGAATTTTGGTTCAGAATTTTCTTATATGATCACCACGCTCCATGCTTCTTATTGATTTATTTTATTGGGTCTAAAATCTGGACTTGATTTCGAAATTCTAACAGGATGATTTACTTATTTGTATGTAAACTCATACTCTGACGTAGAAAATAGGTGAATTTTTACTTTTTAAATTTTAGGTGGATTGGAGATCTAGACATATATGTAATTAAGATAGTGGGGTTGTTGAAAATATATAGAAGTTTCCAGGATTTTGATGAGGTATAAGGGTGTGGCTCTTCTAGTAATTGTGAATTTTAGCTGTGGGTTGATTTCAAATTTTATAGAAATTACTTGACCTGTGCGTTGTGGTGCCTAGTTGAGCTTGTTAGTGATATAAGGTTGTAAATTTTCTATCCTCTCCACGAATAAAAGCCTGGTATGTATGTACTAAGATTACCTTACTTTAGTTGATTAAGAATGGCCAACACCAATTTCATTATTAGCCTGAAACTGGAACTAGATGATTGACCTTTGAGAATCGGACAAATGTTAAAACTATCTAATTACTGTCATTTTGAAATTTTCTTATTAGGCATCAACTGTGGAGAGGATAATGAAGAATTTACGGCTTGAGATAACTAAGTTGAGGCGATCTTTGGAAAAATCCAGGTATACCCTTTACCATTCAATTACTAAAGAGAAAACTACAACATTTTTAAAAACAATTCTATCTGTTCACATCTTTCTATGCCCCTTAGAGTTTCTTTTTGGTGTTTTCTATTACTTAACATCAGCACTATGCCCAGGTCAGACACCGATTGCAGAGTCTTACAGAGAAACAAGCTCAAATTATTGAAGAAAACAAGTTATACATCAAGGAGTTAGAGGAAAGAGAGAGAATTGTTTTTAAAAATGAGTTTAATGTATACAATTAGAAGAAACAAAAATGCATGCACTTACTTGCTTGGTAGAGGTGTACTTCAGAGCTGCTTGATTAACTGAGAGAGAGTGATCGGACGGGAGAGGCACCGACTGAGAGAACCGAGAGAGACCCTTGGCTGTGCTGACTGAGAGAACCGAGATGCGGGTGGGAGAGGCGCTGGGTTCGTCTGGGTTCCTCTGAGAGAGATTCACAGTGAGCGGGTGGGAGAGGCAATGGGTTCGTCGGCGCTGGGTTCGTCTGGGTTCCTCTGAGAGAGATTCACAGTGAGCGGGTGGGAGAGGCACTGGGTTCGTCTGGGTTCCTCTGAGAGAGAGATTCACAGTGAGTGGGTGGGAGAGGCGGGTTCGTCTGGGTTCCTCTGAGAGAGAGATGGATTATGCTATGGAGTGAAAATGGAGAAAATGGGAGAGACGGGTAACGTGGGAAGAGAGAGAGAGACGGGAATGAGGGAGGGGAAATGGGTTTTTCTTTGTCTTTTCCTTTATCAATTAAGCTGCTTTGACAAAAAAAAATAAAAAAAAATAAGCGCCAATGAAATAATACTCCCGCCAATTAATGAACAATGTGCTGTATAGATTATGTAACTTTTTAATAGCGTTTTTTTAATAATGTCCAAATGCAATGCTATTAATGAAGCTTTTTCTTGTAGTGATTTCTCGGATAAAATAGAAAATACTAGTATAAAAGTAAAAGGATAAATAGCCTTAGGCAGTAAATTGTCTCAACACCATGAGCAGGTTGCCCAGTGTTATAATTACAAAAAAGAAAAATTAATGGACAGGTGGATCTTGTTGAGGCTGCTGGCCGACGGTGGCCTCGGTTTCTTCCTCCCCATCAATTCCTGTGGCCAAGGAAATCTCATGAGACGCAGAGGCATTATTCTCCTCCGCTAGGCGAGCAGTGCATTTTCCAATTTCTACATTCTTTATCTGCTTGGGAAGATAATCAAAATTCATATTTTGTTTATGCTTCCAGAACATATAAAAGCAAGTAAAGGTTGCACCTTGGAATCTCTCAAGGTTTCCTGCATTAGTCTCCTGGAGCTATTTCACTTTTTCTTCCAGCTCATTAGCCTTCTTTTGACTGGCGACCAGGTCATCCTGCAGCTTGACCGCCTCAGCATAGTTCACCTCGGACACAATTTTTATTTTCCCTTGACTTAAGGGCTTTTCCAGATATTCCTTTGATTACTTCAGCTACTCACTAAGGGCTTTATGGACCTCGACACAGCGCCGCTCGTTGTTAATAGTAAGGGTAGATTGTAATCAACATAAAAATTTGAAAATAATGTCAACATGGTGCAAAATAATAAGCATCGAGTAGAGAAAATAAAGTTAAGAAAACTTACGCTAAGAAGCTCATTGAAACCACAACCAATGACCTGGTCAGTTTTCAACAAGGAGAGAGAGGCAAATCCCTATTTGCAGAGACGATGTTTTGCCATCTTCTAAAACGTGTTGATTGTTGAGTTGGAGGCATTGGTCAGCATTTCGTTCACCAAGGGTTCTCCTCCTTGCTTGGTGGAAGACTCTGGCTGAGGTGAAGGTAGAGGAGTAGTCATCTTGGATGGAGTGGGAGTCTCTGTTGGTTAGGATTTTTTGTTTGTTTAATCCCCACTTGTACCTCCAGCCTCTTTTCTGCTCAACCTTTTCGAGCCAGCAGCTTGGCCACCCGAGGAGTAAATGTTGAAGACGTTGTTAGCCTGATGATTGGCAAATGATATGAACAGTTAATCAAGTAGTCATAAGAATAAGGCAAAAGAAACAGAGAAAAATTCTAAGTTATATACTAGAACTACAATTATTAGTCTCTTCATTTTCTATGCTACTACTGCTATAATAACTATTTTCCTCGAAGAATGCTGGATTAAAGAAACTGGTCGAACAAATATAGTTGCCATCCCTATCGAACAGACTATTCAGAATAGGCAACATGTTTAAAAGAGTTAATAGGTATGTATCGTTTTCTTCCTCAGACGAGTCGTCTACCCGACCAGGGTGCTCGAATAGTTTTTTTTTTTGTCTTCCCATGGGAAGAGGGAATAGATGCTTATCGGAGAATGAAGCTTGCCTCCCTGATGGAAACCCTAGTTAGTCGATGTCTAGGAGGTTGGTAGGTCTTGAGGCTGGTCAGAAGGATCTTGCTCCCTAGAGCCTTCCCTAGTGGCACTTCCAGCGATCGACTCCCTCACATCTTGGTGGGGTTCTAAAAGTTCGACCATCCTTAAATTATTTTCTGTGACTAGTTCCTTGACACTCTTCTCTATAGAGGTCATGCTGGCAAAGGTTGTGGATCTCTCCACAAGTTTTCTACGACCAAGTCTGTTGTAAAAAAAATGCTCCTGAAAGTATTTTCCTACGTTTGATTCTTGGTCGTATCGGTCAGGAATGTGTGACCAAACTCCTGTTGGTAGAAGTTGAAGAACCTCATATTGTTTTGGTTGGGGTCAGACTTAAGATCAAATAGATAATTGATCTCGTGGAAGATAGGTTCAGGCCACTATTTGTGATGATAAAGGATAAAGAGTGCGGATAACACTCTATATTCGTTCGGGGTAATTTAGAAATGGGCGATATCAAATTACTTAGCCACCCTTCAGAAATAGTCGTGAAAGGGCAAGGTTGCCCCGACCTTGATGTGAAACCTTGACTAGACCAGGCACGTTTCCCCGCTGGTCGGGTGTAGGTTTGTACAAAGTAATCCCAGGAAGGTCATACTTCTTAGGGTACTTGCCCGCCATCATGCTGATATGATGATGGGAGGGGCCATGTACCAAGACACATTCTTTCTATTTATTCCCTCTTTTATGAGGGCACGGTTAAGGAGCAACTCAGGAAGTTGCTCGAAGGTTTCAGGCTGGGATTGGTTGATGGACCCTTAGCATTTGTTGTATGTGTTATATTATTTTATAATATAATGTAATATTATTTTATATTATAATATAATGTTTTAGATTAAATAAATGTGACAAAGAGTGTCACATATTGTAACATATAATAGAGAGTTACAATATTTAGATATATGAGATATATCCAAATATGTAACATATTTGATGTTACAAATTTGTAACTACCAAATATCACCCATTATTGTGTAGGTTTGTTGTTACACAATACTGAGATGAATTTCTTAAAGCCATATGTAAACTGGCTGATAGAGATGTGATTTTAACACCCATATTGTGTATGGAAGTTATAAAATCAAGTGAGAATAAATTTGGAACGTTTTGGAAAATTTGAAAAATTGGTTGCTGGAAAAGGTCTTGGGCCGCGGTGCATGTTTGTCAGGTCGCGGCACAAGTGGCTGACAGCATATTCCAATTTTCGGTTTCATCCAATTTTGAACGTTTCCAACAGCCAAATAACTCCCAAATCTCTATTTTAATTCCATAAACATCAAATTAATAATTGGTAATAGCCATGGGGGTTGGTGGAATTTGAAATTTAAAGGGTATCTCAAAACTCTATAAATAGGAGCCTAATGCTCACTTGTAAGACACAACATTTCTATCCATTAGAGCACTTGGCTAGAAAAACCTTGACGCTTGATTATTCCAGAAAGCATTTCCAAAATCTTTGAGAGATCCCTTAGTGGTTGAGTTAGGGGGAAATAAGCTTTTGGACAAAAGTTTTAAACCTTGTTCAATCAATAATTATTTATTTGTATTTTCAGTCATAGAGTTGTAACTTTATTTAATTAATAATTATTTATTTGTAATATTTTGTTTAGAGTTGTAACTACCTTACCATTTCCATTAAGGCAAAACTATTTTTCCTAACATTCAAAAGCTTACCCTTGTTTGTTTCAATGGAAGGTAAGACCATCAAGATTATGCATCAAGACCTAGTGAGATTGGATAGGTTTGATGGGTCCAATTTCACTAGATGGCAAGACAAGGTGAGGCTTCTTTTAACCACTCTCAAAATCGCCTACATTCTAGAATCCACTCTAGAACCTCTCCCAACACCAAGACAAGGACACTCTCGAGGTGGTGGAGAAAAGAAGGAAGAGGGAGGAGGAGAATCTCCTTTGTAGGGGTCATATCCTCAACGCCCTTTCCAATAGGCTCTATGACCTCTACACCGAGACCAAATCGGCAAAGGAGATATGGGATGCACTTGAAACAAAATTCAAGGCGGAAGAGGAAGGTACCAAAAAGTTTTTCATATCGCAATATTTTGATTTCAAATTTTTTGGTAATAAACCCATGCTTCCTCAAGTACACGAATTGCAAATTATTGTTAACAAATTGAAAGTGTTAAAGATTGAGCTTCCCGAAGCCTTTCAAGTTGGTGCTATAGTGGCTAAATTACCACCAAATTGGAAGAGCTATAGGAAAAGAATCCTTCATAAAAATGAGGATTATTCTTTGGAGGAAATCCAAAATTATATTCGAATCGAAGAGGAATCGATATGTAGAGATAAACTTGTGGAGGGGTCTAATGAAGAGACTTCCAAAGAAAATGCGGTGTCACAACCAAAACATCCCAAAAACAAAGGGAAAAAGGGTAACGAGAAACCTTTGGGTCCAAAAACCAACCCAAACAAGTTTAAGGGCGAGAAAGGTCCTTGCTTTGTGTGTGGGAAAAAAGGTCAATATGCTAGAGAGTGTAGGCATAGAAAAGACCAACAAGGACCTAAGGTAAACGCAACTCAAGAGGAAAATATAGTTACTGCCCTTAGTGAGGTGAATGCGGTCCAAGGCAAGGTGAAAGGATGGTGGTATGACACATGTTCCACTGTCCATGTCACCTATGACAAACCATTGTTCAAGACCTTTGAAGAGTCAAAGGGCAACCATGAGATTCAAATGGGCAATGAGGGCAAATCCAAGGTACTTGGCAAAGGTACCATTGAAGTCTTTTTCACCTCTGGCAAGATAGTTACATTAATGAATGTACTTTATGTTCCCGAAATGAGTAGAAACTTGGTAAATGGTGATTTGCTGGGCAAGCCTAGCATTAAAGCCATTTTTGAGTTCGGTAAACTTATACTTATCAAATCAAATGTATTTTTGGGAAATGGGTACTCTTGTGAGGGTACGGTTAAATTGTGCACCAATGATGTAACTTTCAATGTTATCAATAAAAATGTTAATTCCGCCTATATTGTTGAGTATGATTATTTATATTTGTGGCATCTTAGACTATCGCATATAGGTTTTTCAACCATGAAAAAAGTAGTAAAATGTAGTATGATTGCATGCAATATTAAAAACTATGGTAAATGGGAAATATGTGTTAAGGAAAAAATGATTAAGAAATCATTTCATAGTGTAGAAAGATCATCTAATTTACTAGATTTAATCCATAGTGATCTTTGTGAATTAAATGGTGTTTTAACTAGAGGTGGTAAAATGTACTTTCTTACTTTTATAGATGATTTTAGTAGATATACCTATGTGTTTATTTTAAAGCATAAAGATGAAACTTTTGATGATTTTAAATTATATAAATTAGAAGTTGAAAATCAACTAAATAAAAATATTAAGGTGCTTAGAAGTGATAGAGGAGGAGAGTAATTTTCTAATGAATTCAATACATTTTGTGAAGAAAATGGTATAATTCATGAGTGCACTGCACCGTATACACCACAACACAATGGTGTTGCTGAAAGGAAAAATAGGACTTATCTAGAGATGATAAATTCTATGTTGGTGTTTTCTAAGTTGAACTTCAACTTATGGGGTGAAGCGCTATTAACCTCTTGTCACATTCTTAATCGAATACCAATGAAGAAAAACGAGATATCTCCATATGAGTTATGGAAAGGAAGAAAACCCAACATAGGGTACTTCAAAGTGTGGGGGTGTCTTGCATATTGCAAGAAAAACGAACCTAATAGAACAAAATTAGGTTCAAGAGCCATAAAGTGTGCTTTTGTTGGTTATGCCAACAATAGTAAAGCTTATAGGCTATTAGACTTAGAGTCTAATATTGTGATTGAATCTAGAGAAGTTGAATTCTTTGAGAACATGTTATATGACTACAATTCTCAAGCTTCAACATCTCTAAAGGAGAATTTGTTATATGAGAACAATTCTCAAGCTTCTACATCCAAAATTGATTCTCAAGAGGAGAATTCTCAAAAGAATGTAAAGCAACCCTTTGAACTCAGAAGAAGTCAAAGGCTAAAAAATAATGAGAAAAGTCTAGTAGTGGATGAGATAGATTCTCAACGAATTTTATTCTACATGGTAGAAGGAAACAGAGAGGAAGTCATTAGGAAAATTCCTATTGTACTTCTTGTTGAGGATGATCCTAAGACTTATAAATAAGCTATTCAATCAAGTGATAGTGCATTTTGGAAAGAAGCCATCAATGATGAGATGGATTCAATTCTTTCCAACAACACTTGGGAATTGGTAGACCTGCCACCAGGGCCTAAGCCAATTGGGTGTAAGTGGGTATTTAGGAGAAAATACCACATTGATGGCACTATCCAAACCCTTAATGCTAGATTAGTAGCTAAAGGGTTTAGGAAAAAAGAGGGTATCGATTATTTCGATACATATGCGCCTGTTGCAAGAACAAGTTCTATAAGAATTTAGTTCGCTTTAGCTTATATACACAACTTGTATGTTCATCAAATGGATGTCAAAACGACATTCCTTAATGGTGACCTCAATGAGGAGGTCTATATGGAACAACCCGAAGGGGTTGTCCTACCAAAATATGAACATAAAGTGTGTAGACTTGTAAAATCCTTATATGGATTGAAACAAGCTCCTAAGCAATGGCATGAGAAATTTGATCAATCCATCATGTCTAATGGTTTAGACATAACAATGGAGACAACTGTTTGTATTCCAAAACTTGTAAGGGATATGTGATCATTATTTGCTTATATGTGGATGACATGCTCATTCTAAGTGATAGCATGAAACGGATAGAAGAAACGAAGAGGTTTCTATCACCAACCTTCAAGATGAAAGATCTTGGAGAAGTTGACACCATACTTGGTATCATAGTAAAGAAACATAGTGGAGCTTTTGTGTTAGGGCAAGCCCACTATGTTGAGAAAGTATTGAACAAATTTAACCATCTCGAGGTTAAAGATGCCAATACTCCATTCGATCATAGTGTAAAACTAGAGAAGAATGAAGGAAGAGCGGTGGCTCAATTGGAGTACGCTAGTGCTATAGGGAGTCTAATGTACGCCGCTCAATGTACTTAACCTGATATAGCATTTGCGGTGAGTAAACTTAGTAGGTTTACAAGTAATCCAAGTGTGGATCATTGGAAGGCGATTGGAAGAGTCTTAGGTTATCTCAAGAAAACCAAAGAACTAAGCCTTCATTACTCCAAATTTCCTTCAATCTTAGAAGGATATAGAGATGCAAGCTGGATCTCCAATCTTGGGGACAACTTGTCCACAACTGGTTGGGTATTTACACTTGGTGGGGGTGCAATTTCTTGGGGTTCCAAGAAACAAACCTGTATATCTCATTCCACTATGGAAGCAGAGTTTATAGCTCTAGCTGCTACCGGCAAAGAGGCCGAATGGTTAAGGGATCTGTTGATAGAGATACCCCTGATCAAAGAGAATGTATCCACTATATCGATACATTGTGATAGCCAAGCGACGTTGGCTAGAGCATACAATGGAGTGTATAATGGGAAGGCTAGACATATTAGTCTAAGACATGGATATGTAAGAGAATTGATTCAAAGAGGAATCATCTCAATTTCCTATGTGAGAACAAGTGAAAATCTGGCGGATCCTTTCACTAAGCCACTAACGAGGGATTTAGTGGCTACATCATCTCGAGGGATGAAACTTAAACTCCCTAAAGATATTCATGATTGATGGTAACCTATCTTAACACTAGTTATTTAACTAGTGTTAGGTTCAATAGGTAACAACAAGTCAATCAAGTGAATATTAGTTGTATTCAAAACAAGTCCCATCTGAGATATTGAGTACTTGTGAGTTACCAAGTTGAGGGTTAAAACTGAAAGGTTTTTTAATAGAATTCAGTCTTGTGAAGACAAATATTTTTGGTAACAAAATACTGTAAGAATTCTACCTATATGGACCTAGGGGTGGTGCCCCCTCTCATGAGAATTAGGAGTATTCTCAAGAACGTCCATGAATGGAAAGTGCACATGGCCATTAACTGTGCAAAGCGAGACATAGAGGTCTCAAGTAAACATCGCAAAGGTGTGTGTGTTATCATTGATTTGTTATCATGAAAAGATGGTTCAATGCCTAGTGCAACCAAATTTTTGACAAATTTTTGTGATAATTACACTATAGTAAAGATCAAGTTGAAAAACACTTTGCTTTATACACTAATGCAATGACTCCTATAAGAGAGAGTTATTATTTAATCAAGTGGGGGATATGTTATATTTTAAAATATAATGATTGATTAAATAAGTGTTACAATAAATAACTATTTAATCTAGTGGGGGAATGTTATATTATTTTATAATATAATGTAATATAATATTATATTATATTATATTATATTATAATGTTTTAGATTAAATAAATGTGACAAAGAGTGTCACATTTTGTAACATATAATAAAGAGTTAGAATATTTAGATATATGAGATATATGTAACTGTAACGCCCTGGATAGCCAAGACCGTTACACTGTGTGTTTATAAAGTGCTAGACTTGCTAATCAAGTCGTTTAATTAAAAACATGTTATTGAAACTACAAAGGAACTAGGGTTAAAATGCTTTGGTCTCAAAAGCCACATTTTTCATAAAGAGACGTTTCCTGTTTACACGGGATCCCAAAAATATTAAGTTTAAAGTCCGTTTACAAAAGTCATAAGGTTTAAATACAATATCATGCCATATTAAGGCAAAAACAGATAGTTAGGCAATCCCTGTCCTGATCCACTCCTCGACCATAACAGCTAGTTATGCACATTCAACCCTGCAGCTCTCCATCTCAGGATTGGTCCAGCTTGCCTTTGCCTTTACTTGCACCACGTAGCAGTCGTGAGCCAAGGCCCAGCAAGAAAACACAACAACAGAGCATAAGCAATCAACAGACAATCCAGTATCTCATGTCGCATCACATATTCTTAACCATATAAGCATTCAGTATAATCAGGTATTCCACATACTAAACATGTCAACTCATATCATATAATAATTCACAAATGATAACTAGGGCTAGCACCCTCAGGCCGCTCCCTCCGGAATCCCACTGATTCCGGTTTGCTTAAACCGAGCTCAGTGAATGTTAAGCTGTCCTCGGCTACCAGTGTCCAAGCCGCGCCCTGTGCGCAAATGTTGTGTACCACACCCTTAGGCCGCTATCACATGTCCCATGGCATAATACCATCATTGACATAATACAAATATCGGGAGCACTTAGTCCCATCACAAACATATAACTGGGTGCAGTTTTCTTACCTTTCAATTCGCTAGCTTTGATCACTTGTCTCCTTGAGCACGATCCCTCTCGAGCCCTAGCGCTCACCTAAACACAACCATAGGTTAAAGTCATTGTCTAACCTCAAGTCCAAAACCTAGCCTCGGGACCAATCCCGAGTCCCCGGGAAGTTCTAATTCCACCAAACAAGGTGGTGGAATCAAACCCCAAACCCTAGGTCAAAAACCCTTGCAAATAACCCTAAAATCCCTTTCTGGAAACAGGGCAGCGCTACAGCGCTACAAGCAGAACCAAATTCCCCCAGAAAGCTTCGCCTAGCACTACAGCGCCCAAAAACTAGCGCTGTAGCGCTAGTCAAAGACAGGCAATACCCCAATTTTCCTTCCTGCGATTTCCTCGAGCCAAACTCAATCAAAACTCCTCCAAACCTTCACCAAACTCAAAAACAACCTTATTAACACACTCCACTCATCCCAAGCACCCCAAATACCCAAAACTCAAGCACATGCATCCCCAATCTCAAAATTCACCATAGCCACTTCTAGACATCAAAACTCAGGAGAAACCAGTCAAAACATCAAAGTTAAAAGCGTAGAATTTCATACCTTTAGTGGGAATTCGATTTCAAGACAACCTCTACACCTCCTTAGCGTGCTCTTCCTCAACCTTTGGCCTGAATTCCCAAAAGTTCCCATCAAGTCCATCTTATACACCATAGGTCAAAAACTAAAACCAGAAACTGAAGAAGCTACAAAGTCTTACCTCAAGTGATGGTGTGTTCTTGCTAAACCCCTGCCAATTCTTCAAGCTTAGCTTAGGATCCTTGATGCTCAGCCTAACCTAGCTCTCCTCTGAGGTTTACTCCAAGAAAATCCAAGAAAAGTGGTGAGAGAACCACAAACCGACCCTAGAGAGAACAACTCTATTTTTCCTTCCTTTCTTTCCTCAGACTTCTGTAGTATTCTACCACTTCCACTAACATAAAGCCTTAGTAATACCCGTCTTTAAAAAGCCAAATGACCTTAATGCCCTCCCTTTTAATTATAAACCCTTTAATCCACTTAGGGGCATTTTAGTCATTTCACCCCAATTCCCGCTAACTCCTCAAGTGTCTCTAATATTTACCGCTTAATTCCCGATACCTAATTAATCACCAATAATATTCCTCGATGTCAAAATAGACTCCGATAAACTCACTAAATTCCCATTTATACCCCCAGGCTCACTCTGAGCTGGGTATAAATCCCCGCCATGACTTTTCCGCTATTCTGCTCACTAGGATCGTCCCGAGTCACAGATCACAGATATATCCACATAATAATGTGGTCTCGAAAATTATCACATTTATCAATACAGTCATGCCCATAATGGCCAAAATTACGATTATGCCCTTCTAACCTAATCAGGGCCTACATGCATACTAGTACACATATTCATGCATCTCAAATATTCAAATAGTCATATAACATGCTTTAAATCATAATCATGCATTCTATTCATTAAAGTCACACATTATTCCCATTATGCCCTACAAGCACACTAATCAAGGCCTCTAAGCCTTATTAGCGAATTTGGGTCGTTACAGTAACATATTTGATGTTACAAATTTGTAACTTCCAAATATCACCTATTATTGTGTAGATTTGTTATTACACAATATTGAGATGAATTTCTTAAAGCCATATGTGAAATGGCTGATAGAGATGTGATTTTAACTCCTATATTGTGAATGGAAGTTACAAAATCAAGTGGGAATAAATGTGGAACGTTTTGGAAAAATTGAAAAATTGGTTGTTGGAAAAGGTATTGGGCCACGGCGCATGTTTGTCAGGTCGCGGCCCAAGAGGCAGAAACACTAAGTGGGTCGCGGCGCCTGTTTGTCAGGTTGCGGCCCAAGTGGCTGACAACATATTCCAATTTTCGGTTTTATCCAATTTTGAACGTTTCCAACAGCTAAATAACTCCAAAATCTCTATTTTAATTCCATAAACATCCAATTAATCATTGGTAACATCCATGGGGATTGGTGGAATTTGAAATTCAAAGGGTGTCTTAAAACTCTATAAATAGGAGCCTAATGCTCACTTGTAAGACACAATATTTCTATCCATTAGAGTACTTAGCTAGAAACACCTTGAGGCTTGATTATTCCAGAAAGCATTTACAAAATCTATGAGAGATCCCTTAGTGCTTGAGTTAGGAGGAAATAAGCTTTTAGACAAAGGTTTCAAACCTTGTTCAAGTTGGTGATCCCCAACACTCTTCACTTTGGTAGTGTGAGTGAGAGTTGTTTCTATTTTGTTTTCTTGTTCTTTCTTTTTATTCTATTTCTATTCATCCTCATATTCTTCTCTTTTGTTTATTTGTATTTCTTGCTTTGAGTTGTAATATTCTTTTCTTTTTTCAAACACTTTACTTTATTTGTATTATTTTACATAGAGTTGTATTTCACTATTTCTCTTCTTCTATTTCTTCTTTTATTTATTTGTATTTTTAGTCATAGAGTTGTAACTTTATTTAATCAATAATTATTTATTTGTAATATTTTGTTTAGAGTTGTAATTACCTTACCATTTCCATTGAGGCAAAACTATTTTTCCTAATAGTATGTCGACCAACGTGAGGATCAACAATCTTTTTCTTTTTCTGAGCAACCTGTTTTACTTGGGCTATGGATGGATTGGATCTTGGTGTTCTGTGTCTGGGTCAGCTGGGAGAAGGATTTGGTATGGGATAACTGGTCGATGGAATTGGTTATGCTAGAATTTAGGATATACACAAGATAGGATGCTCAGTGTCTGTGAACAACAAAGTTAGGGGGTCTTCATCTATTCGCCTCTCACGCCCCCAGGGATCGTGCATGAATATTTGAGATGAAGAAAGGGAAGTGATAATTTACGGCCAATAGAATAAGAACTAAGAAGAAAAATATATACTGCTCATGGATATGAATTCAATATTTAGACGACCAGCAGTATTTAACAGCAAACACATTCTAATATGCGAGCAGTGAATGTAACATATCAAAAAGCAAAAATGAAATTTTTTTTCAAGAAAACATTTTGTCTTCATTACAAGCGGGAAAAACCCAAATTTTTTCCAAAACCTAAAAATCAAAGTTACCTAAAACCATTTACGATACCATGATAAAGCCTACCTAATGTCTTTACACGCTTAAATACTACCTAAAACACCTTTTTAAACCCAGAATCATACACAATTTTTACCCAAAATTTGGGTATTCTCAAGAAAAACACAAAGAACTTCAAGATAGCAGTTACAAACATTAAGAATTATGGTGAAAATGCAAAAAAAAAAAAAAAAATCGAAAAATAGAAGGAAGTTGGTTGAAACTTACTTGAAGTGAAGATTGTTGAAGAAATCGCTTGGAATCTTCTTCGAAATGCTTGGAAAATCATCTCAGATTGTTTGGGAGAGTGCTTGAAGAAACTTTGAATGTTCTTGAAGAGAGAGAAATTTAAGGTGAAAAGTGAAAAAGGGAAGTCAAGGGCTCTATATATACTCGAGTAGGGTAAGTGAAAATCCATGATCGAAAATGGGATTTTCGAAGCATGGGGAAGTGTGAAGCCATCACTTTTTCTCTTGGAATTCGTAAAATTATGATTATTTACTTTTTCAAGGGAATAAAAGTACAGCTGAAGTGGCAAGTTAGACATTACTCATTGGATCAGTTTATTATATGTTGATCGCATCATAATAAACTTTGGGGGAAATGCTTTCCTAAAAATTAGTGTGATGACTTGGCACAAGAATGGGACACAGGGAAGGCATATGACAAATCATTAATGAAGAACTGATCGACCCGCGACCAGATAGAAAAATAGAATTTTTCGTTCACAATAAGTTCAGAAGCCAGATGGAGCAGCTGATACAGCAAGCTGGTCGCTTGATATGACCAGAGTTGTTCGAGGGAATGCACAAAAGATCAAAATCAGTTAAAACCAAGATATTTATGTTATAATCGGTTAGTTTGTATTATTTGATTCAAGTTTGTTACACAAATTATGTGAGGGCCATAGCCCATCAATGTACATGCTTGAGCCTATAAATAGAGGACTCAAGGATTCATTTTTTTTAAGCTATAATTTTGTATTGGAGCGAATTCATAAGATCTAGGTGTTGTTATACACATTCTTGTATACTCTCCCTTACCTTGTGAAATTCAATTGATTCAATTAATCTGATTGCAGGTTTTTGAAAGTTTACCTAAATAATAATACTAAGTGGACATAGGTTATTATCGACTGTCGGGGCCGAACCACTATTAATTTGTGTGTCATTTATTATCATTGAGTTCAGTTCTTTATATCTTATCGTTTATTCGACTCAGTGTCGTTGGCCAATTCATGGGTAAATAATCCTTAATTAATTAATCTTATTTATTAATTGCATGATTACTCTACTATAAATATGGAATTGCTCTCTAAGTATTTATAGAATTATATTTCAGAGTTTTCTCTTGTAGTCCATTGAGATAATAAATAAATATAGTTTTTTCCTCCATTTATTGGTTCGTTAATTAGAGCTGGCAAAAATTACCGTTTTACCCTTCTAATTATCTAATGTACCTTAAGTACAATTAATTCACTAGCGAATAATTAATCTATAATCAAATTATAGATTAGATGAGTTCAATAACTATTCAGTTCCAGAATTAACCCTTAGGGGAACCAATATCCGTTAGGAAAGCATGGATTCCATTATTGTAAATTCATGTTCCCAAGCATTCATGATATTGAATATCTAAAACAAAAATCACTAGCCTCATTATATCAATTGTAACACCCCAAGTTGCTAATAAGGTTTAGGACCTTGATTAGCGTGCCTGGAGGGCAATAAGTGAATTAATATGATAATATATGAATTTAAATGAATATGTGATTAGAATGCATGTTTAGGTGATATAAATATGAATGTGGGCCATATTTGCATGATAGGGGTAAATTGGTAATTTTAGCCTGTTGAGGGCATAAATGTGATAATTGTATTATATGGTTTGTACCACGTGGGTGTGGTGATATTAATGCGATGCACGTGCTGAGACGGTCCTAGGGAGCTAGATAACTCAAAAGTCACAACGGGATTTTATACCCGGCTCGGGAGGAGCCTAGGGGTACTTTGGGGAATTTCATGAGTTGAGTTGTGAATTTGTGGTTAATGGTTATTGGTGATTGGGTAACCTGAGTAACCATTAGTAACTGCTGAGAGTAACAAATTTAGATGGAAAATGGTAGAATTGTAAAATAAGTGAAAGGACAAGAGTGCCCTTGAGGTTTAGTTAGGAGAGGATAACTATGGGAGGATAGGATAGTAATTTGGTAGGGATTTAGATTACTTTAGCTGAAGGAAAAAGAGAATACGTTTTACACTTAGGCATTATCTTATTCTTGCTAAAATTGAAAGGAAACCTAGAGGAGGAAAGGGAAAACTAAGGGCAAAACTCTTGGGGATCAAGAAGAGAATTTAAGCTAAGGGAACTTGGAGGATTACTCAGTGAATTGAGGTAAGTAAAATTCTGTGTATGTGTTGTGGGATTTAGCTAAGAGTATTATGGAATTGGAACTGAGTTATGTGCTTTGCTTAGAACTTTTGGGATAAATTGAGGTTAGGTTCAGCATGAGATTGTGGTTTGAGCTTGGGACTTGATTGGGAAGAGCAGCTCAAAGTTGAACTCTTGGTTGAAGTAAGGATTTTAAATATGTTTGAATTTTCATATCTAATAAGGTTTAGGAATTTGGAGGTCTGATTTACATCCTACTCAATTCTGGTTTGAGTTTGGAGAACTTATGTTAAGTTTCTGAAATCTTAACTCAAGTGTGGATTTTGAGTGTAGGTGAGTAATTGAGCTTGTTTTTGAGGTTTATAGTTTGTTAAATGGTTTGTTTGGGGTTTTAAACTGATTTTGGGGTTTGGGTATATGTTGGGAGTGAATTGGGAGTGTTTTGGCTCGGGCAAAATGTAGGGGAAAAACCCAGATTTCTGGGTTCGCGAAGGAGCGCCGCGGCTCTGTTCTTGGGCATCGCGGCGCGAGGTTGCTTCAGGACAGGGGAAGGCTCTCTGACTTGCTGGGCGCTGCGGTCCTCTAGGGTAGCGCCGCGGCGCTAGGCCATTTTCAGAGCATGGAATTTTGCAATTTTGAGCTTTTGCTCCAGGGGTTCGCGGGATGTTTCTGATGTATTGTTTTAGGTATTTGGGGATTCTGAGAGTGTGGGATTGGCCCCAGGAAGTGGTTTTGGATTGGTTATCATTAAAGGGTGTTTATATGTGTTGTGACTAGGTCTTTGGAGAGGCTCGGGTTAGAGGACCGTGCTCACGGCCTTGGTGCATCGAAAAGCTCGGGATACAGGTAAGAAAACTGTATCACCCGTAGAGCAGGGCTTGGGCCCATAGTTTTGTTGCAGGGCGCGGCCCTAAATTGTATTATTGCTAGGATGTAACATTAAATGAATGATTATATATTTAATTGTTATTTGAGAATGCTAAACGTGGTAATAGCAGGGTGAACGGCAAGGGGGCCGGGAACGGCGAAGGGCCGAGAATGGCAGTGGGGCCGAGAATACCACCTAGCACATGGAGTGCTTGTGGTTAGGGTTAGACCCCAATGGATACATGGGATATCCTTACGGTGTAGACCGAGATCCCAGGCTTTGGTAACGCTTCTGAGACGACATGGCCGTGTGTATGTTTAAATCTTATGGATTGTCTGACTAGATATGAGATATCTGCTATAGTGATTATATGATATGCATATGTTATGTGTTGTGTGAGTTTTCTTGCTGGGCTTCGGCTCACGGGTGCTCTGTGTTGCAGGTAAGGGCAAAGAGAAGTCAACCAGCCATGAGTACGGAGAGCGTGGGGGCGGTGCGTACATGTTTGGCCTGCCCGACTGCTTTGGTTGGGGATATTTTTGAGAAACGGCTGTACAAACCCTAGTTTTGATGGTTAATTACTCATAAAATTGTTTTAAGTTGTAAATATTTTATAAACCGAGTTCTGGGATCCCGAATGTTAAACTCTTGAACTTTTAATGAAATAGAGTACTTTTTTTTAAGGATTACAGCCTAGACTTCTATTTAATCACACTTTTGTTCTAAAAACCTCGTTTAGCGAGTTGTGTGTACATTTTAAACTCACTTAGTAACGGCTCTAAGGTAGTAGGGCGTTACATCAATAGACCTTAATGAATGAATCAAAAGATCCAATAAATACAAACAGGAGTTCATGATCATTCAGGATTTAGACTGATCTGCCGCTACTACAAAAAATGCTTTTCTCTGTAGTATTTGGGAGTATGTACTGAGAACCGTAGTGTATTCGACCACATAGAAAAGTGTTAAAAAAATCGTGGAGAAAATGCACAATTTTCTCAGCGATTATGTTAAATAAACCGCTGAGAAATATATTATTTCTCTACGGTTATTTTAAATAAACCGCAATAAAGAATATCTTTCTCCACGGTTTATTTAATATAACCGCAGAGAAAATATTTTTTTTTTATAATTATTTTTGGCCGTGTTTATATATATTTTCAATTTTGATTATATAACATATCTAAATTTAAAACAATAATATAATATGCCTAATTTGATAAATTATTATCTAATTAAAAGATAGCATATATAGCTTATTATTATATACATTTTTAGTTAAAAGATAACATTTTACATATATAGATAGTTTGTATATACATACCTAAGAACATATAAATATCATTTAACATATAAGTCAACTTAGCCAGTTAAACATATGAACAATTAGATTTCATAAATAAATGACATTATTCTTACTAACCAATTGCTTTGTAGCGAGAGTGAGCTAGAAAAACAAATTACTCATATAATTAGTGCGAGAACTAATTATAAATATGATATTAACTGGTGTGGATCAATGAGACAGATTCTTTCTCCTATAAATCTCAGTGGCCATAAAATGAAAAATTAGAATTATTAAAGCTAGGTGAGATAAGGAAAGTCGTGGCCGTATAGCCACTAATGTTGTTGAAACTTGTTCATTTGTAGAGAGAGCCAGCTGTACTCACACACGACACTTTAAATTGGACTAAATCCTTTCTATGGAACCAGAAGATTATTGAAGATGAAAAAGTTTATTACAATGGTATTGGTGGTTGCCATGGCCATCACAGTTGGTTGTGGGGTACATATAATTGGTGAATACTGTCCATGACAAAATATGCAATCATCCGATCGATAAATGCTCACTTTAATGTTTCATAATGCTTGCTTATCTTTATATGTTTTATTCAAATTAAATTAGCATAGGTATATGTTAATTTAGTTAATGAACCAAATTCATAATAATGACTTAATAAAAATCTTATCATGACATTAAATTTATATAGTTGATCCACAAATTCCAGCTGTTATAGCATTTCACTGTAGTATTGTTCACAAATTTGCATATTATTAAGTGAATTTAATTATTCAACATTTATTCTCTTTGTTTTTAATTGTTTTTATTATTTTTCTTTAAATTATATATTTTTTTCTGCATCATTTAAATATTATATTTTTAAATATATATAAAATACACATTAACAGAATATGGATAAAATATTTTTGGAGGAATAGTGCTTCTTCACAAGCATTGTAGCATTCTCTAAAAGCTCCTTTAAAATACAACATCAAATGTGGCATGGTTTTAATACTTTTTTGTACTCTTCTCCACTCTATTTTACAAAAAGGAGAGTTATACATCATCCAGTGCTCGTGCTCTCATTAGTCATTAAAAAACCACCTAATTATATATTTTGTGGACAAAAAGGGGTTTTCATGTCTAAGTGTTATGTGCAACTATTTCAAGAGATCATTTGGTGTTCACAGTTTTCATATTAATAAGAAAATTAAATAGGATAATCTGATATTCTAGAAACTGACATTATTGCGTTTGATTGTGTACTAGAATCTAATATATGATTATTGGGAATATCATTTTCTGAGTTTGTTTGTACATAAGAATCTCTTAGGTATTCATATTTTCATAAAATTAACGTAATAATATATTTTATCAAAATAATAAATAATATAGTTATAAATTGCAAATCACATTTTAAAAATTACTAAATTTTTCCTTAGATTATAATTTATAAACAATTATACTCACGAAATATTTTTTTAACAGAATTAAAAAATACATTTATTAATTAATACTAGAAAAATATAATTTTTAAAAATACAAAATTACTCTTATTTTATTTTTAATAATATTTTATTTGTTATTTTAAACTAAAGTGATGATATAAAGGCTCCACATATCAATTTCTTTAAATAAACAAATATTATTTATCATTTTATAATTTTATATATGTATATTTATTTTTATATTATAAGCTTCTAAAATAAGTTATTCACTAAAAAATTATTAATATAAGATTTTTTAAAAATAAAATTAATAATTTTAAAGTGTTTCACATTCGTGAGCATCTGAAAATCAGCTGTAAGGTGAGTTTCACTTGAACCCAGAATCAGGAAAAGTTAAAACTCATCGAGTATAGTTTCACATGTTACAAAAATTCAAACTCAAAATCAAACATGAGAAAGTGTTCAGATTCTCATTCTCGTCTGCAGATTCCTGCATACCAAACGACCCTTAAGAATTTTTGGGCCAATATTTAAATCATTTACTTAATTTCACTTTTGCTTAATTTATCTCAGATTCCAGTGGTTTGGATATGAGTCTTGAATGTATATGACTTTTCAAATATGGAGGGAGGCTCGAGAAGAATGTTTGTGCTTTCTTTTCAATTACATGCATATGGGCATTTTTAACTCAGTAGTGTATTTGAAAGTTATTAAATTTATATATAAATATATTAATAATTTTAGAGCATTACTGCAAGGTCCCCTAGGTGTCCAACATCATTTAGGATATACGTATTGATGTATATGAAAAATGGGTTCCACATTTTTCATAAATATAAATTAATTTAAATTAAAATATATAAAATCGGATTTATTTGCACCAATAAAAGTATAAAGTATTGGACACCCTAAAGTATTCTTTAGCATTTCTCTTAATTTGAAGACTCACCGGCTCCAATTAATATCCTCTTCCCTCTCACTGAAAGAAATGGATTATTTCTACAGGGTCCAACTAATTTATGGCCTCTCACATGCGTGAGTGGTATATCTCCATATCAGTTAATATATGAGCACGACAACACTCCTTACTGTGGATCCAGAGGCTTTCCATGCATGGGAAAACATATCAATGTGTTCCAAGTCTGTTAATGATGTCACAAGATAAAACATCATTTTAATGACATAGAAAAAACTAGAACGTGAACTATGAAATTCTCAAAGCATTTAGTCTCCATACTAATATTACATTACAATAAGAGAGACGTGAACTAGGGAATTATTTGTCTAATGTTCAAGTAGAGTCGGTGATGTTGTTGAAACTGGTATTAAAGGAGATATATAACACACCTTAAAAATGGAGTAAATCCTTTCTATGGACCCAGAATATTATTAAGGAGATAAGAGATGAAAAAGTTGTATGAAAGGAGATATGTGACACATCTTAAATTGGAGTAAATCCTTTCTATATGGACCCAGAATATTATTAAAGGAGATAGGAGATGAAAAAGTTTACCACAATAATATTGGTATTGGTGGTGGTGGCCCGGCATGATCGTTTGTTGGTGGGCTATATATATACTTTTGATGAATACTTCATGTCAACGTGTCCACACGTCAAAATATGCAATTAATCACCCAAATGGATGCTTAGCTTTAATGTTTCATGCATAATGTTTTTTTTTCCTTTATTGGCTTTAATTAATAATGCAGTCATCACTTAATAATGAGAATTGTTAAGAGACGGTAATCCCAACACTACAAGAATGTAACATACTGTTATTGGTGAAATTGAATATCAAGTCCCATTTATTTTAATTTAAAATTATTATAAAGTATCACTAACTAATTATAAGGTGCTATATCTTGTGGTGTTGAACACCTTAAGATATCAAATAACAACACCCGTTAATAATATATTGTGGTCACATGTATAAATGTGTTTCATATCAAAGGAATAATAATATGAACGTTCTACGGAATTATATTTTGTGGAAACTCTATCACAACGATTGTATAGGAATATAATAATCATGATCACGATCATGATATTTTACCAGTTGTGATTATTATATACTGAAAGCTAGTTACTTTTATAATTTTCGTCACATCATAGAATTGATAACTATCACTTGGACTAAAGTATTGTGTGCAAAATGAAAGAATCACATACATTTTCTAATGACCATATTGAGCAGCCTTAGTAATATAAACCCCACACACTACGTGTTCAAACTAGCACTTAGAGCACTCACATCAGTATTTCTTTCCTCTTGTTAAAAATACATCATTAAAACTCCAATTTTTCTGTTTTATACATTACTCTTTTACACTCCACAATACATTCATTTCTCTAATTTTTCTCTACATCATTTAAATACTATTTTTTTTAAATATATATAAAATACACATTACCAAACTTTTCAAAAACTTCTCTAAAATACATTTGATGTAACATGGTTTTAATACTTTTTCTACTCTTATCTACTCTATTTAAGAGAAAGGAGAGTTATACATCACCTAGTGTGAGTACTCTTAATGGTCATTGGCCAACGACCTAACTATATATTTTGTGGACATAAAAGTGGTTTTGCTGTCTAAAAGGGAAGATTAATCAAGTGTTTATGTGCAACTATTTTAAAAGATAAGGGTTTTGCGGTCAATTTCTGAATATTTTACCTAATCCCTTTTGCTTAATTTGTCCATGATTCCTGAGATCTGGATATGAGTCTTGAAGTGTATACGAGTTTTCAAGCATGGAAGGAGGCTCAAGAAGAATGTTTGTGCTACAGATGAGAGAATTTATTTTCAGCTATACGAGGTCCTCTTTATCTTTTTTCATCATTGGATTGTTGTTAAGATTTCCTTTCAACTACGAGCATTTTTAACTACGTACTATATATTAAAATTATTATTTATATATATAGGGGAATTTTCTTATAAGGGCTTCACTTTAAGCTCAACTGTGGCTCTCAATGTTCTTGACCTGTGAATAGTTTTCGGCGTGATTTTTTTTATGACCGTGTATATTGTAGCTATTTAGAACATCCTGTAAATTTTCAGAAAATTCCGAATAGTTTACAGTACTGAAAACTAAGTTCAAACATGTTGTTGCACGCGTGACTAATTTTTTTTTATGCGCGTGGAAAATATGTTTGAACCTATTTTTCAGTACTGTAAACTATTCGGAATGCAGGATGCTCTAAATAGCTACAATATACACGGTTATAAAAAAATCGCACCAAAAATTGTTCATGGGTCGAGAAACACTAAGAGTCTCACCGGTAGGGCTTAAAGTGAAACTCCTATAGAAGAATTGTCCTATAAATATATAGTTTTAGAGTAATGCTATTAGGTGATGAATATCCTAAAACATGGCATATCGTCATTGATGTATACATTAGTAATAGTTCCCACATATAATCCACCGATAATTAACAGTATAGAGTGCTAGGGTACTCTTTAACCTTTCTCATAATTTTAAGACTCCTCATTGGATCCAATTTATTAATATCCCCCTTTCATGTTCCCTTTCAGTGAAAGAAATGGATTAGTTCTATTGGGTCCAATTAATTAATGCCCTTTCACAAAGCGTGAGTTGTATATCTCCATCAATTAATATATGAGCACGACAACACTCCTTTTTATCGATCCATATGTTAGAGAAATAATATTATTCCAATGGAAATCGTGAAAACCAAATATAACAAGTACTAAAAAAATGTCATTTTTCAACAGGTTGGGCGCGACGAGAATTTCAGTGTCAAGATTGAAAACAGGGTCTTTCTCAGCAGTTCTAGTCCATTGAGATAGGCATTAATCTCGACATGCTAGGCCTGTCAAGATAGAGTAATGCAGGGGGAAATAATTTTGTATTTTTTTTCTATTTCTCATGCTATATTTCATTGATTATATAATGTATTTAGAGCAAACCAAAACAATTTACAGCAAATAGATATATTATAAAATATATACCTTATAACATGCTACTAGGGATGCACATATTCCCCATGAGCCTAATGGGGTGGGGAATCCCCGTCTAAATGGGGAGCGGGGCAGAGACGGGGATAACTTTCAATCCCCAAATGTTAAATGGGGCAGGGACGGAGATAGTACTCCTCGCCCCGACGGAGCCCCATTTAAATTTTTATATATTTTTTAATATTTTATATCTTTCTTTATGTGTTTTTGTAGTATAGTTGTAATTTTTTTAATATTTTAAATTTGACTTAGGATAGTGTTTAATATTTTAAATAATAAATATTGTGCAGTATTTTAATTTACATATCATTTATTATTTTTATTTAAAAATTCATTTTTTAAATAAATAAGTTCCCCGTGGGGATTCCCTTTCCAAATAGGGGATTCCCCACCTTGTCCCCGACGGGGAATAAGCGGGGATGGGGCGGGGACGGGGATTAGAAATATAAATGGGGACGGGGACGGAGGGGCACTCCCCGCCAATTCCCCACCCCGTATGCATCACTACATGCTACCTAAATATTAGCCAAAAACTCATAGAAAATGTATATATATTGTTAATTAAATGAAAATAAGTTTGAAAACTATAGTTAGTAGTTAACCTATAAACTAAGCAAGATATCATATTTGAGTAGTTCTCTCAATTCTAACCAACTTTTAAACTAATTAATTAGTTTTAGTCATAATTATGTGAAAAAATGGTTAAAATTTGGTAGAGTTTCTCCTATTTCAACATATTATCCACAATTTAATATATCACAACAAAACAGTCAAACAATATCACAAAATAAATTTCATCATTAATTCTCCTCAACACACAATTCCACAAGTCCTAATTATTCTCAACAATTCATGAAACTTTCTCATTATTAATATAACAATTAATATCTAGTAAAGTTTGTGATAAGATATATTTCAATCAACAAGTGTTAATGCCGTCCAAATTTAACTACAATTATAACAATAATTTTTTAAAACATTAACTAAATAATCAACGAAGAAAAAGTTTCAAAAATTGTGTCTCATCAATAACTAATAAACTATGAAAATAGAAACTTTTAAAATGCAAATTACACTAAAACAATAAATTTAACTTATAATTTTATACAAAAAAATAGTTTAATCAATACAATAAACAATTTGCACTATTTAAAAAATTAAATATATTATTTATGTAACTTTCGACTAAAACTAAGAATAAATAGAAAAATGGTAAAAAAAAAATTCTACATTAATCTAAAAAGTTTCAATTATTGTTTACTAACATTGCCCAATATATTTAACTTAAGAATATACAAAAAATAAATATAATATAACCAATTTTCGTTCAAAAATAAAAAAGAAATAAAAAAAAATATGTTACCCGAAAAAGCTCCAAAGAAATTTTCCAAGCTCCTCTAACCTTGTATGAACATTTCCCACAATATTTTGTTCCTAAAACAAATATATGACAACCTAAATTTGTCAATTTCAATCACTTTTTCAAACTAAAAAATAGAAATTAGGGTGAAACCTTGAAAAATACTTACCAATAGCATATTCTCAAAGCTCCTCTTGATTTTGATGATCATAATGATGAAATAGAGCAAAAAAATTTGAGTCTAAACCCCACAAATGGAGTTTAAGTGGTGGAGTGAAAGGGGGAGCCGAAGAGGAAAAAGATGGAAGAAAAAGAAGAAAAGATTAGGAAATGAGGAAGAGGGCACAAGCTGGGAAAAATGAGAGGGAAAATGAGGGACTCTATCTCAGCAGGCCTAATGGGCTCGTCAAGATAGGGTATAAAAATAACCAATATTGGTGGGTCCTTTCGCCCCGTCGATATAGTGTATTTAAAATAACTAATCTCGGCTAGCCCATGAGGCCCGCCGAGATAGAGAATTTTTTTTAAATGGCCACCAATCTCGGCTGCCAATTTGGTGCCTGCCAAGATTGTTCTCTATCTAGGCAGACACACACGGGCACACCGAGATTGGTATAACGAAATAGCCTAGTTTTTTAGTAGTGAACTCTAGACAAAATATTACAATGGACAACGTAATTGATAAATAAGTGTTACTACTCAATTGAAAAAAATACAAGTAAATAGAGAAAGATGACAATGATATACATGTTAGAGATAATAAAATTATCTCAATGGAAATAAGAAAAACTATTACAACTCTAAGAAAAATAATAAAAATGACAAGGTAATTGTTTAAATAAGATTACAACTCAATAACAAAAAATACAAGTAAATGTAGAAATATGTATGTTGACGCCGTTTTTCATCAACAGTGAAAGAAGAGCACGTAAACAATAATCAGTAATGGCCAATAAAAATATGATAATACAAACACGATTTTTTACGTGGTTCAGCAGTTAAATCTGCCTAGTCCACGAGTCTTTGTTATTAAACTCAAGATGATCTCTGAAAATTCTTCAAGGATGAATTCTTCAGAGTTTTCTCTCAAGATCACAAAAATTCCGTCCCTTTACAATGGTGCATGAACTCTCTATTTATAGAGAAGATTTCAGAATACTATCCCACATATTTTGGGAAGTTACTCTTTATATGCAAATAAATTAAATGGCATTAAATGCCTGTAATCCGATATAAAAGGAAACGTCCCCTGAAGACCAGGGGGTGTATAACTGATCAAATAATATCCCTTTATTATAGGGGATTTACAGTAATAAATGTAGACCGCGTCTCTTATAGATAACTCATTAGGATATTCAAAGTTATTATCTTATATCACCAAGGCCCTATTCTCCCAGGTTTCCTTTTGACTTTCGAGCTCGTACGCGCGTCAGGCTCGGAGCCCCTGATCCGAGGTCATCCCTGAGAACAGATGCACCTCGGGGCCTACCTTTCGAGCTCGTGAGGGTTGCGAGGCTACCATCTTCGAAGTCGTCTCTGCTTTGCAGGCTCGATGTTTAGATTTCGAACATATTCCAGACTTTACAAGTTCATTCACTATGAATCCAGATTTCGAGGCCACAATTCTCATGGATCGAAATCTGGGTATAACATCTTGCCCCCTCAAAAGTATTTGTTCGAATCCTATGAGAAGGAAACTTTTGAACTACTTTCTTCGGGAACCGTACCGTCACATACTTGAGAATGGACACGTGTCAGTTGGGTATTGCCCATTCAGGGTACTCGAGTACCTTGGAAATCTGCCCACGATCATTTGTCTGCCACCTTTCTGGTACCATCATATCAGTAATCCCTATCCGTTGAATCTTGCAAGGATTTTATTCAATGCCCCAGATTAATCCCCTTTTACCGTCTATATATAAGACCCCATTCATCATCTTCCTTTTATTTTTTGTTCATCAGAGGAAAGAAAAAAAACAAAACCAGAAACTCTCCCTGGGAATTTCTCGCTTGTGCATGTTTTCTCAGCCGAAGAAACAGAGGACCGTCAGCCTGTTCGAGACCGTGAGCACATACCTGCAGCCTCTCCTTCAGTCGACAATTTTTCTGCAATCGCCTTCATTGTGTAAGTATCTGATATTTATATATATTTTTATCAGTTTCTGGCTTTGCTGTTTTTGTTCCTGGGAATGCACTAGTTCATTTCGCAGTTTGATATTCTAGGATGCTTCGACCAATAGGTATTTAGATTTAGGTTTTCCCATTACTGGTTCTAAATCCAGTTTATATGTAGAACAAACCCAAACATGGTCTCTTTTTTCTGGGTTTTCAAAATTTAAAAGATGTATCTTGCACACCAAGATATTTGGGTACAAAATCTTGGTTTTAAAGAATGCACGATACCCAATGTTACCTTTTCTGAATAACCGCCACCTTTTTTTCCCTGATATTTCGAGATTTTCAAAAAGTTATGTCCACTCTCCTCCTTTTTCCGATAGAATATGCGTTCTGACTCTTTAATAGGGTCTTAGTATCGAGCTCGTTTTGTTCTTAAACTCCGAGCTTGTCCTGTCAAGCTCGTAATTCTTGGACTCTTGCATGCATGGCCCTCACCATTTTTTCTTTCTTGCTAGATGTCACAGAATCTAGAAAGACGGTGGGGGTCGTTGCTGGCAATCCCTTACTCGCCCAAAACCCCGAGCCCGGAGTCGCTGTTTGCTCGGAATCAACGTCGAATTCGCGAGTACGGTCTCGGGCGCGAACAGGAGGATATTCGAGCTCATTATCGCCACCAAATTGACGAGGTCATAGAGAAGAAAAGGAGGACCCTTCGAGAGGCCATTTATCCAGAATCCAATTCAGGGCCCAGGCCGATCCCACTCGACCCTAAATTGACAGTGACCGTTGCGTACAGCCCGGGAGAGCTCCAATTTTCACTTATGGGGGAGCCTTCTACCTCGCAACCGAGGAGGGAAATATTCGAGGCCGAACATTATTGGAGCTCGGTTACCTCGATAAATTAGATAACTGATATTCTGGCCTTCCATGGCCTCAGGTTGTCAAGCTCCTTGAGATGTCGAGCTCCGACCGCTCGCGAACGAAGCTGCTACGCCCCAGGGACTGGAAACCCTGACAACAGGTTGAGGTACGCGGCATGGAGTCAGGAACACATGAAGGCAGGAGCATTATTGCCTTTGAAGTCTTTTTTCAAGGACTTCACGAATTTTGTTGGGTTGGCTCCGTTCCAGCTCAACACCAATTCTTACAGGGTTCTGTCTGCCCTGAGGTCGCTATACCATGAGCTGAAGTGGGAAGGATCTTCTCCAAAAGAGATTTTATACCTCTTTTGTCTGAAAAGAAACCCCTCCCGAGCTCGGGGAGGAGACGGCTTTTACTATCTTTCGAGCTACCCCAAGGAGAAGAAGATGTTTGAGGACCTTCCTAATCATCCGCCTGACTTCAAAAAATCCTTCTTCTGGACAGACGGCCTATCCCCGTCTCGATGCTACTCATTCAGGCGGATTCGTAAGTATTCCAATCTTCTTTATCTCTGTGCTCGGGCTCTTATTTGTAGGTTCGTACTTAGTTGCAATGTGTCTTATTTTTCAGCCAATTTTCACCGCCCTACACCCGACGACGCCATGAAGGAGCATAGAGAGACTCTGCTCCAACTCCCTTAGGGCCGGAGGTCTCTCTCGTACCTCTTACATGAGAGTAAGCTCCGAGCTTGCAGGCTTTTGGGAGATGGCCAGTCCACCTCAGACTGGTCCAACAACAAGTATGATCATTGGGAGCAGGTGCCTTTGCCCACAGGCATCCTCCCTCCGAGGAGAGAGGTGAGGCCTCTACCTCCAGCTCGCCGAAGGAGTCCGCCATCAGGCAATGAGGCTAACGATGAAGCCTCGAGCTCAGACTCGGATGAAGAAGGTAAAGTCATCCTTAGCTCGAGAATGTGGTCCCCCACCTTATTAAAACATAAACCCGATAGGTTAGTTTTGTGTCCGGATGATAGAGACCACTTCTACATATGGACTTGGGTAGACGACCGAGTTCATAGGTTTGATAGTTGGCTCGGGAAGTATGACACCATGTACAGTCTGAACGAGGTGTGGGACGGGATAGCCGTCCAATATGGGACCAATGATTATAGGGACCTTTCGAGGTTGACGTCCACCTATAGGGAAGGTACTCCCCCCGCCTCTTCTGAAGATGGGGGAATCTCATGGTCCCCGAGCTTGAGCTCGGGGGAGAGTTCCAGTTAGGTTTCTTCTATCATTGCTCTGTATATCTGTGTGATACTAAATCACTTTATATACTATTTCTTCTTTTTGTTATGATTCACCTTGTGTCGTGACTTGTGCAGACAAGATGGATTCCGACCTTGACAACATCATCGAAAGTGGTGGTGCCAAGAGGAGCAAGCGTCCCAGGGCGGGGTCGCGAAAGGTGGATCGGCCCACCAAAGTCCCCAGGAGGTCCGAAAAAACTCCTCCTGCTCCACCTGTTATGAGCTCCGTCGCGACGATGACTTCCCAGGTTGGTGCTCCCGCAGCGGCGCCGACCTCGCAGGTTGGTGCCTCCTCTATGGCCGAGCCCCAACTTCCTGTGGCGGTCCAGCCCTCACTTGGTCCACCTCCCAAAAAGCCTTCCACTTCTCGAGCACAGAAGCTGTCAGCTTCTACTCATGTCGATGAGTATGTAATTGACAACGCGGCTGGATCCCATGGGTCTATGATGTGTTCAGATGTTATGTCCCGAATCGGCCAGAGCTTCAGTAGTCTCGAAGCTCCCCAATGGCAGGTTTTAAACAATGCCCAAGATTGAACTGCCCTTTACAAGAAAAGCATCGAGCTCACTGCCACGGTGAGTTTTCTTCTACTTTTTAGTTATATTTATACAGTCTTGGTGTTAATGACAATTTTTTCTTTTCAGTCTCTTGCCTTTACTGCCCAACTCAACTATAGGTTGAGTAACGAGATCCACTCGAGCAAGTCTTATGCTCAGGAGGCAAAGGATCTTCAACTCAAGGCGAGTGACGACCTGAAGGCAGCAAATGAAAAGCTTGAGGCAGGAGCCGAGGAGCTTAAGGCCAAAGCGTCCGAGCTTGAGAAGCTAAATACTAGGCTCGCGGAGCTCGAGAAAGAGAATGCTAGGTTCGCGGAACTTGAGAAGGAGAACGCTCGGCTCCAAGAGGCTAACAAAAAGCTCAAAGAAGATCAGGCCGCTACCTATGACATAATTGAGGGCGAGAAGGCTCGTCTCCTTGCTGAATATAAGGAGAAGAAGGACTAGGGGTTGACTCAACCATGTACAGAATGTGGGCCAACAACGAAGACCTGGATACCAGCTTCTTAGGTCCTCTTGAGGTGAAGCTTCTGGATAAGTGGAATGCTCGGCTCGAGGCGGAAGAGGCTGCTCGGGAGGCCGCCTCCGAAGGTGCTCAGGAGGATAGTCATGCTATTCGTCCTGAGGGGTCCAGTGCTGCTGATGCTGAGAAGGCCAAGGAGACTCCTCCTTCTTGAATCTGATCTTGGGGAAATCTTATCTTGGGGCTGCGTCCCCTTATTTTTGTAATTACTTTAATTTATGCCCACAGGGCTGATACAATTTCTTTTTATATTGACTTATATATGCTTTACATTTCTTGGCTCGAAATATTTTGCACATTTTATATTGATGAATCATTTATGTTTATTTATTCATACAAACATAGTTTGGATTTAGGCTCAAGACTCGATGCATTCATGCATCGCTTGCTCGAATTATCCGCTTCCGATCTCGTTATTCATCAAGGTCGGATATTACTTTAACCATGAACCCGAAAGTACTTGTATGGTATGTAATGTGAATGGTTTAGTTATATGTTATTGCTTAGTTACCTTTTCTTGTCCTCGGTTATTACTCCAAGGTTATGAGTCCGAAACTATTTTCCTTTAAGATATTCCAGCCTGGATCTCGACTTATCTCGAAGTAGGTTTAGGTTCCTACTTATCGTCGATTAGTTTTAGCTGGTTTGCTCCAAACCTGTTAAGTTTGCACATTTGGTTAAATCCAAACGTTATTATCCTTAGATAATTTGGTTGTCCAAACTATCTAAGCTCGCGTATCTGGTTACATCCAAATACTTTTATGTTTTTGATAATTCGGTTATGTCCAAACTATCTAAACTCGCATATCTGGTTACATCCAAATACTTTTATGTTTTTCGTGCATGTTATTTTATTTTTTAAGCTAATGGTATATGCCCCCTTAATATCCTATGAGTGTGACCATAGGTTATTAAATTAAGAGAGATTGCAAGAATAAAAAGAGATAACATACTGAATGAAATAGATCTTTATTTGATGAAATTCAAAAGCAGACAAATTAATACAGATAGAAAATCATGGTTACAGGCAACACTTTTCCTATACTATTAGTAGTAAGGTCTTAGGTGTTCGCCATTCCATACTTGCGGTACTAGGCTCCCATCCAATCTTGCTAGCTTGTAAACACCGAGCCGGATGACTGACTCTATCTGGTATGGTCCTTCCTAATTCAGCCCGAGTACACCAGCTGCCGGATCTCGTGTAGCTAAAAATACGCGTCTTAACACCAGATCTCCCATTCTGAACTTTCGATCTCGAACCCTCTTGTTGAAATACCTGGTAGCTTGTTGCTGGTAGGCAGCGTTTCTCAGCTGAGCCTCTTCTCTCTTTTCTTCAATCAAATCTAAGGTTTCCTCGAGCTGAGTGTGGCTTGAATTTTGGTCGTAAATCTGAGTTCCGATTGTTGGGATTTCGACCTCAATAGGCAACATCGCCTCGCAACTGTATGCTAGAGAGAACGGGGTATTCCCCGTTGATGTTCGAGCTGTGGTCCTATATCCCCATAGGACTTGGGGCAATTCTTCGGGCCATCGTCCCTTCGCCTCCTCCAACTTTTTCTTTAGAGAACTCTTGAGAGTTTTGTTCACAGCCTCGACCTGGCCATTCGCCTGAGGATGAGCTACTGATGAGAAACTCTTTATTATGCCGTTCTTTTCACAAAAGTTGGTGAACAAGTCGCAATCGAACTGGGTTCCGTTGTCGGATACAATCTTCCTCGGCACCCCATATCGACATACGATGTTTTTTACCACGAAATCAAGGATCTTTTTTGAAGTTATTGTTGCCAATGGCTCAGCCTCCGTCCACTTCGTGAAGTAATCCACGGTGACTACAACATATTTTACTCCGCCTTTGCCAGTTGGGAGGGAGCCTATGAGGTCGATTCCCCATACCGCGAAAGGCCATGGGGAAGTCAACATGGTCAACTCGGATGGTGGAGCTCGGAGAATTGTGGTGAATCTCTGACATTTGTCGCATTTCTTCACGTATTCAAAAGAATCCGTTTTAATAGTAGGCCAGAAATATCCTTGGCGTATGATCTTCTTGGATAGGCTATGCCCCCCGGTGTGATCTCCACAGAACCCTTCATGAATTTCTTCAATGATTTTCTTAGCTTCGGGTGGAGTTACGCACCGAAGTAATGGCATGGAATATCCCCTTCTGTATAGCTTTCCGTCCAAAATGGTGTAACGGGGAAGTTGATACATTAACTTTCGAGCCTGGTTCCGATCTTTTGGAAGGACTCCGTTCTCGAGATATTCAACTATTGGGGTCATCCAAGTAGGATCTGCTTCGATCATACACACATCTTCCTCCTCTAGCTCGTTAATGCTAGGTGCCGATAGGTGTTCTATGGGCACAACGTTCAGTTCTTCATTTTCGGTGGAGGTGGCGAGCCGAGCTAAGGCATCTGCATTTGAGTTCCGCTCTCGGGGAACCTGTTCGATTGTATAAAATTCGAAACACTCCAATGCGGATTTTGCCTTCTCCAAATAAGCTGTCATTCTCGTGCCACGAGCCTGGTATTCTCCTAGGATTCGGTTAACCACGAGATGGGAGTCGCTGTGGCAATGTATTGCTTTAGCTTTGAGCTCCTTGGCTATACGAAGCCCCACCAGTAAAGCCTCGTATTCGGCTTCATTATTCGACGCCTTGAAGTTGAATCTCAAGGCAGAATGAAATCTGCTTCCTGCAGGGGTAATCAAAATGATTCCTGCCCCCGATCCATTTTCATTGGATGAGCCATCGACGTATAGTTTCCACAGCTCGTGGGCCGGGGTTATGACTTCATCGTTGGTCATGCCAATACATTCTACTATAAAGTCCGCCAACGCCTGTGCCCTAATGGTCGTCCTCGGATGGTAGGTGATCTCGAACTGTCCGAGCTCAACTGCCCATTTAAGAAGTCGACCTGAAGCTTCTGGTTTAGACAAGACTTGCCTAAGTGGTTGATCAGTCAACACATGGATGGGATGCGCTTGGAAGTAGGGGCGGAGTTTACGAGATGAATGAATTAGACTAAGCGCCAGCTTCTCCATCAGGGGGTATCTTGACTCTGCCCCCAGTAATCTTTTACTGATGTAGTAAACGGGTCTTTGTACCTTCTCTTCTTCTCGAACGAGTACTGCACTTATTGCGTGTTCGGTGGTGGAAAGGTATAGGTACAGTATTTCTCCCGCTTTCAGGTTTTGATAAGATAAGGGGTTCGGCGAGGTGCTTTTTAAGTTCCTGGAATGCCAGTTCGCACTCCTCTGTCCATTCAAATTTCTTTCCTCCTCTTAAAAGATTGAAAAACGGGAGACAACGGTCCGTAGATTTTGAAATAAACCTACTTAGGGCCGCCATCCTGTCGGTCAAACTTTGGACATCCTTGTGTCTTTGAGGTGAGGGCATGTCAATCAGGGCCTTGATCTTGTCGGGGTTGGCTTCTATTCCACGAGCGTTCACGATAAAGCCCAAGAATTTTCCTAACGATACCCCGAAAGTGGACTTCTGAGGATTCAGTTTCATGTTATACTTTCGGAGTACGGTAAAGCACTCTTCGAGGTCATCAACATGGTTATTGTTAAGTTAAGACTTGACAAGCATGTCGTCAACATAAACCTCCATGTTGTTGCCTATCTGTTCTGAAAACATCATGTTCACGAGCCGCTGGTATATGGCCCCAGCATTTTTGAGCCCGAATGGCATGACATTGTAACAGTATAGCCCCTTATCCGTTATGAAGCTCGTATGTTCTTGGTCGGGGGCATGCATGGGAATCTGGTTATATCCAGAATAGGCATCCATGAAGGACATCAGGCCATGCCCCGCCGTGGCATCCACGAGCTGGTCAATCCTTGGTAACGGAAAACAGTCTTTCGGGCAAGCTTTGTTGAGGTTTGAATAGTCAATACAGGTCCGCCACGTCCCATTGGGTTTTGGGACCAACACCGGATTGGCTACCCAGTCAGGGTAAAAGGCATCTCTAATGAATCGGTTTGCCTTTAACCTATCAACCTCCTCCTTTAGTGCCTTCTTTCTGTCTTCGTCCAGCTGTCTTCGCTTTTGTTGCTTCGGAGGGAAGCTTTTGTCTATATTCAGTGCGTGGCTTGCTATATTCGGACTTATTCCCACCATGTTCGAGTGCGACCACGCGAAGACATCCTGGTTCTTCTTCAAAAAGCAAATTAGTTGTTATTTTGTCTCATCTATGAGGTGTTTTCCAACCTTCACCTTTTTCGAGGGATCGGCTTCCTCGAGCTAAATTTCTTCGAGCTCCTCTAAGGGTTCGAGGTCAGCTTTCTCCTCAACCCTTGGATCGATCTCTTCGTCAATTTCTAAGATTGTCCCATCTTTATTTTGAACAATGACGAGTGTTTGTGCGCTCATCTGTTTTTTTCCTCTCAAGGAAATACTGTAGCATTCCCTCCCTGCTAATTGATCTCCCTTTAATGTTCTGATGCCGCTAGGGGTCGGGAATTTAAGGGCCAGATGCCTTACTGATGAGACTGCCCCCAGCCCGACCAGGGCAGGTCTCCCGAGCAGCACATTGTAGGCTGAAGGTAGATCTACTACCACGAACTCCATCATCTTGGTTGCCGAGACTGGATAGTCTCCCAAGGTTACGGGGAGCTCGATGGATCCCATGCACACGCTTTCAGGTCGCGAAAGGAGAGTCCCATCTTCTTGAGGGTTGCTTTATAGAGAATGTTGACTGAGCTCCCATTGTCTACGAGAGCTCGGTGGACCCTTTTATTGGCCAGCTGGAGAGTGATGACCAGCGGATCATGATGAGGAAACTGGACATGGGACGCGTCTTCCTCAGTGAAGGTTATTGGTTGTGTTTCAATCCTCTGGCTTTTTGGAGCCCTAGGTTCGGGTTCATAGGGAGATCCATCCCCAGCTTTCAGCTCGTTAACGTATCTCTTTTGGGCATTCCTGCCCAATCCTGCGGGATGAGGCCCTCCCGAGATGGTTATTACATCCTCTCCATCTATCGGCGGGGGCCTTTCTTCTTCCCGAGCTCGAGAATTATTGTTTTGTGCGGGTGGAGGCGCAGCTACTTTCTGGCTCGCGGGGGCCTGACTAGTACTCTGGTTCTTGACATATTGTCTGAAGTAACCTCTCGAGATCAATCCTTCGATCTCGTCTTTCAGTTGTCGACATTCATCGGTTGTATGTCCAGTGTCTCTATGAAATCGGCAATACTTACTGGAGTCCCTCTTGGACTTTTGATTTCTCATCGGGTCCGGACGCCTAAAGGGGACCTGGTTTTCATTGGCCAGGTATATGTTCTCCCGAGACTCATTGAGCTCGGTGTACACTCTGTACACGGAGAAATATCTCTCCCCTTTCTTTTTCTTTCCTCCCTCGGCTTCGGGGTTACTCCCTTCGTTCTTTTTCCTCTTGGAGGGGTTTTCCGCGACAGGCTTTGCAGCTGCTGGATCCGCCGAGGTTGAGGCAGAGTTAACGTTTATCGTTGTAGTTTCGGGCTGGGAAGTCACATTAAGTGTCGACCTCGCTTTCTCTACATTGACAAACCTCTGCGCCCGTCTGTTAAACTCGGTTATGGACCTCACTGGTTTTCTTTGCATATCGTCCCAGAGGGCACTCCCTGGCATTACTCCGGCTTGGATAGCCATCAGGTGTCCACTGTCATCTACGTTCCGAGCTCGGGCAACTTCCAGATTAAACCTTGTTAGGTAACTTTCTAACATTTCGCCCGGTTGTTGCCGAATGTTAGTTAGGGTTGATGCCTCTGGTCTGACCCCCATCATGGCTCTGAACTGCTTCTTAAAGTCTTTAGATAGCTGCTCCCAAGAAGTTATTGAGTGTCTTTTATATTTTTCGAACCAGCTTTTGGCTGGTCCTGTCAATGATGCTGGAAACAACATGCATTTGAGCTCGTAACCAATGTTTCTAGCTCTCATTATGGTGTTGAACGTACTCAGATGACTGTACGGGTCGGTCTTTCCTTCAAACGTTGGGACGTGGGGGATCCGAAGCCCTTGGGGAAATGGAGTGTTGGAAATATGGGGAGCAAACAGCTCGAGCTCCTCGTCAGAGTCTTCATATCGATCGTGCTCTTGCTCGTTTTTCAAAAGCCTAAAGGCCTTTTCAAGCTGATCAATTCTTTTTTGGACTGGGTCCGCGAGAGGTACTGTCTGGAATCGGTTGTCATCGATCACAATTCCAGGCTCGCGCCTCCGTAAGGGATCTTTACGCCTATTAAAGTGATCCCTCAGGTCCGGATTTATCGGGTCAACATTACCCCGAATCTGATTCAGGTGTTCTTGCAGGTCGGGGCGATTTCTGCGGCTTCCAGTATTCTTACGACCTCGGTCATGCTTGCTGACCAACCTGGTATCTCCAGAGTCTTCACTGGTAAAATTCGTCGCATAGTTATTTCGAGATGGATCTCTTCCATGCCGCCTCGTCTTCGCCGTGCGAGACCGAGATGTTTGACTTCTTTCTGATGGGGCGCCTCTCCGCCCCTGGAAAGCTTCCCCGTTTCCTTGTCTCCCTCCCGCACGCCTTTCGCCCTGATCTCAAACTGGTTGAGCATTCCTGCGAGGGGGCGAAGGATATCTTATTGGTGATGGAGGGAACCGTATGGGTGACAGTGGCTGCCATCCATTTCGCGGCCTAGATGGTCCGGAGTTTGCCCGAGATGGGTTGGTTGCATTTGGTGTGCTCCCAGGGATTTGAGTCCGAGCCTCTGCAGGGGCTCGGTTGTTCTCAGTTCCCGCAGGTACTTCCACAGGTGGATTAACCGGGGCCCTAGCCCGAGTACTTCTCTGGGGCCTAGCGGGAGCGGATGACTCTGCTGGTGCCGGAGATTGAGCCGGCCTTCTTGTAGTAGCATCTTTCCGTGGGCGCCCACGAGGTCTACGGGGAGGAACTTGTACGTCCCTTGGAGGCGGGACTTGGTTTTCACGCGGAGGCGGGGGCTGAGCCACCTGCGCCTCTGCGGCTATCCTTGCCAACTCCTCATTCCGTTTGTTGGCCTCTGGCAACTGCTGTTTTAGTTGCCGGTTCTCAAGTTCCACAATGGGAACATACCGCTCAAGATTGTAATACATATCCTCTTCCCTTGGTGGAGCAGGTGGTCCCCGAGAATCGGAAGATCCACTTCTTTCTTCAACATCTGGGTTTTCCATTGGTTGTTTCCCAGGACGTCTTGGGTAATTCTCTTCAGGAGCGTTCTGATTATTAGTGGCCATGACTTACTCAGGGACTGAATGCTTAAGGCTCTCAATGAAAGCACCAAACTGTTGACGCCGTTTTTCGTCAACAGTGAAAGAAGAGCACGTAAACAATAATCAGTAATGGCCAATAAAAATATGATAATACAAACACGATTTTTTACGTGGTTCAGCAGTTAAATCTGCCTAGTCCACGAGTCTTTGTTATTAAACTCAAGATGATCTCTGAAAATTCTTCAAGGATGAATTCTTCAGAGTTTTCTCTCAAGATCACAAAAATTCCATCCCTTTACAATGGTGCATGACCTCTCTATTTATAGAGAAGATTTCAGAATACTATCCCACATATTTTGGGAAGTTACTCTTTATATGCAAATAAATTAAATGGCATTAAATGCCTGCAATCCAATATAAAAGGAAACGTTCCCTGAAGACCAGGGGGCGTATAACTGATCAAATAATATCCCTTGATTGTAGGGGATTTATAGTAATAAATGTAGACCGCGTCTCTTATAGATGACTCATTAGGATATTCAAAGTTATTATCCTATATCACCAAGGCCCTATTCTCCCAGGTTTCCTTTTGACTTTCGAGCTCGTACGCGCATCAGGCTCGGAGCCCCTGATCCGAGGTCATCCCTGAGAACAGATGCACCTCGGGGCCTACCTTTCGAGCTCGTGAGGGTTGCAAGGCTACCATCTTCGAAGTCGTCTCTGCTTTGCAGGCTCAATGTTTAGATTTCGAACATATTCCAGACTTTATAAGTTCATTCACTATGAATCCAGCTTTCGAGGCCACAATTCTCATGGCTCGAAATCTGGGTATAACAATGTAGATGAAGAGAATAATAGAAAATACAACTCTAGACAATAGATACAAATAAAATAATAGTAATAGAAGAAAGATGTAGAAGATATTACAACTCTAAAACAAAAGATACAAGCAAATATGTAAAGAGAAAATAAAGAAAAGAAACAAAAGAACTAGAAGAGACAAAGTAAGAAAAAGAGCAAAAAGGAAATCACTCTATCACTCACACAACCAAACACTACTACAAAAAATGCCTTTTAGGACTCACTTCGCGAGCCCTCTATTTGAGAGCCTTTAAATGTACAGTTTTTTAGGGCGTACACCGCGTGCCCTAAAAGATTTTTTTTAAGGCTCGCGTAAAAGAATGGATGCGATCCTTAAAAGAATATATTTAGGGTTCACAATGTGTGTCCTAAAAGATTCTGTTGAGTTCATTTAAGTAAAAAAATTAGGGCTCGCAATGTTGTGCCCTTAAAAGTTATATTTTAAATTTTTTAAAAAATTATTTATTTTTATTTTAAATTAAAAATTATGATTTAAATGAAACATTTATATACAAATCTGAAAACTTATAGATTGAAATAACAAAATTCATACATTCAATTTACAAATATAATAAAAAAAATATATAACTGGATTTACAAAGTAAATAATTAACCACTCAAAAAAGAAAACTTATACTCTAATAAAAATCTCAAATAAAATAAAATACTAAATTCATTGTAAAGATACATATCTTTCTTATTCTTGTTCTTGTCCTTGTCCTTGTACTCACCCTCGTCGCCAATAGTCTTTCCAAAGTAAGGATTGACTGCCATGAATTTCTTTATAAAATAATCGATGAAACATGAAAAATCACATTATAATATAAAATTATTGTTATTTTACATTTTACCAATAATTAATTATTCTTGCATCTATGAATTTAATTTTAAGTTGTGAATAAAGCTAGAATTATTAAACTTTCCTACAAACAAAAAAACAAGGTGATCACAAACAAAAGAAACATACACATTTCTTATCAAAAGAATTTCAAAGAATACAAACTTTAATCAATAAACATTAAAAGATATTTACACAATAAGAATAATCAATTCAATTAGGGGTCATAATAATTTATCGTTCATTCACGATTTCTATCTATATAATTATTAATAAAATAATTATAAAATATGCTCAAAACTCATCAAGTTACACTCTAAAGTTTACTATAGAATTACCATTCAAAAACTATCCCTTAGACGATAAAAAGAAATCATAAAATCCTTTAATAGTGATGTATAAAGTCTGTAAACTTAAATCGTTGGATTAGAAATCGATATTTGTAATTATTTCAATAACTACTATAATTACTCTGAAAAAATTGACAGAAATTGATTAAATAAAGGTCCATTAGTTTTCTATAAATTCCGGTAGCATAACAACTGTAAATCGATCATCCCAAAATTTAAAAAGCGTACATACACAACATATCAAACAATCCCAGGCAACCAAATAAATAACATAACAATTCTAATTATTAAAACAGTCCATTACAAACTAAAAAAAAAAACATACATGCAATAAAATAAATATAAATGATTATTAATAAAAAAAATATGTTTAATAAAAAAAATACATGCAACTAGCTCCTGCCGAGACCACCACCGTCGTCGAGCCAGCCCCAAGACCCCCAATCTCCACGCCGTCGAGCCCAGCCAGCCCCAACCTTGCGTCGTCGATCCCACCCCCAAGACTCCCGTGCCGTCGAGCCCAGCCAACCTCGAGAACCCCATCTACCGTCGAGCCCACCCCCCGAGCCCCTAGCCGCCGTCGAGCCCCGAAACCCCTAGCTTCCATCGAGCCCAGTCCGAGCCTCCCCTGCTCCATACTGCCCGACCCCACCAAGCCCTCTACGCTATCGACCACAAGCCCAAGCCTCCCCTGCCGCCATAAGGCTCGAACCCCTTCTCCCTTTCTTCTCTTTGTGGTTTTTGTCTGCTGAAAAAAAAGAAGTATGAGCCCCAATTGTGGTTTTGTAAAAATTTTTGTCTATTTTGATAAGCTATTTGGGCCCAAGGCAAATAAAAAAATTTGGGACCCCTATAAAACTATTTTAATGGTAATTTTTTATTCAATAAGCTGTGGTGGTGTAATGGTAAAGACTTAACTTGACTTGGAGGGTGGGAATTTGAAACTTGCTAACTCCAGATATAATGTTTTCAAAAATTAAAAAAAAATTGTAAACCTAAGATTCGAACCTTGGACCTATAGTAAGCTAAATGGGTAGCAAACAACCATACCAAACTCTATTTCATGATATATGTGCACTATTTAAATTTTTATTATTACTAAAAATTCTTTAAGGACTCGCAACACGAGCCCTAAAAAGACCAGGAGCTGTTTTTAAGACTCGCATTTAGGTGAGTGCCCTAAAAAAGTATCCTAAAATGGTGTTTTTGTAGCAGTGAAAGTGAAGAGCATTAGAGATCACCAACTTGAACATAGTTTACAACCTTTGTCCAAAAGTTTATTTCTCCCTATCTCAAGCACTAAGGGATTCTCACAATATTGAAAATAGCTCTCTGAAATAATCAAGCATTTTGGTGTATTTCTAGCTAAGTGCTCTAGTAGATAGAAAATGTATTGTTTTATAAGTGAGCATTAGACTCCTATTTATAGAGCTGGAGATACTCTTTGAATTTCAAATTCCACCAACCCCCACGACTGTTACCAATGTTAAATTGGATGTTTATGGAATTATAATGGAGATTTGGGAGTTACTTGGGATGCTTGAATTGGAGAAAACTAAAAAATAAATTGGTTGTCAGCACCCCTTGCCGCACCCAGGAGTATTAGTGGCTGCGACCACTGGCCTATGTCCCTGTAAAACGTGCCCTAATCAAATACGTTATAAAAAAAACGTCGCTCATCTCACATGTATTAGAAAAATACCATTTTAAGGAAAAGTTCAGTGGGGCCTTGATAAAATATGTAATTTGAGCCCATTAGTTTGAAATAAAAATATTATGTCTTTATGCAGTATTTAGAAATAAAATAAACAAAATAAGTCTCACTGACGAAATTTGAAAACATAATCCATAACAAAAAAAATTAATTATCCTTGGTGCTCATCTTGATCGTTATTCATTCATAGGACACCCCGCGTCACCCTTTAACTTTGGTTTTTTGCTAAAAATCGATGTTAAAGGGTTCCATAATATTTTTTCGCAAAAATGCCCTTCCGCCTATTACCTTTTAACTTCATTTTATGTATATAATCGAAGTAATGGCTTAATTTCTATGAGAACCAAACAAAAAAGGGAAGTTAAAAGTCCTTAAAAAGCTTTAACTTCGTTTTTTTATGTATTTCTCAATATCCTTATGTGTAAAAACTGAAGTTAAAACCTATATTTTGTAGTAGTGCAAGTAGAAATAGTGTCTTACAAGTGAGCACTAGGCTCTTATTTATAGAGTTTTGAGACACCCTTTTAATTTCAAATTCCACCAACCCCTTTTGTTATTACCAATTTAAATTAGGTGTTTATGGAATTAAAGTGAACATTGGGGAGTAACTTGAGGTATTCAAAACATTCAAATTATTCAAAGTGTAAAATGAGATTTGGCTGTCAACACCACAAGCCGCGCCCTGGAGTGTTTTGTAACCTCCCAATATTGAACATTTTCACAAAAACATCCCAAACCTTCTCAATTGATTTTGTAACCTCCATGTACACCTTATGGCAATCAAAATCTTATCTTCAACAACCATATCACATAATGGCTTATGAAATCCAATTTTAGAAATGTGTAACTCTCAATCTACACATTATTTGGATGATCTTTTGGAAGTTACAAAATAGTTACTGATTTTGTAAGGTATGTAACTCTCAAAAGCATGTTACAAACTTGGACACACTCACTTGACAAATTTATTTATAACTCTCAATATTAAATTACAAAGTGTGGCAATTCTCATTTGTCAGACTATTTAATCTATAACATTATATTATAAGATAAGACAATATTATAGTGTAGAGTAATTGGTAAAAATGGCATCTTTTTTTAAGTCATTTTGCATTTTTGCTTAATTTTGATAATTTTTACAAAATGACATCTATCTAAAATTTCGACTAACTATCTGAATTGTTTGACTAGCTGTCTGAAAAATTCCGACTAGCTGTCTGGAGTGTCGGATGCCATTTTGCAAAAAATTATCAAAACTAAGCCAGAGTGCAAAATAACTTTAAAAAATAGGCCATTTTTCCAAAGAACCCTTGAAGTGTATATGAGATTTCAAGCATGGTAGGAGGCTTATTAAGAAGAATGTTTGTGCTACAAAAGAGAGAATATCTTTTCAGCTATACGTGGATCACTTTATCTTTTTTCATCATTGGATTGGTGTTATTATTTCTTTCAACTACTTACATGGGCATTTTTAACTAACTACTATATATTAAAAGAGATATTTGCGACGAAAGTACTTAAATTATTGTATTTGTAGCACTTAAGTACTTAAGTTATTTTTTTGGTGGCGAAAGTACCTTCTGTCTATGTTTTGGTGTAGTTTAGTGCATCTGTTTGTTTCGTCGTTAAGTCTACTACTATGGCATGAAATTTACTTATAACTTTGGCACTTTCGCTGCAAATATCTCTTAAATTGAGTACTTTCGCCACGAATATCAATTTAATTAGGTACTTTCGCCACAAAAATACATTTAATAGGTTACTTTCGCCTATGTGTTACAATCGAACTTAATGATGAAAATTGATGGTTGTACTAAACTGCACCAAAATATGAACGGAATGTACATTCGCCGCTGAAAAAATAACTTAGATACTTAAGTACTACAAACATAATAAATCGTGTACTTTTACCTCAACTATCCCATATTAATATTATCAAATATATATATGTATGCATATATAATTTTAGAGTATTACTATAAGGTAACCAACTCCTAGAACATGACATATCTTCATTTAATGTATCCATTAGTAGTAGGTTCCACATATTTCATCAATTTAAATTAAAATATATGAGATCTGTTAGGGTGCTCTTTAGCCTTTCTCATAATTTTAAGACTCAATTGGATTCAATTTATTAATATCCCACTTACATGTTCCCTCTCAATGAAAGAAATGGATTATTATTTCTATTGGGTCCAATTAATTAATGCCCTCTCACAAAGCCTAATAGTGGCACTACAACAATTTTGACATTCAATGACTCCCTACAATGTCTTACATCAATGGTGTAAGACATTAAATTTAGGAGGAAATTTAAATGTCTTATGTTGGGAGACATTGAAATTTTGTATTAATTACTAAAATTGTAAGACATTAAAAATACAGGAAGACGTTGAAAATTGGGGGTCTAAACACGTGTCTGTGGGCATCCAACGTCTCCCACTGGGAGACGTAGGACACGTGGCACGCCTTCTAATGGGAGACGTTGGATGTCTCCACTAATATTAACCCTCTCTTTCCTTCCCCCTCAGACACACAATGGAGCAGGCACAAACCAGAGGCAAGTGCAAGGCGATTTCTGCGATTTCCAGGGCACAAAAGGTAAAGTTTTCTCTCTATTTTCATGGTTTTACTTAATTTTTTTTTTTTAAAAAAAAATCTTAGGTTATGCGTAAAAATGAATAGTTAATGCGATTTTGTATTTGTTTTACATTATTATGAACTTTTCCCAAAGAATGTAGGATTTTCTTGGATTTTCCATAGTTAGTTTCTAAGAAATTTTTTAATTTGTTGATAATGTAGAAATTATTTTAATTTTACACATCACATTGTGTAGATTTCATTAAATATATATGTTTATGAGATTTTTTAATTATTATTATTTATTTCGAAATTTAGCTATATTTGTTTATATATTTATTTAAATTCTAGCTATTTTGATTATAAATAGTTATGTTAAAATTAATTTATTAAATAATTTTAAAAATAAAAATATAGGAAAGGTTTTATGTTTTTGTTGATTATTGATTTTTTAGGCTATGGAAAGTTTTATTGATTTTTTGTTTAGGTTAATTAATATATAACTCATTGGAATTTTTTTTATTTGTTTAGCAATCATTTACTTATTGGATATTTAGTGATATTTATTTAGTAATCTTTTACATATTAATTAATTTAATTTTGTAGGTTGTGATTTTGTTGGTGAGATTTTATGGTATTTTTTGCATCAAAATTTCTATATCAAGCACACATTTGAGGTAATTAAATTTCTAAAATTACAATAATAAGTTATATATTAGTAGATATTTAGTGATATTTTATTTATTAATTATTAATTTAATTTTGTTGGTTTGTGGATTTAATAGAAAATTTGATTACTATGTGAAATAATTTTGCTAGCTTTTGGATTATTAATTGCACGAGGTACATATATATTCTCTTACTTCTACTTTTAATATTATTAAACAAATGTTAGAAGAGTTTGAATATCTTAAACATTCATCCATAGTGAAGTAGGTTATGAGAAATTTGGTTGTGTGCTGCGGAGCTATAAGAAAGAAACTTATTGTATGTTGTTTGAATTGTTTGTTTTGTTATTCACATGCAGATGGTTAGGTCACTATTATAGGGGAAATGCTACTCGATTTTATCTAGGATAATAAACAATTAGCTTTATATAGACATCAAACTTTATCACGTGCTTATCTAGTGTCGTTTCTTTTATTTTTCATAGACATAGGAGAAGATATGGATATGTAGTGGATGTCAACGAATAGCTTATTTACAGAATATAGGAATGAGGTATTAATTAATTAAAATTTACAAATTATTTTTGAAACCATATATATAAATGTAATCAAATAATTAATTAATATATTTTACTTTATATTTTTTGCAGCTAACAAGTATGCCATATACAGAGGCACAAATTGATGAGTTGCGACAAGAATGGATGACATATATGTTACCGATAATCCAAAGTTACCGACCTCGTTGTTAGGTTTTCTTATTTTTTACCTCTTTCTTCACATACAATTCAATATTTGTTTGTATATGTCTAACAAATATTGTGTTTCTTGCAAAACAATTTAAATTTTCATTAATGAAGATTTGTATTTTCATTTTATTAATTATGTCAATTTCAATTTAAATTGATTTCAATTTAATTAATTATTAAATTAATTTTAATTTAAATTAAAATAATTTCAATTTAATTAATTATTAAATTAGTTGAAAATAATATTAATTTTTTTTAAACCTGATCAGAGTCCCACGTCTTCCAATGGGAGACATTGAAAGTCTCACAGAGACTTTCAACCTCTCCCACTGGGAGACGTGCGAAGTCTTTCATCTCTCACAGTAAAGTCTACGTTTTTAGAGGAGACGTGTGATGTCTCTCACATCTCCCATTGGGAGACGTGATATATATACTTACAATGATTACACCTACAATGTCTTCCCCTACGGGAGACATTGTAGACTTTTAATGTCTCCCAAATAAAGTCATAAAACATTTATATTTGTTGTAGTGTGGTATAATCTCCATCAGTTAATATATGAGCACGACAACACTGCTTTCTGTGGATCCAGAGGATTTCCATGCATGGGAAAACATATCAATGTGTTCGAGGTCCGTTAATGATGTCACCAGATAAAACATCCTGTTATGACATACAAAGAACTAGAAATTAATATTCAAACAATAACTATGAAATTCTCTTTTCATTAAGTCTCCATACAAAAATTACATTACTCTAAGAAGTGAACGAATTATTGGTCTATTAATGTTCAGGTAGAGCCAGTGAGATGTTGTTGTGGCTCTTGTATGTTAAAGGAGATATATAACACACCTTAAATTGGAGTAAATCCTTTCTATGGACCCAGAATATTATTAAAGGAGATAGAAGATGAAACAGTATATTAGAATAATATTGGTATTGGTGGTGGTAGCCAGGCCATGATGGTTGGTTGTGGGCTTTGTACTTTTGATGAATAGTTCATATCATGTTTCATAACGCAATTAATCACCCGAATAAATGCTTATCTTTAATGTCTCATAATGCTTTTTTCTTTTATTGGTTTAATTAATAATGCCCTCTCACATGTGTGGGTCAGTTAATAATGTATATTATCGTGACAACGTGTTTCATAACAAAGGAATAATTCCTTCTCCTATAAATACCTAGTGGCATCAAAAGTAAAAATATAAAACAAATAATATTATTAAAGGCAGGAAGAATGAAGAAGTTTATTGTAGTGTTAGTAGTAGCGACGATGGTGGTGGGGTGCTTTGGCCGACTAAAGCCCGATATTGATCTGAATTTGAATAATGACGAGAATCGGTGTAGAGTACCTGGTGAATACTGTAGTTTTTGGGAAGAGAAGCCTTGTTGTGGAGGACTGTACTGTGATGGTCCTGTTATCGGTGAGGATAAAAAATGTGTTCCTGTTGATTATTGTGTGGAAGCTGGTGGACATTGCGCTTTGGCATTTCCTTATCCGTGTTGCTACCCGATGCGTTGCTCAGCTTGGCAGGACGGAACATGTGGCCACTATGGAGTATCGGAGTTAGATGCTGCACAAAACGTCTCAACTTCAACATTATAAAAGAACCATCTTATTAAAGAAACTACTACTTAGCAAAAATAAGGCTGTTTCTTTCTTATTTTCTCCATGCTACTTAAACCTAGCTGTTTGGTAGCTCTGTGTACGTGTGGTTTGTTTTCTCCATGCTACTTAAGGGAGTTTGTTTGCTGGTTTAGTCTCGTTTGAGATCACTCCCTTGGGGCCTTTTGACTGTGCTAGTTTCGGGTTTGTTGTGTTTATGTTTGTTTCAGTTTCTGAGTTCTTGTTTGGTTGCATATATTTCTTTGCCTTAAATTAATTCCGCCTTTTAATAAAGGGTGTCTGTCATCTATTATAAAAAAAATAAAAATGCATAAGCCCTACTTGGATATCTCCAAACGTATTATTTTAATGTTGCAATAAAAATAGCCAAAATTTTATTTGTGGCTATAAATGTGTGCCTTAATTAATCTAAAAAATGTCATTTTATAATCATGTTTTGATTAAGTACCCTATTTATCGTCTTGTATTTAATAACAAAGAAGACTTTTATATTTTATCTGTACAAAATACTCTCTTGAGTCTAGATAAAAGGCATAATATAAATATAATCCCAAGATCAAACACTTTTCAAATTCATAAAAAGTTAAAGTGATAAACTGATGTAAATTATCCAACACACATAAATATGATAAACACATGTTATATCAATTGGAATGAGCACCAAACATAGATTATTCATTTCATCTAATATATCAAGCTTATCAAACAATATCCATTTGAGCATTAATTGAAGTATACCAAACAATATTACTTGCAAAAAACATAACTCCACCATTGATGTTTCTCCTTGAGCAAAAACCATCTCCAAAAAAGCCTAAACATAGCAATGACAGTTAGGAAAATGTTGAATGAGAGACGGTCATTTTTGGAGCACCATCTCTATATCACTCAACAAAGTCTGTGCCATTTTCCCTAATACCCAATATACGTTTTGCTATCAACATGACCAACGTATAGGTACTACAAAAAATCTTAGTTTTAGTCACAATAAATTTTGTTACTAAAAACAAAAAATTTGTGACTAAAAAAAATCATTTTACTTACGTCATCACTAAAAAGTCAGTGGTTAAAAATATTAGTCACAAAAATCACAATTTATTGTCACTAAATGTATTTTTAGTATTATAAAATTTATCACTAAAAATAATAGGTTGTGACTAAAACTACATTATTGACAACTTGTGATTAAGTATGGCTTTTTAGTAACAGGTAAATTTTTGTTGTTACTAAAAGTAACATTTAATCACACAAAATATATGTTGTGACTAAAAAGTTGTCACTAAAAATTACATTTTTTTGTAGCATACGTATGTGAATTATCATAATAAAAGTGAGAAAATACTTATAACCACCCATATGAGAAGTAAAAGTACCACAAATGTCTGAATGAATTATCATAAGTAAATCTACACTTCTATGAATTTTACTCTTTCTATCCGTGGCAAATTGTCTTTTCTTTTATACAATCTACACAAGTATCAAAATGAGAAACAAGATCTTGCAAAACATATCATCCTTTACCAATTTTTCATTGTATCCCACACATTTAAAACCAATAACAACATTAAGAGAAAAAGTGCCTAGTTCAAAATATATGCTTCAGTCCTCAAGGCCCTCCCCACAAAAATTCCAGCAAAGTAGAATGAAAAAGCATACATTGCACCATGTCAAGAAGCATGTGATATCTTCATTTGGCAATACTTTTTTCCTCAAGGATCTCAGGCATTGTGTATGTTGCAAAATACCACAATCCTGGAAATACTTTGCGAGAGACCCAAGGTTTCTACCAATCTTGTCATATCTCTTATTATATTCACCACCTTTATCAGAATGGGCTGAATTGATGTTCTTACCTCTTTTTAATTCCACCATATTCTTGAAAACTTTGAAGTCACAGAAAATGACTAATGGAAAAGAAAATCATAAATGATTCCTCCAATTCTGATTTATCCAAAGTATAATAATAAACCAATACTACTTTTTTCTTTTCAATATTTATGACATACTGTTCTCTTTCTAGATCAGGATTCAACAAAATTGTTAGCTTTATATCATTTAATTCATATTATAATCTAGGATTTTGTATTGTTCTATTATACGATCATCATGTAAAAGAAAAACAGCATAAAAGTTGTGCTAACTTTGTATGCCATAAGCCTTGCAGATTAGGTGAGACAGGGCTATATATGTATTTTTCATAACAAGTTCATGAGATATTTTTCAATTATAGGTAACTAGAAATTCCCTTATATATGTTGGATTAAATTATCAATTATATATTAAGTTCCTACACAATCAAGTAGAGATAAACTCTGATGTTGGATGAAATTATCAATTGTGCTTAGTTCCTACAGAATCAAGTAGAGTTATATATGTACAAGCAAACTCTTTTTCATTAACTCTTAATAAAAAATAAGTTTATATAGCATAAGTTTCTTTATTATATGTTACTTGTGATCATCTTTAATATAACCAATATTGGAATAGTTTTTTTTCCAGACACTATTTTCAGTTCCTTTCCATGAAGCTTGCTTCTTTGAACCCATGTGATATGTGACTTTGGATTGGATCTTGAAGTAGTCAGATCAGTGCCCTACTTGCATATCTCCAAACATATTATTTTAATGTTGCAATAAAAATAGCCAAGTTTTTATTGTGGCTACACGAATAAGATCCAATAATCCACGAGTCATTTTTTATTCTAAATTGTCAATAAGTCAATTTCTAAGTTCATGAAACTTATGTGGCTTAATTAATTTTAAAAATGTCATTTTATAGTCATGTTATGATATAAATATAATTCCAAAATCAAACACTTTTCAAATTCATAAAGTTAAAGTCTTAACTGATGTCAATTATCCAACACATAAATATGATAATTAATAAACATTCAATTATGTAAGTGATCAAGATTTTATGATATAACTTTCACAGAGACTCCTTATTACTAGGATCAATTTCAAGTATATCATCACTATGCTCTTCCACATGGCGATCTCTTGATTTACCTACTTAAAAAAATAGCATTACTTTAATTAAAATAACAAAATATAATAAAATTATTTAAAATAAACAAGTACAAAAGAGTGCCTCAGAAACTGAAGGCTTAAGTGTACTACGATATTATAATCAAGTATTCGACCATCCACACTAAATGTAAATTCTGAAGAGACTGTTGACAGGAAAACTCGATATAACACGAGCCAATGCAAAACACTACAAAAAACAAGGCCTATACCGAGAACAAATGTCCTCGGTATAAGCCGAAATGTCCTCGGTATACCCTCTACCGAGACAATGTCGTCGGTAGAAAGTTATCGGTACAGCCGCGTCGGTAAAACAAAACTTCTACCGACGACATTAAAAATGTTCTCGGTATAGGTTTTACCGAGGACAATGTCCTCGGTAGAAAGTGACAAATTTCCTCGGTACAACCAACCCCAATTTATCATCATACTGGTATATACCGACATCTTGCTGGTATATATCGAGGACAATGTCCTCGGTATAGACTTTTCCCGAATTTTTTTTTAGATTTGTAATATTTATTTATTTATTTATTTAATTTGAATTAAATATAAAAAAAAATAGAATAAAATTAAAACACTTATATTAAACATATAAATAAAAACATAAGAGTATGTTCGCTGAATCAAAATAAAGAGTTGTGTTAAACATGATAATGTAATAGTCAATTGTAATAAAATTCATACATAAGTCCTACTGAGTCGGTGCTCCAACATCGGGATCATCGGGTGGTGGTGGGGCAGATTAAGATCCCGGGGTGATACAATGAGTCCGGACATGCTCCTCTAACTGTCGAAGACGCTCTCTCATCTCAGACAACTCTTCATCTCTAGTTTGTGAAGGACGAAAATCAAATGGAGTTCGGTCCCTTATGTTAAGGATACGTCCATATCCTTTCTGGTGGCCCCGTCGTTTTCCGAAGACAGTTTGTACCAAAGATATGTCTTCATCTTCAGGCGCACTCGAAACTGGTGTGGAACTCTCAGTATCAGTTGCCTATGTCTGCTGTGTGTCGCGGTATGCACGCAATTCCTCCTATGATACAATGTATAATGTAATTAAAATTTTGAAAAATGTTTAAAAAAACTTAACGTACCCAAGTATTTTTGGCTGTCTCTGTCACCCACCCTGTGCCTGATTTATGGTGAGAATCCATCCAGCTATCCGGGATGGACTCAAGTTGCCCAGTCTCTAAATTGCGATGTCACGTACATATATTTTTATAAAATTAATAATTAAACATAAATAAGAAAAATAAACTAAAAAATAATTAATTAACTAACTTTTTTATAGCGCATGGCTGGGATTGACTGAGAACCTCCATAGCTGAGCTCTTTCAGTTTCCTTCTATTTTCCCTGTTGACCACAAAACGTTTCTGCAAAAAGTTATCGTTAGTAATATATTTAATTAAGATAGTTAAGTTTAGCAAGAAATTAATACCGTAATTTCTGGGCGTCGGAAAAATTCAATTGATTTTTGCCACTGCGTATCCGTGCAACCACCATAACGATTTTGTGGCCCATTAATCGTTAAATGCTCTTTAATATCGTACTTCCAGTCAAAATACTTTTTAGCACACGAAGTATCAATGCCTCTCAAGATCCCAGGCATATGCCCTTCTCCATATCTAGTACGCCCAATATCAAACAAATCATTCTAATTTACAAACATTTATTAGTAAATATGATATATAACATAAAATGAGAATTAACATAAAAATACATAAACTACTTACTTCCAAATGTGCAAGTATTCTTTCTTTCCAGGCATTTGGTACTTTTGACCATTGAGGACAGTCCGGATCTGTGTACTGTCGAACAAGTAATCCGAGCTCTCTTGATAAATTTGAGCTGTACTCTTCGATCTCTTTATATGTTCTCCCTCGCACATCCCACTCGAGAGGGAGAGGACGCCCCAACTGTTCCCTCTTTTCCCGCGTGTTCAATCCTTTATGGCATCCATGTTTATTTGGAGGCGCTATTGTATGCAAATTCAATATTTTAAAATTAATATGGATTAATTGTTAAATTTTAAGGAGTATATCAATGTGTAAAGTATTATCTCGTTCACAATCAGCTGGGATATCTGACGGTCCACGTGGAGGATCGCATCCTCCACCATCACCCCGTGAGATTGAGCAATAACATCAGCCATATCTGTCAAATTAATCGATATTAAAATTACATTTAGCACATAAAAATGACTATATAAAATTATTTATTGTTACCGGCCACATACTATAAGAAAGACTCATATTACCAAAGGGATTGAATCCATATGCAGCCAATCCAAGCCGCACATTCCTGGGTTCCATTGCAAATGTTGGATTATTTCGGTCAAAGTCCTTCCAAGCTTTCCCATCAGCAGGATGACGCAATACACCATCTTCTTTTATACGTTGCTCGTGATGCCATCTCATATGTTGAGCAATGTGCCTCGATGCATATTTTCGCATTAACCTAGGGGTTAAAGGAAAATAACGCATCACTTTATGAGGCACTTTCTTTCCCTTGGTGTTCTTGCCTACCCATCGATCCTCCCCAAAAACAGGACATTTGCTTTTTCCAGCATGTTCTTTCCAAAACAGTGCGCAATCATGCTTGCAGACATGGATTGACTCGTAGCCCAATCCAAGTTTCTGCAACAACCTTTTCGCTGCATAATGCGATTTTGGAAGCTTATTTGGGGTTGGAAATGCATCATGTAACAACTCCAGCATTCCATCAAATATTTTGTTGGGAATTTTCCCCAACACTTTGAAATGCATTAACTTCACTAGGAAATTCAATGATGTGTAATTTTGACACCCGGGGAATAATGGAGCCTCGATCTTAGCAAACAAATCATTATAATGTTGCCCACCCCTGTAGTCTGTTGTAGGTATCTCTTGACCGCGCTCATTCTCCGCTTGTTCGTCATTGTCATTTTGCATAAGATCATTGAGAACATCCATCATTTCATCTTCATCATTTTGATCTATCTGAGCTCTCATTGGTATTATTTCATCCTCTCCATGCCAATGCCAATTAGTATATTTCCGTAGAAAACCATTTACAAAAAGATGATTTTCTAATACATCAATCGTCTGAAATTCAACGTTGACACACCTCCTACACGGACATTTCACCAATCCCCTTGAGTCAACGCACTGCCGAGCTCTCTGGAGAAAATCCATCACACCAGCCTCATACTCATCGGATAATCGATCTGTCAAATTAATCCAGCTCTTGTCGATCGACATTGTATGAATGTAGCACTGCACGGAACACTAATCATCAAACTTACATTCAATTTGTGTGTGTCATAATTCAGAGAGAGGCAAATGTAAGAGTCTTCAATGACTCACCCTCTTTAAAGGGGTCTAAGGCTTCTTGTGATGAACACTAAAAAAATATAATATTATCACTATGTGATAATAACACTATTATATCTTTGGTAATAATTTCTTATTACCAAAGAAAAAAGCAAATAAAATTAAATATGTTTTTTTAATGTCTTATGCTCTTTGAAGTTAATTATGTTGTTTTATGATATCTAACTATAATATATTTCAGTGTAAATATTATTAAAATTATTTAAATTTGACTTATTTTTTTTCTAACTTCAAATATTAATTTTAATTTTAATAATGATTAACATTGTGTTTAAAATTGGTTTCCTAATAATATAATTGTTAATTTTATTTTTACATATTAATTCAGTATTTATTAAATAACATATTTTACTTATGCTTTATTGAATAGTTTTATAAATTTACACAAATTTTTTTAAGATTTGTTTAAATCATTAGAATTACTTTAAGATTTATTACTTATTTAAATAAAATTTCAAGATTAATGTTTATTTTTATTAAAATTTGGTTGCATAATGTTATTGTTAATTTTATTTAATCATAATTAAAAATATATTATACAACTTATCAATTCACTATTTCTTAAATTAGAAATTTTATTGAGTACTTTTAATTCTATAAAAAATTGGACAGCATAACGACTGTATTTTCATATATCCCAAAATTTAAAAACCTGCAAATAACACATAAAAAAATATCCAGTCGCAGAACATACACAAAGCAATACAAATACATTGTAAATGACTATATAATTTATAATTATTACTCTAAATTTTATTAATTATTCAATTTTCTATTTAAAATATCATAAGTCTACTAAAAATTAACAACAAAAACAAAGCATCAATATTCATCAACACTAAGAATAAAAAAATTAACAACAACAACAAAATTCAAATTAAATAAACAAAACTCACTCTAATAATCAAAATTTATTAACCAAATCTAATAATCTAAAACTAAAATTATTTAACCCAATCTAAAAAACAAACACTCAAATATTAAATTTTCATATAAACATATTTTTATAACTAAAAGTCAAATTATATACCTAAAAAATAAACTATTAAATTAATAAATTTTCATACTAATAAATTAATTATTTATCCATATGATTAAACTAACTAAATCCTAAAACTATATATGTATTTTACTAAAATACTACACAACATTATTTCCTCTAAATTGGATATCACTAAACTTTTAACTAATTATTATTCTTACCTATTTTAATTACATAATTAGAAATTATATATATAATATAACAAATAACAATATTAAACAAATTATACATAAAACCCTAAATATATTTATGCAAAAAAATATAAAAAAAACCAAAAAATTACAAAGAAAATGTCAAATACCTCTAAAACCGCTTGTAAACAATGCAAAACCTGAAAATAATACCACAAAAATCTCATTATAGAAGACCAAAATTGAAAAAAAATTTGAAAAATTTATACAAAAAAAAACTGAAATATATGTAAATGCTTACCTTAATAGACCTTATAGCTACCTAAATCTCCTTTGGAAGGAAAGCTTTGACCAAAACCAAAGCTTTTGGGGGCCGAAATAACGAAAAAAAGAAAAAGGGGGCGGAGAAAACAGAGGTTTTTTGCTGCCGTTTCAGAGAGAATGAGCTCTCTGTTTGGGGAAGATGAAGATTATTATTGACAGCTATTGACAGCCAATAGAATCAGAAAATTAGTTTGTTTCCTTACTTAGAATATTTTCATTCATTGTAAATATACAGAAATTAATTCCTTTATTATGTCTTTTGTGTATATATACTGTGTAACGAAATGAAGAAAGTAGACCATATATTTTCATCTCAAGCAATATCTATAGTTTTCTATATTTTTCACATGGCATCAGAGCCCTAAGGTTGTCTTCCTAACCTCTGGTTCGTGTCTAAGCCATCTCTGTCTTGTCCGGCGCTTTCGCTTCCCGCTGCCCTCACATCGCTCTTGGTCCTCAACGGAGCACTCCACTCGTCGCCCTAGTCGCTTGCCCAAATCGATTTGCCTTACCCATCTGTCAAGATCGTTGCTTGGTCTTTGAGAGAGTCCACTGATTGAAGGTCCTTGTCTGATACCTGTCTTTTTTGTTCACTTTTTTTCGTCTAAGCCGATACCTTTTTTTTCTTTCCTCATATCGATATTTTTTTTTCCCTCACAATCCTTACCCACGTTGCCCACCCCATTCCATCAGCACATATATATATATCTTTATATATATTAAATCCCACACAAACAGCCAAAAAAAAACCCAGTACCGTACGTCCAACTCAATTTTTTTTTCAAACCAACTTTTTTTTCTTTTAAGCAATGTCTTTTAATGAAGAAGCCACCTCTCCAACCAGTGGTACAACCACTTCCCAAGTACCCACTCAATCTGGCTCCAGTGGTACAACCACTTCCCAAGTACCCACTCAATCTACCCACTCAATCTATAGTCACGACAGTGGTTCTATTCAAATTACAACTCACAAGCTTGAAGGAAAAAACTACTTGGAATGGGCACAATCAGTCAAAATTGTCATATGCGGTCGCGGTAAACTTGGCTATATTACTGGTGACCTCCCTGCTCCACCATTGGATGATCCCACTTAAAAGGTATGGCAAGCTGAAAATTCAATTGTTCTTGCCTGGCTAATCAATTCCATGGATCCAAAAATTAGTCGCATGTATCTTTTCTTCAAAACTGCCAAAGAAGTATGGGATGCTGCCAGAAAAATGTACTCTGATCTTGGAAATACCTCTCAAATATTTGAGATTCGAACAAAACTCAAAGAAATCAAACAAGGTACTCAAACTGTGACTCAATATTTTTCAGCTCTCCAAGACTTATGGCAGGAACTTGATCTCTATTTGGAGACCACACCATTATGTAGTGCATGCAGTATCATCCATCGACAAAATTTGGAAAAAGAAAGGGTGTATGAGTTTCTTACTGGGTTGACTCACCACCTTGATGAGGTTCGCGGTCGCATAATCAGTCGCTCTCCCCTCCCTGATACTGAAGAAGCTTTCTCTGAAGTTCGTCGTGAAGAGGCACGACGTCGAGTCATGCTCCATACTTCAGATTCCCAACCACTAGAAGGCTCTGCTCTTGCTGCCAGATCTGGCTCACGAGAGAAATTCAATCCTGATCTGAGACCAAACCGTAAGGGAGAACGACCTTGGTGTGATCATTGTAAACGCCATGGGCATACTCGTTCTACTTGTTGGGAAATTCATGGTAAACCAGCCAACTGGACTCCTCGACGTTCCAATGACAAGAAGGCCTATCAAGCTCAAACGCAAGGCATCGATGGTACCTCATCTGATATCTCTCAGGGAACCACTTCCTTCCCCTTCAGTAAGGAACAAATTGCTCATTTATACACTCTTTTGAATCAGTCAGCTCCCCATAATTCCAGTGGATCTAATATTGCATCATGCTCTGTTGCACACTCTGGTAATTTCTCATCTACTATACAAAATTTTCAAACACCATGGATAATTGATTCAGGTGCTTCTGATCACATGACTAGTTTGTTTCACTTGTTTGACTCTTACTCTCCGTGTTCCAATAATTCAAGTGTCAAGATTGCCGATGGCACTCTTTCTCCAATTGCAGGAATTGGTACAATTAAATTGTCAAATGACTTATCTCTGAAATCAGTCCTTCATGTTCCTTCCTTAAACTGCAATTTAATTTCTGTTAGTAAGTTCACTACTGATAATAGTTGTCTTGCTAAGTTTTCTTCTACTTCCTGTCAATTTCAGGAACTATCTTCGGGGAGGACGATTGGCAGTGCTAGGTTTCATGGTGGCCTTTATTTCTTTGAAGATCGTCGACGAATAACACAACCCTCTAGTTTGTCTTCCAATTATGTTTCTACTTTCAATCCTGTTTCCAATAAAGACAAGATTATGTTATGGCATTATCGACTTGGACATCCAAGTTTTTCATACTTAAGACATGTGTTTCCAGATTTATTTTTAAATAATAAAATTGAGTCTTTCCAATGTGATATTTGTCAATTTTCTAAACATACTCAATCTGTCTTTCCTCAGAAGATTTATACACCCACTAGTCCATTTTCATTAATTCATAGCAATCTATGGGGGCCTTCCAAAGTCACTACTGTCAATGGTCATCAATGGTTCATCACGTTCATAGATGACCACACACGCCTCACTTGGGTATATCTTCTCAAACACAAGTCTGAAACACATAATGTCTTTCGAACTTTCCATATGATGATTCAAACACAGTTTCAAGCATCTATTCGTATATTACGAACAGATAATGGCACAGAATATTTCAATTCCGTTTTGGGCACCTATCTTTCCCAAAATGGGATCATTCATCAAAGTTCATGTGTCAGTACCCCTCAGCAGAATGGGGTAGCTGAACGGAAAAATCGCCACCTCTTAGAAGTAGCCCGATCCCTACTTTTCACTATGCACGTCCCTAAATCCTTTTGGGGGGATGCCATTCTCACCGCTGCCTATCTTATTAATCGTCTTCCTAGTCGACCTCTTCACTTTAGGACACCTTATTCTATTCTTTGTTCCTCATATCCTCATATTTCCTCAAACTCTCTGCCTGTTAAAATATTTGGGTGTACATCCTTTGTTCATGTTCACCCTCGAGATCGCACTAAACTTGATCCACGAGCGATAAAAACTATCTTCCTTGGTTATTCTCCCACTCAGAAAGGTTATCGGTGTTATTGTCCTCTTACAAAGAAAACTTATGTCTCACGTGACGTCACCTTTTTTGAAAATACTCCTTACTTTTCTCCCACTTCGCTTCAGGGGGAGATCCACACTCACGATGAAGCTCAATGGTCGTGGGGGTTAGACGTTCCTCTTGATTCCCATATACATTCTTTAGACTCAATAGACAAATCAAATGACTTGAATTCTCAAGTTCTTGCTCCACCATCTGATTCAGATTCTAAGTCACCAAGCCTTGATCCATCCTTAAAATCAGTTGAAACAGATATTCATCCACAAAATCAACAAGAGCTCCATGTTTATTCTAGGCGACAAAGAAATAAACAAATCATGAATCCAAAGCACAGTCAAGAGACCAATCCGGTGGTAGATCCTCATTCTCAGGAAGTGTCAGGTGATTTCCCTTCAAACACTATTTCTGACCTAGACATTCCTATAGCATTGCGAAAAGGAACTAGGTCTTGCCCTAAATATCCTATCTCCATGTTTATTTCCTATTCAAATTTGTCATCTTCTTTTAAAGATTTTACTTCTAGCTTGTCAGACATTGTTATTCCTAGGAATATTGATGAAGCACTCGAAATTCCTGAATGGAGAACAGCTGTCCATGAAGAGATGCGAGCTCTTAAAAAAACGGAGACTTGGGAATTAGTGGAATTACCACCTAGAAAAGGAGTGGTAGGATGCAAATGGGTGTTCACGGTCAAGTTTAATGCAAATGGATCTATCGAGAGATACAAAGCTCGGTTAGTTGCAAAGGGGTTTACACAAACCTATGGGATTGACTATACCGAAACTTTCGCTCCTGTTGCAAAACTCAATACTATCAGAGTCTTACTTTCATTGGCAGCCAATCTGGATTGGGAGTTACATCAACTAGATGTAAAAAATGCTTTCTTAAACGGTGAACTGGAAGAAGAAGTGTACATGGTTCAACCTCCTGGATTTGAAGAAAAATCTCCCAAAATTGTTTGCAAACTCAAAAAATCTCTCTATGGCCTGAAACAATCTCCTCGGGCATGGTTTAATCGTTTTTCAAAGGTAGTCAAGGGTCTCGGCTACACACAGGGTCAGACAGATCATACTCTATTCATTAAACACTCAGGAAAAGGAGAGATGACTATCTGATTGTATATGTGGATGATATAATAGTCACCGGCAACAATTCCAGGGAGATAACTTTGATCAAAGGACTATTGTCAAAAGAGTTTGAAGTCAAAGATCTTGGAACATTGAGATACTTTCTTGGTATGGAAATTGCTAGAAGCAAAAAAGGTATTTCTGTATCACAAAGGAAGTATACACTTGATCTTCTAAAAGAAACTGGAATGCAAGATTGTAAGGCTAGCAGAACTCCAATCGAACTGGGAAATAAAGATCGAATGTTTAAAGGGGAATCAGTTGACAAAGGCCGATATCAACAGTTAGTTGGAAAGCTCATTTATCTCTCACATACTAGACCCGACATTGCATTTGCTGTTAGTCTAGTAAGTCAATATATGCATGATCCATGTCAAGGACACCTTAATGCTATGTATCGAGTGTTAAGATATTTGAAGCAAACTCCAGGCAAGGGTCTGTTTTTCAAGAAAACTTTTAAAAGAAATGTCGACGTATTCACTGATGCAGATTGGGCCGGATCGATTGATGACAGAAAATCTACATCAGGATACTGTACTTTACTTTGGGGCAACTTAGTAACATGGCGAAGTAAGAAGCAATCTGTTGTTGCGAGAAGCAGTGCAGAAGCTGAATACAGAGCCATGGCTCATGGAGTGTGCGAAGCAATTTGGATAAAAAGGCTGCTAGAGGAATTAAAAATTAAGTATGAAGCTCCCGTCCATCTTTACTGTGACAACCAGTCTACTATTAGTATTGCTCACAACCCAGTTCACCATGACAGAACAAAACATGTGGAAGTAGACCGTCACTTTATTAAGGAGAAAATTGATGAAGGAATTATAAAAATTGAGTATGTCCACACTGATCAACAACTTGCAGATATTCTTACCAAAGGATTATCTGAAAAAATATTTGATTTTCTTATGAACAAGCTTGGACTAATCAATATCTATAGTCAAGCTTGAGGGGGAGTATTGACAGCTATTGACAGCCAATAGAATCAGAAAATTAGTTTGTTTCCTTACTTAGAATATTTTCATTCATTGTAAATATACAAAAATTAATTCATTTATTATGTCTTTTGTGTATATATACTGTGTAACGAAATGAAGAAAGTAGACCATATATTTTCATCTCAAGCAATATCTATAGTTTTCTATATTTTTCACAATTATAAAGACCCTATACCGAGAACATGTTCTCGGTATAGGGTCCTCGGTACAGAAACTAAAATGAAAAAACCGCGTAAATATGACGCGGTACCAAATTAACTATACCGAGAACGTTCTCGGTATAGTGTTAATGGTAAATCTTCTTTTTTTTGTAGTGAAAAAGTTCACGATAGAGAAATTGATTAGATTTCCGAAAATAGAGGATATGTAATTCTGAATTTTGTTCATGTCTTGGTTCGTCAAAGTAACGGTCCAATTGGGTTTTTAGAGCAGCAGTAGACAAGCCAACATTGTTTTCATCGAGTTCCTATATATCACAAAAATAGAATTATAAAGCATATTCATATACTTTGAATTAAAGTATCATCATCATCAGTGGTGTGCGTGTGTCTCACATGCTTAGATTGAGTAGTATTTTGTGGAGTCATGGTTGCAGAGTCAGAATTTGAATCTTGTGTATACCCATAATTAATATACAGTAACTATCGTATTTTCTTACTTTTCCAAATGGAATCAAATAATCATCACCATAAATCTTCTTATTATACATGACTTCAAGTGCTTCAATCTTGTATGGAGAATCTAAAATACTTGCTACCAATGTCATATTGAACTCATACCAATTTTTTTTAAACTTTATCTACATCATAGATGCAAATCATTCATGTATACATCATCACTCTTTCTCAAAATTTTCAAGGACAAACAACATTTATATATGGCAGGGATACACTACAAGAAGAAAGGTCTTTTGCCGCAAAACTATTTGCGGTGACCTTTTTTCACTACAACTAATGACATCATTTGCGAAGAAACTGGAATTTTGTCACTAATATTCTTCGGAAATATTTTTATAGGTTTATGGAACTATTTGCGGTGAAAGAGAATTACTTTTGGCGAAAGAGAATTATTTACGACGAGTAGATCGCCGCAAAAATGGTTCAAATTTGGCAGGAAAAATTCCCGCCAATCTCATTCATTCGCGGGGGTATTTGCTTTATTTGCGGCGAAATTTATGATTATGTGTGGCGAAATTGGTCGCTGCTAATGAGGTCAAAAAATTGGTCAACCATTTCGAAGGGAATGTTTATTTTCATGAGGCTATTTGCGCACGAAATCATAAGTATTTGCAGCGACATTTTCGCCATAAATACTTTTGAATTTTTAATAATTTTTTTAACTTTTTCAATTTTTAACTTTTCCATTATTTAACTACAAAATAATATTTATTAAATTTATTTGTTTCAAGAAGTTAATAATTTTAAAGAAAAATATAACTTTTGTTTTACTCTTTTACAAAATGAAATTACTTTAAGAAAATAATTAACTTTGGTGTTAATAGTATTTTTTAAAAACTTTTCTTTCAATTTTTAATTCTTTCATTTTTTACTTTGCCTTTCTTGAAAACTCTTAAAATATTTTTTTAAAAAGAAAATTAAATGGGGGTTTGATTGGGGGCGATCGAGACTGATCCATTCATTTTGAACACTAAAGTCAACAAGAACACACTTGATCAGTATTGATTATTATTCTTAGAACACCCCGAAGAGCGATCCGACTGTTGATTAGGTCCGGAATAGTTTGTAATCACTCAATGATGCCTTAGAGTACCACATATGGCTGAGAATGACGACGATCGAGAACGATCTCTGCATTTTGAAAACTAAAGCCAACAAGAACACTCTTGATTAGTGCGATTATTATTCTTAAAACACCCTGAATAGTGATCCAACCGTTGATTAGGTCTGGAATAGTACATAATCACTCAAGGATGCCTTAAAATACCACATATAGGTGAGATCGACGATGATCGAGACCGATCTGTGCATTTTGAACACTAAAGTCAAAATGAACACTTTTGATTAGTGTGATTATTATTCTTAGAACACCTAGAATATCGATCTAACCGTTGATTAGGTCTGGAATACTCCAAAAGCACTCAAGGAAGCCTTAGAATACCACATATAGGTGAGATCAACGGCGATCGAGATTGATATGTGCATTTTAAACACTAAAGTCAGCAAGAACACTTTTGATTAGTTTAATTATTATTCTCAGAATACCCCGAATAGCGATACGACTTTTGATTAGGTCCGGAATAGTCCATAATCACTCAAGGATGCCTTAGACTACCAGATATTGGTGAGATCGATGGCGATCAAAACCTGCTCGTGCGTTTTCAATACTAAAGTCACCAAGAACATTCTTGATTAGTGTGTTCATTATTCTTAGAACACCCTGAATAGCGATCCAACCATTGATTAGGTTCGGAATACTACATAATCACTCAAGGATGCCTTAGAATACCACATATAGGTGAGATCGACACTGATCTGGGCATTTTGAACACTAAAGTCAACAAGAACACTGTTGATTAGTGCGATTATTATTCACAAAACACCTTGAATAGCGATTTTACAATTGATTAGGTTTGAAATACTCCATAAGCACTCAAGGATGCCTTAGAATACCACATATAGGTGAGATCGACACTGATCTGGGCATTTTGAACACTAAAGTCAACAAGAACACTGTTGATTAGTGCGATTATTATTCACAAAACACCTTGAATAGCGATTTTACAATTGATTAGGTTTGAAATACTCCATAAGCACTCAAGGATGCCTTAGAATACCACATATAGGTGAGATCGACGGCAATCGAGACCAATTTGTGCATTTTGAACACTAAAGTCAACAAGAACACTCTTGATTAGTGCAATTATTATTCTTATAACACCTTGAATAGTGATCTAACCGTTGATTAGGTCTGGAATACTCCATAATCACTCAAGGATGCCTTAGAATACAGGTGAGATCCACAGTGATCAAGACCAATATGTGCAATTTAAACCCTAAAGTCAACAAGTACACTCCTGATTAGTTCAATTACTATTCTTAGAACACCCCGAATAGCGATACGACCATTGATTAGGTCTGAAATAGTCCATAACCACTCAAGGATGCCTTAGACTACCAAATATGGGTGAGATCGATGGCGTTCGAGACCGGTTCGTGCGTTTTCAATATTTAAGTCACCAAGAACAATCTTGGTTAGTGCGATTATTATTCTTAGAACACCCCGCATAACGATCTAACCATTGATTAGGTTCCGGAATAATTCATAATCACTTAAGGATGCCTTAGAATACTACATATAGGTGAGATCGAAGGCGATCAAGACCGATCTGTGCATTTATACACTAAAGTCAACCAGAGCACTCTTGCTTAGTGCAATTATTATTCTTAGAACACCCCCGAATAGCGATCTGACCGTTGAATAGGCCTGGAATAGTCCATAATCATTCCATGATGCCTTAGAATACCACATATGGGTGACCGACAGCGATCGTGATCGATTTTTTCATTTTGAACACTAAAGTCAACTTTTTATGCAATGGTTTTTGCGGCGATTTTGAGAGTATTTGCAGCGAAACTTTCGTCGCAAATAGTTCTGCAATGTAATTTTCACTAAAAAATTGGTGGGAAAATTTCCCACCTAATTTTTCATTAAATTATTTGTGGCGCATTGGGTTGTATTTGCGGCGAAATTTTTCGCTGCAAATAATATAAGGGTTTTAGTAGAACGACACTGTTTTGCTGATTTCTTATCACAACCCCACATTTGTAGTGAAATTTTCACTGCAAATACAAGGCTCGATATATGTTCCAGAAGCCTTTCTTCTTCCTCATTTCTACGCCACTCTCTCTCTCTCTCTCCTCTTCGTTTTTCTCTGCAAATCCAAGAGTTCTCCGCTTAAAACCCCACCTCTGACCCCTCCCGCCCCACCCCCGTCCCCATCTGACCCCTTTCTTCTTGAAAAAATGAAAAATAATCCATCTTTCCAAAAAAATTCCAAAACCCATTTTTTTTCAAAACCACCACCACCGCCGAAAATAGTTCATCACCACGTTGGAGTCGCTGCCAACACAGGTATTGACCCTCTAACTCTCTCATTTTTTTATCCATTTAATTTTTTTTATGTATAATCCCTCTAACTCTCATTGTATTGTGTTGCCGCCACCACCACCGCTATGTCGAAGCAGTGCGACAACTGCTCACTGCCGAGAAGTCACCGATGCCTAGATTGCCCACTGCCGAGTATATATATATATATTTGTTAATATTTTTATAAGAAAATTAATTAAGTTAGTACTAGGAAAAAAAATGTTATTGTGATTGGATTATTGATTTCATATTAATATATATCTATTTAATTAGTTAAAACTAATTTTTAAAGTTTGATGTAAAATAATTTCTAAGTTTGATTTGTTAGAATAAAAGTTTATTGTTTATTTAATTTAAAAGTTTCATGTTAGTAATATGTGAGTAAAAAAATATGTTGGTTTGAATTATTTTACTAATTTATTGTATTACATATTTTTTATGTTCTAGGACTGGATTTAAGTGTTATTTGCAGGGTTTAAATTTTGGGATAAATAGAAGCATAGTCGTTATGCTATCGAAATTTGAGTAGATTTTTATTTAATTAAATTATTGGATAAATTAAATTTTTTATAATAAAATTACGAAATAACTATTATAAAATGAAAGTTTAAATTAATGTTAGATTAAATTACATAAATAAATTATTAAAATTAAACTTTAACAATAAAATTAGATTTTAAAATTTAAAGAAATAAAATAAAATTTTAATAATTAAAAAACTTATAAAAATTAATGTTTAATAAAATTATAAATTATTATAAAATGAAAGTTTAAATTAATCAATTAAGATAACTTAACTTAATAATTAATTCAAATCAAATGTTAGCAAATAAAATAAATAATAAAATTATATTTTAGTAATTATAAAAGTTAAAAAAATAATAAGTAAAAAACTAAAAAAATAATAATTAATCAATTTTATTTATAATTAATTTAAAAAATGAAATAAACTTTTTAGTTTAGAAATTAATATCAATCATTATAAAATTAATGTAAGACTTAATTAGTTTGGAAACAATGCATTGAATTATAGTTAAGTTGATGAGACAATACAAAACAGATACTGAGTTCCTATCTCTGCGCCTTCCTCCTGAATCCCGTCCACCACCTCAAAAATGAGATTAGATGAAGTAACTCAACAGTGGGGGATGTATACGACTGCACCTCACAAGCTGCGCCACCGCCTCCATATATGTTCAAAGATGACGCGCTTACAACCACAGTCCTGCCTTAATCTACATTTAGAGATGGCGCGTCTTCATCAGCACCTCCGCCATAATCTCCACCGGCCCCAGTCATTCAATTTCCAGATGGCAGTGACGATGATGATGTGATTAACTTAGGATAGATTATATAATTATATAAATAGTAGTGTTTATTTGTTTTAATACTATTAAGATAATTATTAATATTAGATTGTATGGTCTATTTTTTATCAATTAATGGGGACTATAATTCTGATTTTAAATTTTATTATATATTAAATTTGATTTTTTAATTTCTTTTTCAATTTTTGTTACACTATTTGCGGCAAAAATATATTTTATTTGTGGCGAATTATTCGCCGCAAATAAGAGTGAGCATGACAAATCAGCCATTATTTACAATGAATAATAGGACTATTTGTGGTGAATTATTTTAAATTTTCGCCGCAAATAAGGGTCAATTAGGACAAAATCTAGAGTTATTATTTGCAGCAGATTTATTGATATTTGCAGCGGACATTTTTTCACCGCAAATAATGATTTTTATGACGACTTTTTTGCTGCGAATTTTTGCCGCAAATAGTATTTGCGATGAAATTGATCACTGCAAAAACCTTAATTTCTTGTAGTGATATAGCAAACAATTTGTAGTATGATACTTTGAGCTAGAGAATTCAAGTGTTCCGTCATAAAAGATTTTTAAAAAACTGGGTAATCTTACCAATTTTTTCCCATTCTTCTGATGAAGGACAATGTTTGCAAATCGGATCACTCACATCAAAATGTTGAAAAGCAAGACGATAGCATAAAGCACTCTCAGACATAAGATGACAATCTCGCTGAATTAGTAGATTTGCCAAGGGACTCACCATACTGAAAGTGTAACGATATAATGGTCGGACTCACTGTAGGAGGAGCTCTCCGAATTCGTTTTTTTTTTTTTTTTTTTTTTGAGTTTCATAAGTGCTTTTACTTATGCTCATTGATAATCTTTCCAAGTTTCATTTTTTTTATTGGGTTGATAATTTTCGTTATTCTTAAGAGCATTTTCTTATGCTATTGGATAATCTGATACTAAGTTAAATTTTTTATTCCCTTTAAGTTTGATGTCTTTGAATATGGTGTTGTTTGATGAATTTGAGTTTGAATATATAGAGATATATATTTATATATATTTTGTTCAAATCATTGGACTTTCCTCTGACATGTGTCCTACACAATAGTTGTAATTCATTAAAAGTATAGAGAATATTTTCTGTTTTGCTTAGTGTGACATGAAAATATTGTAGGACATGACACGACAAGAAAGTTCACTTTTCCCGGTGAGTTTCATTGAATTGCTAGCAAAAGTGGACTTTTGCCAGCAGGTTTAGTGAACACCGCCGACAAAATTCCTATTTTATGCTAGCGCATTTTGTCGCCGGCAAAAGCACGTTTTGTCGATGTTGTCCACCAGATGCGCTGGCAAAGGGTTATTCGAATTTGAGTGGGATTTTTTATTAGACTTTTGGCGGTGAGTTTGTGTATATCACTAGGAAAAGTCTTCATCATTCCCTAGGAAATGTCGGATCCTCGCCGGTAAAAGTATTGTTTTGCTTCAGCAAAAGTTTTTCAGTTTGGAATAATAATTTTTTTTTAAACTTTTAGACATTTTTTTAGTTTGCTTGCATCGTTTTATATGTTTTAAGTATGGAAAATGTAACCAACGGTTTGATTTCTTCCAAATTTTTTTGAGATTAACATATAAACTTACTAATAGTGTTTTCTTAACTATTTGAAGTTAAACTGGTTTGATCGGTGTCGATCTCACCATGAGATCATAGTTTGTAGTACATTTGATAATTAAATGTTATTTTAGACCTAATCAATGATTTTATTGTATGTATAATGCTTCCAGATACACATTCTCTAACATTAATAATTGTTTGTTATTACTTAAAGTGTTATGATGTGTGTGTAACATTGTTAATCTAACTACGAATTAGTAATTTCTTGAAACGTTAGCTAATTATTAGTTAGATAAAAATTAATAAATGGTTTTATTGAGTCATGAGTGTTTAAATATCAATCGAAGTATGTAGCATTGTTCTTATTGAATCCTTCGATCAACTCCAACCTTAAGAATTGATGGGTTTTTTTGAAGTTAATCAACCATACGATTGTCTCTCAGATATTTGAAATTACAAATATCAACATTATATAGTTAGGGTTGATGAGACTTTTGCAGCGGGCCCACTTTTATCAGCGATAAAATGCGCCGGAAGAAGTCCCATCCACCTCAATTAACACGTGGGACTTTTGCCGGCGAGGTAGGTGAACCTCGCTGGAAAAAGTCCCACGTGTTATTTGAGGTGACTGATAACACTTTTGCAATTTTAAATGGTAACATGGTGGTGAGTATATATTTTTAATGTTTTGCCAATTTTAATTGTAGAAGAAGTCATTTTTCTATTGGATGTTAAGGACCAGATGGACAAATAAATGATGAAGTATTTTTGTGACTGGCGGTGTAATATGAGGTGATATTGGATTGAAATTGGTGGGGAGACAGACAACATAATGGCAAAGACACATCCATACACATGTGTTTCTCAACCTGACTCGGTGGTGTTGTGTGATTATTGGTATTCTGAGGAGCAACAGATAAAACTATAATTATTTATATACTTTTTATTAACAACTACTAATTACACTATTATTGTTTAATGTAAAACCGAAAAGGTCTTGTAGAAAAATAGGGAAAATAGGGCCAAAATGCCTATACCAGAGGGACACAACTCTAAATCGATTGTGGCACATATTCATGATAATGTAAGTCATATGAATTAAAAATATTTATTGTTTTATATTATAGTTATGTCTATGTTCTAATATTTTTTTCCTTTCAAGCTAGGTTGATGAGTCTGGCCAGTTTTCGAGCTTGATCAACACGTTAGAACAACTCCACCGAAATAAGAAAGGTTAGCTAAGCGAGGAAGCCGGGAAAGCGCATGTAAGATTTAATTATACATGCAACAAGACCATAAACAATACATGCTCGCCCAAAACCAATATATAATAAACCACAACCAATACATGATGAATTACATGCAACAGATGCAAGACATGGTGTCGGGAATGAATTTCCCACCCCCATTTCAGCCCCTGGCCCCACCATCATTTAATTTTGATGGTGTTTAAGCTAGCCAGCTGTAACGTTTCAAATTTGCTAATAAGACTTAGTGCCTTGATTAGTGTACTGGAAGGACATAATTGGATTTATATGTAAGATTTATTGAATATATGTGTGATTATGTGACATATATGAATTATATGGTAATATGAATATATATATATATATGCATGTTTATATGTATTAAATATGCATGTGGGCCTATTTTTGTTAATAAGGACATATTTGTAATTTTGACCTGTTGATGGTATAAATGTAATTACATGTGTTATATGATTGAGACCACATTATTATGTGGATATATTTGCGATATTCGGCTCGAGAAGATCCTAGAGAGTGAATTAGCAGAAAAGTCACAACAGGATTTGTTTACCGAGTAAACTACAAATATATTAAGAGTTAGAACTAGAAAGAAAGGAAATAAACTAATGAGACTAGGATTTTTATGTGGACGGAGTGTTAATAAGCCTTAGTCCATGAGTTAGTAGTATTAAACTTTGTGTCTCAACAATGGAGAGTTTGAATAGCAAGTTCAACAACGTGTTTGCATGCATGAAAAATTGGATCTCTTCTATAGTGAACAGAGGGCCCTATTTATAGGTGGCCATGTAATTTGGGCTGGATTAATCCAGGGCCAACAGGGATGTAATTACAATTAACCCTCTAATGGAGCTTGACACGAGTATAAAACGTTGTTTCAATATGTTAAATCTAAAGCCTATTGGGTTCAGCCCAACTTTAGTTGGACGCTTCAGTTGTCCTTTCTTCGTTGACAATGACTGGCGCGCATGAGCCGTCATGGGGATTCGAGGGACAAGATGTGTTAGAGTAGTGGTAGTGAAAATCCCTAAGAATATTGTGCTTTTTGTGCGCACCCCTATTTGCAGGTTGGTTGAGGAGACCAACTTCCGAACTTCTCGGGGATGGCGTCAGCAGGATGACGTGTCTGTCTTGTGCTTTCCGGACGAAGATTCTGGGTTCATTTCGGTGGGCAGACATCCATTCATGGTGATGAATCCGGGATATACCTTGTTGCATCAAACTGGAATGCACAGGTGGAGCAAGAGATACCATCTGGGCCTCAAATTGTGGGATTTGTTCATTAAGCTGGGCTACACACCGTAATAACCTTTATCCAGGATGATATGGGTCATTCGTGGTCATGGTGTTGGTTCGGTCCTTCCCTTCAGATTCAGCTTCTCGCCCTACTTCAGGTAATCATTACTTGTTTGACCCAAGTGTGTCTGGGCCTACTCTGAAAGTTAACAAAGTCCATTCAGTGGTGCCACGTGTCCTTGGTAGAAAATACGAACAACATTAGCCCCCCAAGTCTTCACTCGTGTTCGCGCAATGGAAACTTGTTCCTTCGTCCCGGTTCAATTCGTTAGGGGCCAACTGACCAAACCTAACTTTTTTGAATTCCAAAGAACCCCAACCTTTTTGAATTCCAAAGGCCTTGAGCATGTGTCACCAGGTGGGTGGTACATTGACGCCACTCGCACCGTGAACATGTGCGGAAACCCCTTCATTGTCCTAGGGTGACTGATGGATGTCAGCACATTTCTCGAGGCATCCCATCAAGGCGAATCGACGTTTTAGCAATCGAGTAGTTTAATTAATGTTCGTTTCGTCCTTCTGGGCCATCGAATGTAGTTTTTATGGGGATACTCAATGCGAGTCATTGGATCAAAATGGCATAGATCACACGTCTGTTTGTATAAATACACCTACAAACTTCTCTTTTCACTTTTACTACATTCGAATTTCAAAACTAGAGAGCGACGAGATTTGCTTGTGAATGTCTGAACTTGCCGATAAACTTCACCACCCTCTGTTACTACTCTGAGCCCACTTATTCCCATCAAATCCCACTTCCATTCATTGAGAGGAGTCCTTCACCTCGACCAGCCCCTCGAAGAGTATTGACGAACTATTCTATCGTCTTCTCAAGTTCAAGGCCGAGATTTTACCGTCGATTTCGCCCTTTCATCACTAGGCTCCAAAATCGATTCTCTCAAGTAAGAGTTTTCGGCAATCTCTCTGCTTTGTTTTTCATCGCTTTATTGCCTTATAATTCTTTGTCAAGATTCTGGTTGTTAGGGTAAATGTCACTGTATTGAGTGGCTCTAGGTAACATAATATGTAGACAAATTAGCTTTTAAGGAGATTTTCTTGCCAAAACTCTTGTTGTGAATACTGAAGCGGGCTGGGCTACTTCAAATCATCAAACTTGGACGCTTTAAAATCGTATGGGTGGATTTTTTTTCTATACAAAATTGTTTCGCTTTTAGCTCCCAACTTAAGCTTCCGAGACCTTAGTTGTCCCTGATGCTCTGTCCGGAGGAAACTTCTCCAAGAAGTTTAGGAAAGTTCCCGTACCAAACCATTTTACTCGGTTTCGGTGTTAACTGCTTAGTTCTTGCTTCTTTTTTTTACGTCTAGGTCCCTGATCATGGCCGGTAATACTATCTTACTGAAAGATGACGTTTTACCAACAATATTTATTCGCCGACACAATTACTTTTGCTGAAGACTCAATAGCGACTACTTTAAGATGATATTCTATGCCAATGCAAAAGCCCGCCGACAAAAGTATTTTATCTTTTTCTAGTGAGTTTGGGAGATTTTGTCAACGTGAAAATCCGCCAGCAAAAATCTCATTTCTTGTAGTGTGGAAAGTATTGAGTCCCTTTTTCATGTCCCCCATTGGGGAATCGACGTGTGAAATCTCATTTAAAAAAAATACATTGGGGGACGTGAAATGTATATATGAATATGCTAAATGAAAATTCTGACATCATTTTTAAACAACACAATTCACATTTCTCCCTTCTATAGATTCAACACTTTACATTTTAAAACATAATTAATAAAATATTTACATTTATTATTCTTTTTCTAAATAATAAATTATTAATACTATTTATTTTATTACTTAAATAAATATTAATTATTAAAAACCGTTTTATTAAAATTTAAAATAGGTGGACACTTTTCACGACCTCAGATACCATGAGTTGCAAACGCCTAGGGAACATAAAAAGTTTTTCATGTCTCTAAGAAAGAGACCTAATAAATGAATATTCTTTTTGTAGTAGGGAATTGTGAATATTTATATTGAATTTTATTTTGTAGAAATCTTTATTTGTTATCATTTTCACTAAACATTATTTTCTTCAAATTTTTATTTGAGTACTGTAATTTAATTTGATTTACTTCAAAATTTTATTTATTAATATTTTAATATAAGTTTGGATCTAAATTCAAATTTGATTTTACTATTTATAGTTTGTTAATATGAGTTTAAATTGTTAAAATTTTTAAAATTGTAACTTAAATTACAATATAAGTTAAAATTGTTTTAAAAATTAGTTTTAAAATAAGTAATTTCTTTCATAAAATCATGGCTTAATCACGGGTTGACATACATGTTTAAGATCAATTGTTTAAGTGCAACTATTTAAAAAAAAAAAAAAGAGTTTCGCACCAAATTAAATTTTGAATATTTTACATAATTTACCTTTCGCTTTGTCATTGAAATAGAGATTTGAATATGAGTGTTGAAGCTTCCAAGTGTGTAGGCATACGGGAGAGGCTCAAGAAGGGAAGTTTGTGCTAGAGATGAGACGTGGTATATATATGATTTTTCTTTTTTCATCATTGGTCGTTGTTAAGATTTCTTTTCAACAATGTCACTAGAAGAAAAATGTTTTTTAGGAGCGATACGAAATTTCCCATAATAATGTCATTATTAGCGGCGACAACGTGTCATCGTCGCTAATAACACCTCAAATATTTTAATAAAGATAATTATTAGCGGCGACATTTCACATATTAGGTCGGCAAAGTCGCCCCTAATATTGACATGTGCACTGTCATGCGTCAATATTAGGGGCGAGTTTGTTGCCCCTAATAATTTTAAAATTTTCAGAATAAAAAAGTGGGAAATTTCCCACAATTTTTTTGTTCAACTATTAGTGGCAACACATGTCGCTGCCAATAGTTGTCACGTCAAAAAAAATATTAGGGGCGACTTTTTTGCATTATTAGAGTCGATACGTGTTGCCGCTAATAATGAACCTGATAACCCCAACCTCAACCTCTTCTCCTTCACTTTCTTCTGCAACCAAAGACCCCAAAAAATGTCCTCTCTCTGACCCTTCATCTCTCCTCTCTCTCCCACTGCGTCCCCATCTCTCCTCTCTCTTTCTCCCACTCTGTCTCTCTCTCCTTTCTCTCTCCCATCCCATCGCCCTCTCTCCTCTCTCTTCTTTCTCACCCTATTGCCCTCTCTCCTCTTTCAGCATTCCTCTCCTCCCTGTCGCCTCTCTTTCCACCGCTGCTTCTATAGACTCATAATTTTTAAAAAAAAATTAACTCAACAAACATGAAATATGCTTTGACAAAAAAGAACAACAACAAAAATCTCACCATATTTCAAGCAGGAAGATACTAATTCTTACACTCTTTACCCTTCTTCAACCTCTCATCCTCGGTCAAGAATGAAGAAACCATAGCAACAATCTTCATTTACCAAAAAAAATTATAAGGGTCACACTAAAATTATTAATATATACAAATGAATTACCTTGGTCTCCAACTCCGGTTTAGGTCCAAGATAATGGAAGTCGGAGAGTCATAGATAACTAAACTCACTTTCAACTATAATTTCCCTATGATAGATACAATAATAGAAATTAAAATATATTGAAAAAATGACAAAAAATATATACATTAAGATAGAAAAACTTACAATTGATTAGAGTTTGAGAAAATTTATTCTAACACTTCCCTATCTTTCGGTCTTAAAGTATTACCGAGTTTAAAATGTTCAAAGAACACAACATCATCTTGGCTAATAACATGTTCTAAAAAAAAAAAAAGTGATGGTGAGGCTTTTTCGCTAATGGATTCACATGTCAGTTTTTTTTTCTTCTCATATCTACATGGAATTTTATCATTGGCTTGTAAATCCAGTTTAATAGAGTGTAGTTCATCTCTCAACTCTTTCAAATAGTGTTCAATTACTGTCCTCCATTCCATTTCTGATTCCATCACCAATTTTATACAAAAAAATTGATGAAGATTATCACTCTGTAAGAAATATTTTTTAAAAGTAATAATATGTTTGAAAATTTTTACATAATAAAAATTTCAAAACTTTAAAATTCCTCACATTTTTAGTTTATTGAAGAAAAATGAACTACAAAATAATTTGTAATAAAAATATTTTAGAGAAAATTTTTAAAATATTGGAAATTTTTAAAACCCTATAACATTCAATGTAAATTTATAACCCTAATAGTTGATATCTAAGAAGTTTGAATAATTTCGAATTTTACAATGGGAGAAAAAAACGATAATTTTTTTTTGTAAAATAAAGAAAAAAAATAATTGAGAATCTTGAATGAAACACTTTAAAATATCTAGAGTTTTTTCATCAAACACGCAAAAAAAAAAAAAAAAAAAAAATTTGTGGGTTTTTACTAAACAAGTTTTTCAAGAGAAATAAAATTCTCAATTTTTTTGAATTTCAAATCCTACACAACAAATAAAAATAAGTTGGATTTCTTTTGGAATTTTTTAGAAAAAGATGATAATTTGTTTGTAAAAATAAATAAAGCACAAAAATGATTGAAAATCTTGCAAGAAACACTATGAAAAATCTAGAGTTTTTTCATCAAACAATTTTTTTTAAATTGTTCTTATGAGATTTTACTAAACAAGTTTTTCAAGAGAAATAAGATCGATTTAGTCATTTTTTTAAATTTCAAATCCTACATGACAAATAAAACTAAGTTAGAAGTTTTTATAAAAAGAAAAAGCTCTAGTAGTGAATTTCCAAATATGAAATTGGAGAAATAGACGATAATTTGTTTGTAAAAATAAAGAAAGCAAAAAAATGATTGAAAATCTTACATGAAACACTATGAAAAATCTAGAGCTTTTTCATCAAACACTTTCAAGAAAAAAATTATTGTGGGTTTTTACTAAACAAGTTTTTTTAAGAGAAATAAGAATTACTCATCTATGTGAATTTCAAATCCAACATAACAAAAAAGAAATTGGAATTTTTTTGAAAAAAATAGAAAATCTACTAGTGATTTTCGAAAATGACATAAACTTAAAAATCTTACTTGAAAACACTTCAAAAATTGGAGCTTCTTTAATAAACAAGTTTTTTAAGATGAGTAAATTTTGTATAAAAATATATATAAATTTCAAAATATGCATCATTAATTATCCAACTAATTGTAGTTGGGAAGATAAGAGTCATTAATGCATAAGGAATGAATCTGGAAAGAACATGGAATGAACAATGAATGAAAGGAATGGAGATATAAAAACTTGGAATGAATCTTAAATAATGATTTTCTTAATTATTTAATTAAATTAAAAGGTGATCGCTATGTGAGCAGGTAGCCCATTACCAAATTTGAAAAAGTCAAAGATAACATTAATTAACACCTTTAAATGTGGACCCTTGGATCTTAATCCAATGGTTATTAATTGACAACCCATCCATGGGAAAAAAAACTCAATCACCATTAAGACTGAAACTATTTATTTATATGTTGCAGGATTAATAATATTGTATATTAATGTTTTTGTCTAGATGTTTTCTTGATCATATAAACTATTTATATGAGAGATGAAAAAATTTTGTTGGTGTACACAATGGGCCCACCACGCCTATTTCCCTATGTACTCTGATTGTTTTTCCAACAATTGGTACCAAAGCAGGTCATTAATCTATGCATATTATTAATTGTTGTGTGGGATTATGTGCATTTTTATATTATATGTGATATATGTTTGAATGGATGGATGTTTATTTTCATGATGATAGATTCTTAAGGGTTGTTTAATAATGGTTCTTTTGGGTTGTTCTTAAAATTTCTAGATGAAATATGTAATGGCCCACGTCACTATGACTGCTTCCTGGAATGACGACTGTCCCTGCAAACCAACACAAGTCTTTCCAGCGTGCTTTGTCCTCACTCGCATGCTTCCTGGGAAAACTTCCCAGGAGGTCACCCATCATGATACTACTCTAGGTCAAGCACGCTTAACTTTGGAGTTCTCAAGTGATGGGCTACCGAAAAGAAGATGCATCTTGTTTCGATAGGTCTCTCTTCTGGCAGCATTGTCCTTCCATATCCGATCTTCCAAATATTCTGCTTCAAGTACCCCTATCAAGTACTTCTGCATAACTGACTACTTCAGCACTGGTCATCATAACGTCCCTAGCGATCATCGACCTAAGTCCCCTCACGAACCTTTGGACTCGCAGAGTTTCAGTTGGCACAACTTCAGGAGCAAATTTTGCTAACCCATCGAACTTCTGTGCATAATCAGTGACAGATAGGTTTCCTTGTACCAAAGTTACAAACTCATCTACTTTGGTTGCTAGCACTGCCGCAATGTAATACTTTTTGCTAAAAGCCTGGATGAATTCTGCCCAAGTCATGGTATTCAAATCACGGGTCTGTTTAATTACATCCCACCATATACGTTGTAACGCCCTGATTTCTCCAAGATCGTTACTGTGATCTTTAAACCGTGCTTAAATCGCTAATTGAGTTCTTTGGTTATAAACGTGCATCTAGGTGTTATTAATAGGTTAAGGTGTAAAACAAATCAAAAGGAAAGGATATATTTTATTTAATACATAAAATTGTTCATGGGCCCATAAAAGCATTTAGAAGTTATTTACAATCCAAAATGGTCATTACAGTTTAAAATTTACAACCCGTCGACCTAAGCGGCAAAAATAGGGTAAACCCCGTAGTTCCTTCAAGAAACTCCTTGGCCGTGGTGGTCAAGCGGCCGGATATGTACACATCGCCACCTAAGCTCTCCACTCAAGGTTGGGTGAGCTTTTCTTTTCCTTTACCAGCACCACATAGCACCCATGAGCCAAAGCCCAGCAAGAAAACTCAATATTGCATGTATATAATATCAAACGATGATCATGATAATCATCCAGGACTTATAGTCCTAAACTGATGAGTGACAGGTGTATAAGTCACTAATGTGGGTTCCGCATCCTTTACAAATGAGTGATCGAGTCACTAGCTTTAATAGGATATGTGACCGATGAGCGAGTCACCAATGTCAACCAAGTGAGTGACCATGGAGTCACTACTGTGGGTTTTGTACCCTTAGCTATGTGACAATACGGTCACCTGGGCCTTCTGGCCTTGGCTTTGAGTAACTAGTCATAGAACTAGGCAAGCGCTTTTAGTTTTCATTGAACTTGGGATCAGTCTGGCATTAATGCTCATGATGAGTCATTAAATGCAGATGTCGATTAGATTTAATCTTTCATCGACTGTGCGTTCATAACGCTTATGCTGCTCCTGACTCTTAGGTCAGTAACATACGACCAGTGCTCAAAACTACTGTCGAACTTGGCTAGTAAGTCACAGCTTCACAGCTAGTTCTGACACCATTGCCGATTTTGACTAGTAAGTCAGTGGCATTCACAAATAAGCAATATTTTCTAAGCATTTGACATGCAATCAATGTCCACATTTAAACACTCAACATGCCTCATGAGCAACCACGCATGTCACATATGGGGTGCAGTCTTCTTACCTCTGGTTCGAGCGAGAAATAGTAAAAGAACGACCCTTGAGAACGATTGACCTTTTGATTCCTTAGCGATTATCTAGCCATAACCAATAATAACCTCCATTAATGAAAATCAACAATAATAGGGTCTTGACCTAAACCTCACTCCCGGGACCCCAAATTGTACCCAAACAGTGAGTAGATTCGATCACGAGCCTTGAGGATTGAAACCCCGAGCCAAAAACCCTTAAAAATGCCTAAAACCAAAATCTGAAGGAGCAGGGTAGCACTGTAGCACAACCCCACTAGTGCCCTAGCGCTCAAGACAGATCCAAATCCACCCTGAGTAGCACTATAACACCCCCTTGTGGGCGCTATAGCGCTACACCCAACCAGAAATGCCCCTGAAACTTTTCCCTTCGACTCCACCATTTCCAACCTGAACCAAAAGCTTCCAAACCTCATTTTAAGTCCCAAATGAACCCAAAAACTATCTACGCATGTCCTAGGCATGACAACCCAAGTAACTCTAGCCAAAAACTCTCATCAATTCCCTTCAACCAACCTAGAAATCCAAGTTGAAAACCAAACCAAAAATAGAGCAAAGCTAGAGTTTTAATGGCTAGAAACTTACCTCAAGCTCAGATTAGGATCCTCTTCAATGGTGGAACACAATCCTAAGCCCTCAAGATCCACTTCCCTAGCTTGAATCCTCAAGAACAGCTAAAAAATCCAAAGGAAAAAGGAGAAGAAAAGATGTACGGGAGGAATGTTTTCTATGCTCTGTTTTGGCCAACTTCTATAGCCTTCAATGGCTTATATCAATCTTAAGGTGAAATGACCTTTTTGCCCCTAGCTCAAATAAAGGTTTCTAAAGACTCCCAAGGGTAAAACGGTCATTTTCTGCCCATTTCGTTAATCATAATTAACACCCTCCAATTCCTGTTATTCTCGAAATTCTCAAATACCAATAATTCATATCTCATTACCCTTTAATTCCCGGCAATGCTCTAATCGTTAAATCACCCCGATCCTCGAACTTAATCCCATTATGACTAAACCGCCAATTTGCACTCAAAGATCGTCTCATGCCGAATAGCTCGAACAAATCCACATTATAATGTGGCCTCAACAATAGATCACCAACATGCATAAAAATATACAATTACGACCTCAATGGGCCAAATTACCAAAATACCCATGTGGTTAAATGTGGACCCACATGCATGCATTTAACATAATATTATAATATAATTCACATAAACATGCATATAATAATTTAATGGCATAATAAATTAATTATGGCCCTCCCAGCCTACTAATCTAACCATTAAACAGCATTAGGGATTTTGGGGCATTACATTCGTGCATCCATCTTGAGTAGATAGACTGCACATGTGACTCTCTAGTGATCATTAAACTCCATATGATCGAAGATGGCCTCGACCGATCTTAACTAATCCCCTGCCACTGTGGGATCAACTTCCCTTAAAAGGTTGGTGGGGCTTGTTTTTTAAAACGTTCATACACTAGCTCAAACCCATAAGTTACAGGCAGTGGTGAAGGTGGTGGTGTTGGTGGCTGAGGTTGTGCCACTGGCACTTGGGGCATTTGGGGCACTTGGGGTGCTTTCCTAGCATGTGGCAATTCCTCATTTCTCATCCTTAGTTGTTCTCTCAACCTTGCTACTTCTGTGGCCAGGTCCACAGTTTGTGTTGATGGAGCTGTAGGTTGGACTGATGGCATTCCTATATCAGGGGTTGTTGTGGCCTTAGACCTTGTGGAGAAACCCTTTCCTCGGCCTCCTCCTCTTCCCTTGCCTCATCTTCCTCAAGTCGACATTATGTGTAATGCCCCATGTCACTATGGCTGCTTCCTAGAAACCAACACGAGTCTTTCCAGCGTGCTTTGTCCTCACTCCAGAGTTTTAGTTGGTACAACTTCAGGAGAAAATTTAGCTAACCTATCAAAATTTTGTGCATAATCAGTGATAGATAGGTTTCCTTGTACCAAAGTTACAAACTCATCTACTTTGGTTGCTAGCACGGACACAATGTAATACCTTTTGCTAAAAGCTTGGATGAATTTTTCCCAAGGCATGGTATTCAAATCACGGGTCTGTTGAATTACATCCCACCATATTCGTGCATCCATCTTGAGTAGATAGACGGCACATGAGACTCTATGGCGATCATTTAACTCCATATGATTGAAGATGGCCTCGACCAATCTTAACCAATCCCCTGCTACTATAGGATCAACTTTCCCTTTAAAGGTTGGTGGGGCTTGTTTTCTGAAATGTTCATACACTGGCTCAAACCCATACGTTATAGGCAGTGGTGAAGGTGGTGGTGTTGGCGGCTGAGGTTGCGCCACTGGCATTTGAGGCACTTGGGGCACTTGGGGTGCTTCGAGTGCTTGCCTAGCATGTGAAAATTCCTCATCTCTCAGCCTTAGTTGTTCTCTTAACCCTGCTACTTCTGCGGCCAGGTCCGCAGTTGGTGTTGCTGAAGCAGCAGGTTGGACTGATGGCTTTCCTATATCAGGGGTTGTTATGGCCTTAGACCTTGTGGAGAAACCCTTTCCTCGACCTCCTCCTCTTCTCTTGCATCTTCTTCCTCTAGTCGACATTATGTGTAACACCCCACGTCACTATAGCTGCTTCCTAGAAACAAACACAAGTCTTTCCATCGTCCTTTGTCCTCACTCGCATGCTTCTTGGGAAAACTTCCCATGAGGTCACCCATCATGAGATTACTCCAGGTCAAGCATGCTTAACTTTGGAGTTCTCAAGTGATGGGCTACTGAAAAGAAGATGCATCTTGTTGGCATAGGTAGTACCCATCAACCATTTTATCCCATACCTACACAGTCTTAGAATCATCACACTTGACCTTCTCTAAGCGATGTGGGATTGAATAGCTTTTAGTCAGTCTTTCCCCCTGCGGATCACGAGATTCTAACTGTCACAATCACCCCCCTTAGGGATCCAACATCCCCATCAGCCACACTTCCTACTGGGTCAAGGCTCTGATACCATGTGTAATGCCCTACCTCACTACGGTTGCTTCATGGAATGATGACTGGCCCTGCAAACCAACACGAGTCTTTCCAGCATACTTTGTCCTCACTTGCATGCTTCCTGGGAAAACTTCCCAGGAGGTCACCCATCATGAGACTACTTTAGGTCAAGCACGCTTAAATTTGGAGTTCTCAAGTGATGGGCTACCGAAAAGAAAATGCATCTTGTTCGGTAGATCTCTCTTCTGGCAGCATTGTCCTTCCATATCCAACATTCCAAATATTATGCTTCAAGTGCCCTATCAAGTACTTCCACATAACTGACCACTTCAGCACTGGTCACCATAACGCCCCTAGAAATTATCGGCTTGAGTCCCCTCACAAACCTTTGGACTCGCAGAGTTTTAGTTGGTACAACTTGAGGAGAAAATTTTGCCAACCTATCGAACTTCTATGCATAATTAGTGACAAATAAGTTTCCTTGTACCAAAGTTACAAACTCATCTACTTTGGTTGCTAGCACGACCGCACTGTATTACTTCTTGCTAAAACCCTGGATGAATTCTGCCCAAGTCATGGTATTCAAATCATAGGTCTGTTTAATTACATCCCACCATATTTGTGCATCCATCTTGAGTAGATAGACTGCACATGAGACTCTCAGAGATCATTTAACTCCATATGATCGAAAATGGCCTCGACCGATCTTAACCAATCCTCTGCCACTATGGGATCAGCTTTCCCTTCAAAGGTTGGTGGGGCTTGTCTTCTGAAATGTTCATACACTGGCTCAAACCCATAAATTACAGGAAGTGGCGCAGGTGGTGGTGTTGGTGACTGTGGTTGCGCCACTAGCACTTGAGGCACTTGGGGCATGTGAGGAACTTGAGGCACTTGGGGTGCTTGCCTAGCATGTGCCAATTCCTCGTCTCTCATCCTTAGTTGTTTTTTCAACCTTGCTACTTCTGTGGCCAGGTCCACAGATGCTGTTGCTAGAGTTGCAGGTTGGACTGATGGAATTCCTATATCAAGGGTTGTTGTGGCCTTAGACCTTGTGGAGACACCCTTTCCTCAGCCTCCTCTTCCTTTGCCTCCTCTTCCTCTAGTCGACATTATGATATTCTAAGGCATCAAAAGAAAATCATAAGGAAGGAAAAATCGCATAATTGTTTGATAGATATTCGTGAAAATCATACACTCAAAACCACATCATTTAGAGTTTGCAAGACGAAAAATATCAAACCATAGCATTCAAAGTGTTCTAAATTATTCAAAGAATTTAAACAACTCATAAAGTGTTTAAAAATCAAAAACATAAATCCTTAGGGTTCTTTTAAAAAAAATCTCATCTTATTCATTAACGTTTCATGGAATGATCTACGCGACGGACTCAAGTCCTCAACTGTGGACTCGTCTCTTGAGCTAAAATCAAACACGTCCTCTGGGATGTGAAAGTAGTTGGGAGCGCTCGCCATCACCCTCATCCTAGCAGTCACTCGTGGTATGGCATGATTTACCTCCTGACATGCCAAGGCTCCTTCCACTTCGTGTACTGTCTTTAAATGCTCCTCTATCTCTCTGTTATCCGTCTTTACCAAAACCAGCTCCTCATGACTAAAATTGTAGTTGTCCATGAGATCGTAGATCACGTATTCTATGGTACAAAAGTCCAGGTCATCTTAAAAGATGTTGTGCCATGCTCAGTCTAACTGGAGAAGGGCCTCGGAGTACATCAACAGTGCTTCCCTTAACACCCAATATTGCTCTCTAGGCCATAGCAATGCTCCTCTTTTGTTCATGATACCTTGAATACGATCACAAACCACTGTTGTTGTTTTTGACACTGCAATCCTCCAATCGTAGGGGTCCTCCTAAAGCTGGACCTGGGGTATTACGCAAATTTCCTTGAGTAGTTGTTTCTTAGTAGTTTTCAAAACGGGAGGCATCTTACTATACTGCAATTACAAGACTATAAAATTAAATAAAACATAAACAAGTAATATCACATAAAACAAATACTTATGACGCGGTGAGGTGAGATTTTCCCGTCTTTAGCGTGTATGGGGAGGGTCCTTGGAAACATGGACTACCGTCTCTGATACCATTTGTAAAACACCCTACTCTAATACTTTGTAAAACTTTGACATGCTCACAAACTTTTCGTAGCCTGATTACTTTAGTAATTTATTATTTTAATTTTACTTATATTTTAGTAACTTTGATATTTTCGAAAAGGTAACTTCTTATTTCAGTTACTCTTTAGTAACTTATTGTATCCATTACTTTTTGAAACCTGTTTTGTTTTGGATAACATAATTTCATTACGTAGTACCAAATATGTAATAGATAAATATTAACTTATCCACCTGACTGGCTATGTAAGCAGAAAAGAAAAACAAACAAACAGAGTGATATGTCCAAAAGTAAAAAAATAAAAACACATGTTCATTACTTCAAAAGCGTTATTGTACAGTTTGGTAAAAGATATATAATGTAGAAAACATGAAGAAGAAACTATATAGATCATCCTAGTTTCTACACAAAACAATAACATAAAGAAAGATTATAACATAAAAACACAGTGAACTCAACAAAGCCTTTAAAACTTCCTCATCTCATTTCAGAGGAATATGATTGATTCCTGAGACTATTGCAAAGCATTTGAAATAGAATAAATAAAGTTCGAGAAGCCTGTTCCCTTAAGAATACCTTTACCAGTCAATATCTCAAAATCCAACAACAGCAAGAACCCAATTACAGCTCCCTTCCCATTTATAATCTCATTCTTCCCTGTGAAACCAAATCCTCCTGAGCTCTCATCAAGCTCCATCCTTACCTATCATGCACACCAGAATTGATGATTATAGTAGCCTATATATATAAACTATGTATAAATCTTATCAAATATGTAACAGTTAAAACTTCGAGCCCTTTTTATAATTATTTTGCATGATAGCTTATGTATTTGATATTATATCTATATTCTAGAAGCCATTTTACAAAATATCATCAAAACAGATTAGTTTACAAGATAATATTACAAAAATATGTATATTCCCAAAATATTTTAATGCTTATATGTACATTAACTTAACATGAAGTAACACTTACCAGCTTAAATGATTCTGACAGAGATTCCACTGAGGTATACGCTAAGTAAAGAATAGCACTTTTGTAGAACTCAGCAAATTCTTGACGAAATTTATGGTATTGGTAAGAAACCCAATAATAAATGGCTGGCCAGCTGCCAAGAACCCAACTGCCAAGGAACCCAATAATATATTAAAAAATCCACATATAATTTCTGAATTGAAGGACAAAAAACACCCGTATTCAAGAAACATATACTATGAAGGAAACCTATAAGATTATTAAACATACAGTGATTAAAATACCCCATACTAAGATTGTGACTGCCATAAACCAACCAACAACAACAAAAAATAAATAAATAAAACATCTGAGAGGAAACATACCAGACCTCGCCTCCACCGTGCGCCAAGGAGAGATGATAGTGTACCGGCATTGGCGTCGTAGAGGTGTAGTTCGCGGGTACCAGTGTTCCCGTCGGCGTCGTAGAGGAGGCGATGTCGTTTGGAGGGCGGATTGGTGAGAGAGGATAGAGGAGAGAGAGTGAGTCGCAGAGAGAGGAGAGGAGAGAAGACACAGACAAGAAAAGAGAAGAGGGAAAAAGAAAGAAAGAGGGAAGATGGAAGAGGGAAAAAGAAAGGAAGGTGGGGGGAAATATTAGAGGCTGAATTTTTTTTATGCTCTTTTACAATTTTATGCTTTGAGAGTCCTTAATTTTTCAGACCAGGTGTTTTTAGGACTTGCAAAGTGAGTCTTTAAAGAGTATGAAAGACTCCCAAAGCAAGTCCTTAAAATTGTTAAGTAAAACACTTATTTTTTAGCCCATATTTTTTTTAGGACATGCATATTTTTTTAGGACACTCATTGCGAGTCCTAAATTGTGTTTTTTCAGGACTCTCAATGAGTGTACTAAAAAATCCATAAATATTTTTAAGGACTTGCATTTATGTGTGTGTCCTAAAAAAGTATCCTGTAAAGGGTATTTTGTAGTAGTGAACTTATGGAAGGAAAGCCACTTATTATATGTAAATTCCCAGTGGGGCCTTGCTAAAACATGCAAGTTGGGCCCAATAGTTTAAAATAAAAATAATAGTTTTCATGAAACGTTTTAAAAATAAATAAAGTTCAAGTCCCACTGATAAGTCTTTAGAAATTGACGTTAAGCTGACCGTTTGCTCGCCCATAGGATACCCCCACGCCATATACACCCTGACGTCGGAACTCCCCACATCACCACACATGCCAAAGAGAAATTCTATTTGTTACCTAGAAGAGAAAGTAAGGGGGAGAGCTAAAAGCCCAGTAAGGAAGTACAAACAACACACAAGTAAACACAACAAAACATATTCACAATCATACATCGTTACACATCATACTTAACTTCATTATCATACATCATCATCATAAACATCAATATCATAAACATTATCATCATAAGCATCATCATCATGTCTTTGTGAACATGGCCCCCTATCTCGTCCATGTCACATCTTGAGGTAAATAGGAGACTCTGGTCCTTGAATAACCTCGGTGCGTCCGCCCTATGAGTTATGTCTTAATATCCTTAGTAACTCGGGTTACGTCTTCATATCCTTAGGCCCTGAGGAAGTTAAAGAAGCCAGTGAGGCGATCGAGAAGATTTGCCGAAGGATGCTTACCGCGCAGAGTAGGCAAAAAAGTTACGTTGACCTGAAGAGAAAGGACATCAAGTTTTCAATGGGCGAGTTTGTATTCTTGAAAGTTTCGCCGATGAAGGGTGTTATGCGTTTTGGAAAGAAAGGGAAGTTAAGCCGTAGATATATAGGTCAATTTGAGATTTTGGACAAAGTAGGGCAAGTCACTTACCGTTTAGCACTTCCCCAGCGCTTGTCGAAATGCGTAATGTCTTTCAAATCTTGATGTTGCGTAAGTACGTGTCAGATCCCCCTCATGTTTTGAGTTATGAGTCATTACAGCTGAAGCAGAACCTGAGTTATGATGAACAGCCAGAGCGTATTATTGAAAAAGGAATCAAGGAACTGTGATCCAAAAGGATTCCACTAGTTAAGGTCTTTTGGAAGAATGGTACAAAACGAGAAGCAACATGGGAGTTGGAGGAGGACATGAGAGAAAGATACCCTAAATTATTTGGTAAGAAAGAATTTCAGGACGAAATTCCTTTTAAGGAGGGTATATTGTAGCACGCCAATTTTTTTTTAATTTATTTATTAAATTTTGTGCTTTATTTATTTTAATTGTTAAGTGATGTGAATTATTTTACTTATTTGTTCAAATTAATTGATATAATTGTTTGGTGGAATTTTGTGAATTTAATTGTTAATTGTTTAATTATTTTATTTATTTTAATTTTGTGAATAAAATGAGTTTTGATTTAATGCACCAAGGTGCATGGTAGGTAGTGACGCACCCTAATGATTGAGTGTGTGCATGTGCATGGTTTGATGGTGCACTTGAATGGAATTTTCTACACTCTTATTTTTCTTTTATTAGAAATATTTTTTTAGTTAATTAAGATGAAGGGAAAAAATAAGAAGAGAAAATAGCTTGGGCGTGTGGAGCATAGTGGGAAAGAGAGTGGTTCTATTCCTATTTTAATTGGCAATTAAATTGAAGACAATAGCTATAAAAGGTATGGGAGGTTGTCATCTTTATTTCCTACCAATTAAGAGAATCAAATTAAACAAAAATTAAAAGAAAATAAACACAATGGGGAAACTTACCAATTTTTCTCTTAGGCTATTATGGGCTAGGTTAGAATAAAGAGGGAAGGAAAGAAGGGAAGAGTATTATGCTCCTTGGGCTAGCGTGCAAGAGAGAAGAAAGAGAGAGGGAGAGCACGAGAACTAGAGAGAGAGATAAGAGAAAGAAGGAGAAGAGAAGAGGAGGATTTTGAAGGTCTTGGGTAAGTGTTCTAAAGTTTATGGTTTGAATCCTCTAAAATATATCTTTATTTTCTTGATACTAAGAACTCCCTCCTTTTCTTTGTTTTGATTTTCAAAATCCTTAGGAGAGTTTGATCAAAGGTGGTGGCCATTGTTTTGGTCCTTAAATTCTAGCAAGAGAGGTAATAGATAAACCCCTTTTTGGTCTTATGGTTTTGTTGTTCTTATCTTTTGTTTACTGTGATTTGAGAATATTGTTTGAGAATGATGATATATTGTTTTGTTCTCCTTTGATTGATGGTTGTTTATTAGCTTTGACTTTTGTATGATTGCCTATAGGGGTTTCGGCCAAGCATGTGTAAGGGGATTCTATCATATTTATACTACTTAAAATTTATTCTTAAAATAATACAAGCAAAATATATTTTTCTCACACCTAAAATTTATATTTTTCTCACATCAGTTTGTAATTTTATTAATTTAAATAAAATTATTATTTTCTAAGGAAAAATAATAATTATAAGTATTTTAAATAATTTCAAGCATTTATTATTTCTATGTAATTTAAAAATAATAAATGGATTTATTATATTTTTAAATGGCTAAATAAATTATTTTTATGAAATAAAGATAATGTTTTAAGAGGTTTAATCAGCTTAGTGATATTAAAGAGATAAATAATAGTAAGAAAGTATGTTGCTAAATTCTTATTTTGAAAATGATAGAAATAAACACGTACGAATTATCTGTTAGGAAAAATAGATTGCCTCAATGGAAATGGTAAGAAAATACAACTCTATGCAATATATTACAAATAAATAATGATTGATTAAAAAGAGTGTTACAACTCTATAACTGAAAATACAAATAAACTAAAGAACAAGAAGAAGAGAAGAAGAATAGAATAGTGAAAATACAACTCAAAGCAAAATGTTACAAGTAAAGTAAAAGTGTTTGAAATAAAGAAAAGAAGATTACAACTCAAAACAAGAAATACAAATAAACAAAAGAGAATAATATGAAGATGAGGAGGAATAGAATAGAAAGAAAGAACAAACAAACTAAATAGAAGCAACTCTCACTCACACTACCAAAGTGAAGAGTGTTGGGGATCACCAACTTGAACAAGGTTTGAAAACTTTGTCCAAAAGCTTATTTCCTCCTAACTCAAGCACTAAGGGATCTCTCACAGATTATAGGAAATGCTTTCTGGAATTATCAAGCATCAAGGTGTTTCTAGCCAAGTGCATTAATGGATAGAAATGTTGTGTCTTTCAAGTGAGCTATAGGCTCCTATTTATAGAGTTTAGAGACACCATTTGAATTTCAAATTCCACCAACCCCCATGGCTGTTACCAATGTTTAATTAGATTAATATGAAATTAAAAATGAGATTTGGAAGTTATTTGGGTTTTTTGAGCCGTTCAACAAAGACTGAAAAACTGAAAAATTGGTTAGTTTTTGGCCTCTAGCCGCGGCCAGAGACATTAATGGCCGCGGCCACTACTCTCTGTCCCACAGGCCGCGGCCACTGACCATATTCAGCAAAAAAATTTGTCTTATTTTTCCAAACGGTTCCAAACCCTCCCAAATGATTTTGTAACCCCCAAAACACATTATTGGGGTTAACATCATATCTCTAACAGCCATTTCTCAAATGGCTTTATGAAATTCATCTCAATATTGTGTAACACCAAATTTACACAATAAAGGGTAATATTTGGAAGTTACAAATTTGTAACACCAAATATGTTACATTATTTGGATATATCTCATATATCTAAACATTGTAACTCTCTATTATATGTTACAATATGTGACACTCTTTGTCACATTTATTTAATCTAAAACATTATATTATAATATAATATAATATTACATTATATTATAAAATAATATAACATTATCGTTTTTAACGTCAATTTTTAACAATGTTTCCACGTATGCATGTCGCATGCAAATGCACTTTTACGGTAAAAAATATGTCTAATATTCAACCATATGATTTTTACTTAAAAACCATGCATGTAAAATAGGTATAATTTGCATTATTCTTTTGGTGATTTTATGTGTAAATATGCATGTTTGGAAAATATGTGTAGTTTTCACCATGTGTGCATGGGTGCACACATGGGGTATATGAGTTGGGCGCAAGAAAGCCTTATGTGATTCTAAAGAATGCTATTTGATTGTGGTTATAGATGTGTTGTGAAGTTTGTCAATTTTTGCTTTTCTTGGACCTGAGGCAATGAAGTTAGATAGAATTCTATTTGTTTATGCTATGAACGGTAAAATTGGCTTGTATAAGGATAAATGATATATATATATAATGATGTACCATGTATGAAATGTTATTTTGATATGATATGATGAATGTAAGAAATCGTGTATTTTTCCTTGGCTTAGATATGACTGGATTGCATGTATTTCTGTATGTTGTATGATATGTAATGGTTGTTAGCATGTTGAACACGACACAACAAAGGGGTTACTAAGGATATGAAGACGTAACTCGAGTTACTAAGGATATTAAGACGTAACTCATAGGGCGAACACATCGAGGTTATTCAAGGACCAGAGTCTCCTGTTTACCTCAAGATGTCATGGACAAGATAGGGGGCCATGTTCACAAAGACATGATGATGCTTATGATGATAATGTTTATTGTAATGATGTTTACAATGATAATCTATGATAATGAAGTTAAGAATGATGTGTAACGATGTATGATTGTGAATATGTTTTGTTGTGTTTACTTGTGTGTTGTTTGTACTTCCTTACTGGGCTTTTAGCTCACCCACTTATTTTCCCTTCCAGGTAACAAATAGGATTTCTCTTTGGCACGTGTGGTGATGTGGGGAGTTCCGACATCAGAGTGTCTATGGCGTGGGGGTATCCTATGGGCGAGCAAACAATAAGCTTAACGTCAATTTCTAAAGAACAATGTTATGTTTATTTTTAACTTTTCAAAACTTATCAGTGGGACTTGAACTTTATTTATTTTTAAAACGTTGCATGAAAACTATTATTTTTATTTTAAACTATTGGGCCCAACTTGCATGTTTTAGCAAGGCCCCACTGAAATTTTTCATATAATAAGTGGCTTTCCTTCTATAAGTTTATGAGCATGTAAAAGTTTTACAAAGTATTAGAGTAGGGTGTTTTACATTATGAGATTCTAAGGCATCAAAAGAAAATCATAAGGAAGGAAATATCGCATAATGGCTTGATAGATATTCGTGTAAATCATACAATCAAAACCACATCATTTAGAGTTTGTAAGAGGAAAAATATCAAACCATAGCATTCAAAGTGTTCTAAATTATTCCAAGAATTCAAACAACTCATAAAGTGTTTAATAACAAAAAACATAAATCCTTAGGGTCCTTTTAAAAAAAAAAATCACATCTTATTCATTAACATTTCATGGAATGATCTACACAACAGACTCAAGTCCTCAACTGTGGACTCGTCTCTTGAGCTGTAATCAAAGACGTCCTCTGAGATGTGAAAGTAGTCGGGAGCGCTCGCCATCACCCTAATCCTAGCGGTCACTCGTGGTATGGCATGAGTTACCTCCTGACATGCCAAGGCTTTTTCCGCATCGTGTACTATCTCCAAATGCTCCCTTATCTCTCTGTTATCTGTCTTTACTAAAACCAGCTCCTCACGACTAAAATTGTAGTTGTCCATGAGATCGTAGATTACGTATTCTATGGTACTAAAGTCCAAGTCGTCTTAAACGACATCGTGCCATGCTCTGTCTAACTGGTGAAGGGCCTCAGAGTACATCAACAATGCTTCCCTCAATACCCAATTTTGCTATCTAGGCCATAGCAATGCTCCTCTTTTGTTCATGATCCCTTGAATATGATCACAAACCACCGTTGTTGTTTTTAACACCGCAATCCTCCGATCGTAGGGGTCCTCCTCAAGCTAGACCTTGGGTATTGTGTGAATTTCCTTGAGTAGTTGTTTCTTAGTAGTTTTCAAAACGGAAGGCATCTTACTATACTGCAATTACAAGACTATATAATAAATAAAACAGAAACAAGTAATAGCACATAAAACAAATACTTGCGACGTGATGAGGTGAGGTGAGATTTTCCCATCTTTAGCATGTATGGGGAGGGTCCTTGGAAACATGGAAAACCTGTCTCTAATACCATTTATAATGCCCTACATCACTATGGCTGCTTCCTGGAAACCAACACAAGTCTTTCCAGCGTGGAGGTCACCCATCATGAGACTACTCCAAGTCAAGCATGCTTAACTTTGGAGTTCTCAAGTGATGGGCTACTGAAAAGAAGATGCATCTTGTTGGCATAGGTAGTACTCATCAATCCTTTTAAGCCATCTTCAACTATGTAGTCCCATACCTACATAGTCTTACAATCATCATACTTGACCTTCCCCAAGCGATGTGGTATTGCACAGTTTTTACCCAGTCTTTCCCCCTGCGGATCACGAGATTTTGACTATCACAAAATATGTAAGCCAATTTTGGGCCAAAGGATTTTTGTAATTTTTCTTTTAAAAATTATGGTTGAAATTTCAAAATGGCCCGAGCCCCGAGCCTGAGCTCTGAGCCATGTCTTGCGCCAACCCGCGCCCCTAAGCGCCTCCCTACGCCAACTTATGCCCCTGTATGCATTCCAGAGCCCTTGCCAGCCTTTGCCGCACGCCCCTGCGCCCAGTCGTGTGCCCATGCCAGGCCCCAACCGTGGCCTCCACCGCCGCCGGACCTCCCAGTCGCCGCCCCACATGGTACACACCTAGGGTTTGTATCTTACATACCCTAATGTGTAGTTACCATAATTGTTTTAATTAAAAAACACAAATCGAATTAAAATGGTTTTAATTTGGAAATTTCTTTAATCGAAATATTATTGATTTTTTCCTTAATTAAAACTATTTTAATTGTTATCTTCCATACTTAAAATTGTTTTAATTAAAATATCCAAATTTAAAATTACCCTGAATTTTAATTTATTAAAATTAAATTATTTTATTTTATTTTTCAATTAAATGACCCAAATCAAATTGGGCCTTAGAAACTTTTTGGTGTTAAAACCCAAATTTAATTATTTTAAAAGTTTGTTTAAAATAATTAAAAAGTTGTATAATTCAAAATGGATATGGAAAATGGTGGCATTGGCTCTACAAGACTGCATCTTAAGGTTCAAGATCAAGGTGATCTTCATGAGGCCTTAAATAGTCTAGGTTACATTTTCATGTATTTTTTGCAAGTATTGTAATTTTTCTAGAAATACCTAAAAGTTACCATACCCGCTTTTATTTACTTATTATAAATGTTTGAATGTGATTAAAGTGTTTAATATTTTGTCATGCATTATAACATGCCATTCATATACCCACATAGTATGCAATTAGCATGCATTACATTCGTGTAGAAACATGCTATTGGGAACGTCCTATAATTTTTGTTATATGTTTATATATGATAAATCATATAATAATAAACTTAGTCTTAATTATTTATGATGGTAAATCAAAATTAAAGTTTTTTAATTTGTTGTTTTAATAAAAAATATTTTATTAAAATAAAACTGATATTCTCTTAATTAAAGCAAAATTAGAATTAGGGACACAATTTTGTTTTGTTTTGCTTGATTGGATTAGTAATTATTAGAATATCATTTGGTAAAAATAATTAAATTTATTTTTACAACTAAATTGAAAAATATTGATTTTGTGAAAAACACACTTTTCCAAAATAGTGAGTGGGAGAGGGAGTTATGACAATAAATCCCACGGTCTCCATTATTGGTTAAACATTGAGAGGCATAGGAAGGGCCTCGTGTCACCTTCATTTGCGACCTCCCTAAGGAAAGACTTTCGAATATGTTTATTTGATCTCAAGGTTTATTTCTCTTATGAGAATATAATTAGTGATGTATTTCAAGTTTGACTAACCTAAGGCACATTCTTGAGTTAAGTCATTGATTGAAAATAATGGGTTACACTCCAAAGGTGTATCTAGGCTTTCGAGCATGACTAGTGCATCTTGACCAAACTAGTAGTAGTTTATAAGTCAGAAGAGAAAAAGGCGTTTTTAAATTTTCACTTACGAAATTGAGATTTATCTCAAAATTAATTTGGAGTTGTCTGACATACCCCAAGGCAGTCCATTATTTTTTAAATTAATTTATCGTGGATTTGCATATATTTTATGTGTTTTTATATGTTGCGTTCATGTATCATGTTTACTTTTCCAAATAAGATATGGTATTTATTATATGTTTTAATTCATTATATTTTATTTATTTATTTCCAGCAATAATGGTTAATTCTCTTAATCTTAATCAAGAACCTCAAAATGTGAAAGAACCAGTGAATCCTCGTGACAACTACCTGAGTACTTTTCATTTAGACTTAAAAAATCTTGATGTTTGGTACAGAAACATACACATAGTTTTGAGTGAACTAAAAGTGTATGATGCAATCATTGATGTGCCTCTAGATGAGCCATCAACTTTATCTGATTATGATAGTCATAAAAAATATGTGTATTGGATGAGATCAAATTATTTGGCTCGTCATTGCATACTAAAGACTATGTTTGACGATATTAAATCGAGATATGTGAACCTTAGATCTACATATGAGAAATGAGAAAAGATAAAAAGAGATTATTTTGATCACTTGAGAAGTTTGCAAGAAGAAATGGTAAATATGATTTGCTCATCTCCTTTTAATATATTTGAATAATTGATTCAAATTTTTATGTCACAAACCATATTTCTGTCTTGTTTTCAAGAACACATTATTCAAGAAAAGAAAGAATGAGAAAGAGAAACAAGAAAATGATTGCAGATTGGTAGACCAAGAAAAAGCTGACATGGAAATTAGTTTTTTCATTTTCAACTTTGTATTAAAAAAAATTTCTTCTTTAAATTAGTTCTAGAATTCTTTCTAGAAACTATGTTTTTAGATTCCTTTATTTGATGAATGAACAAGTTTAGTATTTCTTTTTAATAATAAATTCAATTGTTATTTTTGAAATATACTTGTTCCACTTATTTCATCAATGAGTATAAATGATAATTATGAATTATTTATTATTGTGCAAATCATAGATTTAATAAATAAGACATCTTATTCCAACCACAATTAAGTGAAACATATATGTGAATTATTTTTGAGATTGGCTTGTAATTAATTAGACACATATAACGAATAAAAGACAGTCTTTATTGGAACCATTCATTGATTTTCTTCAAGTTTATATATTGGGTTAATTAAAGTTAACCAAAAGACCTTTCCCTTATAAAGGCTCAAAAATCACACAATAATTTAGTTAATACATAGAGATGTATGTTGAACCTTTTAATGTTCAAAGCTAAAAGAAATAATAAAGAGTAAGTCAATATTGATTGACATTTATTTTAGATATGTTTAACTTTGATTGAATGCAAAGAAAATTTCTAGAAATTTTCGTGCAACATTCAAAGTAAAGTCACTTAGAGACTTGTTTGATCTGATCAGAAGGGAGTCTAAACTCGAATTTGGAATTCAATTAATTTGCATGTGAACTTGGAATTCAAACCCAAATCACATACAACTAGAATTCTAAGCAAAATTAGTATTTTGGAAATGGAATATAATCATATTAGATAAGATTAAATAGATAATGAGTGATCAATATCGTCTTTATTATTTCTATAATTTTAACACTTGTTATATTATGTACATTGATTGTACAACATCAAAGACTTAGAAGTTGGGATTCACAAGTGGTTATGTGAATAAATTGAAAATTTCCCATGAAGTCATTTAGTGAAATAGTTTAGTAATCATAAAATATTACAAAAGAGCTTATATATCTTCAATGTACTTTAATGAAGCATGATTATTATAATCACTATATTTTCTAGTTAAGTTGTATTAAAAATAATGACTACAAGTCAAGTAAGCAAGTTACTCATAATTAACAATGATAAAACCAAAGAATGTCACAAATTTTGTAAAGCATTGTTGTAGTTGGAGCGTTAGTTAGTAACTACTCCATTACAAATGTCAAGATAGTTAAATTGTGTGTAGCACAATCAAAATATACTTCATTCACATACTAGTATGAAATGAAAAGTTTTTACGAAAAACAATGGTTGAAACACTATGAATCTAGAAATGGAATTTGGAATTCTATGACATATGAATTCTTGTACATTCAACTAAAGTTCATTGAACTTCAGTTTAAAACAGGATATTCAAGAAGAAGAGGAGAACAAATGAAAGTACAGACTTTTGAAAGTTAGGTTAATAGCCTAAGGCTATGAATGGAAAAAAGAATTTATTACTCGAATAAATATCTTCTAATGTAACCAAACTTAAATCTGTTTACATACTCTTATCCACTGTCTTATGCATTGATTATGAGATTAATTTAAATGGACGTCTAAGTAGTCTTTACTAAATGGCTGACATGACAAAATCATTTGAAGATCTCGACCAAAAAGATTCTGTTGTGATTCTTATTCTTAATATTGACAGCGTTCTAATCATTGGGAATGATGTAGAGAAAGCGTCAATAGAATAGAAATGGTTAGTTGAACATTTCTAAATATTATTTTTAAAAAAGCCAAGAATGTTCTATAGAGATTGAAAGCCAACTGTCACAAATGCTCATTTTTGGTCAACAGCGTCAGTCAACTGTGTTGACTGACGCGTTTGACTGACATAATTGTCCTTTTTTGTAGTAGTGTATACATTCAAGTCTATAGAGATTGAAAGAACAATCCTTAGGCACTGTCTCAAGTGACTTATATAGATAAGAAGTTTAAATGCTTTAGTTTAAAAAAATCCAAGAAAGACTTTTTGCCTTCCCGATCAAGAGGATGTATTTTTTAAATAATAATGTTCATTTATTATTTTACTAGAAAAGGAGGATATGAGAAAGTATTCCTACAACTCAATGATAGACTGTTTAATGAATCGAATGTTATGTTTTCGAATTGACATTTGGTAAACGGTGGGAATAGTCAGTAGTTGTCAATCCAATGATGGATTGAGTCATTAAATAATTATAAGGGCTTAATTTTGAGTATCTTGAATATAATAGAGATTATATGTTTATGCATTTAGGCAGTGACCTAAAATCCCAAAGGATGAACTGATTTTAAATCTTCAAAGATTGATATCATAATCGATTTCCATAACTATGGATGAGACACATTAATCTGGAAATGTATTAGACATTTCAGATTTGTATGTTTCACCACAAAAGCCGAAATGTGATAGCTACGAGCAGTTAAATAGGCCATTTCATTTAGCTGAGTTATTTTTCAATCGGGAAAGGATTTCAGACTAGAATAAACATCTAACATCTTATTGCGAAAGTAATGGAGATGCAACTATTCTAGAAGAACTAGAAATCATGACAGGGTAAAGCACATGAAATGAAGTATCATTAAATTCAAGACAATTTTACATAATTGATGTAATGATCTTGAAAATAACTTCAAAATAGTTTCTTACAAAACTGTTACAAAGAATTTGTTAGACAAATTCGATCAGGAGAATGTGATATATAGAATTGGACCAGATGTGATTTGTTAATAATTGGTTAAACACAGTTTCATAGTATTAATCAAACACATCAAACGATGATCATATACATGATGATCTTAATCCTGAGGTTGCTATGAACTCCTATATATGTCATCTGATCCTTTGATTCATGTGTTAAGGTTTGTTAGAATGATCAGGCTAAGAACAATTATTTTGGGGACTCAATGATATATATGGTTGGGGACATAGTTTAACAGATATGCAATCTATACCTTCTTGTAGATTGAATAATGGTTTACTATTAAGTTTTCTTTTGGAACTGAAAAGGTTATGAGCGCTTATGTCGCAAACTTGTTGTGACACAACCTTCACTAGTAAAATCAATCGTACTCTCGGAACATGATATAGCTAAAAGGGTCACTACAACACAATATGAGTTTTATGACTTTATTTGGGAGACATTGAAAGTCTACAATGTCTCTCATAGGGGGAGATGTTGTAGGTGGAGTCATTGTAAATGTATATCTCACATCTCCCAATGGGAGAGGTGAGAGACATCCCACATCTCCCAGTGGGAGAGGTTGAAAGGTATCCAAAAACGTGGACTTTCAACCTCTCCCACTGGGAGACGTGGGAAGTCTCTCACCTCTCTCAGTGGGAGACATTGAAAGTCCCAATGCATTAAAGTATTATATATATTATGTCTCTATATGGGAGACATTGTATCTTTTTTTTTTAATTTAAATTTTTTCCAATTAATTAAATATACACGGTTTATAATACCTAGATTTCTTTTATAAATTGATGATATTAGATATTAAATATAAACGTTGTATCTTTTTTCATATATTTGATATTTACAATGAAATTGAATCAATTAATTTAATATTTATTTTGTTTTCCTGAATCAATTCCAATTGAATCATTACAAAGTAATTTCATTATCACATTATAAAATCAATATAAAAATTGATCATACTCAAATTTATTATTGATACACTCAAGATTACAATACATTCTCAAATCTGAAAAATGCATAAAATACAAATACCAAAACCAACATACATACCCTAAAATTCATTTCAAAAAGAAAAAAAAATCACTAAACATTGTTCAAATCTAAAACCTATATCTCAAACAAACTCTAAAACACAAAACTCAAATATGGGGACAAAAGTTCCATCATTTGAAGGTCTTTGAAACTCCATCGGCACCCAAATTTGCCCGAAAATTAAAAAAAAAAAACCAAAGAATGAAAAAGAAAAATAGACCATCAACCCTCGCCGCTGACTTCAGCGTGCCCAGCCCATCCTTGCACCATCGTTGTCGCACCCATCGTCACCGGAACTCAATATTTTCCACTATCTACAGATGAACAAAGAGAAAGTGAGAGGAATAGAGAGATGGAGAGGAAGAAAGTGAAGAGGCTTGAGAGAAAAAAGATAAAGAAATGAGGGAGGTGGGAAGGGCTGCTGGGAAGAAATGAGAGAAAGAGATAGTAAGAGTTGTAGGGTTTGTTTATATGTTTTACACTATTTGTGATTTATTTTTAATATAAAAAGAAAGAAAATTAAAATAATTGTATAAGAGAGAGTGTGTGTTGTGCTATATAGCTGGCTTTTTAAAATAAATAAATGTGTTAATTAATGTTTTTTAGTTATTGGTAGAAACGTGGGAGAAAGAAATATTGCACTGACCATTTTTCTTATACATCCAACGTCTCCCACTAGGAGACATTGGATATCCTCCTTATAAATCCAACATCTCCCATTGGGAGACGTTGGGTGTCCCCCTGCCCACGTATCCAGCCTATTTTCAACGTCTTCCACCGTTTTTAATGTCTTCCAATTGTAGCCATTAATAAAAACTTTCAATGTCTCCCACCATCAGACATTTCAAATCCATGATAAGTTTTAATGTCTTACACCAATAGTGTAAGACATTGTAGGGAGTCATTGTATGTCAAATTTGTTGTAGTGGGTAAAACATTAATTTTATCCCCTTTTAATTATGAACCATTAATAGATTATTAATGTTGTATGTAATGATTATGTCAATGGACACTTTATTATTTAATAAAGTGCTCTGTAAATACATGTCTATAATTATCAAGAGTTCAATCTCATATTTATAGTAGAGCAATCATGAGAATAATAAATATGATTATTTAATCAAAGAGTTTTGATTAATAATCTAATATTTATTGGAGCTTGATATTATAGGTCTATAGGTCCTCAGGGTGGCTCTATCAACACCATATCAAGGTAAGAGTTGGTACAAGGGTAAAACTGTAATTTTGAAAATTGTGAAGAATTTTATTCTTCAAATCAAGTATACAATTATATAATAATTGAGGTTAAATATTTAATTTGGAATTAATTATTAAATTTTTTAAAATATGTTTATTGATTTAAATATATAATTTTGAAATTCATATATATAAATTAATTAATTCTTTAAATTAATTATATTATTTGAGTGGGAGAAAATAAAATTTGTAAGTCAAAAATAGTTTTTGATTTATTGAATTTTAAAAGATGATCATAATGATGATCACCAATTTGAATTTTGAATTTAAAATTTAAATTTTGAAATATGGTTTTCATCTTTTCCTCAAAAAGATAAATACCTTATTTTGTGGAAGATGAATTTTAGTTAAATAAATAAAGAAAAGAAAAATGCAATATCACTGAAAAAGGGAATGTAGCAGTTCACGTGTAGCAGTACACTGATATTGTATCAATGTTGTTTTTATTTTATTTATTTAATTAATTAGTAATTTGAAAATAGATATTTTCAAATTTGGTAAGTTAGATATTTACCTAAATCAATTCCTATCATCATTATGATATTATTATATTACTAATATTATTAGGAATAATAAGGTAATAGAATAATCTCTATATATTATATAGAATAATAAGAAGAGATAGAAAAAAAATACAATACAAGAGAGAAGCCATATACAAGTCAGTAAGAATTCATAATAGTTTTCAAAAAATTTGTCAGACAAAATATTATCTTCTTCTTCTTTATTTTAACCTTTCTCAAACCATAATCCAAGTTCTCATGTGTTGAGAAATACTTGTGATCCCTAAATTACAAACCCATGTTCTCTATATGCCCACACACATCTTGAGGTGTAGAGAACACTCCGGAAGATCGTGGTTTGAGTACTCAAAGCGTTGGATATGAAGATCGATATGTAGAGTCCAAAAACTTTACTTAGCTAGTAGTAGTTGTAGTAGGTTCATTACTGTGGATTTTGGTTCAAGTTGGGATTTAGTTGGACACTCATAGCAATACTTGTAGATTTTACAAGTTTAACCTTTTAAGAATATTAATTATAACCTAAGGTTTGATTAATAAGACTGATTATGGAGATGATATTTATTATACTATAAGGTTTAGATAGACCCAATAAGATAGCAACACTTGTCATGTGTAGGCTTAATGAGAAATTAAGTATTTTGAGGAATAAGTTTATTAAGAATAATATTTGAAAATCCTAGGGTCTGCCAGCAGTTTTGAAATCATTAAAGGACTTAGTCAAGGTTGTTTACTCAATTCAAATTAGGCTGAAAAAGTGTAATTACGTGTATAATATTTCAGCGTATGCCGATATATCGCAACTCTAGGGGGCGATATATCGTCATACGGGGATACGGAAAACACGTAACTTCGCACAACAACTTCGACAAACCTCAGGAATATCATCCCAGGCGATATATCGGCTATGGTGCATGATTTTTGAATGATTTTGAAACCGAGCTCATTTTAATCCTTAACCTCTTGATAAGTCCAGAATCTTTTTGACTGAGTCTTCAGCCTCTGCTGAATGATTATTCAAATTTTTTTCAATTAAAAAGCCATTATTTTATTCAAGCTAAAAGAAGATCTTTTCATTCTTGAACTCTATAAATAGGACCTAGTACCCAGCCATTTCTTCATTCATCAAGTTGAGTTCAGAGTCTACAAGCTGCTAGGTTTACTTTGGAGTGCGAAACACTTGGGTTGGGGTTATAAGCTTTATCATTATAAGCTTACTAAACACTTGGGAAGTAAGGTTTATAGTGTATTTCAATTTCGAGGTGTAGTTCGGTCATAGAAGTATTCAAAGGTATTCCTATTCTTAGTTCCTTTCAGTATTGTTTCATTAGTTTTTATAGTTTTTCTCTACTCAAATCCTAACTCAGTATTCTTTATTCTTGGTTAAGCATCTAAGTTCTTTGAACTTGAGGTTCTTGTTGGTAAGTATCTTTACGATGGTGTAGTTCATTCTTTTCATCTCTTTTCTTTAGAATACTCACCTCTCTATTAATGGTTTTTAGGAGTGTTCCAAAATCCCAACCTTGTTCTCATCATCCCGGTATTTTGGTAAGGAAAATAGGATAGTTCTTATGTGATATGCGCTATGTTATGATTATGCTATAGTATGACTTTATGTGTTATGATATATGTATGTGTGGGGCTTATAGTTGTTATAGAGCAAACCCTATCACTTTTATGTTTTGGGGCTTATAGTTGCTATATAGCAAACCCTGACACTTTTATGTTTTTTGGGCTTATAGTTGCTTAACTAGCAAACCTCATTGTAGTCTGAGGCTTATAATTGCTTAGTTAGCAAACCCCAATAGTCACCATGTACATGGGTTAGAATTATGATATGTGTTATAGTATTTGATATATGTTCATAGTTTATGTGTATGTTTATGTTTCATGCTTGTAGTAGATTTTCCTTGCTGGGCATTAGGCTCATTTCTTTATGTTTTATATGTGCAGGAAAATAGTTATGGTGGCGGGAAGGTTCTTGGCAGCTTGGGAATGTGTATTGAGGCAGAATGGAAGTCAGTGGACTGCGCAAACAATTCGAGAATGAAGTTGTTTAAATCTTTTAAATTATACATTTTATGTATTTCCGCACTTAATTTTGTAATCAATTTATTTAAGTTATGTTCTATTTTATTTTCAAACAATGAGATCCCATATCCTAACCGTATTTTAAGTATTTCACCTTTGCTTTACATTTTATAATAAAGTCATGGTTATTTTATATGTATGTTTTCTTAAGATTAGTATAGTAGTTTTTAATGGTCGACGTTTAGAATAGTTAGGTTGTTACACGATATATATATATACAAAAAGACTCAAGAACACTTGACAGGCTTCAAGAGGTAAATACTCATGTTCTTGAATATTTATATATATGTTTATATTATATATAAATATTGTATATTTATATATATGTTGCATGATTAATAATATTGTATGTTAATGTTTTTGTCTGCATGTTTTCTTGAGCATATAAACTGTTTATATGAGAGATGGAAAACTTTTGTTGTTGTACACAATGGGTCCACCACGCCTATTCCCCTACATACTCTGATTGTTTTTCCAACATATACCTCATTTGGTTCGGTAGTACTGAAATGATGATCAACCAATCCAGTACTTGCCACCTTTCTCTTTCTTTTTAAGTTGAAATAGTAGGTTGAAATGTTACCTTTTCTTGGAGTAGTTGATACATTCTGAGTCCCTGAGGGTGCTGTTGAGATCTCCCAGGTTGAAGTTGTCCACAATGGTGCCAATTCTAGTCCAGAACTCTCCCCCCTCTACTTATGAAGGAGGCACGTGGATAGCTAAGAAGCACCAACTGAATTTTGTTGGGTCTGAATTAATTTTCCCCATGATAAAATTCTTATCCATTACAGTTATTTCAATATCCACTCATTTCTTCCAACAAAAGTAAAACCCCGTGATAGTCCCACCTGCTCCACATAGGCACTGGCATAGTAGTGAAACTTGCTTAATTTCCTAAAGAATGGATTGCAATGCCCTGGTTAGACAAGACCATTACACTATGTATTTTAAATAGTACTTAACTCGCTAAACGAGTCATTAGGCCATAAACATGCATCTAATTGTGATTAATGGTCCAAGGTTAAAAATTTCGGTCAAAAGTAAGGGATATTTCATTAAAACACAAAAATTGTACATGGGATCCCATAATAACCGTTTACAAAGTTGTTTACAGTTCTAAAATGGTCATTACAACTCAAAAGTTTCAATCGGCCGATCTAAGCGAAAAAAATAGGGTTTAACCCTAGTTCCTCTCAGAAACTTTGGTTGTGGTGGTCAAGCGACTGCATATGTACACATCGCCACCTAAGCTCTCCAACTCATGGGTGGTCCAGCTTTCCTTTCCCTTTACTCGCACCACATAGCACCCGTGAGCCAAGGCCCAGCAAGAAAACTTAATACAAGTGCATGAACAATATATACATATTCATATGTATATCTAGCATGCCCAATAGTAATAACCTAGTCATGCAAGCATACAAGTACAAATAAATTATTATAGAATCATTCTGGGGCCCGCAACCCTAATCAGATGACCATAGAGTCAACCTATGGCCCTTTGCCCTGAATAGATGACCATAGAGTGAACCTAGGGCCATTTCCGCTAGCTATGTGACCATAGAGTCACCCGAGGTCCTTTGCCCTAGCTCTGAGTAACTAGCCATAGAGCTAGCCAATCGCTATGTTTTCCAAGTGACCATAGGGCCGGTCAACGTAATAGTACATCCCTGATCGGGCCCTAGCCTTTCGATCAGTGCGTAGTGCACTATTGACACTCTTAACTAATAAGTCAAGGCTCTAATAGGTATTCAAATATCCTGCTATGGAGGCATATACAAATATAGATATGAATACATATACAAATAGGCATACTTCAGAGAATTCAAGTATGCATACAGGATAATCATATATTTTAGCCAATCATATACAAACATAGTAATAACCATGTTCCTTAATGGGGCAGAGCCCTAATTATGCTGACAATGTAAGCAATCAGTAAACAATTATCCAGACACAAAGCATACGAGCATGATTAATCAATGAGCACACACATATCCTTAATCACATTCATTCTCAGGGGCCCCAAGCCCTATTCATATTTATAATCAGCAACTGGGCCAAGCTCTAATAACATATACCACGTATTGGGTGCAGTTTTCTTACCTTTGGTCCGAGCACAAGTTATATATATAAACGAACCCTTGAGCACGATTCTGTCCCGAGCCCTAGTAATAACCTAGTCACAACCATGACCAGTGTTTCAATGAGTTTAAATTCCAAAATCAATCCCAAGATCAATCCCGCACTCTCTAGACCTCCAATTCCACCAAACAGGGTGGTGGAATCGTCCCTCGAGACAAAACCCCAAAAAGTACAAAAATTTATGCCCTGAAACACAGTATCGCGCTACAGCACCAAAGTGAGAAACTCCAACCTGACAACCCGACCCGCGCTATAGTGCCACCTACTGGGCGCTATAGCCAATGGCAGAGAACCCAATTGCAATGTTGTGCCACCTACTGGAAGCTACAGTGCCAACGACAAAGAACCCAATTTCTGGGTTTTTCTCTTCGTGTTCTCCTAGTCTCATACCTCAAAAATCAATCCCAAACCTCAGCCAAACCGACAACTGAACCCAGAAATTAGTTCTGCACGTCTTAGACATCAAAACCAAATAAAAAATTCCTCAAACCCTCATTAATTTACCGAAACTAACATCAAATTATAAGCTTAAAAAAAACTGTAAAACAAAGGAAAAACTCAAGATTCAAGCTTAGAAAATCGTAAAGAGTTTCCTTGCAATCCCCCAAGCAATTCCCTAGCTTCAATTTCTTAAATCCAAGCTTTTCAATGAAAATTTCATGAGCTAGAGTGAAAGAGAATAAACAGAGAGAGAGAGAGAAAGGCATGTTGTAATGCCCTACTACTCAAGGACCATTACACTGTGTATTTTAAATAGTGCTAAACTCACTAAATGAGTCATTTGGCCATAATTGTGTAACTAATCGTGACTAATAGTTTAAGGTTAATTTTTTTTTGTCAAAGGTACCATCGTTTCATTAAAACGTTTACCTTATACATGGGATCCGAAAATACATTTAAAAAGGTTAACTATAGTTGAAAAGTTACAACCAGCCGACCTAAGCGGCAAAATAGGGTTTGGCCCTAGTTCCTCTTTAAACCCTCGATCGTGGTGGTCGAGCAGCCACATATGTACACATTGTCACCTTAACTCTCCAACTCAAGGATGGTCCAACTTCCTTTTCCCTTTACATGCACCATATAGCACCAGTGAGCCAAGGCTCAGCAAGAAACTTAAACATGCTCATAAGCAATTAATAACATATCACCAAATCATAATAAGCATGCCTAGCAGTGATAACCCTACTCATGCATGCATACCATTCATATAAAGGACTACAACGTCATATGGGCCAATAGCCCAAGATAACCATCAATGAATCACATCACAGTCCAATGCCCAAAATACATGATTAAGGAATCATACTGGCTTAACGCTCTAGGATATGGGATTAATGAGTCACCCCAGGGCCCTTTTCCCTGTCCTCTGTATAACAAGCCTTGGAGCTAGCACATCGTTCCTGGTGCTTTAGTTTTCTCACGACCAATATGTCGGTCAAGTGTATGACGCACTCTTGGTTAGGCATAACCCTATTGGCCAGCGCTCAGAGCACTATTGCCATCCTTGATGACCAACACTCAGCGTGCTAAGGTTGTCCTTGACTCATAAGTCAATGCTTTATGACCATAACTCAATGTGCTAAGGCCGTCCTTGACTACTAAGTCAATGCTTTATGACAAGCACTCAACGTGCTAAGGCCGTCATTGACTAATAAGTCAATACTTTACGATTAGCACTCAACATGCTAAGGTCGTCCTTGATTAATAAGTCAATGCTCTACGACCAGCACTCAACGTGTTAAGGTCGTCCTTAACTAATAAGTCAATGTTGGGGCCCAGCCCTAGGATATGGGACTAATAAGTCACCCCAGGGCCCATTGCCCTTTCCTCTGTATAACCAGCCTTAGAGCTAACCCAACGCACTGGCCACTGAGTTTTCCATGACCATTGGGTCGAACAAGCGTATGATGCGCTCCTGGTTAAGCATAATCATAACGACCAACACCCATAGTGCTATTGCCGCCCTTGACTAATAAGCCAGTGCTTTTAGACCAGCGCTCGACGTTATTGTCAACCTGGACTGATAAGCCAATGCTTTACGACCAGCGCTCAGCGCTATTGTTGTCCTTGACTGATAAGCCAAGCCTTTCTCAATTGGATAATAAAGACCATCATATATAAAATATCCAAATACAAAGCATTAAACATGCTTAATCAATAATCACAAGCATAATCATAATCATAATCATAATCATAATCATAATCATGCACATTCTCAGGCGTTCATGCCCTATTCATGTTCTTGTTCAACAATTCGGGCCAAGCCATAATCACATGTATCACATACCGGGTGAAGTTTTCTTAACTTTGGTCCAAGTACAGGTTACCAATGAACAACCCTCGAGCACGATCCTGGTTCCGAGCCCTTAGGATAACCTAGTTGCAATCATAATAAGGGAATCTCATCAATAATGAGAGAATAAAGGCTTCCGGACCGAGCCCTAGCCTCTGGGACCTTAAATTCTACTAAACCTGATAATAAAATCGATCCTGACCCTTAGGTTTGAATTATTGTCATTAAAAACATAAGGTGGCCAAAACTGCCTAGGCGGGCAACGACATGCCTCCCAAAGAGAAAGCCCCATGTCTGAAAAATCTAGACATGGGCTGCAGCATCCGTACCCAGAAAGAACCGCCTCTGTGCCCTGGGTTCACACGAGTCGCGGCGCCCAAGAACAGGGCCGTGGCACGACCCCGTGTACTCAACAATCCCTGTTTTTTCCTCAGCCAAAATCTTACCAAAAATCATCCTAATCAATTCCCAAAGCCAAAATTAAATCCCCTACACATTAACAACACATTAGCACCATCAAAACCCAAACTTATCACACTCAAAACCCCACCAAAAACTCAAATCCAAGACTTTGAGCTTCAAAGCTCAAGAACACCCAAAACCAAAACACAATTCACTCAAAACAAGAATTGAAGCTTACCTCAGTTGTGATTATGTCCTCGTATCTGCAATTAATCAAGCCCCAAAGCAAGCCTTCAATCCAAGCTTAAGTTTTCCATTAATTTCCTCAAAATTCAAAGCAAAATAGGATGATAAAGAGAGAAACTGAGAGAAAGAGAAAGAGAGAGGGATAATGCTCTGTTTTGGGGTTTCATTTTGCAAAGGGAAAGAGTGACTAAGTCACTGATTTTGGCTCAAAATGACCACTATGCCCTTTAGCTTAAGCCTTATACCCTTGTATGCCCTCAAGGGTACTTTGATCTTTTCCACTTATCTCGTTAATAATAATTAATGTCTCATAATTCCCGTTATTTCTAATATCCTCAAATAATTTCCCCATTACCAGATCCCGGTAATGTACTAAATGACAAAATTACCCCTAGGCTAACCCTGAGCCCGACATTTGACCCCGTTGTGACTAAACGACTACTTTGCTCATTAGGATCGTCTCGTGCCGAGTAATCCAAATATATCCACATAATGATGTGGTCTCACACATATATCACTTATATGCCAAATATATCCATAATAGGATAAATTACGAAAATTTCCCTTTTAATCAGAAATGGGCCCACATGCATGCTTAATACATCTAAACATGCATATCAAGTCATATTATAATATAACTCCCATAATCATATAATGATACCCATATATATCACATAATTTCCATAATTTTCCATCCTGGCCTCCTAATCAAGGCCATAAGTCGTATTAGGTAATTTGGGACATTATAACTATCTCCTCCTTATAGGAATTTTGTCCTCGAAATTTTATCTGAACAACTCAGGATATAGATCCCGCATATCTGATTCTAGTTCCCAGGTCACTCCCTCAACCTTGTTGTTGCTCTATAATACCTTAACTAAAGGTATAGATTTTTTCCTCAGAACCTTGCCCTTTCTGTCTAGTATCTAGACTGGATGTTCCTCATATTAGAGATCTGCCTCAAACTCAAGATCCTCGTAACCCCATATGGGTCATGTCTGATACATATTTCCTCAATATGTCAAAATATGAAATACATTGTGTACGACCGATAGTGCCGATGATAAGGCTAATCTATAGGTCACCTGGCCGATCTTCTCTAGGATCTGAAATGGTCCAACAAATCTAGGGCTCAACTTTCCCTTTTTCCCAAATCTCCTCACCCCTAACCATGGTGATACTCTAAGGAAGACATAGTCTTCCATTAGGAACTCCACGTTCCTCTGCTTCAGATTAACATAACTTTTCTATCTATTCTGAGAAGCGAGCATCAGAGCTCTAATATTTTCAAAAGCTTTAGTGGTCCTCTGAATTACCTCAAGACCCAAATATTTCCTTTCACCCATCTCATCTTAGTGAATGGGCGATCTACACTTCCTACCATACAACATCTCATAAGGTGCCACTCCAATAATCAATTGGTAGCTATCATTATAGGAAGATTATATTAGAGGCAAATATTCATTCCAGGACCCTTCAAAGTCCAATACACATGCTCTCAGCATTTCCTCTAATATCTGGATAATCCTCTCTAATTTACCACCAGTCTGAGGATGATAACTGAATTTTACTTGTGTACTCATCGCATTCTATAACCTTCCCCAAAACTTGGAAGTAAAGATAGGGCCCCAATCCAATAGGATAGACCTCAAAATCCAATAAAGGCTTACTATCTCTCTCACCTGGAGATCTAAATACTAGTCAACTGTATTGCTCATCCTCATAGATAAAAGTGAGCTGAATTTGTATACCGGTCCATAATGACCCAGACTGAATCATCTTGTGCCACTATCTTGGGCAATCCCACCACGAAATCCTTCGTGATGTCCTCTTACTTCCCCTATGGAATACTCAAAGGCTGTAATGGCCTTGCTGATTTCTGATACTCTGCCTTGACCTGCTAACAAGTTAGGCACTTTTCCATGAACTCAATTACGTCCCTCTCCATCCCAGACCACCACTATAAAGCTTTCAGATCCTGGTACATCTTTATGGTGCGTAGATGAAGAGAATAAGGGGTAGTATGAGATTCATTCAAAATCTCCCATTTAATCCCAGTGTCCATTGGATCCTAAATTTGATCCTTATACCTCCTTAAACTCATGCCTGACACTGTATAGTCCTTAGCTAATCCAGCTAAGACACCCCCTCTAATCTTTCCCATATGTGGGTCACTCATTTGTTTCCTTTACTCCTCTCTAAAAGAGTAAACTGAAGCATAATGTTGGCCAACTGGCCCATCAGTAACTCTATTCTAATTCTGGTCATATCTTTCAACTAACAACTAGATTTCATTAACTACTCCATAAAAAGTCATATCACATTCAACTGGATTTTTGTCTTTTGCACTAGAGACTTGCACAGTTTTTGTGACACCCCACGTCACTATGGCTGCTTTCTGGAATGACGACTGGCCCTACAAACCAAGACAAGTCTTTCCAGCGTGCTTTGTCCTCACTCGCACACTTCCTGGGAAAACTTCCCAGGAGGTCACCCATCCCTAGATTACTCCAGGCCAAGCACGCTTAACCGTGGAGTTCTCAAGTGATGGGCTACCGAAAAGAAGATGCACCTTCCTGATATAGGTAGTACCCATCAATCCATTTAAGCCCTCTTCAACTATGTAGTCCCATACCTACACAGTCTTAGAATCATTACACTTGACCTTCCCCAGGCGGTGTGGGATTGCACAGCTTACCCGGTCTTTCCCCTTACGGATCACGGGATTCTGACTGTCACAGTTTTAGCAACAAGGCTAACAACATTTTTTTTGTCTGTTTCTATTGTTATCGCGTTCCCTGGTGTTAAATAGAGTATCATTAATCATGTATGATGAAACCTTGATGACATTAAAAGAAGGTCCTCAAGAAATCCACTTAACGATGTCTAAAACCTTATTTGATGTATTTTTTTAATTCTGACACAACCCATCAAATCAACATAGCAAAAAAAATTACTAAAAACAACCAACCGTGCTATCTTGTAATTACCAATAAATGACAACCTTCCATAATCAACCTAATTTATATTTTGTTCTATCCAGCTACTAAAAGTTTGATATTGTTCGTCTTGTAACCATTTCGGGTTCCTTGACTTGGATGGAAACTTGGTCTCTATCTAGTTAAAATGTTCCCTTCAATTATACATATGTTGTTAGATAATTGAATATACAAAATTACTCAACTTAAACTTAATGTATTATATGAATATAACTCACTCGATATAAGGCTGAATTTCATTTATATTCTGCAACACAAGACGATGTGCTTCATCTAGTATATCTCTACTTACTGTGCAGACAACGTTACCACGATGACTTTAAATCTCAACATTTTCAACATCATTTAACCCAATTCTCTGTACACCAGTCATGTATTCAGAAAAAATATTCAACTACTTCTTCTGCAATATAGCATTCGACGATGCATCGTTCTGGCCGACTTCTATTCCTAACACACCCCTTAAGAATCTTCATATATCGCTAAAATGGATACATCCAACTTAAATAAACAGGGCCACATTATCTTATTTCTCTAACCAAGTGAACTGTCAGATGGATCATTATATCAAAAAATCCCTGCGAGAAATATTTCTCCAACTCACACAATACCTCAGCAATTTCATCTCTTAACTTGGGTAACATAAGCGAATCAATCACCTTACAACACAATGCCTTAAAAAAATCATAACCTTGTGATTACATCTCAAACTTTCCTAGGCAACATAGATCGAATGGCCACTGGTAGTAAATGTTCCATTAGAATATGACAATCGTGAGATTTCATACCAGTCAAAATGCAACTTTTCATGTCTACCAATGACCTTATATTTGATGAATATTCCTCTGGAACTTTTATATTAAACAAACATCTGCAAATTTCCATTTTTTCCTCTTTAGTAAGAGTGTAAGCAGCAGGAAGTAAATATGTTCGTCTGTTATCTGGTTTTACAGTTAATTCATCCCTTATACCCATTGCAGCCAAGTCTTGTCTAGCCTTAATTCCATCCTTAGTTTTTCCAGGAATATTCAACAAAGTGTCAATCAAACTATCACGTATATTTTTCTCTATGTGCATAACATCTAAATTATGACGTATAAGTAAGAAAGGCTAATATTCAAGTTCAAAGAAAATAGATTTCTTTTTATAGCATCCTTTTGGCTCCTCCACAACCTTAGCCTTACAACTACATTTCATCTTTGTAGGTGTACGAATTTTAGGTTTTCCTAACTTGAACCCAATTTTAGACATCTTCTCAAGTACTTGGATCCCATTCAAAGGCTCAGGAGACTCCTTAAACTCTTATTTACCATTGAATACCTTCTTTCATGTCTGAAGTTTATGCGTATTAGGCAAGAACTTCCTATGTTCCGTATAACATATTTTTCGAGAATGTTTCAAGTATTCAGAACATGTTTTTTCTTCACAAATGAGGCAAGCCTTATATTCTTTCACACTAAACCCAGATAAATTTCCATAAGCATTAAAGTCATTAATTGTCCACAATAAGATTGCTCTAAGACTAAATTCTTCCTATCTATACGCATCATAAACCTTAACCTCTTCATCCCACAAAGTTTTCAAGTCATCTATAAGAGGAGCTAGACAGACATCAATGTCATTACCAGGTTGTTTAGGTCCTGATATCAACAAGGTCAACAGCATAAACTTTCTCTTCATACACAACCATGGGGGTTGATTGTAAATAACAAGCATAACAGGCCAACAACTATACTTACTGGTAAGAGATGTGTGTGGATTAATCCCGCTAGTTGAAAGACTTAGACGAATATTACAAGATTCATTACCAAAAGAAGGTCGCTTCAAATCAATTATCTTCCAAGTTAGGGTGTCAAGTGGATGTATTAATTTACCATCCTTTATTCTCTCATTAGCATGCCATGACAAACTTTTAGCATGTTCGACATTTCTAAATAATCAGATAAAACGAGGAATTGGTGGAAGGTACCACAAAACTTTGGCAGGTACTCATTCCTTGACATCCTCACCATTTCTTTTATTTTTCCATCATTACTCACCACAAGTAGGACACGATTTTGTGCCTGCAAAGTTGTTTCGATATAATTTGCAATCATTAGGATATGCATGAATTTTTTTTGTACTACATACCTAATGAGCATAATGTCTTCTTTGCCTCATAAAATAAAATTGGCATTATATTATCTTCGGGCAATAACTCCTTCAAAAAACTAAATAAATCAGTAATACTTTTATCACTCTAACCATGTTTAGCTTTTAGATTGCACATATTAAGAAGCGCAGATAATTTTGTAAATCTGGTACAACCAGGGTAAATCGATTTCTTAGCATCACTAAGGAGTTTGACAAACTTATTTGGGTCTACTCCTGATCCATAATGTGTGTCTTCAATCGTATCATCTAATGGATCCTTGTTCTCCTCTACTATATTCCTCCTCACTCCTTTTGGTCTACTTGGCAGAGTTGGAGCAATAGGAGTTATCTCCCCATGGTAATACTAAATTGTGTAACTCTTGTCGATCCCATTGAAATATAAGTGTTCTTTAATCTTTTTAACATTTCCACACTTAAGACATGGACAATAAGTAAAATTTGGGTCTTCCACATTTTCTAAACAAAACCTTAAGAACAAATCGACCCCGTTCCTATATTCCGCAGAGAACCTATTCACTGACATCCATTTTCTGTCCATATCTTCTCCTATGTCTATGAAAAATAAAAGAAATGACACTAAATAAGCACGTGATAGAGTTGGATGTCTATATAAAGCTAATTGTTTATAATCCTAGATAAAATCAGGCAGCATTTCCTCTATAATAGTGGCCTAACCATATGCATGTGAATAACAAAAAAAACAATTCAACAACATACAATAAGTTTCTTCCTTATAGCTCCGCATCACACAACAAAATTTCTCAGAACCTACTTCACTAAAACAAACAAGTTCTCAACCTTCTGTTATCACCGCAGCACACAACCAAATTTCTCATAACCTACTTCACTATAGGTGAATATTTAAGATATTCAAACTCCTCTAACATTTGTTTAATAATATTAAAATTAGAAGTAAGAGAATATATATTTACCTCTTGCAATTAATAATCCAAAAGCTAGCAAAATTACTTCATGTAGCAATCGAATTTGCTATTAAATCCACAAACCAACAAAATTAAATTAATAAAATACCACTAAATATCTAGCAATATATAACTTATTATTGTAATTTCAAAAACTTAATTACCTCAAATGTGTGCTTGAAATAGAAAAAAAAAATACCCTAAAATCTCACCAACAAAATCACAACCTACAAAATTAAATTAATTAATATATAAAAGATTATTAAACAAATATCACTAAATATCTAATAAATAAATGATAGCTAAACATATAAAAAAAAATCCAACGAGCCACTAATTAACCTAAAAAAAATCAATAAAGCTTTACATAACCTAAAAACTCAATAATCAACAAAAACATAAATATTTTCAAATATTTATATTTTTAAAATTATTTAATAAATTTATTTTAACATATAAATCAAAATAGCTAGAATTTGAATAAAAAAATTAAATATATACACAAATATAGCTATTTTTCAAAATAAATAATCATAAACATATATATATAATGAAATCTACACAATGTGATATGTAAAATTAAAAAAAATTCTACATTGTCAACAAAGTAAAAAAATTCTTAGAAACCCACTATGGAAAATCCTACAAGCTATGGGAAAAGCTCATAATAATGTAAAATAAATACAAAATCGCATTTACTATTCATCTATATGCATAACCTAAGACTTTTTTTTAAAAAAAATTTTTTAACTAAAACCATGAAATTGAGAGAAACATTACCTTTTGAGCCCTAGAAATCGCAGAAATGCCTCTAGTTTGTGCATTTGTTTGTGTGTCTGAGAGGGAAGGTAGAGGGAAGGAGGAGAGTATACATCAGTGGGGACATCCAATGTCTCCCATTGAGAGACGTGCCACATGTCCTACGTCTCCAAATGAGAAACGTTGGATGTCCCCCCGGACACGTGTTTCGACCCTAACTTTTCAACGTCTTCTTGCACTTTTAGTGTCTTACAATTTTAGTAATTAATAAATAAATTCAATGTTTCCCAACATAAGACATTTAAAATCCCTCCTAATTTTTAATGTCTTATACCAATAGTGTAAGACATTGTAGGGAGTCATTGAATGTCAAAATTGTTGTAGTGAATGTGCTCCTACGGATGGCACAACTTTTTCTCTGTATGCTCTATGCTTATTTTCACTTCTTATCCATTTCTTTTTAAAATATATTTTAATTTTAAGCTAAAATGTTATTCTCTCAAAAGTCTGCCCATTATGAGTGATTTTATATATATCTCTTCTATATAAAAAGTGTTTACATAACAAAAATTCTTGGTTTAACGGTTTGTTTCATTAACTTTAAGAGGATATTATAAATATTTATTAGAATATTTTAAATATTTAACGGAATATATCTTTAAATTAAATTTAAAAAATAGATATTTGTGAATTATAATAATATAAATTAAAATATTATAATATAAATTCAAATTAAAATATTATAAAATATCATTATTATAATAATCTATAATGCAAGACTAGATATTTAATAATTATATTAATATAAATTTAAATGTTATAAAGTATTATTATGATAATAATATATATAATTCTAATTTTTCACTAATTATATTAATATGAATTCAAATATTGTAAAATATTATTATGATAATAATATTTAATGCAAGACTATATATTTAATACTTATATTAATATAAATTTAAATATTATAAAATATCATTATAATAATAATAATATATAATACATAATCTTAATTTTTATTAAAAATTATCATTTATGTTTAAAAAGGTTATCATATTATATATATTCTTTAAAATCATAAACAATTTTTTGGTTTAATTTATTATTTAATATGTTTATTTCATTTTTTTTATATTTAATATTGTTTATTTATTTGAAATTTATATGACAATGATACAAATTTAACAAAAATAATTAATAAATTCTATAAATAAAACTAAGCAAACGTGCATTGTACGTTGATTGTATCTAAAATCTATATAATAAGTGTAACACCCTGGATAACCAAGACTGTTACACTGTGTATGTTAAAGTGCAAGACTTGCTAATAAGTTCGTTTGAACAATAATTTTTTCCTAAAGTCAATTGTCCAATTAGGATTAAAAAGATTTTGATCATAAATAGTTAATTTTCATTAAAATAGATGTTTGGTACATGGGATCCCAAAAACAGGGTTTAAGAGACAATTTACAACTCTCAAAAGTTTTATACAACTAGTAGCCACTCTAATGGCAAAATACAAATTGTATGGCTCTATCTCTGTACTTAACCTCGACCGTGGCGGACGAGCGACTGACAATGTACACCTCACCCCTAGAGCTCTCCAACTCAAGGTTGGTCCAGTTTCCCTTTGCCTTAACCTGCACCACGTAGCACCCATGAGCCACGGCCCAGCAAGAAAACCATAAACAACAAACACATAAATAGTGGTAGCATCTAACCAATCTTTAAACAATTAAACAGAAATCCAACGAATTAAAAATATCAAGCTAACAACGATAAACATGTACTTTCAAGAATATATCAAAACCAAAAATGCAGGTGTTTAGGGTCGGTGCCCTTAGGCCGAGCCCTCTGTTTACTCAATTGACTCTGGCTCGCTTAGGTCGAGTCCATTGTTTATTTAGCTGACCCCGTCTCACAATGGCCGAGCCGTGTCCATTTCACTAATCATTAGCCCCGGCACCCTTAGGCCATTCATTCCCATATATCATATCGATCATTTAGTCATATAGTACACATACTCAAATATTGGGAATCTCAGCCCCGTTCACAACCATTCAAGGGTGTAGTTTTCTTACCTCGAATTTCGAGCGAAGAATTAAGAACGGTCATGAGCACGACCCTCAATCATGAACCTTAGCGATAAACCTAGTCACAGAGTCAATGACCAATCATCAATTCTAAACCCAAATAAATACTTAAGAAACATTATCTAGCCACCAGTGCCTCAATTCCTACTAAACTGGGTAGTAGAAATCGTCCCGAGTGCTTAGGTTTGAACCCCCGAGGCTTACTAATCCTAAAAACCAACCTAGGCCAAAATCCCCTAGGCGGGCCGTGACCTAGGCCTAAGGGTCACAGCGTGCCCCCAAGACAGAAAAACAACCCAACCCATCTAGGGGAGGTGGGTCGCGACTTGCCTCCTAGGGTCACGGCGCACCATCAAAACAGAGAACCCTCCTAGGGCATTCTCGGCATGCAGGTCGCGACGCCCATGAGATGGGTCATAGCGTGCCTCCATGTACCCAGAATTTCTGGGTTTTCTTCTCAACTTTCCCAGCCAAAAACCTCAAAACTTCATCCAAACTTTCAGCGAAAATTTAGAACCAAACCCAGAATTTTTATCCCCACAAATTAACCAACATACCTAATCTTATAAGAAATTCATACTCTAATAAAATACTCAAATTCAATCCAAAACCAGCTACAAAACTAGGCCTCATACAAGCTTAAACCTTAACATGATTTCAGCAGAATCCTAGAAAAACTAACTTGAATTCTTAACTCAGATTGTAGTTGAATCCCTCAGCTTTAAATCTTCAATCTTTGAGCCTAAATTCCCAAGTTTTTCCCTGCTAATTTCCATGGTTCAATGCTTTAGCTCCTCAAGACTTCTCCAAACATAAAAGAGAGAGGAAGAAATCGTATAGTAGGAAATGGAGAGAGAGTATTTGAGACTTCCTTTTGTGTCTAGTGGGTTTTGTCTACTTCTAGGGCCTTAGCTGATCTTAACCTTGATCAAAAAAATTATTAAAATGCCCCCTTTAATTACTTAGCCATTTAATTTGCTCTAAGGGTAAATTAGTCTTTTCCCCCCAGTTCCCGCTATTCCTCAAATGTTCCTACAGTTAACCAACTAACCTCATCACGTCTAACTAACTTCTAAAATTTATTCATTACTCAATAAATCCCCAAACATCCTCTAAATTTCCCAAAAAATACCCCTAGGCTTCCCATGAGCCGAGTATTAAACCACACTGTGACTATTTCACTAATCCGCTCACTAGGACCGTCTTGAGCCATATACTGTGAATATATCCACATAATAATGTGGTCTGAACCATTTATCACATATATATCATATTTATGCCCTCAATGGGCCAAAATTACAAATATGCCCTTATAAACTATGAAGGGCCCACATGCATATCTAATAATCAATAAACATGCATATAATATATTCACATAATCATATTAATCATGCATGCCATGTAGTCACATACTTAACCAGTTAAACACATATATAAACCAATTATGCCCTTATGGCACGCTAATAAGGGTGCTAAACCCTATTAGCAATTTTGGATCGTTACAACTCCTACTGAGAATTTCATCCTGAAAATTTACCTGAATAATTAAGGATATTGATCCTACATAGCTGACTCAAGCTCCCAGGTCTCTTCCTTGACCTTTATATTCCTCCATAACACTTTGACTAGAGGAATCATCTTTTTCCGTAAAACCTTGTCTTTCCTGTCTGGGACCTGAACCTGTCGTTCCTCATAAGATAAATCTGTCTGCAACTCCACATCCTCATACTTCAACACATGAGTCGTATCTAAGACGTACTTCTGAAGCATAGAAACGTGGAATACGTCGTGAACCCCTGATAGCAATGATGGCAGTGCCAATCTATAGGCCACCTGGCCGATCCTCTCTAGAATCTCAAAAGGTCCTATGAATCTTGGGCTCAGCTTGCCCTTTTTCCAAAACTTTTCACCCTCGCAATGGTCAGACTCCCAGAAACACGTGGTCCCCTACTTGGAACTCCATGCCCCTATGCTTAGGATTAGCGTAGCTTTTCTGTTTGCTCTGTGAAGCGAGCATTCCAGCTTAGATCTTCTCAATAGCTTCATTAGTCTTCTGAACCAACTTTAGTCCCAAATAGTTCCTATCACCCATCTCATCCCAATGAATGGGCGACCTACACCTTCTTCCATTTAACATCCCGTACGGAGCTACTCCAATCGTTGATTGATAACTATTGTTGTATGAGAGCTCAATCAATGGAAGATACTTACTCCAAGACCCCACATGCTCTAAGCATGTATTCCAATACCTGAATGGTCCTCTTAGACTGTCCATCTGTCTGAGGATGAAAGGTTGTACTAAACTTCAACTGAGTCCCAATAGTCTTCTGCAAAATACCCCAAAACTTGGAGGTAAATATGGGATCCCGATCTGATACTATAGACTTGGGAACCCCATAAAGATGTACAATCTCCCTCACGTACAACTCCGCGTACTGCTCTACAGTATAGTTTGTTTTCACTGGTAGAAAGTGAGCTGACTTGGTGTATCTGTCCACTATCACCCACACCGAGTCATGTAACCCCACTGTTTAGGGTAAACCTCCCACAAAATCCATAGTAATGTCCTTCCACTTACATTCGGGAATACCAAAAGGCTGTAGCAAACCCGCTGGTCGCTGATGCTTAGCCTTTACCTGGTGACAGGTCAAACACTTGGTGGCCACATACTTCACTACGTCCTTCTTCATCCCAAGCCACCAATATAAGGTCTGTAGATCTTGATACATCTTCGTGGTGCCTGGATAAAGTGAGTATGGGGTAGTATGGGATTCATCAAGTATCTCTCGGCTAATACCCATATCCATTGGAACACAAATTCGATCCTTATACCGTAGTAACCCTGTCTCTGAAATAGAATAATCCTTAGCTACCCCAGCTAGAACATTCTCTCTAACCTCTTGCAACTGTGCATCATCCAGCTGACCCTCTCTTATCCTCTCCAAGAGGGTAGACTGCAAGGTAATATTGGCCAATCAGCCCACAACCAACTCTATCCTCGCTCTGTTCATCTCCTCTGCTAACTCCTTTGATATCTGTGTAGAGCAAAATAACTGTCTCGGGCCCCTCCAGCTCAACGCATCTGCCACTACATTGGCTTTCCCTGGGTGGTAAATGATATCACAATCATAGTCCTTTACCAACTCCAGCCAATGTCTCTACCTCATGTTCAGGTCCTTTTGGGTGAAGAAATACTTCAAACTCTTATGATCGGTGTATATCTCGCACTTTTCCCCATATAGGTAATGCCACCAAACTTTCAGTGCAAATACCACCGCTGCTAACTCTAGATCATGGGTAGGGTACCACTGCTCATACTCTTTCAATTGCAGTGACGCATAAGAAATAACCTTCTCATTCTACATCAACACGCATCCCAATCCCAACCTCGATACATCATAATATACCACAAACTTCCCTCCCTCCGAAGGAAGACTCAACACAAGAGCAGTAATCATTCATTGCTTCAATTCCTAAAAGTTATTCTAACACTTATCTAACCAGGTGAACTTCAGATTCTTCCGTGTCAATTCTGTCATCGGTGCAACAATCTTCGAGAACCCTTCTATGAACCGTGTGTAATATCCCACTAATCCAAGGAAGCTCCTAACCTCTGAGGCTTTCCTTGGCCTCGGCCAATCTCTCAGTGCCTCTACCTTAGCTGGATCCACCTTGATCCCATCTTCTCCAACAATGTGTCCAAGGAATGTCACTTCTGGTAACCAGAACTCACACTTCTTAAACTTGGCATATTGCCGATGTTCTCTCAATCTCTGCAATACCTGTCGGAGATGATGTTCATGTTCTGCCTTTGAACTAGAGTAAACAAAGATATCGTCGATGAAGACAATCATAAATTGATCCAAGAAGTCCTTGAACACCCTGTTCATTAGGTCCATGAATGTTGCTGGGGCAATGGTCAGACCAAACGACATGACCAGAAACTCATAATGCCTATACCTCGTTCAGAAGGTCGTCTTCGGTATATCCTCGTCCTTGATCCTCAGCTAGTAATAACCAGATCGAAGATCAATCTTCGAGAATACCGTTTTTCCCTGCAGCTGATCGAACAAGTCGTCGATCATTGGTAAGGGGTATTTATTCTTGATGGTCAACTTATTCAACGCCCTGTAGTCTATACACATTCCCAGAGTCCTGTCCTTCTTCTTCACAAACAAAACCGGAGCATCCCATGGTGAGAAGCTAGGCCTGATAAACCCCAAATCAAGAAGCTCTTGCAGTCATATCTTCAACTCCTTCAGCTCCGCCAGAGCAATCCTATATGGTACCCTCGACACTGGCTTAGCACCTGGCGCTACCTTAATAACAAACTGAATCTCCCTGTGTGACGGCAGTCCTACTAAATTCTCAGGAAACACGTCCAAGAACTCGCGTACCAATCTGGTCTCTCCTGGCCCTGTTGGCATAACCCTAGTGGTATTCACCACACTAGCTAGGAAACCTATACAACCTCCATGTAATAGGTCTCTAGCTCTCAATGTTGATATCGGGTATGCGGGGTCCATGCATAGCGCCCACAAAAACAAAGGGATCCTCACCCTCAGGCTCAAAAGTTACCATCTTCTTCTTGCAGTCTATAGTAGCCCCATATCTGACCAGCTAATCCATCCCTAGAATCATGTCAAAATCATCCATACTCAACTCAATCAAGTCTTCTGATAGTTCCCTACTATCTACCATCACTGGTAGTGCTCTAATCAATCTCTTAGAAACTACCAGTTCCCCTGTAGGTAGTATAGTCCCAAACCCCGCAGTATAATACTCACTAGGTCTACATAATCTACCAATTACCTTACTGGAAACAAACGAATGTGTAGCACCAGAGTCAATCAATACAGTATAAGAAGAGCCAGCGCTAGAAAGCTGACCTGTCACTACCGAGGGACTGGCCTCGGCCTCTGCCTACGTTAAGGTGAACACTTGAGCTAGAGTCAAGCTTTCCACCTTCCCTGGTTCCCCCTTCTTCGCTGTTGGGCAGTCCTTCTTGAGGTGTCCCACCACCCCGCACATGTAGCAAGCTTTCGCTCGACATTCGCCTAGATGGCGCTTCCTACATCTCGTCCACTCTAGATAACTTCTCCATATCTCACAACCTTCCTGGCAGCCACCCTGAAAACCCCGACCGCTCCTATCAGAACCAGCAGTGGTCGAAGTGTCAGGGGTCTTCCTCTTCAGATCACTAAGGCCTCCTCCCCTACCAGACCCTGTGTATGAAGGCACCACCCTGTGAACATCCCATCTCACAGCGTTCTCCCTCCAAATCTTATTCTCTGCTTTCTCAGCAGTAAGAACCTTCTCAACAGCCTGAGCGTAAGTCGTCTGCCCAGCAACTGATGTAATCTTCACATCTCGAGCTATCATTGCATTAAGCCATCGAATAAATCTATCCTATCTAGTCGCATCTGTAGGCACCAAGTCTGATGCAAATTTCGCCAGCCTATCGAACTTCAGGGCATACTCTATAACTGTCATGCTGCCCTATACTAGCCTTGTGAATTCATTCACCTTCGCTGCTCTGATGGCAACATTGTAGTACTTCTGGTTGAACATATCTCTAAACCCATCCCAACTCAAAGTAGAAATATCATTGGTCTGTGATGCTACCTCCCACCAAATACGTGCATCCTCTCTAAGCATATAGGTGGCACAGGCCACCCTGTCATTACCTTCCACCCTTATGAAATCCAAAATGGAAGTAATCATACTCATCCACTGCTCATAAAGTGGCTCCCACCTGTTCCCAACCTCAGGTGGCTGTACAACTCGTGCCACAACAGGTGACATAATAGGTGCAACACTCCCCAATGGAGCCTGTTGTCTCAAAAGGTGAATATGCTCTTCTTGACTCTGTAATTGGGCTTGCATATCAGCAAGTATCTGTTTCCAGTTCTCAGGGATTGGCAAAGGGTTCTGGCCCTATTCATCATCTCTAGCCCCAGATCATGTGCCAGCTAGTCATATCGATTGCCTTGGACGCATAATTATCAAAGTTTATCTGCAATCAACGACTCGGCAGTTAGGTAATGATGACAGGTTAACAGTCTTTCCATAGTCCATCATTGAAACTCAACCAACTAAGCAATCAAGATGCGAACAAGTATTCAAATATTCATTCACATGCAACACCAATGCTAATAAGCATGCCCCATCATATCCACACAACAATCAAGGGCCAGGCCCTATCAGTATCTCATGCTCCCTATAAATCATATAGATTAAAACATTTATATTTCATTCAAGCACTTAAGCATGTAATCACATATATATTGTTACCAAACCCTGAGTTGAACTTGTCTTTAGCGGCGAATGTACATGCCCAGCCAATCTTCAAGAACCCTTAAACCTAGACCGCTCTAATACCAAGTTGTAATGCCCTGGATAACCAAGACTGTTACACTGTGTATGTTAAAGTGCAAGACTTGCTAATAAGTTCGTTTGAACAATAATTTTTTCCTAAAGTCAATTGTCCAATTAGGATTAAAAAGATTTTGATCATAAATAGTTAATTTTCATTAAAATAGACGTTTGGTACATGGGATCCCAAAAACAGGGTTTAAGAGACAATTTACAACTCTAAAAAGTTTTATACAACCAGTAGCCACTCTAATGGAAAAATACAATTTTTAAGGCTCTATCCCTGTACTTAACCTCAGTCGTGGCGGAAGAGCGACTAGCAATGTACACCTTGCCCCTAGAGCTCTCCAACTCATGGTTGATCCAGTTTCTCTTTGCCTTAACTTACACCACGTAACACCCATGAGCCAAGGCCCAGCAAGAAAACCATAAACAGAAAACACATAAACAGTGGTAGCATCTAACCAATCTTTAAACAGTTAAAAAGAATTCCAATGAATTAAAAACATCAAACTAACAATGATAAACATGTACTTTCAAGAATATATCAAAACCAATAATACAGGTGTTTAGGTCGACGCTCTTAGTCTGTGTCCATTGCGCTAATCATCAGCCCCGACACCCTTAGGTCGTTCATTCCCATATATCATATCAATCATTTAGTCATACAGTACACATATATAAACCAATTATGTTCTCCCGACACACTAATCAAGGCCCTAAACCCTATTAGTCATTTTGGGTCGTTACAATAAGTTTGTAGATAACGAAAATTATTGGTTTTAATAGTCTGTTTTGTTAACTTTAACAGAATATTCTAAATATTTAATAGGATATACATTTAAAACTAACTAAAAATAAATATTTATTAATTATATTAATATAAATTCAAATATTATAGAATATTATTATTATAATAATATTTAATATAAAACTACATATATATAATAATTATATTGATATAAATTCAAATTCAAATTCAATTGTTATAAAATATCATTATTAAAATAATATATAATACAAGACTAGATATTTAATAATTATGTTAATGTAAATTTAAATGTTACAATATATTATTATGATAATATTATATAATCCTAATTTTTTACTAATTATATTAATATGAATTCAAATATTATAATAATAGTATTTAATACAAAATTAGACATTTAATACTTATATTAATATAAATTTAAATATTATAAAATATTATAATAATAATATATAATACCTAATCTTAATTTTTATTATAAAATTATCTGTTTATATTATATATATTTAAAAAAAATTATATATATATATTGTTTTGGTTTAATTTTTCATTTAATATGTTTATGTAATATTTTTATATATAATATTATTTATTAATTTGAAATTTATATGACAATAATACCAATTTAATAAAAATATTTAATACAATTTATAAATAAAACTAAACTAATATAATTGCACGTTACTTGTACGTGATATATATATATATAAAATTAATCTTCTAGTCATTGGTATTGGAGGTTTTTTATCCTCCTATTTTGTAATTACTACTTCTTACTTCAAAAGAGAAGACTGTGAGTTATACTAGATAGAAAGTTTAAAGAAAACAAATGCAACTATGTTTTGTTAGGATTTAATTCTAGATTTTGAACATTAAGTCTAATTTATTAGTTGGAGCAAACTGTATTAAATTATCTTTTGTGCACAAAAGGATTAACAAAGATGAAGTTAAACTTTTGAAATTGATACCCATATGAACAGAAACACACTCTTTGAGTCAGTGCAAAACTCCCTATTTAACTATGTTCATCATCCAGCATATTTTTCAAAAGTAAAAACAACCATTTAAATATCATGGTTTACAAAATTGCAAATATCAAACAAAGGAAACAGCATAACCAATTCAGCCAGCTTCTACCTCAATGTTTCTCAGCCAGCGCAAACTCTTTCAACCAGCTGGAACATACGCGCCTTCGGATCTAACGCGTCCATCCCATCTTCTTATCCTCTTGTATATCACCATGGGCTCATTGTTTTCTTCAACTACAGTGGGCTGTTTGGCAACTTGGGCCTCCGACTCTTGCTTCTCTTGAGAAGCCCATCCTTGCACTTGTTGTTGGACCAATATAGGGTCCAATTCTACATGGACCGTATCAGGAATCTTCATCATTAGTTTTTTAGTGAAAATTATTACCCAATTTAAGTTAATTTTTTTAATTTTTACCCACCTTTTAAAACTCTTTAATTAATACTCAAACTATTAATGACTATACCTATTATACAGTGGTTTAGTAGAATTGACAGTGAAATATTATTTAAAGAGGGAAGTAAATGACACGACAGAGGTAAAGATTGAGTCTTTTACATTGGACTTCTAGTAGTGTTTTAAGGATAATATGAGAAATGTGCTTAAAAAAGTGGGTAATATTCAACTAAATATTATTAGTAGCTATTTTTAATTAACTAATCCTAAAACGGGGTATTTTTCAAGTTATCCCTTAGTTTTAAGGAAACGTAGGGATGAATCTATGTGTACTCATAGGGGACCTTAGCCCCCTCAATTATTTTGAAAAAAATTGTTTCATGTGTATATATATCATCTTAAATCAATTTGTATTATCATGATTCCTCACTTTTCCAAAGGGAAAAGTCAAAACAAACTTACAATGTTTTGATCAAATAATATTTTTTTTATATATATATATATTAAAAAAATATTTAATTTTAATAAGCCCACTACTAAAACTTTCAAAAGATTTTAAGCTAATGGACGCTATAATACTCTATTTTTATTTTGTGTTTGTCCGAATATAATACTATTTTTACTGTTAGTTTTAGTAGTAGAAGACATCCAATTAGAATGCAAATAGTAGTATATTATCCTTTTATTGTAAATTTTCCATTAATAAAATAAATATTGTCATTTTATACATATATTTATTGGGTTTATACTACTTTGATCTAACCTTTACTTACAATCAGTTTTTAACTTTCCGTTTGAAAAATTACAAATATAATTATTTATTTTATAATTTTATAAATTTGTACCCTTAACTACTCAAATTTAAATAACAATAAACTAAAACATGGTCTAAATTTTTGTTACTATCATCTTATAACATACTAAGTTCACAACGGAAGAAAAAAAAAAGTGAGAATACATAGTCAAACTATTAAGTTGAAAGTACAATTTTTTTATCAACTTACAAATAACAGCTATATTTTACATAGATACATAATGAAAAGTCATAATTATTTACTGCTAGTAATTTTTAAAAAAAAAAGTTATTCTACAAGCAAAAATTATCTTTCTTTTAAACGGTTACTAGAAAGAATTCTACCATATGTTGTAATTAATGAATCTATAAAATTGAGGGAATAGTTATGTCTTTCTATAATTTAAATTTAAGGATTTCACAGATTGTAACTTTTACACTAAACTTTGATATGCAAAGAAACATCCAAAAGGTTTCTAGTTTAAATTTAAATTTAAACTTTGATAGTTTTGTATTCAAATGATCTTTGTGGTTGCTTCATTAACTATCTATGGTTATACTTTGTTCTGCCATGGTTACCAGCTTAATAAGTTTCACTCTAAAAGGTCGTCAACAAGTAAAATTCCTACTTGCCACAACACTATGTCACTACAACAAAAAAGACAATTTGCGTCAATTTAATATGTGATGCAATTACCCATGACGCAAACCAGAGTAGCATTTGCGTTAGTTAGGCACTGTCACAAATCTGGCATTTGTGGCAGTGCCCCACTGTCGCAAACGCCAGACATTTGCGTCAGTGGGGCACTGCCACAAACGCCAGATTTGTGACAATGCCCAACTGACGCAAATGCGTGGCGTTTGCGTCAGTGGAGCACTGCCACAAATGCCAGATTTGTGACAGTGCCCAACTGACGCAAACGCCAGGAGTTTGTGTCAGTGGGCCACTGCCACAAATGTTAAAAATTGGTATTTTTTGCGTCAGTTTGGAACTGTAACATAAAGTATTAACCAGAGAAATTGTAAATATTTATGCCAATTTCCCTGGCCTATTTTGATTAAAAAAAACAGCAGCAGAAACAAAAAAAAAACAGCAGCAGAAACAAAAAAAAAAACAGCAGGAGAAACAGAAAAAATAGCAGCAGAAACAGAAAAAACAACAGTATAAACAGAAAAACAACTATATAATTTTTTAAAACATTTATCTAAACAAAACTTTTATGATCAAATCTACAAAAGTAATTCAAATTTCAATGTTAATCTATGTATATAGGTAGTCTTGTGTTATAAATTTCTAAGTATTAAACCTCATTTAACTAAAATTTCCTCACCAACTTGCTCATTTGCTAAGCAAGAGACGCCAAAACTGATTCAGCCCACTCATCCCGTACCTCGTTGATTTCGTCAACCGAATATGGTGCCATATTCGTAAACTAATTAGAAAATATTAAAAATAATAAGTTAGAAATCATCCAAATAAAATCATGAACGATAGTTTAAATTAAAATTAAAATGTAAACAATACCTCATTTTTCAAGTAGGCCTTTGGTCTAGGCTGTGAAATCAATTCTCTAGCAAACTTCATAATGTAAAAGCCACACTCGGTTGGCCCAGTTTGGTTTCGATACTATTACAACATAGTTATACAAATTTAAGTATTATATTTAGCAAGTGATTATAATAAAAATATGTCAAAAACTTTAATACGATAAGTAATATAATTTACTTACCTTAGGAACACAAACTTTAAGATTGATTGACTATTTTTGTCTTCGGTGAGTATCATATAGATTCAATGCCCTGCACAAAATATTAATATTTACCCAATTATGAGTTTGAAATGAAATTATAAATTAATTAAGTAATATGTATAACTTACATGATAATTATCTCATTGATTTATGTGCAAAAATGTGAGTTTACAGGATCCAAAAAAGCTACCAAATGACTATGTGGCTGAATTAATATTAACATCCAATGATAATTACAATAAAAAAACTTGCGAAGATATTTATCAATAAACAAAATGTATAAATATAAAATTAAATTGACTTACTTGTTGTTCCAATGACAAATTAGAAACTATGTCTCTTGCTCCATCTGTAGAAACCGATCGAAAAGATTTTTAGCACATATTTCATTGGTTCTTGCATTAGTGGATACTAAAGCAGGATGCATGAAAGTGTACATGTGGTTCAACCCCTTCATTTGCACTAAATCGTCGAGCATGCTACATATAATTAAAAAAGTCAATAAACTATTAAATTTCAAGTTACACTAAATAAACTAAAAGTTTATAAACACCATTGTACCTCATATATAATTCTAGTTCAGTCTGCCCGATCATCTCATAGATGCAAAAGTGGAGGATCTCATCTTTCCCTAACATAACAGTAGTTTGGAATCCAAATACCCTTTCTACAATTGGAATTTCTACCACGTGGTCAGCTTTCCATTTATCAGTAAACTTCACCAAACACTTAACAATTCTTGGCATAGGCACTTCTGTAGGCTCCTGTGTCAATGCCTCTATTCTTTTCTTTGATTGTCTTGGCTATTGAGTAGAGGGCGCAAGTTGCTCTTTCCTTTGTTGATTAGTAAGGACCCAATGTTGTGGCCATCCAACATCGTACCCGACTGCTTGTCTAACCAATGTATAACCTTCCATTGTAAGCGGATATGGTAAACTAGCGTTCTCTTCAATGGCTACCTCAATTCTCACATGATAATTTCCAGGAGGCAGTTGAATGCTATGTATTTCTGTGCAACAGGTACTTAAAAGTTTCCCCTCTGCAACTATATTTTGTGTCGAACCAAGATACAACTTACAATTAATATGTTACATTCCAATTAATCTGTTGGACTTTTCGATAAACTAGTTTATTTTTACTAGGTAAAATATATGCAATAATGAATTAATAAGAAACTATTACCTCATCAGGAAAATTTGACTGCGGTGGTGGGGGAGCACATGGTGCCTGTGTCTGTGGTGGATGAGCATATGGTGGCTGTGAGGGTGGTTGGTGAGCATATGATATCCATGTCGGTGGTGGCGGAGCATATTGTGCCTGCGTCATCGGTGGTGGAGGGGCATATGGTGCGTGTGGCGTGTTTGAGGCTCCTCCTATACACCCGAACCAGATGCATTTGATGATCCAAACACACCGCTCTGTTGAGATGCAATATATGCCATCAACTGATTTAACTTTTCCTCCTGTTGACGTGACCTTTCTTCAGATTGACGCCATTTCTCTTCAAGGTTTTTATAACGAGCATCTTCCACATCTTTTTGTTTGTGACTTTTTCTTCTTGGTGGTGGGACATGAAAAAATTGACGAGGAGTGACATGTGCACCGACCCCCCTAACACGTCCCCCATGCTCTGGAGTGCCTAATGCCATTGTTAGTATATCGTTTAAACCTTCCTCCACCAACTCACATTCTGCTACTTTTTTCCTGTATTCCGCCTATATACATAGTAAATATATCAATTAGAATTTAACACACACATTAATCATTAAAATTATTTCAAAAAATCGAAGAACACTTACAATCTTCTTCACCACCTCTCGAACTTCTTCACCAATAACTTCTCATTTCTTATTCATCCGTGCCCGTGTCCACATCTCAGCTCTGTCATATTCGGTCAACTCATAACCTAATTCATCTTCCATTTGTTGCTCTACCAGTGCATAACCGCCACGCCCTGAGTGATGTGGATACTTGTTCTGAAACCGAGCATTTTGTTTTTGTTTTCTCATCTCTTCCCAATCTGGAGTTAGTCTTTTTGCAACAAATTTTTTCCAATCTTCAGGGACGTAATATTCGATGTACTCTAGTGGCGGATTGGCAAGAAGCTTAGGAGTTACATTCTTATATACGTAAATAAGATCTTTTGTCAGTCTTGTTTTCCAATTTCTCCATGTTTTTCCTGCCTCTTTTAGTACGTCTGTTTTAGCAGAATTTGGAAGTTTGAACGTAGTCTGCACAAACGAACCCAAAAATATTAAACTTTTTTCAATATATTAATTTGTTGGGATAAATTTAATAGTTAACAACATAACTTACCTGTATTTGACTCCATAAAGTCTCCTTTTTATCCTTCGGCATTTGTTTCCAATTGTCGATATCTAAAGGAAGGGTTGTGCATGATAGAAGACCGATGGTGCTGTTCATCTTGATCCCCCATTTTCCCATCGCTCGACCAAAACGATTGTACTCGACCTCATAATTGCGCCCCTCACTTCTTGCTTTGAATACATCACTGCAAGTCGATTTTCCCCTATACTTCTTATCTTGTGTATTTGTTGGTGTGGTAGGATTAATCCCCTCCAGACCATTACCATCATCATCAACAAACGGATCGCCCTCATCACATTCGACAAAGAATGACATACAATTCGTTTTTCTTCTTTAGACAGGGTATAACATGCAGGCGGTAAATATGTTCGTCTCTCACCAACCTCTGGTTGTAACTTACTGCGTATATCCATTACTTTTAAATCCAACCAAGCTTTGATTCCATCCTTACTCCGACCAGGAATATTCAGCAATGTACTAATTAAGCTATCCAACACGTTTTTCTCAATGTGCATTACATCCAAGTTGTGCCGCAAAACCAAATGCTCCCAATACTCAAGTTAAAAAAATATATATTTCTTCTTCCAACAACCTGTCGCACCATCTAGAACCTCATTTGTTTTTTCACGTCTAATAGTTTTTCTCTTATTTGTAAAATTTCTAGGTTTTCCGAACTTGCATTAGACTTTGTTCAACTTTGTTAACAATTGTCCTCCAAGTAAAGGTGGTGGAGCCTTTCCAAATTCAGGTTTACCATTAAAGGCATCTGTTAAGCTTTGAAATTTATGTTTTTCGGATAAGAACTTTCGGTGTCCCATATAACAAATCTTTCTAGAATGTTTTAAATATTCAGAATGTGTCCTTTCTTCACAAATGGGACATGCCTTGTACCCTTTCACACTAAATCCAAAAAGATTACCTAAGGCTGGAAAATCATTAATAGTCCACAACAACACTGCTTTAAGATTAAAATTTTCTTTCTTATAAGCATCGTAAGCATTAACCCCCTCATACCACAATGTGTTCAAATCATCAATTAAAGGAGCTAGGTATACGTCAATATCATTTCCAGGTTGTTTAGGACCAGATATCAACAAGGTCAACATGATAAACTTCCTCTTCATACACAACCATGGTGGTAGATTATAGATGACTAGCATTACAGGCCAACAACTATATTTACTACTAAGGGAATTGTGTGGATTAATTCCGTCAACAGAAAGACCCAAACGAATATTCCTCAATTCATTCCCAAATTCCAGCCATTTAACATCTACTATTTTCCAAGCTGGCGAGTCAGCTGGATGTCTTAGCTTTCCATCCTTTACTCTATATTTAGCATGCCAAATTAAATTTTTAGCATGATCATCATTTCGGTACAACCTAACCAAACGAGGTATCGGTGGTAGATACCATAAAACCTTTGCAGGGACACCTTTTCTAACTGCATCTGAATTTTTTTTCTTTTTCCATCTAGACTCGCCACATGTCGGACATGCAATTGCATCAACGAATCTCTTTTGATATAAGATGCAATCGTTAGGACAAGCATGTATTTTTTTCATATTGTATGCCTAACGAACGCAATGTCTTCTTCGCTTCATAAAATGAAGATGACATTTCATTACCTTCGGGTAATAATTATTCTCCTAAAAATGTTAACAACTCTGTCATTCCCTTATCACTCCACCCATGTTCGGCTTTTAAGTTATACAACCTAAGCAATGCTGATAATTTAGTGAACCTTGTACAATTAGGAAAATAGGTTTCTCAGCATCTTCTAAGATTGACTGAAATTTAATTGGATCCACATGTGATTCATATTGTGCATCATTAATCATCTCTGCAATATCATCAACTTCGTAATCAACATCAAAATACTTATTATTCTTAGATGGTGCCTCATCAGTGACTTTCATTCTTTCACCGTGCAAAAACCATACTTTATAACTTTTGTCTATTCCATTCCTAAATAAGTGGTCTTTTATTTTAAAAATTGGCATCCTCACAACGTTACCACACTTAACACATGGACAAGGAATACTATTAGGAGATTGAGTATTTCTTGCACAAAATTCTAAGAAAAACTCAACTCCATTCCTATATTTCATGGATAATCTATCCGCTGACATCCAATCTCTATCCATTGTCAAACTTCACACAACAAAAAAACAAACAAACAAAGCAACAAACATTAATAATTAAGTTCGTGGATTACTTAATTGACAAGTAAATAAATGAAACAATATGTCCAAAAAAAAATTGGGCAGCATTTCCCCTATTTCTATCACATTTCCAAATTTAAAATGTGCATTTATACAGCACATGATATACACAAAAATATCCAACTAATCAATCAAACATGCATAATTCTCAAATTACTAAATCCTCAAAAAAAAATTGGCCAGCATTTTCCCTATTTCTATCATATTTCCCAAAATTTAAATAAACATATATTCATCACATAAACACAACAAACCAATTAATCAATTAAACATGCATAATTCTCAAATTACTAGATCTTACAAAAAATTGGGAAGCATTTCTCCTATTTCTATCATATTTCCCAAAATTTAAATAAACTTATATTTATCACATAAATACAACAAATCAAGTAATTAATCAAACATGCACAATTACAGTCTTATATCACCGCAGCACACAGTCTCAGATCCTATCTCCACTATTTTATAATTCGTACATGCTACTAAGTTCAATATATTAATTATACATTAAGGTTTTACATATTACCTCTAATATAAAATCCTTCAAAGCTTGATCTTACCAACAAAGTTGTCAACAAAATACCTACTCAAATATAACAATAAACAAAAAAATAATAAAAAAGTTAACAAAATATAAAGAAAAATATATTAAAGCTATATTGTAACTAAATAAACAATAAAGTGCTTAAAGAAAACAAATAATTTGTTCTATATACTCATTTGTTTACTTAAACCCGAAATAATTTTTTTTTTTTAAAAAGTTAACAACTCACATAAATAAAAATTGACTATAAATATCCTAACTAAATCAATAATAAAGTATAACTTAAAAAAACAAACAATTTTAATATATACCTATTCAACCAATTAAACCCAAAATTAAAAATAATTTTAAAAAGTTAACAAAATATAAATAAAATTTTACTAATAATAATCAAACTAAAAAATTAATAAAATGAAACCTATACATTAATATATATATATACTCATTTACATAAGTAAATTCGAAATTTAATTAAATTTAAAAAAAAAAGTTGATAAAAAATAAATAAATTATAATAAAAAAATTCTAAAAAAATAAAATATTAAAATGCAAAGTTTAAACCTAAAACAATTTCATAATCATTAATATAAAACTATCTAAAAATTAAAAATCTGAAAGATAGTCAATTTATAAAAAAAAAATCACAAAAATTAAATTTAAATCATAAAAATTAATAAAATTACACTTACTTGTGGTAATTGAGCAATGTGGGTTCTTGAAGTAGAAAACCCCAAAAAACCAATAAAGATTATGGGTTTTCAAACTATAATCTTCAAAAAAAAAAACAAATTCTATACAAAAAATTATTAAAAAAACTATATATAAGTTTCATAAACATATACAAATCATTATTTTGACATTAAAATAGAAAAAATAAAGGCTAAAAACGTACCTAAATGAGTAGAACTTCGGTTGGGTGTCGTTGGTTTGTGAAGGAAACAGTTCTGAAATTTTGAGTGAAATGGGGCTCGGCTGGGGACGATGAGGGTTTATTTGAAAATGAGGCCCAGTTGCGTCAGTGGCCCACTAACGCCGTTAACGACCCGTTTGCGTCAGTGCCCCACTGACACAAACGGTCCCATTAAACAGCGTTAGTGTAAGTTATGACGCAATTGGACCCTCATTTGTGGCAGTGTCCAACTGCCACAAATGCTAATTCTTGGTCAACAGCGTTAGTCAACTGCATTGACTGACGCGTTTGACTGACACAATTGCCCTTTTTTGTAGTAGTGTGTGTACACGCGCGTAGAAATCATTGCCTTGGAACATTAGGTAGTTGCCCTTACATGATCTCTTATGTCTCAGCAAAAACATCTACCTCTGGAGTATTGAAAGAAGACATTTTGCCCTTGAAAAGGGGAGGTAACTATGAGGAACTTGGTGAGGCATGTCACTTTTGGGTGAGTTTTGTTATCATCTTGTTAATTTGGTACACATATAACAATTTTTGTTAAAAGTCATATTTCACACTGTTCTTTTTTCAATTTTAATGTCTGTAATAATATGTAAATGATTATCATGAATTATATTCAGTTGTAGATTTATTGAAGCAAATCATTTCTTGATGTTGCATCCCCAATGGTTTATTTTGGATTGGAATGAAGAAGATATTAGTTCCTAGCACTTTATCGAGGGAAGGATTTATAGAAAATTATTTTTTCCGTGTGTTTTGGACAAGTTGGCGTTGGAAGATTCTGTTTTGGTGACAAGAGCAATCCCAATCAGGAAGAGACACCAACTATACCAATTATTTTCACAAAAAGAGGCAATAGGGTACGATCTGACCCATTGGAAGCCAGACTACGAATTTTGGCAGCATGCATTTTTACTCACACTTAACCACAACAAGCATTTCTAGCATAAACTCTAGCCACATGCATGCATGCAATTCATCATATCACACAATCTCAACCTTAAGCATAAAATAGGCTCCAAAAACTATTGAAATTCCCTATACAACAAGATCTACCAAAATCACCACAAATCTTTAAGGAAAACAACCATAGATTCTACCTTTTGAAGCCCTAGCTCTTCAAAACCTTTCCTTGGTGCTCTAAACTCTCAAAAACGAGCCCCAAGCCCCACATGCACATTTTTAAGAAGATATTAGGGTATGAAGAAAACTAGATGAGGGACAAGAAAATGAAAGCTTACAAAACCTCTAACCTTACTTGCTTTGATCAAAAATGGAGCTCAACTTTGACATCCAACTTGTAAATGCTTCCCTTTAACCCTAGAACAAGGCCATGTGTGGCTTTTACATCTCATGCATGCACAAGGAACCCTAGGGCTTTGGGTTTGAAGGAGAAGAAAGGGAAAAATGCTCAAAGGGAAACATTGCACTTACTTGAGACATGGAGGTTTCTTCTTGAAGCTTTTCTTCTCCAATGGAGAATAGGAGTTCTAACTCTCTTAGGGTTTGATTGTGTGCAGCAATGGAGGAGAAAGAGAGGGAGAGTGTATCCACTTTGGGAGAGATAGGGAGAGAGTGTAAGAAGAGAAAATGATTAAGCTTTAACTTGTGTAAAAAGGTAAGAGACTTTTCCCATTCCTTAGAGTTTGGGGTACCTAGATTATGAGAGCCCTAGGGCCTAGTCCTAGACCATGCCGCCCACATAAAGAACTCAAGGGCTCTATGCTAATTTTGTGCTCTTAATTTTTCCTTAATTTGTTACCTACAGTTTGTAAATCTCCAAGCATAATTAAATAAATTAATTTGTGACCAAAAAATAAAATTTCTTCTTGGATTTTTGTTGTATCCAGAATCCACTTCGTTGTAATCATGCTCATCTCTAAACTGGGACCTGTGAGTGCGTGACCTGTTGTACGCACTATCACCTTCTCTTTGTCCAAAACCATCTCGATATACCGGAGATGGCCTATGAGGTCTGCGTTTGTTGCTAGGTCCCGGGACATTATTTTGTCCTGGGGGATCCCTAATCGCAAAACTGAGTTTTGCTGCCTCCTATTTCCTATGGGAACATTCTCTGGTCCTCTTTCAGGTAAGACCTGCTCATCAATAATAGGACGCCTTAGGCTTCGGGGTTGTTGCTCATCCCTATTCTGTCGATGTGGCTGTTTGCTGACCCGACCAGACCAAGGAGGCTGACGCTGCTTGGTATCTCTACCAGAATTTTGGGGGATGCTTTTCAGGTTAAGCAACCTGATGCTGCTCTGGTTGTTGAGGACTTCGTGATGGTTCTGGTTAAGGGTTCTGTGTAGGTCAAACTCCTTGTGCTAACTGTATGGCAACCTCCAAGACCACTTTAAAATAGTATTTATGTAAATTCTGAAAACCTGCGATCAGCTGACTAGAGTCAACCAAGATTCACAAGCTGAGAGAGAGGATAATAAAACGTGGATAATAGCACTAGATTCTTTGAATTCTTCTTAAAGCAAAGAATTATAGCGTAATAGCCAAATGAATTCTTGAGTCCTCTATTTATTGACTCAAGAATGTACATAGATGTGCCATGGGCCTTGCGTAACTTGTGCAACAAGTAAACATAAAATAATAGGTAAATAATTATAACGACCCAAAATCGCTAATAAGGCTTAAGGGCCTTGATTAGTGTGCTGGGAGGGCACGATTGGTTTATGTGTGAATTAAGTAGTTTAATGCATGATTTTTTGATAAGAATACTTGTATTGTTATATGAATATATATGAAATGCATTTCTACGAGTATTAGTATGCATGTAGGCCTCGTTTAGCTTAAAAGGGTATATTTGTAATTTTAGCCCGTTAAGGGCGTAAATGTGATTATATGTTATAATTGTGAGGACCACATTATTATGTGGGTAAATCTGCAGCATGTGACTTAAGGCGATCCTAGGGAGCTAGTTAGAGGGAAAGTCACAATGGGACCTAATACTTGACTTGGGGCAAGTCAAGTGGTATTTCAAGTATTAGATGTTATTTGGGTTATCGGGTTATGGAAATAAATAATTAGAGATATATTTGAGGTTAGGAAGCTTAGGTGGGAATACTGGGGAATTTTACCGTTTTTCCCTCGGGGACGTTTTCGATACCCCGAGCCTCGGGATTGACTTAATTGCTTAAGGATAGACTAAGTAAAACTTAGAAAGTGGTAGAAACACCAAGAATCGACCCTTCTCTTTCCCTCTTTTTCTCTCTCAAGGAAAACTACATAAAAACTAAGGGAACTTGGCTGGAATTCAGTGAATTGAGTAGAGGTTTTGGAAGATTAACTCGGTAGAAACTAAGGAAACTAACCAGGAACTGAGGTAAGCACTGAATTATACTTTTGATCAATTGATTATGTAGCTTTGGGGCTGGATTCTAAGAGTTCTTGGGTTCTTAAATTAAAGGTTGAATTAAGGTAGAAAGCTTGGGAGTTAGCTCAGTAATTGTTTGGAGGATTGAGTCTTCAGTGAAGGTAAGCTTCAATTTATGAAATAGTGTTTGAATTATGAGTTTTTCGGACTGGTTTTGGTGTTCTTGAGCTTGTAGGTTTCAAAGATTGAAATGTTGTTTTGATGAGTTTCTAGACTAGGTTTCTGTTGGGTTATGTTGCTGAAATCATGTTAGAATGTTTGTGATAATAGGATTATATCATTAGGTTGGTTATGGGTGACTTTGAGTGAGGTTTGAGTGTTAAAAATGGCTGTTTTTCTGGGTTCGAAGGGGTCGGGCCGCGGCATAGTTCTTAGTGTACCGCGACCCTCTGAAGTAGAGAGGAGCTGAGAAAGGAGGGCGGGCCGCGACATGGGGTATGTAGGGTCGTGGCCCGTGTCTCTTCTTGGGCAAGGCTGGGCCTCTGGTTGGGGGGAAGCTTGAGCCGCGACCTTTAAGGGCATTTTTGGCCTTTTGGGGTTTTTAAGCACGGGAACCTAACCTAGGGTGCTCGAGATCGATTTCACTACTGTGTTTGGTGGAATTCGATGTCTCGGAGGCTAGAACTTTATCCGGAAACCTTTTTACAATTATTAATGGTATCCCTTATCTTGGTTGTGACTAGGTATAAGCTAGGGCTCGGGAAACGGATCATGCTCAAGAGGCATCCCTCGTAATCAGTACACTTGGATATTAAAGGTAAGAAAATTGTACCTGGTTGTAAATTTATAATGGGACTAAGGGTTCCCTATTTTATATGCTTTATGAAGGATGATATTATGCCATGTGAATAATAAATGAACGACCTAAGAGTGTTGGAGTTTACATTGGCGCACAGGGCGTGACTCAGCCACTGGTAGCTGAGGACAGCTTATTATTTAGTGAGCTCGGTTTAAGCGGACCGGAGTCAGTGGGGTAAACAGAGGGTGCGACCTAAGGGCGTCGACCCTGGTTATCATGTGATTTGGTTATCATTGTTAATTGGTGAATTTGTTATGTTAAATAGCTGAGTATAGGTTTGTAGATCCTCTGGTTATGTCTATGGACTATGTGAATAATGTGGATTGCTAAGTGTATGAACATGCTTTAAGAGTTATTTAATTGTTATCATTGTTTGTGCTGAAATGTTATATATTCTTGCTGGGCCTTGGCTCACGGGTGCTACGCGGTGCAGGTAAAGGAAAGGCTAAGCTTGGTCAGCCTTGATTCAGAGAGCTCTGAAGGCAGAATGTACATGACCAACTGCTCGGCCGCCACGGTTGGGGAAAGGACAGGAACAGGAGCACCATAAATGTTTGTTTTGCCCTTAGAGTGGCTAGCAGTTTTTTATACTTTGAAATTTTGTAAACTGACTTTCAAACGCTGTTTCTTTTGGGATCCCTTGTACAAAACGTTTAATGATATGAAATGTATCTTTTATGACCAAAACCTTTTAATCCTAGTTCATTAGTGGTTTCAGTGACACGTTTTTAACTAAATGACTTGATTAGTAAGTTCTACACCTTTATAAATACACAGTGTAACAGTCTTGGCTACCCAGGACGTTACAATAAATATACTTTATATTTGAAATAACAAATATCTCACAAATTTCTATTGTTGACCCTTGATTTGGTCAACGACACATAGTCACGAAAACGATGTGAAAAGTATGAATTGAAAAAAATAAGACAAACGACACCAAGGGGTTATAGTGGTTCGGCCCCAATGATTGGTAATGACCTGCGTCTACTTAGTGTTTTTATTAATGTAAAACTCCAAAACTTGCGATCAGTGAACTAGGGCTCACTGAGTTTCACAAGTTCTGAAGACGGATATAAAGATCATGTATATAAATGCCTTAGCTCGCTCTCAGTACAAATTCTAGCGTATGAAATAAATAAATCCTACAATTCTTATTTATTGGCTCATGGATGTACATATGGGTCATGGGTCGTCGTTAACTTGCGTTACAAGCATAAATAATAATTTAAATAATATTGTTTACATTTAAATTATCAAATATCCCTTAAATATCTAACTTATAACCAGATTGGAGCACTTGTCTCGATCAAAAGAATAACTCTGGTTGCATGTTTTCGTCCATCTTCTTTTCCTGCTACTTAGCACTCTCCTTGCGTCTATTGAGCTGCAGAGTTTCTTCTGATAACCTGGTTGTAGGTTGATCAAACCTTCATTAATGATCGGTCATGTGTTGTTCACATGCCTCTTTAATGCACCACGCCATCATGCTAATATTTAGGGAAACATCTATTTATTATACTAACTTTGAGTTTTAACTGCATTAAGCAGCTAATACTATCGCCGCTAAAGAGCATTTTTCTTGTAGTGTGAAACTAGAATGCATCATATTTTTATATGTAAAAAGTGTATCTCTAACCAATTCTTAATTTAACAAATCTTTTAAATAAAAAAGTATGATAGTATTTATTTCTTTTAAAACAATAGATAATGTTTTGGCTTAATTTTTTAAATATGTTTGTGTCATTCTTTTATAATACATGACATTGTTTATTTATTTAAAATTTAAATGATAAATAAAAAAATTAATTTCTAACTAAAACTAAACAAATAGTTGTTGTTTAGGACCACAATTCCATCCCGCTTGGTACGGAGGCGGAAGACATTCCACTTCTTGATCTGAGCCATTGATTTTTATTGTAATGATCCAACGGTGGAAGCTCATGAATGCTGCATTAATATGGGCCACTGAAAGTTGGATTAATGATCCAACAACTGGGGAGTATTCTGCAGCTATAGTCTACTTTAGTAGGGGTATGACTTAACTTTAATAGTGCAATGATGACTTTGACAACCGGTCACCTTCTCAGTCATTGTTTTATAGAAAAACCACTCCTTTTCTTCTCTTTCAACATCTCTTTTTCTTTACCTGAAGGCCAACGATTCCAAACCTTTTCTTTATCTAAAATACAAGAATTACTCATATTTTTTTAAAAAAAAAAAAGCTTCGGTTCTTCATCAAACAAACAGTTCATGAAGACATCCTACCTGAACTAAGATATTGAAGTTACTGGGGTACAAATTAAAAACAATTTTTAAAATATAACCCTTATACTCACGATGTAGTTTGCAAAAATTAAGGCATAAAATGGACTTAAATGTATGGATAACATAGTCCACAATAATCTATAAATCCTAAAAAAGGAAAACTCATTTAAGAAATGATTTTCGTAACTAGTTGTCCTACAACTATATATCTATTTGGTTTGGTTACACCTCACAAAAATCAATAAGGTTTTTTTACTATTTTATTCCTTGGATAATCACCCCAACGAGTCCCTCGGTCACCCGTATTGACTTTCGTGGCTGTCGGTGCATCCAAAAGAGCACTGAGACGATGTTAGTCACACTAATGCATAAGACAATCCGTGCGAGTCCACCTCGGCACTCCTGACCCGAACCCTCCTATCGGTGAATCGAAACGAGTCCAGATCTTGTGTAATCACCCTGACAAGTCCCTCGGTCACCCGTATAGAGTTACATGGATGTCGGTGCACCCGAAAGAGCGTCGAGACGGTGTTAATCACAGTAATGCGTGACTCGGTGCATCCGAGGGAGTCCAGCTCGGCACTCCTGACCCGAACCCCTGTCTCGATGAATTGAAACAAGTCTAGATTTTGGGTAATCACCCCAACGAGTCCCTCGGTCACCTGTAATGAGTTGCGTTGTAGTCAGTGCATCCAAAAGAGCACCGAGATGATGTTAGTCACACTAATGCGTGAGACAATCTGAGCGAGTCCACCTCGTCACTCCTGACCTGAACCTCTGTCTCGGTGAATCGAAATGAGTCCAGATCTTGTGTAATCACCCTGACAAGTCCCTCGGTCACCCATAATGAGTTGTGTTGCAGTCGGTGCATCCGAAAGAGCACAGAGACTGTGTTAGTCACACTGATGTGTGAGTGCATCCGAGCGAGTCCAGCTCGACACTCCTGACCCGAACCCTTGTCTCGGTGAATCAAAACGAGTCTAGATCTTGGGTAATCACCCCAACGAGTCCCTCGGTCACCCGTATTGAGTTTCTTGGCTGTCAGAGCATCCAAAAGAGCACCGAGACGATGTTAGTCACACTAATGCGTGAGACAATCCGAGCGAGTCCAGCTCGGCAGTCCTGACCCGAACCCCTATCTCGGTGAATCGAAACGAGTCCATATCTTGGGTAATCACCCCAACGAGTCCCTTGGTCACCCATAATGATTTGTGTTGCAATCGGTGCATCTGAAAGAGCACTGAGACGATGTTATTCACACTAATGCGTGAGACAATCCGAGCGAGTCCAACTCGGCACTCCTGACCCGAACCCTTATCTCGGTGAATCGAAACGAGTCCAGATCTTGGGTAATCACCCCAAAGAGTCCCTCAGTCACCCGTAATGAGTTGCGTTGCAGTCGGTGCATCCGAAAGAGCACCGAGACAATGTTAGTCACACTAATGCGTGAGACAATCTGAGCGAGTCCACCTCGGCACTCCTGACCCGAACCCCTGTCTTGGTGAATCGAAACGAGTCCAGATCTTGTGTAATCACCCCAACAAGTCCCTCGGTCACCTGTAATGAGTTGCGTTGCAGTCGGTGCATCCAAAAGAGCACAGAGACTGTGTTAGTCACACTAATGTGTGAGTGCATCCGAGCGAGTCTAGCTTGGCACTCCTAACCCGAACCCCTATCTTGATGAATCAAAATGAGTCCAAATCTTGGGTAATCACCCCAACGAGTCCCTCGGTCACCTGTAATGAGTTGCGTTGCAATCGGTGCATCTGAAAGAGCACTGAGACGATGTTAGTCACACTAATGTGTGAGACAATCTGAGCGAGTCCACCTCGGCACTCCTAACCGAACCCCTCTCTCGGTGAATTGAAACAAGTCCAGATCTTGGTTAATCACCCCAACAAGTCCCTCGGTCACCCATAATGAGTTGTGTTGCAGTTGGTGCATCCGAAAGAGCACAGAGACTGTGTTAGTCACACTGATGCGTGAGTGCATCCGAGCGAGTCCAGCTCGGTACTCCTGACCCGAACCCCTGTCTCGGTGAATCGAAACGAGTCCAAATCTTGGGTAATCACCCCAACGAGTCCCTCAGTCACCCGTATTGAGTTTCGTGGCTGTTGGTGCATCCAAAAGAGCACCAAGATGATGTTAGTCACACTAATGCGTGAGACAATCCGAGCGAGTCCAGCCCGGCACTCCTGACCCGAACTCCTGTCTCAGTGAATCGAAATGAGTCTAGATCTTGTGTAATCACCCTGACAAGTCTCTTGGTCACCCGTATTGAGTTGCATGGATGTCAGTGCACCCGAAAGAGCGCCGAACAGGGTGTTAATCACACTAATGCGTGACTTGGTGCATCTAAGGGAGTCCAACTCGGCACTCCTGACACGAACCCTCGTCTCGGTGAATCGAAATGAGTCTAGATCTTGTGTAATCACCCTGACGAGTCCCTTGGTCACCCGTATTGAGTTGCATGGATGTCGGTGCACCCGAAAGAGCGCCGAATAAGGTGCTAATCACACTAATGCGTGACTCGGTGCATCTGAACGAGTCCACCTTGGCACTCCTGACCCGAACCCTCCTATCATTGAATCAAAATGAGTCCAGATCTTGTGTAATCACCCTGACGAGTCCCTCGGTCACTCGTATTGAGTTGCATGGATGTCGGTGCACCCGAAAGAGCGTCGAGACGGTGTTAATCACACTAATGCGTGACTCGGTGCATCCGAGGGAGTCCAGCTCGGCACTCCTGACCCGAACCCTCATCTCGGTGAATCGAAACGAGTCCAGATCTTGTGTAATCACCCTGACTAGTCCCTTGGTCACCTGTAATAAGTTGCATGGATGCCGGTGCACCCGAAAGAGCGCCAAGACGGTGTTAATCACACTAGTTGCATAAGATGCTCTTAGTATTTATTATGATCAGTGTGCAAAATTCTACACTCGGGAAATGTACTAAAAAGTGGAATCATAAATCAAAAGAGAAAATGCGTATTTAATCAGCAGCTATGAAGATCATGGAAATCACACTATCTTCAATGTTGGAAATTTTCGAGATGGTCAAACGAGATATAAGGTCACTCGTACTCTTGGAACAAACCATTTCAAATGTAGTTGCTTATTCTACAAGACTAACGGTTACCCATGCAGACATATTTGGGCAATGATGAAGTCCTGTTGCGTAAGAATAATCCCAAATTCACTACTCCTCAAACGATGGAGCTTGTATGCAAAATCCCATCCGGAAAACATGGAGATAAGCCAACATATTCAAGAAGAGTCTGCGCATTGCGAAATGTCAAGATTTGGTGCACTTAATTCAGATGCTACCATGATGAACTTCTACGCGTCTAAGTCACCACAATATTATAACACAGCAAAAGAGGAAATTTCTCGTCTCACTGCCATTTTCAAGGAAGGTATGGACATCCAAGGAGTTTCATAGGGCACATCCACGAGGAGATCGTATCGAGAAAATCCTAACATAATGCAAGACCCAGTTAGAGTCAGAACAAAAGGTCAAGGAAATCCAGGGCAGCGAAGGGACAACGGGCATGGGATTCCAACAGACAGATCAGGTTTCAGACAAAGGGCATGTGGAGCATGCGGTGCCCTTGGTCACAACAGTCGAACACGTCACAATCATGGCCGCACAACTGGAAGAGGAAGAGGGGCAAGCACAAGCAGTGTTAGTATCGATCGGTACACAGAATCGGGGAATGAAAACGCGGGAGGTGAAAGTGACATGCCTTATTCAACGTAGGAGTCTTTTGGGAATGATTATGATGATCATGTGTAATGCACAACCTATCGGACGCAATGTTATTGTGTACTGGATATTATTTATAAGATCACTATCTCTTAATAGTTAAATCATAGAATCATTTTGTAATAGTTATTACTACGCTTATGTATTGATCATATTTTCAAAATCAAACCGACTGACATATTGATCTATATATGTTTTATTTATATGTTAAAATCAATAAAAATAAATATATTTATTATTATTTAACACTATCATTGCATGAATAATAATTATCTTATTTTCAGTTGATTATGGAACACATGTTCCCAATCAGATCACGTCTTCAAGAGTCTGTAACAATACAATACCAGCATATAGGTTATAATGAAGACTTCTCCCTTTGAGGTGGTCTAGATCCAAATACCAACCGTCATGAAAGATAGACCTATGATCGGTGGTACTTTGGCAGTACACAGGCAAAGTAAGCAACAATTTTAAGATCAAGGCCAAACCAAGCTGTGTTAACATATGATGACGGAACATGTCGATTATTTAACTACAAGCAAAATAAGGTAATTCAATGTAATAACATTTTATATTGAATTGCAATAAATATAACTAAGAAAAATTATATTCACTAACATGTTGAATGTTGTGTTACTTACTCAATTATTTAATATGATACATTGTCAAATTTAATACAAATATAGTGCATACAATATAAACTAAATTTTATTTTTTAAAAAAATAACCCCAATTCCTATATGATTTGGAACATTGAATTTTAAAACTTAAAATAACAAGTTTACAATCAAAATCTCATTATTAAGAAAATAATTTAACCATGTATTTCCAAAAATTAAAAAAAATAAATAAATAGTAGATAATCATCTTTCAAGTCAAAAAAAATTAATATAAATGTTGAAGGTCATGAGTTCTAGCAACAAAAAAAATTAAAATATAAATGTGCATCCTATAGCAACATCTGTGTACTTTTTATTAAATCTTTGTGCTAACATTTGTAAATAATGTGCAGATGGCTATTTTTATATGAGAAGATATACATAGTATAGAAAGACATTTATATCCCCATTTAACTAATTTTTTTATTATAAATAATAAAAAAATCCAACCGTTAACCAAAACGGTTTTCATGAGTAAAAATTGTATATTAAAATAAAAAGTAGGTCTTCACCCTATAAATCAATTGTCAGAATAGTACACATAAGTGTACTTGAGGACAGCACCTTCCCAACACTTTTACAATAAAATAATTGGCATATAATAAATTGAACGAACGGAAGTCATTCCGCTTATATGCCAAGCGGTTTGGAATCGTTGGCATTTTGTTTATACCTAGTATATACATGTAGTTCAAATTAATGTTCAAATGTTGTGGAGACTTGTTCATTTGTACGGAGAGCCAATAACATAAGCATACTTCTCTTTATTGGCTCCAATTAATAATGCCCTCTCTTTGTTTTTTTTTTCGTGTTATCAAACCTTGGATTCATTGAACACAAAAGTGGGGAAACAAAACAACAGCAAAACAACAAACTACATGCATTGTCTGGATGGATATATGCTAGTCACACAGCAACATCACGGGCTACGTAGTACAGGTATCTGAAAAATATTGAAAGCACCTTTGTAAGGACCTTCAAAGGAGCACCACGCCATATGGTGCTTTAATGCTAAAGCTCAGTTTTTATGATGGAAAGAAATAATGGGTTGTTTCTCTTTATTGCCTTCTCTCGTCACCTTTGTTGTCAGTTAACATGTAAATGAGGGGACATGTAGATGTAGAAACGTGTTCAATATGAAATATTTAGTCTCACCTAACTATCAAAGGAATAGTCCCTTTCTCCTATAAATGCCAGTGGTCATCGAAAGAATAATTGAAACCAAACAAATATTATCTAAGGTGGGGCCATGATGATTGGTTTGGTTTCGGGGCATACTTGGTGAATATATGCTGTCACTGTGTCCAAGTCAAAATATATATTTGCATTCATTCAGCTTTCATGTTCACAATGCATGCTTCTCTATTTATTGGCTCCAATTAATAATGTTATACTAGTATTCAAAGTATAGTACGAACTAAATATATATAGAGAATTGTTGAAGGGCACCCCAAACACCACATTATAGTATATTATATTATTATTGGTGTAATTCAATGACAAGTCTCACATATTTTGATTTACTAGGTAATGAGTAATGATATGTGCATTCAAAATATGCACTTAAATATTACACACAGTAATGTAATGTGATACTATTTTTTTTAAACAGTGGGTTTCAGTTTAGATAAATCTAATTGGTTGAAACTTGACCCCAATATTTTAAAAAACAATATTATATCACTGTGTGTAATGTTTGGTGCATATTTAAGGTGTACATATTATTACTCAATAAATAATATGGGCAAAACTGCTAACCATTTATAAGGTGCAACTTATGTGGTGGGTGACACCTTAAGTTGGTTAATAGTATATATTGATTATACAAATATATATATATATATATGCTATGTACACCCAAAATATGCACTCAAATATTACACACAATGATGTGTCACTACTTTTTAAAACAGCAGGTCAAATGGGATTGGCTGGACTAAACTGACACATCACCGTGTGTAATATTTGGGTGTATATTTTGGGTGCACATATCATTACTAGAATAAGAGATGTAGACTCCTCAATGATCCAATTTATAGAAAATAATGAAAACATATATTTTCCCAACTTAATGTCCAAATAGTGTAAACTGAGTGTCTTCAACAAATAACTAGTAAATGTCGGTATTAAATCTAAATGTATGGACTTTGAACTAAGGGAGAAGTAAATTTAAATAAAACTACCACATTTTTTTTCTTTAGTATTTCCCCAGGTTACTTGTTTAAACTACCAAGATAAAATAGTTTTTATAACACTGAAAAGTGTATCTAAAGATATTTTAATTTTTCACAATATAAAATTGATAAAAAAGATAATGCAACACTTTAATAAAATTGTTGTTGTAAGTCCTTTTTTAGAAATTTTAAGAATGGCAAAGTTTTCTCATTTCACACACCTTTTTTTTTTTGGCTAGGTGGAAAGGGGAGGAGGGGGCTACCAGTGTGGCTCCCTCTCTTGGTGTTGAGTGTGGCTCCTTCTCTTGGTGTTGCCAAGAGAGCTCCAACTCTGCCTAGAAATGTTTACTAAAATCATATTCGACTGGTGGCCCCCACCTACGATGAGGTGCGTCATTGGAGCTCCATCAACCAACTAGTGCTAAAGGGATGCTAAGGCAGAGGGCAATAGTAACTGGACTGGCGTACCGAATGCTCACATTTAAAACTCCACCAAAATTCCAACCCTTGACCTCTAAGACCTCAACCATGTCATTTTACCACTAGGCCACTTGGTTTATTTAAAACTACATATAACAACACTTTTATTAGACGTTTTGCATTATGATATTTAAAAACACACACACACAAGTGTGTGCCTTTAGATGCTTTACAAGAAGCTTTCCGTGGGAAAACAGATCAATGTTGTTAATAATGTAAGTTTTATTATGTAAGGGTAGTTTAGTCTTTTAGCCTCTCATTATTTTGGCTATATATTTTGTTGCTCTTGTACTTTTATTTTCATCTCTTTTTGACATAATGAAAACCTAGCCTCCATTTTGATTCTCTCTCCAAATCTCCTTTGTCTATTTTGCACAATTATCAAACAGATCAATGTGACCCGGGTTGTGCAAACCATAGAGTACATTAAGCTACCAACACAGCTAGCATAGGGAACCTTGTTCTTGTACTCTCTCTCAGCATCTTTATTTGGTGATTGTTTCATTGACAGCTTGAAGTGTTGGGCAATGGGTGTAGAGACAGCTTTGGAATTGATCATTCCAAACTTCTCTAAAACTTTCTGTAAGTACCCTCTTTGAGACAAGCTAATGACATGTGGTTGAGGCCTTTTAATGTCAATACCAAGAATTTTCTTGGCTGTCCTGAGATCCTTCATCTCAAATTTCTGCTTAAGCTTTTCTTTCAGCTTATTAATTGTTGTTCTTTCCTTTCCAATAATCAAGATATCGTCAACATATAACAGCAAGTAAATCTGATTATTGGAATATATACATGGATCAAATTTACTCTTCTCATAACCAATCTTAGTCATATAATCATCAAATTTAAGATTCCACTGTCTTGGGGTCTTGGGGCTTGTCTAAGTCCATAAAGAGATTTCTTAAGTAAGCATACCTTATTTGGGTCTTTACTTTCAAATCCCTCGGGTTGATGCATGTATATTTCTTCATCTAGACTTCCATTTAGGAAAGCTGTTCTAACATCCATTTGGTCCACCTCTAGATTGTACTTTGCAGCCTTCGACATCATTATTCTAATTGAAGTTTGCTTGACCACTGGTGAGAATATCTCATTGAAATCTATGCCTTCTTGCTGTGTGAAACCCTTAGCTACTAATCTTGCTTTGAACCTTGTATTTTCAACTCCTGGAATGCCCTCCTTTTTCTTGAAAATCCACTTCCAGCCTACAAGCCTTTTCTTTTCTGGTTTGTCTACTAACACCCAGGTGTTGTTCTTTTGCAAAGACAACATTTCTTCTTGTATGGCTTTAAGCCATTCTGCAACATCTTTACAATTAGTAGCTTCATGATATGTTGCTGGTTCTGCATTATCAATCTCTTCAGCAACAGACAGAGCAAAAGCAATAAATTCAGCATAGCCAAGTCGATCTGGAGGTGTTGTCTCTCTTCTTTCTCTATCTCGAGCTAGCTGGTATGACCTTAGATCTTTATGTGTAGTGTCCATTTCATCTGTTTTATCTCTACTATCTTCATCAATTTTATCCCTAAGATGTTGGTCCACCTCAAACTGTACACTGTCAGATTTTTCAGATTGACAAGATGTCACTCTAGGCTTTGGTCTCATAGCCATTTCATTCTCTCTAAACACCACATCTCGACTGGTAATACACTTCTTGTGCCCTGGTTCTAAGCACCATAGCTTGTAGCCTTTGACACCATCAGGATAGCCTAAGAACATGCACTTAAGTGCTCTTGAATCAAGTTTGTCTTGTTTGATATGCACATAGGATGTGCAACCAAATACCTTCAAGTGATCAAACTTTGGTGGCTGTCCTGTCCATAATTTTTTAGGGGTTTTGAAATTATTGGCAACTGAGGGGCATCTGTTTATAAGATAGCATGTTGTTTTCAAGGCTTCTCCCCATAAATGTTTCTCTAAACATGCACTCTTCATCATACACCTAACCCTCTCAAGTAGTGTCCTGTTCATGCGCTCTGCCAACCCATTCTGTTGAGGAGTTCTTGCCACTGTAAGATGTCTTCTTATCCCTTCTTTGAATTCATTTGGGCAATATTCAAGGCCATTATCTGTCCTTAGCACTTTGATTCTCTTACCAGTTTGGTTTTCAATCACTTTCTTCCAATTAACAAAGGTTTCAAATGCTTGATCCTTACTTTTCAACAAGAAAACCCATGCCTTTCTACTGTAGTCATCAATGATGCTCATGAAGTAGTTTGCTCCACCTAAAGTCTGAACTCTTGAAGCACCCCAAAGATCCGAGTGTATGTATGCAAGCTTCTCAGTAGTTGTGTGCTCACCCTTACCAAATTTGACTCGACTACTCTTACCATAAACACACTCTTCACAGAACTCAGGTTTGTCTTTCAACCCTCCCTTGAATAGTCCCTGTTTATTGAGCTTGTGCATACCTCTTTCACTCACATGTCCTAACCTTAAGTGCCATAATCTGGTTGTTTCTTCTGAGTTGTTGCTGATGACAGTAGCAACATTTCTAGTTACAGTTTTCCCATCCAAGAAATACAAGCCATTTGTCAATTTACCTTTCATAACCACCAATGAGCCCTTTGTAATTTTCAAAATTCCATTATCAATTTTAACAGTAAATCCATTCTTGTCAAACATACCAATTGATAACAGATTTCTCAAAACTCTGGAACATATCTCACATTCTGTATTGTTCTTGAAATGTCACCATGCATTTTTACCACTATTGATCCAATTCCTTTGACTTCACAAGCTTTATTGTTCCCAAGCAACACAGTTCCACCATGTTCTTCTATTATGGAGCTGAACAAATCTTTGCTTGGACTCATATGAAATGAGCAACCTGAATCCAAGATCCATTCTCCACCTAACGGAATTTGAAACCACAAGCACATCTGCAGAATCATAACCATCAGTAGCTACACTTGCCTCACCATTATTTATGTTCTTGTGATTGCCTTCCCTTTTCAATTTAGCCTTCAAAGCCAAACATTCATCTCTGAAATGGCCTTCCTTTTTGCAATAATAGCATTGTTTTCCTGTTGCATTGTTTCTTGTCTTTGATTTGGATCTGTGATAACTTTGGCCTCGAGAGAATTTTCTTCCTCTGTACTCTTTCTTTTCTGACCTTCCTCTTACAAACAGCCCTTCTCCACCTGTTTCACTTCTGTCATCTCCTCGTTTCTGTATCTCCTTAGAACTCAAAGCAGACTTGACTTCGGACATGGTCCAGGTGTCTTTGCCATAGAGAATTGTATCCACAAAGTGTTCATACATCTTTGGTAATGAACTTAAGAGAATTATAGCCTGATCTTCTTCATCAAATTTGACGCCAAGATTGTTCAAATCAAGTATAATTCTGTTGAAATCATCCAAATGCTTCCTTAGTTCTTTAGATTCATCCATTCGAAGAGTGTATAATTTCTTCTTGAGATACAATTTATTTGCTAAGGATTTCTTCATGTAGATTGAACTCAGTTTGTTCCATAATCCAATAGCCGTATCTTCATTAGACACTTCCCTCAAAACTTCATCTCCAAGACTCAAAAGGATAGCACTATGAGCCTTTGATTTGGTGTCCTTCTTAACCTTCTCATATTTTACATCCTTTAATAAATCTGCATCTATAGCTTCAGATATGCCTTGATGCACTAAGAGTGCTTTCATCTTGATTCTCTACAAGCTGAAGTCATTGGCTCCAGTAAATTTGTCCACCTCGAACTTGGCTGTCCCTATTTCTTGATCAGTTCTTGAACCCCAAACTAGTTTCTTGAATCAACTTAATACAACCTGTGCTCTTGATACCAATTGTGGTGCCTGAAAACACCAAACAAGAAACCAAAAACTTAACAAGAACAAAGAAAATGGCAGCCAAAAACAGAGAACACTAATGAACACAACACACCAATTACGTGGTTCAGCACAATGATTGTGCCTACATCCATGGGAGAGAATAACCAGTTGGCTCTAATCTTTATTAATGAAGCTTTAAGTACAGATTACACAAGATAAGGAACTTAGCTTTGGATCAACAATGGTGTCATGCACCGAAAACAAACAGTAGACAGAAAAATAGAAGAAAGGTTTAGAACTTAGGTTCTCTCCTCTGAACTTTCTTCTCTTCTAATCTCCTCTGAATTCTCTTCTCTTCTAATCTCTTGTTGTGTAATTCTTCTCTGTACAAAACCAATGATTTCAGCCTTCCTTTATAACTTAAGTAATGCTGACTTGGACCAATCATTAAGAAATGGTTTTAACTACCAAATAATACAACTTTAAAGTGAGCTGAACCCAACACTAACTTTGAGTTTTAACTGCATTAAGCAGCTAATACTATCGCCGCTAAAGAGCATTTTTCTTGTAGTGTGAAACTAGAATGCATCATATTTTTATATGTAAAAAGTGTGTATCTAACCAATTCTTAATTTAACGAATCTTTTAAATGAAAAAGTATGATATTATTTATTTCTTTTAAAACTATAGATAATGTTTTGGCTTAATTTTTTAAATATGTTTGTGTCATTCTTTTATAATACATGACATTGTTTATTTATTTAAAATTTAAATGATAAATAAAAAAATTAATTTCTAAATAAAACTAAACAAATGGTTGTTGTTTATACCTAGTATAGATATATAGTTCAAATTAATGTTCAAATGTTGGGGAGACTTGTTCATTTGTGCGGAGAGCCGATAACATAAGCATACTTCTCTTTATTGGCTCCAATTAATAATGCCCTCTCTTTGTTTTTTTTTTTCGTGTTATCAAACCTTGGATTCATTGAACACAAAAGAGGGGAAACAAAACTGTAAATCCTATAATTGACATTTTTATAGAAATATATTTTTCTTAAAAGATAAATTGGTTGTTTCCCTTTATTATAATTTTCGGAATTAGTTGTTTCCTTTTATTATAATTTTCGGAATTGTTTGTTTCCCTTTATTATAATTTTCGGAAATCCACTTTCCCATTTTGTGAATTTTGGATAATTGTGAGCTTCTTTATTTAGCTTATATTGTCCCATTTTGTTTATAAATGGAATATTTATATTGCAAATATTCGGTACTTACCCAAAGTTGTTTCTAGTTTATTTGCTTATATATTTTCGTGCAGCTCAAGAATTACAAACAGGAAACTGGTTCCTTAATATCATTAATTGTTGTTTCCTTTTTGAGCTTGTTTTTGATCCGACATAGGTTTGAGCTGTCCCCACCAATATCGTATCTGTCGGATCAGCATCTTCTAAAAAAGGCAACTCTTCATCAATCAAGAATAACTTCTATGATTCTTGCCTTTATTATAAGAATTCTTTCTCAGCCTTTATGAGCATGAAAAATGACTCTATAAATAGGGCTCTAAAGGCAGTGAGAAAATGGAACTCTTTTGTGCATTATTCATGAGCATTATTGTAATATTTGTGAGAGTTCCTCTTTGTATTCAAGATCATAAGTATTCACGTGATCTTGTAGAAATATGTGTGTTTAGTTTTTAGTGGTGAGTTTATCCCATGTTCATGAGTGAATACACATTGTAATTTGAACACAACGTCTATAGTCTTCGGGAGAAGATTTTTACAAGCCTTGTGTCGGGAGGATGCAAGCACTCGCTGGCCATTGAAGGGAGTTCAAGTGGTTGAGCATTTCAATCAAAATCAAATTAGTGAAGAGAAGTACAACAAAGTTGCGGCAAATCTCAAGAGGGAGTCTTGTTTTGTTTAAGTCAATATTTTTGTACTTGTGATTCTTTATTAATTGGTTTTATTTTCTGGGCGTGGTCCCAAGGAGTAGGTTATCCGAAAGGGTTTCTGAACCTTGTAAAAATCCGTTGTGTTCTTTATTGTTTTGCACTGTCTTTTTATTGTGTTCAGTTTCTGTCGTGACAAGTTTAGATTATGTCCCAACTGAACTGTTATCTGTGTAAACAATTAATTACCATTCTGTACTTTAATTAATTCACATGATTTAATTAGTTTAGTAATTACTAAATACAGAATTTAAAAAACAACAGCAAAACAACAAACTACATGCCTTGTTTGGAGGGATATATGCTAGTCACACAGCAACATCACGGGCTACGTAGTACAGTTATCTGAAAAATATTAAAAGCTCCTTTGTAAGGACCTTCAAAGGAGCACCACGCCATATGGTGCTTTAATGCTAAAGCTCAGTTTTTATGATGGAAAGAAATAATGGGTTGTTTCTCTTTATTGCCTTCTCTCATCGTCTTTGTTGTCAGTTAACATGTAAATGAGGGGACATGTAGATGTAGAAACGTGTTCAATATGAAATATTTAGTCTCACCTAACTATCAAAGGAATAGTCCCTTTCTCCTATAAATGCCAGTGGTCATCGAAAGAATAATTGAAAACAAACAAATATTATCTAAGGTGGGGCCATGATGGTTGGTTTGGTTTCGGGGCATACTTGGTGAATATATACTGTCACTGTGTCCAAGTCAAAATATATATTTGCATTCATTCAGCTTTCATGTTAACAATGCATGCTTCTCTATTTATTGGCTCCAATTAATAATGTTATACTAGTAGTGAAATTTGACATTTTATGCTAAAATTAAATACATGGTGTTTAATTATACTACCTAATTATATATTTTTTAACTATTCTTTTAATTCTTTTTCATCCCAAAAATATCATTCTTTTAAACCCAAAAAAAGTCACCTTCATTTCTCTCTCTCTCTCGCTCTCTCTCTCTCTATCTCTCTCTCTCTCAGACCAAAAAAAACCACCACAGCTTGCAATCAGCTGGACCTCCACCCACCATGACCTCAGCCAGACCTCAGTCGGACCTCCCACACATTCAATCGACCTCCACATTCATTTTTCTCACCCAAAAGCAATGAGTAAGTGTTTTTTATGCAAAATATTGTTGGCTTTTGTTATATTTAGTGTAAGTTATATGGATCTGCATATTGTTGGTTGTATTTTGTCCATTTTGTGTTATGAAATGAAAGTAGACTATGCTCCGTTTTCTGCGTTTTTCATTTTTTTGCGATTTTTGAACGATAAATTGCGATTTTGTGTGATTTCTACCAAAGTCAAAGGTTAGGGATGAAACTATTCGACATTTGAACGATGCCATTGCGATTTTGTGCGATGTTATATGTGTGGCAAAAACTAAGTATTTTAGGGCGATTTGTGGGCGACTTTATCTGTGTGCGATACTTGTGCGATGCCTGTGCGATATCATTGCGAAGTACCCATTCCCTCTGTGGCTGATACGCCCTGGAAAATGCTCGGACAATGGGAGAACGAGCTTTGGAGCCATCTGCATTTTTAAAAATAGGAATTATTATTAATCGCACAAATGTCGCAAAAGAACTTGCAAAAACTCGCAAAACTACAATTATGAATCGCACAAACATCGCAATGAATCGCAGAAAAAATGTATAAGGTTTTTAAATTAAAATCACAAAACCTATCCAATATAATCGCACAAAGATCGCTAAAACTATGAGTACCTTGACTGTCACTCAAATAGCTCAATATCGCTCAATATCGCAAAACAACACAAATGTCATAAACTATCATTATTTTTCCCTAAATAATCGCACAATATCGCCCAAATGTCGTTCAAAAATCGCAAAGCAAACACAAACAACGCCAAGCAACCATACTTTTCATGATAAGTCGCACAAAATCGCACAACATCGCTTAATATCGCAAATTTATAAGAAACCAAAGAAAAAGCAATGTCCCGATACCCAGATTCTTTCCCAAACACAAAATAGTAGAAATCTAAACATTAATCACATAATTCAGTTCTAAAACAACAAACTAACCTCAAATACACCAATTTGGTTCGAATTATAAAGAGAAATTAAAAGAAAAATATAAAAAACAAACCTTGGTTCCCGTGGGTTCAAATGGCAGTGGTAGCGGTGATCGGAGACTGGTTCGGTTCTTGGAGGTCCGACCTTTCGTTCCTTGGTCCGCGTGGGTCACTGGGTTCGTGTGGGTTTATCGCTGGGTTCGGTGTGTTCGTGTGGGTTCGTGTGGGTGGCTGGGTTTGGTGTGGCGTTGCGGGGTGGCTGGGTTCGACTCGGTGGCTGGGTTCGATGGGGGTTCGGTGCTGGTGAACCCAGCCACCGAACCGAACCGAACCCCCATCGAACCCCGAACCCCTATCGGTGTGGCATTGCAGGGTGGCTGGGTCACCAGCACCGAACCCCCATCGAACCCAGCCACCCAGTCGAACCCAGCCACCCCGCAACGCCACACCGAACCCAGCGACCCATACGAACCCACACGAACACACCGAACCCAGCGAGGAACCCACACAAACCCAGTGACCCACGCGGACCAAGGAACGAAAGGCTGGACCTCCAAGAACCGCACCAATCTCCGATCACCGCCGCCGCCACAATTTGAACCCACGGGAACCAAGGTTTGTTTTTTATATTTTTCTTTTAATTTCTCTTTTTAATTCGAACCAAATTGGTGTATTTGAGGTTAGTTTGTTGTTTTAGAACTGAATTCTGTGATTAATGTTTAGATTTCTATTATTTTGTGTTTGGGGAAGAATCTGGGTACGAGACATTGCTTTTTCTTTGGTTTCTTATAAATTTGCGATATTAAGCGATGTTGTGCGATTTTGTGCGACTTATCATGACAAGTATGGTTGTTTGGCGTTGTTTGTGTTTGCTTTGCGATATTTGAACGACATTTGGGCGATGTTGTGCGATTATTTAGGGAAAATAATGATAGTTTATGGTATTTGTGTTGTTTTGCGATATTGAGCTATTTGAGCGACAGTCAATGTACTCATAGTTTTAGCGATGTTTGTGCGATGTTTGTGTGATTATATTGGATAGGTTTTGCGATTTTAATTTAAAAACCTTATACATTTTTTCTGCGATGTCTGTGCGATTCATAATTGTAGTTTTGCGAGTTTTTGCGAGTTCTTTTGCGACATTTGTGCGATTAATAATAATTCTTATTTTTAAAAATGCAGATGGCTCCAGAGCTCGTTCTCCCATTGTCCGAGTATTTTCCAGGGCGTATCAGCTACAGAGGGAACGGGTACTTCGCAATGATATCGCACAGGCATCACACAAGTATCGCACACAGATAAAGTCGTCCACAAATCGCCCTAAAATACTTAGTTTTTGCCACACATATAACATCGCACAAAATCGCAATGGCATCGTTCAAATGTCGAATAGTTTCATCCCTAACCTCTGACTTTGGTAGAAATCGCAATTTATCATTCAAAAACCGAAAAAAAACGAAAAACCCAGAAAAAACGCAAAAAACAGAGCATAGTCTACTTTCATTTCAGAACACAAAATGGACAAAATACAACCAACAATGTGCAAATCCATACAACTTACACTAAAATATAACAAAAGCCAACAATATTTTGCATAAAAAACACTTACCCATTGCTTTTGGGTGAGAAAAATGAATGTGGAGGTCGGTTGAGTGTGTGGGAGGTCCGGCTGAGGTCTGGCTGAGGTCGTGGTGGGTGGAGCTCCGACTGATTGCAAGCCGTGGTGGTTTTTTTTGGTCTGAGAGAGAGAGAGATAGAGAGAGAGAGCGAGAGAGAGAGAGAGAAATGAGGGTGACTTTTTTTGGGTTTAGAAGAAGTGTATTTTTGGGATGAAAAGAATTAAAAGAATAGTTAAAATATATATAATTAGGTAGTATAGTTAAACACCATGTGTTTAATTTTAACATAAAATGTCAAATTTCCCTACTAGTATTCAAAGTATAGTACCAACTAAATATATATAGAGAATTGTTGAAGGGCACCCCAAACACCACATTATAGTATATTATATTATTATTGGTGTAATTTAATAGCAAGTCTCACATATTTTGATTTAATAGGTAATGAGTAATGATATGTGCATCCAAAATATGCACTTAAATATTATACACAGTAACGTGATACTATTTTTTTAAAATAGTGGGTCTCAGTTTAGATAAATCTAATTGGTTGAAACTTGGCCCCAATATTTTAAAAAACAATGTCACATCGCTGTGTGTAATGTTTGGTACATATTTTAGGTGTACATATTATTACTCAATAAGTAGTATGGGCAAAACCGCTACCATTTATAAGGTGCAACTCATGTGATGGGTGACACTTTAAGCTGGTTAATAGCATATATTGCTTATACAAATATATATATATATATTTATAGAATAAGAGATGTAGACTCCTTCTCAATGATCCAATTTATAGAAAATAATGAAAACATATATTTTCCCAACTTAATATCCAAATAGTGTAAACTGAGTGTCTTTAACAAATAACTAGTAAATGTCGGTAGTAAATCTAAATGTACGGACTTTGAACTAAGGGAGAAGTAAATTTAAATAAAACTACCACATTTTTTTTCTTTAGTATTTTCCCAGGTTACTTGTTTAAACTACCAATATAAAATAGTTTTTATAACACTGAAAAGTGTATCTAAAGATATTTTAATTTTTCACAATATAAAATTGATAAAAAAGATAATGCAACACTTTAATAAAATTGTTGTTGTAAGTCCTGCAAAGTTTTCTCATTTCATACACCATTTTTTTTTTTGCTAGGTGGAAAGGGGAGGAGGGGGCTACCAGTGTGGCTCCCTCTTTTGGTGTTGCTAAGAGAACTCCAACCCTGTTTAGGAATGTTTGCTAAAACCATATTCGACTGGTGGCCCCCACCTACGATGGGGTGCGTCATCGAAGCTCCATCAACCAACTAGTGCTAAAGGGATGCTGAGGCAAAGAGCAATAGCAACTGGGCTGGCGCATCGAATGTTCACATTTAAGACTCCACCCAGATTCGAACCCCTGACCTCTAAGACCTCAGCCATGTCATTTTGCCACTAGGCCACTTGGTTTATTTAGAACTATATATAACAAAACTTTTATTAGACGTTTTGCATTATGATATTTAAATAAAACACACACACACAAGCGCGTGCCTTTAGATGCTTTACAAGAAGCTTTCCGAGGGAAAACAGATCAATGTGACCCGGGTTAACATCACAGCTGGCTAGACATGCACATAACAATAACTATGTAATTTCTCTTAGCATTATTTCTCTAATTGCTTGACTAATACATAAAAATCTTACGTGGATAAAGAGAGATATATCAATGGTAAAATGTTCAAGTGCTTTTCTCATATTCGAAGAAGCAAGCAACTGCATTAATTAAAAAAAAATCTACTGATCTCTCTTCACTAATAACATGACATTACTCTAAGCAGAGACGTGAACTACAGAACTATAGGGTTCTAATATTCAGGTATAGTTACTAATGTTGTTGAGACTTGTTCATTATTATATTTGAACAAGGAGCCAATAACATATAACGCACTTTAAATTAGACTAAATAATTTCTGTGGACTCAGAAGGAAGATTATTTAAGGAGGAACTATATATGGTTGCGGGGTATACTTGGTCAACTACTCTCACTCTGAACACGACAAAATATGCATTATAATTCACCTGAATAAATACTGCACTATTCCAAGGAAAAAAAATTCTGCCACATAATTTATTGGACCACACATTAAATATCAATACCACATCATAATTTTTTTAATTATTTTAAATTTAAAAAATAAATAAAAATCATTTTAATTTAAAATAGATTAATTAAAATTAAAAAAATTACTTAAAAATATTAAAATCTAAAACTATAAATTAAAAACAAAACAAAAAATAATATTAATTTATAAATCTTGAATAAGATTAATAATTAAAAACTAATCCCTGATATTTCTCTTTTCTTCCCCATTTCTTCTCCTTCTTCTTCTTCTTTCCCTCTTCTTCTTGTGACGAGGATCTAGGAAATTCTAAGTGTATAAATTTTGTGATTTTATTTTTGTTATAAATTAAATAAAAATAAATCAATTCCAATTGTAAAAGTATATATAATTATAAATTCATATAATTAGACTATTTAAAAAAAATAGGGCAATATATATATATATATAAAAAAATAGAATTGAACCATTTAAAAATAATTAGATTTAAATTTTTTTTTGGTAAAACAGAATAATTAGATTTAATTATTAAAAGGGGAGGTTTCTATTTCGGTTATTATGTAAAAACCGAAGTAGAAAGTGAGGATTCTACTTCGGTTTTTACATAATAATCGAAGTAGAAAGTGCCCAGCAAGGAAGCGTACCCCACTTTCTACTTCGATTATTATGTAAAAACCGAAGTAGAATCCCCACTTTCTACTTCGGTTTTTACATAATAACCGAAGTAGAAAGTCTATTTTTCACTTCGGTTTTTAACTACTTTTTCCTTCAATTCGAATTACTATGGCTGCGAATTTTAGCGAAAACCAAAGTAAAAGCCATTTTTTCTTATTGTGTATGTGATACTTTTATTTTATATTTACTAAATACAATTTTTTCAGCTCACTTTTTTTTAATGATGCAAAGAAGTTCCTTTTTAGATTATTGAGTAAAAAAAATTAAGTAGAAAAAATACATTATTTATAAAAAATAATCCAAGAATGATCCCACACAAACAAAGAACCACAACAATTTACTATTTTTTGTTTGCTTAACAAATACATAAAAGTTGGTGCATAATTCTTGAAAGTGATGATGTCATTCCACAACAATAAATCTATGTTAAAATGATTTTTTTGTAAGACCTATATGGTATTCATTATTGGGTTGCTCCTTTTAAATATTTCTAATTTGCATCTTAAATATTTAATTTAATTATCAATGTTTGCACATTAAATGAGATTGATTTTCATTTTGTATTTTCTATGTAGAAAAAATCTTATGTGGAAAAAGAGAGAATGGTAAAATGTTGAAGCACTTTTCTCACATTGGAAGAAGCAACTTCATTAATTAAAAAAAAAGTGTACAAATTTGTCTTTACTAATAACATAACATTACTCTAATAGGCGGGAACTAAGGACTGTATATAGGTCTAATTAATGTTTGGGTTCTCACTAAGGTTAGAAAAAAAAATGAAATTTAAAGAATTTCTTTTTTTCAATCAACAAATTTAAGAATTTTTTTTCTAGAAAAATTAAAACTTAAATGTAGTATAATTTTTTTAAATTTAAGATAATTGTAAATATCTTAAAAAGTAAAAATATTAAACAAAACGTCTCTTATCAAATTTGTAGAAAACATCTTTCTTCCATTTTTTTTCGTTTCTATTTTATCTTATAAAATATTTCCTTACTAAAACCAGGCTTAATGTTGTCGAGATTTGTTCAGAGAGCCAATAACATATATAATGCATACTTCTCTTTATTGGCTACAATTAATATTGCTTTCTCTTTGTATTTTTCATTTTATCAAACCTCGGATTCATTGAACACAAAAGAGGGGAATCAAAACAACAGCAAAACAACAAACTACATGCAGTGTTCGGAGGGATATATACTAGTCACACAGCAACATCACGGGCTTCTTTGTAAGGACTTACAAAGGTGCACCAATTGAATCCAAATCTCTGGGCCACATTGAAAGCCAGGGACACCATATTCTCAGCTTTAAACCTAATGCTCGTTTTTCATAATGGAAAGAAATGGTTTGTTTTTCTTTATTGCCCTCTCTTATCACGTGTGTTGTCAGTTAATATATAAATGAGGGGACATGTAGAAACGTGTTAAATATGGAATATTTAGTCTCACCAACCAAACTATCAAACAATTAGTCTCTTTTTCTCCTATAAATACCAGTGGCCTCTCCTCCTTCACTCACCATTCTACACTCTCCACATCCTTCACTGTCTCACACATTCCCTCTCTCATTCACTCACTCCTCTCTCTCGATATGAAGAAGTTTGTTTCGATAATGCTAGTGGTCACGATGGTTGTTGGGTGCTTTGGTCGAATGCAACTCAATAATATTGTGAATTTGAATGATGCGAATCGGTGTATGGTGTATGGTGAATATTGTCACTGGGCCCAAGCCAAAGTATGTTGTGAAGGGCTTAAATGTGAAGGCGAAGCAATCGGTGAGAATCGAAGATGTGTTCATATGTCTCATTGTGCTCAACTTGGTCAGAATTGCGGTGGTCCTGGACTATATCGAGAGTGTTGCTACCCAAATAAATGCTCTGATTTATATTACAGCGGAATATGCCAGGCACCAAGTTTGGCCTTGGAAGTTGTAGAAAACACTTCAACTTCAACTTAGTTGTACCATTATATAAAATATAAGAGGAAAGCTAGGTTGAACATATAATTCTTCCACCTTCCTATTATTTTGTTTGCTTTCTATTTCTTCTTGTTAAACCCTGTCTGTGGCTAGTGTCATTATGTATGAGGTGTATTTGTGATTTGGTCAGATTTGTATTTGTATTTGTATTTGTATTTTCTATTTATAATAGTTTAATTATTCTACCGGAGGGACACCACTTCCAAACCATCAAAAGGAGTGGGGGATAGGACACTACCCTTACATGTATGTCATTTAAAGTAACCTTCCAAAAAGTTTTTTTTAGTAACATTACATGACTCTCGGACAAGTGAACTAGAGAGCTATAATAACTTTATTAATTAAATGAAAAAAAAAATATCCTGTTGATCACATAGGGATCAGCCTCTTAAATATTAAGAAAACCCAAACAAAGATAACGCGTGAGCTGATATATTCACTAGACGAGGACACCACTCCACCTGAGCATATGCAAAACAGTAAGAGAAGATTATTAAAGGAGTCACTAATGTTCATTAATTGTACGGAGAGCCAATATCATATAACACTTTAAATTTGAGAAAGTCTTTTATATATGTGGACCCAGGAGATTATTAAAGGAGGTCGCAGATGAAAATGTTTATTACAATAATATATTGGTATTGATATATGGTGCACTCCCTGGCCAGGATGGTTGGTACTTGGTGAATACTATCGCTGCGTCCACTACAAAATATGCATTCGGCTAAAGACCTAGGCAACTTGAGAGAAACAAACATGAATTTAAGAATCACACAAACTATGCAAGGGTTTCGCTCCTAATAACCAAATGGACTAAATTAAATTAATAGACGTAAAAATTGTAGCAGGGAGGTACTACTTGTCTATATAATTACTAATAGTAGTTATATAAAATGATATAAAAATTAATTAATACCATTAATAATCATATAGTTTGTGTTAGTAATAACAGAGCAAAAACAAGAGAGAAGAAATTAGTATTATTTAATCTGTTTGCTTTACAAAAGAACGAAAAGAGTCCCTTAAATAAGGGCTAAGTACAGTAATAGATAATTAGTTACATTAACAGACAATTAGTTACAAGTGTGGTAAATAATATAACTAACTTTAATAGCCCCTGAAGATGGAGTGTACAAATTTCTAACACCCATTTTGGAGATGATGTTGTTAAATTGAGTCAGAAATAAGGCTTTAGTGAAGACATCATCGAGATTGTGTTGTAATGAAACATGAATCATTTTCAAGGTGGCATTAGAAACTTTTTCTCGGACTAAATGAAAGTTTTTCTCCACATGCATGTATGTTGTTCCGTTCATGGAAGACGAGATTTTCTAAAATATGTATTGAGCATTATTTTCACAATTAAGAATGGCAGGAAGGTCGTGTTGAATGTGAAAATATTTGAGGATGGCAAGAATCCGAATAACCTCACATGTGGCATTAGCCATTGCATGATACTCAGCTTCAGCAGAGAAACAAGAGATGGTTTGCTTCTTTTCTGATTCTTATGAGATCAAAGAATTGCTGAGAAAGACACAATAGCCTAATATTGATCTTCGAGTATCCACACAACTACAATTGGAATCAGCAAAATAAGCCCTCGCCAAGAGTACCTTTGAGGTATTGTAAGATCCTATGAACTGCAGTCAAATGAGGTTGTCAATGTTGTTCAAGAAACTGGCTTAAGCGATTAACTGCAAAGCTGATATTTGGCCTTGTGATGGTAAGAGTAGATGAGATTTCCAATAAGACACTTCTATACATTGAGGGATCTGAAAGTAGGGGTCCTTCATCTTTACTAAATTTGAGATTCGGTTCCATTGGTGTAGAAGATATTTTTGTACCGAGGTATCCAAAATCTTGAAGAAGTTGAAGCGTGAAGGGTTGTTGAGAGACTGAAATTCCATGTGTTGACCTGCCTACTTCAAGTCCATTAAAAAAATGTAAGGGACAAAGGCCCGTTAATTTAAATTTAGCATCAAGAGTTGTGATAAACTTAGCTAAAGTCGTGTCATTATTAATAGCAAGGATTATATCATCAACATAAATAAGAACAGTTAAGAATACACCTAATGTATGTGGAATGAAGAGTGAATGATCATATGGAGATTGTGTGAATCCTTTTTGTATCAAAGTGATGCTTAATTTTGCATATCATTGCCTAGAAACTCTTTTTAAAGCCATATAGACTCCTTTTTAGCTTGCAAACTAGATTAGTAGGCAAATTGATTTTGTATTTATAACCTTGAGGTTGTTTCATGTAAACATCCTCATTTAATTCAGCATGGAGAAATGCATTATTGATGTCCAATTAATGCGAATTCCATTGTTTTATGGTAGAAAGAGCAAAGAGAAATTTTAAAGTGTTGAACTTAGCAACAGGGGCATAAGTATAAAAAAAATCTTCTATGTCACCATTTGGTTTGTACTTGATCTTATAGATCCATTTACTACCTATAACTTGTTGATTGGGGAAGAGAAGTGACTATCCCCGCCATTTTGTTTTCTTCCAATGCATTGAGTTCATCAAGCATGGTCTGCTGCCATTCTAGATGGTGGCAAGCTTGAGAGAAATTTCTAGGTTCAGGAATGTTGTGAGCAACAAGGATAGCAGCTCCTAATGGAGATAATAACCTATCATAAGAGAGAAAGTTAGGAAGAGGGTAAGCTGTAGAATTAGAACTTGAGTAAAATCACAAATATAATCTTTTAGATAAGATGGTTTTTAATGAACTCTACCATTCCGTGTGTGGATAGTAGTTTGTGGTTGCAGAATGTTGAGATCATTGTCTGCAAGAAAGGCAAGATTGTTAGTAGGCAACATAGATGATTGGAAAAAATATCAATTGATCCGTGGCTTGTTTGGCCTTAAAAAGGATAGACATTTTCATATAAGGTAGTATCCCTAGAATAGAAAATCCAGTTGGTTTGGATATCCAACAAACAAAAAGCCTCATATTTTCAGAGTATCCTATATGAAAACACATGCTCTACAACGAGGTGAAAATTTATATCTTTTGTTATCCAAAGTTTAAGCATAAACAAGATAACCAAAATTGCAAAGATGATCATAAGAGGGTTGTTTATTGTGAATACCTTCAAAAGATGTCTTGTCTTTGAGCAATACAAAAGGAGTTCTATTGAGTAGATAAACAGTTGTCTTAACTATGTAACTCCAATAGGATAGAGGTAAAGATGATTGAAAAGCTAAAGCACATGCTACATTTAAGACGTGTTTGTGTTTTCTTTGTACTAATTAATTTTGCTATGGTCTATCAACACATGAGTTATAGTGTACCACTCATTTGCTAGCATAAAACAAAGTTAGAGAAAACTCTTTAGCATTGTGAGTCCGTGCAGATTTAATGTTAGTTTGATATTGAGTATTGGTGAAGGAAAAAATTGAATGATGGTAGGTGCATAGATTTGGCTTTGAGCACGTAAAGTGAAGTGTACCTAGGCTTATCATCTACTGTAGTTAAAATTTATTTATATCCTTTTATGGTAAAATGGATTAAATCAAAAAACAACAAGAGTAAAATAATTGATAGATACAAAAGGAGGCTTGTGTTGGTTTGCAAGATGATAGAGTGGACAATGAAAAGTAGAAGAATGATCAATATGAAAATGAAACTTTTTATTGATCTTATATTTGAGATGAGCAAGGACAGATGACCAAGGTGATTGTGCCAATGGTTCTTATCACATTTAGTATTACAAGAAATGATAGAAGTAGTAGTCTGATTATATTAAGCCTCTTGTTGGAGGTAGGGTACGTTGCCTTTCTTTTTAGCAATCCCAACTTTCGAAGTCATTGAAGTTCCCTGTAGGAAGCAAACATCAAATCTTAAAATCAGGGATGCATTAATTGAAACTGTGGCACAAAGAGATTATTATGGAGAGTAATATCAGGGTTTATATGGACAATGCCTATCAATTTGGACAATAGTGCCACTTGGAAGAGATGCATTTTTAGCATTAGTATGCTGGTAGAATGAAGAAAACCCTTTTTGATTATAACACACACGATGGGTGGTACCACTATTTATAATCCAATGACTGTGAGAGAAAGGAAAGGATTTACCAAAAAAAAATTTGTAGAAATTGATGCATCTTGTAAAAGCAACACATCAACAACCACTTGTGCAACCTTGTACAATTACTAATGATACTGCATTGTGACTCATTTCATCTAGAATATTCAGGTGTAACATTCTTGTTATATTGAATAGTGTGATGCAATATGTGTATAGTGTCCATTGGACCATTCTGTATTTGTAATACTTCAAATTCTCTATATATACAATCGCAGTAGCCATCATATTTGAGCTGCCATTTATACTCAATACAACCTATATACCTTTCTTTGTATTTCTTAAGTTGGTATCAAAACATCTCGGCCTCCGCCATGTTTGAAGCTCTGGTTGACTTTGCCTCCGCCAATGCCATTGCTACCACACCGGCGACTGCCGTTGTCGAGGCCCCTGTGGTCCGTGCCACCACTCTAGCTGCTCCCTTCAATCTAAACACCCTATCTCAGCATTTTGCCCTTAAACTTGATCGCCATAACTTTTCTCTCTGGAAGACGATTTTTCTCATCATCATTTGCGGTCACCACCTTGCTGGCTACATCGATGGCTCCTTACCCTGTCCCCCTGAGATGATTTATGATGCTTCCGCTCCTGCCTTTGGCCCTAGGCTTGCTTCGTCTCATCCTAACCCAGCTTTTGATACCTGGATAGTTCACAACGAGCTACTTATGGGTTCGCTTTAAGACTCCATGACGGAAGCAGTGGCTACTGAAGTTATGGGATGTCGGACTGCTGCTGATCTTTGGCGCTCTCTCGAGCTGCTCTACGGAGCTCACTTCAAGGCTCAAGAAGATGGCATTCACACTAAGATCCAAACTGCTCGAAAAGGGCGCAATCCATGGATGAGTACCTTCGGAAGATGCATGTGTGGGATGACATTCTCGCCCTTATAGGTAGTCCCTATCCCGAATCTCACTTTGTCACTAATGTTCTAAATGGCTTGTGTAAGTGTCCTACTTTGTTATTCTGTATTTTGGCAATTTCATGACTCATCTGTTAGTTTCTCTGTTCCATCTGTTTTGTGTATCTTGACAGTATTTTGGTTCATCTTCTGTTTTGCCAGTTGCATCTGGCTGTTGGACATTGTTTTAAATTGACTGTTTGCTTACGTGGCTTTGTTTGAGTATGACTGTATCATTAGGTTTCGAGTGTTTCAGTGGTAGCGGAGTTAATTAGTTTCTCTAACGATTTTTTGTTTTGAGCATGGCTGGGTTTTTGAGTTAGTTAGATCTTAGTTCTATATATATATATGGGTTAATTGTTTTTCTCAGTCGTGGATTATGTGGTATATGTTTTTCGTATAGTTTGTTTTTTGGTTATCTTTCTTTTACAGGTTGAAGAACTGAATCTTGAGAGGTTGTTCATCCATGGCTAGCTGTGATTGTTCATCAAGCTGAGTATTGGAAGAAAGCTGGATCTGCAAGAGTTCAAGTGTGAAGATTCAACTAGTTCAAGCTAAGGATTGTTGCAAGAGAGACAAGTATAGATGATTTACTGTGTTGATTGTAAATTGAGAGATACTGTGTAAAACTTGCAATTCATATCTTAGTGGATTTCTTTCTGGACTAGGTCCCAAGGATTAGCCATTACTTTGTGTAGTGGTGAACCTTGTAAAAATTTCTTGGTGTGAACTTTTACTTGTTCTTGGTTATTTCTTTAAATCTTGTTTTTAATTCGTCAAGATTGTAGATTCTTAGGTAGTATATCACCTTCAATTTGGTATCAGAGCTTTCGTAATTCTTGATTACTGTTTCCTGGGTGTTTTAGGTTGGGTGATTTGTTTGCCTTTGATTCTTTGTGTTCTGCTGATCCTCTTACCCTCTCTTAGTGTCTTCTTCGAGAGTTTCTGTTTCTTTTTCTTGTTGTGTTCACAGTCATGGATATGTTTAGAGAAGGCGGATCTACCACCAGACCTCCCATGCTTGAAGGGGCTAACTATCCTTATTGGAAAACAAAGATGAGAGCTTATCTTAAGTCTGTTGACGAACGAGTTTGGATGACTGTTTCTGAGGGATGGACTCCCCCAACTGAGAAAGTGGGAGATGTTGACATAGCTAAGGCTGCCAGCAAGTGGACGACTGAAGAAATTGAGAAGGCCAATTTTAACTCTAAAGCTCTCAATGCTATTTTCAATGTTGTTTCCACTAATCAGATGAAAGTGGTTGCCAATTGTGAGATTGCTAAGGAAGCATGGGATAAGTTGAAGATCAAGAATGAGGGTACTTCAGCTGTCAAGAAGTCGAGACTGAGATCTTTAGCCAGAGAATTCGAAAATCTTACCATGGATGAAGAAGATTCGATTGCTGATTTTCATGCTAAGTTGTGTGATATTTCGAATGAGTCCTATGCTCTGGGAGAGACCTACTCAAACGATAAGCTTGTAAGGAAGGTTCTTGGGTCTCTTCCAAGAAGATTCAAAGCCAAACTCACATCTATTGAGGAAGTGCATGATGTTGAAGATATGGACCTGGATGAACTGATTGGTTCCCTACAGAATTATGAATTAACCCTAAAAAGATGGAGTAAAGGTAAGAAAGGGAAAGACAAGGAGACTGAGAAGACTGGAGGTAGCCTGGCCTTTGTGTTAAAGGAAACTTGTGACCAAGAAGGAGAAACGTTTGATACTTTAACAGAAGAGAAAGTTGCTCTCCTTACTAGGAATTATGCAAAGTTTTTAAAAAAGAATATGAGGAAGAATTATTTTAACAACAAAGAGAATATCTTCAAGAAGAATTTTTCTACGAATCAGAAGACTAGTCAGACTCAAGACAACAAGAATAGAGGGATTCAGTGTAGAGAATGTGATGGGTTTGGACACATACAGGCTGAATGTGCTAACACTCAGAAAAGGAAGAAGAAGGCCCTTGTTACTACGTGGAGTGACAGTGAAGAAGAGAAAGATGGGAGTTGCAGTGAGTTTTCAGATCATGAGAAAAATGTCATTGCTTTTCTGGCTAAAGAAGAGGAAGTTGAAAATGAAGCTGGGGATAATGAGAGCAGCTGCTTTGAAGCTGATAGTCTTGATCAGCAAACTGCTTATGAGCAAATGTATCAACAGTGGTTGACTATGGTTCAAAAAGTTAAACTCCTTGAAGAAAGAAATTCCTCTCTTAATATGACCAACTCCAAGCTTGAAGCTGAGATAAAACACTTGACCGAAGAACTAGAAAAGAAGGAAGAGAAGTTGTATGCTGTTCAAGCTGATCTCGTTCGAGCCAAAAAAACATTGGAATCAATTCCTCCAGGAACAGCAGCCTTAAATCATCAGCTTCATCTACAGAAACCCTATGGAGACAGGACATCTATTGGTTATAAGCTGTTATACAAAAAGGGAGACAACCTTACCATTGGTGATTCTCTTGGTTCAACTGCTGCAGACAAAACTCACACTGTTATTGATGATTCTGGCAGTCAGAGGAATAGATCTAACATCACAAAATCTCCTAATGAACAGAAGCAGAAGTTCATTCCTATTTGTCATTTCTGTAATCGTCGAGGACATATTAGGCCAAGATGTTATCTGCTTCAATCTTACCTTAGGAACTTGGTTGGGAGTCAAGTTAGTTCATCTAGATCATCTCTTGCTGAAAGAAAAGAGTATAAGGAGGTTTGGAGACCAAAGCTAACGGGAAGCTCTCAGGAAGATAAAGGTATTTCTGTTCTTGTAGCTCATACATCTCTTTCTGCTTTTAAGGATGATCAGTGGTACTTTGATAGCGGGTGTTCCAAGCACATGACTGGTAACAAACTGCTGCTGAATAACTACAAAGAAGGTACGGAAGGTCTGGTCACGTTTGGAGATGGTAACAAGGGAGCAATTCTTGGGAGAGGAGATCTTATGCTTAAAAATCTTCCTGTGGTCAAAGATGTGCTTTATGTTAAGGGACTGAAAGGAAATCTCTTAAGCATAAGTCAGCTGTGTGATGATCACTATATAGTGAATTTTTCCAAGTCCACTTGTCTTGTAAAGTCTACTGATGGGTGTTCTATCTTGTCTGGAACAAGGTCTAATGATAACTGCTACATGCTGGACAATACTGAAGTGTGCTCTAGAGTTACATTAGATAAGTATGACTTATGGCATTATAGACTTGGTCATCTGAACTACAGAGATTTAAGGAAGTTGGTCAAACTTAAAGCGGTGAGAGTGGTTCCTGATTTCAAAGTTAGCAGAGAACGTGTGTGTGGTCCTTGCCAACAAGGCAAACAAGTGAGATCTTCTCATCCCCCTATTAAGATGCTTCTCACAAATAGAGCTCTTGAGTTGTTACACATTGATTTGATGGGTCCTATGCAGACAGCGAGTCTCAATGGAAAAAGGTATGTGATGGTGTGTGTTGATGACTTCACTAGATATACCTGGGTTCAGTTTATTCGAGAGAAGTCAGATACCTTCGGAGTGTTTTCTGCCTTGTGCTTAAGAATTTGAAAATGCTTTATTCGCTGAATTTTGTGATCACATGGGCATTGCTCATGAATACTCTGCTCCAAAAAATCCACAGCAAAATGGCGTTGTAGAACGCAAGAACAGAACTCTTCAAGAAATGGCAAGAGTTATGCTGAATGCCAAAGGGATTTCTCAAAGATTTTGGGCAGAAGCTGTTAACACTGCATGCTACATAAGTAATCGTGTGCATCTCAGAACTGGAACTACTCAAACAGCTTATGAATTGTGGAAAGGTAAAACTCCCAATCTGAATTACTTGAAGATTTTTGGCTGTACCTGCTATATTTTGAATGATAGAGACTATCTTGGAAAATTTGACTCCAAGAGTGACAAAGGTATGTTTCTCGGATATTCTCCTAATAGTCGTGCTTATCGTGTGTTTAATAAACGAACTAACACTGTCATGGAGTCTGTCAATGTTCGTTTTGATGACACAGAGGATTTGTCTGATGATCTTGACAATGATGAGGATGGTTCAATATCTGCTTTAGTTCCTCATTCACAACTTCCCATGCCTAACATTTCCAGTTCACCCTCATCGCCTTCCTCTACTGATCATACTGAGCCATCTGGAGAATCTGAAGATGTGGTTGTTGATAGTCTAGCGTCTGAACAGTCAGTTGAATCTTCTCATCAACTTTCACCAGCCAGGTTGTACAAAAAGGGGCCTCCATCCTGGATTCAAAAAGCACACCCTCCTACTGTTGTCATTGGTGATCCTTCAGCTTCTATGGTTACCAGAAGAAAGGTTGCGAATGAAATCTCTCATATGTGTTATCTGTCTAACATTGAGCCAAAGAATGTCAAACAAGCTCTTTCTGATGAGCATTGGGTTGCAGCAATGCAAGAAGAACTTTTACAGTTTAAGAGAAATGAGGTATGGGATTTGGTGGACAGACCAGAAGGGAAGAATATTGTAGGGACCAAATGGATTTTCAAGAACAAATTGGATGAGTTTGGAACTGTTACAAGAAACAAGGCTCGTCTTGTGGCTCAAGGATACAAACAGGTTGAAGGAATTGATTTTGAAGAAAATTTTGCTCATGTTGCTCGCCTAGAATCAATTCGGTTACTTCTTGCTATAGCCTATCAGTTACAGATCAAACTTCATCAAATGGACGTGAAGAGTGCCTTTCTGAATGGATTACTTCAAGAGGAAGTCTATGTTGAGCAACCTCAGGGATTCATTGATCCTCATTTTCCACAACATGTTTACAAACTTAAGAAGGCCTTGTATGGTCTTAAACAAGCTCCAAGTGCCTGGTATGAAAAACTTACCTCTTATCTTCTCACACATGGTTTTATCAGGGGCAATGCTGATCAAACTCTTTTTATCAAACATCTTTCCAAAGGTATATTCATTGCTCAGATTTACGTGGATGATATCATTTTTGGTTCTACCTGTCCTACTGAAATCCCTAAATTTGTTGACATCATGAAAAATGAGTTTGAAATGAGTATGATTGGAGATTTAAGTTTCTTTCTAGGATTACAGATTCGTAAGTTAGATAATGGCATTTTTCTTTCCCAGAGCAAGTATGCTCTAAACATGTTGAAAAAATTTGGGCTGGACAATTCTAAACATGCTAAGACACCCATAGGTACCTCAACAAAGCTCTCCCGTGATGAATCTGGGAAACCTGTTGATCCAACTCTGTTCCGTAGTATGATAGGTAGCCTTCTCTATCTTACTGCTAGTCGCCCAGATCTTTGTTTCAGTGTTGGTCTGTGTGCTAGATATCAGTCTAATCCCACTGAGTCTCATTTTACTGCTGTTAAACGAATCATGAAATATGTTGCTGGTACCTTAGAGTTTGGCCTTTGGTATACGTGTGACACTAATATGTCTCTAGTTGGTTATAGTGATTCTGATTGGGCAGGGAGTCTAGATGATAGAAAGAGCACATCTGGTGGGTGTTTTTATCTTGGGAACAATCTTGTGTCTTGGTTGAGTAAAAAACAAAACTCCATTTCATTATCTACTGCTGAAGCAGAATATATAGCTGCTGGTAGTTGTTGTACTCAACTAATTTGGATGAACAAAATGCTTAGTGACTATGGCTTTCCCCAAGAAACTTTGACTATCTATTGTGATAGCACAAGTGCAATCAATATTTCTAAGAATCCTGTGCAACATTCCAGAACAAAACATATTGATATTCGTTATCATTTTATTCGAGACTTGGTTGAATCCAAAATTCTTATTTTCTCCCATGTTTCCATAGAGGCCCAATTAGTTGATTTATTTACTAAGCCACTGAGTTCACAGACTTTTGCTCATCTTAGAAAATGCATTGGAGTTTGTATGATTTGAGATAGTTTTGTCCAGAGTAGTTTTTTTTTCTCTAGTGGTTACATTGTCTTCTGAAGCAAGGTTGTTTTCTCTTGTTTGATTTCCAGTTTGTTTAGTTGAGCTCTTCATTCTTCTCAGCAGAAAAGGCTACCTTTGTTGGATGCAATGGGAAGAGCTATCTTGTGGTCCATTAGTCATTTAGTAGTTTGCTCCTTCTCATTTGGCTTTTCTGACTTAAGATGACGGCTACATCTCTGACAAAGAGTGAAAGCCTCTGCTGGTTCTCTTCAGAAAAACCCAGAGTGTTTTAAAAAAAAGGGGTCTTTCTTTCAAAAAAAAATTGTAAAAAAAAAATAAAAAAATGATTCAAATTCTTTTGAGGGAGTGAGCTTTTTAGCTCACATGAGAACACTTGCACACACTAAGGAAGAATTCTAGCTCAACATTCTGTTGAAATCTCTTTTTCAAAATCATCTTGCTTCGTTTGAAGATTTGTCTTTGCCACTCATTTTTTTTCTCTCTGGTCTTTACTATTTTTTTTCTTTCTTCTCCTGCTTTTTCTATTTTTTTTTTGTGTGTGGCTTTATCATTTTTGGCTCTGTGGAATCTTTTTTTTTTTTTTTTCTTTTGGATTTTTTGTCTTTTTTTTTACGTGTTCAATATTGGTTTTGTGATATATTGTTGTACAAGCTTCCTTTTTGTTTGTTGCCAAACATGGTCTTGGGGATTTTCCTTTATATACATAATGTTCATCCGTTTTGTTCCCTATTCTGCCCTATTTTGTTTCTCACATTGTGTCTAATCTCTTTTTCGTGTGTCTCAGCTCAGTCTCAAGTTTCTTCAAGTATAATGGCCGAGGCTCTTCCCGTCTCTTCGTCTGGTCCTCCAGCTCAGTCGTCTGTGTCTCAGCCTCCGTTCGCCTCTTCCTCGCCAGGTATTCCCTCTTCACCTTCCATTGTTCCATCTAGTTTGTTCCGTGGGACTCGGGTCAAGTCTGTTGCCCACAAGAAAAAATCCTCTCGTCTGTCCGCTCAGGCTTCTAGACGAGTTACTCGCGCCTCCATTAATCTTGGGTCTTCCTCTTCACCACCTCAGCCCACGTCTGACCCTGTACCTTCTCCTCCTCCTCGTAATAAGTCTAAGGTGTCTAGTGGTCCTCCTTCAGGACCTCCGCATTCCAAATCATCCTCGGCTGGTGGTGAGTCTGATCCTAACTCTGCCTATTTTTTTGTCAGTCGTTTTGCTGAAAAGAGGTTTAAAGATTTTGTGTCATTTCGTCGTTTGCATGTTGAAACTTCTGTTGTGTTAGAAGATTTCCCTAGGCTTCTTGCTCTTCTCGAGTCTCGTCATTGGGTTAACACTGTCTCTGGTCTTGTCATGCCTTCCCAGAATCTGGTCCGGGAATTTTATTCTAATATTGAAAAATCTTTGCTTGATGCTCAGCATCCAAATCGGTTTACTATATTTTGTAGGGGTAAGCGTGTTTCTTTTGCTCCATCCACTATTAGGGCTTTACTGAATATACCTTTGGTTACTGATGCTATCTATAATGCTGAGTATGCTCCTGATTTAAACCAAGTGGGTCGTGAGTTGACAGGTCAATCAGATTTTTGCTGGAATGAGGTTTCTAATGATTTTCCTACTCCATCTTTAACTAGCTTCTATCGTGTGTTGCTTAAGGTTGCTCTAACAAATTGGATTCCCAATTCTCATACTTCTACAGTCACTGCTGATATTGGGCGTTTTCTTTATGCTGTGGGCACTGGTGTTACCATAGATTTGTCTGTGCTAATCTTTGACAGGGTGTATCAAGCTTTTCTGACCAAGAGTCGTCGGTTGTTTCTTCCTTTTCCCTGCTTGGTTCACAAGGTTACATTGGCTGCTCATCCTAAGTTTACCTCACAAGATGTGTTCTTACCTCTTCCGGTTCTTGACAAGTCGTTTCAGCCTCTGTCCTCAAAGCCTGTTCCTCCTCCACAGCCTCTGAAATATCCTCTTTTGAAGGGTTTACCTCCTGCCTCTTGGAAATACAAGTTGTTTGAACTGCTTTACTCTCAGCAATCACAGTTAGACAGTCTTCAGAGTTCTTTGCTGCAATCTCAACAGCGTTCCAAGGCTTTTGAACGACGGGTTTTGGCTCAATTGGCTGGTCTTCGTCAGGTTGTTCAGACTTTTTCTCCTTCTGTTGTTCAGGGGGCTGGTTCAGTGCCTCAGTCTGCTCATTCTCCGGCTAATTCCCAGGGGGAGTTGTCTCCTACTGCATCTGATAAGGCTCCGGGTCCTGTCTAGGGGGAGTCTGCTCCTGCTTCTGCTGGTCCATCTGTCTCTGTTCCTACTCAATCCTCGTCTCCTCCGCGAAAGCTTATGCGTGGCAGACTTCGTCGGTCGGCTCGTTTATGATCATTGAGGGGGAGATTTGGGTGGTTTTTAAGTGTTTTGTTGTTTCGTTTATTTTGATGTTTTTATTTTCACCTTCAGCTTGGATTCAGATTACCTCTCGATCTTGGTTCAAATCGAGGCTCGGCCGTCTATCAAGTAGAAAGAACTTCAAGATGTGCTCCTACACTATGACAGCCGTCTTGAACGACTTTAAGCCTTACCCACTCCCAAGCTTCTCAGCTCCATCATTGCCAATAATGCCACCAAAGGTTACTCGTCTTTTCCTCCGAAGCGCCCTCTCCTGGCTCTTTTCCCTTTCAGGGTTGATTTTCTTCTCCTAGATGTGATCGTCGTCTCAGTCAACGCTCTCGAGGATGGGGTGGTAGAGGTCATGGCTCTAGACCCATTTGTCAAGTATGTGGGAAGTTGGGTCATACTTCTGTCGTTTGCTACAATCGCTTCAATGAGGCTTTTATGGGTTCAGATCCAAATCATACTTAGTCTCAACCACCTTCTCCTCACATGGCTTTTGTTGCATCTCCTGAGGTCATTGACAATGTTGATTGGTAAGCAGATAGTGTTGGGAAAAACTTATATTGGATCTTGTTTATTTTCATATAAATCATATATTAAACAAATTAATATATGACAACCTAGAAGATGTTTCTATAACTGAATTTAAACAGAAATAATGATAAGAACACTTGCATTATATGCAACGGAATGTATTAGTCTTTCTTTTAGTTTCTCTAACCCTTGAATCCTTTCTTTCGCAGAGTATCGCAAAGATACTGAACCAATCTTCAAATTTCTTCACAGTCTTCCAAAGTATCCTTAGAATCACCTAGACTAGAGTGGGAAATTCTCAACACATGAGATAGATACAAAGAGAAGACGAACAGAAGAGAATATTGAGGCTTAGAAAATGACTTATGCGGTAGAGAGAATCTAAAATCTAAAGCATCAAGAATAGATCTTATGATCTTCTCAGATTCGCCACTTAGATCATCTTTTCATCTCTCAAAACGTCTTATTTCAACTATCACTTAGAATTCATTTTATAGGCTCAATTAGATCATTTATTTAATTAAAAAATCAATAAAATAATAGATAATATCAGTCATTAGGTGTTCTGTTGAACCAAATATTGGAATTGATTCTGCATCATCTGCATGTAAGGGTCAAAAGTACAAGCTGCAGGTTGAACAAGCGGTTGTACAACCGATACTTCTTGCGCATGCTCCTCCGGAATCGTACCCTCCATATCCGCCTCATTATCCTCTTCGTCAACTTCATCTAATCGGGGTCTTTTATCAACAGCACGCTGCCAAGGTGGTGGTGCTTCTAAGGAAGGTAGTTCATAACCCATCACCCTATTCTTAGAAATTGCCGACATGGGTTTCCGAACGACATCACTTCCAAACATAACCACTCCATATGTTCGGCATAAATCTGTGATTAAGGAGCCATGACCTAATCCTCCCGTAGTGGTCAACATACTGATATCCTTCATACTTTTCCTAACAACTCGGCCTACATCAATTGTCATGCCAGTCATAATGGCATAAACCAACAACAACCTCTCCTTGTTGATATCCGACATATGAGTTGTCGGCATTAGTCTTGCACTCACAAAGTGCACCCAAGTCTGCGCCACATGATTCAATTGATAGCGCCATAGATATTTCGGCACACCACCAACAACGGTAAACCGAGCTCCCAGTATACTTAAAGTTTTCGCCACCTGTACCCAATTAATATTATCCCCATGAGCCCATTGATGATATTCATCATTCTCTTGTTCATATGTTGGCATATCATACAATACAACAATAGTGTCTATACCAACCAGAACTTGAACCCCTCGAACAAATACTTCGGTATTCTTCATCTCCACATAATTTGCATAAAATTCTAACACCACTGAAAAGTTTGCATGACTAACATCCTCTGAAGCAAACATAGCCAACCCCTTCTTTGAATTTCCCCCCTAATTTCTTCACAAGTCGAGAGTTAACATGGTGATCCGTATACTCAAAACCCCGCTCACTTATGACCTTCCTATTACGTATCCTTGTATAGCGCTCAAAAGCGACCTTACTTACGAATTTTGTAACATCATATTCTGGGGGTGGTTCGGGTTCCTTAGAAGTGGATGGCCTAGAAGAAGATGGTCTATTGGTGTTCCTAGAAGATGATGCCCTAGAAGGATTTCTCTTAGGCCCCATAATATTCTACAATAAATTGGACAGCACCTCCCCTGTTTTTTCAATATTCCCCCAAATTCCAAATGTCTTTACAAACAATGCAAACCAATTCACTACAATACTTCACTATCCCCACTATAATCTTCAATCAAAAATCCCTTCTTTGCCTTCTATATAAAGAAATTACCAACAAAAATTTGAATATTTGGAGAAACACTTACTTGAAAATGATAACTTCCTCTGGAACTCTCCAATTGCACCAAGTAATCATAAAATCACCACTCCAATTGATATAAATTGCAAATTTAGGGTTTGAAATTTTTTTGGGGATTAGGGATTTCAAAATCAAAATAGAAAATGGGAAAGAAAAAGAAACATGTGGATGAATTTATATGTGGATTCAAGATATAAGAGGGAGATTGAGAAGAAATTTCTGGGTAAAGAGAGGAATTTAGAGAGAAAATGGAGAGAAATGTGTTGTGGATTTTTTTCAAAAGGGAGAGAATGGCAAAAATGGAAGAAGGAAACCCCCTATATGCCTCGGACCCGCATACGCGTCGCGGCGCGCTCCTCCAAGCGCTGCGGCGCGCCCCAAATCCTCGTTTCTGGGAAATATCCAAGCGCCGAGGCCCTTCCCATATGCGCCGCAGCGCTTGCTGGAACCTAGCCTCCTTCTCTGTTTTTCGTCAAGGGCCGCGACTCTTGTTGCATGCGCCGCAACCCTTTCTTCAGACTGCAAAATCTTCATTCTTTTTAAATTTTCTTACTTTTTATAGTTTTCACGATTTCCACGGTTCTATTACATTCAAAAATACTAAAAACTAAAAAAAAAAAATAATAAGTCCAACCACAACTAAAAATAAAAACTAAAAATTGTTCATACTTTTACAAACTAACTGAACTGAAAATTAAAAATAAACATAGGAATGCCTCCTAAGAGCGCTGTCGTTAACGTCATTTAGCCGGACGCTGCTTTATTCTTCAGATCAAATCAATCCCAACTCGACCACGAACCTACATGTCTCCACCGGACCTTCCAAGTAATGCTTCAATCTCTGACCGTTCACCTTAAAATCTCCCGTCTTTTCACTATGAACTTGTACTGCACCATAAGGAAGTGAGAAGACTACCGTGTACGGTCCAGGCCATCGCGACTTCAATTTACCAGGAAAAAGTTTAAGCCTAGAATTAAAGAGAAAAACTTTATCCCCTGGTTGAAAATCCTTCCTTAATATTCTCTTATCATGAAAAGCCTTCAATTTCTCCTTATATATCTTCGCATTCTCATAGGCTTCATTTTGGAATTCCTCAAGTTCATTTAACTCCATTAGCCTATTCTGCCCCGCCATGAAGAGATCAACATTCAACTTTTTCACAGCCCAATAAGCTCTATGCTCCAGTTCCACCGGTAGAGGACAAGCCTTACCAAACACCAATCGATATGGTGACATACCAATTGGAGTTTTAAATGTCGTGCGATAAGCCCAAAGTGAATCATCGAGCTTCTTCGCCCAATCCTTCCTCGAAGCATTTACTGTCTTTTCCAAGATACCTTTTATTTCTCTATTCGATACTTCAGCCTGGCCATTTGCAATTGGGTGATAAAATAACGCCTTTCGATGATGAACACCATAGCGAGCACAAAGAGCCGTGAACCACTTATTGCAAAAAAGACTTCCCCGATCACTAATTATAGCTCTTGGAGTACCAAATCGAGTGAAGATATTTTTATGAAGGAATTTAATAACTTCCTTCCCATCACAAGTAGGAGTCGCTGCTGCTTCTACCCATTTAGAAACATAATCCATCGCAAGCAAAATATACTTGTTATCATACGATGATGGGAAAGGTCCCATAAAGTCTATCCCCCATACGTCAAATAGCTCAACTTCCAAAATACCAGTCATCGGCATTTGATCTCTTCTTGATATATTCCCAGTCCGTTGACAACGGTCACAACTTTTGACAAAATCATTAGCATCCTTAAATAATGTAGGCCAGTAAAACCCACTTTCCAAAACCTTCGTTGTTGTTCTTGTTTCGCCAAAATGACCGCCACAATGCAAACTATGACAGTGAGTTAAGATTGACAACATCTCCTCTTCAGGCACACATCTTCGAATAACTTGATTTGGGCAATGCTTATACAGAATAGGCTCCTCCCAATAATAATGCTTCACCTCCGAATAAAATTTCTTTAATTGTTGCCTTGTCATCTCAGGGGGTATAACCTTAGCAGCCAAATAATAACATAATCCGCAAACCATGGAACCTCCTTGCCAATATTCACTTCGAACAACTGCTCATCCGAAAAATCATCATTAATCTGAACTTCTTTATTAAGAAAATTTTCCCCAACCTCTAAACGAGACAAATGATCAGCCACCAAATTCTCAGTACCTTTCTTATCCTTAATTTCGACATCAAATTCTTGTAATAACAAAATCCACCGAATAAGACGAGGCTTGGAGTCTTTCTTAGTCATAAGATACTTTATTACCGAATGATCCGTATAGACTACCACCTTATTTCCGATCAAATATGGACGAAACTTATCGAAGGCATAAACTATGGCTAGAAGTTCTTTTTCTGTTGTTGCATAATTTAGTTGAGCATCATTTAAAGTTTGACTAACATAGTATATAGTTCGAAATACCTTGTCCACTCGCTGCCCAAGAACCGCTCCAACCGCATAATCACTAGCGTCACACATAAGCTCAAATGGAAGGTCCCAATTAGGTGTACATACTATCGGCACTGAAATGAGCTTCTCCTTGAGAGTCTTGAAAGCAATCAAACAAGCATCATTAAAATCAAAAGGAACCCCATTCATCAACAAGGTAGACAGCGGCTTTGAGATCTTAGAGAAATCTTTGATAAATCTCCGATAAAACCCCGCATGGCCCAAGAAACTCCTCACTCCCTTAACTGAAATTGGAGGTGGAAAATTCTCTATAGTAGAAATCTTAGCCCGATCCACTTCAATTCCTTTCTTAGAAATTTTGTGCCCCAATACAATTCCTTCATTAACCATAAAGTGGCACTTTTCCCAATTAAGCACCAAATGCGACTCCTCACACCTTCTCAACACCATCTCCAAATTAGTCAAACACGTGTCAAAAGAGAACCCATATATCGAAAAATCATCCATAAAAATTTCAATCCCCTTTTCAACCATGTCAGAGAATATTTCCATCATACACCATTGAAACGTGGCTGGTGCATTACATAACCCAAATGGCATCCTTCGAAAAGCAAAAGTCCCATAAGGACATGTGAACGTTGTCTTTTCTTGATCCTCCGGTGCAATTACGATCTGGTGATAGCCCGAGTACCCGTCTAGAAAACAATAGTAATTATGCCCCGCCAATCTATCCAACATTTGATCAATGAAAGGCAAAGGAAAATGATCTTTCCCCGTTGCCTTATTCAGCTTCCGATAATCAATACATATTCTCCACCCCGTCACAGTCCTAGTTGGAATCAGTTCATTGCTTTCATTCTTTACCACCGTCATACCCCCCTTTTTCGGTACTACTTGCACTGGACTTACCCAAGCACTATCAGAAATAGGGTAAATCACTCCAGCATCCAACCACTTCAAAATGTCTTTCCTCACCACTTCTTTCATTGTTGGATTAAGCCTTCTCTGAGCGTCAATAGTCAGTTTCGCCTCATCTTCCATAAGAATTCTATGCATAACTGTCGATGGACTAATTCCTCTTATATCAGCCAAAGTCCACCCTATAGCAGTTTTATGAGCTCGTAACACCCTCAACAATTTCTCCTCCTCAACCTCCGAAAGAAATGATGAGACTATAACAGGAAAAGTCTCTTTTTCCCCAAGATAAGCATAACGAAGATGGTCTGGTAAAACCTTCAATTCTAAAACAGGTGGCTTCTGAATCGATGGTAATGGTCTGTCTGGTCATGCACCCAATTCTTCAAATTTCTTATGTTTCCACGTCTCAGCTGATTTTATCCACTTTAAATAACTCATCACCTCTTCATTCTCCTCACCATCTACATCATCAACTGTGAGACTCAACTCAAGAGGATCCTCTCTCAATTTTTTTCTTTCTACTACTTCTTTGACCACATCCACTGAGAAACAACTATCACTTGCTTTAGGATAAGTCATAGCCTTAAACACATTAAATACTACTTCCATCCCTTGAACTCTCAGCTTCAACTCTCCCTTTTGCACATCTATCAATGCTTGCCCAGTTGCTAAAAATGGTCTCCCCAAAATAATAGGAACATTCTCATCCTCCTCCATATCAAGAATTATAAAATCAACTGGAAAAATAAACTTATCCACCTTTACCAATACATCTTCTATAATACCACGTGGATGCTTCACAGATCTATCAGCCAGCTGTAATGTTACTGTAGTTGGCCTAGCTTCCCCCAAACCAAGCCTCCGGAATACAGACAGAGGCATTAAATTAATACTCGCCCCCAAATCACATAGTGCGTGCTTACATTCAAACTCCCCAATAGTGCATGGAATGGTAAAACTCCCAGGATCTCTTAACTTTTGAGGAAGCTTCCTTTGCAAAATTTCACTACATTCTTCTGTTAATGCCACTGTTTCGTAATCACCCATCTTTCTCTTATTCGAGAGAATCTCCTTCATAAACTTTACATAGCTAGGCATCTGTTCTAATGCTTCCGCAAATGGTATATTTATGTGTAGCTTCTTGAACACCTCTAAAAACTTTGCAAACTGCTTATCCAAATTATGCTTGCGAAGTCTTTGTGGATATGGAACTCTAACATGATGCTCAATAGTTACAGGTGGGGTCTCCTCTTCTTCCTTAAGGTCTTCAGTAACCTTTTTATCATCCAACTTCTTCTCTTCTTCTTCTGACTGACTCTTCTTTGGCCCTTCATATCTCGTTCCCCTCCTCAAAGTAATAGCTTGGCATTGTTCTTTAGGATTAACTTCTGTAGTGCTAGGAAAATTTCCTTGAGCTCTATTAGTCATTAAAGTAGCCAATTGCCCTATTTGAGTCTCCAAACTTCTTATGGATGCCCTAGTTTCAGTCATGAATTGATTAAGCACATCAGGTTAGGGTTCAGCTGGTTTCATTGGCATTTGGGGAGGTGGTCTATTTTGTGGTTGATAATAGCCCGGTGGAGGGTTTTGGTGTGCATATTTCTGTGGATAAGGTGGCCTATTTTGGGTAGGTAGATATGGTGGCTGAGGTAGAGGATAAGGTTGGAGTGTGTTTTGGTTGTTGGACCAGAAAAAGTTGGGATGGTTCTTCCAAGATGGGTTGTAGGTCATGGAATTGGGATTATTAGGCTGTCTTTGGTAATTTCCTATGGCTTGGACTTCTTCCATGGGCATGTTATTCATGTCTATAGCAGGGCATTGGTTTGGTTGATGGGTTGTACCACACACTTCACATAAGTTTTGAACTTGCATAGCTTGAGATGGGAGTGTAGTCTTTTGTAATTGCTTCGTCAAGGCTGCTACTTGAGCTGTAAGCATGGTTATGGCATCTAATTCCATCATTCCAGCCACCTTCTTTGGCTATCCCCTTTTAGTTGGCCATTGATAATTATTCATCGCCATCTCCTCTAATAGCTCATATGCCTCATTAGCACTTTTACTCATAAAGGCACCTCCTGCTGCAGCATCTATAATTGTTCTTGTCGTTCCATTCAACCCATTATAAAAATTATGCACCAACATCCACTTTTCTATTCCATGGTGTGGACACTTCCTTAACAACTCCTTAAAGCGCTCCCAAGAATCATACAGTGACTCTCCATCCAACTGATAAAAATTATTAATCTCACCCCTTAACTTTGCAGCCTTCGCTGGAGGAAAGAACTTGGCAAGGAATTTCTGAGCTAACTCCTCCCATGTAGTGATCGAATTCGCTTGTAAGGATATCAACCAACTTTTCACCCTATCCCTCAATGAAAATGGGAATAGCCTCAGTCTTATAGCATCATCACTCACCCCATTCATCTTGAATGTTGCACATAACTCCAGAAAATTAGCTATGTGTAAATTAGGGTCCTCCGTCGGCATACCTCCAAACTGAACAGTTGTTTGAACCATCTGAAGGATGGCTGGCTTAATCTCAAAGTTGTTGGCAACAATGGTTGGAGGTCTAATGCATGAATGCACTCCTGTAACAGTAGGAAGTACATAATCTCTCAATGTTCGTGCTCCTTGCTCCCTTGGAACCTCAGCATCCCCTTGACCATTATTAGCACCATTTCCCAAATTGTCAGCCATGGTGAATTCCAATTTCCTTTTTATTTTCCGGTTCTGTCTGCACGTTCGTTCAATTTCTCGGTCTATTGGTATAATCTGTTTTTGTCTATTGCTTCGCATATACCAACAAGTCCTGAAACACAAGAGAACCTTGATCCGGATTAAATGTAAAAAAAAATCAATTTAGAACAAAAATTAACTTATTGATATTAATAAAAACAGTCCCCAACAACGCCGCCAAAAACTTGATTGCCAAAAAGTAACACGCAAGTATACACGGTCTAATCAAGTAATATATGATAAGTCAAGTGTCGATCCCACGAAGACTGATATTAATTACCAATAACTAACCTCTAGTTGTAATTGATTTGAATAATAATTTCAGATTGATAACTAAAATAATTATTACTAAAAATAAAGAAAACTATTAAACACTTAAAGAAATGCAGAAATGAAATTTGATTTAATTCAATAGATGCAAAAGTTAGGGCTTTAATTTCATCAACTTTCCACTTATGATTTCTAACCAATTCCCAAGATTTCTTAATTCTATTGTGGTAGCAGATTACAATTATATATTATAGTCTTGTTAGGATCTATAATTCTCTACAATATACTATTTCCTACATCTCTGTGGTAAATCAATAGATTGCAGGCTTTGAGCACATAATCCCTAAACTACACAATTCATAAAAGTACTTTCGTCTAATATAAAAGTACGATTATTTACCTATAGCATAATTATCCTTCTCTTTTCAGAGTATAGGTTAAGATCATATAAACATGTAAATGATGATCAAACATTCACAAGCATTAAGCATATGATAAATAATCCACAGCAGAAGAAAGAAATTCAGGAAAATTTCATTAAGAGATCAAAAGTTTCAAGAAGAATCCACTAAAACCCTAATAACTAGTTCAAAGCAGACATAATGAAATCAATCAAATTAAATATAAACATAAACATCAGTAAAGAGATTACAGAAGAAAATAAGAAATCAAACTCTAGGTCTTCAATGTTCTCCTCTGCCTCTAATGACTTCTCTCCACTTCTAATAATGAATAGAATGCCCTAATTAACTCTAAAAGCGTAATTAAAAAAATCCCTAAAATATCTAACAATCATGCCACTTTTGCAGGCCAAGTTCAGCCATACGCGCCGCGGCCCTAGCATCCAAGTGCTGCGCCGCGCCTCTATGCTCCAGCGCAGCCTCCTTCTCTGACTTCAGCGAGTGCCGCGACGCTTCCTCAGGCGCCACGACCCTTCAAAAATTCCAGAAACTTGATTCTCTCTGCTTTTCCCTTGCGCCGCAGCTCTTCTTCAAGCGCCGCAGCCCCTCTAATTTTTTCAAAAACTTGTTTCCAAACTCCAAAACGACCAATTATTTCCGCAAATGAGTCTTCAACCTTCTTCTCGTCAACTTTTAGCACAAATTTCCCAATTTCAGCTGATTTTTCATTCATTTCCCAAACTTCACGTTTTCTTCTCCTATTTCCTGCAAACATACCAAAACAAGCATAATACCGCATAACACTCCACCAAAATGACTCAAACTTACCCTAAACATATGTTAAAACTATGCTAAAAACGGACTCATCATTAGGTCAAAATTATCATGAGCTTTAGGCCCGTGAAATTTCCCAATTAATTATAAGCCCATTGGACTTAAAATCAGACATGTATTATTTTCTATTGATTAATTAATTAAATAATTATTTAAATCATTTATCAAATTAATTATTTATAATTTGAACATTGATTTAAACTTATTTATTAATTTAGACATCAATTTGTCTTAATTAATATATATGTCCTAAAATCTCTTTCTAAATTGTATAACTCTTTGAAACTATCCAAAATTGACCTTGTCAACTTTGATAATTCTGATTGATAATTAAATCAATTAATTGAGACTATCTAGATGATTTTATCCAAGGTACAGTGAGGACCATGGGCCTATGAAATCAAGCTCCAGTAAGTTATCATGAATTTACTAACTTATAATTCCTTGTGTCTCCATTAGAATTACACTCTTAAATACATAGAATGTTCTATAACCAATATAGATACATTATTAATTATCTATTGTTACAACCATAATTATCACTCAATCTTCTATAGACAGTCTACAATGAGATGGGAGTAAAATACCATTTTACCCCTCATTGTATTTCATCCTTAAAACACTTAGTTCCTTGTAAATGATATTTCAGTAAACTAATCTTAATTACTGAAATGAGATCTCTATCATTTAAAACCTTGAACAAAAATAAAAGGAAACCATCATTTTACTTCTTCATTAGAAGTTATAGATGTTCATATATATGATTAACACTCCCACTCAATTATACTACCGATTTCCTAAAATGTAATTATGGGCTACTCCGTAGGGTAAGCTGGTAACAAACAAGTCAAAGAACTCAAATAATACAATCAGTTAGAATATTAACCACTCAGAATTGAGATTGAATTGACCTATGGCAACCTATATGATATGACTAGAATAGATAATAACGGTATGTGTTTACCGAGTTTTTCGGAAACTAGAATTATAAAAGATAAAAGAGCTTAAAGAGAAAGGATTTAGAAAATGCAAGCAACTTTTTTACGTGGTTGGGGCGTTAATGAGCCTTAGTCCATGAGTCAGTTGTATTAGAGCTTAAAGAGCTTTTGACAATGGAGTTTTCTGCAAGTTTGAGCAGAGTAATTGCTTACAAGCAAAATCTGGGATCCCCCTTACTGTGCACAACTGGCCCTATTTATAGGCAATTTTGTGCAATGGGCTTGGGCTGGACTAATCGTGGCCCAATAGAGATGTAATCATAGTTTGCTCGCTAATGGAGCCACAATACAAAGGATTGAAATATACAACATATATTAACCAAGGCCCATTGGGCCAGCCCAAACATGATCACATTATAAGACTCGCGAAAAACGGTTGCTCCAGTCTGGGTGTTATGGGCTACGAGGAAGATTCGGGGGACAAGATCTGTCAGTGTAGTGATAACACTGTTTCCTAGGAACAGTGTACTCTCCATGCGTAACTTCTTGTTCATAGTTGAGGAGACCAACTTCCGTGTTTCTCGGGGACCTGTCAGCTTCAGGGAAGACCAAACTTTCCCTATCCGGACATCTTGTCCGGGTTCATTTACTAATGTCCCGGTTAATTCTCAACAAGGTCTATTCCCAGACTAGTGAGCTTGCCACCTCTATTGGTGTCCCGAAGGATATTCGTAGGTCGGGGACAGGGACATCTTGTTCGGGTTCATTTACTAATGTCCTGGTTCATTCTCGACAAGGTCTATTCCCAGACTAGTGAGCTTGCCACCTCTATTGGCGTCCCGGAGGATATTGGTAGGTCGGGGACAGGGACATCTTGTCCGGGTTCATTTACTGATGTCCCGGTTCATTCTCGACAAGGTCTGCTCCCAGACGTGAGCTTGCCACCTCTATTGGCGTCGCGAAGGATATTGGTAGGTCGGGGACAGGGACATCTTGTCCGGGTTCATTTACTGATGTCCTAGTTCATTCTCGACAAGGTCTACTCCCAGACTAGTGAGCTTTCCACCTCTATTGGCGTCCCGGAGGATATGGGTAGGTCGGGGATAGGGACATCTTGTCCGGGTTCATTTACTAATGTCCCGGTTCATTCTGGACAAGGTCTATCAGGACTTTCTTCTTCCCTGTTCATTGGGCTCGGGATGGGCCTGGATCTCTTTGAGGGAGCCCATGCACCCATTGTGTCATGCCACACGTCCCGGGGGAAAACATGGATAACAGTATGTTTACTTATCTTATCTACTGTCAATATCGGTCCAGCCCGATGTAACAAATACATCCGATCTTATCTACTTTGCTAATATTCTGGAAAGAACATAACACTACAATGTGTAACTAGATCCTATCGTAGATTGGCAAGTCAGTGTAAATCATGTGCACTGACTAATGTTAGTACAAACTTATGTTTGAACATATAATCATATTTATATTCCACTATGATTACGTCACTATAAATATGATTAGCTATATTCTCAGGATTTAATAGAAGTTTATATTATACAAATAATCATGAAAATAAAACATATGAGCAAAGTGATTGACCAAGTCAAAAATTGATTTCCATTCTTTTATTGATAATAAAATGAGATTACAAAGAAATTGAGTTTTAATTAGGGCATAAAACCCCAACAAACTCCCACTTGCACTAATTGAAACTAATGCTTTAATTCTACTAATCACATTTCCTTAATATACTTATCAAATGTAGCTTCTGGTAGTGTCTTTGAAAGCAGATGTGCAAGATTGTCTTCAGATGCAATCTTCATAACCTTCACATCTCCCCTAGCCACATATTCTCGAATAATGTAATACTTTCTTTCTATATGCTTACTCCTCTTGTGACTTCGGGGTTCTTTTGAGTTAGCTATCGCTCTTGTGTTGTCACAAAACAACACAAGCGATTTATCCATTTCTGGAATAACACCAATATTTGAATAAAACTTCTTTAGCCAGACTATTTCCTTAACCGCTTCAAACACAGCTATGTACTCAGCCTCCATGGTGGAATATGAGACTGCAAACTGTTTTACGCTTCTCCATATCACAGTTCCACCCCTAAGAGTAAACACCATTCCAGAAGTGGACTTCCTGTCATCGACATCAGTCTGAAAATCTGAATCGGTGTAGCCTACAAGGTTTAGAACACCACCCTTGCAGACTAACATATAATCTCTAGTCAGTCTTAAATACTTCAGGATATGCTTACCTACTATCCAATGTTCCGACCCTGGGTTTGACTGATACCTGCTCACTACTGCCACTACATAATAGATATATGGTCTAGTACACAACATAGCATACATCAGACTTCCAACTGCAGATGCGTAAGGAACTTTTCTCATTGCATCTTCCTCTTCAGGTGTTTGGGGAGACTACTTCTTCGAAAGATTAATTCCATGGCGGGACGGTAGATGTCCTTTCTTGGAATTTTTCATTGAGAAACGTTCAAGCACTTTATCAATGTAATTTTCTTGAGATAGAGCTAAGAGTTTGTTCTTTCTATCCCTAATGATATGGATACTGTAATATCCCAAATTCCCTAATGTGGCTTAGTGCCTAGATTAGGAGACCAGGAAGGCCATAATTGATTTAATATGCGATTATATGATTATATGCAGGATTATGTGAGTGTTATTATTCTATGATGATAATTCATGCATGTGGGCCCACTTCTTATTAGAAGGGAATTTTCATAATTTTGGCCATTGAGAGCATAATTGTATATTTACATGCATGTATGTGATATATGGGTGAGACCACATTATTATGTGGATATGTTTAAACTATTCGACATGAGACGATCCTAGGAAGCAAGTTAGCGGTTTGGTCATAACGGGGTTAATTACCAGGCTCGGGGTGAGCCTGGGGGTAATTTGATGCTTGGTACATTACTGGGAATGAGCGGGTAATGGGATATGATTTATTAATTATTTTAGGATATTGAGAGTAACGAGAATTGGAGAACGTTAATTATGATTAACGGGATAGGTGGAAAATGACAGTTATGCCCTTGGGTGGCTTTGAGGAATTAAAATGGCCCTAGGGGCATTTTGGTCATTTTCACCATTAGATATGTCCAGCAGAGGATGGTTGTAGACTTCATAGGTAGAAAAACAGAGGTCTTCTTTCTCTCTCTCGATTTTACTTTCTCTCTTTCCTTCTGTTGGATTTTTGAAGCTTGAATTTAAGATTTGAAGCTATTTGAGCATAGGGTTCTTGAGGCTTGGGACTTAGGACTGTATTGCAACAATTGAAGGGTTCAATTTTGGGATTGGGGTAAGGATTCTAAGCTTGAATTTTGAGTTATACTATGTTTTTAAGGCTATTTATAAGCTTGATCTTAGGTTTGGGTGTTTTGAGTTGTTTTTGAATGTTACAAAGCTTCGGTTTTGTTGTTAAAGTAGTGATAATGTTGTGGTGATGATTAATTGTAATATTGGGATTATTTGGTGGAAGATTTGGATGAGTTAAAATTGAGGAAAATGCAGGGGATCTAGGTTCGTGGGGTCAAGTCGCGACCGAGTTCATGCAAGTCGTGACTTGAATGAACCTCAGAGCCTCCCCTAGGCTCTATCTGGCAAGCGCGTCGCGACCCTCAGGGTCAAGTCGCGGTCCGCCCCTAGCACCCAGATAGGGGGGCTTCTATCTTGGGGGCACATTGCGGCCCTTGGGGCAGGTCGCGGCTCGCCTGTCTTCCTTGTTCCAGGTTGGGTTTTAATGAGTTTTAGGCGCTGGTTTTCGATTCTCAAGGCTCAGGATCGAATCTACTAACCATTTTAGTAGGATTCGAGGTAGCGGGAGCTGGGTTTTAGTCCATGAACCTTTTATTACTTATTTTATTGATGAGATTTCATATTTGGTTATGATTAGGTGACCGCTAAGGGACCTCAGGACAAGATCGTTCTCAAGGGTCTTTCTTTATTTATTTTATGCTCGAATTCGAGGTAAGAAAACTGCACCCAGTATGTGACATACATGATTATTGATGAGGCATGTTGAGTGCTCTATATATGGACATTGGTTTCATTGTGAATGCCTAGCAGGGTTGCTTATTTGTGAATGGGACTGATTTATTAGTAAGAAACGACAATGGTGTATAGTACTAGTCGGGAAGTTCTGACTTATCAGTTATGATCGATAATAGTACTGAGCGCTGGTTGTATAGAATTGACTTATATATCAAGAACGACATTACCGTTCTGACCATAGGCCGAAATGATTAGATCTAATCAACATGAGCATTAAATGCTTGACCGACCTATTGGTCAAAGAAAACTAAAGTGCTTGGCTAGACTAAGGCTAGTTACTTAGAGCCAGGGCTAAAAGGCTCAAGTGACTTGATAGTCACATGGAATAGGGCGCAGGACCCTCGAGAGACTTATTAGTCATCTGCTCAGGGCGTAGGACCCCAGAGAGACTTATTAGTCATCTATTCAGGGCGCAGGGCCCCAGAATGATTCATTATTTATCTATTTAGGGCGCAAGACCCCAGGATTGACTTACTAGTCATCATATGATTAAGGTTGAAGCCCCAGAATGATTACATGATCATTTATCTACATTGAATACATGCAGTAATAAGTTTTCTTGTTGAGCCTTGGCTCACGGGTGCTATGTGGTGCAGGTAAAGGGAAAGAAAAGCTCACCCATCCTTGAGTGGAGAGCTTAGGTGGAAATGTGTACATATGCGACCGCTTGACCACCACGGACAAGGTGTTTCCTAGGGGAACTAGGGTTTAACCCTATTTTTGCCGCTTAGGTTGGCGGATTGTAACTTTTGAACTGTAATGAATATTTTGAATTGTAAATAACTTTGTAAACACTTTTATGAGATCTCATGTACAGTTTAACGTTTTTAATAAATCTATCCATTCCTTTTGACCGAGATTTTTACCCTGGGCTATTAATAACACTTAGATGCACGTTTATGACATAATGACTCATTTAGCGAGTTAAGCACTATTTAAAGTACATAGTCTGACGGTCTTGGCTAACCACGGCGTTACAGATACCTAGAGCATAACTTGCTTCACCCAAATTCTTCATCTGGAATTGAGTGCTCAGCCAATTCTTCACATCTCACAATTTCTTAACATTGTTTCCAATGAGTAAGATATCATCTACATAAAGAACAGGAGTATCACTATTTGATTTTCCTTCAGTTGGTAAACACAAGGCTCATCAATATTTTGTTCAAAGTCATAGGTTTTGATTATTTCATCAAACCTAAGGCTCCAAGAACGAGAAGCTTGCTTAAGTCCATAAATGGACCTATTCAACTTGCAAACTTTTCCTTCTTGTCCAGCTACTTTAAATCGTTCTGGCTAATCCATATAAATGACTTCGTTAAGATTCTCCTTAAGAAAAGATGTCTTGACGTCCATTTTCCAGATCTCATAGTCGAGAGCAGCTGCTATGGATAGGAGGATGCGAATGGACTTGAGCATGGCTACCAGACTAAAAGTGTCATCATAGTCTACGCCTTCTCTTTGGATATAACCCTTTGCCACTAATCGAGCTTTACAAGTTTCGATATTTCCATCAGCACATCGTTTCTTATTGTAGATCCACTTGCACCCAATGGCCCTAAAGCCACTAGGTGCTTCCACAAGATCCCAGATGGAATTTGAGCACATGGACTCTATTTCCTATTTCATGGCTTTGAGCCATAGTTCCTTTTCAGGGCTAGCCATTGCCTATTTGAAAGACAACGGATCATCGTCACTAGTGTCACCAACAACCATATTGGTTTCACCATCCAAACCATAGCGAACTGGGTTCCTAAAAACCCTCCCACTACGACAAGGCTTCGTGACTGTTTGCTCAGGAACAATGGTACTTTCTTCATTTAAATCGACTTGCGTCGGTTGGACATGAAGAGTGAGAATATCATCATCAACTTTCATTGATGATGATGGAATATTTTTTGGAGTAAATTATTTAACCATCTCCTCTAAAACTACTTTGCTGCGCGGTTTGAAGTTTTGGACATAATCATTTTCCATAAAAGAAGCATTCATAGAAGTAAACACTTTCTTTTCTGAATGACTATAGAAAAGTCCACCCCGAGTGCCTATAGGATAGCCAACAAACATGCAAACTTCAGTTCATGGTTCTAGCTTTCCTTTCTTTTTCCTCAAGACGTGGGCGGGACAACCCTAGATTCTAAAATGACGTAAGCTAGGTTCATGCCCATTCCAGCATTCTAAAGGTGTTTTGGGAATTTATTTGGATGGTATGACATTTAGAATGTTGTTTGCAATTTCAATTGCATAACCCCAGAATGAAGTTGCCAGAGTTGAGTAACTAAGCATGCATCTAACCATTTCCAATAAAGTTATGTTCTAGTGTTCCGCTACACCGTTTTGTTGCGGAGTACCCAGGTCAGTAAGTTGTGATAAAATCCCAACTTTAGTTAAATGATCTTGGAACTATATATCCAAATATTCTCCATCCCTATCAGATCGCAAGATCTTTAACCTTTTACCTAATTGGTTCTGAGCCATAGCTTGGAATTCCTAAAACTTTGAAAATATTTCTCATTTCCTATGCATTAGGTAAAGACATGATTATCTAGAGTAATCGTCAATGAAAGTGACAAAATACTCAAAACCATCCCTGTCTTGTACATTAAAAGGTCCACAAACATCTTAATGAACAAGTCCAAGTGGATTTTTGGCCCTATCACCCTTTGCAGAGAATGGACGCTTGGTCAGTTTTCCTTCTAGACAAGATTCACAGACAGGTAATTCACCTAAGGTGAGTTCCCTCAAAGGCATGTCCTTTGTAAGTCTTTGAATTCTATCATAGCCAATATGACCTAGTCTCAAGTGCCATAAATAAGTCATGTTATCGTTATCGATCTTTTGATGTTTATTGGTCCTAGGTTTAGTTACTTTGAATAAATCATTATTAAGAGCGAGGGCTTCGTTAGGTCGCAGAATATAAAGCCTGCTTTCCAAACATGCAATACATAATAGTGATCCATTGAAAGAAATAGATATATTAGAACTTGTGAAAGTCATAACAAATTGTTCTAATTGCAACATGGAAATTGAAATTAAATTTCTACTAAAACCCGGAATAAAAATACATATTTCAAAATTAAATATTTATTTCCGAACTTCAGGCGAGCTCTTCCCCTAGCTTGGACCGTAACAAACACTCTATTCCCAACTCTTAGCTTGAAGCCGCCTTCATCCACTTCCTCCCACACTTCAAGAAGTTGTAAAGAGTTACAAACATGGTTGGTAGATCCAGAATCAATAATCCAAAAAGATTTATCATTCTCTAAAACACATGTTTCTAAGATAAATGAACTATAATCATTAACTTTGTTTTTCACTGCTAGAAACTTGGGGCAATCTTGTTTCCAATGCCCCTTCTCTTTGTAGTGAAAACACTTACCTTTACCTTTCTTGTTTTTCTTTTCCTTCCCCTTAGGCACCTGTGCACATGTGCACTTTCCTTTGCAACCATTGCAAGCGCAGTACTTTTCCATCTTTCCTCTTGTTTCCAGCTTTCGAAGATGAAGCTAGGTTAACTTCAGTCTTAGCTGGATCAACAACAGCAGCAGTAGTCTTATTTTCTCCTCCCTTACTTGGTCCACCAATGATAGACTCAAAAGTATGAGGCTCGTTCATGAGCTGAGTCAGACCATAGTTGAGTTTATTCATTACATAGTTGGTGGCAACGATAGGAAAGTTGGAGATAGACTGTTGAGGATTAAGCCGACTTGAGTTTCTTCATCTATAATTGCTCCATGCAGTTTAAATTCATGAAAGTAGTTGGTTATCTTGATTAGTTGATCCCAAACCTGCTAAGACGGTGCCATCCGAGCATTGGCATATTTCTTGGTGGCCTCAAAACGAGTCTGCATAAACTTTCCACCGAACATGTCTTGGAGTTGATCCGTGATTTCGTTACTCGTCTCGACATTCTCCATCTTTTTCTTGAGAGTGTTGAGCATACTTGTCAACATGTAGTACTGTGCCTTGTTATTAGCCGCCTGCCAACACTCATATTTGTCTCTTACAGACTTGGTAGCTCTTTCAGCTAGAACTTCTGGGGATTCCTCAGTCATGGCGAACTTGGAGTTGTCACCAATCAACATTATGTTGATGTTCTGCTTCCACTTAAGAAAGTTTTCTCCAATAAGTTTCTCCATCGAAAGTTGAGAAAGGTTGGGAGTAGACACAACCATACTTAAAACTACAAATTATTAATAAAATAGAAATCAATCACATTTTCTTAATAAAACTTCTATTCACTATAATTTCAAGAAATAACACAACATATACCATAAATATGTAAGAAATGGAAAAAAATACCAAAATAATCATATCTCCATTTCTTTAGGTTTTTAACTATTCTATGATATTGTTGTCCCGGTTGGCGAGAGTAAAAAAATTTCATTAGTTAAATAGAGTTGTAAACTCATTTAATAATGGACACCATTATTAACAACCTATTATTCAATCAAAATATCTTATTTTATGAGCTAGACCCATAGTTTCGATAATCATAGATTTAGTCCTAGTAGTCACCGTAGGGATGAGTCTAGTAGAATTAGACATAATTATCTATTGTTCGAAATCTAACCTTGTCAAAATAACTAATGAACACCTTCTGTATGGGGATGAATCAAAGCGTCTCGAGGCCCCATGAAGCTATTGACCTTGTTAAACTAACAGTGGATATCGAATATAATCTTAAACTAAGCTCGCTATTAAAATAATATTTTTATTATTTTTGAAAATTAATGACTATGGTTCCCCAAAAAAATTGTAAAATTACATTTTTAAAACCAAAGTCCTATAATTTCCTATTAATTCAATTAAATTAGAATTTTGCTAATCAATATTTAGGAATAACTATTCTAATGAACCTATACAATTAAGTCTAGCTCAGGCAAATGGGCCTTAACAATTGGGCTTGTATGGAGGAGGGATGAGTCAATTATGTCATTCCCACTACTAAGGCCCTCATACTTCCATTCAAGGTCCAAAAGACAGGAATTTAAACCTTCGTTTTATTAATTGTTATTAATTGATTAGGTCCACTATAGTTAGGCAAAGCAAATGGGGTTTCACAAGTGGAACCACCCACAAAAGAAGAATTTAAAATGAGAAAATTACATTTTATATGGGATTTTTAATAGAGTGTGCAAAAATATGGCTTTTTTTTTCAAAAAAAGTTAATCTATGACTTTTTTTAAGAATTTTCACTTTTATGGGATTATTTTCCCATATTTTTGTATAAAAGTTGGTTTATGCCATAGTTTTACTCTTAATCAAATTTGGAAGGGTATATTTGTAATTTGATTATTATTTTTTTAGGTTATTTGTTTTTTTATATTGTTTTTATATTACTAATTTTATATTAAATTTTTCTTTGGTTGTTTTGCAATTTTTTTTGTAATATGAATTTTTTAAAAAATTATTATTTATTTATTATAAACATGTTTTTTTTTTAAGATTGTACGTTTTTTTTTAAATCATGGGTAGGGTAACCAGTTACTTGATTGATCTTAAAAAAATCCTTCAGCTAGGTTAAATAACATGCACCAGGAGGGGTAACCAGTTATCCTGAGATGAGTAATTTTCTGCCATAAGAGGGGTAACCAGTTACCTAAGAGGGGTGACAAGTTACTCATATTAAATATGAAAAGAAACATCAAATTTGAAGGAAAAAATGGAAGAACACTTCATTAAAAAAGGAATAAGAAGTAACTATGATTTTAGTAACATAAGTAACTAGTTACCATAAAGAAACCATAAATATATACACACCAGAACGTGAAAGTAACCAGTTACCCTCAGAAATATACATACAAAGAATGTGAAGGTAACCAGTTACCCATTCACGTTTTTATATTTTTATTAGTTTTCTTTCCAAATTTTGGTATTCCTATAAGTGTTAAAGTAAAAAGAAAATGCTAAAAAAATTGATTTGATTTTTTTTTACATATAGTGGAAAAAACTATAAAAAAAATTACAATAATAAAAGATAATAAATAAAAAAAATAGTAGAATAATTATGTAATGTTAAAATATATGTGTGAAAAAAAAAGAAAAAAAAATAAATAGAATGAGAAAAGAATAAGTACAAAAATGGAAAAAAAAATATGAAAAAAAAAGCAAAAGAAATGATGAATGAAACAAAAATAGATGAATAAATAAGAATGAAAAGAAGAAGAAGAAAAATAATGGAAAAATGAAAAGGAAAAAAATATGAATGAAAAAATTGGTAGAAAAAAAAGAAAAAAATTGAAGAAGAAAAAAAAGCTCATATGTGTGAAAAAGAAAAAAAAAATGGAAGGAGAAAATAATAAATACAAAAATTAAGAAAAAATAGAATGAAAAAAAAAAACTGAAATAATATGAAAAAAAAACAAAACAATACAAATGAAAGAAAAAAATAGATAAATAAATAAAAATGAAAAGAAGAAGAATGAAAAAATGGAAAGAAAAAAAGATGAAGGAAAAAATTGGTAGAAAAAGGAAAAAATGGAAGAAAAAACAAGGAAAAAAAAATTAAAAAATGATGGAAAAAAAATTTCTTTCAAAATCAAAGAAAACATAACTATGATAAAAAAATGTGACATTTCCATATTTTAGTTAGCTACTAATTTTGTTTTCCATACTTTAACTTTTTCTTTAATAAATTTCTCATACAAATTAAGAAAAGTATAACTCTCATATTTTTGCACATTGATGGTATAAAAGTCATATTTTTTAAAAATCCCCATTTAAAATTTACATTGTCTAATGGGCCCAAATAAAACCTATAATTTTATGAATGTTTTATTTAGCAAAATACATATATTAAGCAAACATATGAGCCACTATATGCATCTAAGCTCAATTGCAAAAATCTCACATATAGTGCAAATAAACATTTTATAATTAGATGGGCCTAATCATGTTACTATATGAGCGAGTCTATGAATTTATGCAAAAATACCACATATTATTTCATTTGCAAAAATACTATAATTAATTATCTATAATTTATCCAAAATTTGAATTAAATAAATTTTGCAAAAAAAATAAATAAGTCAATTTAAATGAAATTTATCAACAATTAACAAAAGTTAATTTAAATTTCAGTTATCAACAATTAACTTAGTTTAGGTCATTTTGAAAAATATTATTTTAATTTAAATATGATTTATCAACAATTAACTAAAGTCAATTTAAATCTTATTTATTAAAAAATATTTTATTAATTGGTTTGAGAAACATGATATTTTTAAAAATTTAACTAGTTATAAATTTTTAAAACAAATATCATCTATTATTTTTGAAAAAATATCTTAAACAGTTAAAAAAATTTAAATATTTATAAAAATATCTAGTCAAAAAAATTTCAAATTATTTAAATATTAAAATCCATAGAATAATCAATTATTATTTTCAAATAAAAGATATAAAAAATATCTTTAATATCTGATGACTTAGTTCTAATATTTTAATATATTTAAAAAATTAAATTATTTAGTTAACATATTTTCTAAATTTGAATTTGAATATTTGTAGAAAATATCTAGTTTTTAAAAGATCAAACAATAAAAATATCGTATTTCAAAAAAATATATTTTTAAATAATAAAAAAGATCTGATATTTTTGTATTAACTCATTGAAAAATACATTCAAAAATCAAAATTTAAGAAAAATTTATCGCAAGCCGCAGCCATTGAATGTGGGTGGTTGCGGCCACAGGACTTTTCTGGGCAAAAATCACGTTCTAGTCGCGGCTAGCGGATGATGGTGGCCACGGCCACAACCCAAAAAATGTTTTCAATTTTTTTTGTGTAATTTTTCAACCCAAAAACGTTTTCTAAATAATGTTTACCATGTTTTACATCAAATAAAGCATTTATATAAAAAATTATTTGCTAAGAAAACACAACAAAATAACTCAAATATGTTAATAATCACATAAAATTCAACATGCAGCATAAAAAATATGAAATCCATCCAAATACTCAACACATCAGATAATTAAATTTTTACCATGTTCATGCATGAAAATAAAGATTACCAAATTCTTTGAGGCCAGTTGTTGGGAAACTTATACAGGATCTTGTTTTTTTCATGTAAATCATATATTAAACATATTAATATAAGACAATCTAGAAGATGTTTCTATAATTGAATTTAAACAGAGATAATGATAAGAACACTTACATTATATGCAGTGGAATAGATTAGTCCTTTCTTCAGCATCTCTAACCCTTAAATTCTTTCTGTCACAAGGTATCACCAAGAAACTGAACGCGATCTTCAAAATTCTTCATAGTCTTCCAAAGTATCCTTAGAATCACCTAGTCTAGAGTGGGAAATTCTCAACACATGAGATAGATACAAAGAGAAGAAGATTAGAAAAGAATATTGAGGCTTAAGAAAATGAATTATGTTGTAGAGAAAATCTAAAACCTAGAGGATCAAGAATAGATCTTATGATCTTCTTAGATTTACCACTCAGATCATCTTTTCATCTGTCAGATTGTCTGATTTCAACTCTCACTTAGCATTCCTTTTATAGGCTCAATCAGGTCATTTATTTAATTAAAAAATCAATAAAATAATAGATAATATCCTTTATTAGGTCAAAATTATTATGGGCTTTAGGCCCGTGAAATTTCCCATTTAATTATAAGTCAGTTGGACTTAAAATCAAGGCATGTATTATTTTCTATTGATTAATTAATTAAATAATTATTTAAATCATTTATCAAATTAATTATTTATAATTTGAACCTTGATTTAAACTTATTTATTAATTTAGACACCAATTCATCTTAATTAATAAATCTGCCCTAAAATCTCTTTCTAAATTGTATAACTCTGTGAAACTATCCAAAATTGACCTGATCAACTTTGATAATTAAATCAATTAACTGAGACTATTTAGATGATTTTATCCAAGGTACAGTGGGGACCATAGGCCTATGAAATCAAGATCCAATAAGTTATCATAATTTACATATAAATTTACTAACTTATCACTACTATAAAAACACCATTTTATGACATTTTTTTAGGGCATTCACCTAGATGCGAGTCCTAAAAACAACTCCTGGACTTGCGAGCCCTTAAATAATTTCTTATAGGGCTCGCGGAGCGAGTCCTAAAAACTATGAGTGTCCTAAAAGTTTGATTTTTTTTAACAAACACCTCCTGGACTTTATAGGACACTCATTGCGAGTCCTTAAAGAATTTTAGTAGGACACGCGGTGCAAGTCCTAAAAACTTATATGTGTCTTAAAAGTTTGAATTTTAAAAAATCACAAATTCCCTCCAATCCCTCAAATCACTCAATATTCTAAAAAAAACACTCAAATCACTCTCTCTCTCTCTCTCCCGAAGCTCCCTCTCTCTCTAGCTCGTCTCCAAACAGCCAAACGGCCGCCTTGCCATTGCCGCCAAACGCCACGTGCCGCCCCCGAACCTCCCCCGGAGCTCAGCCCCTCATGTGCAGCCTAAGGCCCTCAAAGTGCATCTCGAAGTTTATGCGATTTTGGGTTTCCCCAAACTTTCCGACAACTTTCCGGCCACCTCGAGCCACCATGAGATGAACCACCACCACCACCATATTCCTTGCATCTTGGGCTTCAAAACCCACTAAAAAATTAGACCCAATGGCCATCATGGAGTGGTGGCACCGCCACTTACTCCGACCATTATCTCAGTTTTTAAGGCACTCAAATAGAAGACTCATGCCCCGCGAGTCCTAAAAAGCCTTTTTTGTAGTAGTGTATTAATTCCTCGTGACTCCACTAAAGACTCAGAATCACATTCTTGAATTCATAGAACGCTCTATAGCCAATATAGATATGTTATTAATTATCCATTGTTACAACCATAATTATCACTCAATCATCTATAAACGGTCTACAATGAGATGGTAGTAAAATACAGTTTTACCCCTCATTGCATTTTATCCTTAAAACACTTAGTTCCTTAGAAATGACATTTCAGTAAACTATACTGAAATGAGATCTCTATCATTTAGCACCTTGAACCAAACTAAAAGGAAACAACCCTTTTACTTCTTCATTAGATGCTATAGATGTTCATATCTATGATTAACACTCCCACTCAATTATACTACCGAGTTCCCAAGATATAAGTATGGGCTAGTCCATAGGGTAAGCTGGTATCGAACAGTCAAAGAATTCAAATAATACAATTAGTTAGAATACTAACCACTCAGAATTGAGATTGAATTGACCTACGGTCAACTATATGGTCTGACTATAATAAATAATAACAGTATGTTTACTTTCCTTATCTACTGTCAATATCAGTCCATTCCGATGTAACAAATACATACAATCCTATCTACTTTGCTAATGTTATGGAAAGAACATAACTCTGCAATGTGTAAGTAGATCATATCTTAGATTGACAAGTCAGTGTAAATCCTGTGCACTGACTAGTCTTAGGACTAACTTATGTTTGAACATATAATCATATTTGTATTCCACTGTGATTATGTCACTATAAATACGATTAGCTATATGCTTGGGATTTAATAAAAGTGTTACCCCCAAATTTCGAGGATGAATAAATGAGTCTGAAAATATAGGCTCGTAAAGCATAAGCTCAAAAATAACAAGCAGTGGTTGAACACTTGTATAAATATGCATTATTCCTAACCTATTCTTGATGGCGATCGGGCACAAGTTTAAAAGGCTCAAGCTTGAGGATTATGCTCGAGAGAAAGATTCTTCTCCAACACATATGGGTGTTATTCGAACCTTAGTTGTAAGCTCAAAGATATTGGTCTCAGAAGATTGAGTTTGATGAAACCACTAGCTAAGGAGGAGGCTGACTGGAATAACGAGCTCGAAGTATGGGTCGATCTCGAAAGCGTGTTAACCTTGCATTCGAGGTCAACAACACGTTTTTCACATAAAAGTTGTCAGGAGATCCCTATTCCTTATAGATTTGTTGTTATCTAATATTAAATCCCAATTATCATGGGATATTATGTATTTAATGTATTTATTTAAATTTATTTCATATTTGAATAATTGGTTGTAACTTCCCTGAATCAGGGGAAGATATTCTCCCAACCAGGCTTATAAATAGCCTAGTATTTTCATTTGTATTCACTCATAAATTGGTACTGAGAATTCTCTGTCGAATTGCTCTGAGAAAGCTTTGAGAGAGTATTAAGATCAATAATATTGACTCATGGACTAGGAAAATTTTAATTGTTGAACCACATAAAAGTTCTATTGTTCTTTTATTCTTTTTCTGAAATATTGTTTAGTGCTCTTCAAATTTAAGTTGACGAAAAACGGCGTCAAAAATTTGGTGCTTTCGTTGAGAGCATTAAGCAAATCTTTGTATTGTTTAATTAGAAACCTCCTGCATTGCATCAATGGTCGCCACGAACAACTCAGAAGCTGATGGGCGACCATTATCCCAAATACCTGTGGAGCAAACTCCTCAAATTGGGAATTATCCCCGGAGGCTTGGGAAACAACCAATGGTAGACCATGGTCTAGACGAGGGGAGTGCATCATCTGACTCTAGGGGGCCACCTGCTCCCAAGCCGGATGAGGACCTCTATTATAATCGTGAGAGGTACATTCCCATTATGGAATTAGAGAATCAAAAACTGCCCCAACAATTGGCTGAAGCCACACAACGCAATGAAGAATTGACTAGGCAGGCCACTGAGGTCCAGGTGCCACCCTGGAGGCCCAGAGGGCGTCCCCGTGGGAGCACGACTACCTAGAGGGCCGAACAAGGGGCCCAGTAGACCCAGCAAAGCCCCAGGGCAAACACTAGCGACAACCACCCTGGGAGGATTACTCAAGATAATACTGGTGGTAATTCGATGGTTGAGGTAATTGCAGGAACAGGGAATAATAGAGCTCCCCCAACAGCTCAGAGCACTAACCCTGAATCTATTAGAATTACCCAGATCCAGTCCAGGCTAATTGTGGACCTTTCAGGCCCAACAATGGAAGGCCTCCACCATTGCATATAAGGCATCTACCGTCTCCCATAAGGCACCCATCAATGATCTGAGAAGCACCCCAGTCTGCTCCTAATAGGAACCGAACAGGGGAGCGTGCACCACAAAGGCCATCTCGAAGTGGCAGCCGAGACGAGAACCGTCGAACTCGACCCGGCTATGGGGCGAGCGATAAACAAACCAAGGACATAGGGCAGCCCAACCAGCAGGAAGCCACATGTCAAGATCACAAGCAACTAGAGCAAGAGGGCCGGTGGAAGATCCACCTCGCAATCATCGAGCCTTTCAACCAGAAAAAGATGTTAGTTTTATGAGTGGGATTTTGGACCTTGCTAGGTCTGTAAGCGTATATAATACCGAATGTATGAATACTAGGAATTATGAAAATAATTGTGATCTTCGGGATCATCTGAACTAGAGCTGGGGGCAAGCTAATCCCTCAAACCCCGATTTACTTGCACATCTGAACAGCTGAAAGGAACTTGTGCAGCCAGTATATGGGAACCAGTATAACCCTATACCGTGATAGGGAGCTAGAATTTTTATAAACAATAACTAGCTACCCCAAGCACAAGCTCAACCTCTAGTGGACTTGGTGCATAAGAGAATTAATCAACTCGAAAGAGCGTTCAGGCTCCTTCAGGGTGAAAGGAACAAGGACAAGGTTGATGACTTTGAAGAGGAGCTCGAGCCTTTTGCTCCACATATATCCAACACACCATTCCCTTACGGATTCAAGATACCACATGTAGCTCCTTTTGATGGGAACTCAAACCCGTACAGCCATCTGGGCACATTTAACACCATCATGCGAGCCAGCAACGTTGGGTACAAGCTCAGATGCATGTTATTTCCAACTACTTTGACAAGACCAGCGAAAAAATGGTTTGATAAATTCAAAAGACATTTGATCTCATCTTGGGATCAATTGACAAAGGAATTTAAAAAATAATTCAAGGCCATGGTAGGCGTCAGGTCCGAGGCATTGACCTTGACAAATGTCAGACAATAACCGGGAGAGTCATTAAAAAGCTACCTGTCGAGGTTTCACATAGAGGTGGCACAAGCCCATAATGTTGATGATAATGGTCATCTTATGGTCGTTTGAGCTGGTATATTTCCAGGAAGTCCCCTTTGGGATGATATGCAGAGAAAACCAATAAGAACAATAACCGAGTTCAACAAAAGGGCTCAGAGATTCGTCAATGTAGAGGAGGCGAGGTGTAACACCCTCACTTATTTTAGTTAAAAACCATATTTGAGGTGTTACGTTTTAAAACTATATCATAATTTATTTCTGCGGAAGTCTGGACATTTTTTTTTTTTAACTTGAAAACTTATTTCACATTATTTACATTAAACATAAAGTGTGTCTCAAACATATTATACATAAGTATTAAATAACCCAATTTATTTTCAAAACATAACTTCACACTTTATTACAAACATCTCACTGATAACTGAAATAACCCACAAAAAGGTCGATGTGTTCATATGTACAAATCAGGGTCAGGACCATGCTTCAGTTCTCCTCATATCATTCACATATTTCTTTCTCTACCTGCAACACAAGACAACTGTGAGCCTAAAGCTCAGTAAGCAAAGTAATGCATGCAATGCTAATGATTACCCAATATCAATGGACATATACAACTTCTTTTTAAATTTTGGGCCCCTTAATATTGTGCACACTGTTTGAATTGGTCAATGCCTGCAGGGCTTGTTACACATATAATACAAAATCCCATGGGTTCTCCTCCGGCTAGCCTTCACCACAGTAGGGCACATTAAAAACCTTATTCCATCGTTGCCCCGTCAGGCTCAAGAGTTAAGGCGGCCACACACTGTGGTGTCAATACATATAACAATAATTCATATGGAGGAGAAATAAAAACGGAAATATGGCAAACAATATAATTGGTTCACTAAACCTAGCCCAAATTATTGGGCAGCCACTATAAGCCTACTATAGGCCTCCGTTTACACTTATTAACACTTTCATTTGCCTTTTCAAAACAGTGGCACTGAACTTAAACTTCTTATTACAACTTTCTTTTATGTTGCACAAAACTTGCAAAGGCATCATATAATTAATCATCATAATATCATGCATGGTCTTATATCATATAATAATTTACCATATCACTATTATGCCATGCATACAAATTTATGATGAAGTGTCACTGTATGTTAATACCACTTACTCACAAAATATTCATATAATGCATACTTTCACATAACACATAATTCTTGTGTTGCAGTTGAGTACTTTACTTACCTTTTGTCCACAATATATTTCACCGTGTAACAAGTGATGTCTTAGGTATTGATGTGCTTATCCTGACAATAGCATGGATTTCTCATCATAATGATGGCAGTAATACATTGAACTCTCATTTAAAAATACCCATAAGACTTCATATCAAATTTCATACCCAAAACATGCCTAAAATGCCTTAAACCACCTAGATCGAGCATTAGATTTATCTTAGACATTTGGGGAAATTTTGACAGAGTTTCCCCTTAATTTTAGCTATCCTCAAATATCAAAATACACCAATAATCAACATCAATTAACCTGCCATAACCATATATCCCAAATACCAACATGATTCATCATAAAGTTATCATATACCGATTTTGATAAAATTCTTATCTCCTAGATCATCACCCAAATTAAATGAGTCTCCACATATATTCAAACATTTATAAACATATATACTCTCTTATAAACTCAATCAAATAACCAAAAATCATCTTGTACTCCAAGAACCCCAAAAACCTCATAAAACACAAAATTTCACTTACCGAGCAACTTTTCGGCGAAAACAATCTCTTCAAGCTTTTCTAAACCTCAAACCACTTGGAAACCCCAAGAAATATCTTAAAAAGGATAAAACACCATATATAAGTTCTCAGAAAAATTCAAAAACATAGTTTAACTTCCAAGTACAAGAACTTACCATAAAAAGGCTAGAACTAAGCTTAATCTACTTCTTTGGCTTTGCTTTCACTTGGATCTCCTTAGAATTTCTTCAAACCAGCCAAGAAATGGTTTTTGGTTTTCTTTTCTCTCTGTTTTTCAGAATAATGGTCGTGCAAAGTGATAAGGTTTGATGAAAATTCCTTATTTTCAATGATTTATCCTTATTGTCAAAAGTTGACACCTTTCATCTCATCATTTCACCTTTTGACTTATGAAAACCTTATCACTTCAATAATTTCGACTTAATCATCTGCTAGGCCTATTATCCTTATGTGTAAAACACTCATACCAAACCTTAGGTCCATATGACTTCATACCCAATAGTTATGCTTACCCGATCGAGCGTAGCGCACTTATGCTAAGCTCGTTTTGACTTTGCATCAATACCACTGATTATGTATACCTCCCATCAAGAATTGATCTAATGGTTCTAAAACCATTTTTACATCATCAATGAGACCTTAATCATACCTCGATTACATTTGGTAAATCCATAAATACTCAATTTTACACCGAAATACTAGTAATCGACATTGTACTATTTTCCACTACTTAACCTATTTTGCCTTCTATATCTCACTTTCAACACTTAATTCCATGCCTTGTCCATATTTTTCATACTTTCTTATATCTTGAGCACATCAAACACCCATAAAAGACAACTCAAATGCCACAAGGTTAATAATATTGAGCATACATATAGACATCACATACACAACTTTTATACTTATACATGAAAACACTTATAAGAATATGCATATGCTCAAATTATACATATTGTATGATATGTAATGCAATGCAATCATGTGATTATTGGCTATATATATCAAAATAATGTGGGTGCTACACGAGGTCAGCATTAAAACTGACTCCTCAGCCCATTATAACTACAACGACGAATGTTAACTCAGCCTCAACATTGAATACCCCATCAACGTCTCAACACTCAGGAGATAACCCTTCAGAAAGAAAGAAAAATGAAGGGAATAACTCAGAGGCGGACAAGTGGAAAAAGAAGAAGAGAGACAAGTCTTTCTCCATTTATATGGTTTACACTGAGCTCACTGAAACTCGAGAGAATATCTTTGTCACAAATGAGAATCAGGTACCATTTAGGGCATCTGACTCAATGCAAAATCAGAAGTCAAAGAGAGACACCAACAAGTACTGCAAGTTCCACAGGGATGTCAGACATACCACCAATGAGTGCCGACAACTAAAAGACGAGATCGAAGGTTTAATCTTGAGAGGGTATTTCAAACAATACATAAGAAACTGAAATCTGACTCAGAAGTCAGCGGGACAGAGGGCAGCTCCTACGTAACCTGCTCACCAGAATACCACCTCACATGCAAGGGAGGATGATCTACCTCCCTCAATATATGGGGAGGAGGTGGTAGCCATCTCTGGAGGACCACACTTTGCTTGATCGGGTAGAAATGTCCAAAAAAGATATGTGAATGAGCTGAAGACAGGAGATGGGTCTCCCTACGAGCCTGAACCGCAAGCTCCAAAGCAACAAAGGGTTGAATCTCAACCCATTACTTTTACAGAAGAAGATGCTTCACATGTTTAGTTTCCCGACAACGACCCTCTGGTTATCACACTTCAGCTTGCCACCAAAAGGGTGCGCAAAGTCTTAATAGATAACAAGAGCTCAGTTCATATCCTTTACAAGGCCACTCTAGAAAAGATGGGACTCACGCTTCGAGATTTGAAAGCCTGTGCAATGACATTGTATGGATTTTCAGGTGAAGGGATTGCCAGCACAGGATCCATCGAGCTCCCCGTAACCTTGGGAGATTATCCAGTCATGACCAAAATGATGAAATTCATAGTGGTGGACACCCCGTTTGCCTACAACGTATTGCTCGGGAGACCAGCCCTGATTGGGCTGGGGGCAGTGTCGTTTGTTAGGCTTTTATCCATTAAGTTCCCGACTTCTAGTGACACCGGGACGCTGAAGGGAGACCAGCTCGCTGCATGGGAATGCTATAACATTTCCATGAGAGGAAAGAACCAAACAAGAGCACAAGCATTTGTTGTTATTCAGGAAATGAACGGATTCATCTTCGAAATCGAAGAAGAGATCGACCCTAGGGTAGAAGAAAGGGCTAATCTCAAACCAATTAAGGAGCTTGAAGAGGTAAAGCTTGATGAGAAAGATACCACGAGGATGGTGAAAACAGGAAAGAGCCTTTCTGAGGATGCGAAATAGCAATTAACTCACTTCCTAAGAGAGAACGAGGATGTGTTTCTATGGTCACACTTGATTATGGTAGGGATCAGTTTGAGCGTTATAAGCCATGCACTCAACATAGATAAAAGCTTCCCTCCGAAGCAACAAAAAAAGGAGGCTTCTGGACGATGATAGGAAGAAAGCCCTGAAAGAGAAGGTCGAAAGGCTGAAGGCAAATTGGTTTATCCGAGATACTTTCTACCCTGATTAGATAGCCAATCTTGTGCTGGTTCTAAAGCCTAATGGAAAGTGGAAAACTTGCATCGATTATTCAGATCTCAACCAGGCATGCCCCAAGGATTGCTTTCCCTTGCCTCAAACCGATCAGCTCGTAGATGCCACTAAATATAACCAGAAAACCATGCATGCACCCGACCAAGACCATACAAGCTTCGTGACCGATAAGGGCTTGTATTGCTACAATGTAATGCCTTTCAGGCTCAAGAACACAGGAGCCACATACCAAAGACTAGTGAATAGGATGTTCACTGAGCAGATAGGGAATAACATGGAAGTTTATGTGGACGATATGTTAGTCAAGTCCAAACATAACTGTAACCATGTGGACGATCTCGCTGAATGTTTTGTTGTGCTCCGAAAATAAAATATGAGACTTAACCCACAGAAATGCTCATTCAAAGTATCCTCGGGAAAGTTTCTCGGATTTATAGTAAATGCTTGGGGTATAGAGGGTAATCCAGACAAGATTAAGGTGTTAATTGACATGCCCTCACCTCGTAAACATAAAGATGCTCAGAGCCTAACTGGACGAGTGTCGACCTTAAGTAGGTTTATCTCGAAATCTACAGATCGGTGCCTTCCATTCTTCAATCTTTTGAGAGGGGAGAAGAAATTTGAATGGTCGGATGAGTGTGAACTCGCGTTCTAGAACCTTAAGAAACATCTCCCCAAGCCACAACCGAGTACGCCATTAATGCAGTACTTTTTTGGGAGGATAAGAAAGTACAAAAACCTGTTTACTACGTCAGCAAAAGGTTAGTGGGGGAAAAATCGAGAAACCCATTAATGGAAAAACTGGCTTTGTGCCTAATACATGCATCTCGAAAGCTTCGACCCTATTTCCAAGCACATCATGTTCATGTGTTAACTAATCAGCCGTTTAGGCAAGTATTATCCAAGCCTGAAGGATCTGGGAGATTGTTAAAATGGGTCGTTGAACTCGGAAAATTCGAGGTCATCTATCATCCTAGAACAACGATCAAAGGACAGGATTTGGCAAACTTAATTGTTGAATGTACAGGAATTTCCAACAAGGAAGTCGTAACCCCATCCCGCGAGCTATTGACACTTTACGTCGATGGGTCCTCTAATGAAAATGGGTCAGGGCAGGAATCATTTTGATCACCCCGATGGGAAATCACTTCCATTTGGCGTTAAGGTTTTGCTTTGAGGCATCGAATAATGAGGCTGAGTGCGAGGCGTTATTAGCAGGTCTTCACATAGCCTCCAAGCTCAAAGCAAAGGTCATCCACTGCTACAATGACTCTCAGTTGTTTGTTAACTAGGTCCTGGGTGAATATCAGGCTCGTGGCATAAAAATTGCAGCCTATCTGGAGAAAGTTAAGACAAAATTTGGGGAATTTGAGTTCTACGCCATAGAACAAGTTCCCTGAGAACAAAATTCAAATGCAGATGCATTGGCCAGGCTCGCCACGACCAAAGAGGCTGACACACTCGACATGGTTCCAGTAGAATTCTTACAGGTTCCAAGCCTAACCGAGCTTAAGGAAAAAGATGTCAACATGATTCACTCGCTGCCCACCTGGATGACCCTGATAGTTGACTATCTTGAAATCGGAAGTCTCCCAGCAGACCGGAAGGAGGCTAGAAAGCTTTGTTGGGGTTTTATGCCCTAATTAAAATCCAAATTATTTGTAATCTCATTTTATTATCAATAAAAGAATAGAAATCATTTTTTGACTTGGTAAATCACTTTGCTCACATGTTTTATTTTCATGATTATTTGTTTAATATAAACTTCTATTAAATCCCGAGCATATAGCTAATCTTATTTATAGTGACGTAATCACAGTGGAATATAAATATGATTATATGTTCAAAATAAGTTAGTCCTAAGATTAGTCAGTGCATCGGATTTACACTGACTTGCCAATCTACGATATAATCTACTTACACATTATAGTGTTATGTTCTTTCCAGAACATTAGTAAAGTAGATAAGATCAGATGTATTTGTTACTTCGGACTGGACCAATATTGACAGTTGATAAGATAAGTAAACATACCGTTATTATCTATTCTAGTCATATCATATAGTTGACCATAGGTCAATTCAATCTCAATTCTGAGTGGTTAGTATTCTAACTGATTGTATTATTTGAGTTCTTTGACTTGTTCGTTACCAGCTTACCCTACGGACTAGCCCATACTTACATCTTGGGAACTCGGTAGTATAATTGAGTGGGAGTGTTAATCATAGATATGAACATCTATAGCTTCTGATGAAGAAGTGAAGCGATGGTTTCCTTTTAGTTTGGTTCAAGGTGTTAAATGATAGAGATCTCATTTCAGTAATTAAATTAGTTTACTGAAATATCATTTACAAGGAACTAAGTGTTTTAAGGATAAAATACAATGAGGGGTAAAACAGTATTTTAGTCATATCTCATTGTAGACCGTCTATAGAGGATTGAGTGACAATTATGGTTGTAACAATGGATAATTAATAGCGTATCTATATTTGTTATAGAGCGTTCTATGAATTCAAGAGTGCAATTCCGAGTCTATAGTTGAGTCACGAGGAATTAATAAGTTAGTAAATTTATTTGTTTGATTTATGATAACTTATTGGAGCTTGATTTCATAGGCCCATGGTCCCCATTGTACCTTGGATAAAATCATCTAGATAGTCTCAATTAATTGATTTAATAATCAATTAGAATTATCAAAGTTGACCAGGTCAATTTTGGATAGTTTCACAGAGTTATGTAATTTTGAGAAGAAAAGAGAAATTATGGCAAATTTATTAATTATGATAAATTGGTATCTAAATTAATAAATAAGTTTAAATCAAGGTTCAAATTATAAATAATTAATTTGATAAAGGATTTAAATAATTACTTAATTAATTAAATCAATAGAAAATAATACAGGCCTTGATTTTAAGTCCAATGGGCTTATAATCAAATGGGAAATTTCATGGGCCTATAGCCCATGATAATTTCGACCTAGGGCTTCAAAATGGCTATTATTTTATTAATTTTTTAATTAAATTAAATGGCCTAATTGAGTCTATAAAAGGAGTGCTTAGAGAGAAGTCAAAACATAAGTTTGATAAGTCACAAGTCAGATTTTCTGATAGTTTTAGATTCTCTCTAAACACAAGTCCTTTTCTAAGCCTCTTTGTTATTTTCTCTTCTTCTCTCTATATATATCTCATGTGTTGAGAATTTCCCACACTAGTCTAGATGGTTCTAAGGATACATTGGAAGATTGTGAAGAAAATAGAAGATCGGTTCAGTTTCTTGATAATACTCTGCGACAGAAAGGATACGAGAGTTAGAGAAACTGAAGGAAGGACTCTTTAATTTCGCTGCGTATACTGTAAGTATTCTATTCTTTGTTTCTCTTTGAATTCAATTTTAGAAACATGTTTTAGGCTATCTCGTATTAATTTGTTTAATATTAGATATACGTGAAATAAATAAAGATCATGTATAAGCTAATTCAACAAGCTTATGTACCAAATAACAAGATGTACCATCTTGGAAGGAAAGTTGTACAGAAGGGGATACTCCACGGCACTACTTAGGTGTGTAACTCCCCCAAACGCAAAGAAGATTTTAGAAGAAATCCATGAAGAATTTTGTGGAGACCACACTAGGGGGCATAGTCTGTCAAAAAAGATGATTAGGCAAGGATATTTCTGGCCAACAGTCAAGGCAGACTCATTCGAGTACGTTAAGGGCTTTGATAAGTGTCAATGGTTCGCTTCAAGACCACGAGCTCCACCCACCGAGCTAACCATGATGAGCTCCCCATGGCCATTTGTGGTATGGGGAATCGACCTCATAAGCTCTTTGCCAACTGGAAAAGGTGGAGTAAAATACGTTGTAGTCATCGTCGATTATTTCGTGAAGTGGACCGAAGCCGAACCCTTAACTACTATCACCTTGAAGAAAATCCTAGACATCATAGTAAAAAACACCATCAGTAGATACGAGATGACCAGGAAGATTGTGTCTGATAATGGGACCCAATTCGACAGTGATTTGTTCACACACTTTTGCGAAAAAATGGGATAATTAAAAGTGTTTCCTCTATGGCCCATCCACAAGCAAATGGCCAAGTCGAAGTAGTAAATAAGACTCTAAAAATTTCTATAAAGAAAAAGCTAGAAGAAGCTAGGGGAATATGGCCGGATGAACTACCTCAAGTCCTGTGGGCATACAGAACAACAACGAGAACCTCAATGGGGCATACCCCTTCTCCTTGGCTTATGGATGCGAGGTCATGTTGCCTATCGAGGTCGAAATCCCAACTATAAGGCATGATGCATATGATCAAACCTCAAACCAATCCCAGCTCAAAGAAAGTTTGGACCTTATCGAAGAAAGACTAGATGAATCCCAACTGAAAAAATACTGCATACCAGCAAAGGGGTATGAGATATTTTAACAAAAGAGTCTGAAATAAGAAATTCAGATTGGGAGAATTGATATTGAGGCGCATGTTTTTGGCCACATGAGACCCATCTGCTGAAATGCTCAGGCCTAATTGGGAGGGACCATATTAGATCGAGTCCATCATTCAACCTGGAGGTTATAAACTAGCAAGGATAAATATAGGTTTGGCTCCACGATCTTGGAATGGTGAACATCTATGACCTTATTATTAGTAATGTAGGAATGATGTTTATTCGTTTTAACCAAGCTTGAATTTGGTTTTTTCCTTTTGTCAATAAAGTACTAAATTTCATTCAAATGTTGTATTTTTATTGTTATACTTTTTTGCAAGCCCTCAAAATTCAATAACCTAAGATCATAATCATAGGATATTAAGGGGGGCATAAGTGGTATACAATCATACCATAAGCTCGAAAAAATATAACATATATAAAAATAAACTCTAATAGCAATGTATGGATTGTTAACATAACATGAAGAAAACAATAAGTATATGGATCATTAACCAAACATGAATTAAACAAGTCTGGAACAAACCAGGAAAACCTAATCGACATAGTGAAAGTCAGAATTCTAGATAAACCAACAAAAAAGCATAAGTCGAGACTAGGGCTGGAAATTTTTGTAAACATGTTTCGACATCGAAACCTCGAGATCATTCTCGAGGATGTGGGAAAGTAACTGGAAAAAAAAATAACTAGACTAACGAGGGTATATGCCATTGAGTATTTTTCAAATACATGGTAAAAGTAATTTTCGACCTTGACAATAACGAAGTCAAACATAGGTATTTCGAAAAAACTATGCATGAATGTATCGAAATTTGAACTTAAACCCAATGTATATTTGTGAAAATAAATAAGTATAAAAGTTGGTCCTTAATAACATGCTCAAAATATTTCGATCCAGGAATATGATGTATAATATTAAGGCAAAAAGCTAAAGGTAGATAGTGTGCAAAAAGGTTTTCGGGCTAGAAAGTTAACAGCATAAAAACTACTATTAAAATATAACATTCATAAGATAATCAAAATAGCTCAAACTCAAGCTGTAAATTGTATTTTCCCTAAGCTAAAAAAAATAGATAGTATAATTACAAAAATAATAAGGGACGCAACCCTATTCGAGATAGCTTAGTGTTGGTTAATTGAACCAGGCTCGTCTTCCTCGCCTTTGTCATCCCCGTTCCTGCCATCAGGGGTAGTGGTTGTGACCTCCTCCTCGGCCAACCGAGCCTTCCATTTGGAGATGAACTCCTCTTCTTTGTCCTGGAGGAACGAAGTGTCTATGTTAAGGTTAAGAGACCAGATCATGTACATAGCTCGATCCATAGCCCAATCCTTCATGGTCTAGAACTCCTCGGTGAGGCACTTCTTCTCGTCCTCAAGAATTTCGAAGGTAGAATTATTCTCCTCCTTTAGGCTTTCAGCCTCGGCCTTGGAAGCACTTGTCTCTGCCTTCAAGCGATTGATCTCGGCCCTGGCAGCGTCGAAATCTGCTATCTTGGGGTCCAGTTTTGCCTTCAGGTTGTTGGTTGTAGCCTCGAAGGAATAATGTTTAGCTTGAAGAAGCTTGAGGGCATCCTCGGCCTTGGCTCAGGCCTCCTCAGCTCGAACATGGGCTCCCTTTGCCTCTTTCAGCCCATTTTCAACTCGGATGCAAGCCTGGTTTGTTTCATAAACCAGGGTTTCTGCCACTGCCATCTTTGAGGAGAACACGGAACTCTGGCGAAGGACACCAAGAAGGGCCTGAAGCAAAAAAGTTTTTGCAATGGTTAGAGAATAAAAGCCATGGGGAACAGACTTACCAAAACTCAGAGCTCCATTGTTTGGTAGGTGAGGTGTGTGGGATTGTCCCCCCTCAAAAACCGCCACACATTGGCGTCGAGGTTGCTCCAGGATTGGCTTGTTCGAGATAACAATTCTGAGCAAAGGTTGCTCCCAGAAATCCTGCAACATTCTCCAGGGGGTACTCCATGTGTGGGATGACACCACAAACTTGCAGACCATGGTTGGGGTACCTGTAGGCTTGAGGGCTGAAGGAGGCACGACTTGTTTGCCTTTGTCTCCAGTAGTGATCAGTTGGGGAGGTAGCATGGTCTCTGAAGGCTCGGTGGTGGTGACTGTTGAGGTCACAAGAGATGTGTCAAAAACCACGTCTGTGGAGTCTGGAGCCTAGGCCTTAGGCTCGGAAGAGGTGGGCTTCAAGGGAGAGGCACCATCAACGATCTTGGCTGACTTTGAGGCAGCCCCTTTCTTCGAGGTTACATGACCTCATTTAGTACCGCGGGGTTTGGGGGGTTGTCCCAAAAGACTGTCTAGGTCTGACTCCATGTCACCTGAAAAGCTCGGTGGGGAGGTAGCATGGTCTCTGAAGGCTCGGTGGTGGCGACTGTTGAGGTCACAAGAGATGTGTCAAAAACCACGTTTGTGGAGTCTGGAGCTTAGGCCTTAGGCTCGGAAGAGGCGGGCTTCAAGGGAGAGGCACCATCAACGATCTTGGCTGACTTTGAGGCAGCCCCTTTCTTCGAGGTTACATGACCTCATTTAGTACTGCGGGGTTTGGGGGGTTGTCCCAAAAGACTATCTAGGTCTGACTCCATGTCACTTGAAAAGCACAAGGGAGATTAATTAAGTCAAGAAATAAAAAAGTCATACAAATTTTTATAATTGAAAAAGACTAAGTGTCAAGAACCTAATAGGAGGACTCAGTAGAGCTTGAACTGGAGGACCAAGAAATTCCCCTTTCTTCTGATGAGGCTATGGGAGTCCCCTCCCTAAAGGTGGGAAATATCCTCGTGAGGTCCCTATAAACGTTTGTGTTGTATTGCAATGCTACTCCATGCCAAACCTCATTTAAGCTATACATTGTTTGGTATTTACCTAGCTAACTATCGAACCTATGGACTCTAAGGTCTACTCTCGACCATGCTAGGAAGTTATCCCTGGAGTCCTCAAAGAAGATCATTACATCAGGCTCGTGCTTAAGTAATGATGGAGACCACATGGATGAGTCAAGCATGACTTTACCTCCCGATCCCCGACCCTATCACGACACTATAAAGACCCTATCCCGACCCTATGAAAACCCTATCCCGACCCCTGACCCTATAAAGACCACATCCCATCCCCCGACCCTATCCTAACCCCCGACCCTATAAAGACCCTATCCCAACCCCCGACTCTATCCCGACCCTATAAAGACCCTATCCCAACCCCCGACTCTATCCCGACCCTATAAAGACCCTATCCCAACCTCGACCCTATCTTGACACTATAAAGACCATATCCCGACCCGCGAACCTATCCTGACACTATAAAGACCCTATCCCAACCCCCAACCCTATAAAGACCCTATCCCGACCCTCGACCCTATCCCAACCCTATAAAGACCATATCCCAACCCCCGGTCCTATAAAGACCTTATCCTGACCCTCGGCCCTATAAAGAACCTATCCCGACCCCCGACCCTATAAAGACCCTATCCCGACACTATAAAGACCCTATCCCGACCCTATGAAAACCCTATCCCAACCCTATAAAGACTTTATCCTGACTCTTGACCCTATAGAGACCCTATCCCGACCCCCGACCCTATAAAGACCATATACCAACCCCTGACCCTATAAAGACCCTATCCCGACCCACAAGCCTATTAAGACCCTATCCCAACCCCTGACCCTATCTCGACACTATAAAGACATTATCCTGACCCTATAAAGACCTTATCCCGACACCCGACCCTATGAACCCTATCCCAATCCCCAACCGTATAAAGACTCTATCCCGACCACCGACCCTATAAAAGACCTTATCCCGACCCTATCCTGACCCTATAAATCTACCAAAAAAAATTTGGCAGCATTTCCCCTATACTAATGACCTATCCATTTGTAAACTATTAAAAAAATAATTCCAACAACACACAATAAGTTTCTTCCTTATATCTCCACAACACACAAAAATTTCACAGAACTTGCTTCACTAATACATACAAGTTCATAACCTTCCGATATCACCACAACACACAATTTGTATAACTAAATCTACTTCACAATGGATGAATATTTAGGATATTCAAACTCCTCTAACAATAGTAAATAATAATAATAATAAAATAAATAAAAGACACATACCAATTAATAAAAGGATCCACAAGAAAAGGTTCCAAATGAAATGACTCAAAAATTTACTCCTATTTATTTTCTCCAAAAAAAAAAAAACAAAGTTAGTAAAACAAAAAAAATATATGACATATAACATATACATATATATACACCTCACACACATATACATATACACCACACACACATATATATATTTATATACTTATACATACACGCACACACATATATATTTACATACTAATACATATACACACATACATATACATATATATACACACACATACACATACACTCATATATATACACACATACATATATATATATTAACATAAAAAATATATATATAAACATGCACAAACATATATATATATCTATACATAAATATTTATATATAAACACACATCCACATATACTCATAGATAGACACATATACACGAAAATATTAAAATATAATTTTAAAAATGAATTAAATAAAACATATATATAAGATAAGAACAGATATATATATAAACTGAAAAAAATGAAAAATAAAAACAAACATATATATAATTTTAAAAAAAAAACAAACATATATATATTTATATATACCGTCGGCGAGGTGTGCTTAGGGCTGGCTCCAGGGTGGTGCGACTACGGGGTAGGCAGCCTCGAGGAGAGAGAGAGGGGGACGGCGGGAGAGGGGGGGGGGGGGGGGGGGGGGGGGACGGGACGGCTTTGGGGTGGCTCCGGGGAGGTGGGTGGAGCGGCGAAGAGGTCTGGTGGGTGGGGAGGCATGGCTAGAGGGTGGGTGGATAGGGAGATGGTGGCTAAAGAAGGGTGGGATTTTGAGAAATGGAGAAGAAGGGTCGGTTGAGAAAGGGTTATGGTGGGGACTATTAGCGGGGACAAGTGTCGCCGCTAATAGTCATTGCTGATGTTTTTTAAAACACGTGATGACTATTAGCGGTGACATATGTCACCACTAATAATCCATTGAAAAAATTTGGTGGGAAAATCCCCACGTTTTTTTTTTTGTGTATTTTTTAATTTATTAGGGACGACACACTAATATCAAAAATGTCACCACTAATAATATTGTAACTTAAAAAATATCTATATCCAATGTGATATCAATGGCAAACATGCTTTGTCGCCGCTGATATTGTCATTATTAGCGGTGATTTTCGATCGCCGATAATTTTTTCGCCGCTAAAAAGCATTTTTTCTTATAGTGCCTTAATGAATGAACTAAAAGATCAAATAAACACAAATGGGAGTTCATGACCACTCAGGATTTAGACTGGTCTACAAATGATCATATATTATGATAAGAATTAAATCTTTTATTGTGAACAGTAAGTTTATAAAGATAATTAATTCATATCGGTCATGTCATATATAATCACCATTATATACAACACATTTACCAATATATCTATCCAAATAAATAATTTGAATCTAGACTACTTGCATCTCATATGCTTGTAAATTGTACTAGTAACCATTCAATAAAGACTCATTACTTTAATATGTACTTACAATTTTATTCATTGTATATGATTTTAAATCTCTCATACTAATATAAGATCATATCCTCATAAATGAATATGGAATTTTCTTGATATTTATATAAAGTATTCAAATAATAATTATGACATTCTTTATAATAAAATTGTACTTTTATTTAAATCAATAAAATATCTTTTTACATCATTTTAGGGCATAAACCCTAACAATCTCCCACTTGCCCTTAAAGCAAGTGAGGCATCTCCCTTAATCCCATGTTGCATACATGACCCATAATGACTTTTCAGGAAGTGTCTTGGTAAACGGGTGTGCCAGGTTTTGTTCTGACATTATCTTCATAACAGTCAGATCACCTTGGTGCATAATCTCTCTAACCAGATGGTATTTCCCTTCTATATGTTTTCCTCTCTTATGGCTTTTGGGTTCCTTAGAGTTAGCTACTGCTCCATTGTTGTCACGATACAGGATGTAACGACTCAACTATCTATTCTAAGACTTAGGTCATTAAACCTACTAGACATAACTACAACTTTTGAGAGAACATACATAAGAAAATTCATAACTTTATTGAAAACTAAAAAAAAAAAAATTTGTAATACATAAATGAGCTCATTGTTTTAAAATAAAACATAACTTTAAATAAAATTATTTACAAAGCTAAATGCGGAAAAATACATAAAAACGTAATTTAAAGAGACTAAAACAAAACACGTTGTCCTCAAATCGACACACAGCCCATCCACTCCATTCACCTCAACACACACACCAAGCTTTCAAGAATCCTTCCGCCTTTGTATCTATTTTTCTGCATCAAACTAAAAAAAAAATAATGGAGTGAGCCTAATGCCCAGCAAGGAAAATCTACTAACATCATAAAACATATACATAAAATTTATATCATTAACATATACTATAAACATATCATAAACATATACTATAAACATATCATAAACATATGTCATGTACTACTAAAATGGCTATCATACTACTTGGGGTTTGTTTAACTAAGCAAGTCATATGCCCATTAGATTTGTGGGGCTTGCTAGCCAAGCAAGTCATATGCCCCATAAATTATTGGGGCTTGCTAGCTAGACAAGCCATGTGCCCAAGGTCTATAAACATACTATACATAATGTTAACATACAACATAAGATAACATAATATATATATAACACAACATATAACATAACATGTAACATAACATGTAACATAACATATCATACAAACATACAAGAACTATCCTATTTTCCTTACCAAAACCGGGATATGAGAACAAATGCAGGACTTGGAACACTCCTAAACCAATAATAAGAATAGTGAGTATTTCTTAAAAGAAAGAGATAAAAGAATAGAACTAAACCACCAAGAGAAAACTTACCGAAAAGACACCTTAAGTTCAAGGAACTTAAAAACCTAACCACAAAAGTTAGAACCTGAATGAAAACTAAAGAAACTAAGGAATCAAACAGGATTGAACTTAAGAATAAGGGTACCTTTCTTGACCTTATGGATTGGCCTAACTCCAATACCTAAATACTCTAATCCTCACTTCCCAAGTGTTTGATAAAGCTTAAGAATGGTAAACCTTTTTCCCAACCGAAGTGTTTATCACTCTTATGGTCTCACTAGCCCCTTGGAGTCTGATCACAACTGAAGAGTAAGTGAAAGGGTTGGGTTCTAAGTCCTATTTATAGAGTTCGAGGAATAAAAATCTTTTTTTTTTGGCTTTGAATAAAAATAATTAATTTAATTGAAGATATTTGAATATTCGCCAATTAGAGGCTGAAGACTCAGTCAAAACTATCAGAGGTAGGTCTAAGGAGTCAAAGTTGGTTTTTTAAAAATTTTAAAAATAATAATAATTAATATAGGCGATATATTGCCCCTATGTGGCGATATATCGGCTGCCCCTAGTCTCGAGTCTCCGTTCATATGATCGTGCAACGTCAACATGTTTTTCTGTATTTTTCTTCAAGCGATATATCGGCTCCAATCCTATGATATATTGGCATACGTGATTATTTTAAACATGTAATTGCACTTTTTCAGCATAATTAAGGATGGATAACTACTTTGACTGAGTCAAACTACGACCCTAACAGTTTCTGGTCAAGACTAAGTCTTATATTTGCTTATTTTATCATTAAAATAATAATTCCTTAATAATCATGCTTATGACAAGTGTCATATTCTTATTGGTTCTATCTAAACCTTAGGTTATAATAAATATCATACTTATAACTAGCAATATTAATCAATCCTTATGTTATACTTAATATTCTTAAACTATAGGTTAAACTTATAAAATCCATAACTATTGCTAGGAGTTTCCAACTAAGTCCCAGTTTGAACCAAAATCCACGAAATCTAAAATACTACAACTACTACTAGCTGACTAACTAAGTAAACATTCTGGGACTCTACACATGATTATTGGCTTCTCTATATTTAGAGTTACTTCTAGATCAATGTAGAATTTCCTAAGCCAAATCACTTCCTTAGTTGCTTCACAAGCCACCATATACTCAGCTTCCATTGTTGAATCTGCAATACTGGAATGTTTAATACTTATCTAGACTACATCTCCTCGACCAAGAGTGAACACTTACCCAGACATCAATTTACAACTATCTTTGTCTGATTGGAAATTAAAATCAATGTATCCAGTAGGGTTTTAGCTCATTCCATGAAAATACAAGCATATAATCTCTCGTTCTCCTAAGATACTTAAGAATGTGCTTTACTGCAATCAAGCGCTTCAAACCAGGATTTGATTGATAACGACTTAGAATCCCCATTGCATAGAATTTGTTAGGCCTAGTATACAACATAACATACATTAGACTCCCAACTATTGAAGCATAAGGATACTTTATCATGTCCTTTTCCTCCTGAGGTGTCTTTGGACATTGCTCTTTGGAAAGAGTAATTCCATATCTATTCGGTAACTGAGCTTTCTTTGAATTCTCCATAGAGAACCTTTCAAGCACCATATCTATATAATTAGCCTACAAAAGTGTCAAGAGCTTGTTCTTCCAAAAGGCGCAAGGTCACGTTGCTTTATGTACTCCTAAAAGGTGGTCAATTGTGCATAAAATTTTGGGATCAAAAGTCAGGTTGACTAGTGGTGGTGCCTTGCTATAAGAGGTTCCAAGAGGAGTAGAAACACTCTGCTTAATGGGTGGAGCAACTTTAATCCCATCATCTTTCATGAGGTGATTAAGGTTTTTATTTGTTATCACTGATGCAGGCTCAAACTCATCACTAGGATCAGAATTCACATTAACCTTCAAACAAAGTTGTGTGATGGTATTGGGAAAAATCAAGGGGCATGAATTCATGCGGAAATGCTACTCTAACTCATCCCGAATGAGGGCACCCAATTTGATAGAGATTTTAGTCATGAGCGCATATAAGAGCAACAATCGGTCAAGATTTGTGATAGCCAGAATCCCGTGATCCGTAAGGGAAAAGACTGGGTAAAGTTGTGCAATCCCACACCGCCTAGGGAAGGTCAAGTGTGATGATTCTAAGATTGTGTAGGTATAGGACTACACAGTTGAAGAGGGCTTAAATGGATTGAGGGGTACTACCTATATCAACAAGATGTATCTTCTTTTCGGTAGCCCATCACTTGAGAACTCCAAAGTTAAGTGTGCTTGACCTGGAGTAATCCCAAGATGGGTGACCTCTGGGAAGTTTTCCCAGGAAGCGTGCGAGTGACGACAAAGCACGCTGGAAAGACTCGTGTTGGTTTGTAGGGCCAGTCGTCATTCCAGGAAGTAGCCATAGTGACGTGGGGCATTACAAGATCGACAATTTCATCATGGAGTGTGGGCATCAATCGGTGTCGAATGAAGTGGTACCAAACGTTAGCATAAGGTTTCAAGTATGTGCGATTAACTATGTGCTTGCCAACCCATTGAGTACCTTCCTTAGTAGTCACTTGAAGAACCTCATTAAATGTCTCCTCAGAAACTGCTGCAACAAGTTCAATGTACTCATCATTTATATCAAACATCCCATACAAGTCATTGATGGCCTTTTGTAAACAATATACTTCCTTTACACGCACTATTTTTTTTTTTTTTTGGTTTAAATTCCAACTAATTGGAATAGAATTCCTTCACCAATGGCACAGTTGTTGTTCATGATGGTTGACAAAATGCTTTTCACTCTCTAGCAATGATGATGTATGAAAGGAATGGCAACCACAAATTAGGCGATTCATTCCTAAGAATTCCTCTCTCAAGATGCAATTTTTCTGCCACAAAATCGAGAATCTTACTTCTCTTTAGCATCCACAATACCAAACCTCTCAAATAAACTCAACTTGATAGCAACCTATTTTGTTTTCCTTGTCTTAGGCATTGTGAAAATTATAGCACCACCCAAAACCAACCCCCACTAATTACATAAACAAAGTAGCAAATATTGATATCTCAGCTCAATGCAATATTCATGCAAAACACCCTATTCTACCATCTTTTGCAAACGACTACTAATCGATTCTTATTTTTAAAAAAAATATCACAATTGTTCAAAAGGTTCAGCGAGGCCTTATTAAAACATGCATAATGGGTCCATTTGTTAAAAATAAAAATATAAAGTCTTTCATGCAATTTTAAAATAAAACTAGAAAAGTCCCACTGAAAATGTAATTACACACAATAAACTTATAAAATGTTCAATGGCGTTTCTATATCATTTTTCATCCATCCACACCCACTACATACATACTTAGACCATGGAATGCCCCACATCACCATGCTTGCCAATCAAAAAACCTATCACCTACCTACAAGGGGAAAAGTAAAGGAGTGAGCTAAAAGCCCAGTAAGGAAGTACAAACAAAAACAATAGATTCATTGAAATTATAAAGTTTGTGTCCCTTTTTTTATTGGATTTTGAGATGTGAATCATTGTATGCTTTTATATTTATACATATCTATATTAGTCCAAATATTTTACTTTTTTAATGCAAGCTTTCATTGCTATTAGATTAATGGTAATAACTTTGGATTTGTACATAAAAACTTGTTTAGGAAAAATAGATGAAAAAATAAATAATGTTACATGTATTGATTGTTTAAACATTAGTGAAACTTTTCATAATAAAACTCAAATTGTTGAAATTATCAATGTGTGGATTGATAAGTTTAATACCATTTATAATTTGTATAATTATTATAATTTTTTATGAAGTTTTAAATTCAAGTTTAAGATATGATAATATTTTATCAAGTTATTATTCATGATCACATTGATGAGTACAGAGTGTATAAGTTATAACTTTATAGTTCACAATTTTTTTTTTCGTTAAATATCATAAGTCAATAATTTTGAATTTTGTATCAACCCAACCCGCCCATAAAATCACACAAATCCGCCCATAAAAAATCGTCCAAACTGCACACTTGTAGGGCAGTTATGGGTTGCATTTTTCTAAAACTGCCAAATAAAAAACCGCACAAACTGCCCAAAACCTGCCCAACCAACCCACTGTGCACCCTTAGTTTAGTCACAACAGGGTCCAATACTCGACTCAGGGTGACCCTAGGGGTATTTTGGTAATTTAGTACATTATCGGGATTTATCGGGTAATGGGAAGTTATTTGATGATTAACTAGGAAATTACAAGTTGTTAATTGAGATTAGTGGGAAATGTGGCTAAATATCATTTTTCCCTTGAGGACATTAAAGGACTTAGGTTTGACCAGAGGGTAGTTTGGTCTTTTCTAAGTGTTAGGGTGACTTAGCTGAGTGGAAACTCTCATAATATGGAAGAAAGTATCAAGAGAACATCTCCTTTCTCTCTCTCTCTCTCTCTCTCTCTCTCTCTCTCTCTCTCTCTCTCTCTCTCTCTCTCTCTCTTTCTCTCTCTCTCTCTCTCTAGTTTCCTCTCCTTCCCTCTTAGTTGATTTTTTTTAGGAAATTAGCTTGGGAAGTTGAAGGTTTGGAGCTAAGAATCAGATTAGGAGCAGCTTGGGGGCATGATTACACAGCTGAGTTAAGGTTTAACCTATATTTTGTTGTGGTTTCTGGTTTAGTTTTAGAGTGTTCTTGAATTTTGAACTCAAGGATTGAATTTTAAGCCGTGGTTAAGTTTTTGGTGTATTTTGTGTTGCCTTAAGTGTAGTATTGAGGTTTTGGGACTCAATTATGGGTTTGGTACAACTTTGGGGTGAATTATGTGGGGTTTGGCTAGTAGAGAAATGTTGAAAATTTGGGTTTGTGGGGTTGCGTCATGGCGATGTTCTTGGAGAGTCACGGCCCGCATGAACTCAAAGGCTAAGGTAGTTCTCTGAATCCTCTTGGCGTCGCGGCGCCTGATGGGCTGTGTCGCAGCATGTGTGCTAGGGATAATAGGCTGGTGGCTCTCTAACTTGAGGAGCGTCACAGCCTTTCAAGGGTTCTCTACGGCACTAGTTGGGAAAGTTAGCCATAAGAGGTTTGTGAGTGCAAGAACTCAAACCTAAGGGCTCAGGAAGGGTTCTACTACCCAATTTAGAAGAATTCGAGATCCCGAAGGCTAGGAATCAGTCCAAAAGCCTTTATTCACTCAATATTGAAGGATATCATCTACTATGGTTGTGACTAGGGTATCGCTAGGGCTCGGAAGGGGATCGTGCTCGATGGTCATTTTTATTTAGCTTGTGCTTGGACAAGAGATAAGAAAATTGCACCCAATACATGATATATGTGATTAGGGCTTGGCCCAGTTGTTGAACATGATTATGATTAGGGCTCAGGGCCCTGTTAATGAGCATGATTATGATTATTCATGTGATTGTTTGATTAAGTATGCTTGAATGCTCTGTGTTTGGATAATTATTAAATGATGATGCTTGTCTGCATTATCTGATTGAAAATGTTTGACTTATAATTCAAGGATGACAATTGCACGCTGAGCACTGGTCGAAAGGCTTGACTTATAAGTCAAAGGTGACAATAGCGCACTGAGCGCAGGCCGATATGGTTAGGCCTAATCAAGAGCGTGGTATACACTTGACTGACTCTATGGTCACTTGGAAAATAAAGTGCCAGGTACGCTTGGCTATCCCTAAGGCTAGTTAAAAATTAAAAAAAAAATAATAGAAAATCCACAAAAGTGACAATATGGATGAAAATAACACCGGAAAGGGATTAAACATACTTAGATACACTCCTTTTAGACAAATGATGTAGTCAAAGAAGTTCAAAATTGAAACACAATTTAATGTGAGAATGAATGAATGAACTATTCTACACAAAAACAACACAAAATAATGCATTGTCTGGTAGTTTATACAAGGGTTAGCTTACAATTAATTAGGGAAGACACCACAAAAAAAAAAAACAATGTGAAAGCCCTCAGATCTTATTGCCAAATTTTCAATCACAGATTAAAACTAATACCACTACAACCACCACCATAGACATTCACCACAACCACCTTAATATGGAGATCATCATCATAAACAACAACAAAAATAATAATAAGACAAAAAAATGATAATGTGAACACAAAATTTGGACCAAAACACTACACACAGATAAGGCATTGGTGGCTTATGGTAAATATCATGATGGTATGAGCGGAAAGATGGAAGATCAAAATGAAAGTTCATTGCAACAAAATATCATCCTTGGGCATAAAAAAAGTATATATATTTTAACTGGTGATACAACAAAATAACATTATAATATAACATAGAAAAATAAACTTGAACATTCAAAATAGTATATGACCAGTCAAGAAAGCCCTCAAATCTCATAGCTAATACATTAGAACATGAGAATTTTAATTAAAAGCCTTGCTACACCATTCAAGTGTGTGTGAGAGAGAATATATAGATATACATAGATAAATATATAATGTAGTCGCAACACAAAATGAGAATTAATATGTAACTTTAAAATATGAAATGTGTTGACTGCCTTTTTCGTTGTCAACCTAATCATAGATCTTAAAGAAACTAATGAAGATAAACACCAAGATTTTACGTGGTTTAGGTTAATAAACAACCCTAGTCCATGATTCTTTAGCATTGGAGTTCTTGAAGCTTTAGATGGCAAGCTTCAATGGGGGGTTTTTTCAGGTAGCCAAGGTCGGCAATGGGCTAAGGCAGACTAGACTTGTGCCTACGGCCCCCTAAAGGCCAGGCCCCAAAATTTTGATAAAAGTTGAGATAGACATACTAAAATATTAAATAATACAAATATATCATGAAATAGAGCTTGGAGTAGTGGTTTGTTACCTATGTATCTTAGTCAAAGGTCCCAGGTTCAAAATTGTGCTATTACATTTCTTTTAAAAAAAATTACAAAACTAAAGCTAACAGGTTTCAAACCTTGGATCCCTAAAATTCAAACAAGTCTTTACCATTACATTAAGCCACCAAACTAAACTAATAGTGATTAGAAACATATTTGTATAGGGCCCAAATTTTTTTTTGCCTTAGGCCCAAAATAGATTAGGATCGACCTTGCATGCAGCGTATATATTGCTATGAGTACAGAAGTTCTGAAACCTTTTTTCAATTGTATCTTGGCCCTATTTATAGAGGTTGAAGTTCATTAATATCATTAATTACATATATTCCCCAATTATTTTTGGAGTTAATAGCTATTTAACCCCTCTCAATGTTCTAATAAAGACTGCGGGCCCGTGCGTATCACAGGGGCCCAATTCGTAGGTTGCAGCTCATCAACTTTATAGGAGACACGCTTCTAACAATGTTAGGGTGCGACTGCACATTTTCTCGTGTCAGGCGACGTTGTGGGAAATACCAATTGTCAAGTGTAAAAACTCGGCACCACTACTCGAGATGCCCAAAAAGATGTCAGACAATCTTGTGGTGGTCCAAGACTACAGTGATGGACACCTGGCGCTCTCTCTAGGCTCGAGGACAAATCTCCTTGACCTGGAGGACTATCGAATCAAGAAGACAGGAGGACCTCTAAGGTGGTCCTTAGAGCGTGGCCTTACTTGGAGAAATCCATGCCTAAAATGGGGAACTTAGCATGCTAGGAGGAAATTGAGACCTGACTAAACTCCATTCAGTTTTTGTAAGAAACCAAGATTTTGATTTCTCTTATCTTCAACACCCAGCCAGATTTCTTCAGCTTCTTCTTCAACCTCAAGTTCTTCTACCTGAAACAACAATGCTTGAACCAAGAACACATAAATCTAGGATTCGTCCTATCAGAGTTAGTTAGTTCTAATTATAACATTAGACTATTTGTAGTAAGCAAGCAGGATCAAGTCACATCACACGGTCACGTGAGCTTACCAGTTGTACTCAACAACTTCGTACAAAATACCACTAACTAACTGATAAGTACCGAATTTGTCTATTTTTAATTCATTATTCTTCTATTATTATGCACTTAATTATTTATTTACATATGTTTAATTAGTTTATTTTGTGTTTTTAGGATTTTCAAGACATTTGGGTGAAAGTGAATGAATTTGGGATGTTTTACAAGTAATGATTAAGCTCGGAATTACAAGTCTGAAACTTCACACTTGATTTTGATAACTTTTCAATACTTTTTTGGAAATATACCTAGAAATATAAGTTTTATATATTTTTCTTATATTTCTATATCTTTTTGAATCGTCCAATTCCGAGTTATATCGAGGAAGTTATGCTTAAAATACTTTCGGTCACTACAGCAGAAAAAAACTGAAAAACGGGAAAACTTGCTATGGCCGCGGCCAGCCATATTCTAGACTGCGACCTGGGGGACAGAACGTAGTGGGCACGAGTAGCAATGTCCCAGGCCTCGGCCGGAGCCCGATTTTCTGGAAAATACATTTTTCTAGTGGTCGTGGCCACCAAGAATCACTGGCTACGGCCGGTGATCGATTTTTTTTTTTAATTTAAATTTTTAAATGTAATTTTTGTGGGGCTATAAAAGGGATTAGGGTTAACTTTTATTAAAACTTTGGATTGCAATTTTTAGAGGCTAGAGCAGTAGAGGAGGAGGAAAAAACATCATCATCTATATTCTTCAATTGTTGTGCAAAATAGATACTAAGTGCAAGTGTACACTATCAACAAGTAATAAGGTGATAAGAACCCAATATCGTATCCACAAGGATTGTTTTTAAGCTTAAAATTGTGAAATTAAAGTTTAGCAAAATTATTAGAAACAAAAGAACCAAACTCAAATTAAATTGGAAGTTGATTTTTTTTTATGCAATTAAAAATAACTAATAGCTGAAGTTAAAATCTAAGTTAATGGGATGCAATATGAAAATCAGTTGATAATGAAATGGTAAGCTAGGATAATTAATTCCCTCTGTTTTACAATTACTGGACGCAATGCTATGAAAATGCTGCGGCACACTGACAGTTTACTAATCAAGAATTCTAATCAAGTCCATAAGTTTCTGTCGAAATCAAATGGGTTTAACTCTCTAATTAAATTACTTAACTCTAAGTTAATTTAATTTCAAGAATTTCATATCAAGCACCAATTCTATTAGATTATGCAAGGCAAAGATATATGTCTATACCCTCACAAAATTAAAATCAAAGAAATTAATCTTGCACCATTCAAGTCTTTTGTCCAATAATTATAATCCTTTTCAGCAATCTTAATTATTTCAATCATTTACTAAAGGTGATCAAGCAATAGTAAATATTAAGCATGAAAAATTACTTGAATGAATAAACCTCAATTAGCATTAAGTATCAATAGAAAAGTTCCACAATTGCATAACAAAGTTTCTTAATTATCCTAACTTTAAGAAAATCAGTTCATAACTTTAAACACAAAGTAACCAAGCTGATAATCATCCATAATCAAAACAAATGCAACAAAAAAAAAAAAAAGAATTAAGTTCCAAGAGAGAAGGGAAAGAAAAACAAGCCAAGAATATTAAGGAGTGTCCCCAAAATAACCCTTCTCTTTTTGTCTTCTTCCTCAAAATCCTATCTCTCCTTCCTTCTTTCCTCTTTTTAATGGCTGCCAAAATGGGTGTTCTTCTCTTGCACAGGCGGCTACCCCTTGTTTCTGTCTTCAGCCGTATATCCCCAATTGGAAAAGAAGACACCCTTTTCTCTAGGTCACTTGCTCCTCTATGGGTCACGTGGGCCTCTCTTTTTTTTCTTCAATTCATTTTTTTTTTGTCCTCTTTACCATAAATGGGTCCAAAAGCAAAAATGAAGCCCAATAAGCATTTATCTATTTCTCATGCAACCCAATTTAAATAATCCCCAAAGTGAGCTGGAGAATTAAATGGTAGCTCCCACGTGGGCTATCAAGTAGATTGGCTGGCAGAACGCAATGCTGCAGCATTCCCTCTTGCTGAAACCATATAAAGCTTCAATTTCTTTCCAAATGACCAAAATTCTACCAACCACCTGCCAAGGCAAAATTTCACAATTTAGGATATATTTTCCCAACAGTATACTAATATTTAATATTATCTTATTATATTTAATATTTGACAAAACGAGAATAAAGACACTACAAAACACCCCAAACCACTCTTTCTTGATAAAATTATAAGTTTAACATCATAAAAATAACTCTAATTCCTAGAGTTATCACACCCCCAAACTTAATTCATTGCTCATCCCGAGTGATGACACTAATGAACCTAAGAACACAAAACAATCAACACAACAAACAAACAACAATCACACAGACGCAAACACAACAATAGAACAAAACACAACAGACAAATGGAACCAATTCTTTCAAAGGTCATGCCAAAGCAGGGGGACAAAGCTCTCAAATTTATTATGCAAATGATAACTCCAATGTGCTCACAAACCAAATTCCTCAAGTGTTAAAATGCTAACAAAACCAAGATCTGAATGTTATTCCGGTGAGTGTGTGAATAGTCCTTTCCAATCCATCCCAAATCCCTAGATCAAGTTAAGCAACAATCATAAGGTTCAATTCATGTGTTCATATGTTGAACTCGGTAACCCCTCTCCACTAATGTAGTTAGCTTAGCAATCTAGATCAATAGGTCTTTATTTTTGGTTGTAATGTAGGCTAGGCTAAAGGTATGGATGAAATGGATATTTGTAAGCTAAAACCTCAACCTAGTTTGCCTTGGACCTCACAAACATATTGCCCCTTTTGGTTTTTTAATAAAATGAACCCTCCAACACACCCAATAATTCCAATTTTCCCACTTCTTTGAATACAAAACATATGCTCAATTATTACAAATACAAACTATATAAAAACAACTTATTTATTTACAACACACACATTTTTTTTTCTTTTTTTTTTTTGTATTATGAAAATAAAATAACAAAAGGATTCTTAACTAAATAAAAATTGAGCATATGGATGTATATGAATAACATTGATAAACAAGAAGATGATACCCCAATTTTAACTCTCCAAACTCACACAAAATTGTTTCCAAGACAAACTAAGCCTAAGGTTTGGTAGAGAAGAAAAAAAGAGATATTCACAAAGGAGTGGGCTATTTAATTTCATGGGTGATAAAAAAATAGGTCATTAAGCTCAAGATGGGTTAACTAGGGATAATATTCAACAAGGTAGGCTTGAAAGGCTCAAACGGTCCAACAAAATTGCCTAAATCCTCTCTAAATTGCTAAGCCTCCTAGGATTTCACCTCAAGGGAATTATCGAACCAATTCTAAAAACTTGAACCTTCATGCAACCTCAACTTTTCAAAGGACTTTGGAATTTTCAAGGTTGAACTATGTGCATTGATTTGGATTCACACTTTCACTAAAGTTCGGTTAGCATAAAAAACTTTAAGTACTAAAGGCTTATTTACACACAAAAGTTACCATATTACATCATTTTTTTTTAATTTTTATCATCGAGCAACCCCCAAACTTTGGCACAACACTACATTCATTGATTCCATTTAACTCTAGGCTCTAGACAAACTACACTTAAACCACACATAGAAATTAAGAAAATAACATAAAGTAAAACAAAAACAGCAAATCAAACACACTCCCCCCCCCCCCCCCCCCAAAAAAAAAAACTTAGAGGAAAACAAATGTCCTCATTGCTGCCAAACACTAACAACAAAAATGACAATAAACAAAACAGAACGGAGAACAAAGAGCAAAATAAACAACAGAAAGTGCATTAACAAAAGGGGTCAAGAGTAACTCCCTCCCACACTAGTCGCTGCTCGCAACAACTTCCTCATCAGAATCATCGCTCTCTTGACTGCCAAACACGTCATGAGGGTCCAGAATATACTCGGGGAACGAAAACCAAGTGCGCAAGGCGTCAGGAAATTGTCTCTCTAGCGCATCTCGAAAGGATTCATCTTGCACCTTAGCATACTTCCAATAGGCCTGATAATCGACATAGATGGTATGCATCAGGTCCATCACTTGAGTGTTCGATGGACCAACACTAGGGGCCAAACTGGAGGAGGTTGGCGCTGAAGTAGAGTGATTACTCAAATGAAGGAGTTTCTGAATGAAAGCAGGACTAATGTCTTTACGGCGACTGGGACCAGCAGAAGTAGACAAGGGCACCCCTGGTGCCAAACATAAGTTAGAGATCAAGCATGGCAAGAATAAGTCTCCAGCACGTTTCTGCGAGCGCTCCCTGATTTGTTGCTCAAGTATGCGCCCCACATTGATTATTTTTCCAGCCAACAAACAGTAAAGGAGCAGAGAGCGTGAGAACGAAAAGTAGGTGGTATGGGTTGTAGGCATGAAGCTGTACCGAATGAAATAAAACTAGACTGAAGCAGCGGGGGTCAAATCGCCATGCTTACACTTATGAGCTCCTTCTTGAAGAATTTTCCACTTGCTGCTAGGAGCAGCGATGACGTTCAGTACTTAGGATCTCAATCCCTGGTCCTCATTATCTAAGAATTTTGAACAGTCATCTTCCATATCTTCTAATCCGAATAGTTGGTTAATGGCGGCACAGAGAACGGGACAAGCTGTTCGCGCACCATGACAATCACTTGGTCTGATGAAATCAGACTAGCATAGAACTCGCAAACCACTTCTTCATCGAGATTAGCTTGTTGTTGACAAAAAGCTGTCCAATTTTTTTGAGCTATCACATTGGCGACATAATCCGACAAGGCTTCAGAATTAGAGCTAGAAACTCGAAAACCTCTTTCACATAGCAACTGTTTAGTGGAAAACAAATCATGGAAGTGTTGCTCAGCTTCATCACAGTGGAATTTCTTGGGCTGTCGAGCCTTGGCAGCCTTGGAACTTTTAGCTTTCGGCATGAGAATGACAATGAAACACAACAAAAACCCAAGAAAATATCACCACAGCTCTGGAACTTTACTAAGAATGCCACAAAATTTCAACCCCACGTTCCAATCAGTAATAAACCAGTCTATAATCTCAAGGAGACTCAACCCAAATAATCTCCTCCCAAAAAAAATTCTTCACAGCATATTATAATAGAAAATCAGCAGCTTAAAGTAACAAAATCCATGAGAAGCACACAATAATTTCAGCCAAGAAGTGATTGTAAGCCAAAAATTGAAGGGAGGACACCTGAAATATAGATGGTTGAACTATGTGTGTGGATACTCGAGTGGGGCGTTGGCCATCGGGGCTAGGTGGTCCGTGGGTTCCGTGATGTCTGGGTCACTGTGTGGAGTTCGGCGTCGAGGGTTTGAGTTTGTGGGCTAGTGAGATGGAGCTGGGGTTCAGGTCGTGTGACCAGGTGGGCAGTGGGTCCGTGGTTTGACTGGGTTCGTGGGTCAACTGGGTGGCTCGGCTGTGGGTGGGGGCTCTGGCTTTGTTGGGTTGATTTGGCGATGGGTGGTGAGGCGGAGTTTGTGGGCTTTGTGGTGGCTGGGTTCATGATAGAGTGGGTCTAATGTGGGTTACAGGGGTCATGGGTTTTCGTGAGATGGAGAAGGCAGAGTGGGGTGGTGCGGCTGTGGGTTCGATGTGGCTAGGAGGGGCTGGGTGGTTCGGCTGTGGGGCGTGGAGGCAAGAAATGGCTGGGTGGTTTGGCTGTGGGTGATGGGTACGGCCGAGAGGTGCGGTTGAGGAGGGCTTCGGGTTGTGGCTGAAAGTGATGGTGAAACTAGGGTTATGTAAAAGAATTAATATTTTATTATGGGGGTAATTTCTAAAGTTTCCCAGATTTTCTTAAAAAGTCTCAGAGCTTAAAATTTCCGAGAACTTCTCCTATCTCCAATGCTGCAACATTACTTCCAGACCTTCCAAAACAAATGATTCGCAAACCAGCCATAACCATCACCAAGTCCTGACCTGAAACATGTCCAGATACTCTGCAATTGACCATTAAAACTACTTGAATCCTCACAGCCACCCCAAAACATGAATTTATTCAAATCCACAACACAGACCATGAAGGAAAAAGGTGAAAAACAAGAACAAAAAACAGAATACTATATATATATATATATAATTAGGTTGCTGCTCTCCAAATATAGCTTTAAGCACAGCAGCTCAAGAACATGATTTTTCAAGCGTCAACTAAGGTGAGTGAGGTCTTGTTGCACTTAACCTCACCATCCCAATAGTGTTTCAACCTCTGCCCATTGACCTTGAATTCACCTCCTTCATTTCCTCTCAACTCCACAGCCCCATGAGGATACACCTTAGTAATATTGAACGGCCCAGACCACCTAGACTTGAGCTTCCCAGGAAACAACTTGAGTCTAGAATTGAACAATAAAACTTGTTGCCCTTCCTCAAATGAACGGGGTTGGATATGCTTGTCATGCCACCTCTTGGTCTTTTCCTTATAAAGATTTGCATTTTCATATGAAAACAACCGAATTTCTTCCAACTCATCAAGTTGTAACATTCTTTTCTCCCCCGCAAGTTGCAAATCTAGATTGCGTTGTTGGAGTGCCCAATAAGCTCTATGTTCAAGTTCTACTGGCAAGTGACATGCTTTTCCAAACACTAGACGATAAGGAGACATCCCCAATGAAGTTTTAAATGCTGTTCGATAGGCCCACAAAGCATCATCCAACCTCTTAAACCAATCCTTGCGATTCGGATTCACCACCTTTTCAAGCACACCCTTTATTTCTCTATTAGACAATTCCGCTTGGCCATTGGTTTGAGGATGGTATGTTGTGGCCACCTTATGCTTCACACTATACTTAACCAATAAACTAGCCAACACCTTGTTTACAAAATGGGTGCCCTCATCACTTATGATAGCCCTTTGGGTGCCAAATCTAGTGAAAATATGCTTGTGTAAGAACCTCATGACCACCTTGGAATCATTAGTTGGATAGGCAGCGGCTTCAACCCACTTAGAAACATAATTAACAGCCACCAAGATATACAAGTTGCCATATGAAGGTGGGAATGGGCCCATGAAATCAATGCCCCACACGTCAAATAACTCAACCTCAAGGATACTAGGAAGAGGCATCTCGTTTCTCCTTGAGATGTTTCCTACCCTATGGCAACGATCGCATCTTACCACATAAGCATAAGAGTCTTTAAACAAAGAAGGCCAAAAGAAACCTGATTGGAGAACCTTGGCAGCAATGCACGCTCCCCCAAAATGACCACCACATGGAGATGCATGACAATGGAACAGAATACCCTCTAATTCATGTTCTGCTACACATCTTCTAATCATCTGATCCGCACATTGCTTATATAGAAAGGGCTCCTCCCAAAAATAAGACTTCACATCATGCAGGAATTTCTTCCTTTGTTGGTTAGTCATCTCTGGTGGCATCAACCCACTAGCCAAATAGTTAGCAAAATCAGCAAACCAAGGGAGCTCATGAGAATGGTTAACCCCAAACACTTGTTCATTGGGGAATGTTTCTTTGATGGGGACAAGAGAGTTAGATTCTTCTTCACGCTCCATTCTTGATAAATGGTCAGCCACTTGGTTTTCTACCCCTTTTCTATCTTGAATCTCAACATCACTCTCTTGAAGCAAAAGCACCCACCGAATCAATCTTGGCTTTGCATCCATTTTAGAAATCAAATACTTGATGGCTGAGTGATCGGTGTAGACAATCACTTTAGTTCCCACAAGGTAGGAGTGAAACTTGTCAAAAGCAAAGACAATGGCTAGTAGCTCCTTCTCCGTTACAGTGTAATTCAATTGAGCTCCTGTCAAGGTGCGGCTGGCATAATAAATAGAGTGAAACACCTTGTTCCTTCGCCATCAATTCAAAGGGCAAACTCCAATCCGGTGGAATAATGATAGGGGCTGAAATTAATCTCTCTTTCAACTCTTGAAAAGCCTTCAAACATGCTCCATCAAAGTGGAAAGGTGTATCCTCTAAAAGATTGCAAAGTGGTTTGGAGATCTTAGAGAAGTCTTTGATGAACCTTCTGTAGAAACCGGCATGCCCAAGGAAACTCCTAATGTTCTTCACTGAATTAGGAGGTGGTAGCTTCTCAATAACTTCAATTTTTGCCTTATCAACTTCAATCCCTTGCTTAGATACCTTATGCCCCAAAACAATACCTTCCTTAACCATAAAGTGATACTTTTCCCAGTTAAGGACTAGGTTTGTATCTTCACATCTCTTCAACACCTTAGACAAGTTATTCAGGCAATCATCTAAGAATCCCTGAAGAATGAAAAATCATCCATGAACACCTCTAGAAACTGCTCAACCATATCAGTAAAGATCGCCATCATACATCGCTGAAATGTCGCAGGAGCATTGCATAAACCGAAGGGCATTCTTCTAAATGCAAAGGTACCATAGGGGCAAGTGAATGTAGTCTTGTGCTGATCTTCTGGGGCCACTGCTATCTGATTGTAACCAGAGTACCCATCAAGGAAGCAATAGTACTCTCTGTTAGGAAAATATAAATTTGCCTCAATGGAAATAATAAGAAATTACAACTCTATGCAATATATTACAAATAATAATGATTGATTAAAAGGAGTTACAACTCTATAACTGAAAATTACAAATAAACAAAGAAAATGAAGAAGATGATTAAGAAGAAGAGAATAGTGAAACACAACTCTAAGCAAAAGGTTACAAATAAAGTAAAGTGTTTTAAACAAAAGAAAAGAAAAGATTACAACTCTTGAACAAGAAATACAAGTAAAAAGAACAAGAGAATAGGAAGAAAACAATACAATAGAATGGAGAACAGAAATACAAGAAAACTCTCACTTACACAACCTAAGTGAAGAGGGTTGGGGATCACCAACTTGAACAAGGTTTAAAACCTTTGTCCAAAAGCTTATTTCCCCTAACTCAAGCACTAAGGGATCTCTCTCAGATATTGGAAAAGCTTTCTGGAACTATCAAGCCTCAAGGTGTTTCTAGCCAAGTGCTCTAATGGATAGAAATGTTGTGTCTTACAAGTGAGCTATAGGCTCCTATTTATAGAGTTTAGAAACACCCTTTAAATTTCAAATTCCACCAACCCCCATGGCTGTTACCAATGTTTAATTGGATCAATATGGAATTAAAAATGAGATTTGGGAGTTATTTGGGTTTTTTGAGCCGTTCAACAAAGATTGAAAAAACTGAAAAAATGGTCAGTTTTTGACCTGTGGCCGCGGCCACCGACCATTTTCAGCACTAAAAAATGTGTTGTTTTTCCAAACGGTTCCAAACCCTCCCAAATGATTTTGTAACTCCCAAAACACATTATTGGGGTTAAATCATATCTCTAACAGCCATATCACATATGGCTTTATGAAATTCATCTCAATATTGTGTAACAACAATTTTACACAATAAAGGGTAATATTTGGAAGTTACAAATTTGTAACACCAAATATGTTACATTATTTGGATATATCTCATATATCTAAATATTGTAACTCCCTATTATATGTTACAATATGTGACACACTTTGTCACATTTATTTAATCTAAAACATTATATTATAATATAATATAATATTACATTATATTATAAAATAATATAACATTCCCCCACTAGATTAAACAGTTATCTATTGTAACACTTATTTAATCAATCATTATATTTTGAAATATAACATATCCCCCACTTGATTAAATAAGAACTCTCTCATAGGAATCATTGCATTAGTGCATAAAGCAAAGTGTTTTTCAACTTGAACTTTACTATAGTGTAATTATCACAATTTTTTTTGAAAATTAGGTTGCACTAGGCATTGAACCATCTTTTCATGATAACAAATCGGTGATAACACACACCTTTGTGATGTTCACTTGAGACCTCTATGTCTCGCTTTGCACCGTTAATGGCCATGTGCACTTTCCATTCATGGACGTTCTTGAGAATACTCCCAATTCTCATGAGAGGCAGCACCACCCCTAGGTCCATATTGGTAGAATTCTTACAGTATTTTGTTACCAAAAATACTTGTCTTTACAAGACTGAATTCTATTAAAAAACATTTCGGTTTTAACCCTCAACTTGGTAACACACAAGTACTCAATATCTCAGATGGGACTTGTTTTGAGTACAACTAATATTCACTTGATTGACTAGTTGTTACCTATTGAACCTAACACTAGTTGAATAACTAGTGTTAAGATAGGTTACCATCAATCGTGAATCTCTTTAGGGAGTTTAAGTCCCATCCCTCGAGATGATGCAACCACTAAATCCCTTGTTAGTGGCTTAGTGAAAGGATCCGCCAGATTTTCACTTGTTCTCACATAGGATATTGAGATGACTCCTCTTTGAATCAATTCTCTTACATATCCATGTCTTAAACTAATGTGTCTAGACTTCCCATTATACACTCCGTTGTATGCTCTAGCCAATGTCACTTGGCTATCACAATGTATCGATATAGTAGATACATTCTCTTTGATTAGGGGAATCTTTATCAACAGATCCCTTAACCATTCGGCCTCTTTGCTGGTAGCAGCTAGAGCTATGAACTCTGCTTCCATAGTGGAATGAGATATACAAGTTTGTTTCTTGGAACCCCAAGAAATTGCACATCCACCAAGTGTAAATACCCAACCAGTTGTGGACAAGTTGTCCCCAAGATTGGATATCCAACTTGCATCTGTATATCCTTCTAATATCGAAGGAAATTTGGAGTAGTGAAGGCTTAGTCCTTTGGTTTTCTTGAGATAACCTAGGACTCTTCCAATTTCCTTCCAGTGATCCACACTTGGATTACTTATAAACCTACTAAGTTTACTTACCGCAAATGCTATATCAGGTCTTGTACACTGGGCAGCGTACATTAGACTCCCTATAGCACTAGCGTACTCCAATTTGAGCCACCGCTCTTCCTTCATCCTTCTCTAGTTTTACACTATGATCGAATGGAGTATTAGCATCTTTAACCTTGAGATGATTAAATTTGTTCAATACTTTCTCAACATAGTGGGCTTGCCCTAACGCAAAACCCCCACTATGTTTCTTTACTTTGATACCGAGTATGGTATCAACTTCTCCAAGATCTTTCATCTTGAAGGTTGATGATAGAAACCTCTTCGTTTCTTCTATCCCTTTCATGCTATTACTTAGAATAAGCATGTCATCCACGTATAAGCAAACAATGATCACATATCCCTTACAAGTTTTGGAATACAAACACTTGTCTCCATTGTTATGTCTAAACTCATTAGACATGATGGCTTGATCAAATTTCTCATGCCATTGCTTAGGAGCTTGTTTCAATCCATATAAGGATTTTACAAGTCTACAAACTTTATGTTCATATTTTGGTAGGACAAACCCTTCGGGTTGTTCCATATAGACCTCCTCATTGAGGTCACTATTAAGGAATGCCGTTTTGACATCCATTTGATGAACATACAAGTTGTGCATAGAAGCTAAAGCGAACAAAATTCTTATAGAAGTTGTTCTTGCAACAGGCGCATAAGTATCGAAATAATCGATACCCTCTTTTTGCCTAAACCCTTTTGCTACTAATCTAGATTTAAAGGTTTGGATAGTGCCGTCAGTGTGATATTTTCTCCTAAATACCCACTTACACCCAATTGGCTTAGACCCCAGTGGGAGGTCTACCAATTCCCAAGTGTTATTGGAAAGAATGGAATCCATCTCATCATTGATGGCTTCTTTCCAAAATGCACTATCTCTCAATTGCATAGCTTCTCTATAAGTCTTAGGATCATCCTCAACGAGAAGTACAATAGGAATTTTCCTAATGACTTCCTCTCTATTTCCTTCTACCATGTAGAATGAAATTTGTTGAGAATCTATCTCATCCACTACTAGACTTTTATGATTTTGAAGCCTTTGACTTCTTCTAGGTTCAAAGGTTGCTTTACATCCTTTTGAGGATTCTCCTCTTGAGAATCAACTTTGGATGTAGAAGCTTGAGAATTGTTCTCATATAACAAATTCTCCTTTAGAGATGTTGAAGCTTGAGAATTGTTGTCACGTAACATATTCTCAAAAAAGTAAACTTCTCTAGATTCAATCACTATATTAGACTCTAAGTCTAATAGCCTATAAGCTTTACTATTGTTGGCATAACCAACAAAAGCACACTTTATGGCTCTTGAACCTAACTTTGTTCTATTAGGTTCGTTTTTCTTGCAATATGCAACACACCCCCACACTTTGAAGTACCATATGTTGGGTTTCTTCCTTTCCATAACTCATATGGAGATATCTCATTTTTCTTCATCGGTATTCGATTAAGAATGTGACAAGCGGTTAAAATGCTTCACCCCATAAGTTGAAGTTCAACTTAGAAAACACCAACATAGAATTTATCATTTCTAGATAAGTCCTATTTTTCCTTTCGGCAACACCATTGTGTTGTGGTGTATAAGGTGCAGTGCACTCATGAATTATACCATTTACTTCACAAAATGTATTGAATTCATTAGAGAAGTACTCTCCTCCTCTATCACTTCTTAGCACCTTAATCTTTTTATTTAATTGATTTTCAACTTCTAATTTATATAATTTAAAAGCATCAAAAGTTTCATCTTTATGCTTTAAAAGAAACACATAGGTATATCTACTAAAATCATCTATAAAACTAAGAAAATACCTTTTACCACCTCTAGTTAAAACACCATTCAATTCACAAAGATCACTATGGATTAAATCTAGTAAATTAGATGATCTTTCTACACTAGGAAGTGGTTTCTTAATCATTTTCGCCTTAACACATGTTTCACATTTACCATAGTTTTTAATATTGCATGCAATCATACCACATTTTACTACTCTTTTCATGGTTGAAAAACCTATATGCTGTAACGCCCCAACTCCTGGGACCGTTACGGTGTGCCTTGTAAACAGTGCTAAACTCGCTAATCGAGTTATTTGGCCAAAATCGTGAACTAAGTATGATTAGCGGTTTAGGGATTAAAAACTTTGGTTAGGATGTAACATTTCACTAAAACGTTTAACATATACATTGGGATCCCAAAAATATAAATTTCAGAGTTTATTACAGAAAATATTTACAACAGGCCGTTCTAAGCGGCAAAACAGGGTTCAACCCTAGTTCCACTTTAAACCTCGGCCGTGGCGGACGAGCAGCTGCATATATACACGTCATCACATAAGCTCTCCAACTCAAGGATGGTCTAGCTTCCTCTTGCCTTTACCTGCACCACATAGCACCCGTGAGCCGAAGCCCAGCAAGAAAACATAACACTCTACCTAAACGTTATCAAATGATTATCATTATAATCACACCGAGCATAAAACTTTCAAACCATTGAGTGAACACCACATGTTTCATGAGGGAGAGTGGCTGCTAGGTAAGCCACTAGCCTCCAAGCACTTATTTCATTCATCGACCCTCAAGGTCGGTCTGGCATTAATGTTCCTCGAGTCATTCAATGCTGATGGTCGATTAGATCTAATCTCTGTTGGCTTGCGTGATCCACGCTAAGGCCGTTCTGACTAATAAGTCAGCGCTATGTGACCAGTGTCCAGTATCACTGCCGAACTTGACTAATAAGTCACAGCTTCACAGCTGATACTAACACCTTTGCCAATTCTGACTAACGAGTCAGTGCAACGTGACCAGTGCCCAGTACCACCGTCGAACCTGACTAATGAGTCACAGCTTCACAGTTGATACTAGCTCCTTTGCCAAATCTGACTAATTAGTCAGTACCATGCACAAGTAAGAAATGCTATCAATATGTATCATATGCCAGTTATCCAAGAATAGGGCATTCAGCATGCTTACTAAATAGTTGCTAGCATAATCATGATCATGCACAAACCCAGAGACTCAAGCTCTGACCAATCTCATATTCATCATTCATGGCATGTCCTAATCACATGTTTCTCGTGCATCACATGCATCACATTTAATCACCCAGCATGCCTCAATGATAATCATATGCAAATGGGCAAGATTGACAGGCATTCATTATGCTATCAATGTTTACATTTAAACATCCAACATGCATCAAGAATAGCCATGCATGTCATACTCAATAGCCAACCAACATGCATCATAATAGCCATGCATGTCATGCTCAATAATCAACCAACATGCATCCATAATAGCCATGCATGTCACATATACACAGGGTGCAGTTTTCTTACCTTGGGTTCGAGCGAGAATTAATAAAAGAAACGACCTTTGAGAACGATCAGCTTTTAGTCCATTAGCAGTCACCTAGTCATAACCAAACATATAGGATACCATTAATAAAAATGACCAACATAGGTTCCCAAACCAATATCTAGCCTCCGGGACATCAATCCACACTTAACCGGGTACTAGGATCAACCCCGAGGCCTTAAGCTAACATCCCCAAGCCAAAAACCTATTTTTGGCCAAATCTGCCTTGATGGGCCGCGACTCACCATAGCCATGCCGCGGCTCATCCCCCTGACAGAGACATAATTGCCTCAGAAGTCACCTTAGGTCGCGGCACACAAAAGCCAGGCCGCAGCTCATTACCCAGATCAGCCAAAAATCAGCAACGCACCAGCTCGACCTCCCCTGCATATTTCCTTAGAACCAAGCCTTCAAACTAGTTCAAAACCTTCTCCAAACACTCAATTCAACCTCTAAACATCACCCATAACTCCCCCTCATCAAAACCCAACCAAACATACACAAAAACTCCCCTTGATTCCCATTTTCTACATCAAAAACCATAAGCTGAAAACCAAAAGGAAAACAGAGCAGAACCTGAATTCAATGGCTAGAACTCACCTTAAAAATGATTTTGAATCCCCTTAAATCTCTTAATCAAGTTCCCTAGCTCCCACCCTTGACCTCCTAGCTCAACTCCTCAATTTGGGCTCTCAAAATTCATAGAAAAGTGAAGGGAGAAGCTTGTGCGGGAAGAAAGGGAGAAGGAGGAAGATAGGCTCTGTTTTATTTTCATTCCACAGCCTTCTAAAATTCCCTTAGGCTGATATAAATCCTTAAGGTCAAAAGACCATAATGCCCTTAAGCCAAATAAACCCCTTTAAAGGCTTCCAAGGGTAAAACCGTCCTTTCCCGTCTATCTCGTTAATTATAATTAACGCTCTCCAATTCCCGCTATTCTCAATATTCCCAAATACCAATAAATCATATCCCATTACCCTTTAATTCCCGGTAATTCTCTAATCATTAAATTCACCCCGAGACTCACCCCGAGCCCCGAACTTAGACCCGTTATGACTAGACCGAACACTTACATCTCATGATCGTCTCATGTCGAATAGCTCGAACCAATCCACCTTATAATCTGGCTATATTAATTAATCACAACCATGCACCCAAAATATACAATTACGCCCATAGTGGCCAAATTACCAAATTACCCTCATAATTAACATATGAGCCCATATGCATGCATTCACCATCATATAATAATATAATTCACGTAAACATGCATATAATCATTAAATACTATAATAAATCAATTATAACCCTCCCGACTTCCTAATCAAGGTCCTAAACCTTATTAGGAAATTTGGGGCATTACATATGCGATAGTCTAAGATGCCACAAAAATAAAGAATCATACTCAACAATATAGGCGGAATTAGCATTTTTATTGATAACATTGAAAGTTACATCATTGGTGTACAATTTAACCATTCCCTCACAAGAGTACCCTTTTCCCAAGAATACATTTGATTTGGTAAGTATAAGTTTACCAGACTCAAAAACGGCTTTAATGCCGGGCTTGCCAAGCAAATCACCACTTACCAAGTTTCTACTCATTTCGGGAACATAAAGTACATTCACTAATGTAACTTTCTTGTCGGAGGTGAAGTAGACTTCAATAGTACCTTTGCCAAGTACCTTGGATTTGCCCTCATTGCCCATTTGTATCTCATGGTTGCCCTTTGACTCTTCAAAGGTCTTGAACAATGATTTTTCATAGGTGACATGGACGGTGGCACATGTATCATACCACCACCCTTTCACCTTGCCTTGAACTGCATTCACCTCATTAAGGGTAGCAACTATGTTTTCCTCTTAAGTTGCGTTCACCTTAGGTCCTTGCTGGTCTTTTCTATGTCTACACTCTCTAGCATAGTGACCCTTTTTCCCACACACATAGCAAGGACCTTTCTCGCCCTTAAACTTGTTTGGGTTGGTTTTTGGACCCAAAGGTTTCTCATTACCCTTTTTCCCTTTGTTTTTTGGGATGTTTTGGTTGTGACACCGCATTTGCTTTGGAAGTCTCTCCATTAGACCCCTCCACAAGTTTATCTCTACATATCGATTCCTCTTCGATTCGAATATGTTTTTGGATCTCCTCCAAAGAATAATCCTCATTTTTATGAAGGATTCTTTTCCTATAGCTCTTCCAAGTTAGTGGTAATTTAGCCGTTATAGCACCAACTTGAAAGGCCTCGGGAAGCTCAATCTTTAACACTTTCAATTTATTAACAATAATTTGCAATTCATGAATTTAAGGAAGAATAGGTTTATCACCAAAAAATTTGAAATCGAAGTATTGAGATATCAAAATCTTTTTGGTACCTTCCTCTTCCGCCTTAAACTTTTTCTCAAGTGCATCCCATATCTCCTTGGCCGATTTGGTCTCGGTGTAGAGGTCATAGAGCCTATCGGATAAGGCATTGAGGATATGACCCCTACAAAGAAGGTTGTCCTCCTCCCTCTTCCTTCTCTTCTCCACCTCCTCGGGAGTGTCTTTGTCGAATGGCTCGGCTAAAGGTGCCAAGGATGACTCAAGGATGTAGGCGATTTTGAGAGTGGTTAAAAGAAACCTCACCTTGTCTTGCCACCTAGTAAAATTGGATCCATCAAACCTATCCAACCTCATTAGGTCTTGGTTCATGATTTTGATGGTCTCCCCTTCCATTGAAACAAAAAAGGGTAAGCTTTTGAATGTTAGGAAAATATAAATTTGCCTCAATGGAAATAATAAGAAATTACAACTCTATGCAATATATTATAAATAATAATGATTGATTAAAAGGAGTTACAACTCTATAACTGAAAATTACAAATAAACAAAGAAAATGAAGAAGATGATTAAGAAGAAGAGAATAGTAAAACACAACTCTAAGCAAAAGGTTACAAATAAAGTAAAGTGTTTTAAACAAAAGAAAAGAAAAGATTACAATTCTTGAACAAGAAATACAAGTAAAAAGAACAAGAGAATAAGAAGAAAACAATACAATAGAATGGAGAACAGAAATACAAGAAAACTCTCACTTACACAACCTAAGTGAAGAGGGTTGGGGATCACCAACTTGAACAAGGTTTAAAACCTTTGTCCAAAAGCTTATTTCCCCTAACTCAAGCACTAAGGGATCTCTCTCAGATATTGGAAAAGCTTTCTGGAACTATCAAGCCTCAAGGTGTTTCTAGCCAAGTGCTCTAATGGATAGAAATGTTGTGTCTTACAAGTGAGCTATAGGCTCCTATTTATAGAGTTTAGAGACACCCTTTAAATTTCAAATTCCACCAACCCCCATGGCTGTTACCAATGTTTAATTGGATCAATATGGAATTAAAAATGAGATTTGGGAGTTATTTGGGTTTTTTGAGCCGTTCAACAAAGATTGAAAAAACTGAAAAAATGGTAAGTTTTTGGCCTGTGGCCGCAGCCAAAGATATTAGTGGCTGCGGCCACTAGCCTCTGTCCCACAGGCCGTGGCCACCAACATTCAGTGGCCGCGGCCACCGACCATTTTCTGCACTAAAAAATGTGCTGTTTTTCCAAACGGTTCCAAACCCTCCCAAATGATTTTGTAACTCCCAAAACACATTATTAGGGGTTAAAAGCATATCTCAAATAGCCATATCACATATGGCTTTATGAAATTCATCTCAATATTGTGTAACAACAATTTTACACAATAAAGGGTAATATTTGGAAGTTACAAATTTGTAACACCAAATATGTTACATTATTTGGATATATCTCATATATCTAAATATTGTAACTCTCTATTATATGTTACAATATGTGACACACTTTGTCACATTTATTTAATCTAAAACATTATATTATAATATAATATAATATTACATTATATTATAGAATAATATAACACTCTCTCCCAGCAAGTCTATCTAGCATCTGATCAATGAAAGGAAGAGGGAAATGATCCTTCTTAGTGGCCTTGTTTAACTTCCTGTAGTCCATGCAAATTCTCCATCCAGACACTGTTCTAGTAGGAATCAACTCATTGTCTTTATTCTTCACCACTGTGATCCCACCCTTCTTAGGTACACACTGTACAGGACTCACCCATGAACTGTCAGAGATAGGATAAATAATGCCAGCATCCAGCCACTTGATGATTTCTTTCTTCACTACTTCCTTCATGATAGGATTTAGCCTTCTTTGCCCCTCAACAGAACTTTTTTTACTGTCTTCAAGCAAGATCTTATGCATACACAAAGAATGACTAATACCTCAAATATCTACAATAGTCCACCCAATGGCCTTTTCGAACTTTCTCAATACTTCGAGCAACTTTTCTTCTTGATCATGGTTCAACTCCGCTGAAATAATAACAGGTAAAGTGGATGATGGACCCAAGTAGGCATATCACAAATGCAATGGAAAAAATTTCAGCTCCAACTCAGGTGGCTCTTCAATGGATGGTTTAGGAGCTTTGAACTCCCTAGACGACAACTCCAATGAATGAAATCGGTTTCTTGTTCTTAACCCTTGAGAATTAGCCTCCAGCCAAGCTAAGTACTCCTCCTCGTCTTCCTCATTGTATGAATCGAACAAAAATAACCTCTCTAATGGATCACCAACATTACTCGTCTCAAACTCCCTTGATGCCAAAGAATCTACCACTAAAACCACTGAGCATTCCTCAACCTCATCAGGAAATCTCATAGCTTTAAAAAAATTAAAAGTCACCTTTTCATCTTGGACCCTCATAGTCAGCTCCCCCTTCTGCACATCTATTAAAGTTCTTCCTGTCGCAAGAAACGGCCTCCCCAAGATGATGGGCACCTCTCTATCTGCCTCATAGTCTAACACAATAAAATCAGCAGGGAATATGAATTTGTCTACCCTTACCAATACATCTTCAATCTTCCCATCCGGATGAGCAAGAGATCTATCTGCTAATTGAAGAGTAACTGTAGTATGCCTAACTTCTCCAATCCCCAATTGCTTGAAAATAGACATTGGCATCAAGTTAATGCTTGCACGCAAATCGCATAAAGCCATGCCACAATAAGAATTACCAATGGTGCATGGAATGGTGAAACTCCCAGGATCTTTCATCTTCGGTGGCAGCTTGTTTTGCAAGAATGAGCTACACTCCTTGGTAAGAGTCACTGTCTCAAATTCCCCCAATCTTTTCTTCTTTGTAAGGATGTCTTTCATGAACTTCACATAGTTGGGCATTTACTCTAGGGCATTTGAGCTACACTCCACACATGCAAGAATGAGCCACACATGCAAGGATTCATCTGTATCCCTGAACCAAAGTCAAACTGCATGATGGATATATTGACTGCTGTGTTAGAGTTTGGAGGTACAATTTATTGGGACGATGATACTAATGGGCATGCAACTTGTGACAATATTGGTGTTACAATTGAAGGCCAAGCTACAGAAGTTGGTAACAAAAATCATGTCCAATCTATGAGCAAAGCCACAAGAGATGATACTGATGGGCATGCGACTTGTGACAATGTTGGTGTTACAAATGAAGGCCAAGCCACTGGTCAAGCTACAGAAGTTGGACCAGAAGAGAGTCAAGGTGACAAAATTGATTGGTTTGCTCTCAAGACTCACATAGATCTACAATTTTCATTGATAAGATCAGAAATTGCAATGTTGTCTTCAAAGATAATGTCTTTACTTCAACAATAGAATATCATATCAATGCCCCATTGTGATGATGTCATGGTGGCAACTGTATTACTGATGATGATTACATGAGAACATACCATTGAACAATCTCCTCATGTTGAAGAGCATCATCCTCAAGTTGATGACCAACCTTCTCTTGATAAAGAGCAACCTCCCCAAGTTGATGGTCAAACTCCCCGAGTTGAAGAGCAACGTCCTAAGGTCGATGACCAACCTCCTCTTGATAAAGAGCGACCTCCCCAAGTTGAAGAGCACCCTCCAAAGAGGCCACTAAAGCATTCACACTACATGAAATCACCATACATTGACCATTTTCGTCGGACTAGATTGCGACGAAAAGATCATATCTAGTTTGATCCTTCAAGGGATATTGATCCTGAAAAACAAAAGATGTTTGATGAACATTTAAGAAGTCAAAAAATTATTGATTGTGGGCTTGGTTTACGAACTATAGAGTATTTCCAGTAGATTATTAAAGATCGTGAATGGCTATTTAGTGAGGTATGACATATGCTTTTATGATCCCTTATATCTAAGACTTAATTTTGTTTCCACATGTATAATGTTATTATTATTTTTTACAACACATTGATGATGCTCTGTATGTCATTAGAAAGCAACAACATGAGTATCAGGATGTGATTCCACAAGATGCAATCATTTTGGATGAAAAATTTACTCAACTGGTGACCATCAAATTCAACTCTAACCCTAACATTATTGATGATGAGATAAGTCGATATATTTCAGGGAATCATCCGTATTTTTGGGGCAAGAAATGTAAAGGCTCAAAAAAGTTGCATATGCCTTTAAACAAAAGGAACCATCATTGGGTTGCACTTAAAGTAAACTTACAAGCATTAGAGTTAATTGTTTATGACTGTAGTATTGGAGCGACCTCATCAAAATAAATGGATGCTTTGATGTTGCCACTCCAAACGATGATTCTGACTATGCTTCGTTTATCTTCACAATTTGAGGACATAACACAATGTCTTCACAAACCATGGACATATACACGCTTACTTAGTGTTCCACAAAATTCAAGGTAAGTATATTTATCTAAGTCTATATATACATGCTTACTTAGTCTGTATTTATTGCAAAATTAAATCTATTATTAATTTTAAACTTTCTTATAATAGGGAAGATTGTTCAGTATACACAATTAAGTTCATTGAGTTTGACATTGCTGTTTGTACTTTTGATCGTCTTTTAGATGACATGATACCATTCTACAGAATGAAGATGGCGGTAGATATTTTTTGTCAAGATTGGGATCTTTAGTAACTTGTATATTTTAAAATGTTTGGCTAGTTTCAATAATGACAATGTTATAAAAACTTTATATGTAGTTGAACTCTACTAAGATCATCATGAATTTCTCTAGATTTCTCAACCATATACAAATGTCAGTTGAGCATATTTAATATTTGGAAATCTCAACTGGATATAGTCGAGCTCTACTCATGTTAGTCGAGCTCTATGGTAAACAAAATTATAATTTTGATAAATCTCGACCATATATAGTCGAGCTCTACTCATGTCAGTCAAGTCATATTGTAAAGGTTCTAAAACCTCAACATGTATAGTCGAGCTCTACTCATGTCAATTGAGTCATATTGTAAAAGTTCTCAAAACTAGACAAGATATAGTCGAGCTCTACTCATGTCAGCCGAGTCATTTTGTAAAGGTTCTACAAAACTCAACCATGTATAGTCGAGCTCTACTCATATCAGTCAAGCCATTTTATAAAGGTTCTAAAAAACTCAACCATGTACAGTCGAGCTCTACTCAATACAATCGAGCTCTCTACAAATGTTAATGCCACTTTTTTTACTAATAAATAAAACTATCAATATACTTAAAAAATTAATTGTATAAAAATGTTTGTATTTTCATAATTTTCCTAAACTAAATGTCGCATTTATTAATTACTTGTATAAAAATATTTGTATTTTCTTAATTTTCCTAGACTAAATGTCATATTTATTAAAATTAAATTACCCTTATTAAACATATTGATACATCTCCTATTTATTATAGATAAAGTACCGCATCTAATAAACGCAATAATGTTAATGCCATTTTTTTACTAATAGATAAAATTATCAATATTCTTAAAATATTAATTGAATGAAAATATTTGTATTTCATAATTATCCTATACTAAATGTCATGTTTATTAATTTATTGTATAAAAATATTTGTATTTTCATAATTTTCCTAAACTAAATGTCACATTTATTAATTTCTTGTAATTTTCCTAGATTAAATGTCACATTTTATTAATATTCAATTATTCATATTAAACATATTGACACAACTCCTATTTATTATAGAAAAAGTACTGCATCTAATAAATACAATAATGTTAATGCCACTTTTTTTACTAATAGATAAAATTATCAATATACTTAAAAAATTAATTGTATAAAAATATTTGTATTTTCATAATTTTCCTAGACTAAATGTCACATTTATTAATTTCTTGTATAAAAATATTTTTATTTTCATAATTTTCCTAGACTAAATGTCACATTTATTAATTTCTTGTATACAAATATTTGCATTTTTATAATTTTTCTAGACTAAATGTCACATTTAGTAATATTCAATTATTCTTATTAAACATATTGACACGTCTTATATTTATTATAGATAAAGTATCGCATCTAATAAATGCAATAATGTTAATGCCACTTTTTTTACTAATAAATAAAATTATAAATATACTTAAAAAATTAATTATATAAAAATATTTGTATTTTCATAATTTTCCTATACTAAATGTCACATTTATTAATATTCAATTATTCTTATTAAACACATTGACACGGTTGAGCTCTACTCACGACAGTTGAGCTCGATGATGAAATTATTATTAGTCTTTCAAATCTCGACTATTGACAATTGAGCTCTACTCATGTCAGTCGAGCTTTATGCTAGAATTTTATCTATCTTTACAAAGCTCGACCATCCATGGTCGAGCTCAACTGACGTCAGTTGAGCTCTATGCTTGAATATTTATTAGTCTTTACAAATCTTGACTGTTGACGGTCGAGCCTACTCATGTCAGTAGCGTTCTATACTGGAATATTTATCAATCTTTGCAAAGCTCGACCATCCATGGTCGAGCTCTACTAATGTCAGTTGAGCTCTATGATGAAGTTATTATTAGTCTTTCCAAATCTCGACCGTTGATGGTCGAGCTCTACTCATGTCAGTCGCGTTCTATACTGGAATTTTTATCAATCTTTGCAAAGCTCGACCATTCATGGTCGAGCTCTACTCATGGAAGTCGAGGTTCATCTCAAGTAAACACAAGAAATTTTAAATTAATTTAAACACAATGATATAAATTAACCATAGTAACTCAAAACAAGCATATGCATCAACAATTACAATATAGATGTTGTGGCTCGTAAGGGGCATGTTTTTTTTTTGGAGTGACCAGGCTGCCCACATAAACCACACCTTTTTATCCATTTTTTTCCCTTGCCAACTAATGGGATTCTTTTCAATTTTTCTCTACCACACTTGATTGGGACATTTGGAGGCAATACCTTCGGCAATACTTCAACTTCATTGATATCCCAATCTTCTTGTTGAGGGACTGGATAAATGGTATCAACATAAGCCAACGCCCAAGATTCCAACATATAATAATTAGAGCACAAATCACACACTTCTATTCCAGCTTGCTCATATGATGCTAATGCATGCACACATGGAAGTTGATCGAGGTTAAAGACATGACATGAGCATTGTATTTTACCTAAATCAATTATGGCATCATTTTCTTTACCTGTAACCTCATACTCAAATCGGTTAAGTTGTTTCACAATCATTTCCGATGCTTTCTTGAATCATTTTCGAATAATATTCTCTGACTTTGGAGTTAAAGGTGTACACTTTGTATTGATAGATGCCACAATATTGTGGCGATTTTTGAACCACTCAGAGACTTTTTCTTGCATAGCCTCCAACAACGCAATGATGGGGGTACTCTTTAGGTTCCCTCAGTGCTGCATTAATAGATTATGCACCATCCGTAGTCATAATATTGTACCAACAGCTTGTAAAGTGAGATCTCGCCCATTTACTAAGTGTGAGATTTGATTCTTCAAGATACTTCATTGCTATGTGATAACTCTACAAATTAGAGTTATTTTACCATATTTTATATGCTAATTGTTGCTTAGTTCGTGAGTTTTTAATTAACTTATTAAGTTTTTAAGTAATTTTAAATTTATTAGTCTTATTTTGATTTTATATAATTTTGTGTGTTTTTATAGTTATTTTGTTGTAAAATATTGTAGTTTAATTATTTAAAATTAGTATTGTTAGTTTGAATGCTAAAAATATGATTTTATTGAAATTAAATGTTATGTAAATTAAATTTTAATTAATGTTTTCATGGGAGTTATATGATATATTTTATTAATGAAAATATTTAATTTTAATTTAGTTTATAATTTATTGTGTAGGAAAATTATTGCCCTTGAAAAGCAAGAAAATCAAAGGAAAGATGGTAATTTTGAAAGAAAGTAACAAGAAAAATGGTGTTTCTCCAAAAGCCCAACCACGTGAGGCCCACTCTAGGCCCAACCCGTAGCCCCCCCTCCAACACCCAGCCACCACATTGCTGCCATTTCCCTTATTGAGCCCAACAAAAATGCATTTTGTCCCTTTGTCCCCTATGACAAAAATGCCAACTTTTTACCCTTTTTTCCTACACATTTTCACCACAACATCATCATTACACCCTATAATTTACCTCTACATACCATATTTATTTTATTTAATTAATCTAATCAATTTAATTAATTTAAATTGATTATTTTAATAAACTCACTTTGGCTATAAATATGGACTTTCAAGACCATTTTTGGGGTGCTTAATGTTTTTGGTTACCATCTTTTTCTCTCATTTTCTCTCTACCATTCTCTCTTCCATTTGGGTTTTTCAAGAGCATTTTGCAAGTATGTATGTCTTTTATTTTGTAATTTCTACTCTAGTTATGTGCTTCTAATCTTTTTCATAAGATTATTAAGATCATGATGAAGCAACTTGTAACTAAGTAATATTTATGTTGTATGTTGATTTCCCTTGTAATGCAACAAAGTCTATGGATTTTTCTTCTTCATATATTTCTTTCATCTTAAATATCTTGTATTTTAGATTGTTAGAACATATTTACACTTTGTACTTCATTAGTGCATAAACATAATATTCTTTGTGTAAGATGTGTCATTAAATTGTACACATCCATGCTTAGAACAAAAATATTATGTTTTGCCTTATAAATAATGTTCATTGATTTATTTGTTATTTCATTAGATTGATTTACACTAAATGCTTTGAAATTATAATTTTGAAAAGTGAAGAAAAATCCTATCTTTTTATAAGAAATTTGTGTTTAAAATTATAAATCTTTTTGAAAAAGGATAGTTTAAATTATTTTAACTATCACTAACACTTGGGAATCAATATACTAATAAATATTATTAAACTTACATTTTGTGGATTCTAGTATCTTAATAATCTTTTCTTTTAACACTTATTTTCAACTCATTATTGGTTTATTTTCATTATCTTAAATAGCTTTATTTTTCAATCTTTTATTTTATGTTCATAATATTAAAACTTATCAATCTTTGGAACTAGGTTAGAATTTATTACTTTTGATTTAAAATAGTTTCATTTTCGATTTTAGACAACTCCTTTGGGTTCGACATCCTTGCTTACGATCACTATTCTATATGGACGATTCGTGCGCTTGCGATATATAAATTTTTAAACATACCCGTTTTGGGTCCATCAAGTTTTTGGCGCCGTTGCCGGGGAGTTGCAAGAGAAAAGAAACAAAAATTATCTCAAGGTTAGTAAATTCTTCTACTAGTTATTTTAATTCTTGCACTTAAAAAAAAAAAAAAAAACCTAAAAAAATATATATCTATAAAAAAAAACTAAAAAAAAAGATAAAAAGAAAGTTGGGACGGTTCAACCACCCATAAAAAATATACTTATATTTCTATATTTATTGTTTTTTTTTAGTGACGGCACTTGTGCCTCCTATCTATCTTTTTAAATTTTTATAGTCGATGGCACTTGTACCTCCTAATTTTGTTGTAATTTTATTTCTTTTATATCTTTGTTAGTTGACGGCACTTGTGCCTCCTAACCTTTGTGTAATTTTCTTTATTTATTTTGTTGTATTTTTATTTTATTTAAATTCCGCAAATTACTAGTTGATGGCAATTTTTCCTCCTAGCTAGTTGATGGCAATTTTTGCCTCCTAGTCCTCTATCTTATGTTTAAGTTGATGGCACTTGTGCCTCCTAGTTTTTACCTTAATTTTGTTATGGTTGATGGCATGCTATGCCTCCCTACTCTTGCCTAAATTTTAGTCTTATTTAATTTTTGCCTTATTTTTCTTTGTCTTCTTTAATATTTTAGTGTAATATTGTGAAAAATACTTGAAAAAAAAAAAAAGAGAAACCTAAATCTTGTCCTTTCACCATAAGCAATTTTTGCTTAAAGGAAATTTGAACAAAATTCCCATCCGCCTCTACTAATTAACCTCGGGGAGTTGTTAGTAGTGCGCGAGTAAGTGGAATCAAATAGGCCTGGGGACAAGTAAACCATAAGAATTATATTGTTGTGAAATCTCTAAAAATTATAAGTATGCTCTGTGGTTGCGGTTTTAACTGATCTTCCACATCAGAAAATTGCTTGTTTGAGATTATCCTTGTTGCCTTGTTTGTGAAAATTGTATGCATCATTGGGAACGTAACTCTAAAAAACGATTAGTAAAAAGACGTTTATCTTTATTTGAAATTGAAAGTGTTAGTAAAAATTTGAGCATCATGGAACCTATTGCTAATATTGTTGATGAAAATGTTGTGCCTGAAAAAACTTTGCTTGAATATTTTGCACCTATTTCATCTAATGCTCCTTCGTGCATTGTTTTACCTACAACTTCTGCTACTCATTTTGAGCTTAAACCAGCAATCATTCAATTGTTGCCATCTTTTTATGGGTTAGATAGAGAGGATCCTTACATGCATGTCAAAGATTTCTTAGAAATTTGCTCAACATTTAAATTTCAAAAAATTTCTGATGAGTCGGTCAAACTAAGATTGTTTCCTTTTTCATTAAAAGACAAATCAAAAGCTTGGTTAAATTCCCTTCCCACTGGGTCTATAACTACTTGGGATCAACTTTATAATAAATTCTTGTTGAAATTTTTTCCAATGTCTAAAACTGATAGTCTAAGGAGAGAAATCTCCGAGTTTTTTCAAAAAGATAATGAAGAGTTTTATGAATGTTGGGAAAGATTTAAAGATTTATTATTAAAATGTCCTCATCATGGTTTTGAAAAATGGAGACTTGTAAAATATTTTTATGATGGTTTGACTCCCTCTAATCGTCAAATGATTCAATCTATGCATACTGGAAAATTTTTAAAATTTCAAGGACAAGAGGCGTGGGACGCCCTTGAAGATTTATCTGTCAATTCACAACAATGGAATTATTTTGATCCTAGGTCTAGGTCAACTAATTCACCAAAAAGAGGAGGAAGGTATGAAGTAAAAGAAGAATTAGACTTAAGAACATCCTTAGACAAATTAGCGAGAAAAGTAGAAGCTTTAGCCATAAGCCAAACTATAAACTCTCCAATTCAACCTAGAAAAGATGTTTGTTCTATATGTTCTAGTCCTTGCCATAATGCCCAATCATGCCCTTCCTACCAAGAAGCCTTTTCCGAGGAGGCCAATGCACTTCATACTTATGGGAAACCAAATGATAGCCCATTTTCATCCACCTACAATCCAAATTGGAGAAACCATCCGAACTTTTCTTGGAGACAAAACCAACCCCAAATGAATCAAGGGCACCAATACAACACACAAAACCAAGCTCATGCCCCACAAAATCAACCATATCCGCAACAAAGAAAACCTTCCTTAGAAGATACTTTACAACAATTTATGCAATCCACCCAACAAATCCTACAAAATCAATCTCAATCTATTACCAAACTCGAGACACAAGTAGGACAACTCGCCACTGCTTTAGCTGATAGAGAGAAAGGAACATTCCCTAGTCAACCTATCCCTAATCCAAAAGGTCAATATGAGATAGGAAAGTCTAGTCATAATGGAGAAGTCAAATCAATTTCAACTCTTAGGTCTGGAAAGAAAATTGTCAAACCCGATTACATACCCGAGGTTGAAAACGAAAAAGAAAAAGAAAAGAGTCAGTCTTCTAGTTCTAATGCCAATGACTTTTCAAACAAAGAAATTCCAATCCATCCTTTCATTCCAAAAGCCCCATTCCCACAAAGATTACTTCCAATTAAAAAAGGTGGCCAATATAATGACATCTTAGAAGTTTTTAAACAAGTTAGTATCAACATCCCTTTCTTAGATGCCATTAAACAAATTCCTGCCTACTCCAAATTTTTAAAGGATCTTTGTACTGTTAAGAGAAACACTAATGTTCCTAAAAAGGCGTTTTTAACTGAACAAGCTAGTTCCATTATCCAATATAAAAGTCTTGTTAAATATAAAGATCCTGGGTGTCCCACAATTTCATGCATTATTGGTGATCATTTTATTAACAAAGCATTACTTGATTTGGGTGCTAGTGTGAATTTGTTGCCTTATTCTGTTTATAAGCAACTTGGTCTTGGTGAGCTAAAACCTACCTCTATAACTCTTCAATTAGCCGATCGTTCTGTGAAAATTCCTAGAGGCATTATAGAGGATGTTTTGATAAAAGTTGATAAATTTTATTTTCCTGTTGACTTCATTGTTCTTGATACTCAACCTGTGGAAAATATGCATGCTCAAATTCCTATCATTTTAGGTAGACCATTCTTAGCTACATCTAATGCAATCATAAATTGTCGTAATGGTGTTTTGAAATTATCTTTTGGAAATATGACTGTTGAATTGAATGTATTTAATGTGGTTAAATCTGTTGAGTGTGAAGAAGTGCATGAAGTTAACATGATAGATAGTATTTGTGAAGATGATGGAAATGACTTACTTGATTTTTGTGAAAAATACTTTGGTATGAACTTGCATATTGATGACTTTAATGATGATGTGAATGCTTTGCTAGAGTCTATACCCTTAAATGAAACCAAAGTTGAACCTTTTTCACCCTTAGGTCATGTTCAATCAATTTCTGAGTCTCCAAAGTTAGACCTTAAACCTTTACCAGAAAATTTAAAATATGCTTTTATAGGAGAATCTGAAACTTTACCTATTATCATAGCCTCCGCTTTAGATAAAGAACAAGAAGATAAGTTGTTAGATGTCCTTAGAAAACATAAAGAAGCCATAGGTTGGACCATTGGAGACATTAAAGGAATTAGCCCATCCATATGTATGCATAGAATCCATCTAGAAGAGAATGCTAAAACCTCTCGGGAATGTCAAAGAAGGCTAAATCCAAATATGAAAGAAGTAGTTAGAGAAGAGGTCATAAAATTGTTAGACGTAGGTATCATTTACCCTATTTATGATAGTCAATGGGTTAGTCCAGTTCAAGTTGTGCCTAAGAAGTCTGGGATCACAGTTGTTGAAAATGAGAAAAATGAATTAATCCCTACTAGAGTACAAACGGGGTGGAGAGTGTGCATAGATTATAGAAAGTTGAATAATGTTACTAGAAAAGACCATTTTCCATTACCCTTTATTGATCAAATGCTTAAACGATTAGCTGGCCATGCATATTATTGTTTTCTTGATGGGTATTCGGGATATAACCAAATCCCCATTGCCCCAGAAGATCAAGAAAAGACTACATTTACATGCCCTTTTGGGACTTTTGCCTATCGTCGCATGCCTTTTGGATTATGTAATGCACCTGCGACTTTTCAAAGATGTATGATTTCGATTTTTTCTGACATGGTTGAAAGATTTCTTGAAGTATTTATGGATGATTTTTCTGTGTTTGGTTCTTCCTTTGATGAATGTCTGCATCATCTTTCACTTGTTTTAATTCGTTGCAAAGAGAAAAACCTTGTGCTTAACTGGGAAAAATGTCATTTTATGGTTAAAAAAGGAATTGTTTTAGGTCATGTAATCTCATCTGATGGAATAGAAGTTGATAAAGCTAAAGTTGATCTTATTTCAAAACTTCCCCCACCTAAAACTGTTAAAGAAATTAGATCATTCTTAGGCCATGCCGGTTTTTATAGAAGATTTATAAAAGACTTTAGCAAAATTTCTCGGCTTTTATGCCATTTACTTGGAAAAGAAAATGCTTTTGTCTTTGATAATAATTGCCATGTTGCCTTTGAAAAATTAAAAAATTTGTTGACTACTGCACCCATTATTCGACCTCCTGATTGGAAAATACCTTTTGAAATAATGTGTGATGCTTCTGATTATGCTATAGGTGCTGTCTTAGGACAAAGACTTAAAAAAATACCTCATGTAATTTATTATGCTAGCAAAACTTTAAATGATGCTCAATTAAATTACTCCACAACCGAAAAAGAATTGCTTGCTGTTGTTTTTGCATTGGAGAAATTTAGATCTTATCTGTTAGGGTCTAAAATTATTGTCTATTCTGATCATGCTGCATTAAAATATCTCTTGTCGAAAAAAGATGCTAAGTCTCGTTTGATCCGTTGGATCCTGCTTTTACAAGAATTTGACTTAGAAATACGTTATAAAAAAGGATCTGAAAATGTTGTTGCTGATCATTTATCTAGACTAGTTGTTGAAACTATACATGATTCCACCCCTATCACTGAAACTTTTCCTGATGAACAATTGATGCATGTTTCTTCCTTGCCTTGGTATGCTGATATTGTTAATTATTTGGTCACTAAAGAAATACCATCTCATTGGTCTAAGCATGATAAATCTAAATTTTATTCTGAGGTGAAAAACTTTATTTGGGATGATCCTTACTTGTTTAAATACTGCCCTGATCAAATAATTAGAAAATGCATTCCAAACTGTGATCAATCTAAAATCATATCTTTCTGTCATGATCATGCATGTGGAGGACATTTTAGTGGTAAGAAAACAGCTGCTAAAGTTTTACAATGTGGTTTTTATTGGCCTACTATCTTTCATGATACATATGTTTATTGTAAAGCTTGTGAACGTTGCCAAAAGTTAGGAAGTTTAACTAAAAGAAATATGATGCCTTTAAATCCTATTCTTATTATTGACATATTTGATGTTTGGGGCATTGATTTTATGGGACCATTTCCTAACTCTTTTGGTAATCTTTATATTCTTGTTGGAGTCGATTATGTGTCTAAATGGGTTGAAGCTATTGCATGCCACACTAATGACCATAAAGTTGTGCTTCGTTTTTTGAAAGAAAATATATTTTCTCGTTTTGGTTCACCACGTGCTATAATTAGTGATAACGGTACACACTTTTGTAATAGGCCATTTGAACATTTGATGAAACAATATGGCATTACGCATAAAGTCTCAACACCATATCACCCACAAACTAGTGGTCAAGTTGAAGTGTCTAATAGGGAAGTTAAGCACATTTTAGAAAAAACTGTGAATCCAACTAGGAAAGATTGGTCCTTAAGACTCACTGATGCATTATGGGCGTATCGTACCGCGTACAAAACACCCATTGGCATGTCACCCTACAGACTTGTGTATGGGAAGGCGTGCCATTTACCTGTTGAGTTAGAACATAGAGCCTTTTGGGCAATTAAGCAGTTAAACTTTTCTTTAGACAAGGCAGGTGAAAAACGAAAACTTCAACTAAATGAACTAGACGAAATTAGGAATGATGCTTATGACTATTCAAAAAAGTATAAGGATCGCATGAAATTTTACCATGATAAAAATATTTTGAGAAAACATTTTTATCCAGGTCAGAAAGTCCTTTTATACAACTCTCGTTTGCATCTATTCCCGGGAAAGTTACGCTCTAGGTGGTCTGGTCCTTACATTGTTCGTATTGTTTTTCCACATGGAGCTATTGAAATTGAAAATCCTAAAAATGGTGATATATTTAAAGTTAATGGACAAAAATTAAAACCATTTTTAGAATTAAAAACTGATGAAGTGGATGAGATACTCCTTGAGGACCCTGTTTACCATGCTCTTTGAGTCCTATTTGATCTTGACAACTTGTGTTTTATTTGTATTATTGTTTTATGTGTGATTTAATTTTTGTTCGTTGTATCTTGTTCTCTCTTCGCAATGCACAATATCGAGGTACGACCATTCTAAACTTTACACTCTTCTCAATTTAATTTATATTTCTATTTTGACACATTGAGGACAATGCTTAAATTAAGTTTGGGGGTATCAAGTTTTATTGTGTTTGTTTTGTGTTATTTATGTTTGCTTTGTATTAATTTTAATGTTTTGTGTTTTATCTAAGTTAGTCATGTTTGTTTGAAAAAAAATAAAAAATTTATTTATATGTTGTTGTTTTGTAATTTTTTTTAATTTGTTCATTTTCATAAAAAATTTAAAAAAAAAAAAAAAATTTGGTGATATTTTTAATTTTCAATGATAAAAATCCTGATTGAGTTTGAATTTAATTCTCTTAAAAATATGAATAATTTTTAAGCTTTGTTTTTAATTATAGGGTCAATTTTGCTTGTAACAAAAGTTACATTTTTCATAACAAAAACATTCTTATTTCCTATAAGTTTAAGTGAAAAATAATTTTAATGAAAACCTATTTTCTAAAAGCAAAATTAAGCTTAAATTTTATTCATAATAATTTCTGAGATTTATTTTCATTGTGCAATTTTTGAGAAAATCATTTTTATATCACCAATAAAAAATATATATATATATGTGTATTTTAATTTTTCTTTTGCTTGAGGACTAGCAAAACTTTAAGTTTGGGGGTGTGATAACTCTACAAATTAGAGTTATTTTACCATATTTTATATGCTAATTGTTGCTTAGTTCTTGAGTTTTTAATTAACTTATTAAGTTTTTAAGTAATTTTAAATTTATTAGTCTTATTTTGATTTTATATAATTTTGTGTGTTTTTATAGTTATTTTGTTGTAAAATATTGTAGTTTAATTATTTAAAATTAGTATTGTTAGTTTGAATGCTAAAAATATGATTTTATTGAAATTAAATGTTATGTAAATTAAATTTTAATTAATGTTTTCATGGGAGTTATATGATATATTTTATTAATGAAAATATTTAATTTTAATTTAGTTTATAATTTATTGTGTAGGAAAATTATTGCCTTTGAAAAGCAAGAAAATCAAAGGAAAGATGGTAATTTTGAAAGAAAGTAACAAGAAAAATGGTGTTTCTCCAAAAGCCCAACCACGTGAGGCCCACTCTAGGCCCAACCCGTGGCCCCCCCTCCAACACCCAGCCACCACATTGCTGCCATTTCCCTTATTGAGCCCAACAAAAATGCATTTTGTCATTTTGTCCCCTATGACAAAAATGCCAACTTTTTACCCTTTTTCCTACACATTTTCACCACAACATCATCATTACACCCTATAATTTACCTCTACATACCATATTTATTTTATTTAATTAATCTAATCAATTTAATTAATTTAAATTGATTATTTTAATAAACTCACTTTGGCTATAAATATGGACTTTCAAGACCATTTTTGGGGTGCTTAATGTTTTTGGTTACCATCTTTTTCTCTCATTTTCTCTCTACCATTCTCTCTTCCATTTGGGTTTTTCAAGAGCATTTTGCAAGTATGTATGTCTTTTATTTTTTAATTTCTACTCTAGTTATGTGCTTCTAATCTTTTTCATAAGATTATTAAGATCATGATGAAGCAACTTGTAACTAAGTAATATTTATGTTGTATGTTGATTTCCCTTGTAATGCAACAAAGTCTATGGATTTTTCTTCTTCATATATTTCTTTCATCTTAAATATCTTGTATTTTAGATTGTTAGAACATATTTACACTTTGTACTTCATTAGTGCATAAACATAATATTCTTTGTGTAAGATGTGTCATTAAATTGTACACATCCATGCTTAGAACAAAAATATTATGTTTTGCCTTATAAATAATGTTCATTGATTTATTTGTTATTTCATTAGATTGATTTACACTAAATGCTTTGAAATTATAATTTTGAAAAGTGAAGAAAAATCCTATCTTTTTATAAGAAATTTGTGTTTAAAATTATAAATCTTTTTTAAAAAGGATAGTTTAAATTATTTTAACTATCACTAACACTTGGGAATCAATATACTAATAAATATTATTAAACTTACATTTTGTGGATTCTAGTATCTTAATAATCTTTTCTTTTAACACTTATTTTCAACTCATTATTGGTTTATTTTCATTATCTTAAATAGCTTTATTTTTCAATCTTTTATTTTATGTTCATAATATTAAAACTTATCAATCTTTGGAACTAGGTTAGAATTTATTACTTTTGATTTAAAATAGTTTCATTTTCGATTTTAGACAACTCCTTTGGGTTCGACATCCTTGCTTACGATCACTATTCTATATGGACGATTCGTGCGCTTGCGATATATAAATTTTTAAACATACCCGTTTTGGGTCCATCACTATGGGATATCTATTCTTCAATTCATCATATAGTTTGTTGAAGTCAGAAACTTTATAAGCATTGGCAGTTTCTTCGAATAATTTTATGACACATTTAACTCTGACACGTGCTTTAATATTTTGAGACAGATACCACCTACAATGCCCATGTTGTGACTTCCTATAAATATTTGACACCCCATTGATGATGCTTTGTTTCTATCTGAAATAAAGACTAAATCACTATCATCTGGTATAAGTTCTTGTAACTTTGTAAGGAACCATGACCACGAAGCATCATTCTCTTAATCAACCACAGCCCAAGCAATACGATATTGATGAAAATTACCATCCTGTGTTGTTGCAATGAGCATTACACCTTTGTACTTGGTCTTCAACCAAGTCCCATCCACCGCAATAACCTTTCTCATGCAACAAAATCCTTTGATGCATGCTCCATATGCTAGGAAAACATATTTGAATTTAGAATCTTCATCCACCTCCAAATGTGTGATCGTACCTGGATTCATCTTTCGAACCATGTGTAAGTAAGTTGGAAGATTTTGAAAACTTAATTCAAGTGAACCTCTAAAAAGGTTGTTTGTAATTTTTTCCCCTTCCAAGCTTTCCAATATGTTATTGGCATGTGATTGTTCTGCATAATCGTCATTATTACTTTTGGCTTCGGTGTCTCTTTTTGACCATTGAAACTTAACCTCATGACATTAGCAACTACTGCAGCACTTGCTTGACGATGCTTTCTTTTTAGGCTAATAAGGGAGCAAGTGTGAGTGTTACAATAAGTTCGTATTGAGAACCGCTCTGAGTAGGTAACCTTTGCTGCACGCACTGCCCAATTGCATGACTTGTCAATGCATTTTGTCATATATAATGACTTGGTAGATTTATTAATTTCCATTTCAAAGCAAGCCTTTATTGCAATATTGTTCAACTTAGTTTTTACCTCATCTTTGTTCTTGAATTATTGACCAATTGCCAAATCTGACCCATCTTGGAAACTAAATGTGTCTTCACTGGGGACTTGATTTTGTTCATCGTGGTGGTCCAACAAATCATAGTAGTTGAATGAGTCAATGTGATTTGGAGTTGGAGATGATGATGTTGTCCTTTTGTTAAGAAGGTCCATAGGTTCACAACCTAGATTAACACCACTTTCGCCTGGTGCAGAAGCAGCATCACAAATATTATTTTCAAAGTAGAATTCACAGACAAAGTAATCATCTACTAAACTTTGTTCATTTTCTTCCATGTTGTGTTCAACTTCCATGTCACATATATCTTCTCTCTTAATGAGATCCACAAGTAGTGCAACTCTACGATTGTTCTCTCCACAATCCAAAAGATAAAATGCAAGACATTCATCCCCTCGTAAAATGAGTGGTGACATAATTTCTCCCGCAATGATAGGTAAGTAACTTATTTTCAATTCGATATCATTTTGATTCACCCCAATCTTCTTATACAATTTCTTCAATAACACCTCAAAAGTAATATTAAATTCATCAACAATGATAGATATAACATCCTTATTCCTTGGTGACCATTTATACAACCCTTGCTCATCCTTCCCCTCCCCATCATATTGAGCATAGATTACCACTCGAGTCATTCCTGTAACGAGAATAGATTATTAACATTAGAAAATATGTTTGATGTTAAAATTATAATTAATTAGTTTAAAATTAAAAATACGAATCTCAACCAAGTCTAGTTAGGCTCTACTAGTATCTTAACCCACTATAGTTGAGAAACAATTGAGCTCTACTAATATCTCAACCAGTTACAGTTGAGCAATAGTTGAGCTCTACTAGTATCTTAATCAACTATAGTTGAGCTCTACTAATATCTCAACCAGTTACAGTTGAGCAATAGTTGAGCTCTACTAGTATCTTAACCAACTATAGTTGACCTCTACTACTAGAATTAACATATCGAATAAAGTTAATCTTTTTTTTTATTACAAAGAATGTAATCTCTCTTTTTGACAAAAATGTTGATGGAACAATTTTATAGATTACAAATATAAATATCAACCAAGTTCAGTTGAGCTCTACTAGTATCTCAACCAGCTACAGTAAAACAACAGTTGAGCTCTACCATTATCTCGAACATCTCTATCTAGTTGAGCTCGATTGTACCAGGGCAAGAACTAAGCAAAATCATCTTTTTCATGGGTTTCAAATTGCAAAATCACTATTTTAACTGGGTAGCATTATACTTTAATTGTTATTTTTACCACATATTTATGAAGAAACAAACTTGTAAGCAAACAAAATGCAAATATTTAGTTCTAACATTCAAATCAAGAAAGATTCGGAATTTAAAATACTAATCTCGACCAAGTCTAGTTAACCTCAACTACTATCTTAACCAGCAATAATTGAGCAGTTGAGCTCTACTAGTATCTCAACCATGTTTGGTCGAGCTCTACTGAAATTGTCTTCCCGACTGAACACAGTCCAGATCTGCGTATCATCTTCTTCGTGAGTTTCATTTCGAAAAACGTCATTTTCAACTCAAAATCCACAAAATGGTTATAATATGGCTAACAAGGTACTTTTATTGTTATTTTTACCACATATATATGACAAAATAAGCATCTAAGCAAACAAAATACAACTTTCTTTGTTTTCACATTCAAATCAAAAAATAAAAAATTAGGGTTTCTCATTTACTTATCTTAATGTAATCACTTTTTTTCCAACAATGTCACTGAAATGTATGTAAGTATGTCACAAAATAATCTTTCTATACATTTGGAGAGATTTGATAGGATTTGAAGAGATTTTGAAGAAATAATGGTGGATGGAGGAATGATAGGGTGCTGAACACTTTTTTTTTTTCAAATCTGATTTTTTATTATTTTAATTAAAAACAAATATAAAAATAAAAGGACATTATTTGAATATAAAAGTTTCATTAACGGGAGGAGGTTAGTGTAGCTAAATTTAAAAAAATGAAGGTTGCATAGCTAACATAAAACTTTATAAGGTTATTTAACTCAAAAATCCGGATTTCGCACCTGTCTTCCTTCTTTCTTTTGTATAAAAAAAAATCATATATTTCAAAGTAGTAATTAATATAATTGAGTTTGTGATTGTAATTAATTTAAAATCAGCGAATTAATCGATTGAAAAACTATTATATATTATATAAGATATATGCATCTTTGAAATAATTTAAATTTACATTGGCTAATCTAATTTTATAATTTAATAAAGATTATATGGTGATTTATAATTTCTTAAGGTAACCATTAATATTGTATATTTCAAAAAGATTTTAATAATAATGGAAATTACATACTGAAATATTATAATTATAATTTTCCTAATTCCCAATACATAAAATAAGATGATATTTTATTGAGCTTTGAAGGAGAGAGTAATTATTGGGAAACTATATAGAGAGTAATTATTGGGAAACTATATATTTTGTCAAAAAAAATATTGGGAAACTATTTTGTCAAATAACAAATATTGGGAAACTATCTTAGGGCCAAATAGAATCTTCTAATTATATTTCAGAAATTCACCGTTTAATCCTTTACTGAGTTAAATAAAAAAAAGAATTACATTTTAAAATTTAACTATTTCTATTTTATAAACATCGAGATTAAATATCTAATACGTACGTACCCTATATTTGTTTTGACAAAAGTCATATTAAAAAAATTATATTGATGCAATAGCTAAAGACAAGATTGGTACATCTCTACCCAATTCTGACAAGCTTGGAGTTCCCAAATGAATAAGGCATTAATTGTTATTCATTTTAACCATGTATCATGATTCTCAATATTAATTTTCCCTTCAAAACAGACATGCCTGTGCTTGTTTAAGTTATAAGACTTCGTATATATATATATAGCACAATAAAAAAAATTACTTAATTATAAAATATATGTTTAAATTCTAAAGACAACATAAAGCAAACCACAAACATATAATAGCAAAAAAATCAAAAAGAGATTTTAAATATTCAAAGATATAGATCACAGCACATAATATTATGATGATAGCTTTCTAGATGGGAAGTAGTGTTGGCCACAAAGGACGTCTTAGAATGTAGGCAAAATACGAATCCCTGGGTGGAAGTGTACCAATCTTTGTGAACTTCTCTTCTGCAATATGGTATTCGTGAATATAAACACCATGACCGTCCTTGAAGAATATCACATCGCCATCATCCGGATGAAAATTTATGAAACGTAGTGATGAATCAAACTCAATCTTCTTCAATTCAACATCCTTTACCAAAGTCCATGGGCCATCACCATCACCATCACCATCACTTAATTCCCAAACTTTCAAAACATATGTTTTGCGCTCGTTTTCAAACCAAAACTGCGAAAGCCACAGTCGCCCCCGAACAGTTCCAATGCATAAGAATCGGCTATATCGAAATGGAATGTCAATGGTACAATGATTTGCATCTTTAAAAGGATCGAACACAATCACTGAGTTTTTCAGAAGCCGATATACCATTCCGTCGCTGCAAGCAACCGATAGATTAGTAGTGACAAAAGATCCTTTTGAAGGAATCAATCTGAAAGTTGACTCGGTCCATTCTTTACTCTCCGAACAATAAGCATAGGTGATATAGCTAAGATTGCGTGGATCCCATGTACCCTTATATATTATTAGAATGACTTTGAATCTGCATTGATGGAGTTTGGTTACAGAATATTGTTGCGGTTTGCATACCAATGCACAATGGGCAAACTGAGCATGGTGACCATACTCCAAATATTGAGGGAGTTCGATCCATTGTTTGGTGAACGGATTGCATATGATCAAACATTTTTTCGAGTCCGGCCAGAGTAGCAACAAGTCATCACATGTGGAGAGTATCCGAACTTGCGGACACGGCAAAAAATCCAAAGAAGAATTTGAACAAGTAGTATCAGTAGTGACAAAATGACACACTGATCGTTCATTTGCCCAGGTATGAGTTTTTTTAAAAACAAGGGTGCATGGTAAGTGGTTGGATTGGGATTCGTGGTGTTTTCTAAAATCAGGCGAAGAAATTAAGGAGAGCCAATGCTTACATACCAGGCTACATCGGATTGCAGATCGAACATCTGGTAGCCGTGTGAATACATGGAGCATTGCATCTTTGCTTAGACTTGAAATTAAGGACTGTGATTGGCCTTCTCTGCTCCCAACTAGAGCTACGTCGCCGCCGTTCATATCTTATGCTTTATTAGGGTATTGTCTTATGCTTTTTAATTTTGTTATTTATATATATAAATATATATATATATAGACACACAGTCGACCTAATTTTATTAGGGTTTCGTACATGTTTTTCTTTTTGTTTTGTTTTTATAAAAAAATCTATAAAGCCGACCTAAGTTCAGTCTCACTACATACTAATATAATTGATAATTGATGATTGATTTTATGATTGTTTACGCAATAGGTTATTTTTTATAGATAATTAATTTAAAATCAGTGAACTAATCTGATAAAAAACTATATACTATTATATAAGATATGCATCTTTGAAATAAATTCAATTTAAATTGGCGAATCTATTTTTACGATTTAATAAAGGTTATAATGATTTTTTTGTCAAAAAAAAAAGATTATATGGTGATTTTTTTGTCAAAAAAAAGAGTATATGGTGATTCATCGTTTTTTAAGGTAATATATTAATCTAATTTTGGCAAACTATATTGTTTCTGTAAATTAGCAATTAGTATTTAAGGATAGTTATCTCAAATTTAATTTGACATTCAGATATTTAATATATGGTATTTTTAAAAATATTTTAATAATTATGGAAATTTCATTTGTCCATAACTGAAATATTTTAATTATAATATTTCCTTCCCAAAGTATAAAATAAGATTTTATTCCTACCACAACATTTTTTTGACCTTTGCAGGAGAGAGTAAATATTCGGAAATTTTTTAGAGTATTGTGTTTTGCTTTTTAGGGTAATTTCCTCATAGGTTATTTTTTATAAATATGGCTTTTAAGCTATTATTGTTCAGAATTATGAGAATTAAATTTTCATTATTTGTATGAAAAAATTTAATTAAAAAAACTCAGTTTATAGAAAAACTAATCACCTAAAGTAACTCAAAAATTAAACAAAAACACATCAACAAAAGAAAATATATGGCATAATCACAATTTTTACAAAAATATGGGAAAAAAACCCATAAAAATGATAAAATTTTATAAAAAGCTATAAAATATTTATGATGGAAAAAAGCCATATTTTTTTAAACTTGAATAAAAAAAAACTCATCATTTCCATTTATCTATAATCAGAATTTATGTATCAGCCGATCTAACTCTTGCAATATACCCTACTTCTAATTATGTTTTAGATACGTACCCCACTATTTGTTTTGACAAAATCGATATTAAAAATTAATATAAATACATATATGAGAATTTTTTGGTAGGGGCATAAACTCAAATATTTTATATTACAGTATATCGTTATAGAGAAATTATAATAAATGGCCCAAAATAATAACATCAAGAAGCTAATGTCCTCATTTTTAAAATTGTAGAGAAATTACTATTTTTACATTATTGATTACCTAAGTTGCAATTTTCTATTATTCGTATGACTTTAATATAGTGGTATATGTATATTAGGTTTATTTAATTAGTTTTTATTTTAAAATTATTTTGATTTTTTAAGTTTTTTATGGGTTGTTGATATATTATTTTTCAACTAGTGTATATGTTTTTTTGTGGTATAGTATATCAATTATAATGGTAGTATATAATTGATGGTTAAATCCCAGGCCCACCGTTCATTATGAGTATTTTGGCTTGGAATTGTCATGGGCTTGGGAACCCATGGACTCTTCAATTCCTAAAGGATTTAACCATCCAAAAAAGAAACTCGATTTCATCTTTTTAAGTGAAACGTTAAGCAAAAAGGATCGATTGGAGAGGGTACGTACGGCTTTGGGATTTGAAGGACTTTTTGTGGTGGAGGTACAAGGGCATAGTGGCGGATTGGCTCTCTTGTGGAGACATGAAGAGGAAGCTCGATTACTGAGTTATTCGACATCTCATATTGATGTACAAATTTCAATAGCTGGGAAGGCGGAGTGGCGATTTACTGGGCTATATGGGGAACCCAGTCGGGGTCATCGACGACAAACTTGGGACTTATTGAGAACCTTAGCTTCTGCATCATCCCTACCATGGTGTATAATGGGTGATGTAAATAACGTGGTGGGCCAGGAGGATAAAAGGGGTGGTAATCCTTACCCCGGATGGTTAATTAATGGTTTTAATCAAGCATTGACGGATTGTGGGCTGATAGATTGGGATCTTACTGGATATCCATACACATGGGAACGTGGCAGGGGGTCTTCAGAGTGGATTGAAGTTCGATTGGATCGTGCATTGGTATCTCAGAGTTGGTTTAATCTTTTCTTGTATGCAAAATTATTTAACTTAGACTTCTCAACATCTGATCATTGTCCCATTCTATTGGAGTTTAATTTTGCACCAATTACCCATTCTCTAAAGAAATTCAAGTTTGAAAATGCTTGGTTAAGGGAGCCTATGTGTACTCAGATTATTCGTGATAGCTGGGAAGTTTGTAGGGAGGGTAATATTCAAGAGAAAATTCGTTACTGTGGCATGGCGTTGATGGACTGGGGAAAGGATTATACTGGTAACTTCGCAGGTAGAATCAAGGGATATAAGAAGGACATCAAGCATTGGATGATGGGTCGGGATCCTAATTCGATAAGTAAGTTCAAGGAAGGCAAGAAAAATTTGTGTGAAGTCTACGTACAAAGGGAAGTTTTCTGGAGGCAACGATCTAAGCAACTGTGGTTACAAGCAGGGGATCAGAATAGTAGATATTTTCATGCTTCTGCCACGGCTCGTCAGAAAAATAATACCATTCATCAACTGCAGGGCGACGATGGGGTTTGGGTGGACTGGGATCATGGGCTTTCGGAGACTATGGTGAATTATTTTCATAATCTTTTTTCTTCTGCTCAGACTGATTTTTTTGATGTCACTAGATATGTACAGCCATGTGTTACAGTTGATCAGAATTTGGAACTACTGAAACCGATTACTGAGGAGGAGGTGCGACAGGCTCTCTTTCAAATGCATCCTGATAAGGCTCCGGGCCCCGATGGTATGACACCGGGTTTCTATCAGAAATGCTGGGATGTAGTCGGTAATGATATGGTAGAACAGGTTATAGCATTTTTCCATTCAGGTACCTTTCCTGTGGGATTGACCGACACAAATATTGTCTTGATATCAAAGAAAAAAAATCCCATTACCATGGGGAATTTACGACCAATTTCACTTTGCAATGTTCTATACAAGGTGGTGTCAAAGGTTCTTGCTAATAGACTGAAGTTTATCTTACCTGGTGTTATTTCAGAAAATCAAAGTGCATTTCTGAAAGGTAGACTTATCTCTGATAACATCTTGGTGTCTTTTGAGGTGATGCATTATTTGAAAAGGAAGAAGAACGGAAAGAAAGGATATATGGTGATTAAGATGGATATGAGTAAAGCCTATGATAGAATGGAGTGGGGCTATCTTCGAGCGGTGTTGGAGAGGATGGGCTTTGATAGTCGTTGGATTGGGTTGGTAATGAAATGTGTGACCTCGGTGTCTTATAACATTGTTCATGGGGGTAGAGAAATGGGACCGATCACCCCAGCTAGAGGGATAAGGCAAGGGGATCCACTTTCACCTTACCTTTTCATTATTTGTGCTGAGGGGTTGTCAGCATTATTGAAAACATATGAAGCTAATGGAAGGTTGAGGGGCTGCAAAGTAGCACGTGGTGCTCCTCTGATTTCTCATATGCTATTCGCAGATGATAGCTACATCTATTGTCAAGCATCTGAAGCGGAGGCAACTAATGTGGTGCAATTGTTACAAATCTATGAGCAAGCTTCTGGCCAGAAAATTAATTTGACTAAATCGTCTGTCTTCTACAGCTCCAATACAGAGGAAGGGATGAAAGAGAGGATTCGCGGTATTATGGGAATTCCGGAAGCTGACGCAAACAGTACATATCTGGGGCTGCCTAATACTATGGGTAGGAAGAAGACGGCTATCTTGGGTTTCCTAAAAGAGAAGATAAGGAAGCGAATACTAGGATGGGAAGGTAGGATGTTATCTCGAGCAGGGAAAGAGGTACTTTTGAAGACAGTTGCTCAGTCACTTCCTAATTATGCTATGAGTGTTTTCTTACTCCCCTTGGAGACGTGCAAAGAGATGGAACGCCTCATGACAAAATTCTGGTGGAAGTCTGATTCCGCTCAACGCAAAGGCATTAGTTGGATGGGATGGTCTCGCATGTGTCGTCATAAACATGTGGGAGGGTTGGGTTTTCGAAGTTTGAGGGACTTTAACTTGGCTCTACTTGGAAAGCAAGGATGGCGACTTATTTCTCAACCGGATTCCCTAGTTGGTCGTATTTTCAAGGCTAGATATTATCCCAAAGGTAACTTCTTGACTGCATCCTTGGGGGACAACCCAAGCTTTGTTTGGCGCAGCATTAAAGAGGCACAACCTCTAATCCGCGAGGGGATCAGAAGAATTGTGGGGGCAGGGGCGTCGACCAATATATTACTAGACCCTTGGCTCCCTGATGCGGACAATCCATATGTCACGTCGATACACCCGGCATTAGTGGGAAGAACCGTAAGTAGTTTGTTGACAACTGGCTCAAGATGTTGGGATGAAGATGTGATTCAGGATCTGTTTGAGGCAAGGGATCAGGAACTTATTTTTTCACTTCAGTTGAGTACAACTGTGGACCATGATGCGTGGTCTTGGAGACATGAGCCTTCAGGTATTTACACTGTGAAAAGTGCATATCGTGCACTTCAAATTAACAAGGAAGATTGGTCTACGAATAACTCAACTGGTTTCTGGAGAAATATTTGGAAATTGGGTATACCCCCAAAAGTTAGGAATTTTGTTTGGCGTGCTATTTCAGGCTGCTTACCCACTCGGGTCCAACTACAGAAAAGACATGTTCCAGTTGAACCACTTTGCCCGCTTTGTGAAAACCATCTCGAGACCACTTTTCATGTGTTAGTTGGATGTACTTTTGCAAGGGCTTGCTGGAATAGATCAATGGTGGATATTGGGAGCTGGTATGAGGTCGACTTTGGGGTTTGGATGAGAGCATTAGTAGATCGGGTTAGTACTCAACAGGTAGAGGAAGCCTCAATGGCGGTATGGGCGATATGGCGTGCCCGTAACGAAGCACTTTGGAACCAGAAGAACACAAATGCTGCAGCTGTTGTTTCTTCCGCTCGGACAACCTTAGATCAATATTTGTTTGCTCAGGCAAGGAAGGGTCAAGCTTTCATCTCTGTTAATATTAGCAGTGAAGAAAATGAGCATTGGACTGCACCTGTGAATGATCAAGTTAAGGTTAACATGGATGGAGCAATCTTTGAGCAGGAGGGTCGTTTTGGTATGGGGTGCTTGGCTAGAGGGCGAGACGGTAGGCTAGTGGAGGCCTTTACTAGGGGCCATGTTGGGTGTGTGAGACCTGAAATCGCAGAGATTATTGGAATCAAGGAAGCACTTAGTTGGATAAAACAACATTCTTGGCCAAGTGTGGTGTTGGAAACTGACAGTCTTCTGTGTGTTCAAGCGGTCAAGAGCAGAGTTTCAATGCCTTCTGAGTTTGGTCATTTAGTCGACGACTGTAGAAGTCTTATTTTAAATTCTTGTAATGTTGAGTTATGTTTTATTAAACGATCTGCAAACAAAGCTGCCCATTGCTTAGCTAGGGGGTCTTGTTTCTCTCCAGGTCGTACACTTCAGGACTATGATGTCTCTGCTGAGGTGTTTTCCATTGTAATGGATGATTTTACCCATTAATGAAGTTACTTTTAGTTCAAAAAAAAAATAATGGTAATATATAATTTTGTATCACGATATATACGTTTTAATGGTAATATATAATTTTTTAACATAGTATAAGTTTTGTTGATATATTATTTTTCAACTCAAAATATGTATTTTGTGGTATGGTATATCATTCAGCAACCCATAAAAAAAGAAAAAAAATCAAAATAACTTTAAAATAAAAACTAATTAAACAAAATTAATATACATATGCCATAATATTAAAATATTTATAATAAAATAGTAATTTGCTAAATGACATATTTGGTAATATGTAATATTAAAAAAGTGGTTAGGCTATTTTACTAAAAAATTAAAAAAAAAAAGAACTGATATTTTATTTTAGGTTAGCCAGATCTGAACTTTGAATCCATAATGATGACTGGTTAGACAATACCATGTGATTCCACAAGGACTATACCTCACTTGACCCCTTCTGGCTAATTTTCTCTATAGTCTTGACTATTCATTTCAATGCAATAGATATATCTGTCCTATACATCTTATCAAAGACTATTGGTTATAAATACACATATGAATGGGGATCACTACCATCCCAAGTTCTCAAACTCAAAAGTATCAAGCTAATTTCATGACTTTTATTTGATTGGAACCTTTTTTTTTATGAATATATCATAGACTACTTGTCCCAAGTTCTTGGTCTACATTCTGTTTTGGTATTTTCAGAAACCAAACAGAGTAAAATTCTTGACATAGATTATGATCAGCAATATACTTAGGAAAGTAAAATTAAATTGAGTGTGCCTCATCACGAAGATAGGAGATAGTTGTTTGTACAAGATACTTCATTTGAATTAAGTAGAGAACAAAATTATGTTGTACTTTTGACAATGCTTTCTCTGAATTTTTTTAAAGAAGTCGTCACATAAAAAAAGTGTATATTCTTTTATCAAAGTTATATTTCAAACGAGGATAAAGCCTTTTCTCTAATCATAAACCCTTCTTGCTACTTTTCTCAACCTAATATTCTATGAAATAGTGATTAAAATTTTCTCTCTATTACTGAGCAATAGCAAGGATTTTAAATGTCCTCTCTATAGTTCAGCAATTGAGACAAAGTATTAAGCTTTAGCGACAAAAAAATTCATCTCTAAAACCCGATTTTGTTATAATGCCAACACAAAATGATATTTCGGTTTCTTTAAGAAGGAAAAGGACCCTAAAAAGAGAAGCAACTCAGGCAGAGCTGCTTGCAATACAACTGAAAAGGACCTCAAAAACTATACAAAAATATTATTACACCATTTACAAGTATATGTTTTTAACAATCTAATTAATGTACCAATCATCAAACAAACCAAACAAACACAATTCAATTATAAAATAGTTATACTAGATAAGTCTATATAAAAGCAAACACCATTTTCCCCTAGACTAGCATCAAACCATCGGCCAATATCAATTCAACTAATTCAAAAATGCATGCATGTTTTCTTCCTTATCTCGCCACAGCACACAAATTTCTCAGATCCTACTTCACTAAGACACACAAGTTCTCAACCTTCCGTTATCACCGCAGCACACAACAATGACTCAGAACCTACTTCACTGTGGATGAATATTTAAGATATTCAAACTTCTCTAACATTTGCATAATATTAAAACAAAGGTAAAAGGCATACCTCTTGCAAAATGCAAACAAAAGTAAGAGTCTCTCGTGAGAGATTGCTTGCACACCAAGTATTTTGCCTCTTCTCTTGGAGGCAGCCAACCAAAAAAGTTTTAACTATATTATAAAGAGAATAAAAATATAGAGATAGAGACATATATAAGCAATATGACAGCACCAAACAAAAATCTCATTATTTATGATCAAAACCCATACAATCAATATTATATATTTTCACATGAATAAAAGTCTGATAAAATCATATTATAGAATATGCATAAATCAAATCTGTAAAATCCAAATTTCATACACAAAAGCCAACAAAAGGACTAAAGAAAAGGTAATCTAAATCCATATTCTCAAATCACAAACATTAAGTATTAATCACCATATTCTTACACTTACAACATCTCTAATTTTTCTCTTTGTATTCTCTTAATTAGAAACAATTCCAACACAAAAAATTTTATAAACCTGAACTAAAGGGGAAAGGGCTTACCTTCATCAGCTACAACAAAATAAATTATTAAGAACAAAAGCAATAGCACAAACCAAAGAAATAATCTTTAAGCAAAACCAACAAATTAAAGCCCACTTAAAGGATCTTGACACAACCATAATGTGAAAATATAAGGTTTATTTATAAAGTTCTAGCAAAAAAAAAAAACAAACATATTATAAAGCTTAAAATATAAATAACCAGTATGCAAGAAAACATAAAATTATGTCAAATAATAAAACATAACCAATCATGTAATGAAAATTTGTTACATAATGATTAAAAATAAATCAAATATCACTTTAACATACATTTTAAATCAAGTTGATGGTACTTTAGTACTTTAGAAAACACAATCAAAACTATAGTTCTTTTAACACATATAAAAACTAAAATGCACTTTAGAACAAATAATAGCAAAATTTTCTTTATTGACTTACTTTCTGATTAAAATTAGCTCAATGAAAGGGCTAACTTAAATATATGTAGGCAGCAAATGAAAATAATATGAAGTCACTCAATTAAGAAATTGAATAGAGATGAAATAAAAAGCTCAACACCTTGAATTTGATCCAAACTAAGTGGAAATTCTTGAGCCAAAAACTTGAGTCTCAAAGAAAATAAAGATGGGATCAAAAGTAAGAGCAAACTCAGTAGGTCATTTCTTCAAATGCTGAGAGTAGATAAACCATATACATAAAAGAATTTCATGATTATAAATGAAGCATACTTGTATGAAAATATTTCACCTTGAGTTTTCCAATTGCCTTCAAGCTTAAGATCACTAGATCAGAGTCTAAGTGCATGCCTGCACAAAGAATTAAGAACAATGTCATCCTAGAAAACATTAAGAAAACTTTCAGTATCACAGATGTACTTACTTCAACAAGTATAATGAGTATTCGCTTCCTTATAACCTTTATCACGGAAGTCTTTAGCTTCATCCCCACTTACAGCTTAATATTTGAGCACACACTGAAAGACTTATTTTAAGGACTACTAGCCACTTTGTTTTACTATGTCCTGCAACTTCCACCCGCCAAGTCCTGAGAAAGCAAAATAATGAATTAGTTAACAACAACAAGATTCAAAACAATTGAACTTAAATGTTCGGATTCAAAAAAATTGAACATAAATGTCCCAATTCAATAAATATGGAATGTCTGTCAAAATCTAATTACAATACTGAGATCAATAACTTAAATGAACTCTGCAAGGCTGCAAATATTAAAGAGGCGTTTACAGGCAACAAACCTCATAATATCATAGTGTAAAACCATATGTTAGGCAGCTGATATATAAAGCTTATTATTTGAGCACAATACTGCAAGAGTAAGTCCTATAGCTTCCATTGCTTGTCTCACATGAAACATATATAAGATAATGACAAAAATTACAACTTAACATATATCACATGAACTATATATCCTAATCCATATTTTTTTCATTAAAACAATTGAATTTGTTAGACATTATTTACAGTCAGAATATCTTCCAAATAAAAAAAAATAAAAAGTCAAATTAGAGGTGCCTTACCTTACTTTTAGTATAACAGAGAACTGGTAATTTTTATCTGTTGTTCAACCTTCCTTTCCACCCCATATGCAAATGATCAAATCTTCAATTACAAGGAAAAAAGACTTTCACTAGGGTAATTAAAAGCAACCCATGCACGTGCACTTAACAACACATAAATAGAAAGAAAATATCAAAAACCAAATAGAGTATTCAACCACTACATCAAGCAACTTATATGCTATATGTTTTGAAAAAAAAACGAGCAAGACAAAATCGAAATGCTATATGTTGAATTATTATAACAATTATTCTTATAAATAATATACTAGATGAAAACATAAAAGAAAGCCCACTAAGAATGCTTTATGATAAACAATCTTGAAGAAACAGGGCAATGTTTATATGATACATGACATTTTTAAATAGCATTAAAAACATTATTTAAAATTCATGAACTCGGCAAAAACGAAAGCCTATCTAAAGAAACTGAAACAGAACAGAAATGATGGCATGATCTTCTGAATCATAAAACTACTGCATATAAATAAACTATCTCAATTTAGAACAAGTGCAATTATTAGAGAAATAATCACATACCAATAGAGTTGCAAATAAATAATACTACTTTGGATAATCCCCTCAACTTTGGATAGTAAATATAGGGCAAAAATACCTCTTACAATCATCAGAGCTAATGTACCCTTTTTCACTCAATGTCTATAACTTTATCTTGAAGCAAAGTGATGGATTTTTTCCTTAGTATTTTGCTCCTGATCTAAAGGACCTGCATTAACTCATTGCTAATAATATCCTGCACATGATACACATTCTTATGCTCAATATTTTCTGCACAACAGTTACCGTTGTAAATCATGTGAGAATAAATAGGATTATAAAATCAAGAACAAATCATGGTCAGAATAACAAATATATATTCCAGCAAAGGTAGAATGTACATACTTCGACATGCTTATAGAACTTAGAAGGAGTCTTTTTGATTGCGTCAAACATTTTTGGTTCCTCACACTTCTTAACCAAAGACTCCACCTCATTGCAAATTGCTCAAGCAACATCCTGGAATCAAAACATGAAAAAGAAATGAAGAAAATCCTTTTGATCATCACAAAATCTTCTAATAACTAACTACATAAATCAAAATGAATTGGGTCAAAATGAATCAATTTTGAGACATGACAGTAGTTATCACTTAAATATGTTTCATGCATTGACAGGGAAAGTAATATGGTTGTCAATTTGGCAACCATAGGAACTAGGGGTGTTCGTGGTGCGGTTGGTGCGGTTTTTCTCTAATTTTTTGGACCGCACCGCATATGCGGTTTGGACAATTTTCCAAACTGCAACCCGCACCGCATAGACCTCAAACCGCATAAACAGCACCGCAAAAATGCGGTGTGGTGCGGTGCGGTTTTGTCGGTTTATACCTATAGCTAAATAATTTAATAATTAAATATTATAATTAAGAATGATTCATAATAAATCTCATAACCATAAAGTGTTTAACAAAATAATTAAATGTACAACAAGCTAATAAACTTTAAGTAAAACAATAAAAATATAACAAACTAATAACAAATAAAAAATGTAATATAAAAGTAAATATTATTTTAATTAAGGAGGAATATCTTTAGGTTGAAGTAAAATATGTGTTAGCATCCTATGAAACATTATATTTATTTCTAGATATTGTGTATATTATATTATACTATATAAATATTTATGCATTAATTTTAAATATAGTAAAATTGAAAAAAAATATATAAAAAAGTTAATATATATAATGATGCGGTGCGGTGTGGTTTGAACCGCATTTATAAAATTTAAAACCGCAAACCGCACCGCGCGGTTCGGCAAAAATACAAACCGCAACCACACCGCAAAGGGCTCAAAACCGCAAATTGTGTTGCGGTGTGTGCAGTGTGGGCGGTTTTATGAACACCCCTAATAGGAACTGTGGAATGATCTATAAGACTTGACAAACACTTTCTTACTTAATTTTAACAACTTGCGTGATTACATCGGGAGAGAAAAATATTGGTATAAGTTGATTGGATTCTATTAGAACAAATAGGAAACAGACATACTCACTCTATCAGACATACACATTCTACTTTCAATATAGTGTTTTACGCATTTATAAACTATCATACTCACTCTGTTCATAATAAGTATCAATCAAGTTTAGGCGCACACACATACACACCAAATGCCATATCTAAGACCATCACATGTTAAGGACCAATGTGTCTACCAATCATGGTGTTGCATGCTTCAATGTAAAATAGTATGTAAAAGTCAAAAATACTAAAACCACACACCCAAAAATTAAGAGAAAAAATATGTGATAATCAATTTCAAATCCTTGTTTACCTTTTTTCTAGCTATTTTCTTTCTCGTAATATACACATAGTAGAAATGAGCAAAAATAAACCCACAACCAGATCAATAAATCATCAATATGCAAAAAAAAATGCAACAATGACAAACTATAATAAATTAGAAAATCAATTAGGAACCCTAATCTGAACACCAAAGCAAAAATCGATGATAGTGAGGCTCCAAATTAGATTAAGAGAAAACAAACCTACTGAAATAGGCAAAATGATAATGGATTAAGAAGCAGTTTTGGATCCTTCGTAATCTCCGTGAAAGCTTCAAACTGACACTCAATACATCTGATCGGCAACGAGGCTACCCAACAACGATTTCGACCGGCGACGTTGTGAGCCAGTGACCAAAAAAAAGAGAAATTGAATTTGAGAGAGAGAGAGGGGCAATAGGGGGAGAAGAGAGAGAGAGATCAGACAGAAGAATTTTCATTTTTATTTTTTTTCAATGAAAATGTGAATAGAGTTGGATTTTAAAAACAATAAATTAGTAGTTTAAAAAAAACAATAAAATAGTCACAAAGCACGCCATAGTTGTGACTAAAAAGATGTTTTTAGTCACAATAAAATACTCTGGTAACTAAAAGTGAAATAGTCATAAGTTTTAGTGACAAATATTTATACTAGTAGCTGAAAATACTTTTAGCCACAACCAAATTTTTAAAAATTATAGATTTAAAATTTTTAATTATTGCCACAAATAATTTTTTGTGACTAAAGTATAATTTGTCACAAATTATGACTATAAGTATATTTGGTCACAAGTATTTTTTAGTTGTCACTGAAAAGTTGTGAGTAAATATCAAGTTTTTTGTAGTGATAGCTGTTAATTAATATTTTTTTAAATAAATTTTAATATTTTAAATTTTTGGAAGAGTTACCTAATGACATGTCAGTCACATAATTATTAAATTAAATAATTAAAAAAAAAATTATTTAAACATTATATATAAAATTTACATTATAAATAAGCATTATATATGTAACTCACCACTTTTGTAGAGTTTAATAATTAGAAAACTAACTACTCTTGCAATATTGATCATGTTACTACGTAAATATAAAATGTATATTATCATTGAGTTGTTAGAACAATTGATAAATAAAAATACATGCATGCTAGCTCATTATTTGTTGTCAACCAAATTTTCATCATCTTCAATTAATAAAGAAAAAGCTTAAGGTTTTTTTATCACATCTTGAATTATTTTTTTTAACAACTTGAAGTTCATATATAAAATAAATATTTTGATTACATTTTAAAAGTTTGTTAGAACTAGTTCATCAATTGTGACAAGTTATTTTCCCAATTTTAACAAGTTGAGATTTCCAAATTCTTGTTCTTCAGAGAATCATATGTATTTGAATGGCATTTTCCATTAATCATTATTTGTCACTTAAATAAAGGTCGTTTGCATATAAAAATGAATATATATTTAAAGAATTATATTTTTTGTTATATAATTATTGTTCTTTTTCTTAAATATGCTATCCTATCTTCTTATTCACACATATTATGATATATTGGCATATTTATTGATTTGACAATTTTGTCATATATAGATCTTTTTATTACCAATATGATCAGATTTACATTGAATCCATATCTAATCAACTTGGATATTTGTGCTGACCAGGTTCACAACTGTCTTAATTGCTATCAAAGCTGTCTAGACAGGATGTGTATGTGAATTGGCAGAATCGATCATTCTCCTTATTTCTTAAGGCAAAACTTCTCAAGAGTCTGCTCATCGCTCGTAGTCTTTATTGTCGATGCTTCTAATGTTGCAGCCGTTGTGATCATGAAACACTAAGAACCCCACAAAAGCAACCCAATGCTTCTCTATATCTTCATCACATTTCATGATATCAAACACTCTACTTGAATATGACCAAACAGCTGACGAACTATTTTAAAATTCATTACTTTTATTTCTTTTTTTATTATTTTTTATCATCTTTATCACTTGCCTATTTAGTATTATTATTTTATATAAATGTATTCACAATTTCAAAATTAATTGACACTATAAAAAAATTTCAAATTTTTTATTTATTTATTTGTATCATCTTTATAACCATTCCTCATAAAAAAAAAAACTTGTTTAGTGATAAATGTCCAAAAAAATTTCAAAGTGTCTAAGTGAAGAAGCTTCAATTTCAAAGTATTTCTTATAAGATATTTAATCATTTGTTGTTGTTTGTTTTTCTCTCTTATATAATTTCTAATTGTTAAAAAAAATTGTAACATATATATAATTTTTTTTATAAGTGATAATCTTCTTCTTCTTTCTAAAAGAAATTCTTGATGGAATCCGATATCGAATGGAGGAAATGAATCGATCGAAAGTTCAAAAAGATGAGAAATGAATTAGAGTCTCTGAAAAGGCATTTAGAAAACAAAGAAAAATGTAAATGCATATATGAGAAAACATAAGAATTAACAAATGAAGAAATAAAAAAAAATCTTCACAATCACTATCTCTTAAAAAGCAAGTTATTAGTATAGATCAAAGTGTATTGTTTGAATATTTTAAACTCGACAATCATCTAAGACAAAAAGATGGGGAGGTGTTAGAGTTTATTTTCTCATACTCCAATCAATGGTAAACTTTCTATCTTTATGTTTTTTTCTATAACTGTTTATAATATTTTGTATGTCCTACATTTTTTTTAATACAGGGATATTATAGTTGATTGTGGTTATAGTTTTTTATGACGAAGCCACTTTCGTTACCTTGGATCTGAAATTGAATTGGAGACAAAGGTAATATGTCTTTTTTTTTACACTAACAATGTGAAGGTGATTTTTTTTTATTTGTAAATATAGATTATTACTATGATATCTTCATTGTTGACTAAAGATGAGAGGTTGAAGAATGAGAAAGAGTGTAAAATTTGGTATTTTCCTGTGACAATAATGGTGAGTCTTTTTAATTGTTATGTGTGTCAAGTAACAATTCATGCTTGGAGAATTTTTTTTTTTTTTTTGTATAATAGAAAAACTTATTGCCCGACCCACACTTACCATTACATCAAAGTTGGAAGAGAATGCATTACTACGAAAGATTTATGGGTTCCTTGGACCATTGCAATGAAGTATGAGTCTAAGTTATATGTAGAACCCATTTTTTGTTTATTATTAATTATTATGAAATTTCTAACTTTAATTATACTTGTAGATATATATTCTCATTTTCATCATGAAACACTACATGTTTGCTTGAGTAATTATAAAAGAAAGAGAAGTTAAGGTTTGGGACTCACTTGCTCATGAAAAGTCTCCTATATTGCAATCATCTAAAATTTTCGAGATTGTAAGATTTTATTGGTTGATTTGGAAGAAAAAAATAATTTCAATTTTATTTATTCTAAAAATTGATTCGAAATGCAGTTACACAATCTTGATTTGGGCTTGGAGAATCAAATAAAAAATACTCCTTGTAATTTCAATTTTGCTAGCTTTCATGTTGTTCGCGCAACTAATGTTCCTAGACAAACAAATTTGTACGGATGTGGAGTCTGTCATATTATTTATGATTCATGGTTGTGAGCTTGATTCAATGTCTTTCATGGTTAGTTCTCTTTGTGATAATATTTTTTATTATGTTTTTAAAAAAATACACTTAACCTTTTTTTTTTTTTTGTTATTGTAGTTTGACTCTAATGAAGAGCGGTGTTACATAGCTACATGGCTTGCAAGTTCAAACTACAATAAGAATAGAGGAGAATTAATGCAAAAAGTCCGAGATTACAATTCATGAAGACGATAATAGCATGTTTGCACTTAATTTTTATTTAAAATATTAATATTTTGAATAAAGTTGTATGAAGGAAAAACAACCTTATTTTAATTAGATTTTCTAAATTACAACTTAATTAAATGTCTAATTATATTATTATAGAACACATTAATTTTAAATATGTTAATCATTTAAAACAAAGGAATGCTATTTGTAAGGTAAATTTCAAAAGTTTTTAATTAATCAATTACCAATAAAAAAATTAATGTCTAATTATCTCAAACAATCACAAATTATTCACTTATCAACTTAATCATTTAGACAACTTATCCAATGAAAATTAGTGCATGATTTAGGGGATTTGAATGGATTATATTTTTGTTTTGATAAACTTCAACACCTTTATTTAATTAAATAGATGGTATATTTTTTAAACATTAAATATTTTTATAAATCATTAAATAATTTCGAATTTAGTCTAGCTATTTATCTTTGAGGTTTTTTTTATTAAAAATTAATTTCACTTAAAAACATTGAAATTACATACAATGTTGACTTTAGTATAATTTTAAAATGTTATTTATTTTGAATATATTAGTTAATTAAAATATTTAAATGCTATTTATAAAGTAAATTTCATTTATTTATTAATAAACCAATTACCAATCAGAAATTAATGCCCAATTATCTCAAACAACCATAAATTAACTTATAAACTTATCTATTTAGACAATTTATCCAATGAAAAATTAGTGGTTGATTTAGGGATTCTGAATTTAGTGATTACCTAATTATACCAATGAATAATTTATCATCACAATCAATCACAAATTAATCACTTATCAACTTAAATAATAAATAGACGAAACATTGTGATTCTATACAATTGTGTTACACCCAGTTTCCGAGACTAGAAATTATGACCTCAAAAGTTGGACTCGTCAAGTATGAGCTCGAGATATATAAAACACATGTTTAAGGTCAAACCTCTGAGGCAAGATGGCAATCTCGAAGACATGTAACCTCGAGATTCTTTCCAGGCTCGAAAGGCATAGCATCGGGATACATACGTTATCGAGTATCTTCAGATCAAATAGTCTGAGCCTAAAGAGTGCAGGCTCGTATCATGACAGCCTCGATAGAATTTATCTGCTCCGAGCAGGTCTTGGAATAAGATGGCCAGTTCGTAACCTGTCTGTAAACCTTGACTGATGCGATGTTGATTGCTGATTTCGGAGATTTGATGAATCATCTGATGTAACACTCTTTGTACATTTAAATATATTTATTGTTGTAACGTCCCGACATTAAAGGGATATTAACAAGTATGTTATCCGTTTTCCTGGTCTTCAAGGGACGTTTCATTGTATATAGGAGTTACAGCATTTAATATCATTATTTCAATTAATAAGCAGGAGTATCTTCCTGAAATATGTGGGAATGAACTCTGAAAACTCTCTATAAATAGAGAGGTCATGAACACTTGTAAAAAAGGATGGATCTTTTGCTATCTGGAGAGAAACTCTGGAGAATTCATCTCTGAAGGATTTCCATAAAACTCCAAGTCTTAATAAAATTGACTCGTGGACTAGGCAAAGTTAACTACTGAACCACGTAAAACTCTTGTTGTTCTACCATATTATTCATCTGCACCATAGTTCCTATTGTTTAATTGCTCTACATTTTAAGTTGACGAAAAATGGCGTCAACAGTTTGGTGCTTTCATTGAGAGCCTTAAGTAGTATAATCCCTGATTAGCTATGGCTGCAAGTGATCAGAATATTCCTGAAGAAAACTATCTACGCCGCCCTGGGAAGCAGCCGATGATGAATCCAGAACCAGAAGAGAGAAGTGAGTCCTTCGATTCTCGAGGACCTCCAGCACCTCCGGCTCCCAGGGATGACGAGGAAATGTATTATAATCTTGAGCGGTATGTCCCCATTATGGAACTCGAAAACCGACAGTTAAGAAAACAGTTGGCTGAGGCCAAGAAGCGTAACGAGGAGATGGCTAGATTAGCTGCGAAAGCGCAGGCGGCTTAGCCCCAATCTTTGCCTGAGGTCCAAGCCCCACCTTCGCGGGACGTTCATGTTCCTCCCCACAGGCCTCGTGGGCAACCTCACAATAATGCTGCCACAAGAAGAATGGAGAAACCTCCGCCACCGGCAGAACAGCCTGCTCCCTCGAGGCCCCAAAGACACACCCGGGATAGAGCTCTGGTTAACTCAACTGCAGAGTTACTAGTTGAAACTGGGAATAACCGAGCCCCTGCAGAGGCTCGAACTTAGAATCTTGGTAACACACAGAATGTTACTGAGCCAGCACAGACAAACTCGGAACCATCCAGACCCCGAAATGGGTGGCAGCCACCATCACCCATACGGTTCCCTTCGTCACTAATAAGATATCCCTCACCGCCTTGGAGAAACACACAACCGACTCAGGGTGATAGGGAAAGGCGGGCTGGGTAGAAGCAGGGGATGGAGAAGCTGCTAGAAAACGGAGAGGCGCCCAGCCTACAAGAAGCCAAATGTCTCAATCTCGTACTGTAGAGACGAGGCAGCCTGAAAGGAATCCATCTCAAAACAATCATGCGACGAGCCTCGCTAGCGACGACTCAGGGGACACCAGATCAGTCAATATGTATGATCAAGGACGCAGAAATATTGGGAACCAAAGGAACCACCCTGACATGCGGGAACACCTAAATCAAAATCGAGGTAGTGGTAATCCCTCGAACCTAGACCTAAGAGATCGCCTAAATGGACGCAAGGATCCCATGCGAAGGCACGAGTCTGGAATTGTGATCAACGATAACCAATTTCAGGCGAGACCCCCTATGGATCCAGTTCAGGAAAGAATTGATCAACTGGAAAGAGCATTTAGGCTCTTACAGAATGAGCGAGGTTGGAATCGGAACGAAGATTCTGATGAGGAGCTCAAACCATTTGCTCCCAACATTTTCAACACTCTGTTTCCTCAAGGGTTTTAGATTCCTCATGTCCCACCTTTTGAAGGGAAATCCTACCCGTACAGTCATTTAAGTACATTTTACACTATAATGAGAGCAAGTAATGTGGGTTACGAGCTCAGATGCGTGCTGTTTCCAGCATCGCTTACAGGACCAGCGAAAAACTGGTTCGAAAAATATAAAAGGCATTCAATCACTTCTTGGGATCAATCATCAAAACACTTCAAGAAGCAATTTAGAGCCATGATCGGGATAAGGCCCGAGGCATCGGCCCTGACTAATGTCCGGCAACAACCAAATGAAACGCTGAAAAGCTATCTTACAAGATTCAATCTGGAAGTCGCCCGAGCTCGGGATGTAGACGATAGTGGTCATTTAATGGCCGTCCGAGCTGGGGTAATGCCGGGAAGTCCCCTCTAGGAAGATATGCAGAGGAAGCCTGTGAGGTCAATAACCGAGAGTTTAATAGGCGAGCTCATAGGTTTGTCAATGTAGAAGAGGCGAGGTCAACACTGAATATGACCTCACAGCCAATAACTACAATGACAAACATAAACTCTGCCTCGACCTCGGCAGACCCATCAGCCTCAAAACCCCCTGCAGAAAACCCTTCCAAAAGGAAAAAGAATGAAGGAAGTAACCCCGAGGCGGAAGGGGGAAAGGTATTTCTCCATGTACAAGGTGTACACCGAGCTCAACGAGTCTCGGGAGAATATTTACCTGGCTAATGAAAACCAGGTCCCTTTCAGGTGTCTAGACCCCATGAGAAACCAAAAGTCCAAGAGAGACTCCAGTAAATACTGTCGATTTCACAGAGATACTGGGCACACCACTGATGAGTGCAGGCAATTGAAGGACGAGATCGAAGGTCTAATCTCGAGAGGATACTTCAGGTAATATGTTAGGAACCAAAACAATAATCAGGCTTCTACCAGCCAAAGGACAGCTGCACTGTCGCCTGCCCAAAACAACAATTCCTGGGCTAGGGAAGAAGAGAGACCCCCTCCGATTGATGGAGAAGATGTGGTAACCATCTCAGGCAGGCCTCACCTCGCAGGATCGAGCAAGAACGCCCAAAAGCGATATGTGAACGAGCTGAAAACTGGGGACAAGTCCCCTTATGAACCTGAACCCAGAGATCCAAAATACCAAAAGGTTGAATCTCAGCCTATAACCTTTAATAAGGACGATGCGTCCCATGCTCAGTTTCCTCACAACGACCCACTGGTCATCACTCTCCAGCTCGCGAACAAGAGGGTTCACCGAGTCCTCATTGACAATGGGAGCTCAGTGAACATTCTCTATAAGGCCACCTTAGAAAAGATGGGACTCACGCTTCGTGACCTAAAAGCTTATGCAACGACGCTATACGGTTTTTCAGGAGAAGGGATTGCCTATATGGGGTCCATTGAACTCCCTGTAACCTTGGGAGACTACCCAGTCTCAACAACCAAGATGATGGAGTTCGTAGTAGTGGGCCTGCCATTGGCCTACAACGTGCTGCTCGGGAGACCCGCCCTAGTAGGGCTGGGGGCAGTCTCGTCTGTAAGGCATTTGGCCATCAAGTTCCCAACTTCTAGTGGCATCGGGACACTGAAGGGAGACCAGTTAGCCGGAAGGGAATGCTATAGCATTTCCATAAGAGGAAAGAAGCACACAAGCACACAAGCGCTCGTCGTTATTCAGAATAAGGACGGGACAGTCTTGGAGATTGATGAAGAAATCGATCCAAGAGTAGAAGAAAGAGCTGATCTCGAACCATTGAGAGAGCTCGAAGAAGCAGACCCCCCGAAAACAGTAAAGGTCGGGAAAAACCTCCCCAAAGAAACCAAATAGCAATTAATTTTCTTTTTGAAGAAGAACCAGGATGTCTTCGCATGGTCACATTCGGACATGATAGGGATAAGTCCAAATGTGGTGAGCCATGCGTTAAATATCGACAAAAGCTTCCCGCCGAAGCAGCAAAAGCGAAGACTACTGGATGACGATAGGAAGAAGGCCCTTAAAGAGGAAGTCGACAGGTTAAAAGCAAACTGATTCATCAGGGACGCTTTTTACCCCGATTGGGTAGCCAACCCGGTACTAGTCCCGAAGCCTAACGGGACATGGCAGAGCTGTATTGACTACTCGGACCTCAACAAGGCCTGTCCTAAGGTCTGCTTCCCTTTACCACGGATCGACCAGCTCGTGGATGCCACGGCAAGGCATGGACTCATGTTGTTCATGGATTCATATTTTGAATATAACCAGATTGCCATGCATGCCCCTGACCAAGAGCATACAAGCTTCATAACAGACAAAGGGTTGTATTGTTATAACGTCATGCCATTCGGGCTCAAAAATGCTGGAGCCACTTATCAGCGACTCGTGAACATGATGTTCTCCGAAAAAATAGGTAATAACATGGAAGTTTATGATGACGATATGTTAGTTAAATCTCAACTTAACAATAACCATGTGGATGACCTCGAAGAATGCTTCGCCGTGTTACAGAGATATAACATGAAACTCAATCCTCAAAAGTGCTCTTTCGGAGTATCTTCAGGAAAATTCCTGAGATTCATTGTGAATGCTCAGGGAATAGAAGCTAATCCAGATAAAATCCAGGCTCTGATTGATATGCCCTCACCTCGGCAGCATAAATCTGTTCAAAGTTTGACTGGCAAAATGGCAGCGCTAAGTAGGTTTATCTCGAAATCTACGGACCGGTGTCTTCCATTTTTCAACCTTTTGAGGGGATGCAAGAAATTCAAATGGACGAAGGAATGCGAGTTGGCTTTTCAAGAACTCAAGAAACACCTCGCAGAACCCCCCATCTTGTCAAAACCCATTACGGGAAAAGTTCTATACCTGTACCTTGCCACGACCGAGCACGCCATAAGCACGGTACTCGTGCGAGAGGAAGGAAAAGTGCAAAGGCTCGTGTATTACGTCAGTAAAAGGTTACTGGGGGCAGAATCAAGATATCCCTTGATGGAGAATTTAGCTCTCAGCCTAATTCACTCATCTCGAAAGCTACGACCCTATTTTCAGGCGCACCCCATCCATGTACTTACTGATCAACCACTAAGACAAGTCTTGTCCAAGCCAGAAGCCTCAGGTTGACTGCTCAAATGGGCTGTTGAACTCGGACAATTCTAGATCACTTATCATCCAAGGACGACCATAAGGGGACAGGCTTTGGCAGACTTCATAGTGGAATGCACTGGCGTGGCCAACGATAAAGTTATAACCCCGGCCCGCGAGCTATGGAAACTTTATGTTGACGGGTCTTCTAATGAAAATGTATCGGGAGCAGGAGTAATCTTGATCACCCCTGCAGGGAGCCGATTTCACTCTGCCTTAAGATTTTACTTCAACGCGTCGAATAACGAGGCCGAGTACGAGGCTCTACTAGCAGGACTCTGCATAGCCAATGAGCTCAAAGCCAAAGCCATACATTGCTACAGCGACTCCCAGCTGGTGGCAAATTTTGGGAGAGTACCAGGCTCGTGGTACGAGAATGGCGGCATATTTAGAAAAGGCAAAATCATCACTGGAGCGTTTCAAGTTCTATGCGATAGAACAGGTCCCCCAAGAACAAAACTCGAACGTGGACGCCTTAGCCAGGCTTGCTACCTCTACTGAGAATGACGAACTGAATGTCGTGCCAATCGAACATCTCGCGATGCCCAGTATAGACGAGCCAGAACGAGAGGATGTGTGTATGGTCAATTCCGAGCCAACCTGGATGACTTCGATAGTTGAATACCTTGAGACTGGCGTTCTCCCAGAAGAACGGACCAAGGCTCGAAAATTGATATGTCAAATCCCTAGGTATACTATTGTAGATGGAAAGCTGTATAGAAGAGGATATTCCATGCCCCTACTCCGGTGTGTGACCCCACTCGAAGCTAAGAAAATCATAGAAGAAATTCATGAAGGGTTCTGTGGAGACCATACTGGGGGGCATAGCCTGTCCAAGAAGATCATACGTCAGGGATACTTCTGGCCTACCATCAAATCAGATTCGTTTGAATATGTCAAGAGGTGTGATAAGTGCCAACGGTTCGCCACAATTCCTCGAGCTCCACCATCCGAGCTCACTATGATGACCTCCCCATGGCCATTTGTGGTATGGGGAATCAACCTCATAGGCTCACTGCCGACTGGCAAGGGCGGAGTAAAATACGCAATAGTCGCCATAGATTACTTCATGAAGTGGACTAAAGCCGAACCTTTGGCGACAATAACCTCGAAGAAAGTCCTTGACTTCGTGGTGAAGAACATCATATGCTGATATGGGATGCCAAGGAAGATTGTGTCCGATAACAGTACCCAATTCGACAGCGATCTATTTACCAACTTTTGAAAAAAAAAAATGGGATAATAAAGAGCTTCTCATCGATGGCCCATCCCCAGGCGAATGGTCAGGTCAAAGCTGTAAATAAGACCCTAAAGATTTCGCTAAAGAAAAATTTGGAAGAAGCTAAAGGAAGATGGCCCGAAGAATTGCCCCAAGTTCTATGGGTGTATAGGACCACGGCCCGTACATCAACAGGACATACCCCATTCTCTTTAGCGTACCGTTGCGAGGCTATGTTGCCAATCGAGGTCGAAATTCTCACAATTCGAGCCATCGCTTATGATCAAACCTCAAACCACTCTCAGCTCGAAGAAACTCTAGACCTGATCGAAGAAAGAAGGAACGAAGCTCAATTAAAAAATGTTGCATACCAACAGCGAGCTACCAGGTACTTCAACAAAAGAGTTTGAGATAGAAAATTCAGCGTAGGAGATTTGGTGTTGAGGCGTGTATTCTTGGCAACATGGGATCCAGCAGCTAGCGTGCTCGAGTCAAATTGGAAGGACCTTATCAGATAGAATCAATCATCCGAGCCGGCGTGTACAAGTTGGCAAGATTGGATGGAAGTCTGGTACCACGAGCATGGAATGGCGAACACCTACGACCTTACTATCAATAGTGTAGGAAGGATGTCGCCTATAACCATGCTTGTTTATCTGTACTATTTTTCTATTTTTGAATTTTTCAAATAAAGTTTGATTTTGTGTTTAATATGTTGTATATTTTGCAATCTTTCTTAATTTAATAACCTATGGTCACATTCATAGGATATTAAGGGGCATTAGCAGTATATATACCATCAGCTCGAAAAAATAAAATAGCATATACGAAAAAACATACAAGTGTTTGGATATAACCAAATGCGCGCGCTAAGATAGTTTGGATATAACCAAATGTGCGAGCTAAGATAGTTTGGATATAACCAAACTATCAAAAACATGCAAGTGTTTGGACGTAACCAAATGCGCGAGATAAGAAAGTCTGAACATAATCAAATTATCAAGAGATAAAAATATAAGTGTATGGATTACAAACCAAACACGACCTTAATAGGTTTGGAACAATCCAGCTAAAACTAATCGACAGTAAGTTTGAGCATAACCCACTTCGCGTTAAGTCGAGATTGAGGCTGGAGTATCTTGCAAAACAATAGTTTCAACCTCATAACCTCGGGGAGCTAGCCAAGGACGAGAAAAAGTAGCTAAAAAAGTAAGATATAACTAAACCATTTGCATTACACACCATATAAGTGCTTTCGGGTGCATGGTAAAAGTAATCGCCGACCTTGATAAAATAACGATATCGGAAATGAATATTTCGAGCAAAATGTGCATGAATGCATTGAAACTCGAGCTTAAATCCAAACTATGTTTGTATGAATAAACATGCATATATGACACTTTAATATAAAATGCGCAAAATATTTCAACCCAAGAAATGTAAAGCAAATGTATTAAAATAAATTCAAAAAATGATATCTCAAATATCATAAAAGGCATCTCTTTCACGAGCTATAAAATTGTCTTGGCCCCGGGGGCATAAAAAATGAAAAACCAAACATAAAAAACTCTTACAAGAGATTCAGAGGGACGCAGCCCCGAGGCAAGATTTAAGAAGAAAAAGCATTCTCCTTGGCCTTCTCAGCATCGGCATAACCCCTGGCTCCCTCTGCCTCATCCCGAGCGATCTCCTCCTCATCAAGCCGAGCTTGCCACTTAGCCACAAGCTTTGCTTCAAGAGGGCCTAAGAAGCTAGTGTCGAGGTCGACATTGTTGGCCCAGATTTTGTACATGGCCATGTCGACTGCCCGATCCTTCTTCTCCTTAAACTCTTCAAGAAGACGAGTCTTTTCACCCTCCATGATCTCGACAGTGGCAGCCTTCTCTTCTTCGAGCTTGGTATTGATCTCCTTGGCCCGAGCATTCTCCTTCTCAAGCTCTGCGAGCCGGGCATTCATCTTTTCAAGCTCGGATGTCTTGACCTTTATCTCCTCAGCTCTTGCCTCCACCTTTGCCTTTGTGGCCTTGAGCGCATCACTCAGTTTGAGTTAGAGATCCTTTGCCTCCTGAGCAAAAGACATACTCATGTGGACCTCGTGGTTCAACCTGTAATTAAGTTGAGCAGAGACAGCATGAGTCTATCATACGAAGAAATCAAATCAGCATATGAACCAAATATAGATACAGGTAGAAGCAAGAGAAGAAAGGTTACCGCAACAGTAAGCTCAATGCTCTTCTCGTAAAGAATATTGCAATCTCAAGCATTTTTCAAAAACTGCCAGTGAGAGGCGTCAAAGCTACCAAAACTTTGGCCCACCCGAGATAAAACGTCCGAGCCTACCATAGCTCTGTGGGGTCCAACTGCGTTGTCAATCACATACTCATCGACGTGAGTAGAAACCGAAAGCAACTGTGTTCTTGAGGCTGAGGGTTTCTTCGAAGGTAGGCCAAGTTTGGAATGGACCTGGATTACAGGAGAAGCATGAGGCAAGGTCGAAGAGGACATCTCGGCCTGAGTAGGTGGACTCAAAACGAGGCTCAGAGCAACCGGAGCTGGGGGAGGAGGCATTTTCTTGGTCCTCTTAAGGACCTTAGCAGGCCGGTCTGTTTTTCGCAACCCCCTCGAGTGCTTACTTCTCTTGGCTCTGCCACTCACCAGGATGCTGTCAAGGTCGGAGTCCATCTCGCCTGCACATTTACACCACATTATGAGTTATCCCAAAACAAAATAAATTAACATGATGTAGACAGACAAGGGATAAAAAGACAAGTGGAGAGAAACCTAACTGGAACTCTCCCCCGAGCTTGTGCTCGGCGACCACGAAAGTCCCCCATCTTCAGAAAAGTCAGGGGGAGTACCTTCCCTATAGGTGGATGTCAACCTCGAAAGGTCCCTATAGTCATTAGTCTCATATTGGACGGATATTCCATCCCATACCTCGTTTAGGCTATACATGGTGTCGTATTTCCTGAGCCAGCTATTGAACCTATGTACCCTCTCATCTACCCAAGACCATGCATAGAAATGGTTCCTATCGTCCTCGCACAATATTAATCTATCAGGTTTATGTTTAAGTAATGAGGGAGACCACAAATCTGAGCTAAGGATGACTGTACCTTGTTCGTCTGAGCCTGAGCTCGAGGCCTCATCGTTGGCCTCATTCCCCGATTGTGGACTCCTGCGACGCTGGGCTGGAGATGGAGGCCTTGCATTTCTCCTCGGAGGAAGGTTGCTGGTTGGAAGAGGCACGAGCTCCCACTGGTTGTACTTCTTATTGGACTAGTCAGATGTAGATTGATCCTCCCCCAAAAGGCCGCATGCCCGGAGCTTGTCTTCATGCAAGTGGTAGGAAAGGGACCTCCTCCCATAGGGAAGCTGGAGCAAAGTCTCTCTGTGCTCCCTCATCTCCTTGGTGGGAGTAGGGCGAAGGTAATTGGCTGGAAGATCAAACACATTTCAACTAAATACGAGCCTAAGCAAAATTCGAGCACAAAAAAGAAAGAAGTTGAGATACTTACGAATTCGTCTAAACGAGTAATATCTAGACGAAGCAAGGCCATCCGTCCAGAAGAAGGCTTTCTTGAAGTCTGGTGGATGATTGGGTAAATCCCCGAAGATCTTTGGCTCCTTGGGATAACTCGAAAGGTAATAGAAGTCATCCCCTCCCCGAGCTCGGGAGGGATTGATTTTCAAGCAAAAGAGATACAAAATCTCTTTTGGTGAAGGTCCTGCCCACTTCAGCTCGTGGTACAACGACCTCAGGGCAGACAGAACCCTGTAAGAATTGGTGTTGAGCTGGAAGGGATCCAGCCCAACAAAGTCCGTGAAGTCCTTGAAAAAAGACTTCAAAGGCAGTATTGCCCCTGCCTTCATATGCTCCTGGCTCCAAGATGCGTATCTCAGCTTGCTGTCAGGATTTCCATCTCCTAGAGCGCGTCAACTCCGCTCATGGGAGGTCGGAGCTCAACACCTCAACGAGCTCGATAGTCTGATGCCATGAAAGGCCAGAATATGAGTTATCTGACCTAGCGATGTAACCGAGCTCCAGTAATGCTCGCCCTCGAAGAATTCTCTCTTCGCCTGCGAGGTAGAAGGTTCCTGATCAGCGAAAATTGAAGATCACCCAACTTAAAGGCGATTATTACTTTGAGCGTAGGTTCGAGAGGAATCGGTCTAGGCTCGGTGTCCGGATCTGGATAAAGGGCGACCCTTAGTCTTTTCCTTTTCTCTTCTTTGACCTCGTCTATCTGACATCGGAAGTATTCTCGGGTGTCCTCTTGCTCACACCTCAGTTTGTGCTCCCGAATTAAGCGCTGGTTCTGAGTAAAATGAGACTCCAGGCTCGAAGCTACTGGTGAGTAAGGAATCGCGAGCTTTGACCCCCACCACTTTCCCGAATTCTGCGGCATCTAACAAGAAAGCAAAAGGGTGAGGGCCAAGCGAGCAAGAAATAATGAGATAAATAATACCTAAGCTCGAATGATCGAGGCTACAAGGCAAGCTCGATCCAAAGGATGAGGCTAATCTCAGAGCGTGTAGTCCACCAAAAGAAAAGAAGGTGGACATAGTATTGGAAATCCCGATATATCAGGGAAAAAAGGTGGCGGTTATTCAAAAAATGATATTTTTGGGAATCGTGCATTCTGTAAAACAACCCTGATTTTGTACCCGATATCTTGGTGTGCAAGATATGTACTCTGAGATTTGAAAACCCAGAGGAGGAACTATATTTGAACCTTTTCACACAAGAACGGGGTTTGAATCTAATGTCTATCAGTCAAAGCATCCTGGTGCATTAAACTAATGAATGGACCAAAAATAAACCCTAGTGCTAAAGTGTAACAGAAGCATAAACGTGCATGCAAAGATATAGTATGAATGCAGATATAAGAGGTTAAGAACAGATACTTACATAATGAAGCTAGCGGGTACTGAGAAATCGAAGACCGAAGGAGTGGTTGCAAGAACGATCTCACAGAGTCAAATAAGCCAACGTTATTTTGTTTTCTTGGTTTGGAGAACATGCAAGAACCAGGACAAATTGAACTCTGGTCTTTTCTTCTTCTTCTTTTTCTATGAAAGCACAAATGAAAGTAGAGTGGGGAAGACGCCCCTGGAAATATCAAAATCCAAATTGTTCTGAGCCGTTGGCCATATTTCGTATCTGATCCAACGGTCAGGGACAATTGATTCGATGGTACTATACAGGATGGCAGACGGATAGGCGTGGGCAGGTTTCCAATACTCAAGTATTTTGAGTGATCAATACCCAGGTGACGCGTGTCCACACTCATGTATATTTGATGGCACGGTTCCCAATGGAAGTAGTTCAAAAGTTTCCCTCTCATAGGATTCGAACAAATACTTTTGAGGGGGCAAAAAGTTACACCCAATTTTCGAGACTAGAAATTATGACCTCGAAAGCTGGACTCGTCAAGTATGAGCTCGAGATATATAAAACACATGTTTAAGGTCAAACCTCCGAGGCAAGATGGCAATCTCGAAGACATGTAACCTCGAGATTCTTTCCAAGCTCGAAAGGCATAGCATCGGGATACATCTGTTACCGAGTGCCTTCAGATCGAATAGTCCGAGCCTAAAGAGTGCAAGCTCGAATCATGACAGCCTTGATAGAATTTATCTGCTCTGAGCAGGACTTGGAATAGGATGGCCAGTTCGTAACCTCTTTGTAAACCTTGACTGATGCGATGTTGATTGCTGATCTCGGAGATTTGATGAATCATATGATGTAACACGCTTTGTACATTTAAAGATATTTATTGTTGTAATGTCCCGACATTAAAGGGATATTAACAAGTCTGTTATCCGTTTTCCTGGTCTTTAGGGGACGTTTTCTTGTATATAGGAGTTACAACATTTAATATCATTATTTCAATTAATAAGCAGGAGTATCTTCCCGAAATATGTGGGAATGAACTCTGAAAACTCTCTATAAATAGAGAGGTCATGAACACTTGTAAAAAAGGACAAATCTTTTGCTATCTAGAAAGAAACTCTGGAGAATTCATCTCTGAAGGATTTCCGGAAAACTCCAAGTCTTAATAAAATTGACTTGTGGACTAGGCAGAGTTAATTGCTGAACTACGTAAAACTCTTGTTGTTCTACCATATTATTCATCTGCGCCATAGTTCCTATTGTTTAATTGCTCTACATTTTAAGTTGACGAAAAACGACGTCAACAAATTGAAGTGGAAAAATATATAGTTTAATTGATAATAGTCATAGATAATATTTTTATAATAACAAATAATATTTTTCCATAATATTATAAAACAAAGTGTCATAACCATACAGTACAAACAGAAGAAAAAAAATACACTCAAATTAGTTCTCAAAATTTAAATGAGCAAACTATTCATTATTCATTATTAATAATACGTAAAGTGACATCATTCTTCTTCCCAATTATCCTACAAAGAAAAGTAAAATATTGAAATATAACAAATATATTGAAAATAAAAAGAGGTTAATCTCATAAATTAAAAAAATTTAAAACAACATACCTTATGCTGATGATAATTATGAAGACTTTTATCAACTTTCTTCTTTTTGTCTCCTTTAAATGGGGTTTTGATTACAAAATCCTCACCAATAGCATTTAAGCATCCATTTTGCAATTTTCTATCAACTTTCTTGATCATAGTCATTACACATGTCACGGAGTAACACATCATGAACTTTGTCTTGATCATTGGAATGTGAAGATAGAGATGTTTCTTTATTTTTGGAATAGGTTGTATCAGAAATGTTCATCATAAACATGGTTGGTGATTGTGGATAAAACTTATTTTTTTTAGTAAAATAATATAGAATCTTGATTTTGTGTGAGTGTGTGTGTGTGTGTGTTTTTTTTGAGAGATTGGGGAGTATTTATAGCATTAAACAATAAACAATTTAATTATTAAAACAATAAACACATAATATTGAATTAATGCAATTGTAACTGTCTTAATTAATCAAGTATTATGTGTTGTTACAATTTATGTTATTTCATTTTTACAAATATTCCATAAAATTGTTACATGCCATAATATGTGTGATATTAATTTCATAATAACATAAGTCATAAATATAATTAAAAAAATAAATATTTTTGTTATTTGATAAACGACATTTCAGTGATAAATGACATTTATGTTGTTACATAGAGTTGTAAATTTTATTTTATATTAGTTATATTGTAGTGTGTGTGATATTTATTTTATCAAAATAACATTCTTAAATAAAATATAAAAATTTATGTTTTTTGAAACTATTTTTTTATAATACATAATATGACATTAATGTTGTTACATATAGTTACAAAATTAAGCTTATATTATACTATGTGTGACATTTATTTTCGAAAATATTAGTGAAAACAATAATATAAAAAAAATATGTTATTATTTTCAAAAAATATATATGACATCAATGTTACATATATTTATTAAATCGACTTTATATTATCTATACCATAGTATGTATGTTTGTGTTTGTACGCCCTGGTTTTCCCACGGACTGTTAGCAAGCTGAGACACGGCCTAATTATGATAGTCGGCCTAATCATGTCTACCACGTGGACATCCCCAAGACCGGAGCTGCCATAGAAAGGCCCTACCTCCTCAACTCGAGATAACATAAGGGTTCGCCAAGAATAGACTGAGTTTGGACTTTGAAGACCACAGGTCGAGGGAAGCATCCTGCTCGTGGTACGAGCTAGAGTTGGAGGCTGTGACCCTTTATAAAGTCAACCACGCAAGGTAAACGTGCATATATCAGACATCACGTGTCTGATATATCCCTGACTTCTCGGACACGTAGCATGAACGTGCATATTCAGACACCCACGACTGGGTTGGGCCGTGCGGCCCATTATCCCCTTACCTATTGATTTGACCACACTTATGTGTTAGGTTTAGGAATTAATCATGAATGTCACAGAGTTGACATGATAGGTAAGAAGGTCACGGGATGACCTTCTTACCAACTCCCAGGTGCCTTCTCCTATAAATATGGAGACCCTGGGAGTTACAAGGGGTTGGATTCAATTATGTAAAAAATACCCTGTAAAAGAATACCAAGCATATAGCAATAATATCGACTGGTGGAGTAGAAGGATTTTAACCTTTGAACCACCTAAAAAATGTATTTTGTGTCACCATTCCATTTCCAAGATCATTCATCTATTTCGGTTCAACATAAGCACTAATCCCTTTCTCTTATCTTCTTAATTACCTGTTGGCGAAGAACCGCGTCAACAGTTTGGTGCTTTCGTTGAGAGCAAGTTAGATTGGTGCTGTCACAAACATCCAACTATGGTGACCACTCGATCCAGACACGGTAACGAGACGGAACAACATGATGGGCAGGAGGCTCATCATACCGCCATCCCCGACGAACAAATTCCTGAGGTCCAACAGCGGCCGGGCAAGTAGCCGGTGGGCCAAGATGACACTGGAAGTTCGGCGCCCCGGCCACCTAATCTGAACCCAGGTTATTACACTACGGTGGAGATGGAGAATGCTCAGCTGAGGAGTCAGCTAGCAACAGCTAATCAGCAGATCAAGGATGTGTTGGCCCGACTACCCCCTCTTACAACCGACGATAACATCGGAAAGAGGCAAGGCGAGGCTCATAAGTCCCGCCGGGGTAATCGGTCCAGACATAGCCATTCGGACAGACCTCCGACAGCCAACTCCATTCCCTCATCACACCGTCGAGAGGCAAACTTCGAAGAAATGCCTAGAGCCGAACGACAGCAGTACAGCCGTTCGGTCCGAACTTCAACTTCCAGCTCCCAACCAGCCTCGAGCGCGCCCAGGAGAGCTTGAGGAAGTTCCAGAAGGAGATCCGGGGAGGGCTCACAGCATCAGCCCGTCCCCAACAGCCGTCCTGTGCCTCGTCCAAATCGCCAGGCATAGGACCCGCAGATTGGCAGGGCCGCGAGGCCCCCACCTAACTTGATCCGACCTGATGGAACCAGGATCGCATCTCCGGTCAAGCATCCTCCCTCACCAATAAGATATCCATCTCCTCCTCGGCCCATCTGAGATATTCCAGCCTACGGAAGTAGCAGGAGAAACCAACCATCCGCAGGGCCTTCCCGACGTAGTAGGGTGCCGAGAGAAAGCACGGATCCTCACCACCAAAGGCGAACTCTGAGTTTTTCTAATGGGAGCTACTGGACCGGCAGTCCCCGGAGCGACCTCTCTGGCGGAGACCTGCGCCAGCGTTTAAGCTCGGCACAAAGTCCTCAAGCCACCCAAGGGGGCGATCTGCGAGATCGCCTTAACTCTCACAGAGGAGAGTCAGTAGGAGGTGGTAGCCATGCTCGTTCAGGGGGAGACCTGTCCGAAGTACGTAACGATGGGAATGCCCCAAATAACCTATCTCAAGATAGGAGGGGCAATAACCCACCAAATATGTACAATGGATCCGAAGCTGTTGAGCAGCCCCGGAATAACCAAGGAAATCAGGACAAAACCCTCGAGCGCCTGGCTAAGATGGAGGAGCTGATGAGGAAGCTCCTGTCGGAAAAGGAGAAAGATGAATATGATTCAGGGGACGAGATGGAGCTCTTCGCCCCCAGCATAGCAGCAACGGCTTACCCACCCGGTTTCCGTATGCCGCACCTGTCCAAGTTCAATGGAGACAGAGATCCATCGGATCATCTAGGAATGTTCAACACCCTGATGATGGCCCACAACATTGGCCCCGAGCTGAGGTGTCTAATATTTCCCTCCACATTGACTGGACCAGCCAGGCCATGGTTCAAGCAAAGCAAAAGACAATCAATCAGCTCCTGGAAGACTTTCTCAGCTGACTTCAAAAGGGCATTCCGAGCCTCCCAGGCTGCCCGCGTCAAGGCCGACTCTCTGGCTAACGTGCGGCAACAGCCCGACGAAACTCTGAAGGCTTACCTGAGCAGGTTCGCGAACGTCGCTGTTCGGACCAGAGACGCGGATGACAGCTCCAAGCTCATGGCCCTGAGAACTGGAATCCTCGTCGGAGGGGAACTCTGGAAAGATATACAAAGAAAGGGAGTTAGCTCAGTAAACGAATTCCTTAACAGGGCCCAGGAATAGATCAACCTGGAGGAGGCCAAAGCCTCAGCTGCAGGGACCAGCCAGGTCCCTGAGCAGCCCGCTGGAGTGGGGATGGAGGTCGTGGCAGCGACCCAAAACGTCACACAAAATAACCAGCTCAGTGGAAGCAAAAGAAAGGGGAACGGCAAGAACGGCCAGCACGACCCAAAGAAGAATAAGCCCGTAGACAAGTTTAAGCCCGTCTACACGACTTATACAGAGCTCACCCACTCTAGGGAGAATATCTTCCTGGAAAATTCTACTCGCCTCCCCTGGAAGAGGTCGGAGCCGTTGAAGCACCAGAAGGGGAAGAGAGACACCTCCAAGTTTTGCCGTTTTCACAATGATGTCGACCACAATACCGATGATTGTAGGCATTTGAAAGATGAGATCGAGACTCTCATCCGAGCCAGCTCCTTGGCCCAGTACGCACGTAACAAGGTTCCAACAAGTCGACCTGCTCCGGAAGTCCCAGTCAGTCAGCCCGGGTCTCAGGTAGATCAAGACGTCCCTCCTCCCGTGATAGAAGGAGAGATATCCACAATATCTGGAGGTCCGCATATGGCTGGCACGGGCAGGGGTGCCCAGAAGAGGTACGTAAATGAACTTAAGGCGCATAATGGAGTAGAGTTCGTCCCGGAGCAGCGCCTACCAAAGCAGCAGCGATTGGAGAAGCAACCGATCGTTTTTACAGAAGAAGATGCGGACCATGTCTAGTTCCCTCATAACGACCCTCTGGTCTTAGCAGTTCAGCTCAGTAACTGGAGGGTTAGGAGGGTGCTGATCGATAATGGGAGCTCGGTCAACCTTCTATTCCGGTCGACGCTGGAGAAGATGGGTTTTACTATCGCCGAGCTGAAGGCGACCTCCATGATGCTGTATGGTTTTTCGGGAGAAGGATCAGCGGCTATAGGGACAATCGAGCTGGTGATCACCCTAGGAGAAGGACCTGGGACAGTCTCCAAACTCCTCGAGTTCGTGGTCATCGACTGTTCCGCCGCATACAACGCAATTCTGGGACGACCCACGCTCATAGCCTTTGAGGCCGTCACTTCCATTTGCCACCTCGCAATGAAATTCCCTACTTCCACGGGAATATGCACTGTCCATGGCGATCAGCTCGCTGCCAGGGAATGCTACAGCATTTCCATGACGGGAAAATCGAAACCCGGGCAGCTAGCAATGGCTATCCAAGGTGGTGGAGAGGAATCTCAGGAACCCTTAGCTGATCCTGAGATTGAAAACCTCAGAGCGCCGAAGGGGAAAATCTCGTCTTAAGTGAGGATATTGACCCCCGAATAGGCGAGGACAGGTCCGAGCTCCAGGCTATTAAGGAGCTCGAGGAAATAAACATCGATCCGCATAATCCTTCACGGATGGTCAAGCTCGGGAAAAACCTCTGTAGCAAGAGGAAGGCGAAGCTGACTAAATTTCTGCAGGACAACCTGGATGTGTTTGCGTGGTCACACGAGGACATGGTGGGAATCAGCCCGAGTGTCATCATGCACACCCTTCATCTGGATAAAAGCGTTCCTGCAAAGTCCCAGAAGCAAAGACGCCTAGGAACAACCCGGGCTGAAGCCTTAGAGGAAGAAGTAGCCCGGCTCAAGAAATGCGGCTTTATCCGTGAAGCCAAATTTCCAATTTGGGTCGCCAACCCCGTGCTGGTCCCAAAGCCCAACGGGAAGTGGCGGACCTGCATCGACTTCTCCGACATGAATAAAGCATGCCCGAAGGATTGTTTTCCATTGCCAAGGATTGACCAATTGGTGGATGCCATGGCGGGGCACGAGCTCATGTCCTTTATGGATGCGTACTCAGGCTACAATCAGATCGCCATGAATCCGGCGGACCAGGAGCACACCAGCTTCATGACCCCGACTAACGTTTATTGTTACAAGGTCATGCCATTCGGGCTGAAGAACGCCGATGCTACATACCAAAGGTTAGTAAACAGAATGTTTGCAAACCAGATCGGGAAGAACATGGAAATGTACGTTGATGACATGCTGGTCAAGTCAAAGACTGCCGATAACCATGTTTCCGACCTGGAAGAATGCTTTAAGATACTACGGGAGTATGGCATGAGGCTTAACCCACAGAAATGCACTTTTGGAGTCGCATCGGGAAAATTCCTGGGTTTCATCATCAATACCCGAGGAATCGAGGCAAACCCCGACAAGATCAGATCATTGCTCGAGCTTCCCTCACCCAGGTCGCGCAAAGATGTCCAAGGCCTGACAGGAAGGGTGGCAGCCCTCAATCGATTTATTTCAAAATCCACCGATAAGTGCCTGCCATTCTACAACCTGCTTCGAGGAAATAAGAAGTTCGAATGGACAGAAGAGTGCGAAAGCGCTTTCCTCGACCTGAAGGCACATCTGGCCGAGCCACCCGTATTATCCAAACCAAAAGCAGGAGAGCCTCTTTTTCTCTACCTAGCTGTCATAGAGGATGTAGCTAGTGCCGTATTGGTCCGAGAAGAAGACCGGATTCAAAGACCGGTCTACTACATCAGCAGGAGACTTCTCGGAGCTGAATCCCGGTACCTGTTGATGGAGAAATTAGCGCTCTGCCTCATCACGGCCTCTCGAAAGATTAGGCTGTACTTCCAGTCCCACTCAATACACGTCATGACCGATCAACCTTTAAGGCAGGTTTTGCAAAAACCTGAAACATCGGGACGTCTGTTAAAGTGGGCCATCGAACTCAGTCAGTTCGAGATTTTGTACACCCCACGAACTGCCATAAAAAGCCAGGCCCTGGCCGATTTTGTAGCAGAGTGCACAGGATTCCAGGAGGATGCTGCAGTAGACTCACCCCAGGTCACCGCGGCCCAGGCGTCGTGGAGGATCTTCGTGGATGGTTCATCCAACGAGAACGGCTCCGGAGCTGGAATCATTTTGATATCCCCTGAGGGACATAGATTCCACTCCGCGCTGAGATTCGGATTCAAAGCCTCCAACAACGAGGCCGAATATGAAGCTTTGCTGGCTGGGCTGAGGATAGCTCAGGAGCTGAAGGCGAGCTCCGTTCAGTGTTTCTGTGACTCCCAGCTCGTGGTAAACCAGGTTCTGGGAAAATATCAGGCACGAGGACCCAAGATGGCTGCTTACCTGGAAAAGGTAAAAGTTGAGCTGTCCACGTTTGGGCAAGGCTCAATCGAGTAGATACCTCGGGAGCATAACGCTAATGCCGACGCTCTTGCAAAGCTCGCCACCTCCGGGGAAACGGAGACCTTGGGGTTAGTGCCAATAGAATTCTTGGAGAAACCAAGTATAGAAGAAGTCCGGACGGAGGTCGAGATGATCGACGCTAGGCCGACCTAGATGACCCCCATCCTTGAGTATCTCACCGAGGGGAAGCTACCTGAAGGGCGTAATGATGCGCAACGAGTATTGTATCAAGCTCCCAGGTATATGATAATAGACGGGGAGCTGTACCGACGTGGACACTCCTTACCTCTCCTGCGATGTGTTCTTCCAGGCGAGGCAAAGGCCATCCTGCAAGAAGTGCATGAGGGTTTTTGCGGAGATCACACTGGGGGGCAAAGCTTGGCCCTGAAGGTCCTGAGGCAAGGATATTACTGGCCCACTCTGTCCAAGGATTCGATCTCTTATGTCAAAAAATGCGACAAGTGCCAGCGGTTCGCCTCAGTTGCCCGAGCTCCCCCAGTCGAGCTGAAGATGATCTCTTCCCCATGGCCGTTTGCAATTTGGGGAATCGACTTAGTTGGCACCCTCCCTACTGGAAAAGGCGGGGTCCGCTACGACGTGGTGGCCATCGACTACTTTACGAAGTGGGCTGAGGCAGAACCTTTGGCAACGATAACTTCCAAAAAAGTCCTCGGCTTCGTGGTTAAGAGCATTATCTGCTGATTCGGACTGCCCAAGAAAATCGTTTCCGACAATGGGACTCAGTTCGACAGCGACCTCTTCACCGAATTTTGTGAAAGGTACGGAATTGTGAAAAGTTTCTCCTTCGTGGCCTATCCTCAGGCGAATGGCCAGGTCAAGGCCGTCAACAAGGCGTTAAAGGCGAGCCTCAAGAAGAGACTAGACGAAGCCAAGGGGGTCTGGCCAGAACAGCTCCCCCAAGTTCTCTGGGCATACCGGACCTCGCACCGGACTCCTACGGGTCATACTCCTTTCTCTCTGACTTTTGGGAGTGAGGCGGTCCTCCATGTGGAGATTAAGGTACTTTCGCATAGGGTCCAGGCATATGACCAGGATCGCAACCACGAGCTACTTTGCACTTCCCTAGACTTGATTGATGAAAGACGAGAAGATTCACAGCTCTAGCTCGCACATTATCAGCAAAAAATCACTCGTTATTTCAACTCAAAAGTCAAAAAGCGCGCCTTCAGCATTGGCGACCTGGTCCTCAGAAGATTTTTCTTAGCCGGGAAGGATCCCAAAGATGGAGTATTGGGACCGAACTGGGAAGGACCATATCAAGTCATCGAGGTCATTAAAGAGGGAACTTATAAATTAGCTCGGCTTGATGGAGGGGCAGTCCCACGGACTTGGAACGCCATCCATTTGAAGAGATATTATCAATAATTCCCTTGTAAGGCCTAAAAAGCCATTTTATATGTATTACGCAATGAGAATTGACTTTTCGTTTATGATTGTACATGTTTACAAGTGTAATCTAAAGTAACCACGAAAGACCCTTTCCCAGTTACTTGGGGGGCATATGGTACCTGGATATAACCAGGTCGCCTTAAAGACTTAGAAGTTAATTCAAATCGATTGATCGTTGTTTTTCTTAAAAAACGCGAGATATTGATAAAAGTTAACACGAACTAAGTTTTCAAATTAAGTTCCTGGATATAACCAGGTCATAAAACTTAGAAGTTAATTTAAATCGATTAATCGTTGTTCTTCCTAAAGAGCACGAGATATTGATAAAAGTTAACACGAACTAAGTTTTCAAATTAAGTTCCTGGATATAACCAGGTCATAAAACTTAGAAGTTTATTTAAATCGATTGATCGTTGTTCTTCCTAAAGAGCACGAGATATTGATAAAAGTTAACATGAACTAAGTTTTCAAATTAAGTTCATGGATATAACCAGGTCATAAAGCTTGGAAGTTAATTTAAATCGATTGATTGTTGTTCTTCCTAAAGAGCACGAGATATTGATAAAAATTAACGCGAACTAAGTTTTTCAAAATAGTAACTAAAGTGCATAGAAAAAAGGAAATAAGTCAATTAAGAATAAAATTGATAGTTAGATTGTCTCGAGGTGGAAACACCTCATGCAAAAGTTACACAAAAAAAAAAAAGAAATTGAGAATATTAAAGGAATACCACTAAGCTCCACCAGGCTGCCCCGTGGAAGTCGTCGTCTCGCCCTGCTCAGCTGCGCCGGAGACTTCCCTGGCCTCGGAAGGAGGTTCTTTCTCGAGGCGAGATTTGAACCCCTCCAGCAAGGGCTCCCAGACGTCCGCTGCCAAGAAGGAGAAGTCGCCATCCTGGTTATAGGCCCAGCAATGGTAGAACATGTCCTCCATGGCGGTGCCAGAAGCTGCCTGCTCGGCCTCCAGGGCGGCCTTGGCTTCAGCCTTCGCAGTGTTCAGGTCTGCCCGCGCAGCAGCTAGGGCGGCTTTGGTAGCCTCGAGCTCTTGTAGCTTGGGGCGGGCTTCTTCCAGCTCGACCTGCGCGCCCTCCAGGGCATCCTTAGTTGTCTGCAAGGATGTATGATGAGTGGCCACAGCCGCCTGGTGCTCGCTCCACATATTCTCGAGCTGGGCCTTGGTCCTGGCTATGCTCCGATGAAGGGCAACGACGCTCTGCAAAAACGGAGAGGCAACTGCCTTAGAAAAAAAAGAGAAGGGAGAAAGGAAAAACAGGGCAAGGCATGATAATTAAAAACCATAAAAGGGTAAGGTCAGCTTACTGTTAGGGCCATGCCCAATGAAGATTCCAGCATGCCCACCGGGCTCCTTGTTTCGATGGCCCTGAGCTCCTTCTTGTTGAATTTGTAGATGTGGCTGACGGCGTAGTTCGTCGTCTCATACACCGTCCCCCGAAAGGCCTCTGGAATCTTCTCCAGGTCCTGGGGGTCAACCGGGATGCGCACCTCGGAAGGTGAAATTGCCGAAGTCCCGGGCTCTGCCCCTGTGTCCTGGACGAAGGCCGGAGCTCGCGAAGGGGGTGGGGGCATGCTGCTCTCCCCTGCAGCAGGAGGAACAGTTCCCACGACCTGGGCGGCTGGGGGCTGCTCTTTCTCCTTTGTAGGAGACTTGGTTGGGGTCCCGGCGGTTTTCTTCAGCGTCCGGGGCTTCTTCATTTTGGGCCCAGAGGCCCCAGCTGTGGAGTTCCCCCTGGTGAACGCAGCTCGCAGACTTTTTCCTCCGGGCTGAGACATCTCTTCTGTCAAAACAAAGATATGGTTAGTACAGAAGTTAGCAGTCATACAAAAACAAAGAAAAAAAAAAGAAAAAATGCGAAATTCAAGTATATATATGTACTAAAGGGAATCCTACCCCCCGAGCTAGAGGAAGAGTCTACGGTTACGACCATCGGCCCCGGAGCTTCTTCGGGGGAATCTAAGACAATCATTTCTTGAGCTGGTGTGTGTTCTGGATCCGAGGCTGGCTCAGGACTAGACTCTTCTACATATTGCCTAAGTCCTGGAGCTATGGTACCCTCCCGGAGTGATGGCCATGACTGAAAGTTAGTCTCATACTCCTCGAATAGGACCGACCTAAAAGCTAGGGTGTTATCTACAACTTTTGTCCCCCTAGGGCGGCTACTTTCGTAATCCAGCACGAGCTGGTCGACGTAGTGGAGCAGGGTTTCATCTAAGTCTGGGTCACTTCGATGGCGTTTGACGATCTGTTTGGGATTGTACCTAGCTAGCCGGGGGTCAGCAGTGGCCCTATCTAAGCACCTAAACATGTATGGGTTACCTTGGCCAGAAGGACCCGCGGCTGCTCCGGACCGGATCCTCTCCTCGTCCGTTCTTTGGGCGACCTCCAACGCCCGCTTCTTCGTCCTCACGAGAGGCACCTCGTCCTCCTCGTCCTCCTAATCTTTATCCCCCGCGACCTCCTCCACGATGATAGGTCTGGTATCGCGAGCTGGGGGAAGCTCCCAGAGCCTCCTCAAGTTCAGAGTCTGGCCTGGGGAGATCAGCTTACAGGCCAGCATCGTCTCGTCTGTCACGAGCTGACGATAGTCCTTTTCACTGGGGGGCAAGCTTGCCAGTGTCTCGTACTGGTTCCCGAGGACCACAGACTTCTCTGTCCTCGCGAAGATAGCTGCAGAATTAATCTAAGTCAGAAAGGGATACAGGAGGAGCTAAATGGTACTTAACTTACGAGCTAAGATTGAAAGGCACTTACGAGGATGGTTGAAGTAGTGCAGCTCGCAGTTTCGGAACCCCATCGACATAAAGAATTGATCTTTAAAGTCATTGGGGTGGCTGGGCAGCTCGATGACCGCAGCCGTGTTGGGGAACCGGGTTAAGTAATAAAACCCGTCACCTCGCCCCCGCTGCTCCGGGCTGGCCTTGAGGCAGAAGAAATAAAGAATGTCCGCAAGAGTGGGGACCTCCCACTCCTGTTTCAAGAACAAGTATCTTAACCCTGCCAACAAACGATAAGAGTTGGGGGGGAGCTGGAATGGGGCCAACCTCACATAATTGAGGAAATCGGCGAAGTACTGATCCAACGGGAGGAAGGCCCCCGCCTTGAAATGTTCGTCGCTCCAGGCCGAGAACGCCTCATCAAGCGGCGCGCATCTCCGCTCGCCTTCTGCGGGAGGTCGGGCAATCACGGATCCTCTCCCAAACTCGATGTTGTGGGAGAGGAATATTCTGTTTACCCTCGCCTGGTCAGTAATCTTTGAAACGATCCTCTCCGCCTCAAAGAACGCGTCGGGAGCCACCTCGAGCTCATGTTCCACTGCTGGCCCGAAGTTGGGGATCGGGGATTCAGCCATCACCTCCTTTCCTTTGTCTTGTCGAGAGGACGAGCTGCCTACAGGCTTCTTGGGAGCATTCTTCTTGGGTCCCATCTGGTCGCCTAGCGAACAAAAAGAAGAAATTTTAGAAGAAGGCGACCTAAAAATGGAGAAAAATCTGTGTTTCCTTGACACGAGCTGAGGTAAGCCCAGCCCGTGGAGAGTGAGACCACGCGGTTCTATGAACACGCGCCTATGCTCCCAACAAATCCCCGATTGCTCGAAATTCGTGTGTCAGGAGGGTCAGGGTAGAATTTTGCCTTGGAGGGAAAGTTCCAGTAGGCAAGAGAGGCAAAATCGCCTGTGAAGCGTGTCCCCTAAGCTACCCGGTTTTGCACCCAAAATACTAGATATTTTGAACAAGCCTACCAAAAGTCCTACCTAGAAAATTTCCCCAGAAAACGCACCCTATAAACCGTGTTATTAAAGGATTTCCTACCACAAACGATACCCTAACCTAAAAGTTTTTTACCCTTCGTTCCCACAAAAAACCAACAAAACCCTGCATGTGGCTACAATAAATATCTACTTAAGCTACAGTGAAAAATAATTTCAAAATGTGCACAGTCAGGAGACTTACAGTATGTGTTGGTTGAGAAGAGGATGAAGGGATCGCCTAGGTAGGGACTTCGTCGGAGTAGTTGATTCCAAAGCTTCAAAGGAACCCTTGCACCTGAATTACTGGGACGCCGAAGATGGTAACCGGAAGGAAAAAAGGGGTGATTTTTTAGAACAATAAGAATGGAAAACTCTGGAAAATTTCAAATGAACGGGTGGCCCGTGCGTAAGGTGGCCATCCCTTTTATATACGTGAAGGGCCACGTGAGGAGGACCGTTGGATTGCCCTGATGTGGGATCCAAGGCCCTCCACTCGAAAGACGAAACGACAGCTGAGTATAGGCTAGGCCATTAAATGCAGTTCTCGGAAGACGTACCGTCACCAACCACGATGTTCCACGTATTCTGCGCCTGCGTAGAATGTGGAAAATGAAGAGTTCATAGGGAAGCCTAAAAGCCCCTATGTGGCCCTATGCGACGTCGTATACCACGAGCAAGGGCTTGGGGGGCAGATGTACGCCCTGGTTTTCCCACAGGCTGTTAGCAAGCTGAGACACGGCCTAATTATGAGAGTCGGCCTAATCATGTCTACCACGTGGACATCCCCAAGACCGGAGCTGCCATAGAAAGGCCCTACCTCCTCAGCTTGAGATAACATAAGGGTTCTCCAAGAATAGACTGAGTTTGGACTCTGAAGACAACAGGTCGAGGGAAGCATCCAGCTCGTGGTACGAGCTAGAGTTGGAGGCTGTGACCCTTTATAAAGTCAACCATGCAAGGTAAACGTGCATATATCAGACATCACGTGTCTGATATATCCCTGACTTCTCGGACACGCAGCATGAACGTGCGTATTCAGACACCCACGACTGGGTTGGGCCGTGCGGCCCATTATCCCCTTACCTATTGATTTGACCACACTTATGTGTCAGGTTTAGGAATTAATCATGAATGTCACAGAGTTGACATGATAGGTAAGAAGGTCACGGGATGACCTTCTTACCAACTCCTAGGTGCCTTCTCTTATAAATATGGAGACCCTGGGAGTTACAAGGGGTTGGATTCTATTATGTAAAAAATACCCTGTAAAAGAATACCAAGCATATAGCAATAATATCGACTAGTGGAGTAGAAGGATTTTAACCTTTGAACCACCTAAAAAACGTATTTTGTGTCACCATTCCATTTCCAAGATCATTCATCTATTTCAGTTCAACATAAGCACTAATCCCTTTCTCTTATCTTCTTAATTATTTGTTGGCGAAGAACCGCGTCAACGGTGTTACACTCAAATTTTGAAATTAAATAAATAGCCTCGAAATATAGGCTCGAAAAGAGTAAGCTCAAAAATAGCAAGTGTTAGCAGTATACTTGTATAGTTTGACACACGATTTCGGAACTGTTAGTAGCCTCGAGCATGAGTCGCAGTGTTTGAGCCTGAGCTGCATGCTCGAATACATCAACCTTCTCTAAGGAATGAGTTCGGCCAAAATAGTGGATGGGGAAGAGGCTGGGACTGGAATGATGAGCTCAAAGCTTGGCTAGTCTCGAAAGTATGTCAGCACAACGATCGAGCTCAATTACGCGTTTGTCACACGGAAAGGCTGTTGGGAAATCCTTATTTTGTCGAGATTCGTTATTATCGTGTATTCCCTATTATCATGGGATATTATGTAATTAGTGCATTTAATGTATTTATTTCATACTTGAATTCTTGATTGTAACTTCCCTGAATTGGGGGAAGATATTCTCACTACTAGGTCTATAAATAGTCTGGAGTATTTCATTTGTATTCACGCACAAATTGTACTGAAGAAGCTCTGCCAAATTGCTTTCATTCAAAGCTTTGAGAGAGTATTGATAATAATAGTGACTCGTGGACTAGGCAGATTTTAACTGCTGAACCACGTAAAAAACCTCTGAATTCTTCTATTTCTTCTACATTCTTGTTTAGTGCTCTTCATAATTAAGTTGACAAAAAATGACGTCAACAGTTTGATAAATTTAAAATACCATATTATTTGTGACATTTTAATTTCTAATCCAAATTTTAATATTTTAACCCTTACAAAATTCACTATTATATTCATTTCAAACATTTAAGTGAACTCTAAGACTAGTAGTACAAATGATGGTCTGGTTGACAAGAGCTCAATCGAGGTATTAGTGGTATGATTGGTAATCTCACTTACGGGGGCTTGATAGAACGTTTCATTTTGTCTCTAATATTTTTATTTTTTGTAGGATAATATCTAAGTGTTACATCCAAGTTGTACCCTTATACCCGTATAGGTGCAATGTCCAAGTCAATAGTGGTACGATTGTAGTATGTGGGACAAGAATTGTTCATTTTGTATCCAATAGGTCATTTGTCTTAGTCACTAGTGGTTCGCTTTGATGTACGTAAGACATGAGCTAGATTTGAATAATTCATTTTGCCTCGTCAGACTATAAGATTTAAATGATATGCGTATATAAAATAAATGATAGTTAGTGATACTATCTTCATATTTTATGGTTATGTCTCCAAAACTAGTTTTAGTTTGAAACCACCATTTTCAATTTATGATTGCTAATGTCCACTTACATTAGGTTTTGAGTATACTTATTATTTAAAAAAGTACAATAATTCTAATATCAAAGTCAGCTTTAGAATTTAATTTAACTAAAAAAAACTATATATTTTCCATTGACATTTCATAAAAGTCAATATCCAATATATGGAAATAATTAAAAGAAAGAAGATACTATAAAAAAACTTATCATATTCGAAATTTATAAATATTTTGTATTTTTCTTTGATAAAAAATGTCCTATTTGGAATATAATTAAAAATAAAAAACTAAATGTAGTTTTTTATTATAAATTTAAAGTTTGAATTCCCAATATGTGTTTATTATAATCTAATAAACTTTAATACCCAATATATGTCATTTTTATTTGTCTCATAATAAAATTCATTTGAAAATTGGAAGTTACATTTTTTATTTAATAAGATCACTAATTACAAAATTTGACTATGATTAGCATTTAAATTTCAAATATTCAATCATCAATTTGTGTATTTATATTCAAAATTCAAAATGTGAAATGAGAAAAATATATTTATTAAAATAATATATAAATTTCAAAGTTATTAATTTTATATGAAAATAATTTTTTAAAAAAAGTAACAATAACCTTTTGACTTTTTTCAAAACATTTTTATATTATTCGAAATTTATATATATTTTTTGAATTTTATATTTATAAAAAAAAAATTATATTTGGAATATAAAAATATGAAAAGTTAACTATATTTAGTATACCCAAAAACTATATTTAGTATCATAATAAAAAGAAAAAACTATATTTAGTATCTTATTGAAAAGTTAATTTTTGAATTCCCAAAAACTCAATATATGTTTTGTTATTATTTAATAAAATTGTATACCCAATATATGACATTAGTCTTTGTCTCATTAATTAATTAAGATGTTATGGTCTAGATTATTTGCTTTATTCAATACCATTTAGTAATTAATGAAAAATTATGATTCTATTCGTTTTCAAAAATATAGATGGTAATTGATATATTTAATAGCCTTTAATATACATAAAAAAAATTAATTCAGTAGCATCGTATACAAACATAATAGGGGAATTACCATATATACAACAATTCTAAAAGTTTTTTCATTTTTACGGATTTTTATTTGTATTTCAATTTTATATGTTGTTGTTTTTTTCCTTTTTATATTACAGTAGAATTTTAATATTCATTTGTACAGTAAGTACCTCTGGCTCTCTCTTTTCTTTCATTTGAATTATCTCTTCACCCAAATCTGCAACCACCACCACGATCCTGCGGCTATTGAGAACCCCAAAACTATCGTTGCTCAACTCTTGAGAACTTCCCAAAGCGTGTGCCTCAACCTATTAAGTAAATTGTTGTTTATATGGGATGTTGATTTTGCTGCTACTTTTGGGCAAAGTAGAGAGAAAAAATTGCTTTGAGAGATTGAACTCAAAAAGAACCTAATAAAAAAAATATATTTTTAATTATGTACCTCAGGGAAAAGTATTACCATACCAAAACTAAGAAAAATATACATCCAAGCTAAAAAAAAAAATAGAAGGTGTAATTGAAGTGGGGAAAGAAGAGATGTTGAAATAAAATGATAATGTTCTCCAATATGAGTTCAAGATATCTTCTATTAATAGGTGCAAGTATTAGTGTATTGATTTATATACCTAGGAGTGTTGACTTTTTAAGTCAAAGTGTAGGAGCGTAGAAATTTAAAGGAAATCACCCAATATTCTGTATATTTTTCTCAATATATATACAACCCATGACAACTCAACCAACATCAATGCAACCCATAATAACTTAAAAATTAATATGCTAATTTCATCCTTTTGCAACCCTTGCAACCAAATGTAACACATGATAACTTAAAAATTCATGCTAATTTTACCCTTATGCAATTCATGCAACTCACTGAACCTCAAATACAAGCCCATGCAACTTAATGCATCCCCAAGAAACTTAATGCAAGCCCAATGCAACTAAAAGCAACCCAATAAAACCTAAAGCAACTTTAGAAAACTCATTTTAATTTCATATTTACGCAACTCATGCAATCCACTGCAATTTTAAATGCAAGCCTAATGGAACTCCATGCAACCTAAAAGCAACCTTATGCAACCTAAATTAACCCAATGCAACTCATGCAACTTAAAAATTTATATGCTAATTTCATTCTCGTGAAACTCACTATGTAACGTCCTAATTTCTCAAAGATTACCAGAACACAGCATTGGGTCATAATCGTAAATATTGCTCTTTTATTTAATAAAAACTTAAAAATAAATACATGAATCCATGGTTTTATAAAAATAAAATACTTGTCTTTAACTTAAAAAATGAGCAATATTTAAATAAAACAAACTTTAAAATAAATAAATAATTTGGCCCACTTGATCTTGCTCGACTATATGGTCCCCAACGAATACATCACAAAGTTCTTGGGTCTCACTCGCCACCGGCCTTTCTATCCTTAATTTCCTGTAATAACAACATCATAAGCAGTGAGCTTCTAAGCCGAGTAAGGAAAATACAAACAAGGGTTAGTCATATAATCAAACATAACATATATTCACCAAAGTTATACAAACACAACATCCAGAGCATATCATATCTTAAGTCATAATTCTAAATCATAATCTAAGCCATAAATCATAAATCATACTCTAAGTCATAAGTCATAGGTCATAAGTCATAAGTCATAGATCATAAATCATAGGTCATAAATCATAACTATAGGTCATACATCATAATCATAACTAAAAATAACAAATCAGATATAATAAAAAGATAAGTGCTTATACAGGGGTGGCAATTAAGCCCCGGACAAAAGTCTGTCATACACCGGACATAAGTCCGTCATAAAGTTTTGGCAACCGAGCCTACCGGACATAGTCAATCATACATTATTGGACACCGTAGGTCCAGACACACTTACCCCTTTATTGTACCTAAAATGTTAGGTCATACAAACATAAACTATATCATTCATTACATAAACTAGATCATAATACTAAACTATCTAATTTTCCTTACCAACACCAGGATAATTGAGAACAAATGCAGAACTTGGAACACTCATAAAACCAGCGATAAAAATAGTGAGTATTTCTAGAGATGAAAGGAATAGAACTAAACCAACAAGAGGAAACTTACCGAAAAGACACCTTAAGTTCAAAGAACTTAAAATCCTAACCACAAAACCATAACAAAATTTAGAACCTGAATGAAAACTAAAGAAACTAAGGAATCAAACAGAATGAAACTAAAGAATAAGGGTACCTCAGTTGACCTTATGGATTAGTCTAACTCCAATACCGAAACACTCTAACGTCACTTCCCAAAGTGTTTTATAAAGCTTAAGAATAGAAAAGCTTTTTCCCAACCCAAGTGTTTATCACTCTTATGGTCTCACTAGCACCTTGGAGTCTGATCACAGCTGAAGAGTAAGTGAAAGGGCTGGGTCCTAAGTCCTATTTATAGAGTTCTAGGAATAAAAATCTTCTTTTTGGCTTGAATAAAAATAATGAATTTTATTGAAGATATTTGAATATTCGTCAATCAGAGGCTGAAGACTCGGTCAAAACTATCAGAGGTTTGTCTAAGAAGTCAAAGTTAGTTTTTAAAAATTAAAAAAAATAATAGAATCCTAACTTCTAACTTCCTAAATCTCGTAATATAACTGGAGCTTTAGGACTCTGATTTAGACTATCTTTATACTGTTAGAAAGATAATTCAATTATCTACAACTTTCTAGAAATACTATTTTTCGAAATTCATAACATAACTAGGTCAAAAATAGGTTAGAAGTTACAGTACCCTAAAGTTACGGGAAAATCTATTTAATAATCTAAATAACAACCTAATCCACAATTAAATAAAATCGTGACAAATGTCATGCTCCTAATAGATTCTGGTGAAGACTAAGTCTGATATTTCCCTTGTTTTATCATTAAAAAATTAATTCCTTAATAATCATGCATATGACAAGTATCATAATCCTATTGGCTCTATCTAAACCTTAGGAATAACCATGCTCATGACAAGTGTCATATTCTTATTGGCTCTATCTAAACCTTAGGTTATTATAATTATCATATTAATAACCAGCAATATTAATCAAACCTTATGTTATAATTAATATTCTTAAACTATAGGTTAAACTTATAAAATCTATAACTATGCTAGGAGTTTCCAACTAAGTCCCGGTTTGAACCGAAATCCACGGAATCTAAAATATTACAACTACTACTATCTAGTTAACTAAGTAAAATTCCGGGACGCTACACACTGCCACCTCAAATGCAACCTATTGCAACCTAAAGCAACTTTAAGAAAACTCATTTGCAAATTTCATATTTATGCAACTCATGCAATTATCTGCAACCTCAAATGCAAGTCCAATGCAACTTCAAATGCAAGTCCAATGCAACTTCAAATGCAAGCCCATGTAACTGTTGGGAAACTTATACATGATATTTATTTACTTTCATATAGATCTAATATTAAACAAATTAATATGAGATAACCTAGAACATGTTTCTAAAATTGAATTCAAAGAGAAACAATGATAAGAATACTTATTGTATATGCAGCGAAATGAATGAGTCATTCCTTCAATTTCTCTAACCCTTGTATCCTTTCTATCGCAGAGTATTACCAAGAAACTGAACCGATCTTCTATAATCTTCACAGTCTTCCAAAGTATCCTTAGAATCACCTAGACTAGAATGAGCAATTCTCAACACATGAGATAGATACAGAGAGAAGAAGATGAAAGAACTAAGAGGCTTAGAAAAAGACTTGTGTTTAGAGAGAATCTCAAACTATCAGAATACCAGTGATTGAAACTTCTGAACTTATTTGTCGTATTTCTTGACTTCTCTCTAAGCACTCATTTTATAGACTCAATTAAACCATTTAATTTAATTAAAAACTCAATAAAATAATAGTCGATTTGAAGCCCTAGGTCGAAATTATCATGACTTTAGGCCCATGAAATTTCTCATTTGATTATAAGCCCATTGAACTTAAAATTAAGGTTTGTATTATTTTCTATTGATTTAATTAATTAAATAATTATTTAAATCTTTTATCAAATTAATTATTTATAATTTGAACCTTGATTTAAACTTATTTATTAATTTATATACCAATTTATCTTAATTAATAAATCTTCCCTAATTTCTTTTTTCTTCTCAAAATTACATAACTCTGTGAAACTATCCAAAATTGACCTAGTCAACTTTGATAATTCTAATTGATAATTAAATCAATTAATTGAGACTATCTAGATGATTTTATTCAAGATACAATGGGGACCATGGGCCTATGAAATCAAGCTCCAATAAGTTATCATAAATCTAACAAATAAATTTACTAACTTATTAATTCCTCGTGACTCCACTAAAGACTCTGAATTGCACTCTTGAATTCATAGAATGCTCTATAACAAATATAGATACGCTATTAATTATCAATTGTTACAACCATAATTGTCACTTAATCATCTATAGACAGTCTACAATGAGATGGGACTAAAATACTATTTTACCCCTCATTGTATTTTATCCTTAAAACACTTAGTTTCTTGTAAATGATATTTTAGTAAACTAATTTAATTACTGAAATGAGATTTCTATCATTTAACACCTTGAACCAAACTAAAAGGAAATCATCGTTTTACTTCTTCATCAGAAGCTATAGATGCTCATATCTATGATTAACACTCCCACTCAATTATACTACCGAGTTCCCAAGATGTAAGTATGGCTAGTCCATAGGGTAAGTTGGTAATGAACAAGTCAAAGAACTCAAATAATACAATTAGTTAGAATACTAACCACTCAGAATTAAGATTAAATTAATCTATGGTCAACTATATGATATGACTGGAATAGATAATAACGGTATGTTTACTTATCTTATCAACTGTCAATATCAGTCATGTCCGATGTAACAAATACATCCGATCTTATCTACTTTGCTAATGTTCTGGAAAGAACATAACACCACAATGTGTAAATAGATCATATCATAGATTGGCAAGTCAATGTAAATCCTGTGCACTGACTAAACTTAGGACTTAGGACTAACTTATTTTGAACATATAATCATATTTATATTCCACTATGATTACGTCACTATAAATATGATTAGCTATATGCTCAGGATTTAATAGAAGTTTATATTAAACAAATAATCATGAAAATAAAACATGTGAGCAAAGTGATTGACCAAGTCAAAAAATGATTTCTATTCTTTTATTGATAATAAAATGAGATTAGAAAGAAATTGGGTTTTAATTAGGGCATAAAACCCCAACAGTAACTCAATCAAACCCTAAGAAATTCACTGCAACCTCAAATTCAAGCCTAATGCAACCTCATGCAGCCAAAAGCAACCTAATACGACCTCAAATTCATGTGATGGACCCAAAACGGGTATGTGAAATATAGTGTTCGTGTAAGCATGAGATCGAACCCAAAGGAGTTGTCTAAAATAAAAAAGAAAACAATTTTAAACCAAAATTAATAAATTATAATCTAGCTCCAAAGATTGATGAGATTTAATGTCATGAACATAAAATAAAAGATTTAAAATAAAGTTATTTAAGATAATACAAATAAATCAATAATGATTTGAAAATAAGTGTTAAAAGAAAGATTATTAAGATATTAGAATCCACAAAATATAAGTTCAATAATATTTATAAGTACATTAATTTCCAAATTTTCATAATAGTAGAAATTAATCCAACCATCACTTATTCAAATTAGATATTCTATTTAAGCACAAGTTATTATAGAAATATATGATTTATCTTCACTTTTAGCAATATAATATCAAAGTATTTAGTGTGAAACAATCTAATGAAACAACAACAAAATCAAAGAATATTATTATAAGGCAAAACATATCATTTTTGTTCTAAGCATTTGATGTGCACAATTTAATGACACGCCTTAATAAAAGAATATTATGATTTTGCACTAATGAAGAACAAAGTGTAAATATATGCTAACAATAAAAATACATGATATTCAAGATGAAAGAAAATATTTGAAGAAGAAAAATTCATAAACTTTGTTGCACAAATGAGAAATCAATATACAAAATAAATACTATTTAGTTACATATTGTTTCATCATCACATTAATAATCTTAAAAAGATTAGAAACTCATAACTAGAATAGAAATTACAAACTCAAAAATTACAAACATAAATAGGAAAATTTGGAGGAGGAACCCCCAAAATTTTCCTCTAAAAACTCATAGAAAAATGACCAAAAAGAAGAAAAAGATGAAGAGAATGAAGGGTCTTGAAAGTGTAACAATTGTGTAGTCTAACCCCTTCCTAAAATAAGCACATCCAAATGGTCTTGAAAATTCCCTATTTATAGCCAAAATGAGAGTATTAAAATAATCAATATAAATTAATAATAATATGCAAATAGGCGTAAATTTTAGGGTGTAATGATGTTTTTGGGGTAAAATTTGTGGAAAAGTTTGGGTAAAAAGTTGGCATTTTTGGGTAAATGGGACAAGGGAACATTTTTTGGGCTAAAGAGGGTGGTTGGCTGCTGGGTTGTGGGCTAGTTCGGGTGGCTGGAAGAGAGGCCCACGTGGTTTACGGCTGGGAAAGGTGTTGGGCCGAAGGTGTGCACGAGCCCAGGTGGCTGGAGGCTAGCTGGAGGGCTGCTGGGTCGAATGGGCTCGGGCTTGGCTGAAGGAAGGGTGGCTGGGCCGAGTGGAAGCAAGCAGGCCCACAATTGGGAAGGTTGGAAGGAGGCAGGCGACTGGGCCTCCGTTGGGCTTTTAATTTTAAAAAATGTCAATTTCCCACTTCTTTTTTTAGGGGTGCACACGGGTCGGATTTTCGGGTTTCGGGTTCACCGGGTTCGGGTTTTACGAGTTTCGGGTTGAGAAAAATGGTATCAAAACCGATCCGAAATTTTTGGGTTTTTCGGGTTTTATTCGGGTTTGGTTTCGGGTTGGGCTGGGCCATTTGTGTTTTTGGCTGAAAAGCCAAATTATGCAAAAATACCATTTTTTTACACTTTTTTTCAAGAATACCATTTTTTTAAATACCATTTTTATTTATTTTGGGTTTGATTTTGGGTTGGACTGGCGCAATTGGATTTTGGGCCGAAAAGCCAAATTTTGCAAAAATATCATTTTTACACTTTTTTTCAAAAATACCATTTTTTTTGGATTTCAGGTTTGAACACGAACCCAAGTTTTAACAAATTTCAAACCCGAACCCGACCCGAATTTTGTTGGGTTCGGGTCGAATTTAACCCGAATCAGACAGTTTTCCCAAAAAACGGGTTTTCGGGTTGCAAGTTTGCAGGTTTTTCTGGTTAAATGTTCACCCCTAATTTTTTTCAGCTTTAATTATTTTCTTTTCTCTTCTTTTCAAAGTACCACAATGCAACATTGTTTCCTACAAAATAATCATAAACTAAATTAAAATTAAACATTTTCACTAATAAAATATACCATATAACTTCCATGAAAATATTAATTTACATAACATTTAATTTCAATAAAATCATATTTTTAGTATTCAAACTAACAACACTAATTTCAAATAATTAAATTACAACATAAAACAATAAATTATTTATAAAAACATATAAAAATCTAGAAAATTACAATACGACTAATAAATGCAAAATGACTTAAAAACTTAATAAATTACTTAAAAACTCAAAGACTAAGCAACAATTAACATAAAAAATGTGGTAAAATAACTCTATTTTGTAGAGTTATCAACATGCTCAATGTAAGTCCAAACAACCTCAAATGCAAGCCCATGCAACCCATGGAAACTTAAAATCTTAAATGTTAATTTCACCCTTATAAAACTCATACAACCGATTGCAACCTCAAATGCAAGTCCAATGCAACCTAAAATAATTTTGAAAAACTCATTTACAAATTTCATGCTTATGCAACTCATGCAACTCACTGTAACCTCAAATGCAAGCCCTATGCAACCTAAAAACTTATTCAAACTTAGATTTTATCAAATTCAATACCCATATTTGACTAAGAAACCAACTCAGGATGAACAATATCCGACTCAGATTCAATAAATTGAAACTAATACTCAATACCCATATTGGATAAATCTTATTCAAATCAAGATAGCATTTATTCAAACCCAAATATGTTCAAGAGTAAAATGAAATAGCTTAGACCTAGATTCACGACAACTAGATACATAGATTCACATGCTTTTCTTATTCTTCTTCTTCTTCTTCCTTGCAACGAAGCTTGGGGACGGCGACAACAAGCTTCCTCGACAATGAGAACCCCAACTCCAAACCCACAAAGAAGTCGACCGTGATTCAGTCCTCTAAGATTGAAATTAAGGATTTGGTTCTAAAATGGAGAAAGGAAGAAGGAGAAAGAAAGTAGATATAGAAAGAAGGAAAATGATTTTCAAAGAGAAACCAAAATGGAGAAAGGAAGAAGGAGAAAGAAAGTAGATATATAGAAAGAAAGAAATAGAAGGGAAATGATTTTTTAAGGAGAAACCGTATTTTTGGAAGAAAAAAATACCAAGAAAACATAAATAAAAGGATATTGAATGTACAGCATAAATGAAATAAACTTTAGTAATATATTTATTTTTGAAAAAAATCTCAATATAATATTCATTAAAAAGTCTTTTCATTATTTAGAATTTTAATTAAAAAAATCAATATATTTTTAATAATAGTTTTTCTCTATAATAAAAAATTAAATAAAAAATATACATAAATGTTCATTTTAAATAAACTATCACTTAATTTGTTTTTTAAAAAAACAATATGAAATATATAAAAAAAAAACCTATCACATATTTATATTTATAGAACATATTTTTTATATTAACATCCAAATAAAATTATTTTTACAATGACCAATAAAAACACAATTTATTTATATGATCATTGAAAAAATATTAGTGTCTTCATATTTTTTTTTTTTAAGGAAACAATCAAAGACTAAAAAAAAAAAGAACATATAATACTTTTAAATATCTTTTCATAATTCATAAATCTCTCACAATAACGTACACGTAAAACATTTCATTTTATTTATTAATTATATTAGAAAGATTTTACATTTTATAAAACTAGGGATATTTGCAGTGTAAATACCCAAAATTTGAGGTTTGTACGTGACATAGACTCAATCTTTTTTTCGTGGAAAGTACGCAATGTCCATAAAATAGTAATTCTGTTTAGTTCAGTCTGTTATGTCTATTAAGGTGGTGACTAGATTGACATGTGTCATCTCTAGATTGGTCCATCTCATAATTATTTTAAAAAGACTTTTAAAAATAGAAAATTAATTAAAAAATACATTTAAATTATATAAAATTAAATAAAAAACTAATTTTAATTTTATTTTCTAGAAATCTGATTTTAGTTATTTGATTAAAAACAAAATAAAAACCAAAACTAAAATCCAAAACCTAAACTAAATTCACTTTCGTTTTCTTCTTCTTCAATATCTTCTTCCTCCTCAATGTTTTCTTCTTTTTGCAAGTTGTTGCTGGTTGGCGTGGAGGTCAGAAGTTGGCGTGGAGCTCGGGCGATGGCTGGAGACAACGAGGCCTGGGTAGCCAAGTAGCTTAGATGACTCCTCTTGTAACGTCCTAATTTTTCATAGATTACCGAGAACACAGCGTTGGGTCATAATTATAAATATTGCTATTTTATTGAATAAAGACTTAAAAAAAACTTGAAAGTAAATACATGGTCATGGTTTAACATAATTGTCTTTAACATAAAAATGAGCAATATTTAAATATAATTTTTTTAAAATAACATGTTTTAATAAAATAAAAAAATAGTCCTGCTTGATCTTCCTCGACTATATGGTCCCCAACGAATACATCATGAAGCTCTTTGGTCCCACTCGCCACCAGCCATTCTATCCTTAATTTCCTGAAATAACAACATCATAAGGAGTGAGCTTCTAAGTCAAGTAAGGAAAATACAAACAAGGGTTAGTCATATAATCAAACATAACATAAATTCACAAAAGTCATACCAACACAAACCTCTAGATCATATCATAACTTAAGTCATAATTCTAAATCATAATCTATAAATCATAGGTCATACTCTAAGTCATAAGTCATAGGTCATAGATCATACATCATAGGTCATAAATCATAATCATAACTATAGGTCATAGGTCATAAATCATGATCATAATTGTAACTATGGGTCAAGATAACAAGTCAAATATAATAAAAAGATAAGTGTTTATACAGGGGTGGCAATTAAGCCCCGGACAAAAGTCCGTCATACATCGGACATAGGTCTATCATACACCGGACATAGGTCCGTCATACACTGGACATAAGTGTTGGTTTTTATTGATCAAATCAGAGATTATGCGCAGCGGAACAACAATCAAATTGTCAGATTAATCCCATAAGATTTCTAGATCTACTTCTTCACACTCATATATATATTGAATCAAGGACACGAATAGAAACATTACCTCAGGTCCTTCCTTGCTGCTATCTTTTCGTATGGCTGAATCCTTGAGATCTCACACCAAGATCTTCCAAAATGCTCTCAGTCACCCAAAGAACGAGTGTGGGCTCGCTATACAAATAATAGGCAATAACTATTTATCAGATATTCTCAACACATGAGATCTGATAAAGCTTGGACCTAGGTTTTGTGAAGAACAATGACCTTTGTTTTGTCACTGATCTTTTTCTCTGAGAGAATCCTAGATATTTTTCTATCCCTGAAAACTTACGTTCTATGAAAACTGATATCCAATATTTAATAATATCCAATATATTAAAATATTTGTTATTTTAAATAAATTCAAAATAACTGATCAGTTATCAGATTTTTGTTTAAATAATAATATTTAAATCAAATCAAAATATCTCATTATTTATTTAATATTTAAATAACTAAAATTGTGGAATCAAGAGACCAAGTCTATCTCTTATGCGTGTAGCACAGTGCATGTGCACTGTGCCACACGTGTACCACATGCATGTGCATGCATGTGATTTTTCCCAATTTTTATTATTATTTAAATACCAAAAATCCCAAAAATAAATTAATTCAAAATTAATTATATTTTTGTTAAATCAAATAATTAATTAATTCTTAATTAATTAATTACACATAATTAAACAATAATTATGTTTGATACATAGAAAAATATTTTACTTATCACATAAGTCATTTTTACCCATTTTTGTATTTGCCTTTGACAGTGATTGTTTGAGCCATTCTGGGGACCATGGACCTATAACATTAAGCTCCAATAAATTGAAACTAAATAATTAAACTCTTTAATTATAATAGTTAATTTATTAATTCTGATATTACTCCACTATAAATTCAGAATTGCACTCTTTATGTTATAGATATACTTTTACAGAAATCTTTTTTCTTAAGTCGTCCATTGATATAATCATCTTTCAATAGTTCAACCCTCTAATTAATTAGTTCATAAATTAGAATGGAAGAATTACCATTTAACCTTTCTAATTTATTTCTTATTCCTTAAGTACCATTAATTCACTAGTGAATAATTAATCTATAATCTAATTATAGATTTGAGCTCAAAATCATTCAGTTCCAGAATTAACCCTTAAGGGAACTAATATACGATCCGTTAGGAAAGATTAGATTCCTTATTGTTGATACATGTTCCCAGCCATCCATGATATTAAATCTCCAAAACAAAAGTCATTAGCCTCATTCTTTGAAGAGACCTTAACGAATGAATCAAAAGATTTAATAAACATGAACAGGAGTTCATGCACACTCAGGATTCAGGTTGATCTATAAATGATCATCAGTTATGATATGAATTACAAGTCTTTATTGTTAAATGGTTTTTGGATAAAGACTTTAATTCACATCGGTCCTTGTCATATATAATCATATTATATAAAGCACATTTACCGAGATGTCTTACCACATCAATAATCCGAATCTAGATTATTTGTATCATAATGATACTCAGTAAACCGTACTTACAACTCCAATTAAAGAATTCCATAACTTTAATTTGTTGTTGTTGACTATTTTTATTCATTCATGTGATCTTAATTCTCTCGTACTAATACAAGATCACATCCTCAATAATGAATATGGAATTTTTCTGATATTTACAAAATTATTCAAACAATAATTTAACAATCTAAATATAACAATAATAATAAACCCATCGTATTTATTTATTCACAGAAAAAACAAATGTCTTTACATGCTTTTAGGACACACTCCTAACAATAATTCCGTCATACACCGGACATAGGTCCGTCATAAAGTTTTGGCAACCGAGCCTACCGGACATAGTCCGTCATACATCATTGGACATCTTAGGTCCAGACACACTTACCCCTTTATTGTACATGAAATGTTTGATCAGACAAACATAAACCATTTCATAACTCGATCCTAATACTAAACTACCTAATTTTCCTTACCAAAAACTGGAATATTGGAGACAAGAGCAAGATTGGAACTCCTAAAACCAAACATAAAGAATGGTGAGTTTCTAAAGAAAAAAGATGAAAAGAAAACTAAACCATCAAAGAAGAAACTTACCGAGAAGAACCTTAAATTAAAGAACTCAAACACCTTGGATAAGCTAGAACCGTTCTACACCCCGATATTAAAATCACACTATATCCCACTACCCAAGTGTTTACAAAGCTTAAGATGGTAAAGCTTTTATCCAAAAACCCTAGTGTTTCTCTCAAGAATAATCTAAGCAACTTGGAGGCTCTGAACTATGCTTGAAGAATGAATAAAATGGCTGAGTGAAGAGTCTTATTTATAGAGTTTGAGGAGTGAAACTATCCTATTAAAAAATACTTAAATCCTTAAATAAACATAATTATGACAAGTGTCATGCTCTTAATGGTTCTGGAAGGTTCTAGAGTTTCTAGATCTTTCTTTTATTTAAACTTAATTAATTTCATTCTAACTATAATCCAAATTTAAATTTAAATAAAATAGAATCCTAACTTCTGTAGAAAATATCTCTAAATTATCTTATTAATATTTTTATTAAATAATTGAGGAATAATCTAACATAAAAAAATATCCCAACCTCTAACTTCCTAAATCTCGTAACTCTAAACTCACATGTAGTAAAATCAACATAACTGGAGTTGTAAGATTCCAATTTAGACCATCTTTATACCGTTAGAAAGATAATTCAATTATATACAACTTTCTAGAAATACCATTTTTCGAAATTCATAATATAACTAGGTCAAAAATAGGTTAAAAGTTACAGTACCCTAAAGTTACGAAAAATCTATTTAATTATCTAAATAACAACCTAATCCACAAATATCTTAACTAACCATAAAATAACAAACTCTAATTCCCTAGGCTAATTTCGAATTTACTAAGCCCAAAATCTTATTGGGCTTTATGTAGGCTTGATCCATAACACTTTTTAATAATATCATAATTAATTTATTCTTATGCAATCACCCCCTTTTCCACAAACAATGCTACCAATATCATAAACCTATACTATACTATAATATTCATAACTACTAAAAAAATTAAACCTTATGTTATAATTAATAGGGTTTTTACCGGCGAAAATACCCAATGTTTTCATGTTGTTCCACTTATACACCCAATCTTTATTTTTCGCAGTGAATATACCCAAACTCACATGAACTGTGTCTCCGTCACTACTTAACCCCTAACAGCGTTAAAAATGCTTACGTGGCCAATTGCGTGTACAAAACCAGACACATCATTTAGCCCAGGTAAGTTTTTAATTATTGATTGAAAAAAAAAAGCTTTAAATCCTTAAATACCATATGCACAAGAGATCTCCATTGTAGAAGAAGAAGAAGAAGAAGAAGAAGAAGAAGAGAGAAGAGATGAAAGGGGAAGACCCAAGTGTGTCTTGGGGCGAATCAATAAACCGAGGTGGAGCCAATATGAGGTCGTCGAGATCTAGGGCACAAGGTGTATTTCAAGCTTGTCGTAAGCATTGTGATTGTGGGGCAGAAACAGTGGAGAGGACATCATGGACCGATGATAATCCAGGGAGACGGTTCAAATCTTGCTATAGGATGAAAGTGAGCCAGTTTATATTTTTTGTCTTCTTTTTCCTTTATATATTATTAGCTTGGAAATAAATTAATTCAAGAAAACTATTTGTGAACAGTGGAATGGGGGTTGTAACTATTTCCAATGGATTGACCCCCCTATGTGTGAAAGGTCAAAGATGGTGACACCTGGTTTGCTAAGAAGAGTACGTGAGTTTGATGGTGATTTGGGCAGATATTATGAATATGAAGATAGACATGAGTCTTGCTTTGAACCTAGTGTGGAGCCTTTTCAATGTCAAAATTGTGGCTATATGAATGGAAGTTTGGATGGAAGAGTTCATGCAAGTTCCTGGTTGGTAAAGGGAAATGTGAGGAAGATGATGTTGTTTTTTTTTTTTTTGTAATTGTGTATTGGCTGAAAAAAATTATGTAATGTTCGACTTTCCTGTTTATTGTATTTAGTGTTGGTTTCAAGCATAATAAAAATGATGTATTTTATTTAGTGTTCGACCCTTCCCTGAAAAAAAATCATGGCTTCATTGAAATAGTGTAAGAGAAATATATTTATTTAGTGTTGCTTTCAAGCATAATAGAATGATGCACCAAACCAGATATTTTGTCATTGATTAATATTTTCAACTTTACAGAGCAAACATATGACATATTGTTAAGTAGTATAATGTCTACATGTCAAAAGTATTCCTAATGGCCAAGATGTCCCAAAATATTGATAAAGTCAGACTGAATATGTACATGTCAAAAGTATGGTAATGCCTATATTGTATGGCGACTACACCAAAAAGAAAACAAGTTTTCTACATCAAAAGGGTTTAAGATTAAAGAGCAGCTTCTTAGTTGGTCTGAGATGTGGAACCACCATTCCTTTGCTTCTGTCTCTTAGCTCGCTCCTTCCTTTTAATAGTTTCAGTAGTCGGATTCTGAGATGGTGGTCTTCCTCTCTTTTTTTGCCTTGCAGGCTGTAATTAAACCAAAAACATAACTCATCATACTTAAGCAAATCACATTCATTTTAACTGCAAATGAATACAAGTCTGGCATACCGTGTACCAAGATTACCTCCATAGTTTCATTCTTGCATGTTACTCGTGAATGGCCTGTTTGCTTGCAATTGCTGCAGTGATTAACTTGGCCAACTCTCCTAGCCTTTGTTGCAGTAGTAGGTGGTGGTTCATCTGCCTCTTTGTTTCTAGACTTTTTAGCCCTTCCAGGTAAAATTGTCTCTGTTGGAGGATGTATCGGATTCAGACCAATGTCAGGCCACTTATCTGGGCTAGGCATTGGTTCGATTGGTGTCGCATAAGTTGCTTCATATGCTTGCCTCTTGTAGTAGTCATCTATGAATCCCACTGGATCTAGGTTTGAAAACCAGATAGAAGCTAAAGCATGCCCACACGATATGCCAGACAATTGGAATAGCCTACATGTGCATGTTTTCGTTTCCAAGTTCACAACAAATGACTGAGCATTGATGCTTTGCAATAAATTTACCTGGAACTTACCACCTCCAGCAAGCATAGGGAAACAATGCTTAGCAACATTCTTGCTTTTCTCAATGATGTCCATAATTCTTTTGGAAACAGGATGCACCCACTTAGAGACACACATTCTTCTATTGCAGAACAAACTCATCATACAATGCCTAATATTTTCTAGCAGAGTGATAATAGATTTATCTCTGGCATCAAGAATGGCATTGTTGAAACTTTCACAGAGGTTATTAATAAGAATGTCACATTTCACATGCTCCCTGAAATGAGACTTGGTCCATTCTTCTGGGTTTTTTTTCATCAGCCATTCATACGCCTTGAAATTCTCTTGCTTAATTTCATTCATCCTAATTTTCCATTCCACTTTAGTTGTTGCCCTTGCAGCGGCCCACATCATTTTCTTAAGTAAGAGTCCAGGGAATTGCTTCTTGAAATTGGCATGCATATGTCTCACATAGAATCTCACTTCCGAACCTTGAAATACAGTACTTAATGCCTTTTCTAAGCCCTTTTGCCTATCTGAAATCATTGTTATTCTCTCTGGTTCATCAATCTTCAAATCCTCCTTCAATAAATTTAAAAACCATGTCCAGCTGCCTGTGTACTCCTTCTCCACTACAGCATAAGCCACTGGAAACATGGCATTTGCTGCACCAATGCCAATTGCAGCTAATAACATTCCTTTGCAATATCCTTTTAAAAAAACAACCATCCAAGCAGATAAGGGGCCTAGAACCATTGAAGAATCCATCTTTACAAGCTTTAAGACATATATACACCCTTTCAAATAACCTCTTTCCATCCTGCATTCTGGTTTTCAATATTGCTGTGCTCCCAGGATTTGTCTCTAACAGTTGCTTGCAATAATCTTCCAGTATGGCATATTTTTCCCTTATAGTCCCTTCTAACATCACTTTTGCACAATTCTTTGCTCTGTAGAAAGTTGACCTTGTTGTTCTTGAAAACTGAGTACGTGTTGTTAGTTGCATGAAACCTGTGTAAGTTAAGTTTGGGTTTATTCTGAACTGTTCAAGATAATGCTTTGCAAGCCAATTGGAGGTTGCATGTTTGTTGTTGAAAACCAATCCACACGTGTGCCTATCCACCAATGTATTTACCCTGAATGAGCGCTTGTCTGACACTTGGACTCTTGCATAAATGACCCAATTGCAGCCTTCACTCTTGCATTTTTCCGTTACCCTCCTTTGGTCATTGGCCAGCCAAACATACTCCCTGTTAATCTTAATAAAATGCTCCTTCAATGCAGTTCTAAATTGGTCCACGGTAGCAAAAAGCATGCCTAATTTAAATCTGAAGTTATCCATGTTTGTTGCATGATTGAATTGGTTGTTGGATCTTTTTCTCCTCCCGGCATTACCATCATCATCTGAACTAGACAAACTTTGTAGGCCTTCCTCACTAACATAAGCACCTTCATCATCATTTGGATCAGCTTGGCTACAACCGTCTGTAACTGAATGCCACCATGTTGTAGGATTAGCATTAGCAAACATCTCTTCAGCCTCACCCTCATTCTGCAAGTACTCCTCCTCCTCCATAACAAATTCAGACTCTTCATTACCTTCACCTTCATTTTGCCCATTCTCATTAACAGCAGCTTCATCATGCTGACTCTCTAGACCCCTTTCACCAACATCACTTTCACTCTGAATATTCTCACCAACATCAGCTTCATCATGTTGACTTGGGCCAAAATCATTATACTCATACTCATATTCGACCTCTTCTCCAACTTGGGCCTCTTCTGCAGCACAATTGAGTTTTGGATTGACAACCACATCGACAAATACATATGCATCATCAGGCAAGTCTTCAATGACACAACTAGATTGTGTTCATTCCTCTGGCATATTGACAACAAAAAAAGGGTCCTCATCTTCAGAGTTCACAGAGTCAATGTCTACAACTTCAGGACCACCCTCATATCTAATTTCATTGTGATCAAACCAAGGATCTTCATCATCTGATAATGGGTTGACCACTACATCTGCTGGGATAGTTGTATCATCAGGCAACTCTTCTATAGTGCACACCGTCTTCTTAGAAAGTTCTGGGATATAAGGAATCGCATCTTTCTCCTTACTCCATTCCAACTCCAAAGTTCTTTCTGGTTGGACCACAAAAATATCCACTTGTCTATACTTTCTCCTCATCATATCTTCAACCATTTCAATAACTTGTTTATCACCAATTACCATTTCAGCAAAATTCAAATGCTTCTCCTTAGGCTTCCACAAAAAACCCACAGGCAATTTATACCCTAAGCATTGCACCATCCAATCCAACTCATATCTACTGAAGTAATCAGTGTGATTCCAGTAAAAAAAAGAAACTTTACCTCCATGATACCTTTTGTTGCCAAATGGAGTGAAGAAATTTCCTCCATGGTGCATTGCCACAGTAAAATGGCCCCCACACAGATCTAGCATATCAGATAATAAAAAAATACAAAGAAAGTTAGTGGGAAAATGGACAAACTCATGTGATATACGACAAAGCACATTACCCAAACAAAACAAATAATATCCCACAAAAGTACATGCACAACACAGTCAGGGGCTTACCATATCCAGGGGGTTCTTCGTCCTCAGTCCGAAGCATGGGCATTTTGTTCCAGTTCCTCCTCCTGCTTTGTCGTCGTCCTCAATCCGAAATGGTAAAAAGCAGGGGGTTCTTCGTCCTCAGTCTTCGTCGTCCTCCTCAATCCGAAATGGTAAAAAGCAGGGGGTTCTTCGTCCTCAGTCTTCGTCGTCATCCTCTGTGATCTTCGTAGTCTCAAGAAATTAGTTTCAGAAAAAACTTTGAATGTGGGTTTGCCTTTTCTACATGAAATGTGGGTATAAAGAAAGCATTCCCTGTTCAAGCCGTTGGAAAACTTTTTTTTGATTTGCAGTTAATATTTTAAAGCATATGTGTCTGGGTTTGTACACGCAATTGGCCACGTAAGCGTTTTTAACGCTGTTAGGGGTTAAGTAGTGATGAAGACACAGTTCATGAGGGTTTGGGTATATTCACCGCGAAAAATAAAGATTAGGTGTATAAGTGGAACAACATGAAAACATTGGGTATTTTCGCCGGTAAAAACCCTAATTAATATTTCTAAACTATAGGTTAAACTTATAAAATCCATAACTATTGCTATGAGTATCCAACTAAACCCCGGCTTGAACCAATATCCGCTAAAACTAACATATTATAAGCTATTACTACCTCCTACTACTACTATTATCGAACTAAGTAAAATTATGGGACGCTACAATTATCCCTTACTTAAAAGAATTTCATCCTCGAAATTTACTTATCAAACATCTCGGGATACCGCTCCCTTATACATTCCTCCAATTCCCATGTGGCCTCTCTTTCTGTGCTATTGCTCCACAAGATTTTAACCATAGGAACACTTTTGGACCTTAACTCCTTAGTTCCCCATTCTATAACGCGTACTGGCCATTCTTCATAACTAAAATCTTGTTTTCACGCTAGAGCCTGGTAATCGAGCACATGGGATGGATCTGATATGTACTTTCTCAATCATCGATACATGAAAAATGTTATGCATTTCAACTGATGATGGCGGTAAAGCCAATCGATATGCTACATGCCCTACTTTGTCCAATATCTCAAAAGGACCTATAAACCTCAGGCTTAACTTTCCTTTCTTTCTGAAATGCATAATCCCCTTCATAGGAAAAACTTTAAGAAAGACTTGACCGCCTACTGAAAACTCAACAGTCTGTCTCTTAGCGTCAGCATAGCTCTTCTGGCAACTTTGAGCGGCAATCATTCGTTGTCTTATCTATCTACTGCCCTCGTCGCTTCTCTTACAGCCTCGGGTCCTAAATATCATCTTTCACCAACCTCGTCCTAATGAAGTGGTGATCGACATTTCCGTCCATATAGCATCTCATAAGATGCCATGCCTATCATCGCTTGATAACTATTATTGTAAGAGAATTCTATCAATGGAAGATACTTGCTCCATGATCCTGAGAAGTCTAATGCACACGCCCTCAGCATATCTTCTAATATGTGTATGGTGCGTTCTGACTGACCATCAGTTTGAGGGTGAAATGTCGTACTTAGCTTTAACTTAGTGCCCATTGCACGTTGTAGACCTTTCCATAACTTTGATGTGAAAATCGATCCTCTATCGGAGACTATCGTCTTTGGAACTCCATGTAGTCTCACTATCTCCGCCACGTAAAGATCTGCGTACTGCTCAGCACTATAAACTGTTCTTACTGGCAAGAAGTGAGCAGATTTTGTGAGTTTATCTACTATCACCTAAACAAAGTCATGATGCTTGGTGGTCCTTTGTAATCTCGTCACAAAGTCCATCGCTATATTTTCCAATTTCCATTCGGGAATCTCTAATGGTTGCAAGGTTCCAGCGGGTCTTTGATGTTCGGCCTTAACTTGTTGACATGCTTCCGTAACTCCGCCTACTAAATGCGTCTGCCACAACATTAGCCTTTCTCGGATGATATAAGATCTCACAATCATAGTTCTTTACTAACTCTAGCCACCTTCGTTGCCTCATATTGAGCTCTTTCTACGTAAACAAGTACTTTAGACTTTTGTGGTCTGTATAGATTTCACACTTTTCTCTATACAGATAGTACCTCTAAATCTTTAGAGCAAAAACTACCGCTGCTAACTCTAAGTCATGGGTTGGATATCGCTGCTCGTACTACTTTAGTTGATGATACCCTGACCGCAAATCTATCTTCGAGAATACCGTAGATCCTTGTAGTTGATCGACAAGATCGTCTATTCGAGGTAAAGGGTATTTATTCTTGATAGCCACTTTATTTAGCTCTCGATAGTCGATGCACATCCTCATACTCCCGTCCTTCTTTTTAACAAACAACATTGGTGCTCCCCAAGGCGAATAGGTTGGTTGGATGAAACCTTTGTCTAAAAGTTCCTGCAGTTGGATCTTTAACTCCTTTAGCTCAGTAGGCGCCATTCTATAGGGAGCTTTCAAGATTGGTACCGTCTCAGGTGCCAATTCTATTTCAAACTCAATTTCCCTAATCGGAGGTAATCCCGGTAGATCTTCTGGAAACACCTCGGGAAATTCGCATACTATATGTACATCCTTTGGTTCGAGCTGCGTCTCTCATATTTTATCCATGACATTGGCTAGAAATGCTTGGCAAACGCTATTGATTAATCGTTGAGCTTTGAGAGCTAAGAATATCGGTATGCGAGTTCAAGAAACTTTTCCTTTGAAGGTGAACTATTCTCCGCCTTCTGGTTGAAAGTTGACTTTCTTACCCTTACAGTCTATCGTTGCCCCATGTTTTGCTAACCAATCCATGCCTAAAATTACATCATAATCCTTAAGGTCTAACTCGATCAAATCTACTGGTAATTATCTTCCTTTGATTCTAACTACAACACTACGCACCCCTCTATTAAATAGCATTCTTTCCTCCGAGGGTAACTCCATGACAAACTTATCTCTAAAATGTTCGCATGGTCTACCTAAGCTATCAATCATATTCATAGAAACAAAAGAATGCGTAGCTCCTGAATCGAATACTACATTTCATAATTTACCAGAGACAATGACCTGACCTGCTACCATGGTATTACTAGTTTCTGCTTCACCTCTAGTAAGAGCAAAAACTCTGGCTGGCACTAGCTTATCATCTTTCCTTTGATCCTTCAACTTTGGGCAATCCTTTTTAATGTGTCCTTCATCTCCACAATTGAAACAACCTTTCGTCCTATATCGACATTCTCCTGAATGCTTCCTTTTGCAGATATGGCACTGGGGATATTCCACATAGGGCTTCTTATTCCCGTTATTTTCTGATGCAGTCTTACTTGTCTTGTCGACTTTCTGATTTTGACCATCGTCATGTTTCCATTTGTGGTCATTCTAATCATTGTTATTCTTTTTGGCATCCCTTCTGGCCGCACCTTCTTTCTAGATTCTTTCTCCAGCCTGCTCAGCTTCCAAGGCTACCTCTAATGTTTCTGCATAAGTGGTTATCCTCCAGATTAACTTCACGTCACGGGCTATCATAGGTTTCAGTCCCTTCACGAATCTTTGAATTCTTAGCGTCTCAGTGGGTACCATGTCCGCCACGAACTTAGCCAGCCTATCAAACCTCTTGGCATACTCCGTCATAGTCGAATTCCCTTGAGTAAGCGCAACAAATTCATCCACCCTTGTGGCTAGAATCGCAGGACTGTAGTTGTAATGCCCCAACTCCAGGGACCGCTACAGTGCACATTGCAAACAGTGCTAAATTCGCTAATCAAGTCGTTTGGCCATAAACGTGTAACTAAGTATGATTAGCGGTTTAGGGGTTAAAAACTTTGGTTAGGATATAACGTTTCACTAGAACGTTTACTGTATACATTGGGATCCCAAAAATATAATTTCAGAGTTTATTACAAGAAAGTGTTTACAACAGGCCGATCTAAGCGGCAAAACAGGGTTCAGCCCTAGTTCCACTTTCAAACCTCGCCCAAGTATTGGTCGAGCAGCTGCATATGTACACGTCATCACCTAAGCTCTCCAACTCAAGGATGGCCCAGCTTCCTCTTGCCTTTACCTGCACCACAAAGCACCCGTGAGCCGAAGCCCAACAAGAAAACTCATATGCTCATAAACAGTCATATCATGACATCGAATCATATCTGGCATGCCTAGCAATCATAGCTATATTCAGCATGCAAATGAATTCCAACAAATGTTGAGGTATCCAGGATAAGAAATCCTGGCCTTCTGATTGGAGGACTATCAAGTCAATCCTAATCAGATGAGTGTCACAACACTTGAGGTTCTGATAAACCATGCTGAGTGACCGACAAGCGAGTCACTAATTCAAATGGAAGGGTGGCTGTTGTGTAAGCCTCTAGCCTTCAATAGGTTCTGGTAAACCATACTGAGTGACTGGCAAGCAAGTCACTAATTCACATGGAAGAGTGGTTGTTGGGTAGCCACTAGCCTTCAACAGGTTCTGGTAAACCATACTGAGTGACTGACAAGCAAGTCACTAATTCAAATGGAAGGGTGGCTGTTGGGTAAGCCTCTAACCTTCAAGCGCTTATAATGTTCATCGAACCTTGAGGTTGGTCTGGCATTAATGCTCTTTGAGTCATTCAATGCTGATAGTCGATTAGATCTAATCTTTGATGGCTTGCATGATACACGCTAAGTGCAATGTGACCAGTGCCTAGTACCACTGCCGAACCTAACTAGTGAGTCACAGCTTCACAGTTGATACTAACACCTTTGCCAAATCTCACTAATTAGTCAGTGCCATGCACAAGTAAGAAATGCTATCAATATGTCATTCACCCAATTGTAGAACATTCAGCATGCTTACCTAACAGTTGTGAGCATAATATTGATCAAGCACAACCACAAAGACTCAAGCTCTGACCAATCTCATATTCATCACTCAAGGCATGCCCTAATCACATGTTTCTCGTGCATCCCATGCATCAAATTTAACCATCCAGCATGCCTCAACAATAATCATATGCAAATGGGCAAAGCTGCCAAGCACACACTATGCTATCAATGTTCACATTCAACATCCAACATGCATCAATCACAGCCATGCATGTCACATATGGGGTGCAGCTTTCTTACCTTGGGTTCGAGCAAGAATTAATAAAAGAAACGACCCTTGAGAACGATCAATCATTTGGTCCTTTAGCGGTCACCTAGTCATAACCAAATATGGAATCCCATCAACAAAATAAATCATAGAAAGGTTTATAATCTAAAACCTCACTCCTGGGATCCATCCCACACTCTCGGGACTCTCAATCTACCCAAACGGGGTAAAGGAACCAACCCCCGAGCCTTAAAAGTCCTCTCGATCCCTAAGATATGCTTGCTGGAAAGTGCACTAGCGCTGGGGCGCTGCCTAATGGTGCTGGGGCGCTGCCCCAAAGTCAGAGAGCTCCAGAATCAGCTCTGCCTAGCGCTGAGGCGCCATCAGTAGACCATAAACTTTTCTGGTCTTCTCCCCTGCGATTTCCCTTGAAAAACAAACCTCCAAATCAATCCCAAACATCATCAAAACATAAAAATCAACCCCCAAACCTCATCTACACCACACCCTCATCAAAACCCAAGCAATCTTACACAAGAACTTCCATGAATTCTCATAACTAACATCTCAAATTCCCAACTGAAAACTAACTTGAAAAACAGGGTAAAGCTTAAGTTCTTGGATGAAACCTTACCTCAAGTTGGATTTGAGTCCTCTTCAATGATTGAACTAAGTTCCTAAGCTCCCACCTTTGATCTCCTAGCTTGGTTCTTCAAGTTGGCTTCAAAAATTCCAAAGGATGGAAGAGGAGAAATGGTGTACGGGAAGGAGAGAAGGACTGAAGATGAGGATGCTCTGTTTTGGTCTAAAGGTTTCTACAGCCTTGAATTGATATATATCTTAGGGGTGAAAAGACCATTTTGCCCCTAGGTCAAATAAAGGCTTCCAAAGACTCCCAAGGGCAAAATTGTCCTTTCCAACCTATACCGTTAATTATAATTAACACCCTCCATTTCCCGTTATTCACAATATTCTCAAATGCCATTAATTCTTATCCCGTTACCCTTTTAATTCCCGGCAATGTTCTAATCATTTAAACATCCCGAGACTCATGCCGAATGGCTCGAACCAATCCTGTTATGACTAGACCGAAAACTTGCATTCCCATGATCGTCTCATGCCGAATGGCTCGAACCAATCCACATATAATGTGGTAAATTATAATTCACCCATATGCATGAAATTACACATTCACGCCCCCAACGGCCAAATTACCAAAGTGCCCTTGCAATTAAAATATGAGCCTATATGCATGCATTCACCATCATATAATAATATAATTCACATAAACATGCATATAGTCATTAAATACCATAATAAATCAATTATGGCCCTCCCGGCCTCCTAATCAAGGTCCTAAACCTTATTAGGAAATTTGGGGCATTACAGTAGTACTTCTTATTGAACACTTGGATAAACTCGTCCCAAGTCATCACGTTCACATCTCTAGTCTGCTTTACTATATCCCACCAGATGCGGGCGTCCTTCTTTAGCAAGCTTGAAGCACATGAGACTCGATCTTTGTTTCCCAGCCGCATATGTTCTAGAATGGACTCCACTGATCGAAGCCATTCTTCTGCTTCTATTGGGTCTAACCCGCCATTGAAGTTCGGTGGTTGTTGTTTCCTAAAGCTTTCATATACCGCCTCGTAGCGAGGTTCTGCCAACTGTAGTAATTGTGCTAGAGGAACGAATTACTGCACCACTTGTTGTTGTTGTCCTAAATTTATTTGGAATTCTTCTTCCCTTCTCCTTAATTCTGCCCTAAGACGGGCATTTTCTCTTTCCAAGTTTATTCAAGTAGTAGTCGCTACCAGATCTTCCACTACATTAGGTGCTTCTGGCACTCCTGGGGCTGCTGGAAATTCTTCATATGTAGGGGTGGCGGCTACCTTTCTTCCTCACCCCCTTCCTCTTCCTCAGGTTCTGCCTTGGCCTCTACCTTGGCCATTTAGTCTTTCAGATCTTCTTGGTTCTTGCTCCATGTGTCTCTTTTTTATTTTTCCCAAAAAGAGAAAATAACTAAGACAAACAAAACAAGTACAAGATCAACTTAGCCTATTGTACTACTGTCTATTGGGTCCATCCATCTATAAAAACTACCCTATTACAATTAAGTCCAACTCGGGTAAATGGGCCTTAACAATTGAATCTTCCATACAGGAAGGCTAGGTTCAGTATATCGTACCCACTACTAAGGCCCCCTAACTTCCACTTGGACCCAAAAGACAGGAATTTGAAGCCTTGCTTTATTAATTGTTATTCATTTGATTAGATCCAATCTAATAATGCAAAGCAAATGGGCCTTCACAAATGGGCTAGCCCATAAGAGAGAAATTTAAACTTTACACTTTCAATTGAATCCAAAATTTTCTTAACACTTACTAAATAATGAAACAATAACAAAAGCAAATAACATGTTTTTTTTAAAAAAAAAAACAACTAGTGAAAATATTCTAAACAATCATATAATAAATTTTAACGATGTGTTCTTATATGCGTCTAATCCTTCACATCAGATCCATTATCATACTCAGGATTGGTATCCTTCTTATAGCTTTAACATTTGTCCATTGGGCTAATTTATGAAAAGAACACAAGAAAAACATTACAAACATATTTAGAAAACAATGTGTATAGTTACTTGGTAACGAGTACGTCCTTTGTAGCTATCGTGTGTATTTCGTGGGAATGTTCAGGACCAATATAGCCGTGGGCTTTGATACCACCTGTAATGCCCTAATTTCTCATAGATTACCGAGAACACAGCGTTGGGTCGTAATCGTAAATATTGCTCTTTTATTGAATAAAAACTTTTAAAAAAACTTGAAAATAAATTCATGGCCATGGTTTAATATAATTGTCTTTAACATAAAAATGAGTAATATTTAAATAAAACTTTTTAAAAATAACATGTTTTAATAAAATAAAAAAATAGTCTCGCTTGATATTCCTCGACTATATGATCCCCAACGAATACATCACGAAGCTCTTTGGTCCCACTCGCCACCGGCCATTCTATCCTTAATTTCCTGAAATAACAACATCATAAGGAGTGAGCTTCTAAGTCAAGTAAGGAAAATACAAACAAGGGTTAGTCATATAATCAAACATAACATAAATTCACAAAATTCATACCAACACAAACCTCTAGATCATATCATAACTTAAGTCATAATTCTAAATCATAATTTATAAATCATAGGTCATACTCTAAGTTATAAGTCATAGGTCATAGATCATACATCATAGGTCATAAATCATAATCATAACTATAGGTCATAGGTCATAAATCATAATCATAATTGTAACTATGGGTCATAATAACAAGTCAAATATAATAAAAAGATAAGTGTTTATACAAGGGTGGCAATTAAGCCCCAGACAAAAGTCCGTCATACATCGGGCATAGGTCTGTCATACACCAGACATAGGTCTGTCATACACTGGACATAGGTCCGCCATACACTGGACATAGGTCCGTCATAAAGTTTTGGCAACCGAGCCTACCAGACATAGTCCGTCATACATCATTGGACACCTTAGGTCCAGACACACTTACCCCTTTATTGTACATGAAATGTTAGATCAGACAAACATAAACCATATCATAACTAGATCCTAATACTAAACTACCTAATTTTCCTTACCAAAAATCGGAATATTGGAGACAAGAGCTGGATTGGAACTCCTAAAACCAAACATAAAGAATGGTGAGTTTCTAAAGAAAAAAGATGAAAAGAAAACTAAACCATCAAAGAAGAGACTTACCGAGAAGAACCCTAAATTAAAGAACTCAAACACCTTGTGTTGACTGTGTTTTTAGCCAACGACGTGAGAACGTCAATAACGACAAGCCTTCAAGAGAATGTAAACGACAACAGACAGTTTTTTCAATAAAAGTAAATAACACGAGATTTTATAGTGGTTCAGCCCCGATAGTCGGTAATAGCCTAATCCACTTAGAGATTTTATTACTGTATTCACACTCAAGATCAGATGAACCAGTGTCAACTGAGTTTCTTAGTGTAAATATTCCAGAATACAAAAAAGGGGTTCTCTAAAGAAAAACACACTTTCTCTCTCTAGAACACAGATTAACTCTCAATTTGCCAAAAGTCCTTTTACGATCCCACCAACCCTCTATTTATAGGCCTGGGATCCTCAACTGATATCCCCTTTAGATAGGGATATTTTATTATTCATCTTATATTTAAATTACAAAAAATATATAAAATACAACAGATTCCTCAATTTGAGTGAGGAATGAGAGATTCCCGGGTGCCTAGACCGATTCTTGCTAAAGTCGTTCCGGGGATTTTGACGTAGTCTCACATGCATGTTGATTACTCCTTCAAGCTTTCCTTGGCTCAAGGTGATGCATGCTTGGCTCTCCTCAGACCAAGGTGGTCCGAGCCAACTCCCTTGGCCTCTCACCTCGGGTAAGTCCGAGCCTACCTCCTCCAATCAAGGTCCGATCGAACCTTGTGGCCTTCTCCTCGGACCAAGGTGGTCCGAGCCAATCTCCTCTGGCCTTCTCCTTGGACCAAAGTGGTCCGAGCCAATCTCCTCTTGCCTTCTCCTCGGACCAAGGTGGTCCGAGCCACCCTCCTTGGCATCTCACCTCGGACAAGTCCGAGGCATCTCCCTTTGGCATCTCCAACCATGTCCGATCGGACATTGTGTAGCCTTTCCTTGGCCAAAATCTAAGTCTCAATTCTTGGCTTGCATGGGACTTCTTTTCCTTAGTTTCTTACCTCGGACACGTCCGAGCCACACACTTAGGAAACCTTGGGAGGCTTACCTCGGACACACCCTAGCCAAATACTTAGAAAACCTTGGGAGGCTTACCTCGGACACACCCGAGCCAAATACTTGAGAGGCTCCTCAAGCTAAGGTCCAATCGGACCTGCTGCTTTTGTCCCTCGAGCCAAAATCCAAACCTCTCTTTTAAGCTCCTTGGACTTGGGTTTGAAACAAACACTTGGCTCTTCGAACTGGGGTCTGAGCCAAGCACACCTTGGCCCAAATATTCTCCTCAGGTACATTTGACTTGACTATGCATCTCTCAAGCAGTCCAAATTCTTAACTGATGCATTGGGCTACTGCTAAGCCAGATCACCCAACTAATTCATGCCATGTGTCAATTTTATTGCCACATCATCCTTTTCAAATTTTTGGGATAACATTTGCCCCCCAAGTTTATTATATGATACATTCACATAATAAACTTTTTCTCCAGCTGACGTCATTATAAAAAATAATAATTGTTCATCTCCATGCAGCAGACCCACGATCACTGCAAAAAACTACCCATGATCGTGGAGAGAAAAATAGTCCCAGAATGCCAAAGGTCCAAAAATAAACAATAAACCCACTTTTTTCCCTTTAAATAACTCAACTTTACACACTTTTCTTCACACAAGCAAAAATCACATTTTTCAAAAACCTCTCATCTTCTTCCTTCTCTTCCTTCTCTTTTGGCCGAAACCCCGAAGGCTTCTTCTTCTTGCCGAATCTCCAAGATCTTCAAGGGAAGCTCTCCTTCTTCAAGCAAGCCAAAGATTCTCCATCCTTGAGTAAGTCTTCTTTTCCATGTCTTTTCATTGTTGTAATTTTTCAAAAAATTTCTAGGAATACCCATGCCATGGCCGAAACTTGAGTTTGTTCTTGAAGTTCTTATGAATGCTTGTACAATGTGTTAGCTTGTTGTTTTAATGATCTTTGTGGTATGGGTAACCTGAAATTACCTTTAATTTCATAGGAATTTCAAGACAAATGGGCTAATTTGACATGAATATGAGTATGGGTTTTGGGGTTTTTGATAGTATAATGGGTTTTCAAGAACATAAGAAAAACTTTTCATTTCCATGCTTTGATCATGTTTTTGTATGTGTGAATGAAGAAATGTGTTTAAAATAGGGATTTTAAGGCTTTGCCCATTCGATTTGGGTATGAGGTAGGAAGAGTGTATATTTAAGGGTTTTGTTCATATGGTTTGCCAAGAAAAATCTGGGCAAGTATGTGGTCCGATCGGACCACATTTTGAACCTTCTTGGATGCCCATGTCCGATCGGACATAACGGGCTGTCAATGGCTAGGAGCCTCGGAGGCACATGGTGCGCTAGGCGCCTGGACACTCGGACCGTGGGGTGCGCATCCTCTCGGTTGCGCCATGTCCGATCGGGCGTACCGTGGATGGCTTGGTGCTGGGCTCGCACGGATGCAAGGATGAACGTCTCTTCGGTCAGGCTGTGTCCGATCGGACATCTTTTGAATTGTTTGGTGCTGGGCTCGCACGGATGCAAGGCTGAACGTCTCTTTGGTCATGTGTATTTAGTGTGTCTAGGCATCCGATCGGATGCACTAGGCAAGGCCACCTCCTAGAGTCAATAACGTGGTCCGATCGGACCACACCCAATCTCCTAGGCTTCGGCCTTCTTTCCTTTCTTTCAAATGCATACCCAACCCCTTGGCATACACACTCACACGCATAGGGAATTTAGCCTCATAGGAAAACCCCAAAATTTCCATTTATATAAACTTTAATAACTTTCAACACCTTAAGTACTTTTTAGGCACTCTTGGGCATTAAGATTATTTTTCCTTATGTGCTATATTTTTATAACTTAGACAAATTTTTCTAAGTATAAAAATAAATTTTATTCTTGTTGAATCTTCTCTGTATGGTTACTCACCTCCCCATGTTTTATTCATTTTTGTAGATGAATCGCTCTGACTATAGGGGAGGTGACAACCATACAGACTCCGATACATCCATCCCGCAATCAATCGAGACTCCTCTAAATAGCGATTCCTCACCAAACTCGTCCATCGGTTGTACTCCAGAGGACCGCCTCCGCCGCTTCAAGCAGATCCTCCCTCGCTCAGCTTTGTATCTCCATCATGAGGAACAGTTCCTTCAACAAGTTTCTTAGTCGACGATGAGGGTGAAATAATCCAACAGACTTCCTCAGGAAATGATCCACAGGTTGCCCGCAGGGCGGTGCAGAAGGTGGTAAAGTGCAGTCACGCTCGCACTGCCACAATTTCAAAAAAAACTTCTCAGAAATTTGCTACCGCGATCTAGGACTTGGCTGTTCAGAAGCCACGCAAGGAGGGAGAAGAAGAACCTTCCTGGTTCATTGCCGAATCTTCAAAGCTTAATCCTGCGTTGTTCCAAAAACACATTGAAGCTTTAGGCTTGAGCGAGGCAAACGTGATATGTCCGAGCTCTCATCAAAGAGCCAATAGGCCTGGTGGAACATACTGCGCCTGGTCTAGGCACCATGTGCACGCCGGAGCGACACTTCCGCTACACCCATATTTCCGGTCTGTAGCGGATTACTTCAATGTTTCCCCATTCCAGATCGCATCGAATGGGATCCAGGCACTCTCTGCGTTGTACATCCTCTACTTCCTGCATGGTTGGGACGAGCCCACCCCTCATGAGGTGCACTACTTGTTTGACCTTAGGACCAATCCTTCCCACAACAACACGGGCTTCTTCCACTTCTACCATAGGCATAGGGGGATTACATATCTCAATGGTATCTCCCACAAATCGAACCCCGGGAAGTATCACAAAGAATACTTCCTTACATCGGACATTGAGGCCAACAACTTGGCCTTTACACGTGCGGGTCCATTCGAGCGACCATTACCTACCAAGGGGATGTTTGAGCGGGCCGAGAAGTTGGCTAGCATGAGTCTTAGGGAGAAGGATGTGAAATAATTGGTCACTTTGGACCTCCTTCAGATGGTGGGCCTGGTGCCGTGTGATCAAGATATGGCGGTGGAAAGTACCACCGGGGAGAACAACACGACTGATCAGTCCAACGCGGGCACGGAGTTAGTGACTGATTAGCTCTCTCCTGGACCTTCTCCGCTCTCTCGTAGACCTGGTGACCTGGTCATTAGGGAGCCTGAACCTCAGCGCAGATCTGCCATTCCCGCTCAGCCCGGGAAAGGAAAGGCTATTCAGGTTGAGGAGGAACTCAGCTCATCCTCGGAAGACGAGGATGAGTTCCTCGATCAGATCCTCAATGCAGGTAACATATGTCTAGTGAATATAGGAATATTTTTGATAATTTGGTGATTCGAGAGTAACAAAATTGTAGTATATACTTATGCATATTCTATTATGTTTATATCTCTAACAACTTTGTGTTTTCCTCTTTTGCAGATCCAGACATGTTCAGACAGTGCGTTGCTTCTGCGCCAAAGAGGAAATTTGGCGATGGAAGTGGCTCCATGCCACCGAGGAAGATTCAGAAGGTAGTACCGCCCAGTCAAGGGAGACAACCTGAGGGACCGACTACACTCCCGCCACTGACTCCCTCTTCACTTCCTTCCTCTTCGAGCTTAACTCCCACCCGCCTGGGTAGCTCGAGTGAGGTCCTTCGCGTTGCCAGTGACTTAGGAAAAGGACTGCTTGAGGAGATCGACCATGACGCTTCAATGCTCCAAAGCTTTGAATCCTACCCTCGGCCTAGCGTTGAAGTCGTTCTAAGAAGAGGGCTTGCTCAACTGATGAAGGTAGGTATTTTGTCCTAAGACAATTTGTTGTTAATATTTTTGCTTGTGATAACCTTTTGTCTCTCATGCAGTCACTTGTCACCATCAGTCACCATCAGCTCCGAGCGGTAGATTACAAGGAGTTGATCAAGGTGCTAAACGATCAACTGGTGGAGGCCCGGGCTACGATAGAGACTTTAACAGCTTCAGAAAAAGACTCCAAATCTAAGTTGGAGCAGGCAGAGAAAACCTTAGCCGAACGGGATGAGTCTCTCAGGAAACTTTCTGATGAGAATCAGCAGCAGGTTCAAAACAACAATTCCTTGACAGCCCAACTGGAGAAGTTGTCCCTCGAGAACAAGGAGTTAGCTCGGGATAATGAGAGACTGATCAGCGAAAATGAAGAGTTGAAACAAGAAAAGGAGCTTGATTTAATTCGCTTTGAGGAGGCCAGCTTCGATTGCTTTTATCAGGTCTGGAAGCTGAACAAACCTATCAATCTCGACTTTTTCACCAAGGAGGTTCAGGCAGAAGAGCTTGCTAGATGCGAAGCACGGGCTGCTGAAGAAGCTGCCAATCCTCCTGTACCTGCTCCCGCCTCCTCTGCTTTATCATTCCGAGCAAGAGGAGCAGCTGAAGCCGAGGAGGGGGTTGATCAACCCACTAGAGAGGCATGCCAATGACCCCTTATCATAGTCTATCATAGTTTGTTTTACTTTGTATATTGTTGCTCGGATCAGTGAGCTATTTTGACACTTAACACTTTACTTTTTTCTTTTTTGACTAACTCTAAACTTTTAAGTCTTTATTGTGAATAGTAAAGTTCCTAGATGCCTTAAATTTCACATGAGTATTTAGTTTTCTAACTTAGAAATTTTTACCATTCCATAAGTCCATACTAAATATACTTCCTCATGCTCTTATTGCTCTAACTTTTTATGAGCATAAATTTTATCATTACACGAATATCTGTTTTTAACTTAAAATTACTACATTGGAAATTAACCAAAGTTTATTCCAAATAACATTAATATTGTATTTAATTTTGTACGCCCTGATTTTCCCACGGGCTGATTAGCAAGTCGAGCTGCGGCCTAACCATGATTACCTCATGATCATCCCCAGGGGCCGGAGCTTTTGTCGTAGTGTCGTGCCTTCCTAGCTCGAGGAAGCCCCAAGAGCTCGCCTTCACTGCCCAAGGCCGGGGCAGGGTTTCCGAAGGTCGAAGACCGAGCTAAGTATGAAGCTCGTGATACGAGCTTCATATGGAGGCTATGACCCTTTGCGAAGTCAACACACGCAAGGTAAACGTGCACATATCAGGCATCACGTGTCTGATATCCCCCTGACTTCTCAGACACGCAGCAGGAACGTGCGTATTCAGACACCCACGACTGGGTTGGGTCGTGCGGCCCATTATCTCCTTACCTATTGATTTGACCACACTTATGTGTCAAGTTTAGGAATTAATCATGAATGTCACAGAATTGATACGACAAGTAAGAAGGTCACGGGATGACCTTCTTACCAACTTCCAGGTGCCTTCTCCTATAAATATGGAGACCCTGGGAATTGATAAGGGTTGGAAAAAAATAACCTCTTGTAAGAAATACTCTGTAATCAAATACTCAGTATAGATCAATAATATTGATTAGTGGAGTAGAAGGATTTTAACCTTCGAACCACTTAAAAAACGTGTTTTGAGTCACCTCTTTCCTCCTCTAAGATCATATATATGTTTCGGTTCCACATTTGGCACTAATCCATTTCTCTTCTTCTCTTAATTACCTGTTGGCGAAGAACCGCGTCAACAGTTTGGTGCTTTCATTGAGAGTAAGTTCGATTAGTGCTGCTGTAAACATCCAACTATGGTGACTACTCGGTCCAGGCATGGTAACGAGACAGAACAACATGATGGGCAGGAGGCTCATCATACTACCATCCCTGATGAACAAGTTCCTGAAGTCCAACAGCGGCCAGGAAAACAGCCGGTGGGCCAAGATGATACCGGTAGTTCGGCGCCTCGGCCACCTAATCCAAACCCATGTTATTATAATGCGGTGGAAATGGAGAACGCTCAACTGAGGAGTCAGTTAGCAACAGCTAGCCAGCAAATCCAGGATATCCTGGCCCGATTACCCCCTCTCACAACCGGCGTTAACGTCGGAGAGAGGCAAGGCGAGGCTCCTAAGTCTCGCTGGGGTAACCGGTCCAGGCATAGCCGTTCGGATAGACTTCCGGTAGCCAACTCCACCCCTTCATCACACCATCGAGAGGCAAACTTCGAGGAAATGCCTAGGACCGGACAACAGCAATACAGTCGTTCGGTCAAGACGTCGACTCCTAGCTCCCAACCATCCTCGAGAACGCCCAGGGGAGCTCGAGGAAATTCCCGAAAGAGATCCGGGGAAGGCTCGCGACGTCAGCCCGTCCCCGACGACCGTCCTGCGCCTCGTCCAGATCACCCGGTGCGGGACCAACAGGTTGGCAAGGCCGAAAGGCCCCCACCAAACTTGATCCGTCCAGACGGAACTAGGATCGCCTCCCTAGTCAGGCATCCTCCATCTCCGATCAGATATCCGTCTCCTCCTCGGCCCGTCCGGGACATTCCAGCCTATGGGAGTAGTGGGAGAAACCCGCCATCAGCTGGACCTTACCGGCGCAGCAGGGCACCAGGGGAAGGCTCAGGTCATCACCACCAAAGGCGGACTCCAATCCTATCCAGCAGGAGCCACTGGACCGGTAGTTGCCAGAGTGATCTCTCCGGGGGAGACCTTCGTCAGTGTTTAAGTTCGGCACAAAGTCACCAGACCACCCAGGGAGGTGACCTGCGAGATCGCCTCAACTCTCATAGAGGGGACAGAGCAGGAGGAGATGGCCAGGCTCACTCATGGGGGGCCCTGTCCGAAGTACGCAACGGGGGGAATGTCCCAAATAACCTATCTTAAGATAGGAGGGGCAATAACCCACCAAATGTGTACAATGGATCCGGAGATGTTGAACAGCCCCGGAGTAACCAAGGACATCAGGACCAAACCCTCGAGCGCCTGACTCAGATGGAGGAGCTGATGAGGAAGCTCCTATCATAAAAAGAAAAAGACGAATATGATTCAAGGGACGAGATGGAACTCTTCGCCCCCAATATAGCATCAACGACATACCCATCTGGTTTCTGTATGCCTCACTTGTCAAAGTTCAACGGGGACGGAGACCCGTCGGACCATTTAGGGATGTTCAACACCCTAATGATGGCCCATAACATTGGCCCGGAGCTACGATGCTTAATCTTCCCTTCCACACTGAACGGACCTGCCAGACAGTGGTTCAAGCAAAGTAAAAGGCAGTCAATCAGTTCCTGGAAGACCTTCTCAGCCGACTTCAAAAGGGCATTCCGAGCCTCCCAGGCCGCGCGTGTTCAAGCCGACTCCCTGGCTAATGTGAGACAGCAGCCCGGTGAGACTCTGAAGGCCTACCTGAGCAGATTCGCGAACGTCGCTGCTCGGGCTAGAGATGCAGATGATAGCTCCAAGCTCATGGCCATGAGAATCGGAATCCTTGTCGGAGGAGACCTATGGAAGGATATACAGAGGAAGGGAGTCAGCTCGGTCAACGAATTCCTTAACAGGGCCCAAGAATGAATAAACTTGGAAGAAGTCGAAGCCTCAGCTGCGGGAACCAACCAGGTTCCCGATCAGCCCGCGGGAGTAGGGACGGAGGTCGTGGCAGCGACCCCAAACGTCGCACAAAGAAACCAGCCCGGTGGAGGAAAAAGAAAGGGCAATGGTGAAAACGGTTAGCACGACCAAAAGAAGAATAAGTCCGTAGATAAGTTTAAGCCCGTTTTCACGACGTATACCGAGCTCACGCAATCCAGAGAGAGTATCTTCTTGGCCAACTCTACTCGGGTCCCTTGGAAGAGGTCGGAGCCATTGAAGCACCCCAAGGGAAAGAGAGACACTTCAAAATTTTGTCGTTTTCATAACGACATCGGCCACAATACCAACGATTGTAGGCATTTGAAAGATGAGATCGAGACTCTCATCCGAGCCGGCCCCTTGGCTCAATACTCGCAGAACAGGGTCCCAGCGAGTCGACCTGCTCCAGAAACCCCAGCCAGTCAGCCCGGGTCTCGGGTAGATCAGGATGTCCCTCCCCCCGTGGTCGGAGGAGAGATATCCACCATCTTTGGAGGTCCGCACATGGCTGGCACGAGCAGAGGCGCCCAGAAGAGATACGTGATGAACTAAAGGCTCACAACGGAGTGGAGTTCGTCCCGGAACAGCGCCAATCGAAGCAGCAGCGATTGGAGAGGCAACCAATCATTTTTACGGAGGAAGATGCAGGCCGTGTCCAGTTCCCTCACAATGACCCCTTGGTTGTAGCAGTCCAGCTCGCCAACCGGAGAGTGAGGAGGGTATTGATAGACAACGGGAGCTCGGTGAACCTCCTATTTCGATCCACCTTAGAGAAGATGGGTTTGACCGTCGCCGAGCTAAAGGAAACCTCCATGATGCTGTATGGTTTTTCGGGAGAAGGATCAGCGGCGATAGGGACGATCGAGCTGGTGATCACCCTAGGGGAAGAATCTTCGACAGTCTCCAAACTACTCGAGTTCGTGGTCATAGACTGCCCCACTGCTTACAACGCATTTTGGGCCGACCTACGCTTATAGCTTTTGAGGCTATCACTTCCATTCGACACCTCGCCATGAAGTTCCCTACTTCAACGGGAACCTGCACTATCCATGGCGACCAACTCGCTGCCAGGGAATGCTACAGCATTTCCATGAAGGGAAAATCTAAACCCGGGCAGTTGGCTATGGCCATTCTGAGTGAAGAGGAATCTCAGGAACCCTCAGCGGACCCTGAGATTGAAAAACCTCAAAGCGCCGAAGGGGGAAATGTCGCTTTGAGTGAGGATATTGACCCCCGAGTAGGCGAAGATAGATCCGAGCTCCACGCTATTGAGGAGCTCGAGGAGGTGAACCTTGATCCACAAAATCCATCACGGACGGTCAAGCTCGGGAAAAATCTCTGCGACAAGAGGAAGGCGGAGCTGACTACGTTTCTGCGGGCTAACTTAGACGTATTCGCCTGGTCCCACGAGGACAAGGTGGGGATTAGCCCGAGTGTCATCATGCACACGCTTCATCTGGACAAAAGCATTCCCGCCAAGTCTCAGAAGCAAAGACGTTTAGGAACAACCCAGGTTGAAGCCCTAGAAGAAGAAGTAGCCCGGCTAAAAAAATGTGGCTTTATCTGCGAAGCCAAGTTTCCAATTTGGGTCGCCAACCCCGTGCTAGTTCCAAAGCCAAACGGAAAATGGCGAACCTGCATTGACTTCTCCGACCTGAATAAAGCCTGCCCCAAGGATTGTTTTCCATTGCCAAGGATTGACCAGCTGGTGGATGCCTCGGCGGGGCACGAGCTCATGTCCTTTATGGACGCGTACTCAGGCTACAATCAGATCGCGATGAATTCGGCGGACCAGGAACACACCAGCTTCATGACCCCGACTAATGTCTATTGCTATAAGGCCATGCCGTTCGGACTGAAGAACACCGGAGCTACCTACCAAAGGCTAGTAAATAGAATGTTCGCGGACCAGATCGGTAAAAACATGGAAGTGTACGTTGATGACATGCTGATCAAGTCAAAGACTGCCGATAACCATGTTTCCAACCTGGAAGAATGTTTTAAAATACTACGAGAATATGACATGAGGCTCAATCCCCAGAAATGCACTTTTGGAGTCGCGTCAGGGAAATTCCTGGGGTTCATAGTCAATACCCGAGGAATCGAGGCAAACCCCAGTAAGATCAGGTCTCTGCTCGAGCTTCCTTCGCCCAGGTCGGGGAAACATGTCCAAGGCTTAACAGTCGGAGTGGCGACCCTCAACCGGTTTATCTCCAAGTCAACCGATAAGTGTTTGCCCTTCTACAACCTGCTCCGAGGAAACAAGAAGTTTGAATGGATAGTAGAATGCGAAAGCGCATTCCTCGACCTGAAGGCCCATCTGGCTGAACCGCCCGTGCTATCCAAGCTCAAGGCAGGAGAGCCTCTTTTTCTCTACCTAGCTGTCACTGAGGATACAGCTAGTGTCGTACTGGTACGAGAAGAGGACCAAGTCCAGAAGCCAATCTACTACATCAGCAAGAGACTTCTCGGGGCAGAATCACGATACCCATTGATGGAAAAATTGGCGTTCTGCCTAATCACGGCCTCGCGAAAGCTCAGGCCGTACTTCCAATCTCACTCAGTACACGTCATGACCGATCAGCCTCTAAGGCAGGTTTTGCAAAAACTTGAAGCATCGGGACGTTTGTTAAAATGGGCGGTCGAGCTCAGTCAGTTCGAGATTTTCTACACTCCCCGAACTGCAATGAAAAGTCAGGCTCTCGCCGATTTTGTGGCATAATGCACGGGATTCCAAGAGGATCCAGCAGAGGGCTCACCCCAGGTCACCTCGCCCCAATCGTTGTGGAGGATCTTTGTGGATGGTTCTTCCAACGAGAACGGCTCCGGGGCCGGAATCATTCTGATATCCCCCGAGGGACATAGATTCCACTCGGCGCTAAGGTTCGGGTTTAAGGCCTCCAACAACGAGGCAGAGTACGAAGCTTTGTTGGCCGGGCTGAGAATAGCCAAAGAGCTAAAGGCGAGCTCCGTCCAGTGTTTCAGTGACTCCCAGCTCGTGGTAAACCAGGTTCTGGGCGAGTATCAAGCGCGGGGACCCAAGATGGCCGCATATCTGGCAAAGGTAAAAACCGAGCTGTCCGCATTTGAGCGAGGATCGGTCGAGCAGGTACCTCGGGAGCAGAACGCTAATGCAGATGCTCTTGCCAAGCTCGCCACCTCAGGAGAGACGGAGACCTTGGGGTTGGTGCCAATAGAATTCTTGGGAATACCAAGTATAGAAGAAGACCGGGCGGAGGTCGAGATGGTCGACGCCAGGCCGACCTGGATGACCCCCATCCTTGAATATCTCGTCGAGGGCAGACTGCCTGAAGGGCGTAACGATGCACGGCGAATCCTGTATCAAGCTCCGAGATATACGTTGGTCGATGGGGTGTTGTACTGACGTGGGCACTCCCTACCTCTCCTCCGGTGCGTTCTTCCAAGTGAAGCGAAGGCCATCCTGTAGGAAGTTCACGAAGGATTCTGCGGAGACCACGCCGGGGGGCAGAGCTTGGCCTTAAAGGTTCTCAGGCAAGGGTATTACTGGCCAACTCTATCCAAAGACTCGATCTCATATGTGAAGAAGTGCGACAAGTGCCAACGATTCGCTGCAGTTGCCCGAGCTCCTCCAGTCAAGCTGAAGATGATCTCCTCCCCATGGCCGTTTGCCGTTTGGGGGATAGACTTGGTTGGCGCCCTCCCCACTGGAAAAGGCGGGGTGCGTTACGTCGTGGTAGCCATCGACTACTTTACTAAGTGGGCTAAGGCAGAGCCGTTGGAAACGATAACGTCCAAAAAGGTACTTGACTTCGTGGTTAAAAGCATCATCTGTCGGTTCGGCCTGCCCAAGAAGATCGTCTCCGATAACGGCACTCAGTTCGACAGCGACCTGTTCATTGAGTTTTGTGAAAGACATGGGATTGTAAAAAGTTTCTCCTCCGTGGCCTATCCTCAGGCTAATGGCCAGGTCAAAGCTGTCAACAAGACCCTAAAGGCGAGCCTCAAGAAAAGATTAGATGAAGCGAAGGGGGTCTGGCTAGAACAGCTCCCCCAGGTCCTATGGGCATACCAGACCTCGCATCGAACTCCTACGGGTCATACTCCCTTTTCCCTAACCTTTGGGAGTGAGGCAGTCCTCTCCGTGGAGATAAAGGTTCTTTCGCATAGAGTCCAGTCTTACGACCAGGATCGAAACCATGAGCTCCTGTGCCATTCCCTCGATCTGGTTGAGGAGAGGCGAGAGGATTCGCAACTCCAGCTCGCCCATTATCAGCAGAAAATCACCCGCTACTTCAACACCAAGGTCAAAAAACGCGCCTTTAGCTTGGGCGACTTGGTCCTAAGGAGAATTTTCCTCGCCGGAAAAGATCCCAAATATGGAGTTTTGGGACCGAACTGGGAAGGACCATACCAGGTCATCGAAGTCATCAAGGAAGAAACTTATAAGTTAGCTCGACTTGATGGAGGGGCGGTCCCGCGGACTTGGAACGCCATCCACTTAAAGAAATATTATCAATGATCCACTTGTAAGCCCTGGAAGGCCACTTTTTATGTATCAATGAAAATCAACTTTTTACGCATATTTGCAAGTGTAATCTTAAAGTAACCACGAAAGACCCTTTCCCAGTTACTTGGGGGGCATATGGTACCTGGATATAACCAGGTCTCCTTAACGACTTAGATGTTGATTCTTATCGATTGACCGTTGTTTTCTTAAAAACGCGAGATATTGATAAGGGTTAACGCTAACTAAGTCCTATCCTGGTTTTAACCGGGTCATAAAACTTAGAAGTTGATTTAAATCTATTGATCGTTGTTCTTCTTAAAGAGCTCGAGACATAAAAAAATTAACACGAACTAAGTTTTCAAATTAAGTTCCTGGTTTTAACCGGGTCATAAAACTTAGAAGTTGATTTATATCTATTGATCGTTGTTCTTCTTAAAGAGCTCGAGACATAGATAAAAGTTAACACGAACTAAGTTTTCAAATTAAGTTCCTGGTTTTAACCGGGTCATAAAACTTAGAAGTTGATTTAAATCTATTGATCGTTGTTCTTCTTAAAGAACTCGAGACATAGATAAAAGTTAACACGAACTAAGTTTTCAAATTAAGTTCCTGGTTTTAACCGGGTCATAAAACTTAGAAGTTGATTTAAATCTATTGATCGTTGTTCTTCTTAAAGAGCACGAGATATGGATAAAAGTTAACCCAAACTAAGTTTTCAAAATGAGTTCCTGGTTTTAACCGGGTCAAAGAACTTAGAAGTCAATTTAAATCTATCGATCGATGTTCTTCCTAAAGAGCTCGGTATATGGATAAATGTTAACGCGAACTAAGTTTTTCAAAAAATTGTAACCAAAATGCTTAAAGGCATGAAAAAGCGTAAGTTAAAAACGTCAAAGCAGATTGTCTCGAGGTGAAAACACCTCATGCAAGGGTTACATAAAAAAAAATACTTAAAAATATTCAAGGGGAAAATCAGCTTACAAAACACCATCGTCTCGTTCGTCACGAGCACCCGATAGTCCTTTTCACTGGGGGGCAAGCCCGCCAGTGTCTCGTATTGGGCCCCGAGGGTCACAGATTTCTCTGTCCTCGCGAAGATGGCTGCAAGATTAGTCTGAGTCAGAACGGGGTGCGGGAGGAGCTAAAATGACACTTAAAGTACGAGCTAAGGTCGGAGAAAACTTACGAGGACGATTGAAATAGTGATGCTCGCAATTCCGGAACCCAGTTGACATGAAGAACTGGTCCTTAAAGTCATTAGGGTGGCTGGGCAACTCGATGACCGCCGCCGTATTAGGAAACCGGGTTAGATAGTAAAACCCGTCACCTTGCCCTCGCTAGTCCGGGCTGGCTTTGAGGCAGAAGAAATATAAAATGTCTGCAGGAGTGGGGACCTCCCACTTGTGCTTCTGGAACAAATACCTTAACCCTGCCAGCAGACGGTAGGAGTTGGGGGGGAGCTGAAACGGGGCCAACCCCACGTAGTTGAGGAAATCAGCAAAATACTGATCCAGGGGAAGGAAGGCCCCTGCCTTAAAGTGTTCACCGCTCCAGGCCGCGAACGACTCCTCGAGCGGTGCACAGCTCTGCTCGCCATCTGAAGTAGGTCGGGCCACTACGGATGCTTTCCCCAGGGCGATGTTGTGGGAAATGAAGATTTTGTTAATCTTCACCTGGTCGGTTATCTTTGAGACGATTCTCTCCGCCTCAAAGAATGCATCAGGGGCCACCTCGACCTCCTTCTCCACTGCCGGCCCGAAGCGGGGGATCGGGGAGTCAGGCATCGCCGCCTTTCCTTTGTCCTGCTGGGAGGCCGAGCTGCCGACGTTCTTCTGGGGGAGATTCCTCTTTGGAGCCATCTGGTCGCCTAACGAACAAAAGAAAACATTTCAGAAAAGGCGACCCAAGCATGAAGAAAAAACAATTATTATTTGCACGAGCTGAGGTAAGCCCAGCCCGTGGAGAGTGGGACCACGCGGTTCGATGAACACGCGCCTGTGCCCCTAACAGATCCTCGATTCCTCGGGATTCGTGCGTCAGGGGGGTCAGGATAGAATTTTCCTTGGGGGGAAAGTTTCAGTAGGCAGAAAATTGCAAAACCGCCTGTGAGGCGTGTTCCCTAAGCTACCCGGTTTTGCACCCAAAATTATCAAGACTCCTACCCAGAAAATTTTCCCCAGAAAAAGCATCCTAAAACCCATACTCTAAAATGGTTTCCTACAGCAAAGATACCCTAACCTAAAAAGGGTTTTCACCCTCCGTATCCACAAAACCCAGTAAAACCTTGCATGCGGCTACAGTAAATTTTTTACCTATGCTATAGTAGCATATATTCTCAAAACGCACATGGTCAGGGAACTTACAGTGTGTAGCTGGGAGGTGGATGGAGGTGTCGCCTTGGTAAAAGCTTCGTCGATGTATTGGCTTCCAAAGCTTCGAAGAGATCCGTGCGCCTAAGCTTCTTGAACGCTGAAAATGGCAGTAACGAGTAGAGGGTTTGTTCTTCTGAGATAAAGAGAGAAGGAGAAGAGAAGTTTGAATAACTTCGAATGAAAGGGTGGCCCATGCGTAGGGTGGCCACCCCTTTTTATATGCATAAAAGATCACGTGTAGAGGGTCATTGAATGGCCCTGATGAGGGATCCGAGGCCCTCCACTCGAAATACGAAACGACGGCTGGGCATAGGCTAGGCCATTAAATGCGGTTCTCGTAAGACGTACCGTCACCACCCATGATGTTCCACGTATCAGGCGCCTGCGTAAAAAGTGGAATACGAAGAGTTCATGGGGAAGTCTAAAAGCCCCTACTGTGGTGTGATATACGACGTGATATACCACGAGCAGGAGCTTGGGGGGCAGATGTACGCCCTGATTTTCCCACGGGCTGATTAGCAAGTCGAGCTGCGGCCTAACCATGATTACCTCATGATCATCCCCAGGAGCCGGAGCTTCTGTCGTAGTGTCGTGCCTTCCTAGCTCAAGGAAGCCCCAAGAGCTCGCCTTCACTGCCCAAGGCCGGGGCAGGGTTTCCGAAGGTCGAAGACCGAGCTAAGTATGAAGCTCGTGATACGAGCTTCATATGGAGGCTATGACCCTTTGCGAAGTCAACACACGCAAGGTAAACGTGCACATATCAGGCATCACGTGTCTGATATCCCCCTGACTTCTCGGACACGCAACAGGAACGTGCGTATTCAGACACCCACGACTGGGTTGGGTCGTGCGGCCCATTATCTCCTTACCTATTGATTTGACCACACTTATGTGTCAGGTTTAGGAATTAATCATGAATGTCACAGAATTGATACGACAAGTAAGAAGGTCACGGGATGACCTTCTTACCAACTTCCAGGTGCCTTCTCCTATAAATATGGAGACCCTGGGAATTGATAAGGGTTGGAAAAAATAACCTCTTGTAAGAAATACTCTGTAATCAAATACTCAGTATAGATCAATAATATTGATTAGTGGAGTAGAAGGATTTTAACCTTCGAACCACTTAAAAAACGTGTTTTGAGTCACCTCTTTCCTCCTCTAAGATCATATATCTGTTTCGGTTCCACATTTGACACTAATCCCTTTCTCTTATTCTCTTAATTACCTGTTGGCGCTGTTGGCGAAGAACCGCGTCAACAAATTTAAATATAAATATATTTAAATATCCAAATTTCTATTCAAGATCTTCATGTTTGTTGAGTTCATCATAACCACCATTGATGTCCTCCTTGTAGAATTGAGATCTTTGAGAAGTTTCATGAGATTTCATTAAGTCTTTTCTTTTTTATTTTCCCACTTAAATAGTTAATAATCTTTTTTTTATTCTTCATTTCATTTCTTCATCTCCTACACATGTTTCTAGTCCTATTCTCTTATGATTTTTTTTTCTCTTACTTTACACGATTTTGATCTTCAATATATGATTTTTGAATGAATAACAACAATATCAACAATGAAGTTTTTTTTATAGAAAAAGGTGTATTTATTATAAATATATAATATTGTAAATTTTTTATTTTTCAAATACATGTAAATTTCTATATAAAGCTAGTGTCTCTCATTGGTTGGAAATAATATTAATTATGACAAAATAATAATAATAAGTAAATTCAAATGTAGAAAAAAATATTTATTTGTTATACCTAATCACTGTGTTGCCACATCATAATTGTTAGTACCCATTTATGGGTAGTAATTATTGAGAAGTCTTCCATATATATAATATTAGTTTGAGGAATTAAGGTGAATGAATGCATAATTGTGGGTGTGTAAGCAAGTGATAGAGTCTGAAAGTTAATATATAAAATTAGAATTTGTCCTATAAATTTGTAATTATTTTATATAATCTCATATTTAGATTTTTTTTTCTAAAACACGTAATTAACCCTTTCTCATTTTATTAAACTCTATTACCATGACAAAATAAAAATACATAAAGTGAATCAGTAAAACATTAGTGAAGTAGTAATACAAGGAGAAATAATAAAAGATATAGATATATATATATTTATTTTTAAGAAAAATATCTGATCCTATGATGGTGATAGACTTAATGGAAGAGATAGGATCTGATGTACATCTGCTTCAATAAAAAACAAAGTAAAAATCTATTTTTCTAATAGTGAAAATGTATGCTCCAATAGTAGACTTCTCCTATAATTTTGCTAGAGTATATAAATTTAGGACTTTATCCTCAATATTTTTTTATTTTTATCTATTCAAAGGAACAATTCATGAATGGACAAAAAAATTTCAAAGCAAAGATGCCAAAAAAAATATTAATAACTATCATTTCGTTTATCTCAAAAAGTTTACACGTGGAGAAGTGCTCCGCACGTGCATTCAATCAAGTGTCCCTTATCAAAATTGTTAAACAAAAATTTAGGTGACTGTGTACTCCATTACTTAATAAATAACAAAAGACCGTCCACACCGAGGTCGGCAGAAAAGTCCCAAGAATTAATTAATTATTAATAATTTATTATCTTTACTGAAAAATAAATAAAAACTAATAGCAAAGGACAAGCAATGGACACGTCAGCAACAAGTTGTCTACAAATAAAACCACTAACACAGACACAGGGGAGGGTGGGGGCCACAAGGACACGTGTCGAATTTCGAGAACCTACTTCTTAAACTCGGCCAATTAGGAGGTCGAAACAGATCGGATCTACTCGCTTCTCTTTCGTCCACGAATTTTGATACACTCTCCCTTGTATCGATCTTCTTGCCACGTGTCGATCATTTCGTGACTCTTTTTTATTTAACCTAAGAAAAATATTAATAATTTTTTATTATTTTCCAAAAAAATAATTATTCTTCAGCGTGGAGCTTGTTAGAGAGAGAGAAAAAAAAGCCTGAGGAATCTCGCAGAAATCTCGGTTCGATTTTCGGGGTTGGATTAGGGCTAATCGGTTACGTTTCCCTTGTATATTCTTGCTCGTTTTCTCAGAAATTTCTGCTGTTTGTGAGAATCTATTATTATTCAGGTCAGCTCCTTTCCTTTTGATTTTTTTTTAATTTTTAATAATTAATTTTTAATTTTTTGAATTGATGTTTTGGTCTGGGCTCTTCAATTTCCAATTTCGTTTAGAAACTGCGTTGTTTCGTAATTTTCCTTGGTGTTTTGATTTGCACTCTGTTTGGTTTTAAATAGGATATGATTGCTTTTTTTATTATATATATAAAAAAAAAAACTATAATTATCTGGAACGATTCAACAGAAATCTGAGCTTACTGTTATATGGTTCTTGGATTAATTGGCGGAGATAAAATGCTGCGAATTTATTATTAGCTTTCTTTGGCACATTGGATAAGTTGAGCATATTTCTCCTTGTGGAGATTTTGGTTTGACTTTTTGATAGATTTGACGTTATTGTATAATTTTAGCTAAAATAAGATATTAAGGGGAAAAGAAATGGTATGGGAAATTAGAATTTTGATTGTGGGGATCTTAAAAGAAATTGCTTGTGTAACTTTTTGAGTTGTGGGTAAGATTATTTTTTCTTCGTTTTAAATTAAGGGATGGAGGGTTGCTTGTTTTAATTGTCTCTTCTTGGCTTGATTAATTAGTGGAATTGTACATTTCGAACTGACTGAAAATACCTAAACAATTTTACAGCAGAAAAGTGAAAACAATAGATAAACTGGACTCTAACCTAGTTAAAAAGCAAAACAAATCCCATGGGGAAGTAGATATTAATGGTTTAATGAACTTTTAAAAGACCAAACTGCAATTGTTAGCGTTCTAGAATATTATCAAGGCTACTTTAGTCAAGTTAACACCACCCCCGTTAAGCGGACAATACCATCAGGGATTTAAATTGTACCTTCTTTTTCATAGCAAACAGTGGTGGAGGAAAGATCAAATCCTTTTTTGATTCAAAACTTCAAGCTGTGTTTAACATACGGTGAAAGACTTTCAGTGAAAATAATTGGTAAAAGAAACCCTCTATACACAAGAAGATTTAAGGAGAGAAGAAGAAGAAGCAATCATGGAACAACTTTCCATTTTAACTGAATTCATCTCGTTTTTAAGAAACAAAATTTTTAATAAAAAAAATGAAGAGAATCAAGAAAACAAATAATAATTAAGTAGGTAAATTATTGGGATGCTAGATAATTAATTAAGAATAATTAAGTAGGTTAATTAATGGGATGCTAGATAATTAATTTTTGTGTTTTTTTAAAAAAAAAACCATCAATGAACTCTTTATAAGAAAAGCTCATAATGATGCCAAAACCCTTTGGTTCGTTTGTGTTTTAATAAATAGGGTATGAACCATTGGATAGCAAAGCACTGGTTTAGAGGCACAAGCACAAGGACAAGAGGACAGTTCCTTGGCCTGAAAAACAACCCATGAAAAAATCTTTTTCATTTACTGGAAGTTAAATGTTCAGAAAAGTGGCATGGGCTTTGCAGTGTCATTATTTGTAAGATTGGGAGGCATATAATGAGTTGCACGAAGTTCAGATTCAATTATGATAACAATCATCGAAAACATAAAATTAAGGATTGTTGGAGGAAGAAGAGGTGAACAGTGGCAGGCCCAGGAGTCCGATCTCTAAATAAGTGAGTTTACTTATTTGGTGCACAATGGTCTGTGGAAGGTGGTGTGAGATTTGGCCATTTAAAAGAAAAGAAAAATTTAATGCAAAAGAAAGCCTGTGCAGGTGATAGAACATATCAGACAATTAAGGTTTTTACTAGTACGTACTTCATTATGGAAAAGTGCAATAGATTATCACAGGGTTGAATGGTGGGTTAAAAATGGTGAGTTCATAATACTAAATGCTGTCAATTGGAATTACAAGTACCAAAGGAATGATTTTTTTATAAATTTTGATTTATTTGTCCTTTTTACAATATTTTAAATAATTAACGTATTGCATTTGTAACTATGACCAATTTATGCCTTCTTATTATTTTTTTTCTTTGTTTTCTTTAGTCTGATTATGGGAATCATTTAAGTATAATGTGTGCTTCATTTAATCCTTTCTGTTCTTTTCTGCTGTAGAAAGCATAAGTGGAGAAAGCTAATTTATCATATAGTCATAAAACATGACTTCAGATCAAACTCTTGCATGTGTTCTTGGTGGTGGATAAAGGATCTTGGAGGAATGTCAGACTTGTGCTTGTATGAGGTATTAAATTACTGAAGAAATTTGCAGTCTTCTTTTATTTTATTTTTTTCTACCAGAACAAATTATTGAAATCCACAGCATTTAGGATGTTTCCTTTGGTCGTCTCAATCTGAGTCTTACTACTTGTAGACTGTTCTAAGTGTTACAAATGTTGCTTCAATGTTTTTTCACTGTAGGTTCAAAACATCAGCAAATAATATATGCATTTATTAAACTATACATCTTTCTTACATATGAAAGGGAAATTTTACTTGGCTCCTTTTACACGTACTTTAATTGTAATCTTCTCTTTAGTGATATAAGGATAGAAAAATCTAACAGAAAATTATAGGCCAACTATGCTTAAGGAAAATAAAACATAACGTATGTAGAGCTTATAAGTGAATGTGCAACAAGTTTAAGAAGAGTAGATATGTTCTTTATTTCTTTCTTTTATTTTCTTTTTTTCATTTTGGTAATTTTGGGGTCTTCTCTAGGGTAACGACTCTTTTCCATATTGAAGACAGCTGATCCTTTATTCTCTGATAATTTGTTTTGTTTCTCCTATCATTTATCCAAAAAAAAAAGTTTGTTCCTTTATTTATTCATTTGGGTGGGTTTATGGAAGGAAGATTTGGCAAAGCTTATGCTTTTGCTTATAGCTAAAAGTATATGGATAAGTAGAAGCTTTAGCTTATTTTTTCTGTTTGGATAACTATAATACTAATATCTTTTTTAATAAAATGTTCTTTTTAAAGTGTGGATATTAATTAAAAAAAATATCTTTTATAAGTAAATTAGGAATAATGAAATTATTCTAATTTAAAAGGCAGCTTCTCGAAATGGTCTTTTAAAAAAAGCCAGGAATCCTAGCTTCTCCAAATAAACCTTTTATTTTTATTTTTTAACTGACCACTCTCAAAAGTGCATTTTTAATCCTAAAAGCTAAAAATAGCTTAAAATAAGCTATAAGACAAACCGAGCCAAAAACGACTAGGGAAAAAAAAGGTGACATATTAAAAAAATAAACTTGTTTTTTCTCTCTGTTAGGAAGCAAAGAATTTTGTAAACAGAAAAGAGATATGGATAAGGATAAGCAGTCGTCCAAGATTGGGTTACTGAAAAGCAACAATAAAGAAAATGATAAAAAATTCTCCCACTTGTTCCAACTGGATGTTTGAAACAAACTAGAGCTGCTCATCTCCAGGACTTCTTGTTTTTTCAACACTCTTTGAAACTCCAAATAAACATGGAAAACTTGATTTGGGAGACAATCATCCATGTAATTCTTACTTCATTTGACCAAGTGATATAGAAACTTAAGGGTGAGCTAATGAATAAACAAGTAGTTAGTGTTCTCTCCATTAAGCTTATGCATAAAAAACCAAGCCAATAATAGACTTTAATTCTAATTTTATTTTTTTATAAAATCAAACCCAACAATTGGAGAAATATCTTTAGTGGAAAAAAAAGAGTTATACAGCCAAATTGAAATTACATCAGCATAACTGCAATAAGTCAATGAAATTCATGTGAATAGGTTGAGTGGTCATGCTCAATATTTTTTTCCATGAAGTTTGTGTTGTTCTAGCTCATTGGATCTAATAGGTTGCTAGAGTTTTGTTTTATTCCTCTCTCAAAGGGAAATGCCACAGATCAATAAAATCTAGAATATGGTAAAGCTTCCACAGTCACAGTTCATCAAATGCCAAATACACAAAGAGGAGCTAAAAGACTTCTCTGTATGAGAAAACAACAGGTAAGGTCCTGGACAAATCATTCCTAATCTTCCATTAGGCAGACTAGCCTTTCAAGGTTCAAAAGTCTGGCTTGTTGGTTAATCAATCAATGGGAGAGGAACTATTCACATGAAAATTCTCTAGAGGAATTTTTAAACCAGATTCTTTTATTAGGAATATAAGGAGAACTACTTATATAAGATAAGGAAGCAAAGGTTGTTTGCTTGAATGTTTACCTATTGTTCAATTTGCAAATGAAATGGAAGTACCAACTAGCTGAAGGAAAATATAAAGATGACAAATTGTGGAATGTGAGAATTTTGGAAGACAAAACTGAAAACAGAATCTGCCACTTAGGGCTTGCTCAAGTGGTTGGGTGCATGAGTGTGGGTGGGGAGGGGGAGGGGTTCAAATCCCCATTGTACCAAAAATGAAAAAAATGAAAACAGAATCTCTCTCTAAGAATTTTTATCAGTTCTACTTGAAGCCTCAAATTTCTTATAACCAAAATAGGCATGGTGTAAAAGAATGTAAGGCCTTATGTAACCATAAAACTGTTAAAATCTGATAACTGCTGTTCTCTTTCCATCTAAATAGCTGTAAGGTTTAGGATATTCATCCCCTCAATCCTGCCACAGTGGGGCCACTTCTCATAAGTTATCCCAATTTCGAGCTCTTCAAGTTACAAATTGTGATTGTGTACATTGAAGCAACCAAAGAAAATAGTAAGAATTTTTGCTTTTTCTTGAAGTAAGAAATTTAGTCTTTTTTTTTTAAAAAAATATAAAACCCTCAAAATTTGAAGTAACAAAATTTAGTTTTTTTTTATTATTATAATGAAAACTACACTGAAATTGCAAATGTAAGAGCTCATTTGTAAACTAATAAAGCATATTGTCCATAGGAAGTCCTAAAGTACTGAGGGGTAATCTTTGATGAATATCTCGAAAGGTTTGGTCAAAGTTGTCATTTTATAATGTTAATATGTCCATAAGGTTGCAATGATCCTCGGCTTGTGTGAAAATACCATTGAATTGCTGTTCTCAAGTCCATACCTTCAATCACCTGAAATCTCTGCTCATTGGCAGTTGTATAACTCTTTCATGTTCCAGAAGCCATGGCAACAGGGGATACCTTCTGATACTGCTTGTCGCAGTGGAAGAAAGAAGTAGAAAATCATACTCTTTTTATGAAGTATACATTACTAAGAAATTTGTAATTTATCCCTCGGTATTTGTAGACTTAATTAATCCTAGTCTAACTAGGAATCCTAATTCAACTAAAATACTAAGGAAATAAGTCCTAAACTCCTTTTTTTTTTGGAAAAGAAACGAAATGTTGTTTAATCACTAGGATAAAATACAAAGTAATAGGTCCTTGTTTGCACCATAGTCCTAAACTAATTAAAGTCTACAGGTGTTTGTGAACACACCATCACAAACTCAAGCAGAGCAGAATTGAAGCATCTGAAAAAAGAAAACACTGCAAAAATAAGTTACCAAGTTGTAATACAGGTTATAGTGCTTTGTTTCAAAAAAAAAAAAAAAGTTGCATCCAGACCTCCCAATCTCAACAGATAAGTAAAAAGTAAAGGTTTAAATTCTTTCATACTCTTAAGCCAGTCTAAAACCCAAAAAAATTTCCTTTACCAAATATAATCCAGAGATTCGTCCTTGTTTTGAAAAATTCTATGGATTCTTTTCAGCCAAACTGCCCATATAAGTGCTGACACTCCATAGTTCCAAACTATCATCCTCCTCTTGTAAATCCGTATGACAAAATATTGTCTTAAACGAAGTACAACATTAAGTTACTTATCCCACTCTGCCAAAACTTGGACAATAGGGACATTGCAAACTCACAATGAACAAAAATGTGATTCATGGTCTCGAAATCTTTTTTGTAATGTAGGATTCTCTACATAAATTTGTTTGGTTTCTGTTGTGCTGTAGGCTCTTTTACCATGACTGTCATATTATATGGCCTAAACCTAAATTGCTCTCTGTGACTTTACAGCTTGAAGATAATGTGTGGGATGAATTTGAAGAAAGTGACGATCATATAGTGCCTCATCCTATTAATACACACGGAGATCATTCACCGAGAGACGGAAGTGGTTGCAAGAAGCGACAGAATGAAGTAATTGGTGCTGCTAATCTTGATACTTCATCTAAAGTACACCGTGTCCAAGGAAAGGAGAAAAGAAAATTACCTTATGCGACCAGTGACCACAGTATGTTGGAAAAGAGTCCATGGGGTCACAATCCTGATAGTGTGTTTCCTGCATATGAAACTAATGAAATGAAAGAAGTGACTAGTATAGCATCTGATGATACAATGAGGTCCACTCTTTCTTTCAAAAGTAGCAATGTGGAATCAGGAGCCTGTGAGTTCTGTGATGATGATACTATCATGGGTGATGGGTGTGCTGCAGTCAATAATAATTTATATCGTTATCCACTTAGTCAAGTACCCCAAACTGGCAATGATCTCAGTTTCTTTGATAATGATAATGAAGACAGAGAAAATTCAGGTCTGCTATTTTATGGTTGGCCGGATATTGGAAATTTTGAAGATGTTGACAGGATGTTTAGGTACCTTTTCCAACCTCAGAGGTTTTATTTATGTTTTTCCCCTTTTGTGTCACACACTGATTAAAAAATTATATGATCATTTTTTTTCCTCAGCAGAAACTGTGACTCAACGTTTGGAATAGAGAGTCTCAGCAATGATGAGGAGTTGTGCTGGTTTCCGCCTTCAAATGATACTGAAGGGTCTGAAAACACATTGAAGTCTGGATTGAAATTTTCAGGTTCAAATGCTGGTTCATCAGTAGGTGTCTCTGACCATCATGAAGATTTTAAGCAAGACAATGTAGGCCATTCAAACCATTCAGACAAGAAAAATGGCTCTGCTGGTCACAGTGCGTGTTTACAAAATACAGATGCTGATGATCCTGCTGCTCTTGATCATGTATCATTTTTAAATGGATTAAATACAAAATCTGGAAGCAAGGATATCTTTATGCCAAAAGAACAAGTAAACACCTTTTTAGTACTTCAAAATATTGGAAAATGTTGTCTGTGCTTTAATAACTTATAGGGTCATAATTTATAAATATATTGCAAGAAAGTTTCTCCCAAATTTTAGAAAATTGCACTTTGACATGAAATGTGTAAGAAGTAGATTTTCACTGTCTTACCATCAAAAATTCACATCTGACCGGTCATTTGAAGTATGTGATATTAATGAAGTTCTTTTTATAACCTTTCTTTCATTGCTGGAGTATTTTTTCCATAGAGATAATCTGAATCTGGCCTTTTCTGGTTCCATCTAGCTTGTGCTCAAGTTGTAGCTTAATGCCTTAATAGGATTGCTTCAAGTAAACTGTTTAGATTTTTTTTATCCTTGTGAGTAATTGTAAGATGTTTAGAAGTTATATGTCTTGATCAATATTCCATTTACTGATTTTAAGATGTACATGACAGATTACTTTGTGTAAAAAGCAGCCAAAGCAACAGACCCAGTCAGAAGGGGAAAATACAGATCAATACCTAGAAAGTGGTATTTCCTTTCAGAGTTATGATAACTTGAATGAATTTACAGATATGAAGCACCCCCTTGAAGAATTATCCAGTCAAATTTATTCTGCGCATAGTATTCAACAACACAAGCAAAGTGCAGGATCAGATTCGATGAGTTATGTACATAGTAAACTTCCGTATGTGCACCTGGAGTACACTCACCACTCCGATATTTCAGTCTGTCCAACTCCCTCTGGTACAAAATCTGAGAACAATGGCTGTCCATCTCCTACCGTGAAGGAGTCCTCCTACACATCTAACCAGTTACAGTCTATGGATGGTTCTCGTGATGCTACAATGGTGACTCCTGCCATAAAAATGAGTGGAAAGAGAGAAAAGTTATATAGCTGCAAGGGTGTCCAATCCTCTTTTACTACGAATTTTGAGGATGTGGCCTCAACAAGTCCAACGGCATTGAAAGGTGCAGCTTTAAATCAGAAGCAAATGCAACAATCTGAAAATCAGATTGAAGGTCAAAGTGATGTTGAAGGAAGCAGCATTGATAATCCAGCTGAATTGGATTCAACTGTACAGGAGAGTTCTTGTCTTAGCTCTGTACTGAATGATATCTCAGTTGAAGCAAGAAGTTTTCGCCAGCTGCAGCAAGTTATGGAAAAGGTATTGTTCTGTGGTGCTTCCTTAAATGATGTAGTATAGCAAAATATGTCTGCTACAGGACAAGAATCTAACCCATAGAAAATCTCACCCCTACATTATGTTGATGAAATATTTTCATTACTAGGAAACTTGGTGATTAAAACTAGAATTAAAATCAATAAGTTTTTCTGTGAGAGGACTCAGATTTTGCTTTCTTAGCAAGCAACTCTCCTTCTCTACCCATTTTAGGAACTTCTATTTATTTTTTGTAGTATAGTTGGATTTGATGGTGTGTGTACATTTCTGATTTTGATAATAGTTAATATTATCAATTTAACATGAGCTCAGCTTTCTCTGAAAACTTAACTTTGTACGAAAGTCTTCTTCTTCGTATTGGTTGTACTTTCAAGGATATGCATGTCTTGTGCTGAAAGGATCATGATTTTTAATGTTTTGACAGATAGCTGTTTAATTTTGTGGGGACATTCCTTGTTCAAATTCTAATTAATTATACCTGTGTTTGAGTTTAGTTGGATGTCAGGACAAAATTGTGCATAAGAGACAGTCTCTATCGGTTGGCTAGGAGTGCCGAACAGAGGCATAATTGTGCTAATCAAAGAAGTGGCAGTATAGATAGCAGAGATACTAATGGAGCATTGATGATTGACGAAACAAACAAGTATGCTACCATTTGTTTTCCTTATATTTGTTATATAATACATGGAATGAAACTTTTGGTTTATGTGCATGCTTCTTTTGATTAAATGCTTATTATCTGCACAAGTTTAGAATTTCGTATGTGTCGTGGAAGTTCCGAATGGTAAATCATTTTGCTCAAAGGATGAAAAAAAAAAAACTCTTTTGGTGACCAAGGTGCCTGCAAAGCACTGAATATGACTACTTAATCTTTATTTCTTAGGTTGTCCATCCTTAAAGGAATTATCTCAGTCACCTTTTTAACACTTAGAGGTTATTGACAGCTTTTAATTTGCTTCTTCCAGTACAATGTTGTGAGAATTTGAAAATTTTTAAGTGTGGGGTGATTCGTAATTTTAATTGGTGATTATACAAGTTTACATGGGGTTTATCCTGCCAAAACAAAAGCTTGAAGCATATCAGATTTGTTTTCCTGGTATCATAAAATTATCTTAATTAACTCAATACATGTCACACAATTTGGTCTGAGAATAGGAAGGAAATTCTGAGTTGCGACTCATTTCCTATCATGTTTGTTTAGTGAACTGATCTTCTATATCCAAAAGGGCCTATTATTCATGATGTTCATGCATTGATACCTCTAAAAAAATGGGTTTTAATAAGCAAAAAAGAAATTTACCGGCATTTATTGAAGTTGCTTATGCTTTACTCTTTCATAAGAACTACAAAAAATAGTGGCAAAGCAAGTGAAAACCAAACTAGGCATCCCATCAATCAACAACATGCAGGAAAACAAGATTTTAAGACCACTTGAATCTAGTTTGTCTTTTTGTATATACTTTGGGAATCTTCCTAACAAAATATTCAGGTGTACTTCTTTCTAAATATTTATAGGCCAAAACCATACCAAATTGGATCCAAAATCTCTCTCTGCTTTTATTTTTTTTGGTTACCCACTAACCCAAAAAGGGTTCAATTGTGTTCTTTTTCTGTTCTGTTTAGGGATTCGTGTATTTGGATGTAACCTTTTTTTTTTTTGCTTTGAAACAAAACTACTTGTATTATTCATCACGAGATAAAATACGAGGGTGAAAAAAATATCACCCAGCAGAAATTATTGTGTACTTGTATGCAACTGAGATGATAAATTTTCATCTTATGCAATGGTCGTACATCAATATTATTATTCTTGTTATAGAAATATGTGTGTGTGTGTGTAATCACCCTCCCACAGGAACTATAGATCATGTTGTCCTTGAATTTCTCTTGCATTTGTCTTCCAGAGGAGATGAGAATTGAATATAAGAATGTTTCCTGCTGGGAAGGGTTTTACTCTAACAGGATAGATGATAAAGAGATACCACTGGCAAAGATGAAAAACTTTAGGAATTATTGCTGTGGTGAGTCCATTGATGCTTGAACTAGATGAGAAGCATATAAGCAGTTGATACAATTGTCAAAGACAAGATGAGCCATTAGTGGAGGGGAAATAAGCTGTTGATGCCTTACTAATGGAGTTATTAATTCACAAAACAATTCTATAGCGAGGGGAAATAAGAACGTGGGAAGATCTAGAGGGTTCTCATGGGACCTTAAGTTTTTCAGGGATGTATATGGGAGTAAGCTTCTACAATTTTTAGTTGTGATATAGGTGCTAGAAGGATTTGGAAACCAAATGGCTTGGAGTTATTTTCTAGCAAAACAATTTTTAAGAGATTAATTACAACAAGGGAAGGATGAAATCACTTGGAAATCTTTGGCTCCTTCAAAAGTGAAGTTGTGAGGGTGGTTGGTAACTTTAAATAAGTTAAATACTTATGAGAAACTACAATGGCATAAGTCGTTCCTTCAATTGTCTCTAAATTGGTGTGTTGTGTAAAAGGAGTTTTGAGTCTACTGAACACTTATTTCTATATTGCTCTTTCACTGGGACTTTCGGGTTAGGCTTTTACAACAAATGGGAGTTGATTGAGTTTGGTCAGCATCTTGTTAGGATATATTGCAGAAAATGGAGGATTTAGGCGGGGGAAGAGGGAAGAAGACATTGTAGAACCTGGCTATTCATGCCATTCTTTGGACTTTATGGTTATGGGAAATCAATAGAATATTCTAAGATGTGGAAGAGGATGTAGGAGATATTTGAGATAGCCAAGTATTTGGTGGCTCTATGAATTTTCATTACTACGGATTTTTTTAATTTTCAATGCCCTCAATGAATGGAAATTCTGTTATAAATGCCACTCAATGAATGGAAATTTTGTGATAAAGGATAAATAGCAATTTTTCTCCTTGAACTATAGCCCTTGTAGAATTTTGCTCCTGAATTATTTTTTGTGGCAAAAATGCTCACTGAACTATGGAAATCATTGCAAACATGCCCATTTTGTTACCTTCTCTTCATTTTTTTTAAGCAGTTTGCTATGTAGCCACATATTACATGCATAGTTACAGTAAGAGGGTCTATTTAACTAGTTGAAGTTAGTGAAAATTGAGTTGATTGACGCTAAACAAACAAAATTTAGTAAAAATTAGTTCTAAGAATGCAAATGCATATTCTCAAAATTTGTCATTATACCACTATTTATTTCATATATGTATTTGTCTGTTAGGACGGTCAAATTCCGCCACATTAGTGCAACATCAGTGCTATATGAGCAAATTGTTTAAAAAAATGAACGAAATGCAATATAAGGAGCACAATTGATATAGTTGTTATAGTTCAGTGGAGATTTTTGCCACGAAAAAATGTTTAGGGGACAAAACTCTACAAATTTCATTGTTTAGGGGAAAATTTTCTTATCATTTACCTTAATCTTTTTGTTTTGTACTAGACTGAAATTGGATTGTTAGGTTGTAATTTGGATGATACCTCATCATCTCTTATTATTATATGACCCATCTTTCTTATCAAAATCTAAATAAAAGAGCAAGGAAAAGAACAATTTTATTGTACAACAACAATTTTATCTGTAAGTATGTTTATGCATTATATCTATGTAGTAGTTGATTAATAATTTGATTTCATTTTCTCTTCCATAGTCTTCTCAATCCTGGATACAAATGTGACTTTATTGGTGACTCGAATCCCTACCATTCCATTCTCCCGTAAGCTTTTCAACTAAACAACCATACATCTCAAAATTAACCTAACTAATCCTTTCACTTCCACTACTCCCTCTCACCAAATATAACATCCAGGTCTACCAATTCTAATTTTGGTTTCTTGATTCACAAACACTGGGACTTGTAACTTATTAGATTTATTTCTAGTCTCTTAGGCCTTTTTATTTACTTCTTTACTGTTATAATTATTTTCTATTTTGTTGACTCAGTCAACTTCTTGTTATTAGTTACTCTTTTCTTGTTTTAGGTCTTTGGCTATCTTTCGGGTATATATACCCATTTCTCTGTCACTTTCTAATACAATACTTTCTAATATCAATACATATTTTTGTTCATTTCTCTCTCCGTGTTATAACTGAAGCTTCAAAATGTTGCATAACCAGAGATAAATCAAAATTGTTTTGACATGATTTCTTTCCGCCCTTTTTTTTAATCCTGTTTTAATCAGTTATATAGTATTATTTATTTTAGTAAATATTTTAGCTATATAAAAATTGTTATATTCTTTAAATCTTTTGCTAATTGTAATTGATGGTCTCTACCAGGTGCACTGGATTTATGGACATTGAAACTGATACAAATCCAATAGACCGGTCTATAGCACACTTGCTGTTTCACCGACCTTCAGACCCATCTAGAGTGCATTCTAAAGAAAGATCGCTTAGACCTCATGTTTTGGTAAGGTTTTGATTTTTGTTGTAAAATTTTGATTTTAATGTACAACTTCTGCATATTGTTTGGCTTATTCTCTGATATAAATTAACAGATTCATGAGTCTGTTTCTAATCCGCCAATGATGACTGAGAATCAGGTTTTCCAGGAAGAAACAACGGCTCGTGGTGAAAAAGAGACTGATAACTAATGACAGATAAACTCTGGTTAGCATCGGTTCATCTATTGTGAAATATTTTGTTAAGAAGTACTTTTAATGTCTCATAAATAATGTTTCCTGAGGCCCAATGTCAGTGAAAGGTCAATCCCATGTGTTTGATCTTGCCTGTTTTATTTTTCTAGTAGTATTTTTCGTTGTGTATCCGGAGTAGCTATGAAAAGTTGTTTGTTCTCTGATCTATCCTTTAGAGTCCAGAGTATACTATTCCTTCTGTTGTTAGAGTTGGCTCTCATTTGTTACTGGCAATTTTGCCTTCTCATCTTTTATTGACATGTATTCTAACTTGGTTCCAAGATATGTTAGGATTATCGAAATATTGACCTTCTAAACTTTGTTTGTATCTATTCTCGTTGGATTTCTACTATATATAAACTACAAATCATTGTAACTAAATTTGCTTGTTTAAGCCAAATGGACTTGTCGGTTTGACTCCATCGGCACATACAGTCTTGCCTACTTATTAGTTATTACAATTGTTGTTTATCTTTACTTAAAGGCTCACCCAACACCTCTTTAGTTTTAATTAGACTTCAATAGTGGTAAGGTCAAATTTCCCGATTATCCAATTTCTTTAATAAATTTAGTAACAGAGTTAGTTTGCTATCTTTTTTCTCTCTTCTACTGCAGGTTTAATAACATTTTATGGCATCACAATGTGGTAGACCTTCTCAATCATCCAATTCATCCAATGAACTTGATTGCAGAATGAGTTTGCCATCATTTCTCGTACATACGCATACAGGTCTAATCCTTGAAACTGGTGGCCAGTATTTATCGCAGAAGCATTTTTTTTTTTGCTTGATTACCCAAAACAAGCTCTTTCCCATAGGTTTCAAGTTGAATATGCAATTGTTGGCTTCTAACTGGCTCTCCATTGATATTCATTCTACTATTTCAGGGTCAATAGAATCTTAAACAGGCAAAGGTTTCAAGTTTGGAAATCCTATCACATTGTGTTGCCTAGTTCTCTTGTAATGCTAATTGATAATTGTTGATCATATTGATTTTCTACTTCATTTATAATCTGATGGCATCAGTCTGTGCTGTTCCTCAACCGGATTGAGTTCTCTGATTATTCCGTCCGCATCCAGACTCTTAACTGCTTTAGATCTCTCTTATGTTATGACTCGTAATGTAGAAACTAGAGGTGCAAGTAGAAATGCAATTTGATTCCGTTTCATAGTGTGCATTTGGTGTACATAGATTTTGCAATTTTTTGAATTTAACTCGTTTAGATGCTCGTTTGTTATGCGTATGTAACATATATATGTATGATTACTTTTCTTTTCCTAGTATTACAATCGTTTCAAAGTGGTGTTGAAATCTCCGACTATATACCGAATTAACTGTGCATTAGCTTGTCAAGAATCTGCCAACAGTTGGGAAGGGGCAATCATCCTTTTCCTCACTAAATAGTTCTACACTCTTTCATCCCCTTTGTCTAGATAGACCGTTATGAGATATAAGTTGTTTAGGGAGACTCGAACGATTACTAGTTTTACTTTTCTCCTCATGTAAAACTTTGGTGTTTATATTCAAAGGGTTTAAACTAAATAACAGTTAAAGCGTGATTTTCACCTTGTTTTGCACCCAATAATAGCCAACTTTCTTTAAGATAATAACTAGCAAGACTACAAAATCAAAACATGAGCTTCGTACGGCCAGATAAAACATGGTCATCCATCAATGTAAACCACGTGTGGATCTCACTTCTCATCACAATAGATGGGCAAGATTATTCAAATGCATGGATGAACGTAGCACTTTTCTATCTGTTTTCAACAATAAGAAATCACATAAATATTGCACTATTTGAATCTATGCATGCATAGAATACACCCGGACTCACTTTGGAAGTGACAATCAAACTGTATTAACTGCTGTGAACAATGCTAACGATGGGTATGAATTGTACAGTCCTAATGCTAAAACAAGTTACATCAATCCCATTTAACAAACCTATAAGTTGATGCTAATCGAATTGCTGCCGAAGATGCATCTCCGTTTCACTTTTCCAAGTAGCGTGAGATGATTGACCCTTCATCCTCTTATTCTTCTCTTTATCTTTGACCATAGAACCCTTCTTCTTTGTCTCTGTGCCTGGTTCAGCTGGAGGGCGATCACCGCATACTGGGCATACCATTCCACGAGCACTCGAGTAGGTTTTTGGAATACCACATTGTAAACACATCCTGTAAAACACCTCGGTTTTAGTCCATGACAGAGATCAGTGAAACAGCTATGAGCACATGCACATGATTTTTTTTTCTCCCAAGAGGATGCCTTCCATGATGTAAAATTCTAAGACATAATTGAAAGCAGAACATTTGTCTTTCAAATTATATAACCAAAAAAAGCGGGAAAAAGAAAAATCTACGTATGAAAAATTGAGGATGTCTACAGTCAGGACTTGTAGTAACTTTAAATCAACCGATTGTCAGCATAGGGTAATTAACGTAACCTGAGTAGTGAGTACCGAACAAGTAATTTCATATTTCAACCAATTCCAAAATGTCAACCATTTTAGTTGAACATTCTGATAATTAGGACCGTAGGGGAGTGCAGGACACAACTCAAATCATAAATCATAATGTTACCTCAACAGTTCTGCAGCATCCTCTGCATTTGGATTCGCTGCAGTTGCCACACGCTTGCCTCCCTCTGTTGTGCCTGAAGTTGTTGATGTAGGAGGTTGCTTACCCTCAATATCACTTCTTACTCGCTCATGGATTCCCACAAGTTGAGGTTTTGCTTCCACCACAACACCTATAAATCCACATAAAGATGTCGTATAGTTTTAATTATTAAATAAAAACTTAAAAAAGCTAAAAGGCACTAATCAATGGATCTTCTAAGTTCTAATGAAGTCGCTTCATCAATGTTTTACTGGTCACTGCTCGGCACAGAAGCTGACGAAACAAAGCAGAGATAGATAATCAGGCACAGACGAAACTGAAATTCAATGCAGTTACTCCTAATCCTATTTTCTAGAAAGAAAGAAAAAATGAATAAGAAATAAAAGTAAAACCAAAATTATTGTATCTGCTGCAATCTGCAAGCAAGTTCAGAAGAGGAAAATAGCAACGTATGTTCTATAACACAAGTTTCAAAACTTGCAAGGTCTTACAAAATTGCACATCCCAGGGTCACGTCTGATCATTCACTTTTACACCACTGATAGCAGTGGCCTTATTAGATTCTAAAATAAGGTGATCAAGTTAAGCATTCTGAAATGATACTTGTGGGTATCTTTATGCATCTCCAAAAGACTAGCAAACTGGATACCCAATAGTACTTAATTCATCATAATTGGTTGCTTAAATTGCTTTGTTTTAATTTAAATTCTTTAGGAACAGACATCTCACTCTCCTCTTTCCTTGTTCCCTTTATTGTTGTCATGCTTTTTAGAAATCAAATTCTTTGTTTCTTATTGAAAGAAAAGGCTTTCTGAATTGTAAGACCCCAACAGCAATGATTAGTTTTGGTTCAGAACCAAGTGACTAGAATATGTATTATCATATATAACTCATTTATATGTTTAGGTACGTAGAGAGAAGAAAAAGTACATGAAATTACTAGAAGAGTAATGATGTGTACCAAAACATTACATACAATAACGTGACACTGTTGCATCCCCACATCAATCTGTAACAGTGATATTCTGGTGCTCATATCATTTACTCATTACTAGTAACATTATGCACATATCTAAACAAATTTCCCAGGAATTTATAGCTTTGCAGCATATCCAATATCTCATGTCACTAACACAAATACATAGCACACTTCCATCTTTCCAAGCATAAACCACAAACCCATCCCATGTCACAAATTTCCAAGCATAGCATAACAAAGTCTCTGATTCCTTCAACAACTTCCAAGTTTTCTCTACTTTTTCTAGTATGCATTTATTTCTTATAAAAAAACGAAGTTTTTTTCAAAATTGATAAATAAACCTCACAAAATAACACAGATTCACAAAATCCATAGCCCAAAAGAAGGAAGCATTACCGGAAGGTAAATCTTTCTTGTCTCGGCGATTCCTGCGTCTACCATGTCTCACATACTGCTGGTGATCCACTTCCTTGGTTGAACCAAACTCTTCAACAGAGTTGTTTAGAAACTCGGGCGGCCCTGCAACCTCCATTAAACCACAAAAGAACAAAAACCCTACAAAAAATCAGACCCGTATTCTTTCTTTCTTTCATTCCTCCCTCGTTTCTCCGCAGCCAAACACAAACAAGAAAAAGAAGTGAAAGTGAAGTAACTAGGGCAAATAAAAATCTACCTCGGAGAAGGCGTCGAAAGCAGAAGGAAGGCCGGAGACACTGGGTTGAGGGAGATCAAAAAGGGATCTGTCGCGGATCGAACGGTTGATGGCTGCAGATTCATCGTCTTCGTCAACATCGTTATGATTGTGGTGACCATCGTCGTCGTCGTCGTCGTCCGATGAGGAGTGGTAATGGAGGCCGTGTTTATGATGGGGTAAGCCATTTTGTGGCTCTTCTTCGTCTTCTTCGGCAGAAGAATAGCCTTGGATTAGCGCCAAGCTCATTGCTAAGTCAAGTACGCTATAAACTAACTGTACAACACAGACTACTACTACACACACCCTCGCTCTCCCAGTCAGTCACACTCTATCCTATATATAATATATATAACTATAGGATAATTACTCAATAGGCTTGGCTTTAAACATGCCGCTAGGCCTCTCAGAATTTTTTACCTATAAATAGTTTTCAACCTTTTTTTTTTTTTTTTTTTTACCTATAAATAGTTTTCAACCTTTTTTTTTTTTTTTTTTTTTTTTATAATTGTATATATTGTAGCTATTTACAGTACTTGAAAATTTTCAGAATATTCTGAATAGTTTACCATATTAAAAATTAGGTTCAAACATATTGTTTTCCAGAATATAAAAAAAATTAGTCACGCACGTGTAACAACATATTTTAACTTAGTTTTCGGTACGGTAAACTATTCAGAATTTTCTGCAACTTTAAATAGCTACAATATACACGATCCTAAAAAAATCTCACCGAAAATTATTCATGAGTCAAGAACACTAAGAATCTAACCGATAAAGTTTAAAGTGAGAGCATTTATATAAATTCTCCTATAATTATATATTATCATCGTTCCTCTTTTTTCTCTTTTGGGTTAAATTTTCAACCCCCTACAAAATTGCCCTTTTCTTGCTTACACTAGAAAGAGGAAATAAATTAGAGATAGAGATGGTGTTGTTTGGTTAACTAGAAAGAAATCAAATTTTATTGTATGAAAATTATTATTTTATTGATATAATTTTAATTTTTTTTATAATTATTAGTGAGGGTAATTTGATAATTTATTAAGATAATTTTTGTGAAATCTATTTTCTTTTCACTTTAGAGTGAGAGATTTGGGTGAGTCCACCCCCCATTTTTTTTATCTCCACTTTTTACCATTTATTTTTCTTTATATCAAAATACACTTATTTTAACTTTCTCTTTGCATTCAACTTACTTTTCTATCTTGTATCTTGTCCAACACTACCAAAGTAATTAGAAAAATATATTAAAAAAGAATAGAGAAAAAGAGAATATGTTTTTTTTATTTGTAATAATTTAGTTTTTATTTTAAAAAATATTTTAAACTTAAATGTATTTAAAAAGAATTTTAAATAGTTTTAGTCTTTTATTGAATTTTTTTTAATTTTTAAAGAACTAATAGAAAAATAATTTTTATAATTAAATGGGGCATAATTTGGTAGTTGTTAAAGTTCGGAAGGCAAAAATGTTAATTATTTTATGTAAATCATAACAGAGAGTACGATATGATAGTATCAATAATTCAATGAGAAATTTTAACATTTTAAGGAACACAATCCAGTAGTATCAAAAATTCAGATGACAAAAATGCTATTTATTCTTTTCTATTTATGCTAATAGTATAAAAATAATCAATTATGGTGCACAAATCATAAAATAATAAAGGCTTAATTAATGGCAATCACATATTAAGTTTTTCCATTTAAATAATACTATCATTATTATTCATCACATAACATTTTAATAATAAAAAAAATTGTTTAAACAACACCCAAAATTGTCCATTTATGTATTTGAAATTGGAGGAAAAAAAAGTGTTTGTAATCTAAAAAATGAAAGTCCATGGCATCCGGTAACTTTAGGTTGTAAGCAAGAATTTGAATAAACTAAAAGGTTTATACAAAAAATAATAATAAAACAACTAAAAAAATATAATAAAAGGTTTGAAATGATCTTGAAAAATAAACTAATAAGTTTATTATAATTGGTAAAAATAATCATTAAAGAAAAACAAGAAATAAAAATAATGTTACTAAAAAATAGTTTGATTTGTAAACTAATCAGTTTATTTTAATCGATCATAAAAAGTTGTGAAAACATCAAAATCATAAACCAATCATAAAACTTGTCAAGCACTATCTGATAAGTAAGTAACTTAGTTTATTTTAACTACTAAGGCCTATTATATGATTAAATTTATAAATCAAACAATTACAATGTCTATAAAATCTATAACGAACCCAAAATAAAAATATAAACAACATAGTTTATTTAACAGTAAAAAATTATTAAGTATGAAATGGAAAGAAAAAAAAAAGAATAAACTAACAAGTTGTATTTTTTAAACTATAAGACTAAACAAAAACACACAAAATAATCTAATTAGTGAAACCTATCAATAATTCCACACATAACCACACTACAATTATCCCATTCAATGGAAAAAAAATCATTAAGTAGTTGTTCTTAGTCGACCATAAAACTCAAACTCACAAACCCATTATCAACATATCCAACGACCACCATAACCAAACTAAAATTAAAAAAAAAATTGTGGGAAACTTTTGAATTGAGAAATCCAAATCATAAAATAAAATATAAAATGTTTCTAAAGCTTGGAGGAGAATGAGTTGCCTCATCCATCATGATAGGTTGGTCAGTCGGCATTGGAGAAGAATGTGTATCATGGCTCCAAGTTTGCACCATTCTCTGTTTTTGTGGGAGTGAAATCGTAATATTGAGAGAGGAAGACGGAATGGGAAATAATGAGAGAGAAAAAAAATTAAATAAATTAGAATATATAAAAACAAGTGATAGAGTTTAATAAAGGGAAATTTCGTCTTTTATACATACTATTATTTACAATTACATAACAATTCTAGCACTATTCACCATTTTAAATTGATGTTAAACATTCTCCTATTTTCCAAAATACATCTCTCATTTTTCTACTCCCAAAAAAATTAACATCTCACTTCTCTCTCTACTCTCTCGGATTCTCTCTCTCTTTCTCACTCTCACAAAAATCCCAGAACCCCCATCGAGCCCCCAACCTCGAGACCCCCTCTCCCATCTCTCTGTCGATCCCGAGACCCACGGCGAAACTTGAACCCACTTCGACCCCGAGCCATAATTTCCTCCAAAGTTTGACAATCAAAGGTAAAATCTTGAACCCAATTCAATATTTGATAGTCTTTGTAGTGTTGAATCTGTAATTTGTGGAATAGGTTCATCGTTTTTTTGGGATTTTTTTCTAGGTTTGAACCAGTGGCTCGATAGGTTCGATACAGGTTCGACAATGGCTCGATCAATCTGTGGTAATAGATGAAACTAGCTCGATAGACTCAATTATGGTTTGATAGTAGGCTCGATAGGGTAGTTTGAATGCTTTGATAGTTGCTCGATATGAGCTCAATAGGGTAGTTTGAATGGTTTGATGGTTTGAATGGTTAGATAGCTAGGCTTGATAAAGTTAGGCTCGATGGAAGTTCGATATTAGCTCAATATAAGATCGATGGTAACTTAAAAGACTACTTTTAATAGTGTCTCGATGGCAGTTCGATAGATGCTCGATGTATAGCTCGATTGAGCTCGATAGGGCTCGATAACAACTCAATAGAAGCTCAATGGCAGTGTTTATTTTAGTTTTTGATGAAATTTTTTTGAAATTTTCCCGATTCTGTTTAACATTCTCTTTTGTTGTTACAGATGCCTAAGTTGCTTGTTCCGTTTGTAGATCAATTTCCTGGTCAAGTCACATATCAGGGTAGTAGCACTTTAAATCACATTAAGACTAAGTTTGTGGACCTCGGGCTGATAGAAAGGGCTAAGGAATTCCCTTTCAAGAAGTTCTTTTTGGCTTCAGAGTTTAATTTCTCAAGAGTTTTGGTGCATCAACTGCTTTTGAGAAAAATTGTCAGTAATAAAGAAGATGAGGTGCATTTCTTTTTGGGGTCGAAGTCTTGCATATTCAGCATGGGAGAGTTTCCCCTGGTGACGGGGTTGAATTTCAGTACCTTCCTGTCACCAGAAGAGTTGGAGGAGCGTAATCTCAGCGACCGCTTGATAAAGGAGTATTTCAATGATGTTGAGAAAGTAAAACTCTCATAAGTGGACAATGCTTTCAAGACTTGTACTATTTTGGAAGATGTATATAAGCTTGGTCTCTATTTGTTGGTTGAGGGGATTCTAAATGCCATAGAAGGCAAGTTGCATATATAGCAAGATATTCTGAAGATGGTTGAGGACGTAGACTACTTCTTCAACTATCCATGGGGGAAGTATGTTAGGGTTTATGCCCTAAAAGCAAGTTAAAAGATAATATATTTTGAAATATATGAAATACAAATATATTATAAATGAATAAGTTAATTATTATTTATAATAATTAATAAATATCACAAAATTCCTTATTCATATTCTAGTTTATGATCTTGTAAGAGTACATGAGAATTAAGGTCATAAAATATAAATAAAATAAGTCAGCAACATATTAAAGTATAAAATCTTTAATTAAGGGTTCCTAATACGGTTTACTAAGCACTACTCAATAATGCATGTGATTTTTATTCGGATCACTAATGTGGATAGACATTTTAGTAAATGTATTGTGTATAATAGTGATTATACATGACTGGACCGATGTAAAATAATATCTTTTATTAACGTGTCGTTTATCATAAAAGATTTAATTTATATCACAAAGATGATCATTAGTAGATCAGTCTAAATCATGAGTATTCATGAACTCTTTGTTAGAATTTCTAATACACTCAAATAACATGAATAAACAATAATCTCCAACACATAATCTAAAATCATGTCATTGTAAATGCATATATGAGAAATCCTAAATCATAATTCTATAGATCATTTGCTAAATTAAAGAAGAATATTAACACAAGAGCGGAAACACTAACCTGAGGCCATTGCTGGAGATTGCACAGAGGGTTTAGATCTTCCTATATAATATGTATCTCTATGAGAGAAAAGTCTCTATTTTCTTTTCTGTTAATGGGATGACAGACAGAATAGAATAATACATATATATAGGGGACCACAACCCTAATTTATAATTAGTGATTTCCAATTTTGCCCATTATAAAATTAAAAATTCACTTTCCTGTTTCTACACATTAAATCCATGACACTTTAATACCCTATGATATTTATAACATAATTGGTCATTTAATTTATATCACACTTTATAATAGCATTATACATTATACATATGTGCCCATAAAATAGGATTTTAATCCAACAATCTCCCACTTGGGCAACATATGTTTCCTTATAAATGTACAACCTTATGAGCTCAAAATTTGCTATCATATAAAAGTATTCTTTAACAATCTCGTCCATCAACCATATCCATATAGGATCAAAGCGGTCTTTGTCATATTAATCATGACTAAACCCATCAATGGTCACATATACAAATACAGTCAAATGACATAGATCAATCATGGATGCGTAGCATGGAAATTACATGCAATGTGAACCAATCATGTCTATTTCCAACTGGTCCTCCTTAAACTTTACTGAGGTCAGAATAACAAAAAACAGAGTGAATGAACTGAAAAACTTCATTTCTGATCAGGAAATAACCAAGTACATAAATGTTTGAAATAAACATAAAGCAAATAAAATACAAACTTCCACTAAATCATGATATCCTCAAACAATACCACACCCATATGAGCAATGTTCTCATGAAAGACCTTGGGTGGTAATCCCTTTGTGAGTGGATCCGCTATCATGGAGTTTGTCTCAGTGTGCTCTATGGATATTTGTCCACTCTGCACTCTTTCTTTCACAACTAGGAACTTTATGTCAATATGCTTTGACTTGGATGAGCTCCTGTTGTTGTTGGAATACAATACTGCTGAATTATTGTCACAAAATAACTTGAGTGGTCTTTCTACATTCTCCAAAATGTGCAGCCCAGTGACAAAGTTTCGCAGCCATATTCCATGATTCGATACCGCATAGCATGCTACAAATTCTGCTGCCATAGTGGAAGAAGCTACAAGTGTCTGTTTGGCACTTTTCCAAGAAATAGCTCCTCCAACTAACATGTAAATATAGCCCGACGTAGACTTTCTGCTATCTTGGCACCCAACGAAATCAGAACCAGAATACCCTATGAGCTCCAAATGATCTGATTTCTTATATGTGAGCATGTAACCTTTTGTTCTCTGAAGATACCTCATAACCCTCTTGGTTGCTATCCAATGGTCCATACCAGGGTTGCTTAAATATCTGCCTAACATTCCAACAATGTACGCAATATACGGATGCGTACAAACTTGAGCATACATCAGACTCCCAACAGCTGATGCATAGGGAATCTTTTGCATTTCCTGAATTTCAAGGTTACTTTTAGGGCACTGACTAAGACTGAATTTGTCTCCTTTAGCAATAGGGGTATCACCTGGTCTACAATCTTGCATGCCAAATCTTTTGAGTACTTTATCGATATAGCTCTTTTGTGATAGTCCAAGAATACCTCGAGAACGATCTCGATGTATCTGAATTCCTAATACAAAAGAGGCGTCCCCAAGATCTTTCATCTCAAAATGCTTAGATAGAAATCTCTTGGTTTCGTGCAATAAGCCTATATCATTAGTGGCAAGAAATATGTCATTGACATATAGAACAAGGAATATATACTTACTCCCACTGAACTTATGATATACACAATCATCAACAACATTCATCTTAAAACCGAATGAGATAATTACTTGATGAAATTTGTGATACCATTGACGAGAAGCTTGCTTGAGTCCATAGATGGATTTTGTTAATTTGCAAACCATATTCTTCGAGTCTCCCGACACAGTTTTCTGGTTGCACCATATAAATTGTCTCGTCAATGTCTCCATTGAGAAACGCATTTTTAACATCCATCTGATGTAGCTCAAGATCGAGGTGAGCAACAAGTGCCATTATTGTTCTAAAAGAGTCTTTCGATGAAACTGGAGAGAAAGTATCTGTATAATCAATGCCTTCTTTCTGAGTATAGCCTTTAGCTACAATATGTGCTTTATACCTCTCCACATTACCATTTGCATCCCTCTTGGTTTTAAATATCCATTTACACCCAATTGGTTTTGCACCGTCTGGTAATGGGACAAGTTCCCAAACTTTATTGTCTTGCATAGACTTATACTCTTCTTTCATGGCATCAATCCACTTTTGAGAGTTAGAACTTTTAATGGCCTGATGAAAATTGATTGGATCATCTTCCATCATTCCATTGTCATCCTCATGTTCTTGAAGAAATACAACATAATCATTTGAAATGGCATTTCTTCTTTCTCTTGTGAACCTTCTTGGTTCTTGAGGTTGTTGAGTTTGTTCTTCTGGAACAATTACCTCATCTTGATTTAGGGTTTGTTCAACATTGTCTTGTTGAGGTTCTGGATTCATTTCTTGAACAATGACAGGTGTAGAAGCCTGAACATTGTCAAAAATGATAGTAGGAACTGAGTTTGAACTCAATTCCTCCTCAAAAGCAATGTATCTAACCTTATTTCTCCCCCCCCCCCCCCAAACTCAACATCCTCAAAAAATGTTGCAGTTCCCGTCTCAAAAATATTTTTAATCGTGGGATCATAAAACTTATAGCCCCTAGATTGCTCAGACTAACCAATAAAGTAGTTGCTCACTATTTTGGAGTCCAATTTTTGTTCATGTGGCTTATAAGGCCATGCCTCAACTGGACATCCCCAAATGTGAAAGTGTTTTAGACGAGGCTTTCGACCTGTCCAAAGCTCATAAGGTGTTTTTGCAACTGCTTTAGTTGGTACTCTATTCAGAATGTAAGCGGTTGTCTTTAATGCTTCTCCCCAGAGGGACTCAGGTAAGGTAGAATGAGCAATCATACTTCTTACCATATCCTTAAGAGTCCTATTGCGTCTTTTAGCAACACCATTCATGCTAGGTGATCCTGGCATGGTGTACTGTGGGACAATACTGCATTCCTCTAGAAATTTAGCAAACAGTCCTGGACGTTGTTCGCCTGAGCCATCATATCTACCGTAGTACTCACCACCACGATTAAATCTGACATTTTTAATCCTTTTGTTGAGTTGATTCTCAACTTCAGCTTTATATGCTTTGAACACATCCAGAGACTGGGACTTTTCATGAATGAGATATAGGTACCCATAACGTGAGTAATCATCTACGAATGATATGAAATATTGTTGACCATTCCATGATGCTGTAGGGAATGGCCCACAAATATCTATATGAATCAATTCTAAGACATCTGAAGATCTGTTGGCACCTAATCTCTTAGTTTTGGTCTGTTTTCCCTTGATACAATCGACACAAACATCAAAGTCTGTGAAGTCAAGAGATTCTAAAATGCCATCAGCCACAAGGCGCTCAACTCTACCTTTTGAGATATGACCTAAGCGCTTATGCCATAATGACGCTGAATTGTCCTTATTTAATTTGCATTTAGTACCATGTGATTCCACATTCAAGGTTTCATTATAGGATGCAATTGTTTCTAGCAAATAAAGGTTGTCATAAGCATTCAAGTAACCAGTTCCAACAACATTTGAATTTAAAGACAAATTAAACTGATTGTTTCCAAAAGAACAAGAATACCCAAATTTGTCCAACAAAGAAACAGAAATTAAATTCCGTCTAAAAGACAGTACAACAAAAGTGTCTTTCAAATCCTAATAAAAACTAATTCCTAACAACAACCTAAAATGCCAAATTGCTTCCACTTCCACCGATTTTCCATCGCCCACGAAGATGTGTCTTTCACCTTCACTTGGCTTTCGGGAGCTCAGGCAACCCTGCATAGAAACACTTATGTGAGTAGTAGCACCAGAATCTATCCACCAAGTGTTCCTAGGTGTTGTGAAAATTCTAACGATTAAAATATGCGCAAGTATACACAGTCACAAACAAGTAATACAGTGATAAAGTATCAAAGTTCGTCTCCACATGGACTTTTAAACTAAATAAACGCAATATCAACTAAAAACAATTTAAAATAAAGTAACCCATTCAAGAGAATAATTGAGTGATTAATTCTGGAATTAAATGTAAATATTCAAATTTAATTAAACTAAAAATTAGGGACCAAATGAAGTAATTCTGCGTAAATTTTAGATGTGAGAAAATGGATCTGGGTGGTTAATTCCCCTCTGTTTTGTTCCAGTTGTTACATCAATGGTTCAGCAATTTTATCAGAGTTAACAGATTTCATAAATGTCCAGCAAGTTTTTCCCAAAACGTACAGTATATTATCTATAACCCCCTCAACACATTCCTGCATTAAATCAGGTTATAAACAATCCAACAAGCACCAAATCTCCAGTTATACAAGGCAGCAAAATATTCCTATTCCACTACTCAAAATTACCTAAAACTAGGCAAGTTCTTGCATCAATTAAATGGGTTCAGCTAGGTTTTACTTTTCCAAGTTAGACCCAGCTTAATAAATGTTAAATATGGCCAGTACATAACATTCAATCAACATTCCAGCACATTTAATTGAACAATGATATAATTACTCTAACCATGCATTCAAAATATTACTTCATACAAAGGGTTCATAACCACCCAAATCCTCAAAAGCTCAGTTCATGACTGAAATTACAAAGACATAACCAGTAAGTAGAGTTTCCATAGAGTTTGAGCAGAGAAACTAGATAGAAAATTAATACAAAATGAGAGGGAAAGATTAGAGAGAGAGATGAGTTGGTGAGCTCAAGTCCCCCTCAGTGCGTCTGCCTTCTTCTCCTCTTTTTGGTACTCCTTTCTCTGTTTTCGTCCTCCCTTTTCTCTGTGTACTTCTCTCCAAAACAATTCAGAATGGTTAGATTTTTTTCTTCAATATTAGGTCCTCCTTCTTTTCGGCCGCCCCCTCCTTTTAGGGTACTTGCTTTACCCTAATTAGAAAGTCAAAGTCTATCTTGCCCCTCTATTCTGCCACGCCATCCAGCTGACTTAGTTGTACAAAATTCTGGCCACCTCAGCGTCTATTATGTCTCATTAAATCCAGCTGGAAGTTAGTCACGTTTCCTTCCTGGGCTCAGCCAATTGCTACGTGGTAGTCGTTACAGCAATGATAGAACAGCAACATGCATTTTCCAGACTTGTTGTTCCCTTTTTGATTCCAAAGTTCCCGATCACCTATTTCAGCTTCCTTTCCTGCTTAGCACATACAATAAATTACATGAATCACTCAAACATATGACAATACAAACACAGGGTCCCTTACTACATAGATACACTAAATTGAACGCCATGTTCAAAAATCAAGTTTAAAGATATAAAAATAACTCTAAATCGTTGAGTTATCACTAGGTACTGAAGCTAAATTAACCTCATAATAGACCAAAGTAAGAATCATACCTTTCTTTGCACGCCATGTGTAACACCCCAACTCCAGGGACCGTTACGGTGTGCCTTGTAAACAGTGCTAAACTCGCTAATCGAGTCATTTGGCCAAAATCGTGAACTAAGTATGATTAGCGGTTTAGGGATTAAAATTTTTGGTTATGATGTAACGTTTCACTAGAACGTTTAATATATACATTGGGATCCCAAAAATATAGTTTCAGAGTCTATTACAGAAAATATTTACAACAGGCCGTTCTATGCGGCAAAACAGGGTTCAACCCTAGTTCCACTTTGAACCTCGACCGTGGCGGACGAGCAGCTGCATATGTACACGTCATCACCTAAGCTCTCCAACTCAAGGATGGTCCAGCTTCCTCTTGCCTTTACCTGCACCACTTAGCACCCGTGAGCCGAAGCCCAGCAAGAAAACGCAATAAAGCATGATATAATATCAACAATAACCATAATAGCCATTCAGGACCAACGGTCCAAAACAGATAGGTGACAATAGTCAAAAGTCACAGAAGTGGGTACAGCTTCCTCCAGCCATGTGACGATAGGGTCACCAAGGCTTAATTGATAAGTGGTTCTTTCATAAGTTCGATCAGGATAGGTGCATGGTGATTGGTCACCAACATAACCATCCTCCCGACTCTAGAGTCGTAACTAAGGACAGCGTCCCCCAGCCATGTGACAAACATTCACCGGGGTCATATACCTTGGCTGTGAACATCTGGTCTTAGACCAGTGTTTAACGCCCAAAATGTGACTACACTAAGCGGTAGTTGTAGTAAGATCGGGCGGTCGATCCACAAGGAGGTAACCTAAAATCAAAAGGTTAGTAGAAAATAACACAAAAAGTTAGTAACAAGAAGTAAATAAAATTGTAAATGGAAAGATGGTTGAGATTTTGGTATTGTATTTTGATAAAGTGATGAAATGAAATAAGTGAAATAAAGGTAAGATGTAATCAAGAGTTTGAGAAAATGAAAGGTTTCAAGAATCATCCAAATGCTTGTTTAGTTACTTGGTTACTTGATTTACAAAAATACACAAGTAAATAGTTCACATCCCAACATTTACTTGGAAAATCTAACATTAAAGTCCATAGTTTTTCTAACAAAAGTTCATTTGAGTTATAAAGTTCTTTACTTTAAAAGCACAATGTTAATTTTATGAAAAATCTAAAAATGACAAAATACCCAAGGGCAATAATGCAATAGAAGATTAGACATAAAATTATGTATCAATATTACTTTTACTAATTAGAAGCACATAGAAAGAGCATGACTAATCCTATATACTATTAGCATAAGTAAATAGAGATAACAAAATAAAGATAGAGATGAAAGAACATAAATAACTCAAATATATTACATTAAGAACATAGTAAATCAAAGTAGCAAAATAACATCACTTGCATATGGAATCATCCCTAACCTTCCTAGGAAGATTAGGCCATTATGCTCATGATTCTCACAAAATTCTAAGAAGAAAATATGAGAAGAAAGTGAGTGGAAATTTTGCTATAGTTTCACTACTCTAAAAATTACATACCAAATGTGAAGAAAGTGTTCCTATTTATAGATGGGGAAAATGACTAAAAAGAAATTAAACAACACAATGAGGTTTACAAAATAAATCTGAAATATTAATAATAAAATATGATTTTGAAAAATCAAATCTTATTATTAATATTACCCTAGCTATTTTTGTGTATAGTCAAAATGCTCTTTTTCTAAAATACCACAAAAAGATAAGTTTTAAACTCAAAATAGGAGGTCCAAGGCCCAAAGAGCACACAAAATGGGCTGGTGGCAGCTGGTCCATTGACCAGCCGCAACCAATCACGGGCGGACACCTGGCGGCTGGCTGGCATATGGACAAGAAAAAGGCAGCTGGGTCTCTTGGGCATCACTTGAGCTTTGGCGTTGGGAGCAAGGCTTGAGAAGGTTGGAATTACATATAGAGGAGCTTCAGTAGGCGTGAGATTGAGGGGTGCAAATGCTGTTGGCGGCGACGTGGCTCGGCAGGATTGGCTGGCAGGGAGGCTGGCATGCAGTGGCTTGGCAGGGAGGCTCGGCGGCTCGGCTCGCGGCTCAGCTCTCAGGCGGCTCGGCTCGGGCTGGGAAGGAATATGGAACCGTGGGCCTCCATTGATTGGGCTTCAAATGAAACAACAAAAAAAAAGAAGTTAACTACAATAATATCATTTTTCAGCTCTCATTTTTCAAGTTTAATTCTTTTCTTTTCTTTTCTATATTTTTTCTTTTAATTAGGCTCAAATGCATTATAATTCATGTAAAATATTTTTAAATTAAATTAAAACTAATATTTTCCATTTAAAGAATATATCATAATAAATTCAAGAAAATATTATTCAAAACTTAATTTAATTTGAACTTAAACTTGATAAAATGACATCTTTTGAGCACTAATCAACCAGGCAAGCGCTTATAAGTTCTTCGACTTTAGGGTCGGTCCAGCATTAATGCCATAGAGCCATTCAATGCATGATCATCGACTTTAGGGTCAGTCCCTGACTAGTCAGTGCCATACACAGGTAAGCCATGCCACCAAACATATAACACATGTTCAATATTCATAAACAAGGTATTCAGCATGCTTACTAAACAGATACTAGTACGATTAGGACCATGCACAACACAGAGGCTCAAGCTCTGAACAATATCATACCCAGTATACAAAGCATGTCCTAATCACATGTTTCTCGTGCATCACATGCATCATACTTAACAATCCAACATGCACCAGTAATAGCCATGCATGTCACGTTCAATAATCAACCAACATGCATCAAGAATAGCCATGCATGTCATACTCAATAGTCAACCAACATGCATCAATAATAGCCATGCATGTCATACTCAATAATCAACCAACATGCATCAATAATAGCCATGCATGTCACATATACACAGGGTGTAGTTATCTTACCTCCGGTTCGAGTGAAAGTTAGAACAAGAACGACCCTTGAGAACGATCGATCCTTAATCCTTTAACGGTCACCTAGTCACAACCAAAACAATCTCCAATTAATGAAAATTACCAAAGATAGGGTCTTAACCTAAACCTCACTTTCGGGACCTCAAAACATGCCCACACAGTGAGTAGATTCGTTCCCGGGCCTTAAGGATTGAAACCCCAAGTCAAAAACCCTTAAAAACACCCAAAACAGGGTTCTGAAGGAACAGGGTAGCGCTACAGCGCTGCCCTTCTAGCGCCCCAGCGCTCAAGACAGAACCACAAACCGCCCAACCTCCCTGCAGGTAGCGATGTAGCGCCCTACACTGGGCGCTGTAGCGCTACCTTCAGCCAGCCAATTCCTATAATTTCCTTCCATCGATTCCACCATTTCTAACCCAATCCAAAAGCTTCCAAACATCAAATTAACTTCCAAATGAACCCAAATACCACCTCCACATATCCTAGGGACCACAACCCCAAGAACCCTAGCCAAAACTCCAACCAATTCCCAAGTTTCCAACCCAAAAACCAGCTAAAACTTAACTTAGAAAACAGAGCAAAAGCAAGAGTTCTAGTGGCTAGAAACTCACCTCAATCTCAGCGACACACCCTCTTCAATGGTGGAGCATAACCCTAGCTTGGCTAAGCTTGGTTCCTTGGCTTGATTCCTCAAACGGAGCTCGAAAATCCAAAGAGAAAAGAGAAAGAAAAACCATCGGGAGAGAAGGAAAAGAAACTCTGTTTTTGTTACTCTTCTACAGCCTTAATGGCTAATATATATCCTTTGAGGGGAAAGGACTTAAATACCCTTAGGTCTAAAATATAACCTTAACAGCCACTAAGGGCAAAACCGTCCTTTCGCACTTATTTCATTAATCACAATTAACACCCTCCAATTCCCGCTATTCTTAATAACCTCAAACACCAATAATCCATATCCCATTACCCTTTAATTCTCGGTAATGCTCTAATCATTAAATTCACCCTGAGACTCACCCTGAGCCTCGAGCTTAAACCCGTTATGACTAGACCGAGCACTTACATCTCATGATCGTCTCATGCCGACTAGCTCGAACCAATCCACCTTATAATGTGGCTATATTAATTAATCACAAGCATGCACCCAAATTACACAATTACGCCCACAGTGGTCAAATTACTAACATACCCTCATAATTATAAATACTCCCATATGCATGTATTTACCATCATATAATAATATAATTCACATAAACATGCATATGATCATTAAATAGCATCATAATTCAATTATGGCCCTCCCGGCCTCCTAATCAAGGTCCTAACCCTTATTAGGAAATTCGGGGCATTACACCATGCGTGATACTTGGCACAATCTTTCTTCACATGTCCAGGCTTGTTGCAAAAGTATCAACCTTCTGAATCCTTCTGTTGTTTCTTTTGGGCTAGACTCTTAGTAGCTTCATTCTCAGATTTTCTTTTATTGCCCTTATCCATAGAGGCAGTGGCCAAGTGAGAACTTTCAGTTTTGTCATTTTTTAACCTTTCTTCCTCTTGCACACAGTGATAAATGAGTTCATTGAGAGTCCATTTCTCCTTTTGACAGTTATAACTAATTTTAAATTGGTTAAACAGTGCAGGAAGCGTTAACAAAATCATAAGCACAAGCACATCATCAGAAAGCTCAATCTTAAGTGTCTTAAGTCTTGAGACAATATGATGCATTTCCATAATGTACTCCCTTACATTTCCTTGACCCTTATACTTCATGGTCATCAAAGAACCTAGAAGTGTTGTCATTTCAACCTTATCATTTTTAGCAAAACGTTCCTCAATTTGTTCAAGAAAATTCTTGGCCTTAGTAATCCCTTCGGATTCTGTGCCCCAAAAGGCTTCTGGAATGCTGTGTTTCATAATCATTAAACTCATGCGATTTGAACGATCCCACCTCTCAAAATCCGTTTTCTCATCACGGGTGCTTTCCTTAGTGAGAGGTGCAGGTTGTTCATCCCTTAATGCATGGTCTAAATCCATACATCCCAGAACTATAAGTAAGTTCCTTTTCCAATCCTTGAAATTAGTCTCATTAAGCATAGGAATAGAATTAATATTAGCAGATATTGAGGCAGCAGAAGATGAACTAGCTGAATATAGAACAAAATAAACAAAAACAAGCTCACATCATTTTGCATAATCAAACAATAAATTCAAAATTTGGTTAATCCCATCTCAAGATACCAAGCACAACATTAATATTAAGTCTTTGGACAATAATATTAACTGTAAGTGATACTCTTGTTGTAGCAATCAAACATTGACAATAAATTATGTCAAACAATAAATCAATATTTGGACTGACATATTGCTCACACAAAATACCATATACTTGTCACATATTTATCACCACAGGTATGCATGAAACTTGGCCAAATATTAACTTACATTTGGGCCAGTTAATAAATGCATGAATTACATACACCCAGTTATCTTAATATTTTAATTAAATTAATGTACACAAAAGAGATCACTTTGGTGATATTTTGTTTCAATTAATTAATTTAAAATATTAGATATTTTTGATAAAATCTAAAACCAAAACCAAAACCAAAACCAAATTTGAATTTAATTATTATGTATTATTATTATATATATAATAGTTTCGTTTATAATAATAATAAAACAAAAAATACAATACTTCAGTCTGTCCTCAACCCACCCTCTCTCGAATAGGGCGGTGATGGCCAAAGGACTTGATTGACGAATGACTCAACTCCATCTCTCGTGGAGGAACAAATCCCTGCAGCTTGCAAACTCGGGAAAACAACGGCCTCAGCCCACACACAAAGCTAATGATCTATAAATATATATATATATATATATATATATATATAAACAATGATGGCAACGGAATAAAACAAATCTGATGATGATATATATATATTAAACAATGATGACAACGGAAGCTATGATTATATATAAACAAAAAACTTTAATAAAACCAACTATATATAATCTCATAAAAAAACAACAACAATCCTTATATGAGATGAATATATATATATATATATATCCGACATGTGAGATGAATATCTCTTCTATATAATAAGTGTGTAGATAACGGAAATTTTTGGTTTTAACGGTTTTTTATTTTTTTAATGTTAACTTTAACGGAATATTCTTATATTTAATAGAATATTATTATATTTAACGGTAGTTTGTAAACACTTAAACTTAAATAAAATAAAATAAATAATTAAAAAATTAAAATAGGATATTTTTGAGATATTTTATAATGATAATAATTTAACAATAATAAATAATTAAATCAATTAAAATAGGATATTTTAAAAAAAAATTAAAATAGGATATTTTTGAGATATTTTATAATGATAATAATTTAACAATAATAAATAATTAAATCAATTAAAATAGGATATTTTTGAGATATTTTACAATGATAATTATTTAAAAATAAGAAAAAATTAAATAAATTAAAATATGATATTTTTGAGATATTTTACAATGATAATTATTTAAAATTAATAAAATTTTACATTTTATAACTTAAATAAAATTTAATTAAACTTAAACTCACTTATTAGAATAATATCATATTAAACACATAATATAATCTACTATAAATTAGCAACAAATTATTTTTAAAAAAAATTAGCAAGAAACTTAAATTTAAAATTCATATATAATATTTAATATTACATTAAACATATAATATATAATCTCTTATTGTCACTCCCAAATTCAAAAACTAGAACAAATATAATTTAATTTAATTAAACATAAACTTACTTATTAGAATAATATCATATTAAATATATAATATAATCTACTATGAATTAGCAAAAAATTATATATATTTTTTAAATTAGCAAGAAACTTAAATTTAAAATCCATGTATAATATTTAATATTACATTAAACATATAATATATAATCTCTTGTTGTCATTCCTAAATTCAAAAACTAAAACAAAAATAAATAAATTATTTAATTAAAATAGGATATTTATTTAAAATTTATATGACATTAATATAAATTTAATAAAAATAATTAATAAATTCTATGAATAAAACTAAACAAACGTGCGTATTGCACGTTGCTTTTATCTAGTATATATATATACGCTGAAGCCAATGATGAGAGAATCGAAACAATCATCTATTAAACAAAATTGTGCCAACATTTCAATTATATATATATATATAGTCACAAAATAATGAAACTTGAGACTTAAAGTTGAAGCCTAATTACGCTATATTATCATAATTTTCAATGGCACATAACATCCACAAAAGTGTTCAATTAATTTATATATGCATATTATATCGAAACATGAAAATATGCCCATAAATGTGATAAAAAATAACAAAAGCAACAATATTATCTCATAATCAAAACCCTAATTTTATAAAATCCTCAAATTTCTTATGAACAAAATCATCAAATCTTCAATAAATTCAGCAAAGGTGGCTCTGGTACCACTTGTTAGAATTTCTAATACACTCAAATAACATGAATAAACAATAATCTCCAACACATAATCCAAAATCATGTCATTATAAATGCATATATGAGAAATCCTAAATCATAATTCTATAGATCCTTTGCTAAATTAAAGAAGAATATTAACACAAGAGCGGAAACACTAACCTGAGGCCATTATTGGAGATTGCACAGAGGGTTTAATCCAATAGAAAATAAAATAAGGTTAATTTTTTATTAAATAATATTAATTTAAATATAAATATATTATTTTATTTGAAGTCAAATTGAGAAAAATGTTTTTTGAGCATTAAAATAATGTCACACGCCTATGATTGTACAGTCATAGGCGTGTAGCACTATAGGAGTGTCATGTGGATTTGTCTTAAATATTTTATTAGATATAATATTTAAAATATATTTATTTAATAAGATATTTTGATTAGTTTAAAATATTGGATATTAAATAAAAAGGTAATAAAGATATTTTATTATTTAAATTTAGTTTAAATAAAAAATGTTATTTATCTTTATTGGATTAGATAAAACCTTATAAATACATCATTATAGGTTTGACCTAAGATGATGATCAATCTAGTTTTCTGAAAATCTAGCTCTTCATTTTTCTCTTCACCATCACTAAGTCTCAGGAGTTGAGAACACTTAGCGATCACTAGAAATCAATACCATAGTAAGCTACGTGCCCACACACGTCCTGGTGTGTTAGAGGCTGATTTGGAAGATCAAGGTGTGAGATATATGTCACATTGGAATTGCGAGGATTGGATTATCGTAAATATACAAAAAGATGCGAGGAATTTTGATAGGCATCGAGATGTAACTTTCTCTATCTTTTATATGGTTAATTTAATGTCATGCATATATGTTGAGATTCTAGGCTTATGATTTTAATTGAATTTTAATAAATTGCTTCCGTTGTTCTCTGATTTAAACCATAAAAAACAACAATTGGTATCAGAGCTATCTACATATATGCTTGCATTAAATTTTGTGTGGGTTTCTTGCATTTAATATATATGTGAATGGATGGTTGAGTTTATGACTGTGTGGTTGAATGTGAATCGTTAATTATATGGTACTATTGGGTTAGGTTTTTTCATGCCTTGTTAGAATTCACGTAAGCCATTTTTAATAGCATAAGAATTTTTTTTGTAATTTATAATGTAAATTATTGCTGGAAAAATTTCACTTACCATGGATGAGCGACCTCGGGTTCAAGGAGTGACCCCGGACCTCATCGAGATGAAATCGAGACCACGATGAGCCAAAGACCCGATCGGCCCCGGAGGACCAACTCGAGCCATGGCTTCCAGCCTTGTGTCTCGGTCCCGAAGTTACAAAGCCACTGCCCCGAAACTTCACACCACCGCCACAAAGCTTCACAACTCCTCAACCACGTTGGGAGCTTCACAGCTCCCGTTCATCATGGATGATCATAGCCACCGTCCCCATGCAGTTTAGCCGCATGCATGCGTGAAAGCCATGCACGATCGGACCCCAAGGGTCCAGGCGGACGTCCTACCCCATCCGATCGTACCAACACCACATGGCAGTGGTGGCACTTGTTGTCGCCGGCCGTGTGGTTCTCCCTCCTGAGCCGATGGTCAAGCACCGTGTTGACGCGGTTCTTCGCCAACAGGTAATTAAGAGAAGGAGAGAAAGGGATTAGTGTTAAAGGTGAACCGAAATAGATATATGATCTTCGAGGATGAAAGAGGTGACTCAAGACACGGTTTTTAAGTGGTTCGAAGGTTATAATCCTTCTACTCCACTAGTCAATATTATTGATCTATACTGAGTATTTGATTACAGAGTATTTCTTACAAGAGATTATTTTTCCAACCACTATCAACTCCCAGGGTCTCCATATTTATAGGAGAAGGCACCTGGAAGTTGGTAAGAATGTCATCCCGTGACCTTCTTAGTTGTCGTATCAATTCTATGACATTCATGATTAATTCCTAAACCTGACACATAAGTGTGGTCAAATCAATAGGTAAGGAGGTAATGGGCCGCACGGCCCAACCCAATCGTGGGTGTCTAAATACACGCGTTCCTGCTGCGTGTCCGAGAAGCCAGGGGGATATCAGACACGTGATGCTTGATATATGCACGTTTACCTTGCGTATGTTGACTTCAGAAAGGGTCATAGCCTCCATATGAAGCTCGTACCACGAGCTTCATGCTTAGATTGGTCTTCGGCCTTCGGAACCCCTGCCCCGGCCTTGGGCAGTGAAGGCGAGCCCTTGGGGCTTCCTCGAGCTAAGAAGGCACGACATTACGATAGAAGCTCCGGCCCCTGGGGATGATCATGAGGTAATCCTGGCTAAGCTGCAGCTCGGCTTGCTAATCAGCCCGTGGGAAAATCAGGGCGTACATCTGCCCCCCAAGCTCCTGCTCGTGGTATACTACGTCGTATGTAAGACCACAGTAGGGGCTTTTAGACTTCCCCATGAACTCTTCGTATTCCACTTTCATTGGAATACGAAGCTCTTCGTATTCCACTTTCATTAGCAAGTCAAGCTGATTAGCAAGCTGAGCTGCGGCTTAGCCCTGATTTTCCCACGGGCTGATTAGCAAGCCGAGCTGCGGCTTAGCCATGATTACCTCATGATCATCCCCAGGGGCCGGAGCTTCTGTCGTAATGTCGTGCCTTCTTAGCTCGAGGAAGCCCCAAGGGCTCGCCTTCACTGCCCAAGGCCGGGGCAGGGGTTCCGAAGGCCGAAGACCGATCTAAGCATGAAGCTCGTGGTACGAGCTTCATATGGAGGCTATGATCCTTTCTGAAGTCAACATACGCAAGGTAAACGTGCATATATCAGGCATCACGTGTCTGATATCCCCCTGACTTCTCGGACACGTAGCAGGAACGTGCGTATTCAGACACCCATGACTGGGTTGGGCCGTGCGGCCCATTACCTCCTTACCTATTGATTTGACCACACTTATGTGTCAGGTTTAGGAATTAATCATGAATGTCACAGAATTGATACGACAACTAAGAAGGTCACGGGATGACATTCTTACCAACTTCCAGGTGCCTTCTCCTATAAATATGGAGACCCTGGGAGTTGATAGGGGTTGGAAAAATAATCTCTTGTAAGAAATACTATGTAATCAAATACTCAATATAGATCAATAATATTGACTAGTGGAGTAGAAGGATTATAACCTTCGAACCACTTAAAAACCGTGTCTTGAGTCACCTCTTTCATCCTCGAAGATCATATATCTATTTCGGTTCACCTTTAGCACTAATCCCTTTCTCTCCTTCTCTTAATTACCTGTTGGCGAAGAACCGCTTCAACAGTTTGGTGATCATGAGATTCCAATGAAAGCACCAAATACCTCAACCCTGCCAGCAAACGGTAGGTGTTTTCTTTTGTTCGTTAGGCGACCTGTTGGCAGGAGTGGGGACCTCCCACTCGTGCTTTTCTGGAACAAATACCTCAACCCTGCCAGCAGACGGTAGGAGTTGGGGGGGAGCTGAAATGGGGCCAACCCCATGTAGTTGAGGAAATCAGCAAAATACTAATCCAGGGGGAGGAAGGCCCCTGCCTTAAAGTGTTCACCGCTCCAGGCCGCGAACGACTTTTCGAGCGGCGCACAGCTCCGTTCGCCCTCTGAGGCAGGTCGGGCCACCACGGATGCTTTCCCCAGGGCGATGTTGTGGGAAAGGAAGATTTTGTTAATCTTTGCCTGATTGGTGATCTTTGAGACGATCCTTTCCGCCTCAAAGAATGCATCAGGTGCCACCTCGACCTCCTTCTCCACCGCCGGCCCGAAGCGGGGGATCGGGGAGCTAGGCATCGCCGCCTTTCCTCTGTCCTGCCGGGAGGCCGAGCTGCTGACGTTCTTCTGTGGGAGATTCCTCTTTGGAGCCACCTGGTCGCCTAACGAACAAAAGAAAACATTTCAGAAAAGGTGACCCAAGCATGAAGAAAAAGCAATTATTATTTGCATGAGCTGAGGTAAGCCCAGCCCGTGGAGAGTGGGACGACGCGGTTCGATGAACAAGCGCCTGTGCTCCCAACAGATCCCCGATTCCTCAGGATTCGTGTGTCAGGAGGGTCAAGATAGAATTTTCCTTGGGGGGAAAGTTTCAGTAGGCAGAAAATTGCAAAACCGCCTGTGAGGCGTGTCCCTTAAGCTACCCGGTTTTGCACCAAAAAATTATCAAAACTCCTACCCAGAAAATTTTCCTAGGGAAAGCATCCGTGGTGGCCCGACCTGCCTCAGAGGGTGAACGGAGCTGTGCGCCGCTCGAAGAGTCGTTCGCGGCCTGGAGCGGGGGATCGGGGAGCTAGGCATCGCCGCCTTTCCTCTGTCCTGCCGGGAGGCCGAGCTGCTGACGTTCGTCTGTGGGAGATTCCTCTTTGGATCCATCTGGTCACCTAACGAACAAAAGAAAACATTTCAGAAAAGGCGACCCAAGCATGAAGAAAAAGCAATTATTATTTGCACGAGCTGAGGTAAGCCCAATCCGTGGAGAGTGGGACCACGCGGTTTGATGAACACGCGCCTGTGCTCCCGACAGATCCCCGATTCCTCGGGATTCGTGTGTCAGGAGGGTCAGGATAGAATTTGCCTTGGGGGGAAAGTTTCAGTAGGCAGAAAATTGCAAAACCGCCTGTAAGGCGTGTTCCCTAAGCTACCCGGTTTTGCACCCAAAATTATCAAAACTCCTACCCAGAAAATTTTCCCCAGAAAAAGCATCCTAAAACCCATACTCTAAAATGGTTTCCTACAACAAAGATACCCTAACCTAAAAAGGGCTTTCACCCTCCATATCCACAAAACCCAGTAAAACCTTGCATGCGGCTACAGTAAAAAAATTTACCTATGCTACAGTGGCATATATTCTCAAAACGCACATGGTTAGGAAACTTACCGTGTGTAGCTGGGAGGTGGATGGAGGTGTCGCCTTGGTAAAAGCTTCGAAGAAATTCGTGCGCCTAAGCTTCTTGAACGCTGAAGATGGCAGTAACAGAGTAGAGGGTTTGTTCTTCTGAGATAAAGAGAGGAGAAGAAGAGGAGTTTGAAAATTTTCAAATGAAAGGGTGGCCCATGCGTAGGGTGGCCACCCCTTTTTATATGCGTAAAGGATCACGTGTAGAGAGCCGTTGGATGGCCCTGATGAGGGATCCAAGGCCCTCCACTCGAAATACGAAACGACGGCTGGGCATAGGCTAGGCCATTAAATGCGGTTCTCGTAAGACGTACCGTCACCACCCACGATGTTCCACGTATCAGGCGCCTGCGTAAAAAGTGGAATACGAAGAGTTCATGGGGAAGTCTAAAAGCCCCTACTGTGGTCTTATATACGACGTAGTATACCACGAGCAGGAGCTTGGGGGCAGATGTACGCCCTGATTTTCCCACGGGCTGATTAGCAAGCCGAGCTGCGGCTTAGCCATGATTACCTCATGATCATCCCCAGGGGCCGGAGCTTCTGTCGTAATGTCGTGCCTTCTTAGCTCGAGGAAGCCCCAAGGGCTCGCCTTCACTGCCCAAGGCCGGGGCAGGGGTTCCGAAGGCCGAAGACCGATCTAAGTATGAAGCTCGTGGTACAAGCTTCATATGGAGGCTATGACCCTTTCTGAAGTCAACATACACAAGGTAAACGTGCATATATCAGGCATCACGTGTCTGATATCCCCCTGACTTCTCAGACACGCAGCAGGAACGTGCGTATTCAGACACCCACGACTGGGTTGGGCCGTGCGATCCATTACCTCCTTACCTATTGATTTGACCACACTTATGTGTCAGGTTTAGGAATTAATCATGAATGTCACAGAATTGATACGACAACTAAGAAGGTCACGGGATGTGTAACGTCCCTAAGGTAGGGTACGTCTGCCACATACTCGTAATTCTAGGGTTTACGAGTATGTAAGGCACTTGACCAAAAGAATTAAATAAAATGATACGAAGAAATACAGAAAAATTTAAAACTTTTATATAAACTTATTAGAAGAAATTATTACACGTATGAATACTTTGAATTTAAGGCAGCCATATGAAAACTCTAAACCATTATTGCATTGCTACTGAGTCCGTGCTCCACAAGTTGCTCAACAGCTAAAGCCACACCTGGAAAAATGTTGGAAAATAACATAATGAGCTAACGCTCAGTAAGCAAATCTCATGCATACACATACACATGAATGTCGTGAGTTTGTAGTGCACATATACTAATATGCTGACTTATATACTTATGCATTTCATTTATTGCTCATGCACTTTCAAACTTTACTTTTATGCTCCTTCTTTTAGTTTCACATTTTTATGGGCCCAATATCACTTGTGCACACTGTTTGATTCAGCCAATGCCTGCAGGGCTTGTTACACATATCATATAGAATCCCATGGGTTCTCCTCCGGCTAGCCATCATCTCAGCTAGGCTCATCATAACACTCATTTCATCGTTGCCATAGCTGCCATACTTATTACACATATGGAGGAGAAAGACGGAAACATGGCAAACATATCTGAATGGTCAACTCTGACCTAGCCCACACTAGTGGGCAGCCACTATAAGTCTTATAGACTTCCGTCTTCTTTACTGAACTTACTTGATTGCTTCATCAAAACAGTGGCACCCTTTTTAAACATCTTATTATCACTTTGCTTAAGCCTTGTGTCATTAAAATGTTTAACTTTACATAAGACTTTTCAAGACATTTCATAACTTTTCTCATATTCATATGCATGGTCTTATATCACATAATAATGTATCACATAACTGTACATGCCATGCATACATGCTGATGCTGAAATGCCAATGTTCGTGTTCATGACTGATGTTGATGGTATTCAATCAAGGCATTGTATCACATCTCATATAACTCAAAACATCTTTAGTCATAATACATGAAGCTTTGGGTTGGTGGCGTTGTTATACCTTAACGTAGAGCTATGGCTCAGGTCTAAGGTTTCCAGCCTAAAAACTTAAACGCTTCATATATCATAACATATAACAAATCATGAACATAGAGTAATCCACATATCCATCAACATAAGAACACATACTTGCACATAATTCATATCATTCTTAACCAAGTAAGACATCTTTCACATATCACAGAATTCATCAATTACATATCACACAACACCCTTATGGTGTTCATATAACCATTCTTCACATACTTATCATATGCATCATCATCATACCATACTTAACTCATCAGATGTACACAATCAATGTAGTCATGCATCTTACACTTAAGCACAAAAGGTGAGATTTACTTACCTTAGGTCCTTAGCTTATTTTAAAATTCCTCACCAAGAGTCAATCAATCAAATCCATACAAATCCTATTCAAGGCACATCATTTATTAAATTCTATCAAAATCATAAATATACACTATTGATAGTGTATATTAATAATACCAGAAACTATATAAATGATAATAATAAATTATTATCAACGTAATGCAAATAACTCTTCATATAAAACCATGCTTTAAACCTTGCTCATAAGATAATGTACCCTTATGATAATAATAATAATAATCCCAACAAAAATAATAATTATCGTCTATAATTAAACTTATTTCGATATTAATAACAAAATACTTCAATAGCAATACGTATATGGATGTATATATTCAAATAGTCATTTTATAAAAGAAATCATATTTTTAACATAAAGTTGTAATAATCAATATAATGATAATAATATAAATATAAATATTTATATTATTATTAATTAGTCATAATATCAATTCCAGTGATATAATAAATATACTTTCTCCAAACTTCACTGGTCTTACAAATATCAATAACTGTAAGAAACTAATATTTGATATTATTTTAATATTCAAATATTAATATACAATAATAATGGTTAGATAATAGGTTTACTATAAATCATACTTTTCATATATATATATATATATATATGAATCTGTATTCTTGATTTACTTAACAAAATAATAACAATAATAATTAAAATTACTTAATCATAATAATTTCCATATTAATATAAAATCAATTAAATATGTATTTTTATACTTGATTTAATATCTAATATTTTCTAGAAAATTAGACAGCACAACGGCTATAAAGTGGACAATTCCAAAATCAAAACCTGTATAAAAAATATATATAATCCCAGACAGCCAGTAAATTACAGAAAATATTCCACATATCAATAATATATAATTATATACTATAAATACACATAATAACAATTACTCTAATCAATCACAATTAAATCACAATATATAGGTTAAAGAAATTATACCAAAATGATCGGGTTCCACAATAAGTCAAACGATGATTTTCTGAGACTCAAAACGTACTTCGGAACCTCGAACACTAAGTTTCGACCGTCGATCTACGGTGGATCGCGGTGGCTCGTGGTGGGCCCACCACCCAACTATGGTAGATGTAGGAACAAGTTATTGGGTTTTGAAGCCCACAACACGAGGAGCACGATGGTGGTGACGGATCGGCAAACGGATGCCCGAGGTGGCCGAATCGCAACTTTGAAGTCGCGGGGTGGCCGAACTTAAATCGAGTGGTTGAGGCGTTTAATCGGCGAGTGAGCTCTAGATTCCCGCGTGGGTCGATAGTTCGGAGGCCTCTGAATCCAACGGTCCGGCGCGTGGCTAAAAATGGTGGCCGGAAAGTACTCCTGCGTCGTCGGCAACAGTAACACGCAGAGAGAGAGAGAGAGAGAGAGAGAGAGAGAGAGAGAGAGAGAGAGAGAGAGAGAGAGAGTTTCTGAGGAGAGAGAGAGAGGGGCTCGGGTAAAATGAAAGGCTGAAGCCTTTTATTTTATTTTATTTTATTTTATTTATTTATTTATTTTTAAAAATTACACTTGGACCCAAAATACTAAAATTCTTTTCAAATAAGCCCTTTAGCCAAACTTTCTTAATTTTATAAAAATCCCCAATTAAAATTATATGACATTTGGGTCCAATACTTGACTACTCAAGTTTCTCTTTCTTTAATCTCATTAAAAACATAAAATCATATTTTAAACACTATTTTTCCATTACTATTTCTTAATTTGTAAAGTTGTACATTTTATGTATTAAAACTTTGATTTATAATAAATAAATGTATTATGAAAATGTTGGATATTACAGGATGACCTTCTTACCAACTTCCAGGTGCCTTCTCCTATAAATATGGAGACCCTGGGAGTTGATAGTGGTTGGAAAAATAATCTCTTGTAAGAAATACTCTGTAATCAAATACTCAGTATAGATCAATAATATTGACTAGTGGAGTAGAATGGTTATAACCTTCGAACCACTTAAAAACCGTGTCTTGAGTCACCTCTTTCATCCTCGAAGATCATATATCTATTTCGATTCACCTTTAGCACTAATCCCTTTCTCTCCTTCTCTTAATTACCTGTTGGCGAATAATCGCGTCAACAGTTTGGTGCTTTCATTGAGAGGAAGGCCCGGAGCTCCGGCCCCTGGGGATGATCATGAGGTAATCATGGCTATGCCGCAGCTCGGCTTGCTAATCAACCCGTGGGAAAATCAGGGCGTACACACCGGACCACCACCACCACCACCATCGACTCCTAGTAGCCGAACCCCTATAGTTGTGGAACTATTTTTTTTTAGTTCCAATATATTTTTAATATCCCTATATTCTTGCAAAATTGGTTTAGATATTTTTTGTTTGTTAAGTTAGTTAATTAAAAATTAAAATTTTCTAAATTATTTTATTTTTCTGAAAAATAAAATTGGTTAGTTGTTTAGGATATTTTTCTAAAATATCTAAGTTTAAATAATAGGTTTAAATATTTAATTATTTTTATACAACTATATAATTAAATATTATTTTAATTAGTTATTTTGTTAAAATTGGTTTAATTAGAAATTAACTATCAATTTCTCAAAGTCGTTAGTTATTAGTTTTTAAAATAATCATTCTAAACATTTATTGTTTAAATAATAACCAATTTTTTGCATAAATATCTTGTCAGTTAGTTAAAATTGTTTAATTTGAATTTTAACAGTTTATTTTAATTTCATAAATTAAAATGTAGTTAGTTGGTTGAGATATTTTAAAATATCTCAAATTTAAATAATTAATTAAATTCCAATTATTTAATTATTTATTGCGACTACTTAGACAAGATTAATAGGGTTAATTGATTTAAAATTTGTTTTAAAATTATTTAAGTAATTGGAAATTTATTTTTCTAGTTAATGGTGGTGGGCATGGTGATTCCTAAAATTACATTGTATGAGCCTTAAAGAGAAGAAGAGAGAAGACTGCGGTTTCTACATCAATAGCTCATTTTGTAATTTATTTCTATTTTTCCAAGAGTTGTAATTTTAGAAATACCCAATAGCTACTCGGTTCACTATTCATTGTTTATTTATTTATTTAAACAAATGTTATTTGATAGTTGATTAATAACATGCTCATGCATTATATCTTGCCATACATGAAATGGCACATAGTTATTTTGATAATCATGTATCTCATTTATAGAAACATGATTATTTAGGATTGTCCTATATGTTTTATATGAATTGTTTTCTGAAATCAATTGCATGTAAAATGCTAGGTTATTTAAGTAGTTAAAAACTTAGTAAATCACACCTTATGACTTTATATTTATAGTAAGTCTTTTATTTAACCAACTTTAATTTTCAAAGAGTTTTTTAAATTAATTTATTTAGAATGTAATAGAAATTAATTAAATTATATTCTGGCTAGTTTAATAATTTACTTAATAATAACATTGCTAAGGTTAAATAGAATTAAAACTTATTTTAATAAAAATAGTTTTAATTACCAAAACACATTTTTTTTAAATAGTGGGTGGGACAATGTTGTCATTTAATATGAAACCTACGGTCTCCATTATTAGTACAACAACGTTTAGTATGGGGAAGGCATCGTGACGACTTAGTTTTCGTCTCCATAAGGAAGGTATTGAACCATGCTTTTACAAGGTTGACTTCTTTAATTAGATAGGATGAAATGATGTATTTTAGGTTGACCGACCCTATGACAGTCAGAATCCCGTGATCTGTAAGGGGAAAGACCGGGTAAGCTGTGCAATCCCACACCGCCTGGGGAAGGTCAAGTGTGATGATTCTAAGACTGTGTAGGTATGGGACTACACAGTTGAAGAGGGCTTAAATGGATTGATGGGTACTACCTATATCAACAAGATGCATCTTCTTTTCGGTAGCCCATCACTTGAGAACTCCAAAGTTAAGCGTGCTTGACCTGGGGTAATCTAGGGATGGGTGACCTCCTGGGAAGTTTTCCTAGGAAGCATGTGAGTGAGGGCAAAGCACGCTGAAAAGACTCGTGTTGGTTTGTAGGACCAGTCGTCATTCCAGAAAGCAGCCATAGTGACGTGGGGCGTCACAGACCCTAAGGCGACATTTCCTAAGTTGAGTCATGGAATCTAAAATAATGGGTTATTGTAACGCCCTGTTTACTCCAAGACCGTTACTGTGAACTTTAAATAGTGCTTAAATTGCTAAACGAGTCATTAGGTTATAAACGTGCATCTAGGTGTTATTCATAGGTTAAGGTGAAAAAATCTCGAACAAAAGGAAATGATATATTTTATTTAAAACACAAAACTGTACATGGGCCCATAAAAGCGTTTACAAGTTATTTACAATCCAAAACGATCATTACAGAGTAAAAATTACAACCCGCTGACCTAAGCGGCAAAAATAGGGCTAACCCCTAGTTCCTCTGAGAAACACCTTGGCCGTGGTGGTCAAGCGGCCGCATATTTACACATCGCCACCTAAGCTCTCCACTCAAGTCTGGGTGAGCTTTTCTTTTCCTTTACCAGCACCACATAGCACCCATGAGCCAAGGCTCAGCAAGAAAACTCATTACTGCATGTATACAATATCAATTGATGATTATGGTAATCATACTGGGCTTGTAGCCCAAATCAGATAAGTGATGAGCAATAAAGATTTTGATAATCATGTTGGGGCTTGCAGCCCAATCAGATAAGTGACTATTAAGTCATACTCTAAATAGATAACTAATAACTCTATCTCTAGGGCTCTGAACCCTAATCAGATAAGTGACTAATGAGTAAGTCACGAACTTAAACCAGATAAGTGACTTTGGAGTCACGAACTTGAATCAGATAAATGACTGATGAGTAAGTCACGAACTTAGGCTCCGCACCCATATCCGTGTGACGATGCAGTCACCTGAGCCTTCTGGCCCCGACTCTAAGTAATTAGCCTTTAGACTAGATAAGCACTTTTGTTTTCATCAAACTTAAGGTCGGTCTAGCATTTCATGCTTATGATGATAATGCTTATGTCGATTAGATCTAATCTTTTCAGCTTGCGTTAAACACGCTAATACTGTTCTTGGCTGATAAGCCAATACCATACGACCAGTGCTCAGTACTACTGTCGAATGTGACTAATAAGTCACAGCTTCACAATCAATATTGACACCACTGCCGATTCTGACTAATAAGTCAGTACCATTCACAGATAAGAAAGACTGCTAAGCATTTAATATGAAATCAATGTCCACATATATAGCACTCAACATGCCTCATTAATAACCATGCATGTCACATATTGGGTGCATTTTTCTTACCTCTAGTTCGAGCGTGAAATAATAAAAGAATGACCCTTGAGAATGATTAGTCCTTAAGTCCCTTAGCGGTCACCTAGTCATAACCAAATATGGGATTCCATCAATAAAATGAATAATAAAAGGTTCTCGGACCAAGACTTAGCCTTCGGGACGTCGAATCCTACTAAACCGGGTAGTAGGAACGATCTTGAGGCCTAAAGTTTGAGTTCCCATGAAAAAAACACATTTCTGGCCAAATAGGCCCTTAAGAGTCGCGACCCTACTCCACTATGCCGCGACCCGCCTCCCAAACAAAGGCGCTAGCCTCTTCTCTGTCTGCACCTTGCGCCACGGCATACCAACCTAGCGCCACGACCCTATCTGCCCATTAGCCAAAAACCCCTATTTTCTCCCATCAAAACCTCATCAAACTCTTATCAAACCAACCCAGAAATGACAACCAATCACCAACACATCATGTCTACTAGTTTAACCACAAAACTCAAGCTTTAAACCATTTAAAACCTCATCAAATTCCCACTTCTATAATCAAAATTTCAAGCTCAAAACTAACACAAAAACAGAGCAAGGAACCAGAAAAATTGAACTGAAACCTTACCTCAAACTCAGGATTAAACCCTCTTCAATGGTAGAACACAATCCTAGATCCTCAAGGCTTGATTCCCTAGCTTGAATCCTCAATTGGAGCTTCAAAATTCCAAAGGAAAAAGAAGAAAAAGATGATCGTGGGAGAGAAGAAGGAAGGCTCTGTTTTACTTCAGCTTATGTCCTTCTACATCTTTCTATGGTTGAATATATCCCTTGGTCAAATGACCAAAATGCCCCTAGATCATATTTATTTCCTTAACAGCCCCTAAGGGCAAAATTATCATTTCCCGTCTATCTCATTAATCATAATTAACGTCTTCCAATTCCCATTATTCTCAATATTCTCAAATGCTAATAAATCATATCCCATTACCCTTTAATTTTCAGTAATGTACTAATCATCAAATTACCCCGAGACTCACCCCGAGCCCGGTAAATAACCCCGTTATGACCAAACCGCTAACTTGCATTCAAAGATCGTCTCATGCCAAATAGCTCGAAAAAATCCACATTATAATGTGGCCTCATTAATAATTCACCATCATGCATGAAAATATACAAATATGCCATCAACGGGCCAAATTACCAAAATGCCCTTATAACGAAAAGTGGACGCACATGCATGCATTTATCATCATATAATAATATAATTCACATAATCATGCATATAATTATTTAATGGCATAATAAATCAATTATGGCCCTCCCAGCCTACTAATCCAACAATTAAACTTCATTAGGGATTTTGAGGCATTACATTTACACTCACAAAGTCACATCTTAGTCTCAATACGGAGGATGTGACTTGACCAAATAAACAGTACTTTATTTTATAAGGAAAATAAGAGTTGTTTTAATTATAATTAATAAAGTTAAGAGTGTCTTATAAACTATTTGAAATTAATTTGACCGACTCTAAGGCGGCACTTTAACATTTAAGTAGTTTTATCGTGGAATAATTAAATGCTTTTTTTATGTGTTTTAATTGTGCTCTTGCATCATTTTTAATTTTCCGAAATTGATATTTATTTTTTCATTTATTATTTTTTATTTGTATTTATATTTATTGCTTAAAATCTTTGTTTTTCTTTTATGTTTTATTTTCCAGTCTAGTTTTAATATGGTCGGATACACTTTTAACCAAGTTACCCCACTAAATGGACAAAACATAACTAAGTGGAAGATAGACATAGAAATTCTCTTGCTGAGAGAGGATTTAATTGATGTAGTTGCAACACAAGTTCCATGGCAAATGCCAAATGAAAATGCCTTGGATTTCGTTCAAGAAGCATATGTGTAATGGTATGAACTCAACAACCGTGCACGGAAAATTCTGCTCTCTCCATTTACTAAAGAAATTAGAGATGCATATGACTATTTTGTCTATGCAAATGACATTTGGAGGGCTGTACACAACAAGTACGCTCACATTCATGAACAATGGGTTCATGAAAGAAACATCCTTCTCGCTAAGGAAAATTTCATTCAAAGACTACGGAATAGGAGGGCAAGGTAAATATGATTTACACTTATCCTAAAAACAAAAGTGGAAAATGAATTTGTCATCTTGAGTTTTATATTCAAGAGCCACTAACTTTGTTTTGTTTATCTAGTGCAGATGAAGAATCAGATTCGGTGATGCGAGCTACTCAAAACTATCAAGATTCCACCTAGAAGATTAAGAAGAGCATTGATGAAGTCAAGAGCCACTAACTTTAACTCTAATATTGCTTAAATTATTACTTCAGTTATAATTTGTCTTAGAGTTAAGGTTTGCTCAAAACAGATCTTAATTGGAATTTTAGATCACAAAGATATAGTTGATATATTGAGATTATGATTCTAAAATTAATTTTCAATTAAGGAGACTTAATTTAAAATTGGAAGATAAATTGAGTTGTATTAAGCATACACAAATTTTGAGTAAATTAATAAGAATTTGTATCGACAAATTTTATATTGGTAACACTCAAAATAAATGATCATCTAAATGATTAGTTTTGAGAAATCAAACATTAATCATAAAGATCAAATTCATTTAATTACAAGGAAAAATACACTGTTTTTTAGAAAAATAAAAACCTATCAAATATTTTAGTGGGAGCATTGTCTGATGATAACTCACTGGGATATGGATGAATTCTTATTTATGAAATTATAAAGAATTCAGAAACTGTAAATTTAATAAATAGAATTTATTGAAATTCTAAATCCATATGGATATTTTGACTATCCAACTGACAAAGTTAGTGTCATTTAATGAGTGGACATTCAAAATCAACTAGAGTTATTAATGGGAAAGCTCAGGTTTTCAAAATTCAAACGAAAGTCTAAAGTTATAATTATTCGATAATTATCTATTAATAACTAATGATTGGAAAATTCAATATCATGTTTGACAAAGTTTAATAAGAATGAATTAAAGAAGAAATTCAATTTTATTAAACCATAGAAATATGGTAGATTCGAGAAAGTCGTTTATAGTGGAAAACATGTGGTAAGTTATTAGTTATTATGTGAGATAATCTATTTATTATGATTAAATAGAAGGACATACAATATGAATAAATAATGAAGACATGAAGTTATCAAATAATTGATTTAATGAAGAACTTGGACATGTGTGCATTTGTCACAAGTATAGTTAAATTGAGATTTAATTCTTAATTTAACATTATTTATATTATGGGAATAATGTAAACAAACTTGTTAATTTTAGAATTTATATTGGAAGTGTTCAAATACATGAAATTTATAAAATAAATTCGAAACCATTCCGTTTTGAATTTATGAATATGCACATAAATGACAGAGAATTGTTTGTCTGAGTGAGAGGAATAAATATACTGCCTAATATATTTTGAACCCAATAGGAATAAACAATAAAATAAAGCGTGAAGTCATAAACACTAGAAATTTTAGATTTAGTTATTTAATTAATGAAAATAATATATTAAAGTATTGTTGCAATAACAAGAAATAAATATTCTTATTAATTGAATATGAGATCGAAATCTTATATTAAAAGGCACTGATTTACATTTCAGTATAATCATATAAGAAAATCAAAGTAGATTTCTATCTATTTAATTTTCATGATTAGTCATGGGAACCAAGTAACCATTAATTATCATAATTAATGAATACTCAAGTTGTGACTACTAGAGGTTCTAGATTAATCGAAATTAATTTCAAATCTAGTAATAGATTTAATGTTCTAATATTATCAGTAATATTGATCATTGGTTAATCTAGTGATAAAAAATCTAAGGGGAAATAAAAGTGGCAAAGAAGGAAGATATACAAAAGTAAGTTTGTATATTATACAGAGATAGTGTGATGGTTGTTAAAACATAAAAGTAACATTATCTATTAGACTTTATCTAAAGACTTAGCTTGAATAGTCAGATACAGGAACAACTTCTAATAGTTAGAAGGTACTAGACTTGCTTCAAGTGCAAGTGGGAGATTGTCAGGGTTTATGCCCTAAAAGCAAGTTAAAAGATAATATATTGTGAATTATGTGAAATACAAATATATTATAAATGAATAAGTTAATTATTATTTATTATAATTAATAAATATCAGAAAATTCCTTATTCATATTCTAGTGTATGATCTTGTAACAGAATATGAATAAAATAAGTCAGCAACATATTAAAGTACATAATCTTTAATTAAGGGTTGCTAGTACGATTTACTAAGCATTACTTAGTAGTGCATGTGATTTTGAATCAGATCACTAATGTGGATAAGCATTTTAGTAAAGGTACTATGTATAATAGTTATTATACATGACTGGACCGATGTAAATTAATATATTTTATTAACATGCCTTTTATCATAAAAGATTTAATTTATACCACAAAGATGATCATTAGTAGATCAGTCTAAATCATGAGTATTCATGAACTCATGTTTGTGTTTATTAGGTTCTTGATTCACTCGTTTAGGTATCTTATATATAATGATACCAAATAACTTTTGTTTTGGGAACTTAATAACATGAATGGCTGGGAACACGTTATACAATAGAGGAATCCAAGCTTTCCTTAAAGGATCGAATATTAGTTCCCTTAAGGGTTAATTCTGGGAGTGAATTTAGTTATTGAGCTCAAATCTATAATTGGATTATAGATTAACTATTTAATATGAATTAATGGTACTTAAGGAATCAAGAGATACTCAGAAGGGTAAAAACAATAATTTTGACCAACTCTAATTATGAACTATTAAATTGGAGGACATAACTACTTATATTGATTATATCAATGGACTACTAGTTAGAACTCAGTAAATATAATTCTATATTTTCTAAGAGTGCAATTTCATATTTATATTGGAGTTATAATGGAATTAATAAATAAGGTTATTATATTGATAAGTTCAATCAATAATCTGATTTATTGGAACTTAGAATTATAGGTCTATGGTCCCCAAGTCACCTCTCTGCTACACTGTCCAGGATAAGAATGACTAAGGAAAGATTAGTGAGAGAAAGAACTATCTTGTGAGAGATTTTATTCTCGATGGCAAAATGGTAATTATTAGATAATTATTATTTAATTAATTAATTTTAACTATTTAGTTTTATTTATTAAAACTATGTATTAGAAAAAAGAGTATTATTTAATTATTTAAATAATATTATAAAAGGAGAGATAAAATAAATATCTTATTAAAGATATTATTTTAATCCAATAGAAAATAAAATAAGGTTAATTTTTTATTAACTGATATTTCTTTAAATTTAAATATATTATTTTATTTGAAGACAAATTGAGAAAAACATTTTTTGAGCATTAAAATAATGCTACACACCTATGACTGAGTCATAGGCGTGTAGCACTATAGGAGTGTTATGTGGATTTTCTTAAATATTTTATTGGATATAATATTTAAAATATATTTATTTAATAAGATATTTTGATTAGTTTAAAATATTGGATATTAAATTAAAATGTAATAAAGATATTTTATTATTTAAATTTAGTTTAAATAAAAAATATTATTTATCTTTATTGGATTAGATAAAATCCTATAAATACATCATTATATGTTTGACCTAAGATGATGATCAATCTAATTTTCTAAAAACCTAACCGCTCTCAGAAAAGTCTCTCTTCCCTTTTCTCTTCACCATCACTAAGTCTCATGAGTTGAGAACACTTAGTGATCACTTGAAATCAATCCTATAGTAATCTACGTGCCCACACACATCCTGGTGTGTAAGAGGCTGATTTGGAAGATCAAAGTGTGAGATCTGTCACATTGGTAACTTTCTATATCTTTTATATGGTTAATTTAATGCAATGCATATATGTTGAGTTCTTGGCCTATGATTTTAATTGAATTTTAATAAATTGCTTCTGTTGTTCTCTGATTTAGACCATAAAAACCAACAAAGTACTTTTATGGGATGCTTTTACAGTCTTGTAAAGAAGGACATGCTGAAGCAAAAGGAAAACTATGAGAACAAGAAGGATGCTAAGGTGCAGCAAGAGTCCAAGTGCAATATGTATGGTTATGCCCCGTCGTTACAGTATTGGGCATATGAGGCTATTCAACAACTTGCGACAGAGTTTTTTGTGAGCTCGGGAAACAGTGAAGATATTTGATGATGTTGTCCCGGAGGAGGAGGAGGTTGCAGGTCCCACCCCTCCTGCTGCCCCAGTTGCAGCCCCAGTCCCAACCCCAGTCTCAGCCCCTGTTCTAGCCTAGTTGATCGAGCAGTTGGATAGAGTCAAGGGTCGACAGGAGACCCTCCTGAAGAACCAGTCAGTAATCATGGATGCAGTCAGTCAGATCCTAACGTTTATTAAGGAGAGACCGAGGGGATCCAAGGTAGATTAAGACTCAGAGTCACTGGATATTCCATATGAATATGTTGATGATCCAACCACTCCTCCCACCATCATTGTGACACCTGGTCATGCGACTATGGGAGTCGTTATTATCAACCCTGAGGAAGTTGCAGGGGTTCGATTTTAGTGGACTAGATGCGAAAGACACAAGCCGGAATGGTTTACGGACTACACTAATCCCACGAGAAAAATACCTCGCACTGATGCAGCTGCACCTACAGAGGCGACTACACAGGAGGTAATTGTGCTGGACCCTCTTAAGAAGCCAGATTGCAAGCAGTATAGGACAGTTTGCAAGTGGTTGCTTAAAGACACCCCCAACCATACTCTGAGGGATGTTTAGACTGGGAATCATGGTATAGCATGGTTTCTGACGTGGAAGATACCCCAGTCGTGGCTCAATGATGGGGTAAGCCATCTATTTAAACAGTTAACAAATTATGTTTTGTTTTTAATTTTTACAAGTTCTATTTTATTGACTCGATAAGGTTCAATGAAAGCTTGATAGCGGCTCAATAAGGGGTTACCAAGAACTCGATAAGGCTGTTGTTTACCATTTGAGATTAGCTCGATGGGAGCTTGATGGAGCTCGATAGTAGATCGATGGGGGTGTTGAACTAGGGCTATTGTTTACTGTTTGAAATTAGCTTGATAGGAGCTCGATAATAGATCGATGGGGGTGTTAAACCAAGGTTGTTATTTATTGTTTGAGATTAGCTCGATGGGAGCTCAATAGTAGATCGATGAGGGTGTTGAGCTAGGGCTATGGTTTACTATCTAAGATTAGCTCGATAGTAGATCGATGGGGGTGTTAAACTAGGGTTGTTGTTACTGTTTGAGAGTAGCTCGATGGGAGCTCAATAGTAGATCGATGGGGGTATTGAACTAGGGCTGTTGTTTACTATTTGAGATTAGCTCAATATGAGCTCGATGGGGCTCGGTATGAACTCGATGAGCTCGATTTTTAGTTGGATACAAGCTCGATAGTGCTCGATTATAACTCAATTTATTCATTTCTGCACTTTTTTTTAGCCATTTATGATGGTCTTTGCTAACTTTTTATATTGCACTCTCTTTGTAGCATATTGATGCAGCACAACACATGCTTCATAGGCATCCCCAGTTTGTTCCCACGACATATTGCCAGAATGTTGTTGTGATGAACATTTTTTTCTCACAAGTGATACCTGTCCGATATCATCAGTACAAAATGAGTACCGACAAAACAAAGTTCTTGTGGGATTCTGACTTGTTGTCCATGGTGACTGGCATCAAGCAACAGTTTCTGGCATCTTGGGGAGAAGTTTAGAGTGTATATTGGTGCCAGAACTATGAATAACAACATTGGTTTGCCATTGAGGCTTCTATTTCTAGTTGGACACTCACTGTTTATGATTCAGACATCTCGGTGATTATTGATGAAAAGATGGAGGAAGTTATGAAGTCACGGCGCTTGTTGCTTCCTTCTCTATTGCTGCAGAGTAAATTGTTCACTGATAGCTTGATGTTGAAGATTCCTGTAGCAGGAAAGAGGTCTCATCAGTTCATATGGGGTCGCCTAAAGCAACACGAGCTCACTCAGTCAAATAGAAGGTAAAAAACAAAATCTTCATACTATATATGTTACTAAGGAAAATTATAGTATTGTACACTTAATGTATATATTTTTTCTATAGTGGAGATTATGGTGTGTATGATGTCAAGCATATTGAACATCTCATTCCCGGCATTCCATTGGAAACCATCTGTGATGAAAATATAGAGTTGTGTCAGGAACACGTGGACGACAGACTTGTGGTATCAAAATGTGCAACCTTGAATGGCTTTTGTATGAAACATGTATATTATGTTTTTTTTTTGGACATATATTATAAGAGAAATTATGATATGTTCTTCATTTTTTGTTGATGATTGTATATATACAGGGTCTTTACATGTTCAGTTTGTGTTTTGGGTTCTGTTGTTTACATTTTTTTTGTAACTTTCATATATCATCTATCGAGGTGTCATCGAGCTATATCGAACTGTTATCGAATTGTTATCAAACTATTATCGAGTTCATATCGAGTTATTATCGACTTAACATCAAGTTCATGTCGAGCTACAATTGAGCTAAACATAACTGGTAAGAAAAAATTAAAGAAAAAAGAAGGGAAAACAAGCTAAGTTAATAATACAACAAGTTCAAATGGGAAAAAAAGTTTATAGCCTAGCTTTGAATGTAGCCCTGTTGTGGCCAAGACCACCACACATACTACACTTGCGCTATTTGCGAATGATTTTGCCCTTCGATGGATAGCAGTTTGTCTTCCTTCTTCCCACCTTTTTCTTCTTCGGCCGACCAATTAGTTGTTTCTCAACGGGTACCCCAATTTGCATATTCTCTATGTTCTCGGGAACTTCCCACTCATTTTTATTGCAAGTTGGGTAAATTGTTTATTTGTAAGACTCCCTCCACATCTCAATAGTGTAATATGGGGAACATAGTGAGTAAATGTTGACACCGAGCAGGATGGCTGCAGCCACAACATGAACACAAGGGTAACCCATTATTTGAAACATGCCACAGGAGCATGATTTGGTTATCAAATTCACCTCACCATCACATTCTAAGTGTACCACATGAAATTTGAACTGTCCAAGTTGGTGGACTTTTAAGTACCTTGCATCATCCGCAATGCTTGAGATATCTTTCTCATATATTGTTGACAATTTGGATGTGCACTTCTCTACCTCCTCACGGAGCGCAGCAAACCATGACTGAATTGTGAAACGAATGAATTCCACAAATGTAGTGACTGGGAAGGTTCTTGTGTCTTTGGTTTTGTTGTTGAAGCTATTAGCATAGTTTCTTATCATTATATTATATCAATTCCCAGGAAAGTAAGTATGAGTCCACTTATCGAAGCCAATACCCTCGAGATATCAAGCGATGGCAGGATCATTTTGCTTTATATTGTTGAAGAACCTGTGAAATTTTGACTTATGAAATGCATAGGCCGCATTCCACATCTCCTTGTGACAGTGATCAGTCTTGAACTTAGTGATTACATTCATACTTATGTGATGGTAGCATGCATCGTGGCAGGCAGCAGGGAAGACCAACTCAAGAGCATGAATAATGCTAGCATGCATGTCTAATACAAAAGCCAGATTATCAACAACTCCAATGACTTCCTTCAATTTCATCATGAAATACTTCCAAGAATTATGATTCTCACTGTCCATAATCATGAACGCAATTGGATAAATGTGGTTATTCACATCTAATGCAACAACACACAGCATGTGGCCACCATACCTTGCCTTTAAGAAAGTGTCGTCCACACATATAATAGGACGACATGATGTAAATCCTCTTCTACAAACTCCAAGTGAGAAGAAAAAACAAAGAAAGTGACCGTCCTCTGTGACAAAATCAGTTATTGTACCTGGATTCTTTTGCTACAGCATGTACAAATAAGAAGGTAACTTGGAGTACAATTCTTCAGGTGTCCCCCTTACATAACCGAATACCTTCTCTCTACATCTCCAAGCCTTATATAACTCATATCGATCCTATTATTATTCATATCCTCCTTTAATGTTTTCCGGGTAGCTAATGCCATCAGTAACGTATTTGTTCTTGATAAGGTGCCCAATGACCCAAGGTGCTGCTTGACGGTGGTCTTTATGTTACAATTCTAGTGAGCACGTATATACACTATTATAAACAGTGATCTCAAACATCTCTGATCGCGCTACTTTTTCCCCCTTATTCTCCAACCACAATCAGGATCCTTGCAAGTGATATGCAACACATTAGTATCAGACTTCTTTACCATAAACTCAAAATTATTATTAATTGCGAAGACCGCTTTGGTTTTCAAAGCCATCTTGTTCTCAAACGTCTTCCCAAGGTGTAGTTCTCCCAACGGTACACCGGATGAGGGTATTTCAGATCGACCAGAGGCCATAATATCTTCTTTTGTAAACATGGAAGCACTCCATCTTCTATGATCTTCTATAAAAAATATTAGAACGTTTCATGTATTGTTATATTCTATTCCACCAGGATGATTAGAGCTAGTGCCAGGTGTTCGACATCCTTGAATTGGTGGGTTCGCTCGTGCAATAGGACGTCCTGGCTGTTATTGTACTTCTTCGACTTGCAAATCATCAGACATGTCAATCGACACTTCTGCACTATAATATGCCTCTAAATCGTACCCTTAGTTCTCATTATGTTAAGGTACTGGATCATCATTCACATAGGGGTCGTGCTCATACTGGTTGTCACTCAGTTCACCAATAGGACCTCATAAAGTAGCTCCCTCAGGTCCAGCAAGATCTCCCACAAGATCTCTTTCTGGAACAAAAGTGTCCACCTCACTATGAACTTTATTAACATTGGGACTGGGAGTGGAATATGGATCTATAATGACAATCTTCTTAACGAGAGTGACACACAAGGTTAACTTTTTTTAGATGTTACTCCTAAGAATGCACGGACACCTAGATCATTTTCAACATGAATGGGTGTAAACGGTTGTTGGTCGTCGCATGTGTAAGGAACCTCCAATTTCAACCCATACATTTGTCAAGAAGTTTCAAGTACGTTACATTATCTTCCATCTGTATCATCATGCATTGAGGGTCCTTAAAAATCCACTTCTTCCCTTCTAATTCCCAAACACCATTGTAAGATGCAAAAACGTAGAAAGTGGAACCTGTGTTGGAAAAAAAACAAAAAAATTGTTAAAAAAAACTGTAAATTTTTCACTAAGTCATGAAAATAATATTATCAAGCTCTCATCTAGATATTATCAAGTTCTTATCGAGCTAACAGTTCTCAAACCGAACATAACCATAACCAAAACCTTCATCGACCCCTATCAAGCACTCACCATCGAGCCATAATCGAGCAGCATCGAACTCTTAACATTACATACCCATCTGCCAATTATCGAGCTCCTATCGAGCACATGTCGAGAAAACTACTAAACCAAATATTCTAGGGTCCAATCGAACCCCTATCGAGTTTCCATCGAGCACAATCGAGCAACAAAGCCTAAAACTATCGAGCTATAATCGAACTATATCGAGCAACATCGAGCTCATGAAAGAATTGTCTTCTACATACCATCGAGCCCCTATCAAGTTGTTATTGAACTCCTATCGAGCAAATATTTTTTTCAGAAAACCCAGAAAAACATATATCGCGAAATCTCTCTAACAAACCCAAAAAAATACATCAATATAGGCTCAGTTTTGTTCGAAATAACCAAAAAAAAGTAAACAAACAATACCCAACACAAAAAATGAACAATATTCTTACCCATGGTTTTTTTCCTCCAAAAACCCTCAAAATAGATGTTGCCTTTGATATTGGGGACTTCACAGAGACATTGGAGATGACTAACAACGATTTCAGCAAGAAAATCATACAAATCTGTGAGTTTTGGTGAGGATTTCGTGAGAGAGAGAGAGAGAGAGAAAGAGAAAGAGAGAGAAGAGAGAGTAAGAGAAGGTAAAATGTATTCTTGATATAATGGGAGAGGTATTTTTGGTATGAGGAGAATGTTTAGCATAAAATTGAAATGATGAACAGTGCTAGGATTTTTTGGTAATATTAGACACTATTAGGTATAAATAGTAAAATTTCCCTTAATAAATAACTTTCCTTTTTTAATAAAACTGAAAAAAAAACTTCTTAATTTGAATGAATTTGACTTTATAATTAAAATATTATATAAATGATAATAAGTTTAAAAATTGTAATAAAATCTATGAAAATAAAAACATAAATGTATTATAAAATATAAAAATAAAAAAGAATAAATATGATTTTTCCCGCAAAACTATTACCACTTGCAATTCGTGCTCCTCGAATTTTTCAATTTGTTAAAAATTCCCCCGAATTATGCACCGTTACCGAATATGAGACTTTAGTTAGTTTTTGGGTGATGTGGCTAACTGAAGGCTGATTTGGAAGTTTGAGCACTAACGTGGCACTTCACGTGTATAATTAATTAAAAAATTAAAAATTATATATTTTGTATTTTTTTCCTTTTCTTATAAAAATATGTTTTTACTTCTTTTTATTTAAATATTAAAAAATCATATACAATAGTAACTCTAATAGTATTTTATTTGTACTATTTGCTTTAGTTCTATTTGCATGTACAATAAATTTCTTGTTTGATTAATTGTGCTTCAATTTTTTTCCTCAAAAATGGTGAATTTTAAAAATTAAATATATTAAACAAATTAAAAATAATAATGTTTTATGAATTGGAGTATAAAAGGATAACTAGCGAGTAGAAAAGTAATACTCCTAAAAAAATTGTAAATTATTGGGTAGTGGTGGCCGAAGTCATATTATAATTATATAATATTTATTAATTTATAATTTCATTATAATCATACTTTTCTACTCCAATTCATAAAATATTTTTTTTTATTTGTTTAATTTTTCAAATTCATCATCTTTGTGGGAAAAAATTGAAACATAATCAACCAAACAATAAATTTATTATACATGCAAATAAAACTAAAGCAAATAGTACAAATAAAATACTATTAAAGTTATTATTGTATTTGCTTTTTTAATATTTTAATAAAAAGAAGTAAAAAAATATTTTTATAAAAAAGAAAAAAAAAGTAAAAAATATATAATTTTTAAATTATTTTTTAATTAGTTATACATGTGGCACTATTAGTGCCCAAACTCTTTAATCAACCTTCTTTCAGCCACGTCACCCAAAAACTAACAAAAGTCTCATATTCACGATGTATAGTTTGGATGAAATTTTTAACAAAGTGAAAACTTCGGGGGCATGAATTACAAATGATAATAGTTCGGGGGAAAATTGTATTTATTCAATAAAAAATTGTTATAAAAGTGGGATATAATTTTTATTTTATTTTTTGTAGTAAGAAATGTGATTTTCCCCACTATAAACCACTTTGGTAGGACTTTAGGTTATTAAACAATCACGACGTTTAGCTAGATGGTGGGGAAGTATAACTAAAGCAAACAAAATTGTTGTATGTTTGGAAAATCATAATTTGAAATTAATAGGAGATGCAAAAATAATATTATAATGATTGATAAATTCTCCTATAAACTAAAATGTGAAGTTGAGTTTTACTAGTTTTAGTAGGTCTTGTTTGGGAATGATTCTAAAAGTACTTTTTACCCTTGAAAAAAGTAAAAGTTATTCTAAAGTGGGTTGACTTCCCAACAGAATAACTTTTATCTCTTAAAGGGTTATTCTAGCCTAGCTACAATTTGTAGTTTTAGAGGGAACAACTGATAAAAATTTAAAGTAAAAAGTTGAAGCAATCCAACCAAGCCCTATGTTTGGTACGATAGATGGGGAGAAAGGGTGATGAAGAGAGAAGAAAATAGGTGGAGAGAAGATTGACAATCATTAAAGTTGTTGGGTATAATAAGAAGGAAATAATAGAGTAATTTTTTCAAAGTTCTTTAATTATTTTTATTTTAAAATCAATTTATATAATTTTTTCTTTAATTATTTAATGCATTAATTAATGAAATCTTAGGGTATTTTTGCTATATTGAATTTTTTTTTTACCAAAATTAAGTCCAGGGTACTATTTTGATCCATTTTGTAAAACTCAAGATCCAAATTGTTATTTAACAAAATATAAGGACCGATTGATCATTCAGACAAAACACAAAGATCAAACTAGTATTTTCTCAAATAAATAATAATACAAAATTAATAATTTAACTATTTAAGAATTCTTTCAATTTTTTTGGTTTACAATCCACCCATATGTGGAGGGATTCTTTTTAATTTGTAAAATTTTAGCTCCCATTATTTTATTTTTGTATTAGTTTGGATCCTTAATTTCAAACAATTACAAATTAAACCCTTCATTCTGTAAAAAAAATGAAACAATTGGGATCTTCCTCTCAAATTTAATCAACGAAATTTTAAATATGATCAAAGTGCTCTTGATTTTATAAATTAATCAGTTTTAATTATATTTAAATATTTTAAAAATAATGAAACCTAGAAACTAATTAAAATGAACGAAAACTTAATCTAAATACTTTTTAAAAAGTAATTAAAGGTGACCAAGTAGTGGCAATAGTGATGTCGCCAGAGGAACGTCGAAAAATTTGATCGGCGCGAGAATAGAGTTGTCCCTAGCAAAAGCCTAGCAGATAGGAGTTGCGGCAGCAACGTCAATGGAACATGGCAAGGCTTAATTAAGAAGTGATGCCAATTGATATGTTTTTTCATTATGTTGGTCTCAAGTAAAAGAAGGATTTGAATCAATTTCTCTGTATGTTTAGGGTTTTAGAACCCATTGAGGCCTTGGCAACCCCTTGAAAATAAGCAATAAAGGGATCTATGAAATCAAAGTAAACCATCTCGCAACCACTTTGTCTCCAAAAATCCTTGAACCAAACACTTACAAGAAGTTTCTTTTGCAATTTCTGTTTGACAAGTGAGAAAATTAAATTAGGTCAGGACTTTAAACACTAAAAGAAACAGAATTGCACTAATGCAAACTCAATAAAAGCCAAATCAGCTATGGATCAGAGAAAGACAAAAATGGACTGAACAAAGAAAGACATGGAATTGAGCTATAATTATATTTTTTAAATTAGTTTCATTAAGTTTTCTTTTATTTTAAATAGTTGTTAGGTTTTATTATATTAAAAATATTCAAATATAGTTAATTTATATAATTAAGAGTATTTTGGTCATATTTAAATTTTTAAAGGATGGTACTATTTTTTTATTTTGTACAAAATAAAGGGTCTTATATGTAATTGTTTGAAAATGAGGGTTCAAATTAGTATAAAAATAAAACTAAGGAGCCAAAATAGTATAAACTTTAATTTTAATATATAGTCTAGTTAAAATTATTTAGCACATTAAGAATTTATAAAATATCCACAAATTAATCAAAATAATAATTTAGAACGAATAATGAAGTTATGAATAATACAAATAGTATCGTGGTTAGTATAAGAAAGCATACAACTTGAACACTCTTCGGAAGACTACCTTGTTGTGAACACTCTTAGTGATTGCATAATATACTACTACTTAATTGTTCTTAGACATTAGTTAAAGCCTAAAATATATATATATAGTAAACAATATAATTTTAAATAATTAAGGGATGACACAACATCTTTAATTATATAAATTTATATATCAAGTGGATTGGGATCACATAATATATATTAATTGTAATTAATTATGATAATAATTTTACCCCATAGAGAGTTGATTATGCTTATATAATTAATTAGGACAGTATATTAAAATTAAATTCTTAATTCAAATTTGGTATATATTTTAATTTTTTACAAACATTAAACTTATTATTGTTATAAAAATTGAGGTTTTAAGTTTAACAAATTTGAAAGAAAATAAAAACAAAATAAGTTTATCCTTAGAATGTATATAGTAATTTGGCATATGTTAGTATAAGTTGGTAATATTTAAATAATTTTATATATGTTTAACATCTAATTAAAACTTTTTATACATATTTAATATTATCTTAAGGTCGTATTTTTGACACCTGACAAAATTTTTTTTTTTGACATGCATAAAAAATAATGTGGAAATTACACTATACATGTATTTTTTTTGCCACTTCACTTTTTTTTAATGGAAATTTGCATTTGTTATTGTTTCTATGGTTTTTTTTTTTCAATTTTAGAAAGTTTTATATATGGTTTTATGATAAAGTATGAAATTTAATGGATAATGTTTCTATGGCCTTTTTTTTTTTTGCACAAAAAATAATGTATGTTTCCAATACTTTTGTTGCAATTATGTTTTAAAGACTTTAATTTTATTTAGCCAGAGATATGTTGATATATATGCAACGTCATAGATAGCCAAGACCGTTACACTGTATGTTTTAAATAGTGTTAAACTCTCTAAACGAGTCTCTTGGCCATAAACGTGTAACTAAATGTGTTTAATGATTTAGAGTTAAAATTTTTGGTCAAAAGGAATAACCATTTTATTAAAATGTTTATGTTCATACATGGGATCCCAAAATAACGTTTATAAGGTCGAATACAGTTCAAAAGTTACAACTAACCGACCTAAGCGGCAAAATAGGGTTTGACCCTAGTTCCTCTGAGAAACCTCGACCATGGTGGTCGAGCAGCGCATATGTACACGTCGCCACTGAAGCTCTCCAACTCATGGATGGTCCAACTTCCCTTTCCCCTTACCTGCACCACATAGCACCCGTGAGCCAATGTTCAGCAACAAAACATAAAATGCTCATAAGCAGTTAATGACATATAACATAATCATAATTTAACGTCTCAAATTACCTTATAAGGCTTAGGGCCTTGATTAGGGGGTCAGGATGACAATATATGGAATTATATGCTTATATGATATATTTGTTTATGATTACGTGATTATGTGAGTTATATGATAATATAAATAGTTATGCATATTTAAGAATATTAAATATGCATGTGGGCCCGTTTCTTATTAGAAGGGCAATTATCGTAATTTGGCCCGTTATGGGCATAATTGTATATTTGTGCATATATGTGAGAGACCACATTATTATGTGGGTTTATTAGGGTTACTCGGCACGAGGCGATCCTAGGGGGCAAGTTAGAGGGAAAGTCTCAACAGAACCCAATACCCAACTCGGGGCGAGTCAAGGGGTATTTTGGGTATCGAGCTCAATATCGGGTTATCAGGAAACAAAAATGAATAATTGAAGATATATTTGGAGTTAGTGAGATTAGGAGGGAATACCGGAGATTTTGACCATTTTACCCTCGGGGACGTTTTTGGTACCTCGAGCCTCGAGATTAGCTTAAGTAACTTAAGCCTTAAGGAAACAAAACAAAAACACAACAAACACTTGTAGCAGCTCACTCAACTGACCCTCTCTCTCACCCTCATTCTCTTTCATTTTTTCTAAGTGAATTGCTTGAGGAACTAAGGGATTTTTGGCTGAAAACTTGGAGATTGAATGCTTGAACTTGGGAATTCAATTGGCTACAGCTAGGGGGACTTAAATCATAGATGGGGTAAGGTTCTAACCTCTATTTTTACTGAATTCTGTTAGAGTTTTTGGTGTTCTTGAGCTTGTAGCTCAAATGTTGGATTAATGAGTTTTTCGTCCAATTTTTAGTTGGGTTTTGTTGCTGGAGAGATATTCAATATGTTATGAGCATTGAATTGTTGTGTTAGGGTGGATTTGGGGTGGTTTTGATTGAGTTTGGCTGGGGAAAAATGGAGGAATTCTGGGTTCCCAGGGTCAGGTCGCGACCCTGTTCTTGGGGCACCGCGACCCAATCGAACCCAGGGCCCTTGAGGGCTTTTGTCTGGGAGGCGCGCTGCGACCCTCAAGGGCAGGTCATGGCCCGTGTCCCATTCCCAGGAAGAAGGGGGCCTCTGACTTGAGGGGCGCGCCGCGGCCCTCAAGGGCAGGTCGCGCCCGCCTGGGCTGCTTTGGCCACTGTGGGTTTTAAGAGACAGGAATTTATTCCTAAGGGCTCGGGATCGATTCTACTACTCAGTTTAGTAGAATTCGAGGTCCCAAAGGCTAGGACTCGATCTGAAAGCCTTTATTTGCTCGTTATTGATAGAATCCTATATTATGGTTGTGACTAGGTTATCACTAGGGGGCTTAGAACCAGGATCGTGCTCAAGGGTCGTTCTTATTTTACGTTATACTCGGACCTGAGGTAAGAAAACTGCACTCAATACGTGATATATGTGATTAGGGCTTGACCGGACTGTTAATTATAATTATGAATAGGGCTCGGGCCCCTGAGAATTAAATGTTTAAGTTATCGTTTCACTTGTTGATTAAACATACTTGAATATTCTGTACCTGAATAAGTGTTATATGACTGTTCGCATGGTTTGCATAGCTAGGGCTTGGCCCCGTTAAGGAGCATGGTTATTACTATGTTTGCAATTACTTGATGATGTTATATTGTTAATATGTATGCATACTTTTATTGTCTAAAGTATGCTTATCTATATCTATTTTTGTATCTGTATCTGAATACCTGGTTTAGGGCTTGACTTATTAGTCAGGGGTTGTAATAGCGCGTTGCGCGCTGGTCGAAAGGCTTAGGCCCAAATCAGCAACATACTATTACGTTGACCGACCCAATGGTCATTGGAAAACAAAATTGTATAGCTAGCTCTAAGGCTAGTTACCCAGAGCTAAGGGCGAGGGCCCCAGGTGACACTATGGTCACATAACTAGGGCATAGGGCCCCAGGGTTGACTCTATGGTAAACTATTTAGGGCAGCGGCCCCAGAATGGTCCAATGACTATTTATTTGTAAATGTATGCCTGCATGAGTAGGTTATTACTGCTGGGCATGCTAGATAAGTATCTGGAAATCTGTATTTTCTGTTCATGCACATGTTTAAGTTTTCTCGCTAAGCCTTGGCTCACTGGTGCTATGTGGTGCAGGTAAGGAAAAAGGAAAGCTTGACCAGCCATGAGTTGGAGAGCTTCAGTGGCGGCATGTACATATGCGGCTGCTCGTCCACCACAGCCGAGGATATCTCAGAGGAACTAGGGTTGTAGCCCTAATTTTGCCACTTAGGTCGGCTAGTTGTAACTTTTGATGTATATACACCCTTTTAAACGTTGTTTGTAATATTTTGGGAACCCATGTATATATGAAACTTTTTAAATAAAAGTCAACAGTTCCTTTGACCAAAAATTTTAACCCTAACCCTTGACGTTAACCCTAGTCACACGTTTATAACCATATGACTTGATTAGCAAGTCTCACACAATTTAAAGTACACAATGTAACAGTCCTGGATTAGGAGGACGTTACACATAATAAGCATGACTAGCAATAATAACCCTACTCATTCATGCATTTTATTCAGATAAGTGACTGCAGCGTCACATCGGGCCCGTTGCCCTAAATACGTGACTATAGGATCACCCTGGGGCCACTGCCCTAAATAAATGTCTAATAAGTCGTATCGAGGCTCGTTTCCCTAGGATATGGGATTATAGAGTCACCCCGAGGTCCATTGCCTTATCCTCTATATAACCAGCCTTAGAGCTAGCCCAACGTACTTGGTGTTTTTATTTTCCAATGATAGGGTCAGTGAAGCATATATCACGCTCCTAATTAGGCTTAACCATATCGACCAGTGCTCAGCGCGCTATTGCTGCTGTAATGCCATACTACTCAGGGACCGTTAGATTGTATATTTAAAATAGTGCTAAACTCGCTAAACGAGTCATTTGGACATAACCGTGTAGCTAAACATGATTAATAGTTTAGGGTTAAAAATTTTGGTCAGAAGGTACAACCGTTTCAATAAAAATGTTTCCTTTCATACATGGGATCCCAAACTACATTCAAAATGGTTGATTACAATTAAAAAGTAACAACTAGCCGACCTAAGCAGCAGAATAGAGTTTGACCCTATTTCCTTTGAGAAACCCTGGCTGTTGTGGTCGAGCATCCGCATATGTACACATCGTCACCTAAGCTTCCCAACTCAAGGATTGTCCAACTTTTCCTCTTACTTGCACCATATAGCACCCGTGAGCCAAGGCTCAGCAAGAAAACTTAAATATGCTCATAAGCAGTTAATAGCATATTACCAAATCATAATAAGCATGCCTAGCAGTAATAACCCTACTCATGCATGCATACCATTCATTTAAATGACTACAGTGTCATATGGGGCCAGCTACCCTAAATAAAATGATTAACGAAATCATACCGGGGTCCAATGCCCAAAATACATGACTATGGAATCATACTGGGGCTTAGATCCCAAATACATGATTAATAAATCATACTAGGGCTCGGCGCTCTAGGATATGGGACTAATGAGTCACCCCGGACCCTTTGCCATATCCTCTGTATAGCCAGCCTTAGAGCATGCCCAACGTACCTAGCGCTGAGTTTTCCACGACCAATAGGTCGATCAAGCATATGTCACACTCCTGATTAGGCATAACCATATCGACCAACGCACAACGCGCCACTGGCACCATTGACTTGTAAGTCAATGCTTTTCGATCTGCGATCTGCACTATTGTCGTCCTTGACTCATAATTCAATGATTTTCAACCAGCACTCAGTGTGCTAATGTCATCATTGACTCATAAGTTAATGATTTTGGACCAACGCTCAACGCTATTATCATCCTTGCCTTATAAGTCAATGCTTACAATTGGCATTCAGCGTGTTAATGTCGTTCTTCACTCATAAGTCAAGTATGGGGCCCAGCCCTAGGATATGGGACTAATAAGTCACCCCGGGGCCCTTTGCCCTATCCTCTGTATAGCCAGCCTTGGAGCTGGCCTAGCGTACTTGGTGCTGAATTTTCCACGACCATTAGGTCGGACAAGCTATGATGCACTCCTAGTTAGCCTAACCAGCACTCAACGTGTTATTGCCGCCCTTGACTCATAAGTCAATGCTTTTCGACCAGCGCTCAACACACTATTGCCGTCCTTGACTCATAATTCAAGCCTTTCTCAATCAGATAATCCAGACAGGCATATATCATATATCAAATATCCAAAATCCAAATACAAAGCATTCAACATGCTTAATCAATTATCACAAGCATAATCATAATCATGTATGTACGCCCTGAATATCCGCACGTACTTTGTCGAGCTAGGAAAGGGCCGTAACCGATCTGCCACGTGTCCACCGTTCATCCAGAGCTGTTTGTTACGGTACCCTAAACAAATAGCTCGAGCTGATGGATCATTTAGCTGCTCATCACTTGGAGCCATTGTGTCGACATAGTAGAAGCCACGAGTTAGCGCCACATTAAGCTCGTGGTGCAACAGAGGCCTGACATACCCCCGGATCTTTATAAAGTCAACCATGTAATATAAACGTGTGTATACCAGACATCACGTGTCTGTTTTATTCCAAAATTCTCGGATACGCAATATAAATGTGCGTGATCAGACATCCCACACCTGATTTGGGCCATGCGGCCCATTACCCATCTTTACCCATTGATTAGACCACACTTCACTGTAAGGTTTGGAGATTAATCAACGGTGTCACGTAAATGACACGATGGATGAAGAGATCATGGGATGACCCCAATACCTACTCAGAGATCAATCGCCTATAAATACTAGAACCCTGGATAATGCAAGGGGTTGGATTCTTCTTGTAATGAAAATACTCTGTAAGAAATAGTAAGGATAGATCAATAATATTGACTCGTGGACTAGGGGGATTTTAACCTCCGAAACACGTAAAAAAGGAGTGACCATCTTTCTCTGCAATTAGCTTCCACATTCTCGATTATTATCAGTTTCTGATTACGGTTTATCATCCGACACTAATCCATCATATTTATTCATATAATTCACTGTTGGCGAAAAACCGCGTCGACAATGTACATTCTCAAGCATTCATGCCCTATCCATATTCATGTTCAATAATTCAGGTCAAGCCATAATCACATGTATCATATACCGGATGCGGTTTTCTTACCTTTAGTCCAAGCACAGGTTAAGAATGAACGACCCTCGAGCACGATCCCAGCTCCGAGCCCCTAGCGATAACCTAGTCACAACCATAAAATAGAATCCCATCAATAACGAGTAAATAAAGGCTTCTGGATCGATTCTTAGCCTCCGAGACCTCGAATTCTACTAAACCAGGTAGTAGGATTGATCCCGGGCCCTAGGTTTGAGTTCCCGCACTCAAAACCTCCCCAAGGCCCAAAATCCATAAGCATCGTGGCCCCCAAGCATTTGAGTCGTGGCCTGCTCAAGTTAGAGGCCCAAGCCTCATCCCTGCCTGCACCTGCACCGCGACGCCAATAGCCCAGAGGCACCTGCTTCTCCTTCGACCAATTTGAGTTGCGGCGCCCCAAGAACAAAGTCGCGGCTCGACATGAAAACTATGATTTTTCTCAGTTTTCCTCAAGCCAAATTCATTCGAAAACCTATCCAAACAATACCCAAGATTGTAATTCAATCACAAATCAACATCAGTATTTCCCAGGCAACGAAACATGAATTACAAACGAATCAAAAACTCATCAAAACACAAAAATCCAATCAAACTTAAGAAACTCAAAACTCAGAACTTAAAGCTTGGATTACCTTTGATTAAGTAGTTTGCCAGCTAAATCCTCCGGCTATCAAGCTTTTAATCTTCCCTACAATCATTATGACTCTAACCTTGTTTCAATGTACTTTTTTTCTGTCAGGTTACTTTGAGCTTAAGTAACCTTAAGCATATCCCAAGGCTCAGGGTACCCCAAAAACATCCCAGGGGGTAAAATAACCAAAATCCCAAGAATTTCCCACTGATCTCACTAACTCCAAATACGTCCTCAAATATTTATTCTCATTACCCAATAACCCGGTAATGTACTAAATACCCCAAATGCCCCTTGACTCACCCCGAGTAGGGGTGAACATTTGACCCGAAAAACCCGCAAAATCACCCGACCCGCAACTCGAAAACCTGTTTTTTGGGAAAACCCGTCGGATTCAGGTTAAATCCGACCCGAATCCGACAAAAGTCGGGTCGGGTTCGGGTTTGAAATTTGTGAAAATCGAGTTTGAGTTCAAACCCGAAATCTGAAGAAAAAAAAATGGTATTTTTGAAAAAAAAGTGTAAAAAATGGTATTTTTACAAAATTTGGCTTTTCAACCCAAAACCCATTAGCCCCAACCCAACCCAACCCGAAATCAAACCCGAAATCTGAAAAAAAAAATTGTATTTTTGAAAAAAAAATGGTATTTTTGAAAAAAAGTGTAAAAAATGGCATTTTTGCCAAATTTGGCTTTTCAGCCCAAACACACAAATGGCCTAGCCCAACCCGAATCAAACCCGAACCCGAACCTGAGTAAAACCTGAAACCCAAAAAAACCCGAAAATTTCGGATCGATTTCGGTACCATTTTTCTCAACCCGAAACCCGTAAAACCCGAACCCGATGAACCCGAAACCCGAAAATCCGACCCGTGTGCACCCCTAACCCCGAGTCAAGTATTGGTCCCATTGTGACTTTCCTGCTAACTTGCTCCCTAGGATCGTCTCGTGCCGAGTGACCCAAATATATCCACATAATAACGTGGTCTCACACATATATCACATATATGCCAAATATACCCGTAATGGGCCAAATTACGAAAATTGCCTTTTTAATCAGAAATGGGTCCACATGCATATTTAATACACCTAGACATGTATATCAAGTCATGTTATAAAATAACTCCATTAATCATATAATAAAACACACACATATATATATATCACATAATCACATAATTTCCATAATTTGCCATCCTGGCCCCTTAATCAAGGCCCTAAGCCTTATTAGGTAATTTGGGACGTTACAACTATCCCCTCCTTACAGGAATTTCGTCCTCGAAATTCTACCTGAACAGCTCAGGATATAGATCCCACATATCTAGCTCTAGCGCTTAGGTCGCTTCCTCGACCTTGTTGTTCCTCTATAATACCTCAACAAAAGGTATGGTTTTGTTCCTCAGGACCTTGTCCTTTTTGTTTAAAATCTGAACTGGTTGCTCCTCATAGGATAACTTTGTCTCCAATTCCAGATCCTTATAACTCAACACATGAGTCTCACCTAATACATGTTTCCTCAACATGGAAATATGAAATACATTGTGTACAACCGACAGTGCCAATGGTAAGGCCAATCTATAGGCCACCTGACCGATCCTCTCCTGGATGTCAAATAGTCCTACAAATCTATGGCTCAACTTTCCTTTTTTCCCAAATCTCCTCACCCCTTTCCATGGTGAGACTCTAAGGAAGACATAGTCTTCCACTTGGAACTCCACATTCCTGCATTTTATATCAACATAGCTTTTCTGTCTATTCTGAAAAGCGAGCATCCGAGTTCTAATCTTTTCCATAGCCTCAGGGGTCCTCTGAACTACCTCAGGACCAAAATATTTTCTCTCACCCATCTCATCCCAGTGAATGGGCGATCTACACTTCCTGCCATACAACATCTCATAAGGTGCCCCTCCAATAGTCAACTGGTGGCTATCACTATTGGAAAATTCTATTAGAGGAAAATATATATTTAAGGACTCTTCAAAGTCCAATATGCATGCTCTCAGCATGTCTTCCAATATCTGGGTAATCCTCTCTGACTTACCCTTTGTTTGAGGACGATAAGCGGTATTGAACTTCCGTTGTATATCCAACGCCTTCTGTAAACTTCCCCTAAACTTAGAAGTAAATGTGGGGTCCCTATTCGTCAGGATAGACGTCAAAGTCCAATAAAGGCTTACTATCTCTCTCACCTCAAGATCTAAATACTAGTCAACTATATTGCTCATCCTCACTGATAAAAGTGAGCTGAGTTTGTATACTAGTCCATAATGACCTAGATGGAATCATGTTGGCCCACTATCCTAGGCAATCCCACCATGAAATCCATCGTGTTGTCCTCTTACTTCCACTATGGAATACTCAAAGGCTATAATGGCCTTACTGGTTTATATACTCTATCTTGACACGCTAATAGGTCAGGCACTTTGCCACGTACTCAGTTATGTCCCTCTCCATCCCAGGCCACCAATATAAAGCTTTCAGATCCTGATACATATTCATGGTGCCTAGATGTAGAGAATAAGGGGTAGTATGAGATTCATCCAGAATCTTCCGTCTAATCCCAGTGTCCATCAGAACACAAATCGATCCCTATACCTCAATAAACTCATGCCTAACACTGTATAGTCCTTAGCTATTCCAACTAGGACATCCCCTCTAATCTTTCTCATCTATGGGCCACTCAACTGTTTCCCTTTTGATCCTCTCTAAAAGAGCAAGCTAAAGTGTAATGTTGGCCAACTGATCCACCAGTAACTTTACTCTAGCTCTGGTCATATCCTTCAACTGACGTGATGCATAGGCAATCCCATTTTTCTGTCCACATAAGAACACAACCCAACTCCTGTCTCGAGGCATCACAATAAACCATAAACTTGTTCTGATCTGTAGGAAGACTCAGAACTGGAGCTATCATCAATCACCGCTTTTGTTCTTGGAAGTTGTTCTCACACTTATCAGACCATGTAAACTTTTAATTTTGCGTGTCAACTCTGTCAATGAGATAGAAATCCTTGAGAACTCTTCCACAAAATGCATGTAATACCCTTCCAATCCAAGGTAAATCCTGATCTCTAAGGCATTCCTTGGCCTTGGCCAATCTCTGACTGAGAGTATACCCAAAATATCGTTGATAAAGACATCACAAACCAATCCTGGTAATCTTTGAACACCCTGTTCATCTGATCCATAAAACAACTAGGCATTAGTCAATTCAAAAAACATGATCAAGAACTCCTAATACTGATATCTGGTACAAAAGCAATCTTCTACTTATCTTCCTCCTTGATCCTCAGTCGGCGATAACCAGATCGAAGATCTATCTTGGAGAATACCATCTTACCTGGTAAATGAACCTATAGTTCCTTTAGCTCTGCAGGAGTCGTTCAATACAGTGCCCTAGGCACTGGTTCTAATCTAGTCTGTCCTGGTCCCACTGGCACAACCTGGGTGGTATCCACCACACTAGCTAAGAATCCTATGCATCCCTCCTACAATAGGTCTCTAGCTCTAAGTATAGATATCATAAGTATATGGGGTCCATGCACAGTGCCAACAAATACAAAGGGTTTCTCACCTTCAAGCCGAAGGGTTACCATCTTTTTCTTGCAATCTATCATTGCGCCATACTTGGCTAACCAGTCCATATCCAAGATCATATCAAAGTCGGTCATAACAACCTCTATCAAGTCAACTAATAAATCTTTTCCCACCATAACCTAACCCATCTCTTAGGAGTTACCAGCAGGGTTCCAAATTCTCATCACAACATAACCACGCAATCCACATACCAAGTTTCTGCCTCTACTAGATGCAACAAAACAAAGAACAACACGGCACCAAAACCAATCACCACACTATAAGAATCAGAACTAGGAAGTTAACCTGTCACTACTAAGGGACAAACCTCAGCCTCAGCCTCAGCCTTAACCTCTGACTGCATCAGGGCGAACACTCAAGCTAGAGACAAGTTGTCCGCCCCCTTTGGTTCGTTCTTCCTCAGTCCTGGGCAATCCCTCCTAAGGTGCCCAACCATCCCACATAAGAAACATGCCTTTGCTCGGCATCCTCCCATATGGCGTCTCTTACACCGAGTGTATTCCGGGTAGAGTTTCTAGTACTCATCCTTGCCATGATGGCCTATCTGAACATTTCAAAACCCATTTTCTAGTACATGGGTACTGAACACATTAATAACTTTCATTTTCTGATCACTAGGGCCTCTGCCTCTGCTTGATCCAATAAAAGGAGGTATCACTGCTTGAGCTCCGCACTCTCCGACACTCTCACTCCATATTTCATTTCATGTACTCTCAACAATAAGAGCCCTCCCTACCACCTAAGCATAAGTAGAGATCTAATGTATTAGGGCAATTTTAATGCCCTGAGTTATCCCAGAATTCAATCCCTGGATAAATCTCTCCATCCGAGCCACATCCGTGGGTACCATATCAAAATAAAACTTGGCCAACCCATCAAATTTGTTAGCGTACTTTGTTACTGTCGTGTTTCCATGAACCAGGTTCAGAAATTCATTTATCTTTGCAGTCTTAACTGCATCACAATAATATTTCACATTAAACAATTCCCTAAATTCTTCCCAATTCATCGCAGCTATATTTCGCGTTTGGGATACTACTTCCCACCAAGTCCGAGCATCCTCCCGTAACACATACGAAACACAAATCACTCTATCGTGACCCACCCCCATACTATTGAGGATGGAACTGATCATGCCCATCCATTGTTTAACTCTAAATGGATCTAGGCCTCTCTAAAAAACTAGAGGGTAATATTCCTTAAATATCTCATATAGAAATTCCCACATGTTCTCAACCCTAGGCTGAGCCAAAACTGGGGCCACTTCTGGCATAACAAATGAAGATGTGTTCCCTAACAGAACCTGCTCTTTTAAACACATGATCTCTTCCTCTTGCCTCTGCAATCTTAATTGCATATCTGTAAACACCTGCTACCAATTCTGAGGGGACAGGCGGAAGGCTCAGGCCCTGGCTGTAATTCCTAACCTTAGTATAATCACCACCGGGTCCCATTAACTACCTGGGGTACATAACCTCTGAGTTCGTCTGTAGTGAATAACTTGACCCATTAAGCATGATGAGCACATTCAAAAGAATTCTCACCGAAAAACCAAATCGCACCACATTCACATAGCATTGTGGTACTAAAATACATGCCCATAAAATTCATGCATCAATCAATAACCCCTACTCTTGCCAACAAAATATCATGCTCTTTGCTCTAGCATGCATATAACACATTCATATATCCACTGAGCAACATAATAATATCAACAGTCAAGGGCCATGCCCTATCAGAATATCTCATGCTTCCTAATAAGGCATGCAAGTAAGACATTTATATCCTATTTAAGCAGTTAAATACATAACCACATAAATAGTTATCATACCCTGAGTGGAGCTTGTCTTTAGTGATGAGTGTACATGCCCAACTTGTCTTCAGGAACCTTTAACCTTGGCCCGCTCTAATACCAAGTTGTAATGCCCTACTACTCAGGGACCATTACACTTACACTATGTATTTTAAATAGTGCTAAACTCGCAAAACGAGTCATTTGGCCATAATCATGTAGATAAATGTTATTAATGGTTTAGGGTTAAAAAATTTTGTCAGAAGGTACAAACATCTCACTAAAAACGTTTACTTCCGTACATGGGATCTGTAACGCCCTACTTCCTTAGAGCCGTTACTAAGTGAGTTTGAAACATGTTAATCACTCGTTAATCGAGGTTTTAGATTAAAATGTGTAGCTAATTAAAGTGCAACTTGCTTAAATAAGATTTTGGTATAAAAAGTCGGTCGTTCCTTTAGAACATGAAAAGGGTTACATTGGGATCCCATATATATTATCTGAAAACGTATTTACAACTCAAAAGGTTATTTAACAGTCGACCTAAGCGACAAAATCAATGTTCATGACCAGTTCCTCAAAATACCCCAGCCGTGGTGGCCAGATAGGCCAAACATGTACGCATCGCTCCATACCCTCTAATTCAAGGTTGATTAAACTTTTCCTTGCTTTTACTTGCACCACAGAGCACCCGTGAGTCAAGGCCCAGCAAGAGAACCTTAAAGCACAACATACTATAATTTATCCCAGCAAATAGACACTTATTTAAACTGTTATTTGAATTCAAAAGGCACAGTAGCACAACAACATCATACCATAGCAGAACAACAGCACATAGGAACATCAAACATATAAGCATTGTAGCACAACATCTTAGCAGTTCAGAAATACAACAGCATATAACGAAGCAACCAAGAAGCTAAGCACCAAGCGGCCATGCCATCCCAAGCACTTTATCAAGCCCTGGGTTCGCAGTCCACACCGTGAGGATATCCCAGGTATCCTTAAGGGTCTCGCCCTGGAAATTCACACTCCACGTGCTAACGCTGCTCCCGGCTCTTGCCTCTCCCAGCTTTTGCCGTTCACGGCTTCTGCCACTCCCATCTTCTGCCGCTCCCGGTTCTTGCCGATCAGTCATATTCCCATTAATAACATGGAAAACCACAAGCAATACACATAGTACAACACACCACATAGCTCTACGGGTACAAACAGTTCTCTTACCTGTGTCCCAAGCTACCCGAGCACCATGATCACGAGCACAGTCCTCTAACCCGAGCCTTGAAGAGAAATCCTAGTCACAACACATGAATAAAACCAACTATCAAGTTCTAACTCATTAAATAGTTTTGAGACTTAACTCTAACCTCCGGGATCTTGGTTTCTACCAAACTGGGTAGTAGAGACCTTCCCAAGCCTTAACGTTCAAGTTCCCGAGCTAAAAACCCTCAGTTTTCCAAAAATCCACTTTTGGGCCGTGGCCCAGCCTCCCTTAAGCGCCGCAGCGCGCCCCAAAGCAGAGGCGAAATTGCCTCACATCTCACAGCCTAGGGCCGCGGTGCCCAAACTTGCGCCGCGTCGCCTAGGAAATTTTCCCGAAGTCCCTTCTGGCCTAAAATCTCAAGCCGGTCGCGGCGCTGATGAACAGGGCCGCGACTCAACCCCGAAACCCATAAATTCCATGCAAACTTTACGAGCTAACTTCCCTAAAAATCATCAATTCAGAGCCCTAATCCTAGAATTCTTCCTAGGATTCATATCCAACCAACATAACCAGTTTAACAACCACAAAACTTATCTCAAAACCCATCAAAGCTAAAAAATCAAACTAAAGCTTAACTTTTAAAAGTAACTTCTATCTACATCCAAAACTTAACATAATTCAATATAGACTCTTACCTTGATGATGAATTCAATTCCTCAGCTGCTGCAGACTACTTCTAGACCTCACTTCCTTCAATCATCAAGCTCTTCCCTTGATTTTCAGCAAGAAAATCCTCCTTAGCTTAGAAAGAGAGAGAGAACCGACTTTAGAGAGAGAGAGAGAGAGCTTCCCTCTGAATGTTTTCCCCTTCTAACCTCTTCTAGTGCCTAATCAGTCAAATAAATCCCAATATATCCCTTACCAAAAGACACGATTGACCCTAAAGGTTATCCTAACCCCTTAGGCAATTTAGTCATTTGTCATATCCCGTTAAGTCCCCGAGTATTCTTACAAGTCCCCATTAATCACGACATGTCCAAATCATTACCAAACTACTACCCGTTACTCCATAAATCACGAACACATTTTACGTTCCCAAAATACCCCTAGGCTCCTCCCGAGCCGGGTATTTGACCCCGTTGTGACTTTCAAGCTAGACTTGTAACGACCCACTAATCTAGACTATTTGGACCATTAACAAATCTATACATAAAACTTACATTTTTGCAGAAATACCATAATTTATTATAAACTTGTAGAAACAAAGGTTACTTTCATAAAAATAAGTAGGATATGGGTACCCATTGTCTTTAAAACAAAATAACTTAAAAACTAAAAAGAGTTACATAGAAAATGCGGAAAATACATTTAAAACCATAAAAGCATAAACAAGACTACATCCTCGAATCGAATAACGCTCGGCCCCTTGACTCCATTCACCATCGATACACATCCTCTAAGCGTCACGAATCTTTCCGCCTCTAAAGCTTATTTCCTGCACATAAACAGAAAGGAATGAGCCTAATGCCCAGCAAGGAAAATCTAACACATAGTCATAAACATAAACATAATGTCATAATAACGTAAAGACATATCATAACACATAATACACTTATTATAATGGCCATTATTACTTGGGGTCCCATAGACTAAACAAGCATATGCCCATGGGATTAATGGGGTCCTACTAGCTAAGTAGGTCATATGCCCATAACCCATTTGGGGTCTTGTTAGTCATATGGGTCATATGCCCAAGCCTACAAACATACACATATACATATCATAACACTTTTAATAACATAAAACATATAGATAACATAAGCACATAACATATTAATTCTAGCCTATTTTCCTTACCAAAGTTACCGAGATTATGGACTGAGTTGGGATTGTTGGAACACTCCTAAAACCATAAAAAAAGAGTAAGTCTAAAGAAAGGAGATGAAATGAAAGAGATGGAAAGACTAAACCATAAAAACATACTTACCAACTTATATGCTTAAGAGCTTGGATTCCCTAACCAAAATAAGAATAAGGTTAGGGGACTGAGTAGAAGGTTTTGAGAAAGGAAATAACATAAAATACAGAAAGGAACTAGAGTTTTGGGTTTACCTCAAAGATTGCAAGATCAATCTAACCTTCACCGAAATACTATAGAACTCACTTCCCAAAGTGTTTGATAAGCTTATGATGTTTAAGCTTATAGTTTTTCCCCAAACCAAGTGTTTACACTCTCACACTCACTTAACACTAGCAGCTTCTGAACTTAGAGCAAATGGTGAATAATGGCTGGGTACTAGGTCCTATTTATAGAGTTTGGGAATGAAAATATCTTGATTTTACTTGAATAAAAATAATGGCTTTTTAGGTGAAAATAATTTGAATAATCGTTCAGCAGAGGCTGAAGACTCATTCACAAGATGCTGGACTGTTGAAGGAGTTTGAATGGCTGAAAGGAAATGAATTCAAAAGAGTTTGAATCCATGCTGAAGGAGGCGATATATCGCCCCCTGTAGGCGATATATCGCCTGGGCCAGTATGCCCGAGGCGACCGTGCATCGTTTCGTGTTTTCCGTATCTACGTGCTGCGACATATCGCCCCCTATAGCTGCGATATATCGGCATACGCTGAATATTTAAACACGAAATTACACATTTTTAGCTAGGTTTGAATGGAGTAAACAGCCTTGACTAAGCCCTCAACGTACTCAAAGCTGCTGACTGACCCTATAACATTCAAACTTTACTCCTTATTATATTTAATCCTCAAAAATCTTAATCCTTAATTACCATTCAAAACATGTGCTTAAAATCCTATTGGTTGATGTCTAAACCTTATAATATAATAATATAATCCTTAATATCAGTCACTTTAATCAAACTTTAGGTTATACTTAATATTCTTAAACTATAGGTTAAACTTAGAAAATCTATAAGTACTACTATGAGTGTCCAAATAATTCCCGGTCTGAACCAAAAATCCACAGTAACAAAGATAATGCTATAAATACTATCATACTATTATCTATCTTAGCTAAGTAAAGTTCTTGGACTCTACAATTCTCCCCTACTAAAAAGAATTTCGTCCTCGAAATTTACTTATCACATAACTCCGGATACCGGCCTTGCATGTCCTCCTCCAACTCCCACGTTGCCTCGCATTCAAAACTATTGCTCCATAGGACTTTGACTATAGGAAAGCTCTTGGACCGTAACTGCTTCATCCCTCTATCTAGGATGCTAACCGGTCGTTCCTCGTAACTTAAGTCTTTCTGGAGCGCTATCGTATTGTTCTTGAGGACGTGAGATGGGTCTGACACATATTTGCGTAACATCGAGATGTGGAAGACGTTGTGACTATCGGCTAGTGCTGGCGGTAGGGCTAGTCTATACGCAACTGTTCCCACTTTGTCCAATATCTAAAAGGACCTATGAATCGGGGACTAAGCTTGCCTTTCTTTCCGAACCGCTTGACACTTTTCATAGGAGATATCTTCATGAAGACTTGATCTCCAACTTGGAATTCCACATCGCGTCGCTTGGTATCCGCATAGCTTTTCTGTCGGCTTTGAGCTGCAAGCATACGCTGTCTAATAAGCGCTACTGCTTCTTGAGCTTGTCTAACAGCTTCGGGCCCTAGAAGCTTCCTTTCTCCTACCTCGTCCCAGTGCAACGGTGATCGGCACCTTCTTCCATATAGCAACTCATAAGGTGCCATCTCGATCGTCGACTGGTAGCTGTTGTTGTACGAGAACTCGATCAGTGGTAAGTACTTGTTCCACGATCCTCCGAAATCAAGTATACAAGCGCGTAGCATATCCTCTAAGATCTGAATCGTACGCTCAGACTGCCCATCTGTCTGAGGATGGAAAGCTGTACTAAGGCTTAACTTAGTACCCATAGCTTGCTGCAAGCTTCTCCAAAATCTTGACGTAAATACTGATCCTCTATCTGACACTATCGTCTTGGGCATTCCATGCAATCGTACAATCTCTTGGATGTAGATGTTGCATATTGGTCTGCCGTGCATGACGTTCTAACAGGCAGAAAATGAGCCGACTTGGTTAGTCTATCTATTACTATCCAAGCGGAATCATGCTGCTTGTTCGTCTTTGGTAGCCCCGTCACAAAATCCATGGCTATATCATTCCACTTCCATTCTGGTATGCTAAGCGGTTGCAATAAACCTGCAGGCCGCTGATGCTTTGCTTTCACTTGCTGGCATACCAGACACTTAGATACATACTCAGCTATGTCCTTCTTCATCCCTGGCCACCAATAGACTGCCTTGATGTCATAAGTCATCTTGGTAGACCCTGGATGAACTGAGTACGGGGCATTATGCGCTTCTTCTAGGATTGTCTTCTTAATACTCTGATTGTCTGGCACGCATACCCGATCCTTATATCTCAATAAACCTTGGCTAGATATTGAGAAATCTGTGTTCTTGCCTTCTCTGACTGCTTCCATATGTGGTGCTAGCGATTCCTCACGTCTCTGACCAATCCGTATGTCCTCTAGCAGATTTGATTGGATAGACAAGTTAGCTAGCTTGCCTACAACCACTTCTATTCTGGCACTGATAAGCTCCTGCTGTAGCGGCTTTTCTATTCCGGAAAAGACTGCTAAGTTCCCATAGCTTTTCCTACTAAGCGCGTCGGCAACTACGTTCGCCTTCCCTGGGTGGTATAGGATTTCGTAGTTGTAATCCTTGACTAATTATATCCACCTGCGCTGCCTTATGTTGAGCTCCTTCTGTGTAAAGAAGTATTTTAAACTCTTGTGGTCCGTATAAATCTCGCACCGTTCTCCGTAAAGATAATGGTGCCAGATTTGCATCGACCACCGCTGCCAACTCCATATCGTGAGTTGGGTAGCGTTGTTCATACTCCTTCAACTGTCGTGAGGTGTAGGCTATCACTTTGTCGTTTTTGCATCAACACGCTTCCCAATCCTAGCTTTGATGCATCGCATTAGACAACGAACTTATCGTCGGGTGTCTGTACACTAAGTACTAGTGTTGAGCAAGGCTTATCTTTAAGCAACTGGAAGCTTTCTTCACACTTATCGTTCCAGTTAAACTTTTGTTGCTTCCGGGTCAGGTTGGTGTGTGGAGTGGCTATCTTAGAAAAAGCCCTCTACAACTTTCTATAGTAACCTGCTAGCCCTAAGAAGCTTCTTACTTCTGACGCGTTCTTTGGTCTAGGCCAATCCTTCACGGCCTCTACCTTCGATGGATCTACTGCAACTCCGTCTTTCGATATGATGTGCCCGAGGAACGCCACTTGTGAGAGTCAAAACTCGCATTTCTTGAACTTCGCGTAGAGTTGGTGCTCCTTCAATCGCGTCAAAATCATCCTCAAATGTTCCTCGTGCTCTACTTCATCCTTGGAGTATACTAAGATATCGTCGATGAATACAACGACGAATTTATCTAAGTAATCCTTGAAGACCTTATTCATTAAGTCCATAACGCGGCTGGTGTGTTAGCAAGACCAAAAGACATAACCAACTCGTAATGTCCATAATGAGTCCTAAAGGCTATCTTAGGAATATCTTCTCCTTTTACCTTGAGCTGATGATACCCGGACCTTAAATCGATCTTAGAGAATACAGTCGCGCCTCGGAGTTGATCGAATAAATCGTCAATCTGAGGTAGCGGGTACTTGTTCTTAATCATTACTTTGTTCAGCTCACGGTAGTCTATGCACATCCGCATACTTCCGTCCTTCTTCTTCACGAATAGTACCGGAGCTCCCCATGGTTAATGGCTTGGCCTAAGTCTAGGAGTTCTTGTAGCTGCGTCTTTAACTTCTTGAGTTTTGTAGGTGCCATCCGGTATGGTGCCTTAGAGATAGGCTCGGTGCCCGGTACTAATTCTATCGTGAAGTCTATCTCTTGAGTTGGCGGCAATCCTGGCAAGTCATCGGAAAATACCTCTGGAAATTCTTGTATAACTCGAACATCTCCATCCTTAAGTGGCGTCTTCTTTTCCATGTTCGTGCTGCTGGCTAAGAATACTTGACATCCTTTCTCTATCCTTTGTTGAGCTTTGAGAGATGACACTAAATTGGTGCGTAATCCTGAAGCTTGTCCCATGAAGCATCGTCTCTGGCCGTCAGGAGTCTCGAACATCACCTTCTTGCGTTTGCTGTCGATCGTTGCGCCATGCCGTGCTAGCCAATCCATGCTTAGTATTACGTCGAAGTCCTTGATCACTAGCTCTATCAGGTCTCCTTCTAGTTCTATGTCCTCAATCTTGATCGGTACGCCTCGTACTATTCGTGATAATAGAACTACTTTGCCCGAAGGCAACTCGGTTACAAACCTAGTTCTAAATCTTTCACTAGGTTTGTCTAGTTTTTCTATCATTCCTAACGAGATATACGAGTATACTGTTACCAATCAAGCGATACTAGAACATATACTATCGAGGATAGGATCTGACCTGTAAATCCCTGTTACTAGCATGGGTTCCTCCTTGGGTCAATGCAAAGACTTTGGTCTGGAACCATCGTTTAATCCTTCTTCTCCTCACTAACATTCATCAGAATCCTTTCTACTTCAATTGCCGCTTCTAGAACATTGGCATAGGTAGTGGTTCCCAGGTTTGCTAACTTAACCCCTAATTCCATCTTTGGTCTAAGTCCTCCGATGAACTTGGTCAACCTCGTAAAGTTTGTTGGGACCAACTCTGGTGCAAACTTGACTAATCTGTTGAACTGACGAGCATATTCTTCTACCATTAGCGATGACTGCCGAGGCGTAATACTTCTTGTGGAACGGCTCCACAAATCTTGTCCATATCATGGTGGTGACATCGTTAGTCTGCTGAACTAAGTCCCACCATATTCTGGCATCCTTCTTGAGTAATGACGAGACGCAGGATATGCGGTCTGCATTACTGAGATTCATGTGCGTAAGAATTGGCTTCACATTCCTTAGCCACTCTTCTGCCTCAAAGGGGTCTATAGTCCCTTTGAAGTTTGGAGCGTGCTGTTTGCGGAACCTTTCATACACTGACTCCATATTCGGTACTGGATGTGGCGCGTAGTGCGTCACTGGCCATCCCCCATATGGACCAACTTGTTGGGGTGCTAGGGCCATTTGTTGTAGCTGCGATTGCGGTTGCGGCGGAGGCTGAGGCTGAGTCTGCGCCTGTTGACGTTGTTGCTGCAAGAGTTCCTCGACTTGTTGTCGCCGTCTAGCGATTTCCACGGTGTTGTCAGCTGACGGTGTCGGCGCGTTGCGGCTAGTAGTAGTACGCACTCCTCTTCTGCGAACTGGAGGGCATCATTGGTCGTTGGAACAACGTTGGAGGCGTTTCCGTTGGTGCGTGCGGATCTTCGGAGCGACATCTTCACCAAAAGTTCTAACAGTCGAGAACTTGTTAGAACTTACCCTAATAGGCTCTAAGGCAAAAACTTATTCTAAAACAAACATATCTCGGACCTATTTATTATGACTTCTTATGAAAAATTATATAGGTCTTTATTTATTATTAGAGTGGGTTTCTATACTTAGAAAAACAAGTCATCTTTATTTTCTAAGTGTGTTTCTAATCATCCTATATGACTTAATTCTCAGGCTCGAAACTTATCTTTGTTCCAAAGTTAACCATATTGAGGGAGGGCTGGGATCAGTAAAAATCGTTCCCACTACTAAGGCCCCCTAACTCTCAATAAGGAAACTTGGTTCATTGATTTGTATCCACCTTCACTGAACTTAGTCATTATTCATTTTATTTATTACTCATTATGATTGCGAAAAAAAATCAAACTCATACATGAAAATAAAATAACATGAACTTAATTTGGAAAAAAAAATAATTTTCACTTATTACAATCATAAAATAAAGAAATAAACAAAACAAACATTGAAAAAACTAGCTATTCTTAAAAATCGGGATCTTCTACATCCGATCCTTCATCTAGCATATCATTATCTATCTCCTTATAATCATCATTGTCTTGAGCCTCAAAATTTCCTCGGGGAAGATTTAAGAAGATCCTATGTTGTTGCTCATTAGTGAATTGAAACTCTAAATCATAGGTGAACTTAAGTATGAGAGAATAATATCTTAGGGCTGCTTGTAAGTCATCGTCATTATTTATATTCTCCCATATTTCTTCTAAAGTTAAAATTGCTGACGGAAAATCTTTTAAAAGCCTAATTACTAGGACATATTGTTCTGCAGCTCTCATCATGATTTGCTTAGACTCTTGAAGGTGACCTATCTCTTTGTGGAACAAAATCAATCTTTGAGTGATCTTTTCTAGTGTTCCTATGGTGTTTCTTGGCTCCCTTATTCTTTTTAAAGCCTTAATGGCTCGGATATCCTCATTGCTTAAAGCTCCATTCATTCTTAACTAAAACATAAACACTAAAGTCGTTAGCTATACACATAGACAAAGTAACTTGTAACTTGTAACTTAAACACTTACTTGGCGGTCCGATTCGGAGCTTTGAGCATGTGTATCGAGGAGAACTTCATGCGAAGGAACCGTTTTCTCTGATACCAACTGTAACGACCCACTAATCTAGACTATTTGGACCATTAACAAATCTATACATAAAACTTACATTTTTGCAGAAATACCATAATTTATTATAAACTTGTAGAAACAAAGGTTACTTTCATAAAAATAAGTAGGATATGGGTACCCATTGTCTTTAAAACAAAATAACTTAAAAACTAAAAAGAGTTACATAGAAAATGCGGAAAATACATTTAAAACCATAAAAGCATAAACAAGACTACATCCTCGAATCGAATAACGCTCGGCCCCTTGACTCCATTCACTATCGATACACATCCTCTAAGCGTCACGAATCTTTCCGCCTCTAAAGCTTATTTCCTGCACATAAACAGAAAGGAATGAGCCTAATGCCCAGCAAGGAAAATCTAACACATAGTCATAAACATAAACATAATGTCATAATAACGTAAAGACATATCATAACACATAATACACTTATTATAATGGCCATTATTACTTGGGGTCCCATAGACTAAACAAGCATATGCCCATGGGATTAATGGGGTCCTACTAGCTAAGTAGGTCATATGCCCATAACCCATTTGGGGTCTTGTTAGTCATATGGGTCATATGCCCAAGCCTACAAACATACACATATACATATCATAACACTTTTAATAACATAAAACATATAGATAACATAAGCACATAACATATTAATTCTAGCCTATTTTCCTTACCAAAGTTACCGAGATTATGGACTGAGTTGGGATTGTTGGAACACTCCTAAAACCATAAAAAAAGAGTAAGTCTAAAGAAAGGAGATGAAATGAAAGAGATGGAAAGACTAAACCATAAAAACATACTTACCAACTTATATGCTTAAGAGCTTGGATTCCCTAACCAAAATAAGAATAAGGTTAGGGGACTGAGTAGAAGGTTTTGAGAAAGGAAATAACATAAAATACAGAAAGGAACTAGAGTTTTGGGTTTACCTCAAAGATTGCAAGATCAATCTAACCTTCACCGAAATACTATAGAACTCACTTCCCAAAGTGTTTGATAAGCTTATGATGTTTAAGCTTATAGTTTTTCCCCAAACCAAGTGTTTACACTCTCACACTCACTTAACACTAGCAGCTTCTGAACTTAGAGCAAATGGTGAATAATGGCTGGGTACTAGGTCCTATTTATAGAGTTTGGGAATGAAAATATCTTGATTTTACTTGAATAAAAATAATGGCTTTTTAGGTGAAAATAATTTGAATAATCGTTCAGCAGAGGCTGAAGACTCATTCACAAGATGCTGGACTGTTGAAGGAGTTTGAATGGCTGAAAGGAAATGAATTCAAAAGAGTTTGAATCCATGCTGAAGGAGGCGATATATCGCCCCCTGTAGGCGATATATCGCCTGGGCCAGTATGCCCGAGGCGACCGTGCATCGTTTCGTGTTTTCCGTATCTACGTGCTGCGACATATCGCCCCCTATAGCTGCGATATATCGGCATACGCTGAATATTTAAACACGAAATTACACATTTTTAGCTAGGTTTGAATGGAGTAAACAGCCTTGACTAAGCCCTCAACGTACTCAAAGCTGCTGACTGACCCTATAACATTCAAACTTTACTCCTTATTATATTTAATCCTCAAAAATCTTAATCCTTAATTACCATTCAAAACATGTGCTTAAAATCCTATTGGTTGATGTCTAAACCTTATAATATAATAATATAATCCTTAATATCAGTCACTTTAATCAAACCTTAGGTTATACTTAATATTCTTAAACTATAGGTTAAACTTAGAAAATCTATAAGTACTACTATGAGTGTCCAAATAATTCCCGGTCTGAACCAAAAATCCACAGTAACAAAGATAATGCTATAAATACTATCATACTATTATCTATCTTAGCTAAGTAAAGTTCTTGGACTCTACAAGACTGCTCCCTAGGACTGTCTCGTATCGTGCATCACAAATGTATCACCACTCACACGTGGTAAATATCACAAATATTACATTTATGCCCTCAACAGGCTAAAATTACAAACATGCCCCTAATAACCAGAGGGGGCCCACATGCATATTTAACACACACAATCATGCATGTCTAATCACATAGTCACCAAATTCATATATAATCATAATTAAATCAATGATTTCCCTCCCGACATGCTAATCAATGCCCTAAGCCTTATTAGCAAATTTGGGACGCTACAGGATCCTAAACTACATTAAAAAAAGGTTGATTAATATTAAAAAGTTACAACCAGCCGACCTAAGCAGCAGAATAGGGTTTAACCCTAGTTCCTCTGAGAAACCCCGACCGTGGTGGTCGAGCAGCCGCATATGTACACATTGTCACCTAAGCTTTCCAACTCAAGGATGGTCTAACTTTCTTTTCCCTTACATGCACCATATAGCACCCGTGAGCCAAGGCTTAGCAAGAAAACTTAAACATGCTCATAAGTAGTTAATAACATATTATCAAATCATAATAAGCATGTCTATTAGTAATAACCCTACTCATGCATGCATACCATTCATATAAATGACCAAAGTGTCATATGGGACCAGCTGCCCTAAATAAAATGATTAATTGAATCATATCGGAGTCCAATGCCCAAATACATGATTATGGAATCATACTCGGGCTCAGCGCTCTAATACATGACTACTAAATCAACTGGGGCTCGACGCCCTAGTATATGGGACTAATGAGTCACCCTGGGGCCCTTTACCCTATCCTTTGTATAACCAGCCTTGAAGCTGGCCCATCATACCTAGCGTTGAGTTTTCCATGACCAATAGGTTGGTCAAGCGTATGTCATGCTCCTGATTAAGCATAACCATATCGATCAGTGCACAACGCACCACTGGCACCATTGACTTGTAAGTCAATGTTTTTTTATCTACAATCTGCACTATTGTTGTCCTTGACTCATAAGTCAATGCTTTTTGAGCAGCACTCACCATGCTAATGTCGTTCTTGACTCATAAGTTAATCATGTTGGACCAGCGCTCAACGCTATTGTCGTCCTTGCCTTATAAGTAAATGCTTTCAACTGGCATTCAGCGTGCTAATGTCGTTCTTGACTCATAAGTCAAGTCTGGGGCCCGACCGTAGGATATGGGACTAATAAGTCACCCCGCGGCCCTTTGCCCTATCCTCTGTATAACCAGCCTTGGAGCTGGTCCAGCATCCCTGGCGCTGAATTTTCCACGACCATTAGGTCGGACAAGCGTATGATGCGCACCTGGTTAGCCTAACTAAAAAGACCAGTACTCAACGCGCTATTTCCGCCCTTAACTCATAAGTCAATGCTTTCGACCAGCGCTCAATGCACTATTGCCGTCCTTGACTCACAAGTCAAGCCTTTCTCAATCAGATAATGCAGATAGACATATATCATATATCAAATATCAAAATACAAAGCATTCAACATGGTTAATCAATAATCACAAGCATAATCATAATCATGCACATTCTCAGGCGTTTATTCCCTATACATATTCCTGTTCAATAATTCGGGCCAAGCCATAATCACATGTATCACATACCGGGTGCATATTTCTTACCTTTAGTCTAAGCACAATTTGAGAATGAACGACCCTTAAGCATGGTCCCGGTTCTGAATCCCTAGCGATAACCTAGTCACAACCATAATTTAGAAATTTGTCAATAACGAGTAAATAAAGGCTTCTGGACCGAGTCCTAGCCTCTAGGACCTCGAATTCTACTAAATTGGGTAGTTGGATCGATCCCTAACCCTTAGGTTTGAGTTCGCACATGCAAAACCTCCCCAAGGCCCAAAATCCCTTAAGTGTCGCGGCCCCCAAGCATTTGAGCCTGCCCAAGCCTCATCTCTGTCTGCACCTGCGTCGCGGTGCCAATAGCCCAGAGGCACCCGCTTCTCTTTCGACCAATTTGAGCTACGACTCGAAATGAAAACTCGGATTTTTATCTGTTTTCCTCAAGCCAAATCCCTCTGGAAACCTATCCAAATAGTACCCCAAGCTCGTAATTCAATCCCAGAACATCATCAATACATCCCAGGCAACAAAACCCGAATTACAAACGAATCAAAAACTCATCAAAACACAAAAATCCAATCAAACTTAAGAAACTCAAAACTTAGAACTTAAAGCTTGGATTACCTTTGATTAAGTAGTTTCCTAGCTAAATCCTTCGGCTATCAAGCTTCTAATCTTCCCTAGAATCGTTATGACTCTAACCTTGCTTGAATCTGAGCCCTAAAACTCGAGCTTCCTTCAAAAATATTAACGGGCGTCAAATGAGAAAACGGGAGAGAGAAAAAGTGTTTCAACGTACTTTTTGTTTCTGTCAGGTTACTTCGAGCTTAAGTAACCTTAATCATATCCCAAGGCTCGGGGTACCCCAAAATGTTCCAGGGGTAAAATAGTCAAAATCTCAAGAATTCCCTCATGATCTCACTAACTCCAAATACATCCTCAAATATTTCTTCCCATTACCCAATAACCCGATAATGTACTAAATACCCAAAATACCCCTTGACTCACCCCGAGTCAAGTATTTGTCCCGTTGTGACATTCCCGTTAACTTGCTCCATTGGATAGCTTCGTGCCTAGTAACCCAAATATATCCACATAATGATACGATCCCAGACATATATCACATATATGCCAAATATACCCATAACGGGCCAAATTACAAAAATTGCCCTTTTAATCAGAAATTGGCCAATATGCATATTTAATACACCTAAACATGCATATCAAGTCATATTATAATATAACTCACATAATCACACAATGATACACATATGGATCACACGATCACATAATTTCCATGATTTTCCATCCTGGCCCCCTAATCAAGGCCCTAAGCCTTATTAGATAATTTGGGACGTTACAACTATCCCCTCCTTATAGGAATTTCGTCATCGAAATTTTACCCGAACAACTCAGCGCACTACTGTCGTCCTTGACTGATAAGTCAATGCTTTTCAATAAGATAATGCAAACATGCATACATCATTTAATAATTATCCACATACAGAGTATTCAAGCATGCTTAATCAAGCAATCACAGACAAATTCATAATCATGCTCATTCACAGGGTCCCGAGCCCTAATCAAATCTATAGTTAACAACCGGGCCAGGCCCTAATCACAAATATCATGCATTGGGTGCAATTTTTTTACCTCTGGTCCAAGCACGAGTTAATTAACAATGACCCCCGAGCACGATCTTGTCCCGAGCCCTAGCGGTACCCTAGTCACAACCATAATAAACGATATTTGTAAATATCGAGAAAATAAAGACTTCCAAACCGAGTCTTAGTCTTCGGGACCTCAAATTCTACTAAAATGGGTAATAAAATCCTTCACGAGCCCTTAGGTTTGAGTTCCCGCCACCCAAAACCTAACTTGGCCAAAATTCCCAATTTGAGTTGTGGCGTGCCCAGTCCTCTTTTTCTCTGGACACGGGCCACGACGCATCTCTGCAATGCAATGACGGTTCAGGGAACCGCCCTAGCATATGAGTTCATGTGGGCCGCAGCGCGAACCCGCGAACCTAGTTTTTCAAACGTTTTCTCCATGTCGATTCCCTTGCAATTCACCCTAAAATAGTACCAAACACATAAATTAGTCCCAAGACATCATCAGTACATCTCAGGCAGCAAAACCCAATTCACAAGCGAATAAAAAACTCACCAAAACCATAAAATTCAATCAAAGCTGAAGAAACTTAAAAAAGAAAACAAAACTTAGAAACTTAAAGGCTCGAATTACCTCTAATAAATCCATTTTCCAGCTAAATCCCCTGGCTATCAAGCTTCTAATCTTCTCTAGAATAGCTATGATTCTAACCTCGCTTAAATCCGAGCTCTAAAACTTGAGTTTCCTTTGAAAATGCTAACGAGCGTAGAGAGAGAACAGAAAAGAGAACGAGAGTGAGATTTTGTGTTTTTCTGAGTTAATGAACTCAGCCGTACCTTTATATTCGAACGGTCTCAAATGATCAAAATTCCCCCACTCAACCCGCTTATCTCTCAACACCCCATAAGGGGAAAAAAATATCATTTTCACTCTCTAATCCCGCTCTATCCCCAAATCTCCCTAAATAATTTTGCTAAATCTAGAATATTTCTATTTCTCCCAAAATACGACTCACACTACAATGAGTCCCGATGACTCTCCAAATTATCCAAAATACCTCTTGGCTGGCCCCGAGCCGGGTATTTCTCCTTGTTGTGACTAAACCACTAATTTACTCCCTTGGATCGTCTCGTGCAAAATAACTCAAATATATTCATATAATAATGTGGTCTCAATCAATATGCACATAATATTCAATTATTGTCATCCTGACCCCCTAATCAAGGCACTAAGCCTTATTAGGAAAATTGAGATGTTACAATATATTTAAGGAAATATGCTCCAATTTTTTTGATTACATTCATCTAATTGCACTTACTAAAAAATGCTTTAAATATAGATGCATATTTTCTCCATTGGACGGGCCCCACAAGGATCCACTTTTATGTGGGGACTCCCCATCCAAATAGGGAATGAAATGGGAACGAGATAATTTTCTGTCTTTGAATGTTAAATGGGGCAGCGTTGCGAATGACACTCCCAATCCTGATGGAGTCCCATTTAAATTTTTATTTATTTTACTATATTTTTATGTATGTGTTATTGTATTATATTAATTTTAAATTTTATTTGAGAGAATATTTAGTATTTTATAATATAAATATTATGTAATATATTTTTTCTAAATAAATAAGTTTTTTTGTAGGAATTTTCGCTCTAATGGGGATTCTTATTCCCCACCCAATGAAGAATAAGGAGGGATGGAGGTGGGGACAGAAATAAAATTATAAATAGAGACAGATATAGAGGGAGCACTGTTAATTCCTTGTCCCGTGTGCTTCCTAACCCCAATGAATATATATGGACTCGAATTTGGACCCGCTCGGTACGAAAGCGAAACATAAACCGCTTTTCAATCGTAGCTGTTTATTTTCATGTTTTGAATCAGACGGTTTATATGGTTACGTTTGGTTTGATCATGACCATTGAATGAATCAATGACTAGGGATTTGAATTAGTAATAAAAGTAGTAAATGTCAGTGATTTGACAGTTACCAGCTACTCAGTAGGGGTAAAGGAAAAGTTTAAAGCATGCAAGGGTTGGATATAACCGGTTGCACTTCAAATTTTTTTGATATTTTTTCATTGTTCTTCAACATTAAGAAAACACTCTCCATCTTCACTCAGCTCAAAGGATACCCATTTTCTTTGTTTTATTTTCTCTCTGGTTCAGTCAACTTCATGCCATTTTCATTCCATGCAAAAGTACATTTCTGGGTAACGATCTTAATAGGGGCAAACTGGCGTTGAAATTGTGGACGACGAAGTTCGAAAAATAGGGTTAAGCAAGGTGTGGAATTTCGAATCTTTGGATTTGTTTAATTTTTTAGTCATTTGGACAGTGGTGACTATTTTTGTAGTTAGTTTTGAGATAAATTGTAATTTTTTTTATTTTAAATTAGTTTTTACTTTGGTAATGTGACTCTGTTTTGGGTTCTCAAATTGTGAATTTTGGGGTTCTTGCTTTTAGTTATTTCGATAATGTTTTGACTTTATATTTGGTTAAACAACTTAAAAGACTTAGGTTATAAACAACTTTTCAACTTTAATTTATTTTTTATTTCATTTTTTGATTATATATGTAACCTTGCTTGGATAAACTCTATTTTTTTTTGCCTAAACCAACTTTGTTTTTTTTTTCCAATAGCTTATAATTATCAACTCTGAGAAAATTATAGCTGCAATCCTCGTGTATTTGGTTAAACAACTTGTGTATTATCACTTATATGGGATGATTGGAAACTTAGAGCATTATTTTTATCATTCAGTAAAATAAGGGTAGAATTTTATTGACATAAAAGAGCATCCCCAAGTGGAAGAAGTGCTTGCTCATGTTGTATTAGTGTGCGTTTTAGTAGGGTCGGGGTTCAATCCCCAACTGGGACTAACTGTTTTTTTATCCAAATAAAAGCCTAATGTTTGTTTATGTAATCCATGATAACTATGTCATTCTTTTGAAGTAAAATAAATTTATTGTTTTCTTTAGCCACTAGACAATCACTTTTCTAGTAAGTCAAAATTACTTAAACTTTTAACTTTTGTAACTTCTTAAATGATGTGTCAAAGCTTGAGCGGTTAGATATTAATTGGTACATTTTTTTACTATAGATCTTGATTTTTCTAAACATGTTTATTTCATATTTTGAAAATTTAGATTAGGTTCCTTTCATTCAGATTTTGGTTAGATGTACTTGAAGCTTTTGAAACTATTGTTCATCTCAATTTATAATGATCTTATCCATTTGAAACTTGATTTTATTGTAAATGGTACAGTGCCTAAAATCTGAAACCAATTTTTTCTCTTATGTTATGTGTTGTGTAAATTGTCTATGAGCATTTCAGCTAAATTTTATTACAAACCAGTTTGGTAATTAAGTGGTAAAAACAACACTTATGCAAGAAATCTTTTCTAGTCCTTCTAGATAAGCTTATAATGCTTATTGTATATTTGACCTTTTTAGATTTCATGTTGCTCTTCAAGGTCAATATTTCCTATTGTTTGTTCTGAAGACTTGAGAAAATATTATAATATGTTTCAAACTTGTTTCCCCTTCAAAAGTGCAGTGCATAGGGTGTTTCCCATATACCAAGCTATGTAAAAAATATAATGCATTATTATTACATTCATTGATCAAATAATGCATTATTTGCAATTGGATCAAACCTTTTGGGCATTTGTATCTGAAATAAGGAGATGTATAATAGAAATGTCTCTCTAGTTTGTTTTTGAACTAGTTAAGGAAGTGTGCTTCTTATTCCATTGTAGATCAAAATTGCATGTGTTTTTGTTTATGAAAATGGATAGCAACAAGGATAGAAAACATAACGTGGTCCATTAAATCTTGTTTATGTTTCTGAATCTTTTCATCATTAAATCCATTAAATTTAATCAAAGTCACAAAGATCTCATCACCAATTAAAGTAACCAAATTAAATTTATTTAGAAGTGCAATGATCTTAACATAAATTGCCTTATTCTAATCTCATTATGGCTAATTTTACAATTATCATATATCTCACATGATGATCAATAACTTTACAAACAAAATAAGTATAATAATCACCCTTGAATTATTCATTAAATTTCACTATTATACTCTTAATATTAGCAATACTCTCAAACTCACAAAACTATTCACTATTATACTCTTAATATTAGCAATACTCTCAAACTCACAAAACTATGACAACAAAAATGTTTCATTCAGTTGCTTGAAATCTACACATTTAGAAAAAAGAATTTGAAGATACCAATCTCCTTAAGCATGTAATCCCATTGGGTTGTCTCATCCTTTGTTGATGACAACTTTGAATCCATATCCACATTCATGTAGAGCATTTCCAAATAGAGTTTTCTTAGATCTTTCATGGTTATGTGTTTCACACAAACCAAATCTTGAAACAAGGATTTGAAGATTGTAGAAGATGAACAAATTTCCCTCATTGTTGATTATGCAAAACACAAAATGAAAGTAATTAGAATTAGAGATTTTGATTGTTGGGAATATATGACTTTACACTTTGCAAATCAACAATTAATAATGAGAATAGTTCAATATTTGAAACCCTAAATGCTAAACAAGAACCTTATTCAAAGTATGAATGCAAGTCTTCATAATAAAATAAACATGTTCATAGCATAAATGACTATCTTGATTATAAGAAACTAAGTGATTAAATGATGATAAGATTAACTTGGAAACATTTAATCATCAATACTAACAATGAAAACACAATAGAGTAACACAAAAGAAAACTAGGGTTAGATAGATACAACATTTGTTTAGAGCAACTTGAATCTTCAAATTTTAGGAGCTTCCAAGGCTTATACACAATAAGAATATTATTGTCCAAAATCTCTATTCCAAGCCTTCCCAATTTCTTGAAGCTTCAACTAAGTAGAATGAGATTTGGAATTCAACAAGCCTTAAAACTCATGCAAGTCAAGCAAAGCTTGATGAGTTTCTTGGAGAAAACTTTGGTCTTTGGGAGCTAGAGTGAGAGAGAGGTTAGAGAGAGAGAGAGTTGGAAAGTGTGATCAATATTTTACAACTCTAATAACCCATATTTATAATGTAGGCATTGTCATTAGTCTAACCAATAGGATTAGAGTATTTAAAGCTCATCATTTGGAGCATTTTACGTAACTGTATGGCCCTAAAAGATCCCCCAGGCGATGTATCCTCTACTAGGCGATACGTCGCCTACTAGCAAGTGATCTGTCACCTACTAGCAAGTGATACATCGCCTGCTAGGGCTTTTAAAGCCCTTCGCATTTTGGTGATGCTACGCCACTTATGGGGTGACGCATCACCACCCCTCTGACTTTGGACCCCTCCAATGGTCCTAAAATTGCTCCAAATTATATCAAACATTTTGGGAATGTTTGGATACCTCATTATATCACTTTAGACCCATAAAAGTCATTGTTAAATGTCTTTTACACAATCTCATGTTTTTACTTCACCTTAAGTGAAAACCGTTAAATGTATGCCATCTCAACATGTAAATATCTTAACCATTATATTTAACCAATCTCAACATCCATGAGGTGGTGGGTTTTCCATAAAAAAGGTTATACGAGCCACATATTTGAACGCACAAGACCGTAAGAAGCGAGCAAGACCAATTACTAGAACTGGTTGTCAATCAACTTTTTGCGTAGTTCATAAGAAAGTTAACAACATGTCGTTGGCAAGATAATTTATCCATAAACATAATCACGACTTGCTCTCAGTGCCATAATTGCAATTCCTCGTATCGAACCATGAGGTGCCTAATGGATTTCCTGCCCAAGTTCGCTCAATGAACTCGGTCAAGATCAAGACTTCTCAAATAATGTCACAAGTTGCTTTGCAGTCAGGAGGTTACAAGAGAATGTTCTGCCAAGTAAGAAATTTGTAGAAAAAAGTTGCCAGTACCATGAGGGAGGAAAAAAAAGGAAATAGATTCTGAAGGTGCATTGGGATTCTTGGACTGCCTATCAGCTCGAGATCCAAATTTTTTTGTCTTCCACCAAGAAGACACAGAAAATAGACTCGCAAACGTATTTTGGGCCGACGGTAATGCTAGAAAGGATTATGAGCATTTCGGGGATGTATCGCTTTTGACACAACATACATGACCAACCAATACAAGTCATTAATATTCCTACAATGTCACCATAAAAATAACCCTTAGTTATGGTCATTAATGGGGATCTTGCAATGCAAGAGGTGATAAGGGACATTCTTCCAGAAACAATACACCCACTTTGTGTATGGCACCTTAGCACAAATGCATCTAGGGCTGGCGGAAGTTCGACATTCACAAAGGATTTTTGTGATCTCATGTACACTTACTACACTTAGGAGGTATTTGAAGTGAAGTGGAATGAGTTCATTGAGAATTATCATATGGAAAACAATGAATGGTGTTAACTAAAATATCAGTATAGCAAAAAGAGGATGTGGGCAATGTCACCATAAAAATATTCCTACACTGTCACCATAAAAATAACCCTTAGTTATGGTCATTAATGGGGATCTTGCAATGCAAGAGGTGATAAGGGACATTCTTCCAGAAACAATACACCCACTTTGTGTATGGCACCTTAGCACAAATGCATCTAGGGCTGGCGGAAGTTCGACATTCACAAAGGATTTTTGTGATCTCATGTACACTTACTACACTTAGGAGGTATTTGAAGTGAAGTGGAATGAGTTCATTGAGAATTATCATATGGAAAACAATGAATGGTGTTAACTAAAATATCAGTATAGCAAAAAGAGGATGTGGGCAATGTCACCATAAAAATATTCCTACACTGTCACCATAAAAATAACCCTTAGTTATGGTCATTAATGGGGATCTTGCAATACAAGAGGTGATAAGGGACATTCTTCCAAAAACAATACACCCACTTTGTGTATGGCACCTTAGCACAAATGCATCTAGGGCTGGCGGAAGTTCGACATTCACAAAGGATTTTTGTGATCTCATGTACACTTACTACACTGAGGAGGTATTTGAAGTGAAGTGGAATGAGTTCATTGAGAATTATCATATGGAAAACAATGAATGGTGTTAACTAAAATATCAGTATAGCAAAAAGAGGATGTGGGCTGAAAGTTTCCTCAACGTTCAGTATGTTGCTAGAATGAGAACAACACAACGCTGTGAGTTAATGAATTTCTGCCTAAAAAAATTCCTGCTAAAAAGATACACACTAGGAGAGTTTGTTATAGCAATAGACATCACAGTTACTAAGATAAGACACATTGAGAATTCAAAAGACTACAACAGCAAGCACGCGCTCCCCGTACTCCTCGATAATACAGAAGCTTTTCAGGTTTATTATGAACAATGTGCAAAATTCAACACCTGGGACATGTACTACAAAGTTGAGTCTGAAATCAAGAGATAAATGCCTATTTCATCAGTAGATATGAAGACCAGGCTAACACCACTGTCTTTAGCACTGGTAATTTTCGTAACGGGCAAAAGAGACACAAGGTCACTCATACCCTATGTAACGCCCTACTACTCAGGGACCGTTACACTATGTATTTTAAATAGTGTTAAACTCGCTACATGAGTCATTTGGCCATTACCGTATAACTAAATGTGATTAACGGTTTAGGGTTAAAATTTTTGGTCAAAGATACCATCGTTTCATCAAAACGTTTACCTCATACATGAGATCCCAAAATACATTTAAAAGGTTAATTACAATGAAAAGGTTACAACCTGCCGACCTAAGCAGCGAAATAGGGTTTGACCCTAGTTCCTCATTAAACCCTTGACTGTGGTGGTCGAGCAGCGACATATGTACACATCATCACCTAAACTCTCAAACTCAAGGATGGTTCAACTTTCTTATCCCTTTACCTGCACCATATAGCACCTGTGAGCCAAGGCTCAGCAAGAAAACTTAAACATGCTCATAAGCAGTTAATAACATATATCCAAATCATAATAAGCATGCCTAGCAGTAATAACCCTACTCATGCATGCATACCATTCATATAAATGACTACAACGTCAGACTGGGCCAATAGCCCAAGATAACAATCAATGAATCATACCAGGGTCCAATGCCCAAAAACATGATTATGGAATCATACTGGGGCTCAGCTGGCTCAACGCCCTAGGATATGGGACTAATGAGTCACCCTGGGGGCCCTTTGCCCTATCCTTTGTATAAGCAGCCTTGGAGCTAACCCAGCGTACTTGTCGCTCTATTTTTTCTAACGACCAATAGGTCGGTCAAGCGTATAATGTACTCCTATATAGGCATAATCATATCGCCTAGCACTCAGCGCGCTATTTCCATCCTTGACTAATATGTCAATTCTTTACGACCAACACTCAGTGTGCTAAGGTCGTCCTTGACTAATAAGTCAATGCTTTACAACAAGCACTCAATGTGTTAAGGCTGTCCTTGACTAATAAGTCAGTGCTTTACAACTAGCACTCAACGTGCTAGGGCCATCCTTGACTAATAAGCCAATGTTTTACGACCAACACTCAACGTGCTATGGCCGTCCTTGACTAATAAGTCAATGCTTTACTACCAGGACTCAACGTGTTAGGGCCGTCCTTGACTAATAAGTCAAGGCTAGGGCCTAGCCCTAGGATATAAGACTAATAAGTCACCCCTGGGACCCATTGCCCTATCCTCTGTATAACCAACCTTGGAGCTAGCCCAGCATATCTTGCATTGAGTTTTTCCACGAGCATTGGATAGAACAAGCGTATTATGATCTCCTAGTTAACTTAACCAAAACGATCAGCGCTCAATGCGCTATTGCCACCCTTGACTAATAAGTCAATGCTTTTTTATCAGCGCTCGGCGCTATTGTTGTCCTTGACTAATATGTCAAGCCATTCTCAATTAGATTATGAAGACTTGCATATATTATATATCAAATATCCAAGTACAAAGCACTCAACATGCTTAATCAACAATCACAAGCATAATCATAATCGTGCACATTCTAAGGCATTCATGCCCTATTCATATTTCTGTTCAATAATTCGGGCCAATCCATAATCACATGTATCACATACTAGTTGCAGTTTTCTTACCTTTAGTCCAAGCACAGGTTACCAATGAACGACCCTCGAGCATGATCCTGGTTTGAAGCCCCTAACGATAACCTAGTCACAACCATAATATATAATTCTATCAATAATGAGTAAACACAGGCTTCTGGATCGAGTCTTAGCCTCCGGGACGTCGAATCCTACTAAACCGAGTAGTAGGATCGATCTCGAGCCCTCAGGTTTGAGTTCCCATCACTAAAATCCCATTTTGGCCATTTTTTTCTATTTTGAGTCACGACCCCTGTAGTGTCTCGAAATTTTACTTAGTAGTAGTATCTAGTAGTAACTTGTAGTATGTTAGTTTCTGTGGATTTTGGTTCAAAGTGGGACTTAGTTTGAAACTCATAGCAACAGTTATGGATTTTATAAGTTTAACCTATAGTTTAGAAATATTAATTATAACATAAGGTTTTATTAATATAGCTGGTCCTAGAAATATTGTTCGTTATAACCTAAGGTTTAGATAAGAATTAATAAGAGTGTGACACTTGTCACAAGCATGTTTATTAAGGATTTAAGTATTTTTGATGAATAGTTTAAATAAAAGAAAGATCTAGAAGCTCTAAAACCTTCCAGCAGCTGTTAGGATCACGTTTTGACTCATTCAAAGTTGTTTAATCAATTCAAAATATGCTAAAAAAGTGCAAATACGTGTTTGATATATCGACGTATGCCGATATATCGCAGCTATAGGGGTCGATATATCGCCTTCGAGAGATACGGAAAACACGTCGACTTCGTACGAACGAAAGCACAAAGGCTCGGGGCATAGGTTGGGGCGATATATCGCTTAGCGATGGCGATATATCGGCTCCTGGAGCCATTTTTTGAAATACTTGTAATCACTTGGACCTGCCCTTGAACGATTTTGATCGAGAACTGGACAACTGTTGATCAAAAATTCAAATCTTTTTCATTTTATATTCATATATTTATTCATTCTAAAATGGGTTAGTTTCACTCCTTGAACTCTATAAATAGGACCTAGTACTCAGCCATTTCACTCATCATTCAAGCATTGTTCAGAGCCTCCAAGTTGCTAAGTTTACTATAGAGAGAAACACTTAGGTTTTGGGATAAACGATTTTCCAATCTAAGCTTTTCTAAACACTTGGGAAGTAAGATATAGAATTATTTCGGTATTGAGGTATACATCAAGTCATAAGATCATTCAAGGTATTACTATCCTTAAGTTTAGTTCTTCATGGTTCTTTAGTTTTCTTTTGTTTTCATTCAGATCCTAACTCTTTGTTATGATTCTTGGTTAGGTGTATATGATCCTTGAACTTAAGGTTTTTTGGTAAGTTTCTACTTGGATGGTTTAGTTCTCTTTTTCATCTCTTTTCTTTAGAAACTCATGATTCTTACTGTTGGTTTTAGGAGTGTTCCAAAATCTCGTTCTTGTCTCCATATCCCAGTTTTTTGTAAGGAAAATAGGTTAGATTATATGTTTATATGTTTATGTTATGATATGTTTTATGCTATGATATGTATATGTATAAATATGTTTTGTAGTCGCTTGGGCATATGACTTGCTTAGACAGCAAGCCCCAAGAATTTTTATCATTTTCATGGTTTAGAGTTATGATTTACCCTACCTCGATTAGTAGACAGAGGACCTAGATGGGTTATCGTATACTATAATTGTGATCTAACCTACCTCGATTAGTAGACAGAGGACCTAGATGGTTTTATCACATACCATGTTAATGAGTTAATGACCATTAATATTGTAGTCCGATATGATATACATTTTTATAGTCATATGTTTTATATGTTTATGATATAGTCTTATGTTTATGATTTATGATATATGTTGTTAGTAGATTTTCCTTGCTGGGCATTAGGCTCATTCCTTTTTCTTAGAATGATGTGGGAAAATGAACGTGGAAGGCGGGAAGGATTCGTGGCAGCTTGGCGTGTGTGTTGAGGATGAATGGACTGAATAGACTACTGAAAGATCGAGGATGACATTGTTTAAAGTCTTTTAAATTATGTTTTTATGTATTTCCGCACTTAGTATTTAATAATTAATTTAAATTTTATGTTTTATGTTTTATAACAATGGGATCGCATACCATATTTTGTATTTGGTACAATATCTTGGGTTTTAAATAAAATTATGTTATTTCGTACGTATGTATTTCAAATTAGTAGCTATATCATAGTAGTTTTTAATGGTCCGAGGTCTTAGAAATAGTCAGGGCATTATAGCCCCAAACACCCAAGCCGCAGCCTGCTCAAGTGAGGGGCTTAATGCCCTCTATGATTGCACCCTACATCGCAGCGCACCTAACAGGCATCGCGGCCCAAACAGCCCAGTAGCCAACACCTTTTCCCTCATCAGGCTTGAGCTGCGACTCGACCTGAAACTCAACCATTTTTCTACATTTTTATCATTTCAAAACCCTCCATAAACCTATCCAAACATATTCAAATCCCAAAAACAAAGTTCCCAATCAACTCCATGACCCCAAACCATCAAAACCCAAGTTCCAAACAATTCAAAAACTCATCAAAACGTAAAATCCATTCAAAGCTTAAAAACTCAAAAACTTAAAACTTAAAGCTTAGATTACCTCCAATTAAGTTGTTTCCCAGCTAAATCCTCAGACTATCAAGCTTCTAACCTTCCCTAGAATCGTTATGACTCTAACCTTGCTTGAATCCAAGTCCTAAAACTTGAGTTTCCTTCGAAAACGCTCACGAGCGTCTAAAAGAGAACGGGAGAGAGAGATAGAAGTGAACTTTCTTTTTATTTGTTTCTGACAGGTTACTTCGAGCTTAAGAAACCTTAAGCATATCTTAAGGCTCGGGGTCCCAAAAACACCCCCGAGGGTAAAATAGTCAAAATTCCTAGAATTCCCTTCTGATCTCACTAACTCCAAATATATCACCAAATATTTATCTCCATTACCCAATAACCCAGTAATGTACTAAATACCCAATATACCTATTAACTAACCTCGAGTCAAGTATTGGTCCCGTTGTGACTTTCCCACTAGCTTGCTCCCTAGGATCGTCTCGTGCTAAGTAACCTAATTATATCCACATAATGATGTGGTCCCACACATATATCACATATATGCCAAATATACCCATAACGGGCCAAATTACGAAAATTTCCATTTCAATCAGAAATTGGCCCACATGCATATCAAGTCATATTATAATATAACTCACATAATCATATAATGATAAACATATATATCACATAATCACATCATCTACATAATTTACCAACCTGGCTCCTAATCAAAGCCCTAAGCCTTATTAGGTAATTTGGGATGTTACAACTATCGCCTCCTTACAAGAATTTCGTCCTCGAAATTTTACCTGAACAACTCGAGATATAGATCCCGCATATCTGATTCCAGTTCCCAGGTCGCTCCCTCGACCTTACTGTTTCTATATAATACCTTAACCAAAGGTATAGTTTTGTTCCTCATAACCTTATCCTTTCTGTTTTGTATATGGACTGGCTATTTTTCATAGGATAACTATGCCTCCAGTTCCAGATCCTCATAACTCAACACAAGTCTCATCTACTACATGTTTCCTTGACATGGAAATATGAAATACATTGTATATGGCCGACAATGCTGAAGATAAGGCCAGTCTATAGGCCACCTGACCGATCCTATCCAGAATTTCAAACGGTCCTACAAATCTAGGGCTCAACTTGTCATTATTTTCTCATCTCTTTCCATGGTGATACTCTAAGGAAGACATGGTCTTCCACCAGGAAGTCCACGTTCCTTCATTTCAAATTATCATAAATTTTCATTCTATTATGAGATGTGAGCTTCTGAGCTCTAATATTTTCAATAGCCTTAGTGGTCCTCTGAACTACCTCAGGACCCAAATATTTCCTCTCACCCATCTCATCCCAGTGAATGGGCGACCTACACTTCCTACCATACAATAATCAACTGGTAGCTATCATTATAGGAAAGCTCTATTAAAGGCAAACATTCATTCTAGGATCCTTCAAAGTCCAATACACATGTTCTCAGCATGTCCTCCCATATCTGGATAACCCTCTCTGATTTATCATCAGTTTGAGGATAATAAGCTGTACTGAACTTTAGCTATATATTCATCGTCTTCTTAACCTTCCCCAAAACTTGGGAGTAAAGACAGGATCCCTATCCTATAGGATAGACCTCAAAATCCCAAGAAGGCGTACTATCCCTCTCACATAGAGATCTACATACTGGTCAACTGTATTATTCATCCTCACTGATAATAGTGAGTTGACTTCATATACCAGTCCATAAAGACCCAGATTGAATCATACTAGCCCACTATCTTGGGCAATCCCACCATGAAATTCATCGTGATGTCCTCTTACTTCCACTATGTAATGGCTTTACAGGTTTCTGATACTCTGCCTTGACCTGCTAACAGGTTAGGCACTTTGCCACGCACTCAGTTACTTCCCTCTCCATCCCAGGCCACCAATGTAAAAGCTTTCAAATCTTGGTACATCTTCATGGTGTCTGAATGAAGAGAATAAGAGGTAGTATGAGATTCATCTATAATCTCCTGTCTGATCCCAAATCTGATCCTTATACCTCAATAAACTCATACCTAACACTGTATAGTCCTTAGCTAATCTAGCTATGACATCCCTCTAATCTTTCCAATATGTGGATCACTCAACTGTTTCCTTTACTCCTTTCTAAAAGAGTAAACTCAAGCGTAATATTGGCCAAATGGCCCAAGAGTAACTCTACTTTAGTTCTGGTCATATCTTTCAACTAACATGATGCATAGACAATCACCTTTTCTGTCAATGAGGTAACAATCCTTGAGAACTCTTCCATAAAACACATACAATACCCTGCCAATCCAAAGAAACTCCTGACCTCAGAGGCATTCCTTGACCTTGGTCAATCTCTAACTGAGAGTATACCACAATATCGTCAATAAAGACGATCACAAACCAATCTAGATAATCTTTGAACACCCTATTCATCAAATCCATAAATGTTACAAGAGCATTAGTCAATCCAACAAACATGACTAGAACTCATAATACCCATAGTTGGTACGAAAAGCAGTCTTCTGCATACCCTTCTCCCTGATCCTCGACTGGTAATAACCAGATCGAAGATTCATCTTGAAGAATATCGTCTTACTCAATAACTGAACCTTTAGTACCTTCAGATCTGCTGAAGCCATTCAATACGATAACCTAGACACTGATTCTATCCCTGACACCCACATAATCACAAATCTATCTCTTTGTGTAGAGGTAACCCTGGCATATTCCCTGGAAACACATCTAGAACTCACAAGCTAATCTAGTATGTCCTGGTCCCACTGGCACGACCTAAGTGGTGTCCACCACACTAGCTAAGAATCATATGCATCCACCATGCAATAGGTCTCTAGCTCTAAGTAAAAATATCATAAGTATATGGGGTTCATGCACAGTACCAACAAATACAAGGGTTTCTCACCCTTAAGCCCAAGGGTTACCATCTTTTCCTTGCAATCTATCATTGCCCCATACTTGGCTAACCAATCCATACCTAGGATTATATCGATGTCGGTCATAACCAACTCTATCAAATCAACTGATGAGTCATTTTTCCACAATAGTCTAACCCATCTCTTAAGATTACCAATAGGGTACCAAATTCTCATCACATCATAACCACATAATCCACTTACCAATTTTGTATCTCTACTAAATGCAAAAAAAAAAAAAAAAGAACAACATGGCACTAGAACCAATCCACATAATACAAGAATCAGAACTAGGAAGCTGACCTACCACTACTAAGGAACCAGCATCAGTCTCAATCTTTCACTCTAACTGCGTTAGAGTAAACACTCGAGCTGGAGTCGAGCTATTCGCCCCATTTGGTTCATCCTTCCTTAGCCCTAGGAAATACTTCTTGAGATGCCCAACCATACCACATAAGAAACATGCCTTTGCTCAGCATTCCCCCAAATGACGTCTCTTACACCGAGCGCATTTCGGGTATAGTTTCCAATCCTCGTCCTTGGCCTGATGGCCTATCTGAGCACTTCGAAACCCCTTTTCTAATCCAAAGGTACCGAATACATTAATAACTTTTATTTCCTAATCATTGGGACCTCTGCCCTGCTTGATCCAATAAACAAAGGTATCTGGCCTAAGCTCCGCGCTCTCCGACACTCTCCCTCCATATCTCATTTTCTGTGCCCTCAACAACAAGGGCCCTCCCTACCACCTGAGCGTAGGTAGAGATCTCATATACTAGGGTGATTCTCATGCCTTGAGCTATTCTAGAATTCAATCCATGGATAAATTTCTCCTTCTGAGCCACATATGTGGGTACCATATCAAAAGCAAACTTGGCCAACCCATCGAATTTGTTAACATACTCTGTTACTATTGTATTTCCCTTAACCAAGTTCAGAAATTCATTTGTCTTAGCAGTCTTAACTTCATCACAATAATATCTTTCATTAAACAATTGCCTAAATTCTTTCCATTTCATAGCAGCTGTATCTCGTGTCTGGGATACCACTTTCCACCACGTCCGGGCATCTTCCTACAACACATATGTAGCACAGATCACCTTATCGTGACCAACCACCCCCATATTGTCGAGGATGGAACTGATCATGCCCATCCATTGTTCAGCTCTAAATAGATCTAGGCCTCCCTAAAAAATTAGAGGGTAGTATTCCTGAAATCTCTCATATAGAAATTCCCACCTGTTCTCAACCCTAGGCTGAGTGAAAACTGGTGCCATTCCTGGCATAGCAAAGGAAGATGTGTTCCTTGACAGAACCTGTTGTTTAAACACCTGATCTCTTCCTCTTGCCTCTGGAATCTTAATTGCATATCTGTAAACACCTGTTACCAATTCTGAGGGGCAGGCTCAGGCCTTGACTGTAATTCCCAACCTCAGTATAACCACCACCATGTCCCATTAATTGCTTGGGGTACATAACCTCTGAGTTCATCTGCATGATGAGCACATTTACAAGCCTTCCCATGGAAAACCAAACCGCACCACATTCACATAACACTATGGTACTAAAATACATGCGCACAACATTCATGCATCAATCAATAACTCTGCTCTTGCCAAAAAAATATCATGCTTCCTAATAAGACATGCATGTAAAGCATGTATATCTTATTTAAGCAGTTAAACACATAACCAAATAAATAGTTACCATACCCTGAGTGGAGCTTGTCTTTAGTGACGAGTGTACGTGCCTAACTTGTCTTCAGGAACCCTTAACCTTGGCATGCTCTGATACCAAGTTGTAACACCCTACTATTCAGGGATCGTTACAATGTGTATATTAAATATTGTTAAACTCAGTACACGAGTCATATGTGTTATATTATTTTATAATATAATGTAATATTATATTATATTATAATATAATGTTTTAGATTAAATAAATGTGACAAAGAGTGTCACATATTGTAACATATAATAGAGAGTTGCAATATTCAGATATATGAGATATATCCAAATAATGTAACATATTTGGTGTTACAAATTTATAACTTCCAAATATTACCCTTTTTTGTGTAAATTTGTTGTTACACAATATTGAGATGAATTTCATAAAGTCATATGTGAAATGGTTGTTAGAGATATGATTTTAACCTCAATAATGTGTTTTGTGAGTTACAAAATCATTTGGGAGGGTTTGGAACCGTTTGGAAAAACAACACATTTTTTGTGTTGAAATTAGTCGGTGGCCACGGCTTGTGGGACAGAGACTAGTGGCCGTGGCCACTAATGTCTCTGGCCACGGCCACAAGCCAAAAACTGACCAATTTTTCAGTTTTTTCAATCTTTGTTGAACGGCTCAAAAAACCCCAAATAACTCCCAAATCTCTTTTTTAATTCCATATTAATCCAATTAAACATTGGTAACAGCCATGGGGGTTGGTGGAATTTGAAATTCAAAGGGTGTCTCTAAACTCTATAAATAGGAGCCTATAGCTCACTTGTAAGACACAATATTTTCTATCCATTAGAGCACTTGGCTAGAAATACCTTAAGGCTTGATAATTCCAGGAAATATTTCCTATAATCTGTGATAGATCCCTTAGTGCTTGAGTTAGGGGGAAATAAACTTTTGGACGAAGGTTTCAAACCTTGTTCAAGTTGGTGATCCCCAACACTCTTCACTTTGGTAGTGTGAGTGAGAGTTGTTTATCTTTTGTTTCTTGTTCCTTTCTTTCATTCTATTGCTTTTCATCTTTATATTGTTCTTCTCTATTTACTTGTATTTCTTGTTTTAAAGTTGTAATCTTTTCTTTTCTTTTATTTCAAACACTTTACTTTATTTGTAACATTTTGCTTAGAGTTGTATTTTACTATTCTCTTCTTCTTCTTTTGTTCATTTGTATTTTCAGTTATAGAGTTGTAACACTTTATTTAATCAATCCTTGTTTATTTGTAATATATAGTCTAGAGTTGTAATATTATTATCAATTTCCATTGAGGCAAAATAATTTTTCCTAACAATATGGCCATAATCATGTAACTAAACGTGATAAATGATTTAGAGTTAAAAATTTTGGTCAAAGGTACCATCGTTTCATCAAAACTTTTACCTCATACATGGGATCCAAAAATACATTTAAATAGTCAATTACAACGAAAAATTTACAACCTACCGACCTAAGCGGCAAAATAGGGTTTGGCCCTAGTTCCTCTTTAAACCCTCAGCCGTGGTGGTCGAGCAGCCACATATGTACACATCGTCACTTAAGCTTTCCAACTTAAGGATGGTTCAGCTTTCTTTTCCATTTACCTACACCATATAGCACTCGTGAGCCAAGGCTCAGTAGGAAAACTTAAACATGTTCATAAGCAGTTAATAACACATATCCAAATAATAATAAGCATGCCTAGCAGTAATAACCCTACTCATGCATAAATACCATTCACATAAATGACTACAGCGTCATATGGGCCAATAGCCCAAGATAACAATCAATGAATCATACCAAGGTCCAATGCCCAAAATACATGATTATGGAATCATACTGTGGCTCAGCACCCAAACACATGATTAATAAATCATACTGGCTCAATGCCTTAGGATATGGGACTAATGAGTCACCCCGGTGCCCTTTGCCCTATCCTCTGTATAACCAGCCTTGGAGCTGGCCCAGTGTACCTGGTGCTTTAGTTTTTCTCACGACCAATAAGTCGGTCAAGCGTATGATGCGCTCCTAGCTAGGCATAACCATATCGGCCAGCGCTCAGCGCACTATTGCCATCCTTGATTAATAAGTCAATACTTTACGACCAGCACTCAGTGTGCTAAGGTCGTCCTTGACTAATAAGTCAATGATTTATAACCAGCACTCAACATGCTAAGGTCATCCTTGACTAATAAGTCAATGCTTTACGACCAGTACTCAACGTGCTAGGGCCTTCCTTGACTAATAAGTCAATGCTTTACGACCAGCACTCAACGTGCTATGGCCGTCCTTGACTAATAAGTCAATGCTTTAAGACAAGCACTCAACGTGCTAGGGCCGTCCTCGACTAATAAGTCAACGTTGGGGCCTAGCCCTAGGATATGGGACTAATAAGTCGCATCGGGGCCCATTTCCCTATCCTCTATATAACCAGCCTTGGAGCTGGCCCAACTTACCTGTCGCTGAGTTTTTCCACAACCATTGGGTCGAACAAGCGTATGATGCGCTCCTGGTTAACTTAACCAAAACGACTAGCGCTCAACGCGCTATTGCCGCCCTTGACTAATAATTCAATGCCTTTTTACCAGCGCTCAGCGCTATTGTCGTCCTTGACTAATAATTCAAGCCTTTCTTAATTAGATAATGCAGACATGCATATATCATATATCAAATATCCTGTTAGAAATCATATAGTGAAGAAGAACAAAATATATAGTAATATATTTAATTGAAGAACAGAAAAAATAAATACAAAATAATAAATTATAAAACTGATAAGTGAAAAGAAAGCCGAGGCACGTAAAACACGCTTTCCTTAAAGAAGATTTGCCCCCTCTACCTGATTGGTGTTAGAGGATACGTGAGCAACCACTTCCCAGGATACAACGACTAACGAGTAGAGGAATACACCACTTTCACTACTCCAGCGAACTCGAATTAATACCTTCACTCTATCACCTTAAGACTTACGAAAAACAGAGAAGAAGAAGACAAGAGAGCTTTTTAGTGAGTGACTCTTTTTGTTGGTGTGTCTAGAATGAAAGGTGAAGCCTCCTTTTATAGGCTTCATATGGGGTGGAATACCAAGTGTGGACACAAGAGAATTAATGCCAAAAATCCCACAAAATTAGTGATATTGATCAATCACAATCTTTACCATAATTTCTGATATCGATCAGAATATTCACCATTTTTACGGTGATTACATCCTTGACCAAATCTGCATTTATTAGCAGCTATCAATGGACCACATTTAAGACATCAATTTTCCATTCACACATTAGCCTAAATTGGCTATTTATTATATATAAAATATAATTTATCCAACAATCCCCCACATGAATGAAATTGATCAACGATAAGGAATACACAGAGAAAAGACTCACAATGAATTGACAAGACTCGACTCGACTCAACACGGTGATAGAATTCTACGGTAGATACCTGTATAGGATAGGTGGGTGTTAACCTTTGAACATTCCCTTGTGAAAATATATTTACCTTACTAGCTGATCAGTGGACGCGATGTCTTTGAACTGTCTGCTGTTGATGTAAATGACGATATATCACACACAGATATCTTCCTGGCATCATATCGGTTCTCATGATTATGTTCATTTTTGGCCATGAACATCCGCCTGGTTCTGCGAGAGGTTTTAGAGAATTTAGCCCCCACAATTCTCCTTTGAAGCGGCCCCACTTCTCTCTCACATAGGTGACCTCTTAATTAAGAACAATCTCGCATTGCCCCGTTCGAACTTCCGACGCATAAGGGTCATTAAAAGCTTAATGCTTATCCTTTTTCCAACGAGAATCACTGTTTCATCAACAGAATGGGTAGGGTTAGTCCCCACAGTGATCTTACAAGGTTTATATAATTAGGTTGTCCCATTGAACCTAGATCTTGGGATCTCCAGTCAACTAGGTTGGGTTTTCCTTTATATCTACCTTATTTCTTCTGGGCTTAAGTCCCATTCCTTCTGATGTCTTTTCAACTTGATCTCTATTTAACCCTTTGGTTAGCGGATCCGCAATATTATCTTTTGACTTCACATAGTCAATTGAGATAACTCCAGTTGAGATCAATTGTCTAATGGTATTATGTCGTCGACGTATATGTCTTGACTTACCGTTATATAGAACATTCTTTGCTCTGCCAATTGTTGCTTGATTATCACAATATATACATATTGCAGGCACAGGTTTAGGCCAGTCTGGAATATCCTCTAGGAAATTACGTAGCCATTCTGCCTCTTCACTACATTTATCCAGAGCAACAAACTCAGATTCCATTGTAGATCTAGTGATTACAGTTTGTTTCGAAGATTTCCATGAAACCGCTACACCACCTAGAGTGAAGACATATCCACTAGTACCTTTTGAGTTATGAATATCAGATATCCAACTTGCATCAGTGTATCCTTCAAGCACAGCTGGATCTCTGGTGTAGTTTAGCCCATAGTCACGAGTATACCTTAAGTACCTAAGTACCCTTACAATTGCTTTCCAGTGTTCAACACCTGGATTACTCGTGAATCGACTCAAAGTACTTATAGTATAGGCAATGTCTGGTCTAGTACAACTCATCAAGTACATTAGACTTCCTATTACTCTAGCATATTCTACTTGGGACACACTTTCACCATTATTCTTGGATAGATGCTGACTTGTATCAATTGGTGTTCTGGAAATTCCAGAATCATTTTTACCGAATTTGTCAAGTATCTTGTCCACATAGTGTGACTGACTCAAACTGAGTCCATCTGGCGTCCTTATAATTTTTATCCCTAAAATTACATCAGCCAGTCCCATATCCTTCATGTCAAACCTTGAGTTTAACATTGTTTTGGTGGATTTAACCATTTGTTGGTTGCTTCCAACAATGAGTATGTCATCTACATACAAACATAGAATGATGTATCCCTCGTTTGTGGTTTTGATATACACACATTTGTCACACTCATTGATTTTAAATCCATTTGTCATCATGACACTATCAAATTTTTCGTGCCATTGCTTTGGTGCTTGCTTAAGTCCATACAGTGACTTAACAAGTTTGCAAACTTTCCTTTCTTTCCCTGGAACTACAAAACCCTCGGGTTGTTCCATGTATATTTCTTCATCAAGATCTCCATTTAGAAAGGCAGTTTTTACATCCATTTGATGGACTTCTAGATTTCGCAATGCAGCAATTGCCAAAATCATCTTGATAGAATTTATTCTCGTCACCGGAGAATAAGTATCAAAGTAGTCATAGCCTTCTTGTTGTTTGTAACCTTTTATTACTAATCGGGCCTTGTACTTATCAATTGTTCCATCTGTTTTCATTTTCCTTTTGAAAATCCACTTGGAACCTAAAGATTTACATCCAGGAGGAAGGTCAACTAGTTCCCAAGTATGATTTTGCAAGATGGAATCAATTTCACTCCTTATGGCTTCCTTCCAAAAAGGACCTTCAATAGAGCTCACAACTTCTTTATATGTTCGAGGTTCTGCCTCTATCATATAAATTAGAAAATTTGGTCCAAAGGAATTTTCTATCCTTGCCCTTTTGCTTCGCCTTGGCTCTACTTGGACTTCATCAGTTTCCTCTTCTTGTTCTCGATCATCCATCGTTTCAGATGTTCGCTTAGAAGAGCTTGGTCCAACCCCATTATTTTTGCAAGGAAATACATGTTCAAAGAATGATGCATTCTTTGATTCCATTATCGTATTCTTGTGAATGTCCGGGTTTTTAGACTCATGTACAAGAAATCGATATGCATTGCTATTTTGTGCATAACCAATGAAAATACAATCTACTGTTTTTGGACCTATTTTCATTCTTTTTGGCAATGGTGCAATCACCTTAGCCAGACACCCCCACACTTTTAAGTATTTGTATGAAGGTTGTCTACCTTTCCATAATTCATATGGTGTCTTTTGATCTTTCTTTCGGGGAATCTTATTTAAAAGATAATTAGCTGACAAAATAGCTTCACCCCACATGTTCTGCGGTAATCCAGAACTTAATAACATGGCATTCATCATCTCTTTTAAAGTGCGATTTTTCCGTTCTGACACTCCATTGGATTCAGGAGAATAAGGTGGTGTTACCTCGTGAATGATTCCATTTTGTGCACAAAATTCACTAAATGGTTCTACATACTCACCACCACGATCACTTCTTATCATCTTAATTTTCTTATTAAGTTGATTTTCAACCTCTTGTTTATAGAGAGTAAATTTCTCTATAGCCTCATCTTTGCTTTTTAGCAAGTACACATAACAATACTTTGTACTATCATCAATAAAAGTAATAAAGTATTTGTTACCACCTCTTGTTTGAACAAATTTTAAATCACAAATATCACTGTGAATTAAATCAAGGGGTTCAGTGTCTCTTTCAACTGTTTTGAACGATGACCTGGTTAATTTCGCTTCTACACAAGTTTCGCACTTATGTTTTGAATCAATATTGAACGTGGGTATGTGATTCAAGTTAATTAATCTACGCAGAGAATTATAATTAACATGACCTAGTCTACCATGCCATAAATTTGAAGACTCAAGAAGGTAAACAGAAGAAGTACTAGCTTTATTATTATCAATAACAACATTTGGCTTAACAGCCATTACATTCATCTTCCACATGCCCTCTTTTACATAACCCTTCCCAATAGGAACACCCGCTTTAGTGAGTACAATTTTCTGAGATTCAAACACCATCTTGAACCCATGTACACTCAGCAGAGTTCCAGATATCAGATTCCTACGAATGTCAGGCACATACAGTACATTTTGCAGCTTGACATTCTTTCCAGACGTCATCTTCAAGAACACAGTTCCTTCCCCTTTTATCTCAGAGGTTGCTGAGTTGCCCATGTAGAGCTTCCCTCCATTTTCCAGTGTAGTCAGATCAGAGAATGCTGACTTGTTTGCACATATATGACGAGTAGCTCCAGTGTCGAGCCACCATTCCTTTGGATTCGCATCCACCAGGTTGACTTCAGAGACCACGACACATAAGTCTAATTCAGCGACCTCTTGGGATATCGCGTCCACCATATAGGTCTCATTGCCTTTCTTCTTGCGCAATTTGCACTCAGATGATTTATGTCCCATCTTGCCACAGTTAAAGCACTTCCCTTGGAACTTTGGCTTCTTTGCAATTCCACCTTTTGGTCCCAACTTGGGCCCTTGCTTGTGCTTAGGATTCTTCCCCTTTGAGCCTCTATCATGCTCCATCAAGTTTGCCTTGGCAGCATTAGGATTCAAGGTTTGCTTCTCATTACCTTGGTTATCCTCTTCAACGCGAAGTCTAAGAATGAGATCTTCAACACTCATTTCCTTTCTCTTGTGCTTCAAATAGTTCTTGAAGTCTTTCCATGCAGGGGGTAGCTTCTCAATAATTGCAGCTACTTGGAATGATTCACTCAAAACCATTCCTTCAGCATGGATCCCGTGGATGATCAATTGAAGCTCTTGCACTTGGCTTATCACATTCTTGGAGTCTACCATCTTGAAGTTCAAGAATTGACCAACCAAGAATTTCTTGGCGCCAGCATCTTCAGCCTTATATTTGTGGTCCAAAGAGTTCCACAATTCCTTGGCTGTTTTCTTCACACTGTACACACCATACAGAGTGTCAGATAAGCCATTCAGAAGATAATTCCTACACAGGAATTCAGTGTGCTTCCAAGCGTCAATTGCTTGCTGAGTTTGCACATCTATCTCATCCTCTCCAATAAAGGGAGGATCCTCTTTTAGGAATCTCGCAAGATTCAATGTTGTTAGATAGAAAAGCATTTTCTGCTGCCACGTTTTGAAGTTCACCCCAGTGAACTTATCCGGTTTCTCATTATGGTTCACAGGAACCGTTGAGACCGTTGGTACCAATGGTACCGAAACTTGCACAGCCTGACCCTTAGATTGGTCCTTGGTGGTTGAAGCTGGAGTTCGGGGAGATCCTTCAATGCTTCCAGTAGCAATGACATCCATATTTTCAGCCATATCTGATTGGTCATATAATACTTAAAGAAATAAGTACATATACATTTATATTGTAAAATAATATAAATTTGCATATGGAAACTAAATATCCACTAACCATAATATGTATATATAGTATGCATAATATATTTATTTATTTATATACATATATGAAATATATATGTGACTTATGTGTATCAATAAATATATATATTGATTAACCAAAATTAATCATATGCATAGATTAATTTTGCATACCTTATAAACAAATAAAACAGCATACATATGCATTAAAAAAAAGTTTATTTATATACATATATGTGATTTTATGCGTATATATAAAATGTGCATTGAGTATATATATGATAGGTAGTATAGAATATAAACATAAGACATATAAATGCATATATTATTTCCATGTATATATAAGTATATATATATATGTATACCAAAAGAAACAAGTACATTCCACCATGCATTTATATATATATATATATCCACAAATATGCAACCAGTAATATTTTTTTTTTTTAAACGTAAATCTCACTATCTATAAATAATACACTACCTATAAATATATATATATACATATATTTCGTTATGCAAATAAGTATGCTACTATATGTATTAAAGGAAAAAAAAAATCACATACTAGGAATACTATAAAACCGATGCACATATATTAAGAAAATACTTACATATACTTCCATATATATAGTATTCTCATTTATGCACTTAATACACAAATATAAGTTAATAAATGAGGCAATTGAAATTGATCATAAAAAATGTCAAGTAAATATCAAAACTAAAATATAGAACCTCAAGCTAAAGAAAGAATCGGGGGCATAGAAAATAAAAAAAATTTATCAACACCGATTAAATATCAAGAAAAAAATTAAAAATGGTTTCCACCCTTCAATCTTTTCCTCTTCTCCGAAGGAATCCAATCTGCTTTAAGATTGTTAGAAATCATATAGTGAAGAAGAACAAAATATATAGTAATATATTTAATTGAAGAACAGAAAAAATAAATACAAAATAATAAATTATAAAACTGATAAGTGAAAAGAAAGCCGAGGCACGTAAAACACGCTTTCCGTAAAGCAGATTTGCCCCCTCTACCTGATTGGTGTTAGAGGATACGTGAGCAACCACTTCCCAAGATACAACGACTAACGAGTAGAGGAATACACCACTTTCACTACTCCAGCGAACTCGAATTAATACCTTCACTCTATCACCTTAAGACTTACGAAAAACAGAGAAGAAGAAGACAAGAGAGCTTTTTAGTGAGTGACTCTTTTTGTTGGTGTGTCTAGAATGAAAGGTGAAGCCTCCTTTTATAGGCTTCATATGGGGTGGAATACCAAGTGTGGACACAAGAGAATTAATGCCAAAAATCCCACAAAATTAGTGATATTGATCAATCACAATCTTTACCATAATTTCTGATATCGATCAGAATATTCACCATTTTTACGGTGATTACATCCTTGACCAAATCTGCATTTATTAGCAGCTATCAATGGACCACATTTAAGGCATCAATTTTCCATTCACACATTAGCCTAAATTGGCTATTTATTATATATAAAATATAATTTTTCCAACATATCCAAGTACAAAGCATTCAATAAGCATAATCAACAATCACAAGCATTCTCAGGTTTTCATGCCTTATTCATAATCCTATTCAATAAATCGGGCCAAGCCATAATCACATGTATCACATATTGGTTATAGTTTTCTTACCTTTAGTCCAAGCACAGGTTACCAATGAACGACCCTCTCGCACGATCCCGGTTTTGAGCCCCTAGCGATAACCTAGTCATAACTATAATATAGAATCCTATCAATAACGAGTAAACACAGGCTTTCGGACCGAGACCTAGCCTCCGGGACGTCGAATCCTACTAAACCGGGTAGTAGGATCGATCCTGAGCCCTTAGGTTTGAGTTCCCATCACTAAAATCTCATTTTGTCCATTTTTCCTATTTTGAGTTGTGACCCTAAACACCTAAGCTGCAACCTGCTCAAGTCAGGGGCTTAATGCCCTCTCTGACTGCACCCTACGCCACGGCGTGCCTAATAGGCACCGCAGCTCAAACAGCCTAGTAGCCAACACCTTGTCCCTCATCAAGCTTGAGCCGTGATACCCAAGAACAAGGTCGCGGCTCGACCTGGAACTCAGCCATTTTTCTTCGTTTTTCTCATTTCAAAACCCTCCATAAACCTATCCAAACATATTCAAATCCCAAAAACAAAGTTCCCAATCAACTCCATGGCCCAAAACCATCAAAATCCAAGTTCTAAACAATTCAAAAACTCATCAAAACGTAAAATCCATTCAAATCTTAAAAACTCAAAAACTTAAAACTTAAAGCTTAGATTACCTCCAATTAAGTCGTTTCCCAGCTAAATCATCCGACTATCAAGCTTCTAACCTTCTCTAGAATCGTTATGACTCTAACCTTGCTTGATTCCAAGTCCTAAAACTTGAGTTTCCTTCGAAAACGCTCACGAGCGTCAAAAAGAGAATGGGAGAGAGAGAGAGAGAGAGAGAGAAGTGAACTTTCTTTTTATTTGGTTCTGACAGGTTACTTCGAGCTTAAGTAACCTTAAGCATATCCCAAGGCTCGGGGTCCCAAAAATGCCCCTGAGGGTAAAATAGTCAAAATTCTCAGAATTCCCTCATGATCTCACTAACTCCAAATATATCACCAAATAATTATTTCCATTACCCAATAACTCGGTAATGTACTAAATACTCAATATACCCCTTGACTCACCCCGAGTCAATTATTGGTCTTGTTGTGACTTTCCTATTTGCTTGTGTTATCCAAAAACAAGCATGGATGACATGGCAAACATTTAGTACACGTGGCTAACATCTGGCAGAATTCGTGCTCGACTATCGACCAGGAAGACATCTAGTGTCACGATATTCGATCTCTTCATACGACCAGCCTGGTCGTATGAATGCTATGCGCGGGAAAGATCTTATGCAGTTATGATAGTATCCGAAATTATCTCCCATGATTTTTTGAGTATCCGATTATTTAGGAAATGATATCTGTAACAAATTAATGTAAATCCTCCTTGAGCCTATAAATAGAGAAGGAGGGCTCAAGGGAAGGGGATCTTCTTCTTCTTTCTTGCTTTCTGATCACTAGAGATTAGAGTTATTCTATTTGATATATTATATTGTTCTTCAGAGGTTGGTGAAACTCATTGAACCCTAGTTCTTTGATCACTCCTTTGAATCCTATATCAATAACAATTCAAGTGGACGTAGGTTATTACCAGATTCTGGGGCCGAACCACTATAAACCCTTGTGTTCTTTATTATTTTGCCATCACATTCTTTCCAACGTGTTTGTCCACATCAAGCAAATTTGACTCCGTGTCAGTTGGCCAAAATCAGGGTCAACATTCTGGTGCTATCATTGAGAGCTTGATACATTATCGTTGAAAGATCAATGGCAAAAACTACCAGGAAAACTGGACAGGCGGCCGGCGCTGCACCATTTAACCCGCCTCCTCCTCCTCCCAACGTGGCTGAGGATGAGCCACATTTGGAATTTGATGAGGAAGAAATGGACGACGCGATGCTGAAGAATACCCTAGGGGTATTGCAGGAGGAGTTGACCAATCTGAGGGCCGGCCATGAAAGTGCTGCCGAAATCATGGCGCGGCAGCAATAAGAAATTGAACGGCAGCGCTTGGAGCTGAGTGAAAGGCAAGCGGAGATGGACCGTCGCCAGAGGCAGGCCATGGCAGCCCTCGAGGCAGCCTTGCAACTGGCTAGGAATCAAGATGCACCTGCCTCGCAGCCTGATCAACCCGCGAACGGGCCACCCCACAGGGGTCCCAATCCTATCCCGCCTATCCAGCCCTCGAGCCCACAAAGGCCCAAGTAGCCACCGGCGCCTCAAGACGATGTCCCACTAGGGGATCCTGAAGCACAGCCTCCATCCCAAACTGGTCGTGGCAATCCCCCGCAGCAGAGGCAGAATAGGGCCGGGCAGCAGCCTCGCAGTCCTAGACGTCACAGGGGCGACGAGCCTAATCTTCCGAGCAGAGGACAGCATCCTCTTGTTAATAGGAGGAACTCAGAGTTAGGCTCTACGGTCCGAGGCCCCCCACGACATGATAATGCATGGGGACCTAACGACCAACGCAGACCACCCTCTAATGCTCGGGAGGTTCCAGCCCGGGAAGGCAATCGAGGGAACAGTCGATCCCACCATAGTCAATCAAGATTCAGAGACGGCCATGGTTATAATGAGGCCGACTCAGGCAGAGGAAATGCCGGTCGGAGGAATGAATAAAGAGGTGGAGGCAGAAGCCAGTCACCTAGGGATGACCAACCCGACAGACGGGACGCTGGGGGGCAGCCCAGACAAAATAACGTCTTCAACCGGCTCGGAGCTAGCGAGCAGTGGAGGATAGACGAGGATTTGAGAGATGTACTCAACGATCGCCGCGAGCGGCACGACGAGTACGTCCCCCCAGCACCAGAAGCCACGGCGATTCCTAGCGCCATGCAGGCCCAGATAGATGCCCTCAACCAGGCATTGCAGCAGCTGGTCGGGGGAAGAACATCTTATATCGACCACAATAGGAGAAAAGGCACTCCTTTCGTCCAGAGAATAGCTATGGCAGAAACTCCTAGCAAGTTTAAAATGCCTACGCTTCCGAACTTTGACGGGTATGGTGACCCAGTATCTCACGTCAACAAGTTTGAGATACAAATGGACATTCGGAAAGTGTCCGAAGACGCTCGGTGCAGGATCTTCCCTGCGACACTTTCTGATGCCGCACAGGAGTGGTTTTTTAAATTCCCTCCTGCAAGTATAGTTTCCTGGGAAATGTTTGTAAAGGAGTTCTACGGGCAGTTCTACGCGGGTCGTGTGCACCCGACTGAGGCAAACCAGCTGGTCGAAATACGCCAGCAAGACGGAGAACCACTAAAGGACTACATCCAGCGCTTTATGCGAGCAGCTGCTGGAGCAAAAACAGTGGGAGACGAAGGCAAGATGATGGCCATAACCACAGGTGTTAAGCGCCGCACACCTCTCTGGGACAGCCTCAGAAAACATGGGGTTAGAACTACCCAGGAATTCTTGGATCGAGCTGATCGATACATCAAGCTCGAGGATGCTATTGCCAATGAAGGGAAACCCCCAGGCAAGGATAAGGGGACTGCCGAGCCTGCCAAAGCCGCCAATGGGTCCAAGCCCAACGGAAACGGCAAAGGCAACGGGAATGGGAACGGCAATGGCAAGAATGGGGGGAAACGACCACACAATGAGCCTTCCACCTCTGACAATAAACGAGCCAAGGGTAACCGTTATGAACCTCGGTTCACTAACTATACTGCCTAGTGGAGTCTCGGGGAGAGGTTTATCAGGCCACGAGTTCCAGTGTGCCTTATAAGAAACCCGCTCCCATTCGAAAGGATATTTCGAGAAGAGACACTACCAAGTTCTGTCGTTATCATAACGACTACGGACATGATACCAACGAATGCAACCAGCTGAAGGATGAGATCGAATTCCTTATTAGATAAGGACACTTGAGAAGATATATACGGGCCTCAGGAAATTCCCAACGAGAGGCTCCAGGTGGCAACAAGCAAGCGCCCACACGCCAACGCTCGCCACCTTTGCAGCCTGACCCCGTAACTGGCACATTGTTAACCATCTGTGGAGGCCCGCACCTCGCGGGAAACAGCGGAAAGGCCAGAGAACGATATGCTCGAACTCTGCACCACGACCAGGACATCGAGATGATGACTGGGGATGACCGCGCGCCGAAAAAGGCTCGGTCAGAAGAAGGCGAAATAACCTTCTCTGATAGCGATGCCCAACATGTCCGGTTCCCACATTCCGATCCGCTGGTCGTGGATATCCAAATGGCCAACATGATGGTGAAGAAAGTGCTGGTCGATACAGGAAGTTCACTGAATATCCTGTATAAGTCTTCACTGGAACGCATGAAGTTGTCTATTAAAGACCTGGAGCCCTGCAACCAAACAATATACGGCTTCTCTGGTGAGGGACTCGCCCCCGCAGGGTCAATCAGACTACCAGTGACAGCAGGTACAACGCCTGCTACCAGGACATTACTCGCTACTTTTATAGTAGTCGATTGTCCTTCGGCGTACAATGCCGTCATTGGGAGGCCTATACTGGTTGATCTACGGGCCGTCACCTCTATGTGGCACTTAGCCATGAAATTCCCGACTGACGCAGGGGTAGGACGCGTGTTGGGAAACCAGAGGGAGGCTAGGGAATGCTACAACGCCTCAGTCACGAAGGCAAAGAAGGGAGCGTCAAAAAGCACTCCCCCAGATAGGTTTTAGATGGCAATTGATACACAAGCCCAATCCGGTGATGAAGTCACCAAATAGGGTGTTGCCCAAAGTGAGGATAGAGATTTAGATCCTCGCTTTGGGGATTTTGAAGAAAACGCTGGACCCGTCGAGGACCTGGAAGAGGTCCAACTTGACGAAAAAGACCCGACCAAAGTCGTGAAGGTCGGGAAAAACTTAGAACCAACCACGAAGCATGCACTAGTGGAGTTTTTGAAAAAAAAAAACAGGAAGTCTTTGCCTGGTCGCACAAAGACATGGCTAGGATAGATCCTGCAGTTATCAGCCATGTCCTGAACGTAGACAAGAATTTTCCACTCGTGCAACAAAAAAGAAGGCTGCTCGATAAGGATCGCTCGAGAGCCTTAAAAGAAGAAGTTGAAAGATTAGAGGAGAATGGGTTCATCAGGGTGGCGTTTTATCCATTGTGGATCTCTAATCCAGTACTGGTTCCCAAGCCTAACGGCAAATGGTGGACCTGTGTGGATTTTACAGACCTCAATAAAGCCTACCCGAAGGATTGCTTCCCACTCCCGAGGATCGACCAGTTAGTCGATGCTACTGCAGGGCATGAGATCCTCTCTTTCATGGATGCATACTCAGGCTACAATCAGATCAGCATGCATCCCCCTGACGAGGATCACACCATCTTTCAGACCGATACGGGATTATACTGTTATAAAGTAATGCCCTTCGGACTGAAAAACGCAGGTGCGACTTACCAGCGACTGGTTAACCACATGTTTAAAGAATTGATCGGAATAAACATGGAGGTGTACGTGGACGACATGCTGGTAAAGTCAAAAAAGGAATAAGGACATGTGAAGGAATTACAAGAGTGTTTCGATGTATTGAACAAGTACCAGATGAAATTAAATCCTCTCAAATGTTCCTTCGGAGTCGGATCAGGGAAGTTCTTGGGGTTTATTGTCAATTCAAGAGGAATCGAGGCCAATCCCGACAAGATAAAAGCCCTGATCGACATGAAATTGCCAGAGAAGATCAAGGATGTACAAAGTCTAACCGGGAGAATCGCAGCCCTAAGTAGATTTATTTCCAAGTTAATGGATAAATGCGTCCCTTTCTTCAACCTACTTAGGGGCAACAAGAAGTTTGAATGAACAGGAGACTGCGAGCAAGCTTTTCAGGCCTTAAAAGCCCATATGGCACAGCCTCTTATTCTATCGAAGCCTCTCGAAGGAGAAACTTTGTTCATATACCTGGCGATCACTGAAGTTGCTGCTAGTGCGGTACTAGTACGAGAGGAAGAAGGCGTACAAAAGGCAGTTTACTATGTAAGCAAGAGGCTAATCGGAGCAGAACTGAGGTATCCTCCCATCGAGAGGTTAGCGTATTGTTTAATCTTGGCCTCAAGGAAGCTACGTCCTTACTTCCAAGCCCATCATATTACAGTTTTAACTGATCAGCCCCTTCGGCAAGTCCTCCAAAAACTGGAAGCGGCTGGGCGTTTATTAAAATGGGCCGTCGAACTTAGGCAGTTCGATATTACATATTCACCGCGAGCAGCAGCAAAGGGACAAGTCTTGGCCGATCTTATTGCAGAGTTCACCGAACTCCCAGACAACGAGCAGTGCGAAAAGCCTAGTGCGCCTGGGCCTCAAGATGAAGCTCCTTCGTGGAAGTTATTCACAGATGGGTCGTCAAACGAATGTCACGCGGGAGCGAGAGTGATCTTGATAACGCCAGAAGGGCATCGATTTCACTGCGCCATTAGGTTCGACTTCATAGCGTCGAATAATGAAGCCGAATACGAAGCACTCCTCGCTGGATTAAGAATGGCAAAGGACATGAGTATAAAGGTGCTGGATATTTACAGTGATACACAGCTGGTAGTGAATCAAGTTCTAGGGGAATATCAAGCGCTAGGCCTAAAAATGGTGGCCTACTTGAACAAAATTAAAGATCTGTTAGCCCAGTTCACAAGGTATACCCTCCAGCAGATACCACGGGATCATAATTCGAACGCAGATGCCTTAGCCAAACTCGCGAGCGCGAAAGATGCTGACACTTTGAATATTGTGCCAGTGGAAAGATTGAGCGAGCCAAGCATACAAGCAAATGAAACCAGTATGGAAATCCGAATGGAAGATACATGGATGGCGCCTTACTTGGAGTATCTGACAAATGGTGTACTACCAGCAGATAGAAACAAGGCCAGAACTCTTCAAAGGCAGGCTGCTAAGTATATACTGGTTGATGGTGTTCTATACCGAAGGGGATATTCCATGCCATTGCTCAGATGCATTACACTAGAAAAAGCTAAAGAGCTAATGAAGGAAGTACATGAAGGCTTCTGCGGGGATCACGCTGGGGGGAAAAGTCTGGCAAAAAAGATTCTAAGGCAGGGTTATTTTCTAGCCGACTATGAACGAAGATTCAATGGAGTTTGTACAAAAGTGCGACAAGTGTCAGACATTTTCCAAAATCCAACGCGCAGCTCCAAACGAATTAAAACAGATGCAGAGTCCTTGGCCTTTTGCAGTATGGGGGATAGACTTGATTGGGTCCCTGCCAACGAGAAAAGGAGGAGTGAAGTATGCAGTTGTAGCAGTCGACTACTTCACCAAATGGGCCGAAGCTAAACCACTCGCTACCATAACGACCAAAAAAGTTCTAGACTTTGTCATCAAGAACATTGTATGCCGATATGGTTTGCCTCGAAAGATTGTCTCAGACAACAGCACCCAATTTGACAGTGACTTATTCACAGACTTCTGCGAAAGGCACGGGATTATTAAAAGCTTTTCTTCAGTCGCGCATCCACAAGAAAACGGGCAGGTCGAAGCAGTGAATAAAACGCTTAAAGACACCCTGAAGAAAAGGCTTGAAGACGCTAAAGGAGCATGGCCAGAACAGCTGCCTGAAGTCCTCTAGTCGTATAGAACTTCTCATCGAATAGCAACAGGTCATACTCCGTATTCCTTAGCATATGGGTATGAAGCTATGTTGCCCGTCGAATTAGATCCCCCCTCACATCGACGCATTACATACGACCAGAGCCAGAATAGCCAACTAATGATGGAGTCCCTAGACTCAATTGATGAAATACGAGAACGAGCCCAACTCCGAGTTGCTGCGTACCAGCAAAAGGTCGCCCGGTATTTTAACTCAAAAGTAAAAGAAAGAAAATTTAACGTCGGTCACCTAGTGCTACGACGAGTTTTCTTGAATACCCACGACCCCACTGCTGAAGTGCTCAGACCAAACTTGGAAGGACCTTACCAGATTGAAGAAGTCCTTCATCCGGGCACCTATAAACTTGCACGCTTAAATGGAGATCTCATTCCACGCTATTGGAATGGAGAACACCTGCGTAAGTATTACCAGTGAACAGTCCTTCTTAAAGGACTGGCTTGTATTAATTTTTACTTTTTACAAGTTTCGAAAAAGGGTTAGCCACGTTGTATGGCTAATCGCTTATAAGTGTAAGATCTTTTTTTTAAAAGATCACTCGTACAGACATGTTTAGTCCATTTTAATACGAGATTATAAGGGACTGTGCGCAACCAGTCATTCTTGCCAACCTTTGTAAATTTATTTTTACAAGTATTTGTTCATTACATGTGTTGTTTTGCTATATTATAAGTGTTATGTTTACTATCGAGCAGTAATGTTCGCACAGGTCGTGGTCAAGGCAAGTGACCAAGGACCTAAAGCTCCTCGATCACTTGGGGGGCACATAAGGTACATCGATAGCAAAGCATACCAAGGGTATGTAAACACATGAACAAAATGAGTGAAAGCATGCTACAACACTTAGAGTATTTTTCAAAACATGTTTTGTTAAATCAAACCCAAGTATTATGCTAAGTTCGGTCATGCGAACAGATATTATAATAAAAAATTATAATGTCAATAAGGCAATCTTTTACACCGCGAGCAGTATTGCTCGGATGTAATTGTTCAATTAAAAGTAAAAAGCTTTTACACCGCGAGCAGTATCGCTCGGATGTAATTGTTCAGTTATAAGTAAAAAAGCTGCCCTTGCAGCAATAAGAATAAATTTTCTTTACAAACAGACCCGTGGGCCATAAAAGCAAAATAAAAGAAAAAAATTTACTGGACAGGAGGGTCTTGAGGATTAGGGGGATTGCCCTGGTCGGCAGGAGGACCAGCTTCAGCATTAGCAGCAGGAGCCTTAGCCTTAGCTTTCTCCTCTGCCTCCAACCGGGTGGTGTACTGCGCCATCAAAGTTCTCTTCAACCGCTCGGAAAGATAGTTGAAGTTGGCCTCCCGGTTGTGCTTCTAGAAGTCATAAAAGTAGAGGAGGGTGGCCTCCTTGTACTTCTTTAAGTTCATGACCCCTTCCTCCTCAACCTCCTGCACTCGCCCCTCGAGCTCCCGCACCCGCTCTTCAAGCTTCTTCGCCTCATCCCTGCTGGCAGTCAGATCGAGTTTGAGCTGCTTGCACTCTTGGGTCACAAGTACAGAACTTTCCCTCCATTTCTGCCGTTCCTCATTGGCTTTCTTCAGAGCCCCTTGGTTGTCCTAAAGCTCCTTGGTGAGAGTGGCCTGGTCCTCGCACAGCTACTCATTCAGCTTGGACAGCTCCTTGTTCTCCTTGAGCAGCTTGTTGTTCTCATCCTCAAGAGCTTGCTTAGCCTGGGCAACCCTGGAGTCGAAGTTTTGTTCCCGAGAAACCAACGCCCCGGCACGGCGCCAGCTAGCAGTTAAAGATAGCAGCCCCTGAAAACAAAGAATGAGATAAAGTAAGGAAAAGAAATCAGACATAAATGATGAAGTAGTAGAAGATGACTTACACTGACTATCTCATTCAACCCTCTGTTGATGATTTGGTCGACCTCCATTGAGGCAGTTTCATTGATGGCGGCCTGGCTGCGTCTATGCTTCGAGAGCTTATATATACGCTCCCTGGCCAACCCGACCACAAGGCTGGACAGGGAGCCTTCGGACAGGTTGTCCAAAGTCTCCTTGTCAGCAGCCCTAGAGGAGGGCTGTGGATTCACAGGCGTGGGCGTCGACTATTCGGTGGGGGGCGGAGGTGTCATGTTCTCCTTGGAAGGGACGGCGGTTGGAGTATCTCTTGTTCGAGCCTTCTTCGAGGGGGTCTTGCTACTTTCCCCTCGAGCCCTCTTGCTATCCTTCTTCAGGACAGAAGAGGCAGCGGCAGCCTCGTAATGAGCGAAGACGTCTCTAGAGTCCATACCTGCACAAAGGGAAACAACTCGAGCAGTGAGATTAAATGGTCATAGGGGGAACAGAGATAAAAGTAAAAGGATTACAAGTAAAGTACCCGAGCTACAACTACTGGTCGTAGCAATATTTACTGAACTACCTAGTTCCTTGAAGAAATTTGAGTTTAAAGAGGGAGCATTCCTAAAGTTGCCGTCCCCATCAAATAGATGAGAGGGAATTGGCAAATTATTTAAAAGCGAGATTATTGTACCGTTTACATCTGACGAATCGTCAGAAAGTTGGGTAGGCTCGACAGCCTTTTGTTTTCCCTTGCCCTTGGGGACTGAAGGTTCTTCCGCTCGCGGGGGGGGGGGGGCGGCAGGTTCCCTGATCCTAACCCCAGTTGGCCACGTCCGAGGAGGCGCCTAAGGTTGCTGCTCGGGTTCCTGTTCGGGTTCTGCGTCGGCTCGAACATCGCCCACCGAGGGTTCGTTCGTCGCAGATTGAGAGCCCCAAAGGCCGACTAGCCTGAGGTTGGCTTCGTTGACTAATTTTTTTACACTCTTATCAGCATTTGGCATGCTGGCTAAGAGTGTTTCCCTTGACTCCATCCCTGGAGTAGGGGTTGGACGTAGCCACGGGACTGGAACATGATAGATGTCAAGATATTATGACAGAAAGACACTAAGTAAAGAAGCTACTTGCGTAAGAATTTTTACCTCCTTGGGTGAAAGCCAGGTTGTCCGCAGCAAAGTCAGGAGTGAGGAAGTATTCGTGGTGATACTTCCCCACATTAGAGATGTGGGTGGTGTCGGACAAAAAAGTGCGTCCGGACTCCTGATGGCAGAAGTGAAAAAACCTCGTACCATCTTGGTTGGGGTTGGATTTAAGGTCATAGAGGAAATTGACCTCGTGGGGGGAAGGTACTGGCCATTTTTTGAGCTTACAAAGGATATAGAGTGCGGCCAGCATTCTATATCCGTTCGGGGTGACTTGAAAGGGGGCTACTCCGAAGTAATTAGCCACCCCCTGAAAAAACGAATGAAAAGGCAGGGTGGCACCTGCCTCAATATGAAACCTCGACCAGGCGCTGTAAGCCCCACCTGGCAGGTTGTCTCGCTGGTCGATGGATGGTTTGACTAAGGTCACACCCATCAAATTGTATCTATTTAAATAGTTGGCAATCATCCTTAGTGTCACCGTACTTTGAGGGACGACGTGCCTCGCAACGTCTGGCTGGTCGACATGGCGAGGGCGGGCACGCCTTTGGACATTGGTCTCCGGAGCGAATTCGCCTCGACCACTAGTCGAGGGGGTATCAGCAGAAGGTTGGCTTGGGGAGTTAGGGTTTTCTCTTTTTCGAGCTTTTGTTTTTGTTCAGGCCATTCTTTGGTTGGAAAGTGGAGGACGATTTGAGTTAAGGCGAGAAAAAGGGATTTCTTGTATCAAGGTAGATGGGTTCTCTTCGCCTTCGAGTAGTTGGGCCAAGAGATCGTCTTCAATAGGTCTTTCTCCTCCCCAAGGGTCTTGCATAAGAACTGCAAACAGACAATGGAGGAGATAAGACACAATTTGCGAAGTAGTGTGGAAGATTGGGATAACGTTGCTCGCGTCTTAAAAACCAGCAGCATCCTACTCCTACACTAAGATTTGGCACTAATGGTTTGAAAAACGGATCAAAGAGGAAACAAACCGTTTTCTGAAAGAGAACTGTTCGACTCCTAAAGGGCGGGAAAAAACTCAGTTTTTTCACCTAGCTTAAAGATTATTTTTACGTCGATCTTACGCCTTAAACCTATGATCCTAACTATCAAACTAGGTCCCAACCTATACAAGGCATAAAGACGCCCTCTTACCAAGCAATGGAAGGTTCATACAAAAAGATCCTCATAAAACCCTACTCAAGAATGCAGAAATCACAGAACCAAGAAACGACATGCATGGTATAATGAAAAAGAAAAAAGAGAGAGTGATTACCTGGGCAAAGATGGAGGTTCGGAAGAGAATGAAAGAGTTCGAGTCAGGAAGATCCTCGGCTAGGCAACTGACTGGTTTTGAAGCTCTGAAGGCAAGGTTCTTGAAGTTCTTGACAAAGACGGTAAGAAAAACTTTTTTGAGAAGAAAAATGAGGTATTTATGGAGACCGAGGTATGGCTAAAAAGTAGTAATCATTATTTTTTAATTCTCGAAACGTGGGAAAGTGTATAAGCAGTCAATTTGTTTCTTGAAAACTGAAAGGGCTTGATTAGACATAATCATGTCACGATTTTCAAAAACACACGGGGATTCTGACAGACATCGTGGGGATATGAACGGTTATTTCCTTAAAGTTTCTTTATTGCTGGTCGCACTAAACAAACTTGGGGGGCAAATGTTATCCAAAAAACAAGCATGGATGACATGGCAAACATTTAGTACACGTGGCTAACATCTGGCAGAATTCGTGCTCGACTATCAACCAGGAAGACATCTAGTGTCACGACGTTCGATCTCTTCATACGACCAGCCTGGTCGTATGAATGCTATGCGCGGGAAAGATCTTATGCAGTTATGATAGTATCCGAAATTATCTCCCATGATTTCCTGAGTATCCGATTATTTAGGAAATGATATCTGTAACAAATTAATGTAAATCCTCCTTGAGCCTATAAATAGAGAAGGAGGGCTCAAGGGAAGGGGATCTTCTTCTTCTTTCTTGCTTTCTGATCACTAGAGATTAGAGTTGTTCTATTTGATATATTATATTGTTCTTCAGAGGTTGGTGAAACTCATTGAACCCTAGTTCTTTGATCACTCCTTTGAATCCTATATCAATAACAATTCAAGTGGACGTAGGTTATTACCAGATTCTGGGGCCGAACCACTATAAACCTTTGTGTTCTTTATTATTTCGCTATCACATTCTTTCCAACGTGTTTGTCCACATCAAGCAAATTTGACTCCATGTCAGTTGGCAAAAATCAGGGTCAACAGCTTGCTCCCTATGATTGTCTTGTGCCGTGTAACCCAAATATATCCACATAATGATGTAATCCCACACATATATCACATATATGCCAAATATACTCATAACGGGACAAATTACGAAAATTTCCCTTTTAATCAGAAATGGGCCCACATGCATATTTAATACACCTAAACATGCATATCAAGTCATATTATAATATAGCTCACATAATCATACAATGATACACATATATCACATAATTTCCATATTTTACCATCCTGTCCCCCTAATCAAGGCCCTAAGCCTTATTAGGTAATTTGGGACGTTACGCCTTAAGCACGAACCACTTTGAATGCAGTTGCTTAATTTACGAGACTAACAGGTACCCGTGTAGACACATTTGGGAAATGATGAAGTCTTGTTGCATGAGAATAATCCATAATTCATTACTATTGAAACAATGGAGCAAGGATGCCAAATCAAACCATGAAAACATCGACCCAAACCAGCCCTCTGAAGAACACACAATGGAGTGTGAAATGGCACAATTTGGTTCACTAAATGCAGATGCTACAATGATGAATTTCTGCCTCCAAGTCACCAGCCTATTATAACACAGCAAAGGACGAAATTTCGTGTCTTACAACCATTTTCAAGGAAGGGTTCGAGATTCAAGAAGCATCTGAAGATGCACTGACAATGCGTTCATACCAAGACAATCCTAACATAATACAGGACCCAGTTAAGGTTAGAACCAAAGGCCAAAGTAATGCCCCACGTAGGGACGGGAGACAACGAGGTGCAGCAACTAGATCAGGCTTCAGACAAAGGGCATGCGGCGCACTTGGACATATTGGCCCTGTCATTTTAGCCTGCATTCTGCACACTAAAGCCCCCCTCGACTTATAAGTCGAGGTTTTTAACCCACATAAGCGACTATAAATTCACATCAGGGGTCATTTCCCTATTCCCATCTAACCAGCCTTTGAGCTGCCCCGACGTATCTTGTGCTTTATTCTCCAGGCGGCCATAGGGTCGTTCAAGCGTAAATCACACTTCTGGGTTGGCTTAACCACATCGATCAATGTTCAGCATGCTATTTCTGCCCTTGACTCATAAATTGAGCCTTTAAACCCTCGACTCATAAACCAAGCCTTGTAAACCCTCAACTTATAAGTTGAGCCTTTTAACTAGATATACCCTCAACTAATAAGTCGAGCTCTTAATCATATACAACAGATAGGTCCTCGACTTATAAGCCGAGCTTTTTAGTCGAATATAATCGATAAAACCTCAACGTATAAGTTGAGCCTTTCAATCAGATATGACAGATAACGACATCAGCCTGCGTTCAGCATGATGTTACCGCCCTCGACTTATAAGCCGATCCTTTTAATCTGATATATCAGATGGACAATCATCATTTAACACAGGTATGCACAATGCAATAAACATGTTTAAAAAAACATTCTAAGCACGATTACAACCATGTTTAATAACCAAGGCTTAAGCCCTAACCACAGTCCAGGTGCAGTTTTCTTACCCCAGGTCCTAAGTGAATAACGTATTGTTATGATTGGTTAAATACAAACGATAAGTGTTAAAAACAAGCAATGTATAAACACTTAGTAGAATTTACATAATGAAGATGTGAATTTGAGCTTCAATTGTAGGCACTTATAAAATGCAATTTTAGGTCCAAAGTGATACATGAGAGTCTCTAAGGGTTCCCAAAACGTTTGGTAGCATTTAGAGCATTTTTAGGACCTTTGGAAGTGTCCAAAGTTAGAGAGGGTGGCGATACGTTGCCACCCAAGTGGTGAGACATCGCCTGAAGCCTATGGTTTCAAGAAACCATAATAGGCGATGCATCACCTGCATGCAGGCGATGCGTCATCTACTGCATTATATGAATTATGTAAAATGCTCATAATGACGTGTTTTTCAAGTCTAATCATATTGGTTAGACCTAATGACAATGCCTACTCTATATAAGGGTCAAAATAATGTTTTGGAAGACTTGATCACTCTCTTTAATCTCTCTCTACCCCTTCTCTCTCTCTAGCTCCAAGAATCTCTAATTTTCTCCAAGAACTCTCCAAGAAAGTTCTTGACTTTGAGAGTTGAAGGTTTTTCAATCTCAATCCTCATTTCCTCAAGAGAAGGCCTCAAGCATTCATGGTGGTTGAGAAATATAGTATTAGGATATCGTTTTGCAATGTGTATAAGCCTTTGTTTGTGTTTGGTTTGCTAAAAGGATTTGCTCAAAGTGGTGGACTTGCCTAGGGTTTTGAAGCTTCATCAAAGTTGAAGAACACCATTGTTCTACTTGGGTTTGCATGTTCTTTCTCAATCTTTTTTAAGTCTTTGTCAATCCAAATTTTGTGTAGATTCTATTTTTTGAGGTAGTATTATCTCACTCTCCCCCAACAATCTAATACTCTATAATCCAAGATAGCATATCATAGAAGAATCTAACTTTCTTTCGGCATTGAAATTCATTACCCAAGACTTTGTTAGATTGGATAAGTTTGATGTGACTAAATTTGTTCGTTGGCAAGACAAGATTAGATTAGATTTTGGTCACTAGTTTGAAAGTTTTCTATGTCTGGGATAAAGACCTAAAGGCCTTGGAAGAGCCCAAGGAAGATGATACACAAGAAGTTGACAAAGAAAGGAAGAAGCGTGAAGAAGATGAATTTATTTGTAGGGGTCACATTCTCAATGCATTCCTGGATAGGCTATATGATCTCTACACCAACACCAAGACCGTCAAGGATATTTAGGAGGCTTGGAAAAGAAGTACAAAGTGGAAGAGGAAGGTACTAAGAAATTCCTTATTACACAATATATGGAATTTAAATTTTATCATGATAAACCCATTCTCCCTCAAATCCATGAGCTGTAAATTATTGTGAATAAATTGTCTACTCTTAAAATTGTATTTCCAGAACAATTTCTTGTGGGTGCCATTATAGCCAAGTTACCTCATTCTTGGAAAGGCTATAGAAAGAAAATTCTCCATAAATATGAAGAGATTTCTTTAGAGGAAATTCTCAAACACTTGAGAATTGAGGAGGAATCTCGCTCTAGAGATATGAATGAAGAAAAGTCCAATAGAGAGACTTCTAAGGCCAATGTAGTGGCTAACCCTCCTAACAAGGGCAAAGGAAATGGCAAGAACAAGGGAAAGGGTCAAAAACCCTTGGGGCCCAAGAAGAATGAGGGACAATTCAAAAGTTCCAAGGGACCTTTCTTTGTGTGTGGCAAGAATGGAAAATTTTCTAGAGATTGTAGGTTCAAGATGAGCCAAAACAATGAGATAAGAGTCAACTTAACCTAAGAGGAACTAGTGGCAACACTAAGTGAGGTTAATGCTATTCATGGAAAGGTGAGTGGGTGGTGGTATGATACTTGTGCCACCATTCATGTTACCTATGATAGAACTCTATTCAAGACCTTTGAGTCTTCAAAGGAAGGGCATGAAATCCAAATGGGCAGTGAGAAAAGGTCCAAGGTTGAAGGAAAATGAACCATTGATTTATTCTTCACATCCGACAAGAAGGTTCTACTCACTAATGTTTTGTATGTACTAGAAATAAGTAGAAACCTTGTGACTGGAAATTTACTTGGAAAATTGGGAATCAAGGTTGTGATAGATTCATGGAAGCTCATTTTATCTAAAGACGATGATTTTGTGGGAAAGGGATATGCTTGTGATGGCATGTTTAAACTTTGTACTTCCATTAATCTTGTGAACAATAAAGTTTTTTCTTCTTGTTATATTCTTAACTCAAATTCTATTACTTTATGGCATATTAGACTTGCACATATAGGAGTTAGCACAATTAAAATGGCTGTCAAATGTGGATTAATTAATTGTGATAATGTTGAGCATGCCAAATGTGAATTATGTGTTAAATCTAATATGGTAAAGAAACATTTTCCTAGTGTTGAAAGGAACTCTAAGTTGTTAGATTTGATACATAATGATTTATGTGAACTTAATGGAATGTTGACTAGAGGAGGAAGTAGATATTTTATTACTTTCATTGGTGATTGCTCTATGTTCACATATGTATATTTGCTTAAAAATAAAGATGAAGCATTTGATGTACTTAAGGTATATAATGTTGGGGTTTTATGCCCTAATTAAAACTCAAATTCTTTGTAATCTCATTTTATTATCAATAAAAGAATAGAAATCATTTCTTGACTTGGTCAATCACTTTGCTCACGTGTTTTCTTTTCATAATTATTTGTTTAATATAAACTTCTATTAAATCCCGAGCATATAGCTAATCTTCTTTATAGTGACGTCATCACAGTGGAATATAAATATGATTATATGTTCAAAATAAGTTAATCCTAAGATTAGTCAGTGCATAGGATTTACACTGACTTGTCAATCTACGATATGATCTACTTACACATTACAGTGTTATGTTCTTTCCAGAACATTATCAAAGTAGATAAGATCGGATGTATTTGTTACATCGGACTGGACCGATATTGACAGTTGATAAGATAAGTAAACATACCGTTATTATCTATTCTAGTCATATCATATAGTTGACCATATGTCAATTCGATCTCAATTCTAAGTGGTTAGTATTCTAACTGATTGTATTATTTTAGTTCTTTGACTTGTTCGTTACCAGCTTACCTTACGGACTAGCCCATACTTACATCTTGGGAACTCGGTAGTATAATTGAGTGGGAGTGTTAATCATAGATATGAACATCTATAGCTTCTGATGAAGAAGTGAAACGATGGTTTCCTTTTAGTTTGGTTCAAGGTGTTAAATGATAGAGATCTCATTTCAGTAATTAAATTAGTTTACTGAAATATCATTTACAAGGAACTAAGTGTTTTAAGGATAAAATACAATGAGGGGTAAAATGGTATTTTAGTCCTATCTCATTGTAGACCGTCTATAGAGGATTGAGTGAAAATTATGGTTGTAACAATGGATAATTAATAGCGTATCTATATTTGTTATAGAGCGTTCTGTGAATTCAAGAGTGCAATTCCAAGTCTATAGTGGAGTCGCGAGGAATTAATAAGTTAGTAAATTTATTTGTTAGATTTATGATAACTTATTGGAGCTTGATTTCATAGGGCCATGGTCCCCATTGTACCTTGGATAAAATCATCTAGATAGTCTTAATTAATTGATTTAATCATCAATTAGAATTATCAAAGTTGACTAGGTCAATTTTGGATAGTTTCACAAAGTTGTGTAATTTTGAGAAGAAAAGAGAAATTATGGCTGATTTATTAATTAAGATAAATTAGTATCTAAATTAATAAATAAGTTTAAATCAATGTTCAAATTATAAATAATTAATTTGATAAAGGATTTAAATAATTATTTAATTAATTAAATCAATAGAAAATAATACAGGTCTTGATTTTAAGTCTAGTGGGCTTATAATCAAATAGGAAATTTCACAGGCTATAGCCCATGATAATTTCGACCTAGGGCTTAAAAATGGCTGTTCTTTATTGATTTTTTAATTAAATTAAATGGCCTAATTGAGTCTATAAAATGAGTGCTTAGAGAAAAGTCAAAACACAAGTTTGACAAGTCACAAGTCAGATTTTCTGATAGTTTTAGATTCTCTCTAAACACAAGTCATTTTCTAAGCCTCTTTGTTTTTTTCTCTTCTTCTCTCTATATCTATCTCATGTGTTGAGAATTGCCCACACTAGTCTAGGTGGTTCTAAGGATACATTGGAAGATTGTGAAGAAAATAGAAGATCGGTTTAGTTTCTTGATAATACTCTGCGACAGAAATGATACAAGAGTTAGAGAAACTGAAGGAAGGACTATTTAATTCCGCTGCGTATACTGTAAGTATTTTATTCTTTGTTTCTCTTTGAATTCAATTTTAGAAATGTGTTTTAGGCTATCTCGTATTAATTTGTTTAATATTAGATATACATGAAAATAAATAAAGATCATGTATAAGCTTTTTCCAACATATAAAGCGGAAGTTGAAAATCAACTTAAAAGGAAACTTAAAGTGCTTAGAAGTGATAGGGGTGTTGAATATTTTTCAAATGAATTTCACTTGTTTTGTGAAGAACATGGAATGTATCATGAATGTACAACCCCTTATACTCCACAATAAATGGTATAGTAGAAAGAAAGAATAAAACATTAATTAAGATGATTAATGATATGCTATTACACTCTAAATTGAATTTTAGTTTGTGGGGTGAAGCCTTGCTATCCGCTTGTCATATTTTGAATCGTATTCCCATGAAGAAAAATAATATATCTCCATATGAGTTATGGAAAGGAAAGAAACCAAATATTAGTTATCTTAAAGTGTGGGGGTGTCTTGCTTATTGCAAGAGCACGGATCCTAAAAAGACCAAGTGGGGTCCAAGGGCTATAAGATGTGCATTTGTGGATTATGCCAAAAATAACAAAGCTTATAGATTATTAGACTTGGATTTTATTGTAATAATTGAATCTAGAGAGGTTGAGTTCTTTGAGAACATGTCATGTGATGACAACAAACTAGAACCAACTCCAACTAGAGAGCCTTAAGAGGAGACTCCTAGAATAGTTTGTGAGCAACCTCAATTGCCTAGAAGGAGCCAAAGGCTCAAAGATTTGGGATCAAGTGACAAGTGTTCTCCAATAAAGACATTATACCTTGTTGAAGGTGATAATGAGGAAGTTACTTAGAAACTTCCAATAGTACTTCAAATAGAAGATGATCCCAAAACCGTCAAAGAAGCAATGTCCTCAAGAGACTCCGCTTTTTGGAAGGAGGCAATTAATGATGAAATAGATTCAATTATATCAAACCACACTTGGGAATTGGTTGACCTTCCAAAGGGGTCCAAACCAATTGGGTGCAAATGGGTATTTAGAAAGAAATACCATACTGTCGGTACCATACAAACCTTCAAGGCTAGGCTAGTCGCCAAAGGATTCAAACAAAGAGAGGGAATATATTACTTTGACACATATGCAACGATAGCAAGAACTACTCCTATAAGATTGTTGTTTACCTAATCATCTATATATAACCTTTATGTTCACCAAATGGATGTCAAACAACATTCATAAATGGGGATCTCGAGGAGGACTATATGGAACAACCAGAAGATTTTGTTCTTCAAGGAAATGAACATAAAGTGTGTAGACTTGTCAAATAATTATATGATTTGAAACAAGCTCCAAGACAATGGCATGATAAGTTTGATAAAGTCATTGTTTCTAATGGATTTAGATACAACAATGCGGGCAAGTGCTTATACTCTAAAACTTGTGGTGACTATGTCATACTTGTGTGTCTATATGTAGATGATATGTTGATTTTGAGTAATGACATTGCAACCCCCTAGTTAGCCAAGACTGTTACAATGTGTATTTTAAATAGAGCTTAACTCGCTAAATGAGTCATTAGGCCATAAACGTGCATCTAAATGTGATTAATGGTCCAAGATTAAAAATTTTGGTCAAAAGGAATGGATATTTCATGAAAACGTTAAACTGTACATGGGATCCCATAATAAACGTTTACGAAGTTGTTTACAGTTCCAAAATGGTCATTACAACTCAAAAGTTACAATTTGCCGACCTAAGCGGAAAAAATAGGATTTAACCCTAGTTCTTCTGAGAAACCTTGGTCGTGGTGGTCAAGCGGCCTCATATGTACACGTTGCCACCTAAGCTCTCCAACTCATGGTTGGTCCAGCTTTCCTTTCCCTCTTCCTACACCACATAGCACACGTGAGCCAAGACCCAGCAAGAACACTTAATACAAGTGCATGAACAATATATACAGAATTAGATGTATATCTAGCATGCCCAGCGGTAATTGTAACGTCCCAAATTACCTAATAAGGCTTGGGGCCTTGATTAGGGGGCCATGATAGAAAATTATGGAAATTATGTGATTATGTGATATATATTTGTATCATTATATGATTATGTGAGTTATATTATAATATGACTTGATATGCATGTTTATGTGTATTAAATATGCATGTGGGCCCATTTCTGATTAAAAGGGAAATTTTCATAATTTGGCCGGTTATGGATATATAAGGCATATATGTGATATATGTGTGAGTCCATATCATTATGTGGATATATATTTGAGTTACTCAGCATGAGACGATCCTAGCGAGCAAAGTAGCGGTTTAGTCACAACGAGGTCAATTACCCAGCTCGGGGCAAGCCTAGGAGTAATTTGGTAATTTAGTACATTATCGGGATCAGGTAATATGGAAATTATTTGGTAATTATTTGAGGATATTGGAAGTAACGGGAATTATGAGGCGTTGATTATGATTAACGAGGTTTGTGGAAAATGACAAAACTACCCTTGAGGGCTTAAGAGGGCAAGGCTTAGGCTAAGGGCTATATGGTCATCTTGGTGCCAAGTTAGTGACTTATCACTCTTTCCCTCAGCAAAAGGAAACCTCACAATAGTAAAATAGAGCACTGCCTCCCTCTCGTTCTCAGCTAGCTCTCTCCCTCTCTCTATCTCTTGGAAGTTTTGATTGAAAGCTTAGGTTTTTTAAGGATTTGAGCTAGGAACTTGTTAGGGTAAAGCTAGGAGGCCATTTCAGCTATTAAGGTAATGGTTTTAACCTTTGATTCCCTAAGTTTATGAGTTTTCTAGTGGTGTTCTTAAGTTTCAAAAAACTCAAGTATTAGTTTTGAGTTTTTGGTGGGTTTTTTATCAAGTGAAAACTTGGGTTTTGTTGAGGTTGGTGTATTGATGAGGCTTTGGGGTTAAATTATGAGTTTAGATGGTGTTTAGATGAGGTTTTGGTGATTGGAACTCGGGGGAAAATGCAGGGGAAGAACCAGAAGATTCTGGGCTATGAGGATGTTGTAGGAAAAAGCTTATACAGGATCTTTATTTATTTTTATGTATATCTAATATTAAGAAAATTAATACAAGATAGCCTAAAACATGTTTCTAAAATTGAATTCAAGAGAAACAAATAATATAATACTTACAGTATACGCAGCGGAATTAAATAGTCATTACTTCAGTTTCTCTAACTCTTGTATCCTCTCTGTCGCAGAGTATTATCAAGAAACTGAACCGATCTTCTATTTTCTTCACAATCTTCCAATGTATCCTTAGAACCACCTAGACTAGTGTGGGCAATTCTCAACACATGAGATAGATATAGAGAGAAGAAGAGAAAATAACAAAGAGGCTTAGAAAAGGACTTGTGTTTAGAGAGAATCTAAAACTATCAGAAAATCTGACTTGTGACTTATCAAACTTCTCTCTAAGCACTCATTTTATAAACTCAATTAGGCCATTTAATTTAATTAAAAAATCAATAAAATAATAGTCATTTTGAAGCCCTAGGTCGAAATTATCATAGGCTATAGGCCCGTGAAATTCCCCATTTGATTATAAGCCCATTGGACTTAAAATCAAGGCTTGTATAATTTTCTATTGATTTAATTAAATAAATAATTATTTAAATCCTTTATCAAATTAATTATTTATAATTTGAACCTTGATTTAAACTTATTTATTAATTTAAATACCAATTTATCTTAATTAATAAATTTTCCATAATTTCTCTTTTCTTCTCAAAATTACACAACTTTGTGAAACTATCCAAAATTGACCTGGTCAACTTTGATAATTCTAATTGATGATTAAATCAATTATTGAGACTATCTAGATGATTTTATCCAAGGTTCAATGGGGACCATGGGCCTATGAAATCAAGCTCCAATAAGTTATCATAAATCTAACAAATAAATTTACTAACTTATTAATTCCTCGTGACTCCACTATAGACTCGGAATTGCACTTTTGAATTCATAGAACGCTCTATAACAAATATAGATACGCTATTAATTATCTATTGTTACAACCATAATTGTCACTCAATCCTCTATAGACGGTCTACAATGAGATAGGACTAAAATACTGTTTTACCCCTCATTGTATTTTATCCTTAAAACACTTAGTTCCTTGTAAATGATATTTCAGTAAACTAATTTAATTACTGAAATGAGATCCCTATCATTTAACACTTTGAACCAAACTAAAAGGAAACCATCGTTTCACTTCTTCATCAAAAGCTGTAGATGTTCATATCTATGATTAACACTCCCACTCAATTATACTACCGAGTTCCCAAGATGTAAGTATGGGCTAGTCTGTAGGGTAAGCTGGTAACGAACAAGTCAAAGAACTCAAATAATACAATCAGTTAGAATACTAACCACTCATAATTGAGATTGAATTGACCTATGGTCAACTATATGATATGACTAGAATAGATAATAACGGTATGTTTACTTATCTTATCAACTGTCAATATATGTCCAGTCCGATGTAACAAATACATCTGATCTTATCTACTTTGCTAATGTTCTGGAAAGAACATAACACTGTAATGTGTAAGTAGATCTTATCGTAGATTGGCAAGTCAGTGTAAATCCTATGCATTGACTAATCTTAGGACTAACTTATTTTGAACATATAATCATATTTATATTCCATTGTGATTACGTCACTATAAATAAGATTAGCTATATGCTCGGGATTTAATAGAAGTTTATATTAAACAAATAATCATGAAAATAAAACATGTGAGCAAAGTGATTGACCAAGTCAAAAAATGATTTATATTCTATTATTGATAATAAAATGAGATTACAAAGAATTTGGGTTTTAATTAGGGCATAAAACCCCAACAGATAGCGCCCTAGCGCTGTTCTGGGCACCCCAATGCTAGGCAGGGGAAAAACAAGGGTGGCTCCCTGACTTGGATGGTGCCCTTACACTGTTTTCAGCACCCCTGCGCTAGTTCAATTTCAGCAAAGCTCATTTTTAGGGCTTGGGATGACTTTGGGGGTGAAGGGATGGTTCCACTACCCCGTTGGGTGGATTGGAAGTCCCAAGAGCACGAGAGTGGTCCCGGAGTTTGCTTTTAAGGATTGAATCTTATGAGATTATTATTTTATGGTTGTGACTAGGTTACCGCTAGGGCCCCAGACAGGATCATGCTTGAGGGTCATTCATATTTAATTGGTGTTTGGACCAAAGGTAAGAAAACTACACCCAGTATGTGATGCATGTGATTATGGCTTGATCTGGATGTTGAATATAGAATTGATCAGAGCTTGGGTCTCTGTCAATGTGCATGATTATGATTGTAATTATTGATTAAGCATGCTAAATGCTTTATAACTAGATATTTGATATATGTTGGTTTGCATTATCTAATTGAGAAAAGCATTGACTTATTAGTCAAGGGCGGCAATAGCATATGGAGTGCTAGTCGTTATGGTTATGCTTAACCAGGAGTGCATCATACGCTTGACCGATGTATTGGTCGGGGAAAACTCAACACAAGTTACGTTGGGCTAGCTCCAAGGCTGGTTATACAGAGGATAAGGCAATGGGCCCCGGGGTGACTTATTAGTCCCATATCCTAGGGTTAGGCCCCATCATTGACTTATTAGTCAAGGACGACATTAGCACGCTAAGTGCTGGTCGTAAAGCATTGACTTATTAGTCAAGGATGACATAGCACAGTGAGTGCTGGTTGTAAAGCATTGACTTATTAGTCAAGGACGACATTAGCATGATGAGTGTTGGTCATAAAGCATTGACTTATTAGTCAAGGACGACATTAGCATGTTGAGTGCTGGTCGAAAAGCATTGACTTATGAGTCAAGGGCGGAAATAGCGCACTAAGCGCTGGTCGATATGGTTTAGTCCAACTAGGAGTGCATCATATGCTTGATCGATCTATTGGTCGGGGAAAACTAAAGCGCCAGGTACGTTGGGCCAGCTCCAAGGCTAGTTATACAGAGGACAGGGCAAAAGGCCCCAGGGTGATTCATTAGTCCCATATCCTAGGGCGATGAGCCAGTATGATTTATTAATCATGTGTTTGGGCGCTAGGCCCTAGTATGATTCCATAATCATGTATTTTGGACATTGGACCCCGATATGATTCATTGATGGTTATCTTGGGCTATTAGCCCATATGACGTTGTAGTCATTTATATGGATAGTATGCATGCATGAGTAGGGTTATTATTGCTAGGCATGCTTATTATGATCTGGTAACATGTTATTAGCTGCTTATGATGGTTTAAGTTTTCTTGCTGAGCCTTGGCTCATAGTGCAGATAAAGGGAAAAGAAAGTTGAGCCATCCTTGAGTTAGAGAGCTTAGGTGACGATATGTGCATATGCGACTGCTCGACCACCACGATGGAGGGTTTAAAGAGGAATTAGGATCAAACCCTATTTTGTCGCTTAGGTCGGCAGGTTGTAACTATTTTATTGTAATTAACCTTTTAAATGTATTTTGGGATCACATGTATACAGTAAAAGTTTTAGTGAAACGTGTGTATCTTTGACCAAAAAATTTAACCCTAAACCGTTAATCGCGTTTAGTTACACGATTATAGCCAAATGACTCGTTTAGTGAGTTTAGCACTATTTAAATTACACAGTGTAACAGTTACTGAGTAGTAGGGCGTTACAGTAATAACCTACTCATGCATGCATACAAGTACAAATAAATGATTAAAGAATCGTTCTGGGGCCTGCAGCCCTAATCAAATGACTATAGAGTCAACTTAGGGGCCTTTGCCCTGAATAGATGATCATGTAATCAAACTGAGGCCCTTTGCCCTACTATGTGACCATAGAGTCACCCGAGGCCCTTTGCCCTAGCTCTGAGTAACTAGCCAAGCGCTTTGTTTTCCAAGCGACCATAGGGTCAGTAAACGTAATAGTACGTCCCTGATCGGGCCCTGGCCTTTCAATCAATGTGCTATTGACTCTCTTGACTAATAAGTCAAGGCTCTCACAGGTATTCAGATATCTTGCTATAAATGCATTTATAAATACATATACAGTTATATATACAGATAGGCATACTGCAGATAATTCAAGTATGCATACAAGATGATCATATATTTCAGCCAATCAAATACACACATAGTAATAACCATGTTCCTTAACGGGGCCGAGCCCTAATTATACAGACATTGTAAGCAATCAATAACCAATCATCCAGACATAGGGCATTCAAGCCTGCTTAATCAACGAGCATAAACATAGCCTTAATCGTGTTCATTCTCACGGACCTGAGCCCTATTCAGAGTTATAATCAACAACCGGGCGCCCTAATCACATATACCACGTATTGGGTGCAATTTTCTTACCTTTGGTCAGAGCACAAGTTATATATATATGTACGACCCCTTGAGCATAATCCTGTCCCAAGCCCTAGCAGTAACCTAGTCACATTTATAAATAGTGTTTCAATGAGTTTAAATTCTAAAATCCAATCCCGGGACCAATCCCGCGCTATCGGAACCTCCAATCCCACCAAATAGGGTGGTGGAATCGTCCCCCGAGCCCTCGGGCCAAAACCCCACAAAGTAAAAAAATTCATGCCCTGAAAATATGAATTTCTGGGCTTTTTCTCTTCGTGTTCTCCAAGTCTCAAACCTCAAAAATCAACCCCAAACTTGTCCCAATCCCAGAAACAGACTACAAACAGCTATAATACCTCCAACATAACTCAAAAACACAATACTCCAACAAAATTCACCACTAATACTCAAAATCACTAGTTGAGTTTTTTGAAACTCAAGAACATTAAGAACATCGGCAGAAAACATCAAAAACTCAGAGAGAATTAAGGTTGAAATCATTACCTTTATGGCAGAGATAACGTCCTAGCTTTACCCTAACAATTTCCTAGCTCAAAACCTTCAAAAATCCAAGCTTTTCAATGGAAATTTGCAAGAGTTTGAGGGGGAAAGAACAAGTCGAGAGAGAAAAAGATAGAGCTCTATTTTGTGGCTGTGTTGAGGTTTCCTTTGGCTGAAGGAAAGTGACTAAGTCACTAACTTATCACCAAAATGACCATTTTGCCCTTAAGCCCCTAATTAGCCACTTAATACCCTTAAGGCCATTTTGGTCTTTTACCACCACAATTAACCATTTATTTAAATAAGTCCCATCTATCTCCAAATAAAATTTCCATTACCCAAAATTCTCAGTCATGCGCTAAATTACCAAATTACCCCTAGACTCGCCCCGAGCCCTGTATTTGACCCCGTTATGACCAAACCGCTACTTTGCTTGCTAGGATCGTCTCGTGCCGAATAATACAAATATATCCACATAATAATATCGTCTCATAATATATCACAAATATATAACCATATATTCAAATATACCCCTAACGGGTCAAAATTACGAAAATGCCCTTCTAATAAGAAACGACCCACACGCATATTTAATACACTTAAACATGAAATATTAGTCATATAATAGTACAACTCACATAATCATGCATACTATCACATGATAATATCATAAACTAATTATTTCCCTCTTGGCCCCCTAATCAAGGCACCAAGCCATATTAGGAAATTTGAGATGTTATAGACATGAAAGGAATAATAGAAACGAAGAGGTTTCTATCTTCTAACTTTAAAATGAAAGACCTTGGAGAGGTGGATACCATTCTAGGTATCAAAGTTAGAAGGAATACTGAGGGTTTTGTGTTGAGTCAAACCCACTATGTTGAGAAAGTGCTCGACAAATTTAGTCATCTCAAAATCAAAGAGACACATACACCATTTGATTAAAACATGAGGTTTGAAAAGAATGAAGGAAGAGCGGTGGCTCAATTTGAATATGCAAGTGCAATTGGAAGTCTAATGTATGCCGCTCATTGCACAAGAGCAAATATTGCATATGTTGTTAGTAAACTTAGTAGGTTTACTAGCAATCCAAGTATCAAGCATTGGAAAGCTATTGAGAGAATTCTTGGTTATCTTAAGGGTACCAAAGAGTATAGTCTTCATTATACAAATTTTCCAAAGATACTTGAAGGATATTCCGATGCTAATTGGATATCGAGAGTTGGAGATAATCTCTCCACCACCGGTTGGGTATTTACTCTTGGAGGAGGTGCAATCTCATGGGGCTCCAAGAAGAAAACGTATATATCACACTCAACCATGGAAGTGGAGTTTATAGCTTTAGTGGCAACCAGAAAAGAGGTCGAGTGGCTTAGGAATCTCATGATGGATATTCCTTTAACCACGGATATGGTATCAACAATTTCAATACATTGTGATAGCCAATCCGCACTTGCTAGAGCATATAATAGTGTGCATAATGGAAAGTCTAGACACATTAGTCTAAGACATGAATATGTGAGATAATTAATTCAAGGTGGAATCATATCGATCTCATATGTTAAGACAAGTGAGAACTTAGCGGTTCCATTTACAAAACCTCTTGTGAGAAGGTTAGTGAGTTCTACTTCAAAAGGGATGGGATTGAAATTCCTAGAACAATAGATTCACCAATGATGGAAACCCATCTCTCAACTTGTAGAAATCAAGGGAAAAAGTTCAATGGTAAGAACAAGTCATTGATAAGTGAATAGTTTCAACACAAAAATTTATAATGAGTTCCATCTGAGATGGTTAGTGTTGGTTGCTACCGAGTTAGGGTTAAGCCTAGGGCTTTTAATGAAGTTCAACTGAGTGTAACAAACATATATAAAGGTAGCAAAGATGTTGTAGGACCTTCACCTATGTGGACTTAAAGGTGGTGTCGCCTCTCATGGGAGTTGGAGTTTCTCCTCGGAAAGTTCATGAAGAGATGAGTACATGGCCATGATAGTGCTAAGCGAGAAAGTAGGAAAACAAAAGATGTGGTGGAGATGTGTGAGGTATCACCGGTTTTATCATATGGAATACTTGGTTCAAGCTTTAAGCAACTAATGATTTCAATAAGACTTTGTGGTATTTCACTAAGGTAAAGTTCAAACCAAAATGCACATTTATTTATGCACCAAAATTGTTTAAGCTAGAGAATGAGACTTATATTTAACCAAGTGGTGGATTGTTATGATTGATTAAATACAAATGATAAGTGTTAAAATACAAGCAAGGTATAAACACTTAGTAGAATTCACATAATGAAGATGTGAATTTGAGCTTCAATTGTAGGCACTTATAAAATGCATATTTGGGTCCAAAGTGATACATGAGAGTATCTAAGAGTTCCCAAAAAGTTTGGTAGCATTTAGAGCATTTTTAGAACCTTTGGAAGTGTCCAAAGTCAGAGAGGGTGGCGACTATCGCCACCTTAGTGGCAAGACATCGTCTGAAGCCTATGGTTTCAAGAAACCCTAACAGGCGATGCATTGCCTGCATGTAGGCGGCACGTCACCTACTGTATTACGTGAATTACGTAAAATGCTCATAAAGACATGTTTTTCAAGTATAATCCTATTGGTTAGACCTAATGATGGTGCCTACTCTATATAAGGGTCAAAATAGTGTTTTGGAAGACTTGACCACTCTCTCCAATCTCTCTCTATCCTCTTAATCTCTCTAGCTCCAATAATCTCTAGTTTTCTCCAAGAACTCTCCAAGAAAGTGCTTGACTTTGAGAGGTGAAGGCTTGTTCAATCTCAATCCTCATTTCCTCATGAGAAGGCCTCAAGCATCCATGGTGGCTGGGAAATAGAGTATTAGGACAACGTTTTGCAACGTGTATAAGCCTTGGTTTGTGTTTGGTTTGCTAAAAGGATTTTTTCAGAGTGGTGGACTTGCCTAGGGTTTTGAAGCTTCATCAAAGTTAAAGAACACAATTGTTATACTTGGGTTTGCATGTTCTTTCTCAATCATTTTTAAGTCTCTGTCAATCCAAATTTTGTGTAGATTCTATTTTTTGAGGTGGTGTTACCTCACTCTTCCCCAACACATATGACAACCCCGAGTACGATCCTTTCCTCGTGAGCATAATAGTTCACCCTAGTCACAATCATAACAAGGAATAACCATCAGGAGCAAGCTAATAAAGGCTTCCAGACCAATTCCTAGCCTACAGGGCTCTGAATTCTACTAACCTGAATAGTAGAACTATTCTCGAGCCCTTAGGTTTGGGTTTCTAGCTCCCAAAGCCTACTTTCAAATTTTTCCCCAATTAGAGTCGTGACGCCCCCCACTAAGGGTTGCAGCGCAACAAGTCAAAGAGCCCCGAGCCTAAAACCACATGGCACGCATCGCAGCACAACCTGCTTGGTGCCAAGGCGGTTCGAGGCACCTCCTTGCCCCTCTAAGTTCATAAGGGCCACAGCGCTCCAAGAATAGTGTCGCGACACGACATGCGAACCCAGAAAACCAACGATTTTAAGAATCACAAACCTATCCAAAATTGTCCTAAAACACAATTTTAACCAGTTTCGAACATAATAATGGTCCCAACAACTTAGAACTACAACAAACAAACCCTAAAACTCAACTAAAAATCAAAATTCAAGTAAACTCTTAAAACTTTCAAAACTAAAAACCAAAGCTTAAAACCAGGATTACCTATGCCAAAAAAGTTTCCCCCAATTGTTTCCCTATGCTTTATCAACTTCCAAATCCTTTAGCAGGCTTGCTTCTAAGCCTTAGAATAAAAATTCCCTTCCAAAGTTTTAAACCAACATAGAGAGAGAGTGAGAGAGAACGTGAAGGGAGAGAGAGGCTTCACTAATCTTCTGAGTTAATAAACTCAGTTAAATAAACATATATATTCAAATGCCCCTAAGGCAAAACTTCCATCTCAAAGCCTACGGAGGGCAAAATCGTCATTTTGACTCTCTAATCTCGCATTACTCACAATTCTCAGATAATTCCGCCAAACTCGGAATATCAGTATTTTCCCCAAATACGACTCATACTCCAAATAGTCCCGGTAACTCACCGAAATACCCCTTAGTTCATTCCAAGCCGGGTATAAATCTTCATTTGTGACTAAACCGCTATCTTGCTCAAAAGAACTGACTCTTGCCGAATATCTCAAATAAATTCACATAAAAATGTGGTCTCGGTCATATAATATCATTTAATCATAATTATACCCTCAATGCATCAAAATTACAAATATGCCCCTTTAAATAAAAGCATGCCTGTTTCGCACATTTAATACACTTAAACATACATAATCAATCATATCATAGTATAACCTATACAATTCACATAATCACATAAATATTCAATTAATTCACATATAAACACATAATATTCCAATAATGCCCTGCTGGCCCCATAATCAAGGCACTAAGCCTTATTATGAATTTTTGAGACGTTACAACAAGCAGCGTTAGTGGTGATCGGTACACTAGCACAGGGAATGAATACATGGGAGGTGACAGTGACATGCCTTATTCGATGCATGAGTCATTCGAAAATGATTATGAGCATCATATGTGGAGCTTAGGCTATTTCAAGCTTACTAATATATGTTATCCACTATGTTATGCTAAATTCTACTTGTATCTTAATTGAACAATCTACTATTAACATGGACTCCATTTGTACTAGTTAGTATTTTCAAGTGCTTAGAATTTATAGTGACTTTTGTATATTGCTGAATATATAACTTTTTATAAGTAGTCTTAAATTTAAAACAATATTTATTATTAGCTTAATATTTAATCTATTTTTCTAATGATTAGATATCAATTTTTAATGTTATTATTAATATTTTTTGTGGCAAATGTTATTATTATTATTAGTTATGGATTGGATATTCCCGATTAGATCGCGCTTAAGAGATCGTCAAACAATACCCCGATGAAAGTTTTGTTATAACAAGGACTTCTTCTTTCCTCCTCGATTTGATCAAAATACAAACAAGCATGAAAGGCTTGCCTATGTCTGCCAGTACTTCGACAATAACTCTGCCATTTACAGAAAAATACTAAAGTCAAGACCAAAAAAAGCGATGCTAACATATAGTGATGAAGCATGCAAAATAATTAGCTACAAAGAATATAAAGTAAGTTAATGTCATCAAGTTTCAAATTCCCCCCCCCCCCAAAAAAAATTATATCACATTGATTAACAACTATTTATTTTGCAGGTACAAAAATATTTTTATCCATCAAACCAATTCAACGCATGTTGCTGAACAAAGTGTTGGGAGGTAGAAGCAGAAGACACAATCAGAACTCCTACGACATATTTAGTTGCATCTTCAACTGACTTTATGGATACAGCTGCCTTCGCCTCATGGGAACTAGAGACTACTGAATTCAAGGCTAGTGTAACGCCTTGGATAGCCAAGACTGTTACATCGTGTGTTTTAAATAGTGTTAGACTCTCTAAACGAGTCTTTTGGCCTTAAACGTGTGACTAAACATGATTAACAATTTAGGGTTAAATATTTTGGTCAAAAGGAATAACCATTTTATTAAAACGTTTAATTTCATACATGGGATCCCAAAATAACATTTAAAAGGTTAATTACAACTCAAAACTTACAACAAGCCCACCTCAGCGGCAAAATAGGGTTTGACCCTAGTTCCTCTGAGAAACCCCGGTCATGGTGGTCGAGCAGCCGCATATGTACATGCCACCACCTAAGCTCCCCAACTCATGGCTGGTCCAACTTCCCTTTCGCCTTACCTGCAACACATAGCACCCGTGAGCCAAGGCTCAGCAAGAAAACTTAAACATGCTCATAAGTAGTTAACAACATATCACAGAATCATAATAACATGCCTAGCAGTAATAACCATACTCATGCATGCATTTTAATAAGATAAGTGACTATAATGTCACACCGGGGCCCGTTTTCCTAAATACGTAACCATAGAGTCACACCAAGGCCCGTTGCCCTATGATATGGGACTATAGAGTCACCCCAGGGCCCTCTGCCCTATCATTTGTGTAACCAGCCTTAGAGTTGGCCCAACGTACCTGGCGCTTTAATTTTCCAATGGCCATAGGGTTAGACAAGCGTATATCACGCCCCTGATTAGGCCTAACCATATTGACCAATGCTCAGCATGCTATTTCTGCTCTTGACTCATAAATCAATGCTTTCGAACAGCGCTCAATGCACTATTGCTGCCCTTGACATATAAGTCAAGTCTTTTCAATCAAATAATGTAGATAAGCATACATCATTTAACAATTATCCAGATACAGAGCATTTAAACATGCTTAACCAAACAATCATATGTATAATCATAATCATGCTCATTCACAGGGACCCGAGCCTTAATCATATCTATATTTAACAATCGGGCCAAGCCCTAATCACATATATCACGTATTGAGTGCAGTTTTCTTACCTTTGATCTAAGCGCAACACGACTCCCGAGAACAATCCTCTCTTGAGCCCTAGTGGTAACCTAGCCACAACCCATAAATAACGTTCTTATTACCATTTGATTCCATAAATGAACCCCGAGACCAATCTCGTGCTCTCGAGACCTCCAATTCCCCCACACGGGGTGGTGAAATCGTCTCCTGAGCCCCTGGGCCTTTGTCTTAAAAACTACAAAACTAAGGCCCCTGAAAATGGCCTGGCGTTGCGGCACCCAGCCAGAGCCACCTTGTCCTGGACCGCCCCAGCACCGCGACGGCCCCGTACAAACCCAGAAATCTAGTTTTTCCTCCATTTTCTCCGAGCCAAAACTCCCAAAATCTCATCCCAAAATTGCACCAAGGTCCCAAATGAGTCTAGGACTCTCAATAACACATCATAAGCAACACACACACATCCCAAAAACCAAGTCAAATCCTTAACCCAAATCAAAACCCAACCATAAGTTTAAAACTTAACCAAAACTTAAACCACATCATAATTTCACCAAAAAATAGAGCAATCTTACCTCAATGAATAATCACGACCCTTGAGGTGTTTCCAATTCAATCCTTAGCTTCAACTCCTTTCAATTCAAACCAAAGTCCTCAAAACTTCAAGGAAGCCCAAGCACTTCAAAAGAGGGAGAGAGAGGTGAGTTGAGTATGTTTCTTTGTTTCCTACCTCTAAAGGAACTCAATGACTAAGTCACTACTAGGAAAGAAAGGACCAAAATTCCCCTTAATAAAGTCTTACTCACTTAATGCCCGCACGGGTAATATTGCCATTTGCCACATTTCCCGCTAATCTCAATTAACGCCTCATAATTCCCGTTACTTCCAATATTCTCAAATAATCACCAAATAATTTCTCATCCCAGTAAGGTACTAAATTACCAAATTACCCCTAGGCTCACCCTGAGCAGGGTTAGAGCTGTAAATACGGGCTGGGCTTTTGAGCACGGCACGAAACCGGCACGAGCCCGGGAGGCACGAGCACGACACGGCACGAAAAAATATGGGCTTGGGCCAGGCACGGCACGAAAAAATATGGGCTTGGGCTAGGCACGGCACGACACTGGCTTAGCACGGCACGACACGACAAGCCCGAAGGCACGACACGAAAGCACGAACAAACTAGCCCGAAAGCACGACACGATAAAATAATAATCATAATAAATTTTTATTTGTCAATAATTAATAAATTAAAATGATAATATATGTCTTAATTTTTTTCAATGTTTATATTTTTATAATTATATTAATTTATTTTAAGATTTGTTAGTTAAATTTTTAGCATTTATTAGTAGGTATTAAAATTCTAATAATTATCTTTGATATAATTTTGTGTAAAATATTGTTAAAAAGTATATAAAAATATCTAAAATTATAATTTAAACAAAGAAATGTATTTGGTTTGGTGGTAAGTCCATTGATGGTTAAAGAGGAGGTGGAGGGTTCAATTCTCCATCCTCACATTTTTTAGCAAAAAAAAAGTGGGCCTAAAAGTGGGCCCAAATTTGGGCCCGAATATAGAAAGTGGGCCTAAAAGTGGGCCCGAATATAGAAAGTGGGCCGGCCCGAATAAGGAAAGTGAGCACGACACGACATGGGCCGGGCCCATGGGCCGTGCTCGGCTTACTCTTTCAAAAATGGGCCGGCACGAGCACGACACGAATTGAATATGGGCCGGGCCCGGCCCGACCCGAATTTACCGGAGGCACGAAAAATGTGGGCCGGGCGGCCCACATTTACAGCTCTAAGCAGGGTATTTAACCCCGTTATGACTAAACAGCTAACTTGCTCCCTAGGATCACCTCGTGCCGAATAACTTAAATATATCCACATAATAATGTAGTCTCAATCAATAAAACACACATATATATTCAAATATGCCCTCAACGGGCCAAAATTACAAAAATGCCCTTCTAATAAGAAACAGGCCCACATGCATGCTTAATACACCTAAACATGCAAATATAATCACATTATAATATAACTCACATAATTCATGTAGTCATGCATATAATCACATAATAAATCAATTATTGTCATCTTGGCTCCCTAATCAAGGCACTAAGACATATTAGGGAAATTGAGACGTTACAGCTAGTATAATCCAAAACAAGATTATCCATTTCTACCTCATCCAGTATCCATAATGCATTACCACACTCCAAATGAACATAATATGTTGTACAGTGTTCGTGGTGACAATAAATTAAGACTATATGACATACGTAATGGAGATAAAACTTTAGAGTGTCATTTAGCTTAACCCTTGCACAATACTGCCTTATTAAGTGCAATACATTGGCATAACAATCACCCCCTTGTCTCTAGACGAAAAAAAGATGTAACTATATGAGATTTGTATGTTGCCACACCAAAACGTATCCTCACAGCAGAGTTCAAAGCTGAAGTTATCATGGCTACTCATGTCGAGTACAAAAGGGGTGATATCTATAGGTAAATGATTAAAATTAAATTAATTATCATACCAAAAAAATGTCAATATATAGTTTATTTACCCTCTTATTCAACTATTTATGTGTTTATAGGGAACCAAGTGCAAGTGAGATTGATGGCGTCTACTGCACAAATCATGTTCTGCACTTGTTTGATCACCGCTCATGCCAAATGCTTCAAATATACCTATCACACAACATTTCCAAAGTGAAGTGTGTCTACTATAATGACGACATAATTGTCATAGGATATTAAATTAATGTGCTGAATAGTAGTCAAAACACAGTTTTACTAAAAGAGGACCATGTAGTCGTAGTCTCAATTAGAACACTAATGCCAATGAAATATTATAAATTGCCAGTGCAAAGAAATAGCATGTACAACACAGGAATTTCAAATGTTCGATATATTGATGGTAAAGTATACGTTGTCAATGAAGTGGGGCTATATATCCTCTACGAAGAAGTAAATATCACCCAAGATGACGAAGCAAATGGGACACTCACATACGAACCGGTAAGCATATGCAAGATATTTGAAGGAAAAATACTATTCTCACCAAACATTTCATCACGTCACACAGACGCGCTTGTCAGCTCGAAGAATACTCGACCTTTCTGGTTCAACTCCCGACTCCACTCGACATGACGACCAACACATTTCACTCAACTAAGAACAAACACGTATATCCTAGGTGCAATAATATAGTACCAAATTACTTTTACCTTGCTTTATGGACAACCACTATATGTTTTCATTAAACCTAGGTGCAATGTTTCATGACTAAGAAGCATACTTTGTGGTATTTAGTTTGATTCTTGCTAAAAAGAAGTAGTCACCAACTTAACTAGTTATGCTCATTGTTTAGAATACTTTTATCATACTCATACTTGAATATATTCATCGTTCATACAAAAAAAATGAAAAATTAGAGTATTTAAAAAAAATGTAAAATTTAAAAAAAAATATTGCAACCATTCTCATCCAAAAATATTATATAAAAAATATATATTAAAACTTCATTCACAATTCTCATCCAACCTTTTTTAAAATAAAAATATATTAAAACTTCAATCCACAAAGGCAGTGAGGAACAACATAAATAAAATAACAATTGTGAAAAATAATTGAAATCATTGTGTTTTTTAACTCATTAAATGTGTCTTGTTCGATTACCAAATATTCATACTTATTCAAATAGGCAAATTACTCAAAACACCCCAACAATACATTAAATTATTAGTTTCTAGATGCAATTACAAATATACCTCATTCGTCAACTAATTTTTTAAGGTAAACAAATCAAGCCGGTAAACAAAATCGACTATCATAAGTTAGGGGTGAGTATCGGTCGGTTTGGGCGATTTTTTCATAACATAAAATCCAGAATTCGATTTTCGGTCCGGATTGGTGCAATCCAAAAACCAACCGACCAAACCAGTTAAAAGAAAAAAAACGACCGTTTTAGACCGCGGTTTGGTCGGTTAAACTGACCAAACCGAATTTCTTATTTTTTAAAAAATTAAATTTTTTTTTTTTGAAAGTTTTAGTTAAAAAACTAAATTTTTTGGATTGTTGAAATCCATTTTTGTGCATTTTTAAAACATAAATATATAGAACATAATTTCATATTTGTTTTATTTTTATTTAATAATTAATAATTATATAACATTATATTATTATATATTATATTGTTCGGTCGGTTTTGATTCCGCCGGTCGGTCCGGACAAAATTTTCAAATCGACCGAACAGTGGCGGTTTGCGCCGTTGGCGGTTTTTTCGGTGTTCGGTTAATATTGTGAGGGCCCGTGGGCTATTCAACATTTTCATAAATTGTCATAAATTTGTATTCGTTATCAGAAGCAACATATTTTTTATATTAAAAAACATGGGCGGGAGACGTTCCGTAGTCACATCAAGGTTCGAATCCAAATACTATATATATATTTAGAAAATACTTTAAAAATGAAATTTTTGGAAGAAAAAAAGGTGAGACAGCAAAATTAATATAAGTGTTATTTGGTAAAATAGATTTTATTTAATTAATTAAAAATTTAAAAATTAAACATAAAATATGTTTGGTAACTCTATTTTTATTTATTATTTTTTTAAATTTTAATTAAAATTTATTACATTTTGAAAATATAATTTTTTCAATTTAAAATTTTTTTTAAACAGTTTTCAATTTTTTTTTTTTTCAAATCAATACCTTATATTATTAAACAAAAATACAAATAAAAGTTATCAAAAATGTTTATTATTTTTTGTTTTTAAAATCAAAAAACAAAAATAGTTACCAAATAAATTTTTATATTTTAAAAATAAAAAAAAATATTTCTAATTTTGTTTAAAAAATTCAAAAACAAAATTTTTAGTTTACGGGCGATAATAAGGAGACATAAAATTAGGTTTATTTGGAAAAATCCCAACAGTACAATCTCATTTCCATGTAATTATGGTAAAGTTGGTACGGCCTTGCCCTGTTTGGGTTATAATTGCCTTCATATTTCATAATTCGATCGGAATATAGAGCACGGCTTCTCATCGGTCACCTCCAGTCCAGTCAACCCAGACCACGACTCATTCTATCTCTATAACTATTTCTGATTATATAGCATAAATGTATGTATAACTGAAATTGGAGGATTAGGGGTGAGGTATTTCAATTCGAAGATCGTCTGCCATGGAGAAATTAGTGCTTAAGCTCCGGAATTTGGATGCTTACCCTAAAGTCAATGAGGATTTCTACAATCGTACACTCTCCGGTGGCGTAATCACTATCGTCTCCTCCCTCGTTATGCTTATTCTCTTCTTCTCCGAATTCTGTACGTCTCCCTCTCTCTCTCTCTTGCTGATTTTAGGGTTCTTTTTTATGCTTTATATTTAATGCGTGTGAACAATTGTTTCTCCAACCTTATTGCGAAAGACTTTTTTTTTTTTTTTGGGTGGGGGAGGGTGGTTTAATGAAGAGGGGTCAATATGCAATGAGAACTATCGGTTTTTTTCTTTCCCTTTACAATTGTGGTAATTTAGGAGGAGGGTCAGTTTTGATAGCGTCAAAGCAGAAATCCAAATTGGGATCTTAATATCATTGGTTGAAGCTGTAGCAGAGATCATTGGTTACAGCTTAAGAGTCTCTGTTTGGATTGCATTTACAGCTTTCGAAAGTGTTGATGTGACTGAGAATTTCAGCTAATATAACTGATCTACAGCCCAATGATGTGTGGTTAATATGGTATTTGATTTGGTTATTTTACACTTCCTTGCCTTAAAATATGAATTTTAGAAGCAGACTATTTTGGAAATGGTTTCACTTGTGATTGGCATAGATTCTAACTACCTATCATAAACATTTTGATAAATTTAGCTTTTAGATTTAGCATAATAAGGAGCTAGCAATGTGAATGATTATTTGAGAAGCACGACTACATTATACCAACAGGCCCTAACAGTGTCAATACTGGTGTGTTATTTGATTTTTTTTAATTTAATATCCATCATGAAGTTTATTTCTTGCTTATTGAAACGATGGTGCTGGCTTATAATGCCTCCCTATTGCCCTTAAGTGAGTCAAGCGTGTAATTCTTGGCATCGTCTGTGTATGTTTGCTAAAGTTGAACAAAGATTGTATCTACAAGAAGAAAGATAAGTCCTTCACAATTTTATTTTTCTTTTCAAGTTAGGAAGTTTGTATTATTAAATCCAGTGAAGAAGTACAAAATATCCATTGCATAAATGGTTATGATTGGAAAACAAACTTTGGGGTTTTCAGAAAATTCATGGAGTAGAGAATTATGTTTGTTAGCTTTATTTTCTTTCAACTTATTTTGATTTTTAACATAATTTAGGAAACAGTAGTTGGAAAAAATAAACCTAACCCAACTAGGAAATAGTCCAAAAAAAATGGAAAAAAAACCTTAGTAGGGCAGATATAAAGGTGCTTTAAAGTTGTGGAAATGAAGGCCCTGATAGTTTGGGATATCCGAATTTAAGAAATGAAAGAAAAATCTGAGTATTCATGCATGGAAAACGAAAAAGTCACTTATTCAGGACAGGGTTGTGATACATTTTTCTTAAGTACTAATTTTTTTAACTTAGCCATTTTCGAGTTTCTCTTTCTCTCTCGTTATTTCTATCCTTGAAACCTGTGGTTGTATATATCACTTTGGTACTTTTGACAAATATATTCTAGATTGAACTTCTATAAACTTGGGTAGTCCGTACTCAGAGGCAATCCTTACTTATTCGCTAACCTTGTTGCATACAGCTACATTTTATTCCTTTTTATAGCTAGGTGGTTGTAGGTTTTACTTTTTAGGGGTTTGTAAATTGTTAATGTTTTACTTTCCCACCATATGTTGATCCGTACAAATTGGTTGTATTTTTCTCCATGTAAATCAATTAATTTATTAAGTTATTTTCTAATTCATTCAATCTCAGCATAAGTATGTACTGCAGTAGAAGGTCTTTTCATTTGCTGGCATATTGTTTGTTTGCATTTCCCTGTTGTTTGAAGTGGCGCATGTTGGCCCTTTGTTTGATCTAGATTTCTTGGGGTACGTAGGATATGATAATATTTGATTGGATTAAGAAAAATAAGATACAACATAAAAAGAATCAGCGAGTTCATTATTTGCAAACAATAAATTATTGATAAAGAAGATGGATGCATAGTTGCAAATTTTTGTCTCACAGGGAGATAGATTTGATAAAATTATGTTATTATTCTCTACGGGACCAAATTATCCAATACTAGGTGGATTAATTTTCAATATGCTATCTGATTGCAAAATCAAAACACATCATAAAAATGATTTAATCTTATGCCACTTTCCAAACATGACCTTATAGCATTATACCATGGTTGGCACCTCCAATAACTTTAGTTTAATGTTATCTTTTGGAGTGGATTGGTAAAGTAATATCAGTAGGCCGAAGATGACAACTAATGCTTGTGAGTTCTAGAAAAAGGAAAAATAGTTTATAGTCGAAATGACTATAATGTTGCAAGTTCTCTTTTGCTGCTGATTTCACCGCATAACCTGCATTTATGATGTTTATCGTTTTACTGCCTGTTAAGAGCCACTTGTACTGTTGTTTGTTTCTGACAGTTGCATTTCCTAATTACTAATTAACTATCTTTACAGCATTGTTCCTCCACACTGTCAAAGAGACAAAGCTGGTAGTTGATACTTCAAGAGGCGAAATCCTAAAGATCAATGTAATTTATCCTATTATTTTCCCATCGAACTTGTAATTGTTGCAAACTGGTTATAACTTTCTGAAAAACCCTTGTGCACTCAAAGATTCGTATAAAAATGTCTACCCTTTAATCTTCTGCTCATTTATGAAATAGCAACACAAAATTTTCTCATGCTGGTTATATGATTTATTCAGACAGTGGTTTCTTGGGTGTATTGATACTACATATATTTGAATGCAGTTTGATGTTACTTTTCCAGTTCTTCCATGTTCCTTACTCAGTCTCGATGCAATTGATATCAGTGGAGAGCAACATCTTGACATAGTATGTTCCAGTTAAAGATGTCTTCTCTATTTATTTTGGTGGTTGTGATGCTAATTCCTAATTATATTGGATGGTTTGGCTTTTTGCTATATATTATTGCAGAGGCATAATATAGTGAAGAAAAGAATTGATGCTCATGGTAATCTAATTGAAGCAAGGCAGGAGGGAATTGGCGCACCAAAGGTTTGTGGGGAATAATACTGTATAATTTATTTATTGAAGGAAATATCTGTGTAAATTATTGGAGGAATGTATGTCTTAGGGTAAACATTTAATTAGAAACAAGTAGTTGCATAAAATCATGCCTATCCAAAAAACTCAAAGCAGGAGTACTCCATCCTTCTGTTGATTTTTTTTGTTATTTTTTTCATTAAAAAGCTTTTTATGATTCTTACAAGAAAAGGAAGATGGAGATATGTGGATCAAATTATGTTGACAGTTTCCATATGAATAAAGACTAGAGAAAAAGACACGGGGATAATGTGACATAGTTGAGTTTATAAGTTTTTTAAGAAGTGAAAACATAAGAATATTTTTCTTTTAACTATGAAATATAAGAGATTTTTTTGTGTGTTTATGTATTTATATTGATCTTCCAAAAGATGATGAAGGAGCATTCTTATCACCGTTAGTTAATGAAGTGAAAGGTGGGGGTTTCATGTGTTGGTCTTTGTACCACAAAAGCAGAGCTTATGGCACTTGCAATGTACCCACATGTTGGCTGGTTGGTCTAGATTAGAGGTGTGAATGTGGGCCGGCTCGGCCCAGCTTTTTAACACGGAAAATTCGGGCAGGCACGACCCACCACATCATGTTGTGCCTGACTTAGGCACATATTTTTGTACGTGCCATGCTTGTGCCTCCCGGACTATTGTCGGACTCTTGCCGTGTTAAAAAGCCCAGCCTGTATTTACTTCTCTAGCCTAGATAGAGTACCTCAGAAGCAATACAAAGTCACACTAGGTAATCAATGTGTTTATAGCTTGAAGATGAGTTAAGGTTCTACTAAAGAAGTCAAAATCAGCTGAAGACATGGGAAGACGAATTTAATTGTTTAATTATAGTAATAGGAAAGATGCTGTGTAGTTGTTTAGGGTTTTATGAGTCTTGCCTAGCTTTTTTTTTGGTGCTGGTGTTTTGGTCTCTCAGTTTCCGGAAAATCTATTAACTCTCTATGGTTTCTGTTTATAGACTATAGTTATTGTGTTCTTGCTCTCAAAATAATTTAACCTTGTTTTTGGTAAAACAATAAAAGGCTACAGTTAGGGAGCATCATTAGTCATTTAGTAAGTTACACTTGTAAATGAGAAAATCCATTAGAGATGCAAGATTAAAATATTGAAAATAAGAGAATTTCATGCCTAAATACCCTGACCTGACAAAGATTAAAAGGTAAAGGGATACACGCTTGAAGATAAGTGTGGCCACGGACTTGACCAATGATATGACTTAAGAGGAATTACAGGTATAATACGGCAGAGGATGTGCTGTGGGATAAGATTAAATACCTAGTAGCATTTTGTTTTTGTATAATACCAGAGTTTAAAGGAGGGCTTTTCTCTGATATGCTTAGGGATTGGCACTACTTTTAAATGTTTTATGAGCATCCTTTTTATGATTGTTTTGATAGAGTGTAAAAACTCCAGTGTTTTCATTACACTCTGAATTTGCTTGTTATACAAGTTCTGGTGTTCTGTTTCAAAAAACAAAAATCTAATGATTCCTGCTCCCTGGGTATGGTTGGTTTAGTGCAGTACAAACTATGAATGTAACTCTAGCACAAGGAAATGCATAGGCAGTTTGAATGTTCTTCTCCTTTCTTGTCTTCCATTTATGTTTATGTTATTTTCGCCTTATAATAGTGAAGAATGATGTATTTTATTGATACTACTGTTTACTATAAGTTTTCATTTTATGTCAAAACATAGAATGAGCTGATTTATTTAACTACAGTATCTAATTTATTATCTATGTAGCGCTCTGTATGACATGCTCTTACCTCTCTCACCCTCTTTTTGGTCCTGCAGATTGAGAAGCCCTTACAGAGGCATGGTGGCAGGCTTGAGCATAATGAAACATATTGTGGTTCATGCTTTGGGGCAGAAGCGGTATGTTGCAGTTACTTGTGTTGCTATAGCATCTTGTCATAGTTATAGTTATATTTGTAAATCATATAGAGAGTTTTACAATGTCATTGATGTTACCATTAATAAGAAGGATAAAACAAATAAGAATTAAAAAACATAAGTTGGCGATGTGTACCATTTGTGGTTGATGTTAAAGAAATTTATTCTCGAAACCTTAAGAACGGATGAATGGCTCCAGGGAGATAAACTTATCAATCAGCGACTTTTGAAAACTGAAAATGTGTTTTAAATACTGATGAATGACTCTAGGCTATTTGTCGTATACTTAAATAAGATTCGTAGTATACTTAAATAAGATCTTAGTCATCCGCAATAGTACCTTTGATTTTGATTTTCTTCTAAATATGATTTTAATGTCATCTTGTTTCTTAAATTATATTTTGATAAAACTTATTGCTATTTAGGAGAATGTCCTAGTGAAATTGGATTTCTTAATTGCTTACACTTTAAGTGGAAGAAGAAATCATGAGGCATTTGACTGCTTAAAGATAAAGATGGGATTTCTTATGACAAAACATTGGCTGCATACCAAATGACAGTTCTACAATCTCATGTCATTTGATAATAGGATTTGTATGAAGGGAAATTAGTTGCAGGTGCCTTTCCTAACAATCAAATAGCTGCTGAACCTTTTTCTCCTAGAGGTTCAATATACAAAAATGAAATGTATTTCAGCCTTTATTATGCAATTCTGCTTATTAGTCACTAATATGTTTAAAACTTGAATCTGTTAATATATGACCTGCTCCTTACTCCATAATTCTTAATCTCTCTCTCTCTCTCTTCATGCAGTCTGATGATGAGTGTTGTAATTCATGTGAAGAAGTTCGTGAAGCATACAGGAAAAAAGGTTGGGCAATGACGAATACAGACTTGATAGACCAGGTAAGTTTGGAATACTTTCCATATGGTATTTTTTGATGTAGATCTTCGCACAAATGTTGCAATATAGAAAATGACGTGTTATAACTACTTCATAGAAGTTTCTCCCAAAAGACTAGCCTATGAGTGGAGGGTGCCCAAGTAGTTATAAATCATTAGCCAACCCCATACTTAGTCGATGTGAGATCCTAACAACATGAATTTTGTTCCATGGACTGCTATGAAATGACTCTTACCCTATGAGAGGAGTGAAATGTATCACATAATTTAGATTTTCGTATAATTTATTTACTAATCAATTTCCACAATTAAGCTTAGTAAATATTTTCTCTAAAATGCAAATAAAATTCTTTTTCCAAAAGTTTTGTTAATTTAATACTTATATTTTATTAATGTTTATATATCCAAAATAATTTTGCCATAATTAATTGTTGACAATAAATTCTTTTTTTTTTTCGAGATTTATCCCCAATAACGGTTTACAGCTCGGTCTTAAATAGAGTTTTTCATAATTCCAACTAAGATAACCTCCAAAATGCATAACAAATCCAAACCCATGTTAGTAACTCAATATTTGGGATTAAAATATACTTCATTAATATTGATTAAAAAAATCCCAAAAGTTTGTTACATTACAGTACCTACAAGTGATGTAAGTTTTGTCGAAACTTAGAACAGTGTAGGAAATAACTCCCACATCTTCTCCTCTAACTCCCAAGTTGCTTCATTGGTGCCGTGAGTACACAATTGCACCTTAACTAACGTTATCACCTTACTCCATAATACCTTGTCTTTCGGATCCAAAATTTTTACCGGCTTTTCATCATAGCTAGGCTTAGATCCATGCTCAATTGCTCATAACTAAGTACATAAGCCGAATCGTTAATGTATTTTCTCAGCATGGACACGTGAAAAACATCGTGAACTTGGGATAATACTGGTTTAAGAGCCAACTGATAAGCTACTTCCCCAACCTTTTCTAAAACCTCAAAAGGCCCTATATATCTGGGACTAAGTTTTCCTTTCCTGCCTAAGCCCAATATTCCTTGCAATGGGTCTATCTTCAAGAAGACCTTGTCTCCTACCTCAAATGTTAGATGTCTCATCTGCTGGTTAACATACTTGCGCCAATGATTAATCGAGGTCTGCGATCTTTGCCAAATTTTTCTGATGTCCTTGGTCACCTTGTTGACTTCATCAGTATCCAGAAATTTTCTATCACCAGCTTCATGCTAATGAATCGGTGATCAGTTTTTAGACCACATAGTGCCGTATAAAGAGCCATCTTAATTGAATGTGAGCAAACTCTATCAACGGTAGCTTTTGGTTCCAAGACCCTTGGAAATCAAGTATACACTCTCTCAACATATTTTCCAAGGTCCTTATTGTTTGCTCACTTTGTCAATCAATTTGGAGATAAAAGGCCGTGCTAAACTTCAGCTTTGTGCCCAACTCCATTTGCATTTTCCTCCAAAAGGCTGACGTGTATTGTCTGACACGATCAGACACAATAAATAAGGGTACTCTGTCCAGCCTCACGATTTGGGTATGAAAATAGAGACTTTACAGAATTTAGAGAAGCAGGTTAAAGAAAGGCAAAATAACAACCAGAGAATATTGCAACATTCATATCGAGCAAACAAAAACACTATCTTATACATTTATAGATTATATATATAATATTTTTTTGTTAGCAATAGATTATATATATCCTAAATCAGAATAGGAACATTTTATTAAATAGAAAGGGGTACCAACAATACAGGAGACTTAAACAACATTCTCTCAATTACAGGAGTCAGTAAATAGTATAAAAACTAGAGTTCCAAACAAGAAAATTCTTTGTGGATGTGAAAAAGCTTTGCTTCTATGAAAACAAAAGACTATTCCTTCTTTAGCGAAGAAACTAGCTACCTTGCATTCATAAAATTAAAGCCACTAAGAAAAATGATACTTTACTAATAATATTAGCAAATGGTCTACCTCCTCTGTGCTTCGTAATACGAGTGCACCAATTAGTATATATCACGCAACTACAGGAAAAGGAAAATTATTTTGCAATCCATTGAACCAGGCAAAACTTTGTTAGTAGGGATACCCTACATTCATAGGGGATAAAGTGGGTTCATTTGTAGATGTCAGTGGATTGTGAATTACATTACAAAAAAGGACGCTGAATTAAAGGCTACTTTCATGTGGGTGTATGCATATATATACATATACATGTACAATATTTTAAAGAAATGAGACTAATATATTCAATAGGAGTAAAAACAATAGACACAAAAGGGATCAAAAGTAACTCTCACCCTTGAAACCAAGAAAACAAACGAAACTACCAGGAAAAATGATTAACTTATAACAAGAATTCTGTATATATTATTGAGTCGAAAATAACTCTAAGTTGATTTGAGCTTCTCATGACTTTTTGGTTTCCAGTGCAAACGTGAAGGTTTCATCCAAAAGATAAGAGATGAAGATGGTGAGGGATGTAATATTGAAGGATCTCTTGAAGTTAACAAAGTGGCTGGAAGTTTCCATTTTGCCCCTGGAAAAAGCTTTCATCAGAATATGTTTCTGCAGGATTTGCTGGCTCTCCAAACAGATACTCACAATGTATTATGACACATTTAGTCCCTTGTCTGATAAATTGTTATTTGGTTTACTATTATTGAATTAACCTTCTCAAGTGAGTCTTTTATTTCTTATACTCTCTGAGGCATTCTTGTGTTTGTATTAATCTTGTGTGATGCAGATAAGTCATAAGATAAATAAATTAGCTTTTGGTGACTATTTTCCTGGCGCGATAAATCCACTGGATGGGTAATAATATCTTTCTATTCCAGCATCTCTATTTAAATGTTGATTAGATTATCTATCTTGCATCAATCCCATACTGGTGCATTTGGAATTGCCTTGACAAAAATTGGTTACATTTTCTTCTCTTGTCTTTATCTCTCTGCCCTTCATTGGCCCTTTTTATGTTTTCTCATCTCTCTCTCTTCCTGCATCAACCACTTGCTCAATAAATTTAGCCAGGATTCTGATTCTAAGATCTATCACCTTTTATATGCATTTTCAGGGCTAAATGGACTCAGGAAACACTAAGCGGTTCGTACCAGTATTTCCTCAAGGTAAAGAGTTTATTTATTTATTTTATTTCATCTGATTGAGCTCTTTTTTTTAATTATTTGAACATTTTGACCTTCTGGACCATTATGACTGCATGCTTTTGGATAATCTTTGTTTAATTGATATTTTTTTATTGCTTGCACTGTCCTAACAAGTTGTTTGTGAAGATAATTTGACATTTACTTTGTGCGTCACAGGTCGTTCCTACAAAGTACACCAATATTAGAGGCCATGATGTCCAATCAAATCAGGTATAGTGTAAGAAATTTAATTGTAAATTATGTAGTTAATCATTTTTTTTCTTTGGATATTGTACTGAAATGCTAAGTGCACACTGTGCAGTTCTCTGTGACAGAGCATTTCAAAAATGCAGAAGCTGGACACTTCCGATCACTTCCAGGAGTGTTCTTCTATTATGATTTTTCTCCAATTAAGGTTTGTTCTTTGTACTCATTTTGTGAAGCTACTGGTTAATCATATTTAGAACCTTCCACTACTCGGGGGCTGTCAATAGTGAAAACTTTCCTATCCTCACTTTTTTGTTTTTTCATTTTGTGGAAAGCAATTGTCTAAAGTTGCTTTAATTTTTCGTTTACTGGTTCTACGGTCATGACCACGAGGAGAATAGGGGAAGATATATTAACAATGATAACCATCTAAGACCAAATAGGAAAAACAACAAGATAATGACACCATCCTGAAGTCTAAATGTGGAAAGAAGATAAGAATAATTAATTTCTCATGATTTATTGACTGTTGTATACAAGCCTATTTATAGGCAGATTTACACCGCAGTTCAGCATGGAGAAAATAGTAACTAACCTTAGAAAATAAGGAACTTATCTAACAGCTTCCTAGAATAAGGAAATTCAAATTTTAATAATAACTAAATCAGATATTTCTGCGTATTTACATTTTAATAAAATACATATATTTTATCACTAAATATGAAACTGCAATATTATCAGATAATGGCAGCTAGAACAAGATTTTATAGATCCGCCTTTGCTGATTTAAATCAGGCAACCATTTTGTTTTTTCTTTGGGTCTTGATTTATCTGTAGATTTACTTCATATTATGAATTTGATATGCTGAGCTTACTACCATAATCAGTTCCTCTAAACATTCTTGAAATGCTGCTCTTTTTTAATGTCTTCCAAAACTCAAAACACCTTGCAAGATCATTCCATCTTCATTTATCTCACGAACATCTCCTGTATGGTGATCTAAATATTGTGCACTTCTCTCTCTCTTTTGTTTTTGTTCCAATAGTTTTCAAAAGAAGATTCTCAAAGTCTTCTGTAACTCTTATAACCAAATAGTTGAAGTTTGAAAGTCTTTCCATATTAGCTGCTGCCAACTGAGTGTTTTAAAAAGAAATAATTGGTATCAAAGGGAAGCTTATCCATGGTTTTGTACAGGAGATAATAAATAACACATTAAGTGAATGCTTCTATTTTGAAATTACAAAAAGTGCATGATCATTCCTTGAAATTAATTTTTGAACTGTATTCGTATCTGTTTTGCAGGTAACGTTCAAAGAGGAACGTGTTCCTTTTTTACACTTCATTACCCACCTTTGTGCCATAATTGGAGGTACTCTCTCTCCTCTCTCCTTCTCTCTCTCTCCAAGGACAGAGGGCAAGCAGTTATAGGAAGTAAACAAAATAAAACTATTGCACTAAAGCAATACCAGAATAATTACTGGCTTATTTGAAATATCTGAAAACTTTGCATGCTTACTTATACTATATCTTCTGGCATTATTATTTTTCACAGTAATCCTTTGATACTTTGTTACTATGATGCAACTAATAACTATTGATGCTTCTCTTGAATATGTTCAGGTGTTTTCACTATAGCTGGAATAATAGATTCCTTTGTATATCATGGTCAAAAAGCAATGAGGAAGAAGATGGAAATTGGGAAATTTGGCTAATTTATTTTTCTTTTAGTGTTTTGTATAATGTGCCTCCAATACTATGGTTGGTAGATTATTGATCACTTTTTTATTATCATTATCATTATTTTTTTTTAATTATAGATTGTTGAATTTATGAGGTTGACTTTGTACAGTACACATCAAACATTCTACTTGCCACTAGGAGACTAGTGATAGAATCATTCTTTTGACAAGAGTCACTTAGTCACAACAACAAATAGGAGGCTGACTGATAATTGAACATGAATTTTGGTTTGAATTTTTTTTTCCCTACTCGTTACTCCCAATTTTTCTATTTTTCTTGCCCAGCCATCTGACAAAATTTTCAAGGGAGTTTTATGCCTCTGAATTGAGAAAACATGTCTAATTCTCAAATGTGGGGAAATAGAGAAAAAAACCATCTTGGTAATTCAAGTAAAATATCAAGTTTGTTTTTGGAATTTTGAAAATGTTAAAACTAATCTTTAACTTTTAAAGACAAAAAAAGTACTTATATGTTAAAATTTTTTTTAAAAGACATTAATACTTTAAATTTTATAACTTTAATATATTTAAAAATTGTTTATAGACTTTTGGCTCCATATATCAGTGCTTTTTCTAATTACCAATGGAAATTTGAGTTTCTATGCGTCATGTGGGGGGCTAACTAAAAAAAGTCCCGAATAGTGTATACATAAAAAAAGTATACTACTTTCCTCATTTTTTTAAAATACCCATGTCATAACTCAATGCCCAATGCCCGTCTTTTTATCTCTCTCTGCTTTTTCCCCATGGACGACTACCCCTTGGTTCCTTTGCACTTGTTCCTCTCTCTTTCCCTCTGATTTTGATCCCCTAAACCAAGAACCTCAAAGCAACATTGACACTAACACCACAAAGCACCGTCATTTAAGTTTAGGGGTCGTTTGGTATGCAGGGATCTAGATACGGGAATGAGAATCTGAACACTTTTTCATGTTTGGTACTGGGTTTGAGTTTTTCTAACCTGGGAACTTGTACTTTAGGAGTTTTAACTTTTCCTGATTCTAGGTTCAAGTGAAACCCATCTGAGAAGTGGTTTTCAGATATCCAGGAATGTGAAACACTTCAAAATTATTATTATTTTTAAAAAAAAAATCTTAAACCAATAATTTTTTAACTAATGACTTATTTTATTTTTGAAGCTTATAATATAAAAACAAATATACATATATCATACTATACAATGATAAATAATATTTGTTTATTTAAAGAAATTGATTTGTAAAGCCTTTATATCATTACTTTAGTTTAAAATAACAAATAAAATAAGGGTATTTTTGTAATTTTAAAAATTATACTTGATATGGTATTCAATAGATGTGTTTTTTTTAATTCTGTTAACAAATATTTCATGAGTAAAATTGTTTACAAATTATTTTGATGAAATATATTATTATATTAATTTTATGAAAATATGTAAAAAAAAATATACATACTATAAAATGATAAATAATATTTGTTTATTTAAAGAAATTGATTTGTAAAATCTTTATATCATTACTTTAGTTTAAAATAATAAATAAAATAAGAGTATTTTTGTAATTTTAAAAAGTATATTTGATTCTAGTATTCAATAGATGTATTTTTTTAATTCTGTTAAAAAATATTTTATGAGTAAAATTGTTTATAAATTATTTTGATGAAATATATTATTATATTAATTTTATGAAAATATGAAAACTTGCCAGATTCTCATGCACAACCAAACACAGAAAGTGATATTTCCAGGAATCATAGATAAGATTACAGTGCACAACCAAACACAATGATGTAAGTTTCCAGACTATCAGATTACCCTCTTCAACTAACCCAGTAATATGAAAACTGTGAACTCCTCATACCAAACGGCCACTTAGTGTTTTGACATTTTTGGATTTTCTTTGTCATTAAATTAGGTTTTTTTTATTTTTTATTTTTTAATGATTCATATAGCTTGAACTAAGGAAAAATTTTAGTTAAAACACTAATCTATATATTTTGAACAGAATTGATCATGATTTTAAAAAAAAAAAATCTGAATTTTTTTCAGATTTGAAACTAGTAGAAACTCGATTTGGCTAGATGGTGCCCGATGGAGCTCAATGCCAACTCGGCAGGCCTTAAAAATAAAGATTTTTATGAAAAAAAGCGTTTTGGCTCGATGCAGTTTGATACATTTCTTATAAAATTTGGGTGTCTATTTGAAGTTTTTTTTTTTTTTTAATTTAGGTGTTCTTTCAAGATTCTACACGTTTGAGGAACATATATGCATAGATAGGAAATGTAAAGCTTGAAAACATACCAAAATTCAAAACAATATCCTATTTTTGGTCGTGATTTTTAGATCTTGAAAAAATACTCAAAATAAAAAAAAAATCACCTCAAACGGACACCTGAGTTAAAAATTACACAACTTGCAAGAATTACTTTGAATTGGTACAATCAGTATCGAGCCCTATAGAGCAGTGCATCGAGCACCATCAAGCTAGGCATAGAAAACATGATTTTTTTATGGGAAAATTGATGATTTTCGATGCCCAACTCAGCGAAGCCTTAAAAATCAAGATTTTTATGAATAATACAAAATATTTTGGCTCAATACCTTGCTCGATGTAGTTCGATGCAATTCTTGTAAGGTGCTTAACTTTTTAGGCGAGTGTCCATTTGATGTGATTTTTTTTGGTATTTTTTCGAATCCACACGTTTAAGATATGTAAATACACATTTGAGAAGTGTATATCTAGAATCCACGACCAAAAATGGGATATGTTTTTTTAAGTTTGGTATGTTTTCAAGCTTTACACTTCCCAAATGTGTATATATGTTCATCAAAAGTGTAGATTTTGAAAAAAATATCCAAATTAAAAAAAAACTTGCATTAAACGGACACCAAAATGAAAAATTGCGCCTCTTGCAAGAATTACATCCATCTACATTGAGTCGGCATCGAGCTCCATCAAGCCAAAACAAAATTCAAATAATTTGTTGTACACATGTTTTTTTTTTTTTTATACTCATGATTGTTTAAACTTTGTTTTCAGTATCGTAAGTTATTCATAATTTCTTAAAAATTTGCAGAATGTTCTAAATAACTATAATGCACGCCATATAAAAAATTGAGATTATAACCATCCATATGCCAAAAACATAAAAAATGATTACACCAATATTGACAAAAAAAAATGGCTGCACCACAGTCGTCCCCATATTGATTACGAACATGGGTCACACCTGCATATCTTTTAGCATTACAGGGCCATAAAAACCTTAAAACTTTTGTGCTAGGCACATGTCCCAAGTGATTCTTGCATAAACCCTCTGTTAGAATTTCTAATACACTCAAATAACATGAACAAACAATAATCTCCAACACATAATCCAAAATCATGTCATTATAAATACATATATGAGAAATCCTAAATCATAATTCTATAGATCCTTTGCTAAATTAAAGAAGAAGATTAACACAAGAGCGGAAGCACTAACCTGATGCCATTGTTGGAGATTGCATAGAGGGTTTAGATCTTCCTATATAATATATATCTCTATGAGAGAAGAGTCTCTCTTTTCTTTTCTGTTAATGGGATGACAGACAGAATAGAATGATACATATATATAAGGGACCACAACCCTAATTTATAATTAGTGATTTCCAATTTTGCTCATTATAAAATTAAAAATTCACTTTCCTGTTTCTACACATTAAATCCATGACACTTTAATACCCTATGATATTTAGAACATAATTGGTCACTTAATTTTATATCACACTTTATAATAGCATTATACATTATACATATGTGTCCATAAAATAGTATTTTAATCCAACAATCTCCCACTTGGGCAACATATGTTTCCTTATAAATGTATAACCTTATGAGCTCAAAATTTGCTATCATATAAAGGTATTCTTTAACAATCTCGTCCATAAACCATATCCATATAGGATCAAAGCGATCATTGTCATATTAATCATGACTAAACCCATCAATGGTCACATATACAAATATAGTTAAATGACATAGATCAATCATGGATGCGTAGCATGGAAATTACATGCAATGTGAACCAAACATGTCTATTTCCAACTGGTCCTTCTTAAACTTTAGTGAGGTCAGAATAATAAAAAACAGAGTGAATGAACTGAAAAACTTCATTTCTGATCAGAAAATAACCAAATACATAAATGTCTGAAATAAACATAAAGCAAATAAAATACAAACTCCCACTAATTCATGATATCCTCAAACAATACCACACCCATATGAGCAATGTGCTCATGAAAGACCTTGGGTGGTAATCCTTTTGTGAGCGGATCTGCTATCGTGGAGTGTGTCCCAATGTGCTCTATGGATATTTGTCCACTCTGCACTCTTTCTTTCACAACTAGGAACTTTATGTCAAGATGCTTTGACTTGGATGAGCTCCTGTTGTTGTTGGAATACAATACTACTGAATTATTGTCACAAAATAACTTGAGTGGTCTTTCTACATTCTCCAAAATGCGCTGCCCAGTGACAAAGTTTCGTAGCCATATTCCATGATTCGATGCCTCATAGCATGCTACAAATTCTGCTGCCATAGTGGAAGAAGCTACATGTAATGCCCCAGATTCCCTAATGTGGTTTAGCAGCTGGATTTGTAGGTCGGGAGGGCCATAACTGCTTAATTACATCATTTAATGTGTTTATGCATGTTTATGAGAATTATATTATAATATAATGTTAATTGTATGCATGTCGATGTTATATGTTGAGACCACATTATGATGTGGGTTTGTTCGAGCTGTTCGACATGAGACGATCGTAGAATATTGATTAGCGGTTTAGTCACAACAGGTTTAAGTGTCGGGACTTGGATTGAGTCTCGGGGTGATTTTGAGGGTTAGAGTGTTACCGGGAGACAAAGGGTAACGGGTTGTGAATTATTGGTGTTTGAGATTATTGAGAATAGCGGGAATTGGAGAGCGTTAATTATGATTAACAAATTAGGAGGAAAGTACCAAAAATGCCCTTGGGAGCCTTTAGAAAGTATTTATTGACCTAGGGGTAAAATGGACATTTCACCCCTAGGATAGATATAACATTTGGTGACTGAAGGAAAAGATGGAAAAACAGAGTATATTTTAGAGTTCTCCCGTACCTTCTTCTCCTCACTGTTCTTTGTGGTTTTTGAACCAATTTTGAGGATTCAAGCTTGGGAAGTAAGCCTTGGGAGTTTGGGAGTGTGTTCCACCATTGAAGACCATCATAAGCCAAGCTTTGGGTAAGTTTCTAACCATGGTTTTCACTGGTTTGCTCTGTTTTGGTTTTGTTTTGCAGCTGAGTTTCCTAGGATGAATTCATGGTTTTTGTTGGGAGTTTTAGCTAGGGTTCCCATGCTTGTGATGTTTGGGGTGTGTTAGGATGGTTTTTGGGTTTATTTGGCATCAAGAATAGGCTTTGGAAGCTTGGAAATCGAGTTAGAAACGAAGGAGATGAAGAAGGTCGGTTCAGGCATGTTTTGGGCTGGAGGTAGCGCTACAGCGCCACCCTAGGGCGCTATAGCGCTCCTCAGGAGGGTTTTTGGCCTTTGGGAGGTTCTGAGTAGAGCGCTGTGGCGCTAGGGGTTGAGCGCTGTAGCGCTACCCTGTTCCTTCCAAACCCCGTTTTGAGTGTTTTTAAGGGTTTTTTACTTGGGGTTTCAATCCTTAAGGCCCGGGATCGAATCTACTCACCGTGTGGGCATGTTTCGGGGTCCCGAGGGTGGAGCTTAGATTAAGACCCTATTATTGTGGATTCTCATTAATGGAGGTTATAATTGGTTGTGATTAGGTAACCGCTAAGGAACTAAAAGATCGATCGTTCTCAGGGGTCGTCTTTATCATACTTCTCACTCAAACTTGAGGTAAGAAAACAGTGTATGGATACAGTTGCACCCTGTAAAGGTATATGACATGCATGGTTTGATATTGAAGCATGTTGGTTGATATATGTGAACGTGGATTGCATATTAAATGCTAATGAATGCCGATTACCTGTTTAAGACACTGACTAGCCAGGGACCGACTCTAAAGTCGACGATTACGCATTGAATGACTCTATGGCATTAACGCGGGACCGACCCTAAGGTCGAAGAACTTATAAGCGCTTGCTTGGTCTATGACCAGAAGACTATAGCCAAGGTATATGACCCCGGTGACCGTTTGTCACGTGGCTAAGGGACGTTGTCCATAGCTTCGACTCTAGAGTCGTGAGGAAGGTTATGTTGGTGACTAATCACCATGCACCTGTCCTGATCGAACATATGAAAGAATCACTTAACTGTTAAGCCCTGGTGACCCTATCGTCACATGGCTAGAGGGAGCGACGCTCGTTATTGTGACTGTTGGCTATTGTCACCTATTTGTTGGATTGATAGTCCTGAATGGTTACTATGATCGTTGTTGATATTATATCATGTTCTATTATGTTTTCTTGCTGGGCCTTGGCTCATGGGTGCTATGTGGTGCAGGTAAAGGAAAGGAAAAGCTGGGCCAGCCTTGAGTGGGGAGCTTGGGCGGTGTGATGTACATACAGGGCCGCTTGACCGCCACAGTCAAGGAGTTCTCAGAGGGACTAGGGGTTTACCCTATTTTTGCTGCTTAGGCCGGCGGAGTTTGTAAATATTGGAACTGTAGTGACTCTTTTGTATTACGAACTACTTGTAAATATTTTGAAAGGCTCATGAGCAGTTTATTTACTTAACGAAAAGTACCCTTTCCTTTTTGCTGGTTTTTCACCTTAACCTGATATTAACACTTAGATCACGTTTTTAACCAAAGGACTCGGGTAGCGGGTCAAATTTCCGGTTCACCGTTCACCGTAACTGTTCTGGGGTAACCAGGGCGTTACACTACAAGTGTCTGTTTGACACTTTTCCAAGAAATAGCTCCTCCAGCTAACATGTAAATATAGCTTGATGTAGACTTTCTGCTATCTTGGCACCCAGCGAAATCAGAATCAGAATACCCTACGACCTCCAAACGATCTGGTTTCTTATATGTGAGCATGTAACCTTTTGTTCTCTGAAGATATCTCATAACCCTCTTGGCTGCTATCCAATGGTCCATACCAGGGTTGCTTAAATATCTGCCTAACATTCCAACAATATAGGCAATATCCGGACGCGTACAAACTTGAGCATACATCAGACTCCCAACAGCTGATGCATAGGGAATCTTTTGCATTTCTTGAATTTCAAGGTTACTTTTAGGGCACTGACTGAGACTGAATTTGTCTACAATCTTGCATGCCAAATCTTTTGAGTACTTTATCGATATAGCTCTTTTGTGATAATCCAAGAATACCTCGAGAACGATCTCGATGTATCTGAATTCCTAATACAAAAGAGGCGTCCCCAAGATCTTTCATCTCAAAATGCTTAGATAGAAATCTCTTGGTTTCGTGCAATAAGCCTATATCATTAGTGGCAAGCAATATGTCATCGACATATAGAACTAGGAATATATACTTACTCCCACTGAACTTGTGATATACACAATCATCAACAACATTCATCTCAAAACCGAATGAGATAATTACTTGGTGAAATTTGTGATACCATTGACGAGAAGCTTGCTTGAGTCCATAGATGGATTTTGTTAATTTGCAAACCATATTCTTTGGGTCTCCCGACACAAAGTTTTCTGGTTGCACCATATAAATTGTCTCGTCAATGTCTCCATTGAGAAATGCGGTTTTAACATCCATTTGATGTAGCTCAAGATCAAGGTGAGCAACAAGTGCCATTATTATTCTAAAAGAGTCTTTCGATGAAACTGGAGAGAAAGTCTCTGTATAATCAATGCCTTCTTTCTGAGTATAGCCTTTAGCTACAAGACGCGCTTTATACCTCTCCACATTACCATTTGCATCCCTCTTGGTTTTAAATATCCATTTACAACCAATTGGTTTTGCACCGTCTCGTAATGGGACAAGTTCCCAAACTTTATTGTCTTGCATAGACTTATACTCTTCTTTCATGGCATCAATCCACTTTTGAGAGTTAGAACTTTTAATGGCCTGATGAAAATTGATTGGATCATCTTCCATCATTCCATTGTCATCCTCATGTTCTTGAAGAAATACAACATAATCATTTGAAATGGCATTTCTTCTTTCTCTTGTGGACCTTCTTAATGGCTCTGGTTCTTGAGGTTGTTGAGTTTGTTCTTCTGGAACAATTACCTCATCTTGATTTGGGGGTTGTTCAACATTGTCTTATTGAGGTTCTGGATTCATTTCTTGAACAATGACAGGTGTAGAAGCCTGAACATTGTCAAAAAAGATAGTAGGAACTGAGTTTGAGCTCAATTCCTCCTCAAAAACAATGTCTCTAACCTTATTTCTCCCCCCAAACTCAACATCCTAAAAAAATGTTGCAATTCCCGTCTCAAAACTATTTTTAATTGTGGGATCATAAAACTTATAGCCCCTAGATCGCTCAGAATAACCAATAAAGTAGTTGCTCACTGTTTTGGAGTCCAATTTTTGTTCATGTGGCTTATAAGGCCTTGCCTCAGCTGGACATCCCCAAATGTGAAAGTGTTTTAGACTAGGCTTTCGACGTGTCCAAAGCTCATAATGTGTTTTTGCAACTGCTTTAGTTGGTACTCTATTCAGAATGTAAGCTGCTGTCTTTAATGCTTCTCCCCAGAGGGACTCAGGTAAGGTAGAATGAGCAATCATACTTCTTACCATATCCTTAAGAGTTCTATTGCGTCTTTCAGCAACACCATTCATGCTAGGTGATCCTGGCATGGTGTACTGTGGGACAATACCGCATTCCTCTAGGAATTTAGCAAACGGTCCTGGACGTTGTTCGCCTGAGCCATCATATCTATCGTAGTACTCACCACCACGATCAGATCTTACATTTTTAATCCTTTTGTTGAGTTGATTCTCAACTTCAGCTTTATAAGCTTTGAACACATCCAGAGACTGGGACTTTTCATGAATGAGATATAGGTACCCATAACGTGAGTAATCGTCTATGAATGATATGAAATATTGTTGACCATTCCATGATGCTGTAGGGAATGGCCCACAAATATCTGTATGAATCAATTCTAAGACATCTGAAGATCTGTTGGCACCCAATCTCTTAGTTTGGTCTGTTTTCCCTTGATACAATCGACACAAACATCAAAGTCTGTGAAGTCAAGAGATTCTAAAATGCCATCAGACACAAGGCGCTCAACTCTACCTTTTGAGATATGACCTAAGCGCTTATGCCATAATGACGTTGAATTGTCCTTATTTAATTTGCGTTTAGTACCACGTGATTCCACATGCAAGGTTTCATTATAGGATGCAATTGTTTCTAGCAAATAAAGGTTGTCATAAGCATTCAAGTAACCAGTTCCAATAACATTTGAATTTAAAGACAAATTAAACTGATTGTTTCCAAAAGAACAAGAATATCCAAATTTTTCCAACAAAGAAACAGAAATTAAATTCCGTCTAAAAGACGGTACAACAAAAGTGTCTTTCAAATCCAAATAAAAACCAGTTCCTAACAACAACCTAAAATGCCCAATTGCTTCCACTCCCACCGATTTTCCATCACCCACGAAGATGTGTCTTTCACCATCACTTGGCTTTCGGAAGCTCAGGCAACCCTTTCTTTGCACGCCATGCGTGATACTTGGCACAATCTTTCTTCACATGTCCAGGCTTGGTGCAAAAGTAACAACCTTCTGAATCCTTCTGTTGTTTCTTTTGGGCTGGACCCTTAGCAGCTTCATTCTCAGATTTCCTTTTCTTGCCCTTATCCTTAGAGGCAGTGGCCAAGTGAGCACTTTCAGTTTTGTCCTTTTTTTAACCTTTCTTCCTCTTGCACACAGTGAGAAATGAGTTCATTGAGAGTCCATTTCTCCTTTTGACAGTTATAACTAATTTTAAATTGGTTAAACTGTGCAGGAAGCGTTAACAAAACCATAAGCACAAGCACATCATCAGAAAGCTCGATCTTAAGTGTCTTAAGTCTTGAGACAATATGATGCATTTCCATAATGTACTCCCTTACATTTCCTTGACCCTTATACTTCATGGTCATCAAAGAACCTAGAAGTGTTGTCATTTCAACCTTATCGTTTTTAGCAAAACGTTCCTCAATTTGTTCAAGGAAATTCTTGGCCTTATTAATCCCTTCGGATTCTGTGCCCCAAAATGCTTCTGGAATGCTGTGTTTCATAATCATTAAACTCATGCGATTTGAACGATCCCACCTCTCAAAATCCGTTTTCTCATCACGGGTGCTTTCCTTAGTGAGAGGTGCAGGTTGTTCATCCCTTAGTGCATGGTCTAAATCCATACATCCCAGAACTATAAGTAAGTTTCTTTTCCAATCCTTGAAATTGGTCCCATTAAGCATAGGAATATAATTAATATTAGCAGATATTGAGACAGCAGAAGATGAACTAGCTAAATATAGAACAAAACAAACAAAACAAGCTCACATCAATATGCATAATCAAACAATAAATTCAAAATTTGGTTAATCCCATCTCAAGATACCAAGCACAACATTAATATTAAGTCTTTGAACAATAATATTAACTGTAAGCGATACTCTTGTTGTAGCAATCAAACATTGACAATAAATTATGTCAAACAATAAGTCAATCTTTGGACTAACATATTGCTCACACAAAATACCTTATAATTGTCACACATTTATTACCACATGTGTGTATGAAATTCAACGAAATATTCGCTTACCTTTGGGTCAGTTAATATATGCATAAATTACAAACACACAAGCATCTTTATATTTTAAATAAATTAATTTACACAAAAAAGGTCACTTTGGCAACATATTGTTTCAATTAATCTATTCAAAATATTAGACATTCTTAAGAAATTTTCCAAACACCAAAACTTGAATTTAATTGTTACTGTATTATTATTATTATTTTAATAGAAATTATTATATATTCAATAAAAATAAATAATAATAATAAAACAAAACTTAATATTCATATATTCATATATGCATAAAACATAACAATAAATTTCTATAACCTGAGAATATATATCATATATCATATATAAAATATATTAATAAGAAAGATGACACGTAACCTTGAGTAGAAATATATATACACATATGTTGTTATCAATATAAAACTTAACAAACAGATCCTTTGTTTTCAGATTCTAAAACAAAAAGAACTTTAACTGCATAAATATATATATATATATATATATATTTATATAAATATCTGTATGCCTGATGCCAAAAGTTGAAACCGTGGTTATACAATCATAATAACATATATAACTATAAAGCCAAAAAAAAAACAAAAAAAAAACAAGGCTATATACAGATGTTTACGTCTGCTTATATAAAGTCAAATTGATTCTTTATATATCAGATCATTACGACTGCTTGTAGAACAAAAAAAAAAAAAAACTATATACCCAGGTTTATATACTGCATATATATTGCATATTGCAATCACCCAAAACAAAACTGAATGATTGCATATGTTAAATGTCTAAGGCCATTAAATATCAATTGAACCATGTACGAATAATCAGAATTTTCAACAGAACAGCCATTAAATTATTCGACCAATTTATATATGCCTATTTACATATACCGAAACATAACAATATGCACATAAATGCAATAAAAAAAATTACAGGGAGAGTAATATTATTTTATAATCAAAACCCTAATTTTATAAAATCCCCAAATTTCTTATGAACAAAATCATCAGATCTTCAATAAATTCAGCAAAAGTGACTCTGGTACCACTTGTTAGAATTTCTAATACACTCAAATAACATGAACAAACAATAATCTCCAACACATAATCCAAAATCATGTCATTATAAATGCATATATGAGAAATCCTAAATCATAATTCTATAGATCATTTGCTAAATTAAAGAAGAAGATTAACACAAGAGCGGAAGCACTAACCTGATGCCATTGTTGGAGATTGCATAGAGGGTTTAGATCTTCCTATATAATATATATCTCTATGAGAGAAGAGTCTCTATTTTCTTTTCTGTTAATGAGATGACAGACAGAATAGAATGATACATATATATAGGGGACCACAACCCTAATTTATAATTAGTGATTTCCAATTTTGCCCATTATAAAATAAAAAATTCAATTTCCTCTTTCTACACATTAAATCCATGACACTTTAATACCCTATAATATTTATAATATAATTAGTCAATTAATTTTATATCACACTTTATAATAACATTATACATTATACATATGTGCCCATAAAATAGTATTTTAATCGAACACCCTCATGTATTCCCTTCAAAGCCACCTCAACCTCGTGCTCGTTGAGGCATTAGGAAGTTTAAGTCGTACCTTATTTTGAAGAGTCTCATTCTCTTCCTTGGGCAGAGTCCCAAACTAAGAACCAAAAAAAAAAAGAAAAAGAAGGGAGAATGGGAAACACATATATATTTTTAATAATAATAATCTAATTTACAACTCTCTCAAGATGCTCGTTTTGCAACCAAACCCACTCCTAAAAAATTTAACAAGAAAAAAAAAAAAACTAAAAGACTCCTCCCTCCCAAGTCTATTAACATCAATAAGGATTAAAAGACTAGTGTCCGACTAAGAAGAAGAGAAGGTGATAGAGAAAGATTTTAAAGAACCGGAGGTTACAGTTTATTTCATTGTTTGTTATTAAATTAATTAATTATTTTATTTAATTAACTATTTTTATATTTTAAAATCAATTTATATGGTTTTTTTTCCCTTAATTTTTTATGAGTTGAATGAATCAAGGTTTATCATGTGTCAGAGTATTAAGGAGTTAATAAAAATATAGAAATGAACACACTGTTTTAGTAACTAAATGACACTAATATATTTTACTAAACAATACAAACTACATCATTGAATTCATTTTTTTTGTCCAAAATAATTTTAATAAAATAATTTCATCTACTTCTTCAAGTTTCTTTTAATATTTTAGAACAATTTTAAAATCTTAAAAAATATTTTATTAAATTAAAACATAAAATATATTTTTTAAAATATTTATTTCACTTTTGAAAATAAATTAATTATTTTAAGAAATTGCTTTTCTTAAACAAATAATTTATTTAAAATGCTTTTATAAAACAATTTGTTTCAAAAGCTAAAATAATATATTTTGTTATAAGTATAGTGAAATATCTATAAAATATTACTCTATATTGAAATACCTCTCATATAGTCATAAAATTTTTCTCAACTTGAACTAGTTATAAATAAAAATAAAATCCACATTATAATAAGTTATAATTTTCTAAGTGTATGGTAAGAAACTTTCCTTCACGCAGTAATAATTATTTAAATATTACAAAAAAAAAAGAAAAAAAAATATTACCTTAAAGTTTAAGATGATTTTTTTTGGAGTTATTATTTAATCTTTGAATTTGTAAGTACATAAATATTTACTAATATAGACACTGACTTGTTCAAGTTAAAATATTTTTAGCTATATTTTTGTTAATTTATAACATTTTCATAATAATAATATTAGCATGGTCCTTATGGTGAGGTTTTACTGTAATTGGCAGCATTCTTTTGATAATTCTTCGCAATATAGTCTTTCTAAAAAGGTTTCAAGTGTTTCCTACATGATGAGAATATGTTGCAAGGAATTATTAAAGAAAATCTATTTTGTAAGTTGACATTAAAAAAAGAGAGAATATATAATTTTAGTATTGTATGTGGTGTTGTTTGTTTTAGAACTATCTTAGTGCAAGTTTGGTTGGCAAGAATTTATTGTAATGGAATGTAATTGATTCCCATTACTTTCTTTGGTTTTATTTTTTGCTTAGAAATTCTCATTCTCTTTCCATCTTAATGGTTTTTTGACAAAATTATAGAATTATAATTCCATTCAAATTTAAGTGGAAAAGTCATTCAGTTACTTGGATATTTTTTATACCATTTTTACCATTACTTTTTCTTATTTATTGATGCACTTTGTGCTGCCAATTGCCACCATTGCATTTTTTTTTAAATGCATTGCATTATTCTATTAAAATATTTTTTTAGCCATTAATAAAATGTAACAAGTAAGGTTTTAATAGAAAAAAAGTAACAAATAAAAATAAAAACTCAGCAATAAGATTTGAAAATTATTGTTTCTTTCAATTAAAAAATAATAATTTATTTAATTAACATTTATTTTCTAAAAATAAAATAAGTCTTATTAACTAAAAATTATATTTATTTCAATAATAAGGATATATTTGTCAAAAGATTAGTCATTCCTTTGTTTACTTGTTTTCCATTCCAAAACTTAAACAAACAAAATAATCATCTTTCTTATCCTTTTCATTTCTATTTCTAATCCTATTCCATTTACTCATAGCAACCAAATGCCACCTTAATATTTTGTTGTTTAATTAGTACTATTTTAATATATTGTATATATTAAATAGTTTAAAATTATACATTTCCATCAATTTTACAAAATATATTTTTGAACATTACTAAAATACCCATAACTTATTTAATTGATATTTTAAATTTAAAATATAATTATATTTTTTTTATAAAGAATACAGTATTAAAATAATAAAATATTGAATATAAATATATTTTTTCTAATGTGAGTATTCTATAAAATTTTAGATTCAATTTGCATTTGAGAAATATTATTTTGATCTGATAAGCTAACGTCGAATCAATTGCATATCAATCATAGAATTATTATTTTAGTCGGAAAACTACGAGAACAATCATATCATTATAAAAATATATATTTATATTTACTACCTTATTATTTTTTAATTGATTTATAAATATGTTTTAAACCTGAAAAGAATTTAATTTGCTTATAATCTAATTTTTTTTTTACTAAAGTTGGTGAAGATATACAATTTTTATTTACCATAAAAAATGCATTAAAAATAATATGGGTTGATCTTATTTTAAAATTTATCAAATTATATAAAATAATAAGTAATTTTATTGATAATTATTATGTAAATGAATTGTCATTTTTATTAGATACTAAATACAAAAAACGTGTATATTTGCACGTTTGTTTAATTTTATTTATAGAATTTATTAATTATTTTTATTAAATTTATATTAATGTTATATAAATTTTGAAATAAATATCGTATTTTAATTAAATAATTTATTTATTTTGTTTAAGTTTATGTGTAACGACCCGAATTTGCTAATCAGGCTTAGGGCTTTGATTAGTGTGTCTGGAGGGCAATAGGTAGTTTAATATGCTTATATGTAAATTTATATGTATATATGATTATGATGCATGTGTTGATTGAGTTAAATGTGCATGTGGGCCCCATCTGGATATTAGGGGCATAAATGTGATAAATGAGATGTATGTTTATATATGTGTGATATGTCTGTACAGCACGATCCAAGACAGTCCTGGGGAGCGGTTAGCCAGAGAGTCACAACAGGGTTGAGGTTCGAACTCGGGGCGAGTCGAGGGGTAATTTGGGTAGTAAATAAGTTATGGGGTTATTGGGACATGAAAATAAATATTTGGAGATATATTTGAGGATAAAATGTCTAGGGGGGAATATTTGGGGAATTTACCATTATTGCCTCGGGGACGTTTTGGTACCCCGAGCCTTGAGGTAACCCTTTAGACTTAAGTTAAATAAAACAAAAAGGGGGAACTGTTTAGAAACATGAGAAACCGACCCACACTCTCTTTGAACTGAAGATAGCTTTTGCTTTTCTCTCTTTTTCACTCTCTAAGACAAAAATCAAGAAGAAACTCAAAGGGAATTCTTGGTGTAAACTAGCATAAGCAAGGGGTTCAGCTGTGATAACTTAGAAGCTTAAGGCTTGAGGATTAAGGTTCAAGTTCAGAGGTTAAAATCAGCAAGGGGTAAGCTTTTTCATGGAGGTTATGCTTAAGTTTCAGCTGTGTTTCCAAGCTTTGCATGTGGGTAGGAACTAGGCTGTTTTTGGGTGTATTTTTGGAGCAGATTTCTGTTGGGTTTTAGTGTTGATATTGAGCTGGAATGATGGTGTTATTATCTAGGATTATCAGCTTGGTTTTGGTGGAAATTGGCTTGAAGAAAGGATAGAAAACTGATGAGAAAATATGGGTTCGGTGTTGAGCGCCGCGGCCCTAGGAGGGGTGCGCTGTGGCCCGCGTGCGCGCGCGGCCATGGGAGGCCGAGAGATTCATGCGCGCCGCGGCGCCTGGTGGGCGCGCCGCGGCCCGTGTGGGGGTCAGTGAGGTGCTAGCCTCTGTTTCGAGGCTAGCCGCGACTCTTGTGGGTGGGGCCGCGACCCTTAGTGTCAGATTGGGTTTTAATGGTATTTTAGGCTTGGGAACTCAAGGGGTAAGGCTTGGGACGGATTTTATCATCCGGATTGATAGAATTCAAGGTCCCAGAGGTTAGGGATTGTGGCTCGGAGTTATTTATTGGGTTATAATTTGATGGACGAATATTTTTATATGTTGTGACTAGGATTTCGACAAGGCTCACGTTAGCGGACTGTGCTCGGGGCATCGGTGCTCAGGAAGCTTGGAACTCAGGTAAGAAAACCCCTGTTTCCATAGAGCTTGTGTGCAGGGCTGAGCCCAATGTGCTGAATGGAAATGATATGCAGGGCCGAGCCCTATATGCTAGAATTGCAGAGCGTAGCTCTTTATCTGTTTATGCTTGAATTCTGTATTTGTTATTATATCGTGTATGATATTATGTGTGTGATCGGCAAGAGCCGGGAACGGTGTAGACCGGGAACGGCGTGGGGCCAGGAACGACGTCAGGCACGTTGAGTGCAAGGCCGAGGACGGCAAGGGGTCGGGAGCAGCGTTGAGCACGTGGGGTGCGAGTTGCCAGGGCGAGTCCCTAAAAGGATACCTGGGATATCCTTACAGCGTGGTCCGCGAACCCAGGGCTTGGTAAACGCCTGGGACGACTAGGCCGTATGTGTTTAGCCATTGGTGGCCTGTTTACATGCTTGACTTGTGTATTCCATATGTTGTCTGTTATGGGTTTTCTTGCTGGGCTTCGGCTCACAGATGCTCTGTGGTGCAGGTAAGGGTAAGGAGAAGATCAACCAACCATGAGTACAGCAGGCGTGAGGCGGCGTGTACATGTTCGGCTAGCCTGGCTGCCACAGCTAGGGGATTTTGGGAGATGCTTGTAAATGAACTTAGACGTTGTCGTTTAGTTGGCTCAGAACAGTTCTGTGTTGTAAATATTTTCTAAACTATGTTTTGGGATCCCAAGTGTAAATTTTTATGATTTGCTATGAAAAACTACTTTCTCTAATGTTTTCCTTTTTAATTATGGCTTAGTTACACGGTTTGACTTAAAATCTCGATTAGCGAGTTGAAAGCACGATTTTAAACTCACTTAGTAACGGCTCTAAGGATGTAGGGCGTTATATTATGTTTGTTTTAGTTTATGAATTTGGAGTGGCAACAAGAGATTATATATTATATGTTTAATGTAATATTAAATATTATACACATATTTTAAATTTAAGTTTCTTTCAAGTTTTTAAAAAAAAAATAATAATTTGGTGCTAATTTACAGTAAATTATATTATATGTTTAATATGATATTATTCTAATGAGTGAGTTTAAGTTTAATTAAAAGTTTATTTAAGTTATAAAACATATGATTTTATTATTTTAAAATAATTATCATTGTAAAACATCTAAAAAATATTATATTTTAATTTGTTTAATTATTTATTATTTAAAAATAATTATCATTGTAAAATATCTTATTTTTAATTTATTTAATTATTAATTATTTTTAAATAATTATCATTGCAAAATATCTCAAAAATATCTTATTTTAATTTTTTAATTTATTTTATTTAAGTTTAAGTATTTAGAAACTATTGTTAAATATAAAAATATTCAATTAAATATAAAAATATTTTGTTAAAATTAACTTTAAAAAAATAAAAAATCGTTAAAACAAAAAATTTTCTAAACACTTCTTATATAGATAGATGTTTGAAAAAAAACATCTGTATTATTTAAAGGCTATTTGGTGCAATTTTTTTCTATAATTATTTTTAAACAATTTCTCCAACATACTTGATACTATTTTGTACACTCTTGACACCCTATTAAAAATATTATCTCACAAAGAATTATTAAAATAAAAGTCATTTTGTAAAAAAAATATATATATATATATATATTTATATGACACTGTAAAGAAGAAAAGAAAAAAAGTCTACTTTAATCTATTATTATTTATGAAAATATATTTAGACATTTTCTTAAAAAAAAAAAAAAAAGAGAAGCAAATATTGGATAGGGTGCGTAGGCAAGGCAGTACTTTTGTTTGACTAAGGAAAAGGTACCAACCGTAGCTGAGGACACCTGTTATATCTTAATGGAAGATTTCCCTTTTTATAACCCAATAAAATAAATTTAAATAAAAAAAAATATGAAAAATGTTTATCATAGGCTCTCTCTCTTCTTCTTCTTCTTCTCTCTCTGTCCCTATATCTCTAATCTATCATATTCTATTCTATTTTATTCACTCCTCACGACGACCTTAAAAGCCTCAAACCCACATCAAACTCTTGCTCCTTTTTCATTGTTTTCTCCAAATCCATGGCGGGTGATTTGCACGCGCTGCCCAATTCCAACAGCGGCGGTGCCAGTAAGGAGAGCTCGAAGAAGGCGAAAGACAAGAGGAAGAAGAAGAAGCGTGGTGGTGGCAAGAAGAAGATGACCGTTGAGCAGACTCTGGCGTTCAAGTCGGTGAGCGAGTGGATTTCTCAGGACCAGTTTTCTTCTCCCACTGCTGCTTCTTGCCTTGTTGACGATTTTGGGGTTCAGAAGAGTCTCGGCAGAGGTGGGGAGAAGCTGGTCTTCGAATTGCATTCTCATTCCAAATGCAGTGATGGGTTTTTATCGCCTTCCAAGCTCGTTGAGAGGGCTCATGGAAATGGGGTGAGTTTTGCTTAGTCTATTTATTTATTTTTTTTTGGTTTTTTAGATGAAGAGCTGGAATGGGGTTTGGGGTTTTCTTGGACGAGAAGCTTTAGTTTGTGTCGTTTGTCTCTATGGGTTTTCTTCGTTCTGAACTTCTGATCTCCTTTACTTTGGGTTTCATGGTATAGTGATGAACTATTTCTCTGTTGCTGAGTCTTACTTGGTCCAATTTCTATTCCTTTTAGCTGAAAACCATAAAAATGAAGTCTTTTTATAACGTATTTGATAAAAACATTTATTGTGTGGTTGTAGACTTGTGTTTCTACGGCTTCCTTGTTGTATTTTTGAAAATTTTCCTTAAAATTCACAATATTATGATACGATTATCAGTATGAGTCTCTATGATATAAAAATGCTATGAAGAATACTTGTCTTAAAAGCTTTTAGATTTAAACTAGCCTATTCCTTTTGCTTAGACAGAAAAGGTAATCATTGTGATTAAACTTATTCCTGGATATGTATCATCTATTGGGGTTGTCAAATTCAAATCTTTGTCCATTTTCAGGACGCAATAATTATTTGATATTTCCCCATATTTGTTTCCCATATGCGAGTAACCGCTGCTGCACTCTTGTTCATTTGAAGGTTGAATGATAGAAAAATCATTCCTTTCTTTGAAATTCAGTTACTAATTTTAGTAACCGTTGTAATTTTTATATTTTATGCCAGTTTGCTTAGTATCTTCAAGTGTTTTCCTTACTTGGTCTTACTTAACTACCGGTATAGGCTTTCAATATGTTAAACTTTCAAGTTAATGTGTAAGGGGTACTTCTGAGAAACGACTATATATCTGACTGTTATGATATGATAATTATTTGTCATGAATCTAATTCCACAGATCTGTCTAAACAGTCTAGCTCTGCCTTTGAAAGTTAAAAAAGTAAAATTTCTACCTTTTTTGTTCATTTTTTTGACCTCAGACCACTGTATTTTTCATGTAGTTGCTAGTTATGGAAAGTATCAATGTGCTTGTACCAATACTTTTTTTGCCATTTGACTATGCATTGGACATTATTTTCTTCATTTGATTTTTCTGGTATTTGTAATTAAGTACATTCCAGCATTAAGATGTTCCACAGTTCCAAAGTTTTCCGTATCTCTTTCCAAAAAGAAGCGCTAAAGCAAACACAGATACAGTGTTTAGAAGCTAGAATGACTTTTTTTTTTACTGTACCTTTTTCTAGGACTTGTTCTAAGGCTGTTCACTTTTTCAGAATTTTCATTAATTGTTTGCTTCTAATAGAAAGAAAAAGTTAGGACTTAGTATGGGTTAGAAATGAAGATATAATAAGATCTGAGGAATGTTTTGAATTTCTAGTTGAGTATGCATTGTTATTAAATTTTCATTGAACACTATAACCTTTGATGAAGCTATTTGAATATAGAAATCATTTCTCTCAAACTCCTCCTAATTGTTTAGTATCTCTTCTCTATTAGTTTGCCTTTGGTTTGGCTTCATGGGAGCTTTTGACTGTGATTAATTTCAAAACATAACCTCACAAAGTATCTAGAAAACTCTTTGGCTGCAACAGCAACTTACCCTAGAGATCTAAATAGATTATGAAATTTAATTAGTAATGTGCTCATAACAGGTGAAAGTTCTTGCTCTGACAGATCATGATACAATGTCTGGCATTAGTGAGGCTCTAGATGCGGCTCGTAGATTTGGGATGAAGATAATCCCAGGTGTTGAAGTTAGCACAATTTTCTCCCCAAGGTAACTTATTAAATTTTAAAAAAGGTTTTCTATTTTTTTTCTTTTCAATATGTGTGATGTGTAAGAATAACAAGGAACCTTGAGGGTTTAGCTAAGTGGTCAAGCATATGGGTTTATGTCCACTTTGCTTTGGCCTCTATTCCTAGTGTCTTCTACCTGAAAAATACATATGAACTCCTAGTATTCCAAACAATATAAGGATCAACTGGACTATGCCTTCAGTTTCATCCTGAGCTTGCCAAGCAAATTGGGTTATAAAGAAAAAAGCATGAGTAGTGCTGAAAGCTTGGAATGTTTGTTTTTGTAAGATGGCTTTAAAGATGTGACTGTATAAGTTACTTCAGATTTTAATTTATTTTTGGGTCATCCATAAAATATGTTTGGACTTCTATGTGGTAAGTTATTTGGAAGTTACCTTTGATTGAGGTTTTGGTCCCTTTCAAGTGTGCTGTACTTGTAACTGTTTGGGTAATGTGACTTCAGACAAATGTACGATTTTCAATTAAAATGTTAAAAAAATGAAGGTCATTAGGAATGATGCAGGCTATTTTTGGGGCTGTTTGTTCAGGGATCTTTATCTGTGCCTTTAAAGGCTATGTTTGGTAGAAAGGAGGGAGAGTAAGATGGATGGAGAGCTTAGGAAGGGTGAGGAATATGATGGATGGAGAGGATAGTGGCTATTCTTTATGTTTGGTAATAAAAGTGAAGTTGGAAGGATGGAGAGGAAATAAATTGTTAAAATTACTATATTAACTTTTTTAACATAAATACTATAATTATGACATTTACATATTTAATTGTCTTTTTCTTGAATCTTTCCAAAAATGGAGAAATTGAATTTTGGAGGTTTGGAGGGAGAAGGTTTCCATCCATCGGAGGCTCTTGCCAAACAAGGGAGTCTACCTACCTCTCCCTTTATCTCCTTCCCTCCACCCATCTCTCCTTCCTACCAAACATAGTAGTGAAAAGCTTTACTTTAGTGTTTCAAGTTAGCTGATTCTTGGTATATTGTTCTCTCTTTTCATCTATGGCGGCCTGTCCTGTTTCATGGTACTATAATAAGATTTCATACAAATAAATCTATTTTTCGGCATGCTGAATTATCCTTTTTCTTTATTTCTCTATCCAATTGTTCTTTCAACGCTTACAGAGGAGACTCTGAATCGGATGAACCAGTACATGTCCTTGCATATTACAGTAGCTGTGGACCAACAGGTTGTGAGAAGCTGGAGAATTTTCTAGCTAATATAAGGGACGGTCGGTATCTTCGTGCGAAGAATATGATTGCAAAATTGAACAAGCTCAAGTTATCTCTTACATGGGAACAGGTTGCTAGAATTGCAGGCAAGGGAGTTGCTCCTGGGAGGTTGCATGTGGCACGTGCTATGGTTGAAGCAGGTCATGTGATGAATCTGAAAGAAGCTTTTAGCCGATATCTTTTTGATGGTGGACCTGCTTATTCTACGTAATGCTCTGAAGCTTAGTATTTTCAATTTTATAATTGTTTTTTCTTTTCTAGAATTAGTTATGAAGAATCTCGGTAACATATAATGGTTCAGGGGAAGTGAGCCTCTTGCCGAGGAAGCAGTGAAATTGATATGTGATACAGGAGGCGTGGCAGTGTTAGCTCACCCTTGGGCATTAAAAAATCCAGTGGCCATTATTAGGAGGTTAAAGGAAGCTGGCCTTCATGGGATAGAGGTCTTCAGAAGTGACGGAAAGCTATCTGGCAAGTCAATTTTCTTTTCCTCATTGAGTGAAATAAACTGTTTCATATAATGTCTCTCCTTCTACAATGTGATACAGTAAATGAATGTACATCTTTATCTGTATCTTCTACTTGCATCGACTGTATAAAAGTGACTGGTAGTGTTTATTTGTGGTTGAGTTTGTTTTCTTATGTTCTTAGGAAAGGGAAGTACCAGAACACATTAGATTGGAACGTTGATTGGTTCAAAATGTTCTCACTTGCCATGTATTAGGATACATTTCTGGTTTAAAAGTAAGAAGTTATATATAAAGTACATTATTGTAATCAATTAAGGATATGTATCCTAACAGGGTGTTAAGTTTTTAAACTTACAGTTGTTTTTGAAAGGCAGCATATTTGCTCATCAGAGTTTGATAAATTTGGTTTTCACACTATATACTCCGGTAAATTTATTATTATTGCATGAAACTGCTTTAGCATGTATTGCCATCTATTTAGTTTCCCAACCGATGTGCATTTTATGGTTTCTTCCTCATTAACTTTGAACTCTTGATTGACTTTCTCAGCAAGGTAGGGGTTTTTAATTCTTATTATTTATTTTTTCTGGGGGGAAGGGGGGATACTCACTTTACCAGGGGGACTCACTCCTTAGTTTACTTGTTTGATCAACAGTCTACAGTGATCTAGCTGATACTTATGGTCTTCTGAAGATTGGAGGGTCAGACTATCACGGACGAGGTGGACATGGCGAATCTGAACTAGGCAGCGTGAACCTTCCGGTGTTGGTTCTGCATGACTTTCTCAAAGTAGCTCGGCCCATATGGTACAGTGCCATCAGAGACATTTTAGAGAAATGTGCTGAAGACCCTTCAGATTCAAACCTAGCGAAAGTTATAAAGTTTGCAAGGATACCAACTTTGAAAGGTGGTTCCTCCTTGAACTGCAACAAAGACATAATCGATGGGTGCTTATCACTGTGGTTGACAAATGAAGAAAGGCATAGTGCTGAGTTTGAAGCTATCAGTTTGAAGCTCTCTCAGATTTCATTTAATCAGGACGGATCAACCTTACTATAAAGAGTAAATATTCATGAAAAATATGGTATACATGTTCCCATTGTCCTCCATGTAGTTGAAATCCAATTTATTTTAAGATTTATATTTTTAAAATTTCTAGTCTTTGTACTATTGAAGAAAGCATTAGTTTTTTCTTCTGTTTTTCATTTTGGGAAGGGAATGGAAATTGGCCTACATGTTACCCATTGAAGAATCTCAGAATGCAATAGAAACATAATTTTTCGCATTCAAACTTACTTTCTGACATACTGATAGTGTATTCAGTTGATTGGTAAAATTAATCCCCTTCCATTTGTTTATTGTTGTTCATCCATTTCTTCTTATTTTGTTTTTGTTCTTGGTCTTCTTTTATTATCCCTTGCAATCTTGCTTATCAAGAGTTTCCGTTGGTTTCAAATCAATTTATCTTAGCACATTCAACTATATTGCATGGTAATTCTGACATTATTTCAGTTGGTTCATATTATTTTGATAGTTCTGTAAATTTTAATTATTCCACATTACTAAATTCTTATGTTTTGATATTTTAACTGAAAAAAAAAGAGTTTAATCAACAATTTTTTTCTTTTGTAACGAGAAAAAGAATGAAATGGAATCAAATATAACGAGTAAAGCTCAATTTTGGTATAAGGTTGGAAGAAGAATGTATTTGGATGGAGGATGTTCCTTGCTAATTGAGTGTGTATGTTGTAAATGATCTCTTTTGATTAACAACTAATTTCTTTCTCGATAATAATAATAATAAATAATGTTACACCCAATTTTCAACTTAGTGATGTGGCGAGAAAAGACGTAACATGGTCAGCTTGGTCTCCTCATCGGCATATGTGTGCTTGGTCACTGCTTATGTATTCTTGCTTGGTCTCCTCACCAGCATGTGTGTCTAGTCGACTTATCAATGGAGTCACAGGCTAGGTTTAGTCTAGATCCAGTCACTCCTAATCCTGGTTTTGATGGGATTTAGCTATAGATAACCTAATTCCTTACTATAAATAAAAGGAATAGAGATCAACTGATTTTTTTTTACACTTTAGACCGCATTTACTCCAAAACATTTATTCTTTCTAATCTTTTCTTGCTAATCTCCCGAAATTCAGTTGGTACAAGTTCATCTGATTTTTTGGTTAGTTGAATTCATCTAATAAGAAATTAAGACGCGGGTGCATATTATTAGTTAAGGCCTAACCATCATAAACTTATGAATTCATGTATTGTTTTCATCAAATATTATTCCCTTCGATTATGTGCTTTATTTTTTCATTTATTTCACATTTAATTAGGTGTCAAGTAAAAAACAAGTCAGCAATAAAATGTATTATTTGTTTATTATATAATTGAATGATTTTTCCTAGAAAAAAATTTGTTAAGCTAAAATAGTGAAAAAGTAATTTCATTAGAATGAAATTGGATGGCTGCCAAACAAAATAATAAAATAAAAATTAATTAATTATTTTATTTTATTTCATTACTCCCAATCAAACATAAAATTATAAGAAAAAGATTCGGGAGGGGAGTCATTTTATGTTCTACGTAAGGGAGTGGGCTTGTTTCCAGCACTTGGATAAGTTATAACTCAAATTTTTTATATGATAATTTACATTGTTAGGGATGGACATCCAATCCAATCCTATATTTTTTATCTAATCCAATCAAATCCAATTATTAATTAGATTTTAAAAATTATTATCCAATCCAATCCAATTAAGCTTCCTAATCTAATCCAATCAAATTAGTAAATGGATTGGTTCGTTTTTTTTAATTGAATTTCGATTTAAAACCTGATTTTTATTATTAACTAAAAATCATAAAAGAAAATCACATAAAAACAAAGGTTCAATTAGGTTATGTGTTTCTTTTAGGATTTAATTCTCTAATCAAGTATAGTAGGGTGCAGGAAAACAAGTAGACATCCAATAATAGTGTAATATAAATATATTTTTTTTATATAAATTAAATATAAATATTTTATTAATATATATTTTATGTGATTAGATTGGATCAGATTTTAATTGGATTTTTACAGCGTCATCCAATAATCGATCAAATCCAATTAAAATCTAATTGTTCAAATCCAATTATAATTGGATATCCAATATTTTGTAATTGGATCGGTTCAGTGTAATTAAATTGGATTGGAACCTGCTCACCCCCATATATTGTATTTATAACAAATCTCCTATCAATTTTTAATAAAGTTTGAATAATTTATAATGCTGAAAAAATACTTAAATAATGTGTTTCACGAGTATACAAAAACACATAAAAACTATAATTGAATATTATTTTCGGTACTATAAATTATTAAGAATTTTTCCAAAATTAATAAAAAATTTGCTATAATTACAATATAAAAAATTAAAATTATAAATTATTTCTCTAGTCTTTCCCAAAGTTATATTAGAAATAACTTATGCTATAACTATAGGAAATGATGTGTCATACACAAACTTCCATGTGGATTTTTTTTAAAGAATGAAAAATATTCAAATTGCCTGATGTTAGGATTACAATCATCATTGTCAAATAATTTTTCATATTCTACAGGAGAGGCTCGACAAGGATGTCAGGTTATCGAGACATCGTGAAATCATATGACAATCATGTCAAGTCAAACACTTCCTAGAAATTAATGTCATAACAAAGGATGTCTTGTTCTTCATGCCTTGTTAAACATATTAATAATTATATAATTAAGTATATATATGTTTTGTTGATGTCGATATAATTTTACAATGTTCCCTCCACACTTATTTGTAATATTCGATAAAATTATTTATTATTATTGCAATCCAAATGTCATGTGTATAAGTATTCTCTCATTATTTAAGAGCACTCTCATATTTTACTTAATCCTTTAAAATACATAACCAAAAATATAATTTTTTTTATTTTATATCAAACATTTATATTACATCATACATCAATTTTTTTATTTTTTCTCTATAATTTCTCTACATCATTAAATATTATTTTTTTAATAAATGAAATACTAAAATACTAGAGTGAAAAAAATAAAATATAATTAATATGAAAATAAAACGAAAGAAAAAATATTTTTAGCTCAATAAATAGTTGTCTCTAAATATGGATAGTACTATTCATTAAGGTAAAACAAATGTAAAATAACTCAAGATTAGCTCGGCCACTTAAAGCTCACTTTTACAATTTTTTTTCTATATTTTAGAGAATGAATAACTACTTTACCTCATCCATTGGGGGCTCTAAGAAAGTAATTAAACAATCATTAAAAAAAATATATAAGATATTGATCTTCCTTAGAGCACTCTCAATAGCTCATCTACTTTATCCTTCAAAATATATCACAAAAACCTTACTTTCTTTATTTTACATCTAATTTTTATATTTATAGTACACCATACAACAATTTCCCTATATTTTTCTTTACCTCATTTAAATATTATATCTTCTAATATTTTTATTAATTAAAATAAGAAAATAGAAGAGAAAGAGAAAGATAAATAATAAAATAATAATTAATTAGAGAGAGAAAGAAAGAAAGAAAAAAGAATAAAATAATGAAAAAAAAAGTTTGAAGGAGGTTTATCCTTTCTCTACATGTAGAGATGAAGATAAATAAAATGGAGAAACTCTAAAATAGAGAATCATTTTACATCACCTGTTGGAAGGTGCTTTATGACTTGGCTCTTCAAATTTTTGAAGAATACTCTATTTTGAAGGAGCTATTGGGAGTACTTTCCTCTATTCTATTTTTTAAAATACCTCATAAAAACTCTACATTTTTTATTTTACCTCAATATTTTACATTATACCATATATCATATTTTTTTATTTTTTTTCTCGACATCATTTAAATATTATATTTTCAATATTTGTAATTCATATAAACAAAAAAGCAAAACATATAGAATAAGAAAGAGATGTCAGAGGAGTAGGAAATTAATAAAAAAATACATATGTAAAAACATTTGTAACTAGATGTAGGTAATGAATAATGGATATGTAAAATACATATGCATTTTACCTTGGTTTATTTTTGGATTATTTTTAGATTATTTTTAGAATCTTTTTAGTTATTTTAGTTAATTAATTGTTTTACCTAGCCTACTATGAGTGCTCTTATAAAGAGAAATAATAGAGGAATGTCATGTATGTAAAGTACTAACTGTTATTATAGAAAAACTCCATGTTTTATGCATAAATGTGATACATTATATAAAACTATTCCCTTTAGTAATAAAATTATAATTTTATGCTAATCTTTCACTATTTAACCTAAAATATTCCTGTTATTTTTTCTATTCTATTTTTCTCACTCACACTGGTGACTGATGATTGTAAACAACTAGAAATCAAAGGCCACCCTACCACATCTTATTGTAGATAAGTTTGTGTAAAAAAAAAACCAACAATTATTTTTTTATTTTTGGTGGTTTGTTTGGAGTGGGTGGCTGGAGATACATAGAGGGAGGAGGGAGAGAGAAAAATGGAGAAGGAGAGATGATAAAAGGTGTGTGAGAGGGAAACATAGAATAGAAAAAATGTGAGGGATATTTTAGGTTGAATAGTGAAAGATTAGCCTAAAATTATAATTTTATCACAAGGGAATAATTTTCTATTATCTATCCTTTATACATAAAATATGGAGTTTTTCTTATAGGACTCTTAATAGGTGCTCTACTCTATCAAATAAAATAACTCAATAAAACTCTATTTTTTTTTGTTCTATTTCATCTCAAATTTTTACATTCACCATACATTAATTCTTTATATTATTTCCTTACATTATTTAAATATTATATTTTAAAATATAATATATTTATTTAAATATAAAAAGATGAGAGAGACCAAAAAGCAAAGTACAAAAAATATTAAAAATGTTTAAAGAATGCTTTAACTTGTCTCTAAACGTGGAGATGTGTAGTAGCATAACTAAATTGTAGTTATTATATAACATCCAGTGAAATATGCTTTTGGTGATGATTCTTCAAAATTTTGAAGAATTACGTATTATACATCTCCATTGGACTGCTGTTATATCACTATATTAGTATACATATATATATTTTGACAAACTTAGTAGGACGTTTTTACTTGATTGTAGTAATTATATATTTTAAATATAATATAAAGTAAATAAAATGAATATTACTAAGAGACATCATAGAGGAATATAAATTTATTTCTCCAAATTACATTTATGTTCGGTTCCATCACTTAAAATTTGACAAATTATTATTTATCTATTGAAATAAATATTTAGGGAACGACTACAATGCATCCTTTTTTTTTACAACACTGGTGCATTCTTTTTCTATTTCGGCACCTAGATAGATATAATCTAATTTTTTTTATATGATAGTATACATTGTAGTCGTTCCCTATATATTTATTTTGCAGCAAGTAAATGTTGACTATAAATCTTATTATGGTATCCAAATTATACATTTATTTTTATTTCTGTCCCATAATTTAATATTTGACAAATTATAATTTATCAATTGAAATGTGTATTAAATTTGTAAAAATAATAATTTATCAATTTTTAATCTTATGTTTGGTAGGGTTGAAAAGTGGAAGGAAAGTAAATAAAGAAGATAAAAGTGAAAAGAAAGATAAAATTGAGTTGTTTGGTAAGAAGAAAATATGTAGAATTTTAGAGTCAGACTGTCTCAATGCAATCAACCACCTGTTGGGGGAGAGTGAGATAACACCACCACAAAAAAATGGAATTTACACAAAATTTGGATTGTCAGAGACTTAAAAAAGATTGAGAAAGAACTTGCATACTCAAGTAGATCAATGGAGTTCTCAATATTTGATGAAGCTTTAAAACCCTAGGCAAGGCCACCACTTTCTTTGAGCAAATCCTTTAAGCAAATCAAAACCACAAACCAAGACTTATAGACATTGAGAAACGCTGTCCTAAACTCTATTTCCCACCCACCATTGATGCTTGAGGCATTTTCTTTGAGGAAATGAGGATTGAGATTGAACAAGCCTTCAACTCTCTAAGCCAAGCACTTTCTTGGAGAGTTCTTGGAGAAAACTAGAGATTCTTGGAGCTAGAGAGAGAATGAGGGTAGAGAGTGATCAAGTGTAATGCCCTGGTTACCCCAAGATAGTTACGGTGAGCTTTGAACCGTGAATTTAACTCGCTACCCGAGTTCTTTGGTTAAAAACGTGCTTCTACGTGTTATTAATAGGTTAAGGTGAAAAAAAACCAATAAAAAGGAAATGATATAATTTATATAAAACATAAAACTGTTCATGGGCCCATAAAAACGTTTACAAGTTATTTACAATGCAAAATGGTCACTACATTATAAAATTTACAACCCGCCGATCTAAGCGGCAAAAATAGGGTAAACCCCCTAGTTCCCCTGAGAACTCCTTGGCCGTGGTGGTCAAGCGGCCGCATATGTACACATCACCACCTAAGCTCTCCACTCAAGGTTGGGTGAGCTTTTCTTTCTCTTTACCTGCACCACATAGCACCCATGAGCCAAAGTCCAGCAAGAAAACTCAATACTGCATGAATATAATATCAAATGATGATCATAATAACCATCCAAGACTTTCAGTCCATAATAAAGGAGTGACAGTTGTAAAAGTCACTAAGGTGGGTTCCGTTCCCATTAGCCACATGACGATAGGGTCACCTGGGCTTTATAAATAAGTGATCCTTTCACTAGCTTACATGAGATATGTATCTGATGAACTAGTCACCACCATAAACCTACCAAGTAACCATAGGGTCGCAACCGTGGGTACCGCTCCCTTAGCCATGTGACAAACAGTCACCTAGGCCTTTGGCCCTGGCTCTGAGTAACTAGTCATAGACTAGACAAGTGCTTTTAGTTTTCATCGAACTTAGGGTCGGTCCAGCATTAATGCTCATATTGAGTCATCCAATGCAGATGTTGATTAGATCTTAATCTTTTATCGGCTCTGCGTTCATGACGCTTATGCTGTTTCTAGCTCTTAGGTCAGTAACACGCGACCAATGCCAATCCTGAATAGTCAGGGCCACACACAAGTAAGCAAGATTTGCTAAGCATTTAATATTTAATCAATGTCCACATTTAACATTCAACATGCCTCCAAAACAATCATGCATGTCATATACACAGGGTGCAGTTTTCTTACCTCTGATTCGAGCGAGAATGAGTAAAAGAACGACCCTTGAGAACGATCTGACTTTTAGTTCCTTAGCGGTCACCTAGTCATAACCAAATTTGGGATTCCACCAATTAAATGAATAACAAAGGTTCTTGAACCAAGACCTAGCCTCCGGGACATCGAATCCCACTAAACCGGGTAGTAGGAATGATCCCGAGGCCTAAAATTGAGTTCCCATGATCAAAACACCCATTTGGCCTCAAAAACCCTCAAGAGCCGCGACCCCAAAACCTCGAGCCGCGACCCCCAGCCAAAACAAAAACACCATAGGCAAGTGCTGCGGTGCCCCTTACCCAGTGCTGCGACCCCCAACACGCACAACCTACACCACCCTCAGCACCCAGCTTGGGCCGCGGCGCCCAAGAACAGGGCCGCGACCCCCCACCTGGGAACCAGCCATAACTCCGTTTTCTCACATTTTAAACCTTCCGAAAGCCTACCTAAAAATCTCCAAATCAAAAAATCAAAGTTCCCAAACATCCCAATGATCCAAAATCATCAAATTCCGAGGCTCAAACAAATCAAAAACTCATCGACACACAAAATCCAAATCAACACTTAAAAACTCTAAAACTCAAAACCTAAAGCTTGAATTACCTTTTATTGGGTTGTTTCTCACTAAATCCTTCGGTCAAGAAGCTTCTAATCTTTCCTAGGATCGCTATGCCTCGATCCTCGATTGATTCCGACTCCTAGAACTCAAGTTCTCTTCGAAATTGCAACGAACGGTAAAAAGAACTAACGGGAGAAAGAGAAAGGTGTTTTAACGTAAGGTTCTTTCTGACAGACTACTTCAGGCTTAAGTAACCTCAAATAAATCCTAATGCTCGGGGTCCCAAAAACACCCTCGGGGGAAAAATAGTCAAAACTCCCAGAATTTCCTCCTGATCTCAACAACTCCCAATATATCATCAAATAAACATTCCCATTATCCAATATCCCAATAATTGACCCCGTTATGACAAAACTGCTAACTTGCAATCTAAGACTGTCTCATGTCGAATAGCTCGAATATATCAACATAATAATGGAATCTCATCCACAAGTCACAACATGCACCATAATATACAAATATGCCCTCAACAGGCCAAATTACCAAAATGCCCTTATAATCAAATGTGGACCCACATGCAAGCATTTAACATCATATTATAATATAATTCACATAAACATGCATATAATCATTTAATGGCATAATAAAACAATTATGGCCCTCCCAGCCTACTAATCTAGCATTAAACCGCATTAGGGATTTTGGGGCATTACAACTATCCCCTCCTTACAGAAATTTCGTCCTTGAAATTTACCTGAACAACTCAAGATACTGACTCTTCATATCTGACTCCAGCTCCCAGGTTGCTTCCTCGACCTTCTTGTTCCTCCACAATACCTTAACCAAAGGTATCGTCTTATTTCTGAGGACCTTGTCCTTTCTATCAAGTATCTGGATTGGCTGCTCTTCAAATGAGAGATCTGCCTCAAGCTCCAGATCTTCATAGCTCAAAATATGAGTCACATCAAATACATACCTCCGAAGAGCTGAAACATGAAACACATTATGCACGATTGACAATGTCGGAGGTAAGGCCAACCTATAAGCCACCTGATTAATCCTCTCCAGGATCTCAAATGGACCTACAAATCTAGGGCTCAACTTGCCCTTCTTCCCAAATCTCCTCACCCCTTTCCATGGCGAGACTCTAAGGAAGACATAGTCTCCCACTTGGAACTCCACGTTCCTACGCTTGGGATCTGCATAGCTCTTCTGTCTACTTTGAGAAGCAAGCATCTGAGCTCTAATCTTCTCAATGGCCTCACTGGTCCTCTGAACTGACTCAGGACCCAAGTATCTCCTTTCACCTGTCTCATCCCAATGAATGGGAGATCTGTATTTCCTACCATACAACATCTCATAAGGTGCAACTCTAATGGTAGACTGATAAATGTTGTTGTAGGAAAACTCTATCGAAGGTAGATACTTACTCCAAGATCCACCAAAGTCTAGCACACATGCTCACAGCATGTCTTCCAATATCTGGATCATCCTCTCAGATTGCCCATCTATCTAAGGATGATAAGTAGTACTGAACTTCAACTGTGTTCCCATGGCCTTCTGTAAACTTCCCCAGAACTTGGAAGTAAAAGTGGGGTCCCGATCTGACACGATCGACCTAGGTGCTCCATGGAGACACACGATCTCTCTCACATAGAGATCTGCATACTGATCAACTGTATATGTAGTCCTCACTGGCGAGAAGTGAGCTGACTTGGTATAGCAATCCACTATAACCCAAATAGAATCATGCTGACCAACAGTCCTGGGTAACCCCACCACAAAATCCATCGTGATGTCCTCCCATTTCCACTTTGGGATATCCAGAGGCTGCAATAACCCTGCCGGCCTCTGATGCTCAGCCTTGATCTGTTGACATGTCAAGCACTTAGCCACATATTCCACTACATCCCTCTTCATCCCAGCCACCAATACAATGATCTCACATCCTGATACATCTTTGTGGTGCCTGGATGCAAAGAGTAAGGTGTAGTATGAGATTCATCCAGAATCTCTTGCCTCAAAGCAGTGTCTAACGAAACACATATTCGCCCCTTGTACCGTAGCAAACCTAAATCAGACACTGTATAACCTCTGGATGCTCCAGCCAAAACATCCTTTCTGATCTTGATTAGCTGTGAATCACCCAACTTACCCTCCTTGATTCTTTCCAACAGTGTAGACTATAGCGTAATATTGGCCAATTGGCCCACCAGCAACTCTATACCAGCTCTGGTCATGTCATCTGCTAACTCTCTGGCTATCAGCCTCGCACCATAAATCTGCCCCGGACCCGTCCAGCTTAAAGCATCAGCTACCACGTTGGCTTTTCCTGGATGATACAAAATCTCACACTCATAATATTTTACTAACTCCAGCCAATGCCTTTTTCTCGTATTCAAATCTCTCTGTGTGAAGAAGTATTTCAGGCTCTTGTGGTCTGTAAAGATCTCACACTTCTACCCATAAAGATAATGCCTCCATACCTTTAAAGCAAAGACCACAGCCGCCAACTCCAAATCATGAGTGGGATATCTCTTTTCATACTCCTTCAGCTAACGTGAGGCATAAGAAATTACTTTCTTTGACTGCATCATAACACAGCCCAAACTCTGATGAGAAGCATTGCAATAAATCACAAACTTCTCCTGATCCTTCGGAAGACTCAGAACTGGAGCTGTAATCAATCTCTGCTTTAGTTCCTGGAAGTTGTTCTCACACTTGTCTGACCACACAAACTTCTGATTCTTGCGTGTCAACTCAGTTAATGAAGTAGCAATCTTTGAGAACCCTTCCACAAAATGCCTATAATAACCTGCCAAACAAAGGAAACTTCTGACCTCAGAAGCATTCTTTGGCCTTGGCCAATCTCTGACTGCCTCAATCTTCGCTGGATCTACCTTAATCCCCTCCTTAATGACAATGTTCCCAAGAAAGGACATCTGACATAACCAGAATTCACATTTCTTGAATTTTGCAAAAAACCTATGTTCCCTCAGTCTCTGTAGAACCAAACTCAGATGTTGCTCATGCTCTGACTCAGACTGAGAATATACCAGGATATCATCGAGGAAGACGATCACAAACCGGTCCAGATAATCCTTGAACACTCTATTCATCATATTCATAAAAGCAGCTGGGGCATTAGTCAATCCGAAAGACATGACTAAGAACTCATAATGCCCATACCTGGTATGAAAAGCAGTCTTCGGTATGTCTCCCTCCTTGACCCTCAACTAATGATAACCAGAACAAAGGTCGATCTTTGAGAATACCTTCTTACATTACAGCTGATCAAATAGATCATCTATCATTGGCAAATGATACTTATTCTTGATTGTTAACTTATTCAGTTCTCTGTAATCAATACACATCTTCAGAGAACCATCCTTCTTCTTTACAAACAGAACTGGCGCACCCCAAGGTGAGAAACAAGGTCTGATAAAACCCAAATTCAACAGTTCCTGCAACTGCACCTTTAATTCTTTCAACTCAGCTGGGGCCATTCTGTAAGGTGATCTAGACACTGGCTCCATCCCTGGTGCCAGTTCTATTATGAACTCTATTTCTCTATGTGGTGGCAACCCTGGAAAATCTTCTGGAAATACATCCAGGAATTCACAGACTAATCTGGTCTCTTCTGGTCTCACTGGCATGACCTGAGTGGTGTCAACCACATTGGCTAAAAACCCAATGCAACCTTCTTGCAATAGATCTCTAGCCCTCAAAACAGAAATCATAGGTATGCAAGGTCCATGCACAGTACCAACAAACACAAAAGGATCCTCACCTTCAGGCTCAAAGGGGACCATCTTCCTTCTGCAATCAATGGTTGCCCTATACTTCACTAACCAATCCATACCCAATATCATGTCGAAGTCAGTCATAACCAACTCTATCAAATCCACTGATAACTCTATGCCCTCCACTGTCACTGGCAAAGATTTGACCCATCTCTTGGATACCACTAATTCCCTAGTGGGTAACAAAGTTCCAAACCCCACAGCATAAAAATCACAGGGTCTACACAATCTATCAATAATTCTACTAGCAACAAAAGAATGTGTAGCACCAGAATCAATCAAAACATTATAAGGGGTTCCAGCACTAAGAAGCTGACCTGTAACTACTGAGGGAGAAGCCTCAGCTTCTGCTTGTGTCAATGCGAACACTCGAGCTGGGGCCGAGCTGTCTGCTTTCTTGGGTTCTTCTTTTCTTGCCTTAGGGCATTCCTTCTTAAGATGGCCCACTGCTCCACACAAAAAGCAGTCCCTTACCCTACACTCTCCCAAATGACGCCTCTTGCACCTAGGTCATTCAGGATAAGACTTCTAGGCTTCATTACCACCTGGACGACCCATTGAAATACCACGGGGTCACCTATCAGAACCTGGAACTGGGAAGGTGTCAGGAACCTTCCTCTTTTGATCACTGGGGCCTCCACCCCTACCAAAACCCACAAATGGAGGACCTGTCCTCCTGAACTCCTTTCTGGCTGCATTATCTCGCCAGATCTTGTTCTCTGCACTCTTACCTGTGAGTGCCTTCTCGACCATCTGTGCATAGGTAGTAACCCCTACCACAGTGGTAATGCGAACATCACGGGCTAATCTAGGCTGTAGCCCCTGGAGAAATCTGTCCCTCCTGGTCCCATCAGTGGGCACCAAATCCATGGCAAACTTTGCCAATCGATCAAACTTCAGGGCATACTCAGTTACTGACAAACTCCCCCGAAGTAACCTGATGAACTCCTCAGCCTTTGCTGCCCTGATGGCATCATTATAATATTTCTCGTTGAACAGAGTCTGAAACTCTTCCCAACTCAGGGCATTGACGTTTCTGGTCTAGGTTACAACCTCCCACCAAACTCGGGCATCCTCCCGAAACATATATGTGGCACAAGCCACCCTCTCATTACTAGTCACCCTCATGAAGTCTAGGATGGTGGTAATCATGCTCATCCATTGCTCTGCTTTTGCAGGATCTGCACTGTCCTAAAAAACTGGAGGTTGCTGCTTTCTGAACCTTTCATAGAGAGGCTCCCATTTATTACCAACCTCAGGCAGCTGCTGGCACCGATATAGGAGGTGCCCAGATACACTGGCTACTGCAGGAGCTTGCTACTGTCTCAGGAGGCAGAGTTCTTCTCCCTGCCTCAACACTGTAGCCTGCAGATCGTTAAATAACTGCTGCCAGTTTGCAGGAGCTGGCTGTGGAATCTGTCCCTGGTCATTCTCTTGACCCTAATTATTATTTTGGCCTTGATAGCTATGGCTAACTGATGTATCTGTCTGTCCTGGATTCATTCTTATCAACTTATACCTTGCTGAAATAATAGTCAATACGGCCAGTCAGGTAGTGATAACTAAACCTCTTGTCGCCTTACGGTCCAAGAACAAGCAAATAACTATCATATTCCACAGTCATACAAATATACAAATAGATACATGATTATAGCATTTAGCACTTAGCATGTATCAAATGATAATTCACAATCAACAATACTAATTAGTATGTTCCAGCAATTTTAGTACATTTAGCACACGGTTGCTGAAGATGCAATATTCAGGGCACAGGTTTAACATGGTGTCTCATGTAAAAAAGTAAAGCATTTATACATATAACTACATAAATAGTTACCAAACCATTATTCGAGCTTGTTTTCAGTGGGGAGTGTACATGCCCAGCCAGTCTACATGAACCCTAAACCTTGGCACGCTCTGATACCAAGGTGTAACGCCCTGGTTACCCTAAGACAGTTATGGTGAACTTTGAACCGTGAATTTAACTTGCTACCTGAGTTCTTTGGTTAAAAATGTGCTTCTACGCGTTATTAATAGGTTAAGGTGAAAAAAAATCAATCAAAAGGAAATGATATATTTTATAAAACATAAAACTATTCATGGGCCCATAAAAACGTTTACAAGTTATTTACAATGCAAAATTGTCACTACATTATAAAATTTACAACCCGCCGATCGAAGCGGCAAAAATAGGGTAAACCCCCTAGTTCCCTTGAGAACTCCTTGGCCATGGTGGTCAAGTGGCCGCATATGTACACATCACCACCTAAGCTCTCCACTCAAGGATGGGTGAGCTTTTCTTTCCCTTTACCTGCACCACGTAGCACCCATGAGCCAAAACCCAGCAAGAAAACTCAATACTATATGAATATAATATCAAACGATGATCATAATAACCATCCAGGACTTTCAGTCCATAATAAAGGAGTGACAGTTGTAAAAGTCACTAAGGTGGGTTCCGTTCCCATTAGCCACTTGACGATAGGGTCACCTGGGCTTTATAAATAAGTGATCCTTTCACTAGCTTACATGAGATAGGTATCTGATGAACTAGTCACCACCATAAACCTACCGAGTGACCATAGAGTCGCAACCGTGGGTACCACTCCCTTAGCCATGTGACAAACAGTCACCTAGGCCTTTGGCCCTGGCTCTGAGTAATGCATTAATGCTCATCTTGAGTCATCCAATGCAGATGTCGATTAAATATAATCTTTTATTGGCTCTGCGTTCATGACGCTTATGCCATTTCTGGCTCTTAGGTCAGTAACACGCGACCAATGCCAATCCTGAATAGTCAGGGCCACGCACAAGTAAGCAAGATTTGCTAAGCATTTAATATGTAATCAATGTCCACATTTAACATTCAACATGCCTCCAAAAAAATCACGCATGTCATATGCACAGGGTACAGTTTCTTACCTCTGATTCGAGCGAGAATGAGTTAAAGAATAACCCTTGAGAATGATCTGACTTTTAGTTCCTTAGCGGTCACCTATTCATAACCAAATATGGGATTCCATCAATAAAATGAATAACAAAGGTTCTCAAACCAAGACCTAACCTCTGGGACATCGAATCCCATTAAACCGGGTAGAAGGAACGATCCCGAGGCCTAAAACTGAGTTCCCATGATCAAAACACCCATTTGGCCTCAAAAACCCTCAAGAGTCGCGGTCCCTAGCCATAACAAAAACACCAGGGGCAAGGGCCGCGGCGCCCCTTACCCAGTGTCGCGGCCCCCAGCACGCACAACCTCCACCGCCCTCAGCACCCAGCTTGGGCCGCGGCCCCCCACCCGGGAACTAGCCATAACTCCATTTTCTCAGATTTTAATCCTTCCAAAAACCTACCTAAACATATCCAAATCAAAAAATCAAATTTCCCAAACATCCCAATTGTAATGCCCCGAATTTCCTAATAAGGGTTAGGACCTTGATTAGGAGGCCAGGAGGGCCATAATTGATTTATGATGCTATTTAATGATTATATGCATGTTTATGTGAATTATATTATTATATGATGGTAAATGCATGCATATGGGTTCATTTTTATTATAAGGGCATTTTGGTAATTTGGCCCGTTGAGGGCGTAATTGTGTATTTTCGTGCATGTGGGTGAGTTTTGGATGGTACCACATTATATGTGGATTTGTTCGAGCCTTTTGGCATGAGACGATCATGAAATGCAAGTGTTCGGTCTGGTCATAACAAGTTTAAGTTCGGGGTTCGAGTTGAGTCTCGGGGTGATTTTAATGATTAGAGCATTACTGGGAATTAAAAGGTAATGGGATATGATTTATTGGTATGTGAGAATATTGAGAATAGCGGGAATTGGAGGGTGTTAATTATGATTGACGGAATAGGTGCGAAAGGACAGTTTTGCCCTTGGTGGCTATTAAGGCTTTATTTTAGACTTGAGGGCATTTGGGTCTTTTCATCCTAAAGGATTTGTTCAGCCATTTAAGCTTAGAAAGCTGTAGAAACCTTACCAAAAATAGAGCATCTCTCTCTCTTTCTCTCTTGATAGTTTTCTCCTCCATTTCTACTTGAATTTTCAAGCTTTGTTTGAGGAATCAAGCCAAGGAACCAAGCTGGGATAAGCTGGGGTTATGCTCCACCATTGAAGAGGATGTGTGGCCGAGATAGAGGTGAGATTTTAGCCATTAGAACTCTTGATTTTGCTCTGTTTTCTTAGTTGAGTTCCAGCTGGTTTTTGGGTTGGAGAGTTGGGAATTGATTGGAGTTTTGGCTAGGGTTCTTGGGGTTGTGGTACCTAGGATATGTGGAGGTGGTATTTGGGTTCATTTGGGACTTAATTTGATGTTTGGAAGCTTTTGGTTTGGGTTAGAAATGGTGGAATCGAAGGAAGAGTTTTCTGGGCAGATGCTGGTTGAAGGTAGCGCTTAGCGCCTAGTATAGGGCGCTACAGCGCTACCTGCAGGGGAGGTTAGGGCGGTTTGGTTATGTGAAGAGCGCTGGGGCACTAGGAGGGTAGCATTGTAGCGCTACCCTATTTCTTTGGAACCCCGTTTTGAGTGTTTTTAAGGGTTTTTGGCTCGAGGTTTCAATCCTTTAGGCCCGGGATCGAATCTACTCACCGTGTGGGTACATTTCGGGGTCCCGAGAGTGGGGTTTAGGTCAAGACCCTATCTTTGTTGATTTTCATTAATCGGAGATTGTATTTGGTTATGACTAGGTGACCGCTAAAGGATTAAGGATAGATCATTCTCAAGGGTCGTTCTTGTTCTAATTCTCGCTCGAACCGGAGGTAAGAAAACTGCACCATGTGTATATGTGACATGCATGGTTATTCTTGATGCATGTTGGATGTTTAAATGCAATGCACACGAAACATGTGATTAGGACATGCTTTATATACTGAGTATGATATTGTTCAGAGCTTGAGCCTCTGTGTTTATGCATGATCCTAATTCTGCTAGTATTTGTTAAGTAAGCATGCTGAATGCCCTGTATTTGGATATTGGATATATGATATGTGTTTGGTGGCATTGCTTACTTGTATATGGTACTCACTAGTCAGAGATACTGACCTAAGAGTCAAAAACGGCATAACGTCTTGAATGCAGGGCCAAATGAAGATTAGATCTAATCGATATCAGCATTGAATGACTCTAAGGCATTAATGCTGGACCGACCTGAAGGTCGATGAATCTTATAAGCGCTGGTCTGTTCTTTGACTAGTTACTCAGAGCCAGGGCCTAAGGCCTAGGTGACTGCTTGTCACATGGCTAGGGAACAGTGTTCCATAGTTATGACTCTAGGGTCATGAGGAAGGTTATGTTGGTGACTAATCATCATGCACCTATCTTGTTTAAGCTAGTGAAAGGATCACTTATTTATAAAGGGAACAGATCCCACCTTAGTGACTTTTACCACTGTCACTCTTTTATTCAGGGCTATCAGCCCGGTATGGTTACCAGAACCATCAGTGTTAAATCACTTATCTGATTGAGATTGACTGGATAGTCATCCACTCAAGAGGGCAGGATTTCTTATCCTGGATACCCATCGTTACGTGGATTTGTTTGCCTGTTTGACTAGGGCTATATCTGCAAGGCATGTGCCTTATGATTTGATGACATGTTATTACTGTTCATGAGCATATTAAGTTTTCTTGCTGGGCTTCGGCTCACGGGTGCTATGTGGTGCAGGTAAAGCCAAAAGAAAACTGAACCATCCTTGAGTTGGAGAGTTTAGGTGGGGATGTGTACATATGCAGCTGCTCGACCACCACGGCCGAGGTTTGAAGAGGAACTAGGGTTAAACCCTGTTTTGCCGCTTAGATCGGCCTGTTGTAAATATATTCTTGTAATAGACTCTGAAATTATATTTTTGGGATCCCAATGTATACAGTAAACGTTCTAGTGAAACGTTACATCTTAACCAAAAATTTTAATCCCTAAACCGCTAATCTTACTTAGTCACACGATTTTGGCCAAATGACTCGATTAGCGAGTTTAGCACTATTTACAAGGCACACCGTAACGGTCCCTGGAGTTTAGGGCGTTACACCAATGATCCAAAATCATCAAATCCTGAGGCTCAAACAAATCAAGAACTCATCGACACCCAAAATCCAAATCAACACTTAAAAACTCTAAAACTCAAAACCTAAAGCTTGAATTACCTTTGATTGGGTTGTTTCTTGCTAAATCATTCGGTCAAGAAGCTTCTAATCTTTCCTAGGATCGCTATGCTTCAATCCTCGCTTGATTCCGACTCCTAGAACTCAAGTTCTCTTAGAAAATGCAACGAACGGTAAAAAGAACTAATGAGAGAAAGAGAAAGGTGTTTTAACGTAAGGTTCTTTTTGACAGACTACTCCAGGCTTATGTAATCTCAAATATATCCTAATGCTCGGGGTCCCAAAAACACCCCCAGGGGCAAAATAGTCAAACTCCCAGAATTTCCTTCTGATCTCAGTAACTCCCAATATATCATCAAATAAACACTCCCATTATCCAATATCCCAATAATTAACCCCATTATGACAAAACCGCTAACTTGCAATCTAAGACCGTCTCATGCTGAATAGCTCAAATATATCCACATAATAATGGAATCTCATCCACAAATCACAACATGCACCTTAATAATATTAGTTATAGCTATTGCCCAAGGGAAGCTAATGGAGTGACCCACTTTATTCCAAAATTAGCTATTTCTTGGGAATCTGAGCGCATTTGGTGGCCTAGCTACCCCAATTTTGTTGTAAACTGGCTGATTCTTAGCCTTATTAATGAAATCATTCTGTTATCCCTTTCCTGACGTGGGCCCGGGACGACGGTCGGGGCCCATGGACTGGGCGTTCGAATGTGGGCCCGGCCCAGGCCCGCCGGATACAGGAATGTCCCAGGGGCACGACCCTAGTGCGATCTTGGGGCCCAGACGATGTCCGGGATGGCGATCCAGGACGGTTGTCCGGGAAACGTACAGAGCTCAGGATCGCGTTGAAGTATATGTAAACGGTCCCGGACATTGGTAAACGGTCCGGGCCTGCGGTGAACGAAGAGGGATAAAGGTAAACGAACCCGAATTAGGTCGACCACGGTTGGTAGGGAAAAGCGTCCGGGACCCTGAAGCCGCCCCACTTCGCGTGGGGGTTGTCCGTACTTTTCACCTGCGGAAAAGGCCACCTCAGGATTGCACGCCGTTGTTTCAGGTCTGCACTGCCAAGTACTCTGACTGATCTTGTCCCCTGAATCTGCCTCGTAACTCGAAGTGCCCAGACCAAAAGCACCATTTTTTCGGGCGAACTATAGCTCTTAGGCCACCTTATTGGGCCTTAATTAGTCTTGAATGTATGTATGCTTTATCTTTTATATTGGGCTTCCACCAGAGAAGCCAAGAGTATCCATATCTCTGATGGGCCCGGGTCATACCCGGCCCAGACCCAGTGTTCCCATGAGCCTATAAATACAGGCAATAGAACACTGGGAAAAGGATCTCTTTTCGACTAATATACAGTTACTCTGTAAAAATATAGAGAAAAACTCCATTGTAAAAGACTTTCCAAGCTCTAATACAACTTACTCGTGGACTAAGGCTTATTAACGCCCCAACCACGTAAAAATCCTGTATTAATCTCCTTCATTCTATATCTTTATTGTTAGCTAATATCTATTAGTGTGGTTTCCGAAAATCTCGGTAAACATTTTGGTGCTTTCATTGAGAGCTGAAGGAAGCTAGTGCTAACGTCAAGCCTTTACTATAATGGTGAACACACGACACACAACCTTCGACCCTAGTAATCCAGAGCAGGGCAATGGAGACCCGCTGCCTTCACATCATCTCCCTCAGGATCTGCCTGAGAACGTGCCTCCTCAAACATCTCACCATGATGAGTCACAAGACTACGAGGGTGGGACAAAATACGAAGAGGAAAACAAGGAGAAATATTATGAAGAGGAAAATGAGGGGGAATACCACGACGAAGCTGCGGATCCCGAGATCCCCAAAGGAGAGCCCAACCAGCAGGACTTGGAGGTGACCAGACTGAGGCAGCAAGTCCTAGACCAGGAGGCCAGGATCGCTGAGCAAGCGGAGGTGCATCAACGGATGCAAGAGTCTCTCCAAGCCCTACAAGCATTCATAGTCGCGCAGGGTCCGACAGCCAATCCCGTGACTGGCCCACTTCCAGGAGCGTAGCAGCCCGCTCCACAAGCCCGAGTCGGGGTCCCCGAAGGAGTAAGCCCGGCCCCTCCCCCGGATCCGTTTCCTGAGCCAACTCCAGGAAACCCGGACATGGAGAAAAAGAAGGCCGGTGGAAAGACCCGAGAAAAGACCACCCCCGTTGCAAAGGCTGGGACCTGTTCCTGGCCACTCCCTAGGAAAGAGAAGGTGCGCCCCATCCTAGGACGAGGCCACCCGATTGATTTGTAGGGGACGCGGCCGCGGAACACACAGCCCCAGCACGCCTCAGGGTGAGATGGGCGGGAAATATCTTTGCAGCCAAGTGCCTCGGTTAACAAGAACCGTCGGGAGCGGCCTTGCAGCGAGGAGCATCATGCCCTCAGTTCAGGGGATGATACATCCCGGATAGACTTACGCGACGGACTGAACGCTCGGAAAGAGCGGGCCCGTAAGGAAAAGATCCTCCCCCGAGGTGGCGACCTCAGAAACAACATCAACGACAGGAGGAACGAAAGAATCCCCCTGGAAAATGGCATGACCAGGTAGCTCATGGAGCAACTGGCTTCTCTGAAAAAGGTTACGGATCGCTTGGTCCGCAAGCAGGAAGGCACAGACACTGACTCCGATGAGGAGGATAAAGAGCCCTGCGCGAGGCACATCCTGGACGCCGTACTCCCCAAGGGGTTCAAGATGCCAAGCCTCACCGCCTATACTGGAAACACCGACCCCAGGGACCATCTGTCTCGATACAACCGGCTCATGGCAGTGGCCCACGTCAGTGACGACGGCAAGTGCCTCTGTTTCTCTATCACTTTGGGTGGTCCCGCCGAAGAGTGGTGGAAGAGACTTAAGCCGGGATCCATCCAATCCTGGTCCGGGCTGCAGTCAGCGTTTCACAAGCAGTTCGTGGCCGCCATGAGGATGGACATGCAGATCAGCGCCCTCGCAAATATCAAACAGCTCCCCACGGAGACGTTGAGGGCCTACATCCAGCACTTCACTGAAGAAGCCTCCAAGACGAAAGTGGACGACAGACAGCGCCTGGTGGCAATGTAGTCCGGGATTCGGGCTGGGTCCCCCCTCTGGGATGACATGCAGCGTAGCAAGGCCGCTACACTGGAAGAATTCATCAGGAGGGCCCAAGGATTCATCAACTGGGAAGAAGCTCAGATTCAGGCTTTCGGGTGGCCTCCGGTTCCACAGCCCAGCGCCCTGGCGTTCCCGGGATACGGGGCGCAGTTCCCGATGCAGTCCTATACCGCGCCCCTCGTCGCCCCGGGACCGGTCGTCGCGCCTGGAATTAGCTACACCCCTACAGTGTATGGCCCTGCCACTTCAGAGTATGCCCCGGCCCAATCCACCCACTTCTCCGGGTATGGAGCCGCGTCGGCGGGGCACAGCGTCGCCCCTGTCGGGGCCCAGCAGTCACAGGCAGGAGTGACTGAAGCGAGCGTGAACGCCTCCCGGGGGAAGCGATCTGGCAAAGGCCAGAACCGGCCCGAGCCGGTCAAGAAGGGAAAGAGGGGCTACGAGCCCCAATATTCAGAATACACCAATCTGGTGGACACCAGGGAGAACATCTACTTGGCCACAGAAAGGGCAGTTCACTACTGGAAGCCTAGCCCCGTGTTCAAAGGGGGAAGGAATCCGAGGGATACCAGCAAAAGGTGTGCCTATCATAAGGATGTGGGCCACACCACCGAAGAATGTCGGCAGCTCAAAGATGAGATCGAAAATCTCATCAAGCTGGGGCACCTCCACCAGTGGGTTAGGATGCCCGTGGGAGCCCCGAGCCTATCAGCGGGCCCCGGACAACCCACGGTCCCGGGAACTCCCCGGGCGTACCCGCCTCAGGGAGGGTATGCACAAGGACCAATGGCGCAGGCCCCTCAGGGGGCCCCCGTCGTATAGGTTCCCGGCCCTGGCATGCCTTACCCCTCCAGGGCCGCACCCCTCAAGTTGACGGACGTGTGGCCACCATCTCGGGCGAACCTCACTTGGGAGGACCATCCAAGAACGACCAAAAGTGCTACCTAAGCGAGCTAGACCACGATCAAGAGGTATGCGCCCTTGTCTAGGCCCCAGCTCAGCGCCCTAAGTTGATGCACCTCCCCATCACCTTCACGGAGGATGATGCCCGCAATGTCAATTTTCCGCACCACGACCTGCTGGTCATAGATGCTCAAATCGCCAACAAGTTGGTGGATGACGGGAGCTCCGTCAACCTCTTGTTCAAACCCGCTTTCATCGCCATCGGCTTGACTGAAGCGGATCTGGCATCATGCCCTACCCAGATTTATGGCTTCAACGGAGACGCACTTCTCCCCATGGGAAAGGTCCAGCTGCCCGTTACGCTGGGCAGTGAATTGTAGCACTCGTTCAAGTTCTGCACCTTTGTTGTGATGGACTGCCCCACCGCTTACAACGTCATTTTTGGCCGGCCCGCATTAGTCGAGTTCGGAGACATCACCTCCATCCGTCATCTTTGCATGAAGTTCCCATGCGACAACGGAGGGGTGGGGACTATCCGAGGAGACCAGAAGAGCGCCCGGAAGTGCTACCATGTGTCGGCCCGACTAATATATATGGTCCGGGAAGAACCCGTTGAGGACTTCGTCGACCCGATTCCTCCCCCGCCAGCTGAGAGGGTCGTCCGGGAAGAAGATGACCTGGACCCGAGGATAGGGGACGATCGCGCCTTGGAACCAATGGACGAGAAAGATGAGGTATGTATCAGTGACACCGATCTAACCCGAATCATCCAAGTCGGAAAAAGTCTGCCGACGGATAATTGGGCCGCCATCATCGCCGAAATCAAGGAAAACCAGGATATCCTGGCCTGGTCTTACTCAGACATGACTGGGATCGACTGCAACATCATCTGCCACGCGTTAAGTATTGACCCAAACGCGACCCCGGTCCGCCAGAAACGCAGGCCTTTGGGGACGGAGAGGGCCGAGGCCCTTAAGCAGGAAGTTGAGAAGCTCTCTTCTATCAACTTCATACGTGAGGCTGTGTACCCCGTGTGGCTGGCCAATCCCGTCTTGGTGCCGAAACCAAACGGGACATGGGGAACGTGCATCGACTTCACAGATCTCAACAAAGCCTGTCCGAATGACTGTTTCCCGCTGCCCCGGATCGACCAAATGGTGGATGCTACGTCCGGGTATGAGACCTTAAGCTTCATGGATGCTTACTCCGGCTACAATCAGATCTCTATGCACGTGGCAGATCAAGAGCACACCAGTTTCCAGACTGATAAGGGGATATACTGCTACATAGTCATGCCCTTCAGATTGAAAAACGACGGGGCAACCTACCAAAGGTTTGTTAATCGGATGTTCCGGGCCCAGCTAGGGCGAAACATGGAAGTCTACATCAATGACATGCTGGTCAAGTTCAAGACTTTCGGGAAGCATGCGGATGACCTGGCCGAAGCTTTCGCAGTCATTCGGAAGTACGGGATGAAGCTGAATCCCAAAAAGTGCACTTTTGGCGTGGCCTCCGGGAAGTACCTGGGCTTCATAGTGAATTTCCGAGGAATAGAGGCCAATCCAGATAAGATCAAGGCATTGATTGATATGGCCTCCCCCCGGAAGCATAAGGACGTACAAAGCCTGACAGGGCGAATAGCCGCCTTGAGCCGTTTCATTTCCAAAGCCACGGACAAGTGCATCCCGTTCTTCAACATCCTTCGGGGGAGCCAGCGTTTCGAATGGTCAGTGGAATGCGAAGAATCTTTTCGTAAACTGAATGAACACCTGGCCCAAGCTCTGATCCTGGCGAAACCGGTGGATGGGGAACCTCTGTACCTCTATCTGGCAGTGACAGAACACGCGATCAGCGCAGCGCTGGTGCGGGAAGAGGAGAGGACGCAGCTCCCGGTGTATTATGTAAGTAAGCGATTGTTGGACGCTGAGTCTTGGTATCCATTGATTGAGAAGCTGACCTTTTTCTTGCTAATGGAATCCCGAAAGATCCGGCCATACTTCCAGGCCCACGCCATAAAGGTCCTGACCAACCACCCCCTGCGGCAAGTGTTACAGAAGCCCGAGTCATCGGGAAGACTCCTGAAGTGGGCCATGGAGTTAAGTCAGTTCGATATATCCTACATCCCTAGAGTGTCTATCAAGGGGCAAGCCCTGGCCAATTTCATCGTTGAGTGTTCCGGGGTATCTCAGGAAGACAATGATCCCGAGGCCCCCGCGGCACCCGTATGGAAGGTCTTCGTGGATGGAGCCTTGAACGAGAATGGGGCCGGGATCATCTTGGTGTCACCGCAGGGGCACCAGTTACAAAATGCTCTTCGTTTCCAGTTCAAGGCGTCGAATAACGAAGTGGAGCATGAAGCTGTCCTAGCCGGGCTGCGTTTGGCCCGGGAGGTAGGGGCAGCGAACCTGGAAATCTACAGCGATTCCCAGCTAGTTGTCAGGCAAATCTTGGGGGAATATCAAACTAAAGGAAAGAGAATGGTGGCCTATGTGACCCAGACGAGAGAGATGCTACAGGCGTTCACAAAGCACTCCATCCGCCAGATCCCCCGAGAGCAAAATGTCTTCGTTGACACACTAGCGAAGCTGGCCATCGACGCCGAGGCGGAGCTGGCCGGGCTGGTCCCCGTCAACCATCTCCCCTTCTTAAGCATCAGGGCCCCCGCGGTCCACATCGTCGATCACTCCACGTCTTGGATGGGACCGCTTATCCGCTACCTGACAGCCGACAAGGCCGCAGCCAGGAAGCTCCAATACCATGTCCACCGATATGTCATGATGGACGGAAAACTCTATTGCCGGGATTTTTCCATGCCTTACCTCAGGTGTGTGTCTGGGACTGAGCTGAGTGCCATCATGCATGAAGTGCACGAAGGCTTTTGCGGAGATCACACAGCCGGGCCCAGTGTATCCAAGAAGATCCTGCGCCAAGGATACTTCTGGCCGACCATGAAGAAAGATTTTATTGAATACGTCCGCAAGTGCGAACAGTGCCAGAGGTACGCAAAGGTTCCGCGGGCCCCCCGACAGAAATAACCTTGATGACTAGCCCCTGGCCCTTCGCGGTGTGGGGGATCGATCTTGTAGGATTGCCCCTAACCGGGAAAGGAGGGGTTAAGTATGCCATCATTGCCGTGGACTACTACACCAAGTGGGTTGAGGCGGAGCCCATGAGCACCATCACTTCCAAGAAGGCATTGGATTTCGTCATCAACAACATAGTGTGTCGTTATGGCCTCCCTTACAAAATTGTATCTGACAACGGGAAGCAGTTCGACAGCGCCCACTTCACGGATTTTTGCGAAGGACACGGTATCGTCAAGAGCTTCTTCGCGGTCGCCAGGCCCCAAGGAAACGGGCAGGCAGAAGCCATGAAAAAAATCCTAAAGGGGACGCTGAAGAAAAAACTCCAGGCCTGCAAGAGCAAATAGCCCGAGGAACTGCCCAGCGTGCTATGGGCTTACCGGACGACCGAGAGGACATCAACCGACTACACTCCTTACTCCATGGTCTATGGATGCGAAGCCGTCATAGCCATCGAAACAACCATCCTGTCTCACCGACGAGACACGTATGACCCCGCCCAGAACCACGCCTTACTCCAAGAATTGCTAGATCTCATCGAGGAGATCCGGGAGGAATCGCAGGTACAGCTGAAGATGTACCAAGGCAAGATCGCGCGACACTTCAACTCGAAAGTCAAGAGCCGAAAGTTCGGAGCCGGTGACTTAGTCTTGCGGAGAGTCTTCCCTGCTACTCAAGATCCGGGAGTGGGGGTTCTGGGCCCGAATTGGGAGGGGCCGTATGAGATCCAACATGAAGTGTGCCCCGGGACATACCGCTTAAAGCGACTCGATGGCTCGGAAGTCCCGCGAGCCTAGAATGCGGAGCATCTCTGTAAATACTATCCGTAGTCGGGAGAGCGTGCCCCAATTTAATAGTTTCATTGCAAACGATGTACGCCTCAGGGTGACCTTTTTTTTTATAATAAAAATGGCGTGTATAAAACGTCATAAAGAAATATTATAAAACAATGAGAATCTTTCCCAAGTGACCCCAGACCAGTCTCCGCTCACTTGCGGGGGGTATCCCGGGTATAAGCGAATACCTGGCGGGGCGCAAGCTCAGGCTAGTCCCGGTTTGGACCAACGAGGTCCGGGTGATACGAACCCCGTGAGGGGTCCCATCCCTGACGAACGATGTCCGGGGGTATAAAGTTAAGAGGACCGAGCCCAAGGCTGGTCCCACCCCGGACGAACGATGTCTGGGGCCATAAACTAAAGAGGACCGAGCCCAAGGCCGGTCCCACCCTGGACGAACGATGTCCGGGGGTTTAAAGTTAAGATGACCGATCCAAAGGCCGGTCCCACCCCGGACGAACGATGTTTGGGGGTATAAAGTTAAGAGGACCGAGCCCAAGGCCGGTCCCACCCTGGACGAACGATGTCCGGGGGCATAAACTAAAGAGAACTGAGCCCAAGGCCGGTCCCACCCTGGACAAACAATGTCCGGGGGGGTATAAAGTTAAGAGGACCGAGCCCAAGGCCGGTCCCATCCTGGACGAACGATGTCTGGGGGAATAAACTAAAGAGGACCGAGCCCAAGGCCGGTCCCACCCCGGACGAACGATGTCCGGGGGTATAAAGTTAAGAGGACCGAGCCCAAGGCCGGTACCACCCCAGACGAACGGTGTCCGGGGGTATAAAGTTAAAGGATTCGAGCCTAAGGCCGGTCCACCCCGGACGAGCAATGCCCGGGGGTATAAAATTAGAAAGGACCGAGCCCAAGGCTCGTCCCGCTCCGGATGAGTGATGTCCGGGAGAGAGAAGCCTCCAGTATGCCCCAGGGCAAAGCCATGGCCTATAGCTGATAAAGGGAGAACAAGGTTCCAAAATAAACTTAGCCCCGTTGGCCCTGGCCTTTGGAGCCAGGATTAAAAACTTGGCGGTTAGGTCTGAAAACTCGGCAAGTTAAGTCATTTGGTCTAGTCCAGGCCGTTGGAACCGGGATCAAACCCTCAGAATCAATTAGGCACGGCAATAAAATGAAATTTCTATTTGGAATAACGAAAAGAAATACTTATATAAAAATCAGAGAAAATAACAGTGTTTTGAACGCGTACGCGTCCGAACAAGTCAAAATTACAAAGAAAAAAAAGACAAGGCCAGAATTCGGGCCTAGACTTTATCCGCCCGGAGCTCCGCGTCCTCCTTCTCCTTGGCCTCGAACTCGGCCCGCTTTGACTCCAAATCGGGAAAGACAAGGAGGTTCATACTCTTGTCCTTGCACCAGGCCATGTAAATGGCCTCCTCGAAGGTGACCTCTAGTATGCCCTCTGCCTCCTCCTTCTCGCGGCGGGATGCTTCGTGCGCCGCCTTCTCCTCGAGAAGAGAATCGCCCAGTTCGCAGACCCGGGCCTTCAGGGTATGGATCTCCTCCTTGTCCAGGACGGACTGAGCCGCGACCGCCTCCAAGAGTGTTGCCCGCTCATCAGCCTCCTTTGACTTCCGGGACAAAGCCTCTTCCAGTCCGGCCTTGGCGCGATCGAACTCCTCACGCTCCGCTTGGGCATCGGCCATCTCCCGGCCAAGGGCCCCCTTGGCGGCCTCCCTCTGATTCACGGCCGCCTCCAGCTCCAGCTTGGCTGTCTCCATCTTCACGGCCAACTCGGCCACCAGGTCGGCACTCCGATGGGACAACATATCAACCTGGAGCAAAGAAAAGTTAGGAAAAATCCTTAACAACAAGAAGGGGAAAGAAAGAGATGAGTAGAAGTTACCGCAGTGGCCTGGTGGCGGAGCGCCTGGGAAATGAACAGCACGTCCGGGTTGGCAATCGTGGTGTACCATTTGAGCTGGAGATTGGACATGGTGTTCCCCACCTGGTCCAGCAGTTCAACCGCCAGGGGGGCCATGTCTTGCCCGAGCTTAGGATGGAAGCCCGTCTCGGTGACTAGCCAATCCACGATCGGCTGAGGAGCACTGAAGGCTGTTGGACGCTCTGCGAATTCTACCTGACGGCGGATCGTTAGGGCCCTATACGTTTCGTCCCTCCAACCTCGACCGTGTTCCCAGGTCCGGTTGATCAGCCGGGACTGCTCATCCCGCGCAGCGGACTCCCCCTCCTCGAGAAGAGTCGGATGTATGGGGAGAACAGGCAGGGCAGGGACCTCTTTCGTGGCGAGCCGACTCTCGACGTGCGACTCATCGGCCGAGCCAGCCCGCCTAGTCCGGGGCCTCTTTTCGGTGTTGGCCTCCTCAACGCCAGCTTCCAGGCCCCTTTTTCCGGAACTTTGGCTAGCCGCTGCACCCATCTCCAAGTCTATCACAAGGTTTTGGGCGGGGCCGGAGACTACAGCCGGCTCCACGACTTGAATGGGGACCGCGGCAAGGGCTCCCCCACCGGGAAGAAGTTCTGTCCCAGGTACTTCCTTGTTGAGGCTGGTCTCCGGGCCCGTGGCCTCGCTTGCTTTCCTGGGCGCCCTATCCTTGAGGAGCCGCCTCATTTCGCTGGCAGGAGTAGACATACCGGAGTCTCCTATAAAAGCACAAAAAAGGGAGTTAGTATGGCAAAACAAAAAAAAAAAAAAATTAGAACTAATAATGACCCGGGACGAACCCTCATTTATGCCTCGGGCGCGACTCAACTCCTCTAAAGCAAAGGAATGGACTCGATTCCCCATGTCGTCCGGGTTCAAGAAATTCCCGTACTGAAGGAACCCGGATAAGAACATGAGGACCTCCGAGCCTACGGGGACGGGAGTCGAAGGTCTCGTCTCCCCATCAGCCCCGAACGCGGGGCCTTGGGGTACTAGCCTATCCCTAGCTATGTCCCTGACTTGGGGAGCGTAAGTCAAGATTAAAGGGGAGTTACCTCACCCCGATACGCTAGCCCCGGGAGTCCCAATGTTCGATAGGGCATCCTCAAAGAGCTCCTCCAGCTCCTCCGAAGTGGCCGCCTCTGTCCGGGCCTGATCCTTCTTGCGTTGGGCCGCGTCAGCTCGCGCCGCTTTCTCCACTTCTGCGATGTGTTCCAAGGCCAATTTCTCCCGGATGACGAGGTTCTTCTCGCAAGCGATGCCCCGAAGGTTCAGGATGACGATGGTTTGGGTGGCCGTGAGCATCCCGACCAATCGGAGGTTGTCCGTGTTGACGTAGTCGCCTACGTACAGGTCCTTCGCGCTCAACCTGGAGTAGAACTTCTTCCATTCCATGATGAACTGGGTGAGGGGAGTTTGAGCGAAAGGTCCTGCCACCCGAAGGAGCATGATGAGAAACGGAGAAAAAGAGAATAAAAATGAAAAAAGGGATCAGGGAAGCACTTACCCACTCGCTGGAAATCCAGCAGCAGTGTAGGGTTCTTCTCCACGAGGAACCCGGACGTCATAAACCAGTAATGACGGACATCCGGGGGATGCTTCCAGGAGCTAGTGGGGGCGGGGTAGCTACTTCATGGCTTCAGTCTATAGAAGCCGTCCAAGGTCTTGTCCTTCACGTTGACCTGCGACTCCAACTTGTAGAAATATAAGACTTCCGCAGGGGTCAGCTCCGCGACCTCCTTCGCGATGCAGAACACTCGCCATCCTGCAAGTAGCCGGTACGCTTGTGGCAGGAGTTGGAATGGCGCAATCCCCACATACGTCAGGAATCGCACGAAGTACTCGTGGAGCGGGAGCGTGGCTCCCGCGCTGATGTGGCTGGCACTCCAGGCCCCGAATCCCTCTATGGACGTGTGCGCCCGCTCCTCGATGCTAGACATGCGTTTGTGGAAGAGTTCGGGGGTGGATTCTATGCCCAAATACTTCTCCAGGAGGTACATCATCCGGTAATTTCGGAACAGGTTGGGCGCCATGTCCATTTCCCACCTATTACCCTTGGGTGTCCAAGACCCAGAGATGACGATCTAGGCCCTGTTGACTTCTTCCTCGGAATGGAGAGTGACGCCTGTGGCTATAGTTGATGATATGGGAACAAAGAAAGAAAGCAAGGAGTCAGTACCTAAACCCAAGGAAGTCGGTTAAGGTACGGGGGATCTTCTAAGGACTGCTTGGATCCCCTGCGGATCAGGTCCGGGATCACCAAGGAACCACGAGACCCTGATCGGGAACGAAAGAAAAGCTACTAAGGCTCCGCCATATGTCCAGGAAGAATCCAGATACGGAGCAGCCTGAACCAGGCGGCCTTCCTAACAACTCCTAAATATATTCAAATTCTAGCAGCCTAAACAAGCAAATTAAAAGAACAGCCCAAGGTCGTATATTCACCCAGAGGGTCAGAAGGACTTACTGTGAGTTGATGGCCGTAGAAGATGGTGGTTGTCCGACGATAAGAACGGCAGAACTTGGTTTTTGAAGTGGTGAAGCCGGTTCAACAGCTCGTCGATAGGACACTCCCAGGGCGTGCTCTCAGGCAGATAGACAGACGCTGGGGGCGTTGGAAATAGGCGGCAGCGTAGAATTAACAGATGGTAGTGCAGGTAAAGGCAAAAGAAAGCTGAACCATCCTTGAGATGGAAAGCTTAGGTGGCGATGTGTACATATGCAGCTGCTCGACCACCACGGCCGAGGTTTGAAGAGGAACTAGGGTTAAACCCTGTTTTGTCGCTTAGATCGGCCTGTTGTAAATATATTCTTGTAATAGACTCTGAAATTATATTTTTGGGATCCCAATGTATACAGTAAACGTTCTAGTGAAACGTTACATCTTAACCAAAATTTTTAATCCCTAAACCGCTAATCTTACTTAGTCACACGATTTTGGCCAAATGACTCGATTAGCGAGTTTAGCACTATTTACAAGGCACACCGTAACGGTCCCTGGAGTTTAGGGCATTACACCAATGATTCAAAATCATCAAATCCTGAGGCTCAAACAAATCAAGAACTCATCGACACCCAAAATCCAAATCAACACTTAAAAACTCTAAAACTCAAAACCTAAAGCTTGAATTACCTTTGATTGGGTTGTTTCTTGCTAAATCATTCGGTCAAGAAGCTTCTAATCTTTCCTAGGATCGCTATGCTTCAATCCTCGCTTGATTCCGACTCCTAGAACTCAAGTTCTCTTAGAAATTGCAACGAACGGTAAAAAGAACTAATGAGAGAAAGAGAAAGGTGTTTTAACGTAAGGTACTTTTTGACAGACTACTCCAGGCTTATGTAATCTCAAGTATATCCTAATGCTCGGGGTCCCAAAAACACCCCCAGGGGCAAAATAGTCAAACTCCCAGAATTTCCTCCTGATCTCAGTAACTCCCAATATATCATCAAATAAACACTCCCATTATCCAATATCCCAATAATTAACCCCATTATGACAAAACCGCTAACTTGCAATCTAAGACCGTCTCATGCTGAATAGCTCAAATATATCCACATAATAATGGAATCTCATCCACAAATCACAACATGCACCTTAACAATATTAGTTATAGCTATTGCCCAAGGGAAGCTAATGGAGTGACCCACTTTATTCCAAAATTAGCTCTTTCTTGGGAATCTGAGCGCATTTGGTGGCCTAGCTACCCCAATTCTGTTGTAAACTGGCTGATTCTTAGCCTTATTAACGAAATCATTTTGTTATCCCCCTTTCCTGACGTGGGCCCGGGACGGCGGTCGGGGCCCATGGACTGGGCGTTCGAATGTGGGCCCGGCCCAGGCCCGCTGGATACAGGAATGTCCCAGGGGCACGACCCTAGTGCGATCTTGGGGCCCGGACGGTGTCCGGGACGGCGATCCAGGACGGTTGTCCGGGAGACGTACAGAGCTTAGGATCGCGTTGAAGTATATGTAAACGGTCCCGGACACTGGTAAACGGTCCGGGCCTGCGGTGAACCAAGAGGGATAAAGGTAAACGAACTCGGATTAGGTCGACCCCGGTTGGTAGGGAAAAGCGTCTGGGACCCTGAAGCCGCCCCACTCCGTGTGGGGGTTGTCTATACTTTTCACCTGCGGAAAAGGCCACCTCGGGATTGCACGCCGTTGTTTCAGGTCTGCACTGCCAAGTACTTTGACTGATCTTGTCCCTTGAATCTGCCTCGTAACTCGAAGTGCCCAGACCAAAAGCACTATTTTTTCGGGTGGACTATAGCTCTTGGGCCACCTTATTGGGCCTTAATTAGTCTGAATGTATGTATGCTTTATCTTTTATATTGGGCTTCCACCAGAGAAGCCAAGAGTATCCATATCTCTGATGGGCCCGGATCATACCCGTCCCAGACCTAGTGTTCCCATGAGCCTATAAATACAGGCAATAAAACACTGGTAAAAGGATCTCTTTTCGACTGATATACAGTTACTCTGTAAAAATATAGAGAAAAACTCCATTGTAAAAGACTTTCCAAGCCCTAATACAACTGACTCGTGGACTAAGGCTTATTAATGCCCCCAACCACGTAAAAATCCTGTATTAATCTCCTACATTCTATATCTTTATTCTTAGCTAATATCTATTAGTGTGGTTCCGAAAATCTCGGTAAACACATTCCTTTAAAAAAAATGTAGAGAAAAAAGTGAGTAGGGACACACAAAATTTTTTCTCCTTCAATTTGAAAAAAAGGCTAATGAATCAACCAAAATAGCATTTACAATAGAGTTGGGATTCCCAGGCTACCAAATATGTTCATTTGGTGGAATTTGCATAATTCAATGTTTCACTGATATTTAGTCATGTGATCAACTTTTCTTGGTTCATCTTCAGTGATCGGAAGAATGAAGACAAGGTCTATGTTGGGTTGAGGTCCTCAAATATCTTATCAAAGATCACTTGGCCATAATAAATTAATGCAATATGGGTGTTAAACTTGTTGAGAGAGATCATAGCTAAAATTAGTTTTCCTCAACTTTTCTCACCAAAAAATAAGGAAAATAAAATCTAACTTCCACTCACAATTTTTTCCTCACTTTTCCTTCCCCCCACTTTTTATTGAACTCCAAACACGAGAGAAACAAATCCCTTCACTTTTTTTCCCTAGCTCCAAACATAACCTAACAAATACACTTATCAACTAAATTTGATACAAAGTGCATAGTCAATAGGAATTAAAGATTACACTTACCATAAATATGATATTACATCATTTTTGTTTTTGGAAAAATGATATTATATCATTAATATGCAAATCAATCAATAATTCAAATTTGAAAATAAATTTAAATTAAGAGGCTTTCAACGGAAATAAAAATAAATTTAATTAAATAAAAGAGTTTATATCTTTTTTGGACCATATGTTTTGTCTAATTACCTGTTTAGACCCCGTGTTTTGACAAATGACTTTTTGGACTATGTATTTTGTAAAATGGTTCAAATAAAACCCTAAACTCAATTTTTGTCAAAGTATTCTGAACTAAAATTACAAATAATTCACCAAACAAAAAATTCAAAACAAAAACAAAATCGTTCTGCCTAACATCTGTGTTATTATATTCAATTTTTTTTTCATTAAAATTGGATTTAGGGGTCTATTTGAACCATTTAACAAAACACGTGGTCCAAAAATGAATTTGACAAAACACAGGGCCCAAATAGGTAATGAGACAAAACACATGGTCAAAAAAATGTATAAACTCTATATTTTATCATTATTTTATTAACTTTCATTGACGCCGTTTTTCGTCAACTTAATTATGCAGAGCAATAAACAATTAATTTAGGAAGAATAGAAGAAATCAAAGATTTTTAACGTGGTTCAGCAGTTACAATCTGCCTACGTCCACAAGTCACTATTATTATAAACACTATGTAAAAGCTTCAAATGAAAGCAATTTGGCAAAGTCTCTTCTCAGTACAAAATTGTGCCTGAGTACAAATGACCTAGTCCATGCTATTTATAGACATGGTTGTAGGAATATCTTCCCCCCAATTCAAGGAAATTGCAATCAAATATTTACATTCAAGTAAATATCTGAATTAATAATACAAATCAAATGCATTAATTAAATAATGGTCCCATAAAAATAGGGATTCATTACACGGTTTTGACCAATCCCAAAGAAATAGGGATTTCCCAACAGCTTTTGTGTGTGGTGAACACGTCATCGAGCTTGAACATTGCTTCAATGCGCTTTCGAGATCACTCATTACTTCGAGTTTATCATTCCAGTTGTTGCCTCCTCCTCACCTGCTAAGTCGATCGAACTCGTCCCTGAGAGAAGGTTGGTGCAACGCCCCACGTCACTTTGGCTACTTCCTGGAATGACGACTGGCCCTACAAACCAATATGAGTCTTTCCAATGTGCTTTGTCCTCACTCACATGCTTCCTGGGAAAACTTCCTAGGAGGTCACCCATCATGATACTACTCCAGTTCAAGCATGCTTAACTTTGGAGTTCTTAAGTGATGGGCTACCGAAAAGAAGATGAATCTTGTTGGCATAGGTAGTGTAATGTCCCAAATTCCCTAATATGACTTAGTGTCTGGATTAGGGGGATTTGAGGGCCATAATTGATTTAATATGTGATTATGTGATTATATTCATGATTATGTGAGTTATATTATTATATGATAATAATTGCACACATGTGGGCCCACTTCTTATAAGAAGGGCATTTTCGTAATTTTGGCCCGTTGAGGGCATATTTGTATATTTATGTGCATTTATGTGATATATGGGTGAGACCACATTATTATGTGGATATGTTTAATACATTCGTCATGAGATAGTTCTAGGAAGCAAGTTAGCAATTTGGTCATAACGAGGTTAAGTACCGGGCTTGGGGTGAGCCCAGGGATAATTTGATGCTTAGTAAATTACCGGGAATGAATGGGTAATGGGATATGATTTATTAATTATTTGAGGATACTGGGAATAGCGGGAATTGGAGGACGTTAATTATGATTAATGGGATAGGTGGGAAAGGACAATTATGCCCTTGGGTGGCTTTGAGAGATTAGAATGGCCCTAGGAGCAATTTGGTCATTTTGAACTGGGATATGTTTAACCAAAGGAAGGCTGTGGAGGGAAATAGGCAGCAAAATAGAGTTTTTCTTTCTCCCTCACTCTTGATTACTTTTCTCTCTCTCTCTCCCTCTTTCTCTCTAGATTTGGTGTTTGAGGCAAGGTTAGAAAATTGAAGCTTTAGGATTTGAAGATTGAGGGCTTAGAAGTGTCTTCAACAATTGAAAGGGGTTCAATCCATATTTGAGGTAAAGATTCTAAATTTAAATATATGATTTTACTCTATTTTTAAGGTGGTTTGTAAGTTGAGAGTTTGATTGTGTAATTGGGTATTTGATGGTGTTTTAGGTGTTGAGAGGCTTAGATTTTATAGCTAGATTGGTGATATTGTGATTTTGATGTTTGGTCTTAATATTGGGATTATTTGGTTGAAGATTTGGGTGAGTTAAAATTAAGGAAAATGCAGGGGAGTTGGGTTCGCGGGGTTAATTCGTGACCGAGTTCATGCAAGTCGCGACTTGAATGAACCCAGAGCCTCCCTTGGGCTCTGTCTGGCAGGCACCCTGCGAACCTCAAGGGTAAGTCACGGCCCGCCCCTGGCATCTAGACAAGGGGCTCTCTGTCTTGGGGGTGCGCCGCGGCCCTTGGGGGGCAAGTTGCGGCCCGCCTGTCCTCTTTGAGCCAAGATGGGTTCTAGTCAGTTTTGAGCGCAGGATTTCAAATCTCAATGCTCGAGATCGAATCTACTAACCGTTTTAGTAGGATTCGAGGTCCCAGGAGCTGGGTTTAGTCCTTGAACCTCTGATTACTCATTTTATTGATGGGATTTCATATGTAGTTATGATTAGGTGACCTCTAAGGGCCTAAGGATAGGATCATTCTCAAGGATCGTTCTTTATTTATTTTACGCTCGAACCTGAGGTAAGAAAACTGCACCCAGTATGTGACATACATGATTATTGATGAGGCATGTTGAGTTCTCTATATATGGACATTGGTTGCATTATAAATGCCTGGTGTGGCATGCTGCCCCTTTGGCACACCCACATGGGGCCATTTTGTAAATGAGCATGCATTGGTGCTTGATCATTAGTCAAGTATTGCACCAAGCAACCTCATGGGATAGGGTAGTGGCAGTTTTGTAATATTGCATATGTCTCCCAGACAAAAATCATATATGTTCCTGGGAAGACTTTATTTCCCTAGAAGGCTCCTTAGGGGGAGGTGACCTGGTGACTTAGGGAAGCACCATGACCATCAGCAGATAGGGGCCAAAGCTGTGTACTCCCTTGCCCTATCAAGGCTATATATTAATAAAACAACATTTATCCATACTTGCCACTGTGTGCTTCCTTGTTGCTTATGTGTTACTTGTTTGTTATCTTCGTTGGGCCATCGCGTGCCACTTGCCTTGTTGTGTTCTTTGTGTTGTGTGGACGTTCCTAGGAATGACTTGCTTTGTGCTTGCTCATACTTCGTTATTGCCCGTTGCATGTCCGAGATGTGTATGTGGCTAACCGCTGAGTTTGTTTGCCTGTAGGTGTGTGTTGTAGGCTGACTTGCTAGCTTGAAGAGTCTGCAAGTGCTGCACGTTCTGTCTAGTTGGAGTACCCAAATAGCTGGCCCATGACAGTTGGTATCAGAGCCAAGTTAGAAAGAGCTTGGCAAAACACACTATGGTGAGCAACACTCAGAGGATCGAAGCTCTTGAGAAGCGGTTAGGGGAACTAGATGGCCTGGACGAAAGGGTCAGGGATCTTTCCTCTGAAAGTCATGACTCGGGATCGTCTGATGCAAGCAATCACATAGCTACGCTGGAAAAGGAGAATGATGTTCTCCTATCTAGAATAATCGTGTTGGAGAAAAGAAACACTCCAACAAGTACTTCTGTTTCCCCTCGGTGGGAAGAGCGCATCGCAGCAGTGGAGCGCATGCTAAAGGAACAAGAAGTTTCCATAAATGACACTACGGAAGACTGCAGGGAGGCAGTTGGCGTGCTCAGAGAAGAAATGGCTGAGCTATCTACCAAGGTAAACCTGACCATGCGAGCGGTTGGGAATGCCCCTGCAACAGGGACGATAGGTATGGAGTATGGCCGAGCTCAAGTACCCGAGCCGAGGCCCTATAACGTGGCCAGAGAAGCAAAGGATTTGGAGAATTTCCTCTTCGACATGGAACATTACTTTAGAGATGTGCGGGTCAATTCGGAAGATGGAAAGGTCACCATGGCTACCATGTATTTGTCTGGGGATGCCAAGGTATGGTGGAGGACCAAGTATGATGACATAGAGAATGGCAGGTGCACCATCACATCTTGGGCAGACCTGAAGAGAGAATTAAAGACGCAATTTATGCCAGAAAATGTCGCTTACATAGCTCGTCGCCAGTTAAGAGAGCTTAAGCAGAATATGTAAAGAAATTTTTGGGACTGATGCTTGTTATAAAGGACATATCCGAAGTAGACAGGCTCTTCTGCTTCCTCGAGGGATTGAAACCGTGGGCCAAACAAGAACTTCAAAGACAGCGTGTGTCTTATCTTGCCACCGCTCAAGCTGCTGCCGAACACTTAACAGATTACACTCCAGAGAGCAGCCTGCCAAAAATGGCTACTCCTTCAACCAGCTCAAGTAGCGCTGGGAGTAAGAAGTCTGGGAAGTCCTGGCAGGGCAAGAGTGGGGGAAAGAAGAGGACAGCTGAGTCCAATTCTTTTAGTGGGACAGATGCTGCTGCAGGGAGGAAGCCGCTAGCTTGTTGGATTTGCAAAGGCCCACATAAGTTGGCAGTTTGCCCTTACAAGGGCAAGCTGAATGCCCTCATTGGCCAAGAACAACAGGGCGAAGGAGAAGAGGAAGACGAAGAGTACGCGCACATGGGCGTTGTCCGCCTGTTGAATGCTCTCAAGAAACATGGCGAGAAAGGGAAGAAGACCCTGGGGAAAGGGCTAATGTTCGTGAATGCCACTATCAATGACAAGCCTACCAAAAGCGTGATGATTGATACTGGCGCCACCCACAACTTCAACTCTGAACTTGAAGCAAAGTGACTGGGACTAAAGCTGGAGAAAGATGCAGGCCGCATGAAAGCGGTCAACTCCAAGACCTTGGCCACAACTGGCGTGGCTAAAGGGGTAAAATTGAGAATCGACATGTGGGAGGGGCAGACTGACTTGGTGGTCATCCATATGGACGACTTCGATGTAGTTTTGGGAATGGACTTTCTAACCGAGAAAGGTGCCATTCCAATTCCTGCCACTAGAAGCTTACTCATAATGGGAGAGACTCCTTCAATGGTGCCTGCAAAGGTGAAACCACCCCCTGGTGTGAAGCTTCTATCAGCTTTACAGTTCAAGAAGGGTGTGAAGAAGCAGGAGCCCACTTATGTAGCTGTACCCACCGTGTTCGAGGAAGTAGTGGAAGAAATTGTTCCACTAGAAATTATGAGGGTCTTAAGGATTTATGGGGACGTGATGCCAGATAAACTCCCCAAAGCCTTGCCACCAAAGAGGGGGATTGATCACCAGATAGAGCTGGTGCCCGGAGCGAAACCTCCAACAAAAGCGACATACAGAATGGCACCCCCTGAACTAGAAGAATTGAGGAAGCAATTAAAAGATTTATTGGAGGCAGGCTTCATCAGGCCGTCGAAGGCGCCATTTGGCACCCTTGTGCTATTCCAGAAGAAGCATGATGGGAGCTTAAGACTGTGCATCGACTATAGGGCTCTCAACAAGGTGATAGTTCGCAACACCTACCCCGTCCCTCTGATCGCTGATTTGTTCGACCAGCTAAGTGGAGCCAAATACTTCACAAAGATGGACTTGAGATTGGGCTACTATCAGGTGAGGATTGCAGATGGGGATGAACCAAAGACAACGTGTGTTACTCGTTACGGAGCATTTGAGTTTCGAGTAATGCCGTTTGGGTTGACAAATGCACCTGCTACTTTCTGTACACTGATGAACCAAGTATTCCACGAGTATCTAGACAAGTTCGTGGTGGTGTACTTGGATGATATCGTGGTTTATAGCGCCACGATTGAAGTGCATCAAGAACACTTGGCTCAAGTATTTCAGAAGTTGAGAGAGAACCAGCTATATGTGAAGCGTGAGAAATGCTCGTTTGCATAGGAGAGCATCAAGTTCTTAGGCCACGTGGTGGAACGTGGCCGAATTCGTATGGATCTGGAGAAGGTGAGGGCAATCCAAGAATGGAAAGCCCCCACAAATGTAAAAGAACTCCGCTCCTTCTTGGGCCTAGTCAACTACTATAGACGATCTGTGGACGGCTACTCAAGAAGGGCGACACCCTTGACCGAGCTTCTGAAAAAGGGTGTGATGTGGGTGTGGACTGACAAGTGTGCTAAAGCATTCAGGAGTTTGAAGGAAGCCATGATGAAGGATCCTGTTCTTGCCTTGCCAACTATTAGCAAGCCCTTTGAAGTACAGACAGATGCATCAGATTATGCTCTGGGAGGGGTACTAGTACAAGAAGACCACCCGGTCGCATATGAGAGCCGCAAGCTGTCTGAAGCTGAGAGGAGGTATACTGCCCAGGAGAAGGAGCTCCTCGCAGTTATACATTGCTTGCGAGTGTGGAGGCATTACTTGATGGGGTCAAAGTTTGTGGTGAAGACGGATAATGCAGCTGTTAGTCATTTCCTTACTCAGCCGAAACTGACCCATAAGTAGGCTCGATGGCAGGAGTTCGTGGCGGAATTCGACTTCCGTTTTGAGCACAGGGTAGGACGCTTGAACAAGGCAGTTGATGCCTTGAGTCGCAAAGCGGAGTTGGTGACTCTAAAGATCTTGGCTAGTTTGTCGGCTAGCGTGGTGAACACTCCACTCAAGGAGCGCATCAAAGAAAACCTAGAGAAAGACCCGGTTGCAGGACCATCCTGAAGCTCATAAAAGAAGGCTAGACTCGCCAGTTCTGGGTGGAGGATGATCTTCTGTGGGCTAAAGGGGGGCGCTTGTATGTTCCAAAAGCTGGAGATTTGCGAAGGACATTACTAAGCGAGTGTCATGAAACCCTGTGGGCAGGTCATCCAGGGTGACAGAGAACCCACGCACTCTTGAAGCAGGGGTACTACTGGCCACAAATGCGAGATGATGTAGTGGAGTACACCAAGACCTATCTCGTCTACCAACAAGACAAGGTCGATAAGAACAAGACACCTGGATTGTTGGAGCCCATGCGAGTCCCAAGCCGACCATGGGAAAGTGTGTCGCTTGACTTTATCACCAGTCTTCCGAAGACGGGGGATTTAAGTGCGATCTTGGTGGTCGTGGACAGATTCTTGAAGTACGCAAAATTCATCCCAGTGTTGAAGTAATTTTCAGCAGAAGAGACAGCCAGACAATTTTTCAAGCATATTGTCAAATATTGGGGAGTGCCCCAGAACATCGTTAGTGACCGAGATGGAAGATTCACTGGGACCTTTTGGTCCAAACTATTCAATCTCTTGGGGTCACAACTGAACATTTCCTCGAGCTACCATCCACAGACAGATGGGCAGACAGAATGATTCAACGGGATGTTAGAGGAGTACTTGCACCACTTTGTCAATGCCAATTAGAAGAATTGGCCGCAACTACTCGATGTAGCTCAATTTTGCTTCAACTCTCAAAGGAGTTCTTCATCGAATAAGAGCCCTTTTGAAGTCGTTAATGGACAGCAACCACTGTTGCCCTACACAGTGGATGAATATCGCTGTCGGAACCCGCGAGCCTTTCACTTCACAAAAGATTGGAAGAAAATGACAGAGATTGCCCAAGCTTATTTAGAAAAAGCATCAAGAAAAATGAAGAAGTGGGAAGATCAGAAGCGCATACCACTGGAGTTCAAAGCAGGTGACTTAGTGTTAATCAAACTGAGGCCCGAACAGTTCAGATTCCGAGGGGACAAAGGCATCAGACTCGTTCGCAAGTACGAGGGTCCGGTCTCAATCATCTCAAAAGTTGGCCTAACTTCCTAAAAAGTCGACCTACCAGGTTGGATGAAGATACACCCGGTCCTTCACGTCAGCAACTTGAAGCTGGATCATGAAGATCCAGCAAATCTAGAGTGCAACTAGTCATCCAGAGGAGGAGTCATCGTTCAGCCAAGGAGCAAGCGTCAACCTGAAGAAATCCTGGCGGAAAGGACGGTCACCACTGACCGTAAAAAGCATAAAGAGTATCTGGTAAAATGGAAGGGGATCGCAGATGACGAGATCAGCTGGGAGAGGGTGGAAGACTTGAAGAAGCTCACGTAGAAGATTGAAGATCTACAAGCTACTTCATCAAGGACGCCGACGGATTAAGTGGGGGAGAGTGTGGCATGCTGCCCCTTTGGCACACCCACATGGGGCCATTTTGTAAATGAGCATGCCTTGGTGCTTAATCATTAGTCAAGTCTTGCACCAAGCAACCTCATGGGACAGGGTAGTGGAAATTTTGTAATATTGCATATGTCTCCCAGACAAAAATCATATATGTTCCTGGGAATACTTTATTTCCCTAGAAGGCTCCTTAGGGGGAGGTGACCTGGTGACTTAGGGAAGCACCATGGCCATCAGCAGATAGGGGCCAAAGCTGTGGACTCCCTTGCCCTATCAAGGCTATATATTTATAAAACAACATTTATCCATACTTGCCCCTGTGTGCTTCCTTGTTGCTTATGTGTTGTTTGTTATCTTCGTTGGGCCATCGCGTGCCACTTGCCTTGTTGTGTGCTTTGTGTTGTGTGGACGTTTCTAGGAATGACTTGCTTTGTGCTTGCTCATACTTCGTTATTGCTCGTTGCATGTCTGAGATGTGTATGTGGCTAATCGCTGAGTTTGTTTGCTCAAAGGTGTGTGTTGTAGGCTGACTTGCTAGCTTAAAGAGTCTGCAAGTACCGCACGTTCCATCTAGTTGGAGTACCCAAATAGCCGGCCCGTGACACCTGGCAGCATTGTTTACTTATGAATGACACTGACTTATTAGTCAGGAATGGCAATGGTGTTTAGTACTCGTTGTGAAGCTCTGACTTATCAGTCATGATCTGCAATGGTATTGAGCGCTGGTCATATGGAATTGACTTATGAGTCAAGAGTAGCATTAGCATTTTTAACGCAAGCCGTAATGATTAGATCTAATCAGCATGAGCATTATATGCTTGACCGACCTATTGGTCGAAGAAAACTAAAGCGCTTGGCTAGTCTATGACTAGCTACTTAGAGCCAGGGCTAAAAGGCTCAGGTGACTTGATGGTCACATGGCTTAGGGCGCAAGACCCCAGAAAGACTTATTAGTCATCTATTCAGGGCGCAGGACCCCAAGATGCCTCATTAGTCATCTATTTAGGGCGCATGACCCTAAAATGACTTACTAGTCATCAATTTAGGGCGCAAGTCCCTAGAATGACTTAATAGTCAACAATCTAGGGCGCGAACCCCATCTACAGGAGGTGCGGACCCAAGATTACCCCCACAAAAGCCTAACCTGACTTGAGGGGGAATTTAACCAGAGAGGGTCTGGGGTAAAAACCACACCCCCAGCTCCCCTAAGGGACACAACCAAAGCAAGGGTTCAATCTGAGAACCCGCAAGATTCCTTAAGCAAAAAGAAGAAGGAACTAGACACCGAAATGCAAAGCCCCCGCAAGATTATCACTACACTTGGGGGCACGGAGGTGATGAAGAATTCGACCATGATTCAGCCTTCACAAGGGAGATCCAGGTTGAGCAACTCCCCACCAGCTTCAAAGAGCCTCGCATGGCTCCGTACGAGGGCACTACGGATCCAAAGTATCACTTAGACTCCTTTAATAACTTGATGAGGTTAAGGGGGGTCAACAGCAGAGCAAAGTGCCATTGCTTTGTCGTTACACTTAAAAGAGTTGCATACAAGTGGTTCAAGAGGTTAAGGCCAGTAACCATCAAGTCATGGCAGCAATTCTCTGGCAAATTTCTTCACCAACACCGTGCAGTCTGTGATTATGTTATGCCAATTACCAGCCTCGCTAACATAAAACAAGGTGAGAATGAAAGTCTGAAGATCTATATCCATAGGTTCAATATGGAAGCAACAAAGTTGAGGAGTTCAACCAGAGAGGAGCTCAAGGTGGCTATTACAGCTGGGGTTCATCTAGGAAGCAGGTTATGGGGTAACATGCTCAAGAGAGAGGTTACAAACTTAAATGACTTCTTTGAAAGAGCACAGAAGTATATACGTGTAGAGGAGGGCCATACGAACTTGCATGTTTAGGAAAGCGAACCTTTCTCCAATCACCCTTCTACCAATACGTCCGAAGATTCCGTGTAGAAGAGAACATCGTGATAGAGGAGTCAATGATCAAATTGAAAATTGGAAGATGACTACAAAAAGGCTTCAAAGAATAAGCTAGTAGGATTCATCAAATCATCACAATCGACCCCCATAAAGATCCAAAGGAGTCGCCTAGCTGATTCTAGAGATCTGGAATCGTTAAAGCATATTGAAGAGAACGAAAAACAAAGTACTTGGTAAGAAAGATCCGACAAACCACTTACGAGGTATTGGAACCGACCTCAACATGCACCTAGCCATGTGCAAAATAGGTGCCTAGCCTCGCAAGCCTCAACATGCATCTCGCCTTGCACAAATTAGGTTTCCAACCTCACGAACCTCCCTAGGCACTTAGCCATGTGCAAAGCAAGCGCCTAGCCTCACGAGCCCCAATAGGTGCTAGGCCAAGTGCGAAACATGCATCTAACCTTGCGACATACATAAATATAAAAGTATTTATAATACATACATGTGAGAGCGGTGAACTTTATGAGACAACATTTGAATCTATAAGGACTAGCTACCCTTATAGAATCTAAAAAAGTCAAAAGGTCCCTCAAAAGTGACCTCGTCATGAACAAACCCATCCTGTAATGGGACCATGTTGCAGAAGATGAAAGGGGAACCCAAAGAGATCCCCAAGTCTAGATCGATTGAGTCGCCTTACCAAGGGAAAAAAGGCCTTGAAAATAGGTGTTCGCAAGGTTTCACAAGGACCATATCTCTACAAGGGTCTCGACTCGAGGAAAGATCACCTCAAAAACCAAAAAAATGTCTCAAAGAAGATGCTTATGAAAAGGGTCTCAAAGAATATGTGTAATGCCCCGAATTCTCCGGTATGGTTTAATGGAGAGATTAGTAGGCCGGGAGGGCCATGCTTGCTTAATTATGCCATTAAATGATATTATGCATGTATATGTGAATTATATTATGATATGATGTTATATGCGTGCATGTGGGTCCACATTTAAATAATTAAGCTATTTTGATAATTTGGCTCATTGAGGGTGAATGTGTGTATTTGGGTGCATAACTCGATTTGTGAATGAGATTCCATTATTATGGAGATATATTCGAGCTATTCGGCATGAGACGGTCATATATAATGGATTAGCGGTTTTGTCATAACGGGGTCAATTTTTGGGTAGTAGAAATGTTTATTTGATGATAAATTGGGAATATTTGAGATCAGGGTGTATTTCGTAGGTTTTGACTATAATGTCCCCGGGGGTATTTTCGGGACCCCGAGCATTATGATTTATTTGAGGTTACTTAAGCTTGAAGTAGCTGTCAGATAGAACGTACGATTACAAAACCTCTCATTCTCCCTTTCGATAGTCCGTTTTACCGTTTGAGCATTTTCGAAGATATCTCGAGTTCTAGGAGTCAGAATCAAGCGAGGATTGAGGTATAGAAATCCTAGGAAAGATTAGAAGCTTCTTAACCGAAGGATTTGACTGAAAACAACCCAATCAAAGGTAATCTAAGTTTAAAGTTTTGAGTTTTCCGAGTTTCTAAGCTTTGAATTGGACTTTGTGAATTGTTGAGTTTTTGGTTGGTTTGAACCTTGAGTTTTGAGGGTTTTGGTGTTTTGGGAAGCTTGGGAACTTTGCTTTGATGATTGGGGATGGTTAGGTATGATTTTGGAAGCTTGGAGAAGTTGAAAACGCGTTTGGGAATGGCCCAGGGTTGGGGGCCGCGGCCCTAGCTCGAGGTTGAAAGAGGGGGGTTTTGTTTGCGCTGGGCGCCGCGGCCCTTGGGTTGGACGTCGCGGCGCTTGCCTCTGGAATCTCTGGGGGCCGCGTTCCAAGGTGTGAGGGCCGTAGCCCTTGCCTTGTTTTTACCCCGTTTGCTCGTTTTGACCCCGGGAACTTAGCTATAGGCCTCGGGAGTGTTCCTATTACTTGGATTAGTTGGGATTGATCTCCCGGAGGCTAGATATTGGTGTGGAAACCTATGTTGACCATTATTATTGATGATGTACCATGTTTGGTTATGATTAGGTAACCGCTAAAGGACTAAAGGTTGATCGTTCTCACGGGTTGTTCTTTTAATCTTTGTAGCTCGAATCTGAAGTAAGAAAACTGCACCCTGTGTATATGTGACATGCGTGATCATTATTGAAGCATGTTGATTGATAAATGTGGACTTGGATTGCCTATTAAATGCTAGCAAATGTTGAGTACTTGAATATGTACTGATTAGTCAGGGACACTAACCTAAAGAGTCAGAAATGGCATAGCGTCATGAACGCCGAGCCAAATGAAGATTAGATCTAATCGATATCAACAAAGAATGACTCACATGGGGTATTAACGCTGGACCGACCCTAAAGTCGATGAACTTATAAGCGCTTGTCTGGTCTAAGACCAGTTATTCAGAGCCAGGGCATATGGCCCTGGTGACTGCTTGTCACATGGCTAGGGAACGCTATTCCAGGGTTTATGACTATAAGTCATGAGGAAGGTTATGTTGGTGACTAATCACCATACACCTATCCTGTTCAAACTTATGAAAGGCTCACTTATCTATTAAGCCCTGGTGACCCTATCATCACAGGGCTGGAGGGTGCTATCCCCGTATTAGTGACTCTTGCAATAGTCATCTATTTGCTGGGACTGATAGTCCTGGATGATTATTATGATCAATGTTGATATTATATCATGCTCTATTGTGTTTTCTTGCTGGGCCTTGGCTCATGGGTGCTATGTGGTGCAGGTAAAGGGAAAGAAAAGCGCACCCAGCCTTGAGTGGAGAGCTTAGGTGGTGATGTGTACATATGCGATCGCTTGACCACCACGGCCAAGGCGTTCTCAGAGGAACTAGGGGATTTACCCTATTTTTGTCGCTTAGGTTGGCGGGATTGTAAACTTGAAACAGTAATGACCATTTTGTACTGAGAACAACTTGTAAATGTTTTAATTAGCTCTGTAGAGCAGTTTGTAATGAAAATATCCATTTCCTTTTTATTAGTTTTCTACCTTAACCTGTTAATTACACTTAGAGCACGTTTTTGACCAAAGGACTCGGGTAGCGGGTCAAATTTCCGGTCCACCGTTCACCGTAACTGTTCTGGGGTAACCAGGGCGTTACATTATGCTTGTGAAAATGGTCTCAAAGAAGATGCTTGCGAAAAGGGTCTCATAGAAGACGCTTGCAAAAATAGTACTATGCATAATGACGAGAATGACGCTTCTCGCACGAAATAAAATTTGCATGCAAAAATATATAAAATGATAGTGAGAACCCAAAGGGTCAACATATCCTTACAAGTAATCAAGGTGCACCAACAAACACGAATCACACGCAGTAGAGGGGTCCCAAAGGGAGCCATTTCAAAAAGAAGCTATTGACCATGAGGACTTGCGAAAGTCCCTCACAAAAAAAAAGAGAATGGCCTGTCAGAGTCCTAGACTAAGAAAAACAAGGCGACGAGACACCTCACACCTTCCAAGAGGATCTCGCATAGCAAGGGCACCCTTCCTTGGCAAGACTACCCTCGACTTTATAACTCAATCAGGCTCCATTCCTTCATTGGACATCTATATAAATGCCACCTTCAGACATAAATGAAAAATGAAGTCACGGAAACACAAAAGAAGGTTAAGAGGCCTCGCACAATAAGAGGGTCCTCGCATAGCGAGACCAACTATAGCCTAGTGCTTCCAAACACTCTTGTCTAAATGTTTAATGTGCTCCTAAGCCTTGTATAAGCCTTATCCTTGGAAGGAAGGTCAATGAAGGTCCCGTGATGTCAACGGATGAAGCCCGAAGAAAAGGAGGCAAGCTTCACCACGTGAGAGGGTCTCACTATGCGAGACCATCTCGCATAGCAAGGTCTTCATCGCCCAATAGTGCTAAATGACATCCTTTGCTACTTTATATGACTCTAAGAATAATGCAAGAATCACACTCATGAAAAATAAGTATAACATCATAATAAGTCTACAAGGACGTCTAAAGACCTTTTCATATACTGGGGGGCAAGTGTAAGCGCCAAAAATCCACCAAGGAAAAAAGGTCTGATCCCTTATTGAAGTAAATGGCTAAGGGGCACCGAAGGCATTAAGTACATGATAGAGGCAGATGGTTATTACATGCCACCAAGAGGCCACACATTTGCGAGGCCCTAGGCCTCACGAAGTCATTCCGTGCTGTGAATATGGGAAAATCGTTAAAGAAGCAAGGCACCCAAGAAGAGGGCCTCACGTAGTGCCTCACAAATGTCCCTGTCCATAGACGACACAAGAATCTTCAAGTTTGCGAGATGGGAGGATGTCCCTGTCCCAACCACTAAGCTTCCCTCCAAAAGGAAACTCTCGAGCTCTCACTCCAGGACCTTTATTCATTGCTTAGTCGAACCTCCATGCTCTGGAAATGAAGCTCAGGACAAGGCCTCACCGAGATCGTCTTACATAGGTAAAGTCGTGCTAAATCTATCCAATTGGTCTCCTACTCTTCTTAGATGGGAGCCTAATGTTGTAGTTATATTTAAAGATCCTTAGAATAATTTTATGGTCTGGTCGGGGGTAAATCTTAAGGTGCATAGGTTCGATAGTTGGTTAGGGAAATATTAAAATATGTATAGTTTGAATGAATTTTGGGATGGGATAGCTGTCAAATACGAGACTAACGATTATAGGGACCTGTCGAGGATGTTCCCCACTTGTAGAGAGGGAGCCCATTTAGAATCTTCTGAAGACATGGGGATTTCCTGGTTCCCGAGCTCAAGCTCGAAGGAATCTTCCAGTTAGGTTTCTTTCACCTAGAAGTTTCAACATATTATTTTAAAATATAATTAGCTCTTGATGTTTGTTCTTCCCTTTTTCAGGTAAGATGGATTCGGACCTTGAAAACATCCTCAACCAACCTGTTGCATCCAAGGGAGCCAAACGCCACCGGGTGTCCTCGAAGGGAAGTCACTCTTCTAAGGTCACCAAAAGGTCAGAGGCATCCTTGTCGGCCTCAAAGCAGGCCGGCTTGAGCCTTGTCACTGATCCTCCAATGCATCCAGAAGTTGCGACCCCTCCTCTTACGAGCCAGCCAAAGAAAGTTTGCCCCACCCAACCTCCAATTCGAGACTGCAAACTTATTGTCTCGAACTAAGTCCCTGAGTTTGTGGTCGACAATGCTATTGGCACTCTCGGAGTCTCGCTCGATTCTAATGCTTTGACCCGCATGGGTAATTGCCTCAGCAACCTTGGGGCTCCCCAGTTGTAGTTCTTAATGAGTTGTGAGAGTGCCAACACTCTTTTCGACAAGAGTGGAGAGTTTCTTTCTTCGGTAAGTTATTCTTTAAGAATTGATAAGCTCCACGTTTCAACGCCAACTCTTTATTTCTTTACCTCTAACATCAGATTTTTATTGCAGGCCCTTCTAACCTTTGTTCAACACACTTATGTCCTGAATTGCGAGGTCGCGACGAGAAAGGTGCACACCCAAGATGCCAGAGATGCATAGCTCAAGGCTGAAGACGACCTTAAAAAGACTTGGCAGGAGCTAGAAATGGCTCAGCAGGAGCTGGAGGCGACTCAGCGGGAGATGGAAACGACTCGACGGGAGGTGGAGGCTAAGGAGACATAGATTAAGAGGGTCCAAGAACTGAATGCCAAGCTGGATGAGGACAAGAAGATGAATTTTGGGTTCATAGAGAGTGAGAAGGCTCGTCTTCTTGAGGAATTCAGGACCAAGAAAGACAATGTCGTCGACATGGCGATGTATCGCATTTGGGCCACCAATCCCAATCTTGACACCAGCTTCCTGTCCATCAAGGAGGCTGAGTATGTCAAAAGATGGCAAGCTCAGATGGAGGAGGAAGAATTTGGGCTCGAAGTTCAAGAAGCGACGGAGGCCACGAAACGAGCTGGGAGGGTGGATGCCGAAGCCGCCAATCCTTGAATGCCAACTTATGGGTTGTGGCCCATAGTTTTTTTTCCTTTGTAATTACACTTTTTGGTGCCCTTAGGGAAAAAACAATTATAACTCGAGCTTGAGTTATTTGACGAATTATATTTTAATGGTAGTTTTTTATGCTTAAGTCTCTTTCTCGAAATCTTTATGCATATTATCTACATATAACTTTTGTGTTATCCTTATGCATCATACTCTAGGTTCAGAGTACTTCAAGCATACATGGACTTGTTTTTATATCTGTTTATTTATACAAATACTGTCGTGCTTAAGTTTGAACTTCCATATATTCATACATAGTTCATTCGATTGCACATTTTTTACTTCGTTATCCTCAAGGTCGAATATTACTTTTACCACGTATTTTAAAAAAAAAAAATACTTATTGGCGTGTAACCTTGTTATTCTAGTTATTTCTTGCTTTACTATTGTAATTTTCCCTCACCCTCAAGTATGGTATCGAGGTTGCAAGATCAAAACTTATTTGCAAAAATTTCCAGCTCTGTCTTGACTCATGAATTTCGTTGGTTTATCAAGAATTCCAACTTTTAATCATGTTGATTAGAGTTTGCTGGTTTGTTCCAAACTTATTTAATTCATGTTTGGTTAATAATCCATACACTGTTATTAATTTTATTTTTATTGATGCAATATTTTCGAGCCTATGGTATGATTGTATACCACTTATGCCCCCTTAATATTATATGATTGCAATCTAAGATTATTGAATTTTTAGAGCTTGCAAAAAATATATCTATAAGAATATAAAATTGGGATAAGAATCAGTGCTTTATTAAAGAAAAGCAAAAATTAAGTAAGGTTTGGTTACAACCGAATAAACATCATTCATACATTACTGGTAATAAGGTCGTAGATGTTCACCATTCCAAGCTCATGGAACCAATTCTCCATTTAACCTCGCTAGTTTATAGACACTATGTAACGCCCTGGATAGCCAAGACCACTACACTGTGTACTTATAAAGGTGCGAGACTTTCTAATCAAGTCATCAATTTAAAAATGTGTTATTAAACATGTAAGAGCTAGGGTTAAAAAGGTTTTGGTCTCAAAAGACCCATTTAATATAATTAAACTGTTACATACACGGGATCCCAAAAGAAACAGAGTTAAAGTAAGTTTACAGTCTCCCAAAGGTACATGAGTAATCATTAGCCATACTAAGGAAAAATAGACAGTCTTTGGGTCTCGTGTCCCGGCCTAAACCTCAACCGTGGCGGCTGAGCAACCAGCCATGTATATTCCACTCGCTGAGCTCTCCAATCAAGGTTGATCCAACTTGCCCTTGCCTTTACCTGCACCACGTAGCACCCGTGAGCCTAGGCCCAGCAAGAAAACCTCATATACAACATAGTCAATGATATTAGACAGTTAAATCATCAAGCATGACCTCTCATCAAATAATTCACAATAGACATTCAGCACATATAATCAGATTCAAGATATAATCAATCACTTATATCACATAATATTCAGGGCCGACGACTTAGGCCGCACCCTCTGTTTATCCCACTGACTCCGGCCTGCTTAAACCGAGCTCAGTGCATAATAAGCTGTCCTCGGCTACCAGTGGTCGAGTCGCACCCTGTGCGCTAGTGTAACCCTTGGCACCCTTAGGCCGTTGGTTCACTAAATAGCTTGCATGGCATAATACCATATTTTCAAGCATTTACAATACGGAACCCTTAGTCCCGTCACATATATTCAACCAGGTGCAGTTTTCTTACCTTTAGTCTTTACGGTTATTGATTATGAGCAACACTCCTCAAGCACGATCCAATCCCGAGCCTAAGCTTTTATCACCTAGTCACAACCAAGGTATAGGGTTCCATTAATATTCAAATATAGGTTTTCGGTTACAAAACTAACTCTTGGGAATCCAAATTCCACCAAGCACGGTAGTGAAATCAATCCCGAGCATACTAGACCACATTCCCATGCCTAAAATCCTTAAAAGTTCAAATGCATCACTAAGGGCTGCGGCCCTTGAAGCTTAGCCGTGTCCCTAGCCTCAAAACAGAACCAAGGCCATCCTGGACAAAGATACGCACCGCGACCCTTGCTTTGGGCACCGCGACGCCCACCCTTGGCCGAGCCTCCTTGGCTTTTCTTCAACCTAGGGCCGCAGCGCTCTAGAACAGAGCCGCGACCCTTCCCTTCGAACCCAGAATTCCCATTATTTCTAAGCTTGAAACCTCAGCCAAAACCACCCTTAAGCTCCCTAATTCAACACCCAGCAATCCCAACACTTTTAGCATGACCTAAACAACATAATTCCACAGAAAACTCAGCCTAACACACACTAATCTTCTCTTTTCAATTTCTGAAACTCAAGAGCTATAAACACTCAAACCAGCCATTCAAACCCAAATTAAAACTTCTAAATCATGAATTGAGACTTACCTCTTCTGCTGAACCACTTCACCAAGCCAAAACCAAGCTAATTCCCAAGCTTTCCTCCTTAATTCTGTCTTTAAACATCAAAACCATATTTGCCTCAAAACCCAACCAAAACCCAGAATTTCTAACCACATAAAAGAAGATTAAATGCTTACCTTAGCCCTGATTTAGTCCTATATTGTTTACTGAGCTAAGCCTCTAAATTACCCCTGGATTCCTCTGTGTTCCCAGCAATCTACAGCTCCAATTTCTCAAGAATTTTCCTCTGTTTTTCCCCTTGAGTGTTTCTTGAGTGTTCCTTGAGAGAAAAGTCTAGCTGAGGAAAGAAAAGTGTTTAGGTCAGTTTATCTTTTCCTTCTAAGGGTTTCCTTATGTTTATCTTACCCGCTAAGTTAATTCCCAAGGCTCGGGGTGCCGGAACCGTCCTCGAGGGCAAAACGGTAAAATCCCCCATTATTCCCACCTAGACTTCCTAACCTCAAATATATCTCCATATATTTATTTTCATAACCTAATAGTCCAAATCACTACCCAATACCTAAAAATACCCCTGATGTATCCAAAGTCAGCTGTTAAGCCCGTTGTGACTTTTCCCCGCTAACTAGCCCTAGGATCACCTCGAGTCGTGCTCTGCAAACCTATCCACATAATAATGTGGTTCTCACATTTATCACACATATATATATATCATATTATCATCAATTATCATACAAACATTATTAATCATATAATTACACATTTAAATCGCATTCAATCCATTAATGCCCTCCTGTCACACTAATCAAGGCCCTTAAGCCTTATTAGCGAATTTGGGTCGTTACACACTAGGTCGAATAATGGATTCGATTTGGCAGGGTGCCTCCCAATTAGGCCCAAACACGCCTACAGAGGGGTCTTGTGTGGCCAAAAACACACACCTAGGCACTAGATCTCCTAATCCAAAGTGTCTGTCTCGAACCCTCTTATTGAAATACCTTGTGGCCCTTTCCTGGTATGCAGAATTTTTAAGTTAGGCTTCGTCTCATTTTTCTTAAATTATTTCTATAGTTTCTTTGAGCTGAGATTGGTTTGAGGTCTGGTCGTATGCTTTGTGTCTGATCGTTGGGATTTCAACCTCAATGAGCAACATAGCTTCGCAACCGTAAGCCAGGGAGAACGGGTGTATCCCGTTGAGATTCGAGTTGTTGTTGTGTAAGCCCATAGATTGTGGTAATTCCTCAGGCCACTTTCCTTTAGCTTCCTCGAGCCTTTTCTTAATGGAGCTCTTCAGAGTCTTGTTCACAACTTCGACTTGTCCATTTTTTTGTGGATGGGCTATTGATGAAAAACTCTTGATTATCCCATTCTTTTCGCAGAACTGTGTAAATAGTTCGCTATCAAATTGGGTTCCGTTGTCTGACACTATTTTCATTGGTATCCCATATCTGTAGATTACATTTTTTACCACGAAGTCCAAGACTTTCTTTGAGGTGATTGTGGCAAGAGGTTCGGCCTCAGTCCACTTAGTGAAGTAATCAACAGCAACTGTGACATATTTTACTCCCCCTTTTCTAGTTGGTAGGGATCCATTGAGGTCGATTCCCCACACTGCGAATGGCCACTGGGAGCTCATCATGGTGATCTTGGTTGGTGGAGCTCGCGGGATTGAAGCGAATCGCTGACACTTGTCAAAATGTTTGATGTATTTGAATGATTCTGCTTTTACTGTAGGCCAGAAGTATCCTTGCCTAATTACCTTTTTTGATAGACTATACCCCCTAATGTGGTCTCCGAAAAATCCTTCATGGATTTCTTCTAAAAAAATTCTAGCTTTGGGTGGAGTTACACACCTTAACAATGGCATAAAATATCCTCTTCTATATAGTCTCCCCTCCATGATAGTGTACCTTGGTATCTTATACAGTAGCCTTCTTGCCTCGTTCTGGTCCGCTGGCAAGCTCTTGATTTCAAGGTAGTCTATTATGGGAGTCATCCAAGTAGGCTACGTGTCTACCATGTTAACGTCATCCTCACCATGCTCGGCTATGCTTGGTACCGGTAAAAATTCGACCGATACAATATTGAGTGTATCTGTAACGACCCGAATTTGCTAATAGGGCTTAGGGCCTTGATTAGTGTGCCTGGAGGGCAATAAATGATTTAATATGTTGATATGTGAATTAATATGTATATATGAAAATGATGCATGTTTAGTTGAGTTAAATGTGCATGTGGGCCCCGTCTGGATATTAGGGGTATAAATGTGATAAATGTTATTTATATGTGATATGTTTGCGCAACACGATCCGAGACAGTCCTCGGGAGCGGTTAGCCAGAAAGTCACAACGGGGTTGAGAATCCGACTCAGGGCGAGTCGAGCGGTAATTTGGGTATTAGTTATTATATGGGGTTATCGGGTTACGAAAATAAATATTCGGAGATATATTTGAGGTTAGAATGTCTAGGAGGGAATATTTGGGAAATTTACCATTTTTGCCCTCAGGGACGTTTGGGTACCCCGAGCCTTGAGGTAACCACATAGACTTAAGTTGAATAAAACAAAAATGGAAGAATCATTTAGAAACCGACATATACTTTCCTTCCCAGCTGAGGATAGTTTCTCATTACTCTCCCTCTCTCACCTTCTCTTCTCTAAGGCATATCAAAAGAGAACTTTGGTGGAACTAGTCAAGAATTGAGGACTTTGGGCTATTGGAGTTAAGGAGCTAAGGGCTAGGCATTTGAGGAACCAGTTCAGAAGCATAACACAGTAAAGGTAAGCTCTAACTATGGGGATTATGCTTGAATTTCAGTTATGTTTTTAGGTTATGCATGTGGGTAGAATTTTATTTGTTCTTGGGTACTTTAGCTGAGTTTTGGAGTAAATTTTGATGGGGTTTTGATGTTGATATTGAGTTGGAATGTTTGTGTTAATTATCTGGGATTGTTAGCTGAGTTTTGGGTGAATTGGCTTGAGGAAAATGTAGAAAGTTGATGAAGATTTTTGGGTTGGAGGTGAGGGTCGCGGCCCTAGGATGGGCATGCCGCGGCCTGTGTGCGCACGCGGCCATGGGAGGTCGAGAAGTTTCATGCGCGCCGTGGTGCTTAGTGTGCGCGCCGCGGCCCGTGTGGGTGTCAGTGAGGTGCTAGCCTCTGTTTCAAGGCTAGCCGCGGCGCTTGTGGGAAGGGCCACGACTCTTAGTGCCAGTTTGTGTTTTTAAGGGTGTTTAGGCTTGGGAACTTGATGGTTAAGGCTCGGGATGGATTTTGTCACCCGGATTGATAGAATTTAAGGTCCCGGAGGTTAGGGTTATGGTTCAAAGTTATTCAATGGATTAGAACTTAATGGATGGATATTGTTAATGTTGTTGTGACTAGGGTTTCAGCGAGGCTCAAGTTAGAGGACTGTGCTTGGGACATCGGTGCTCGGAGAGCTCGGGACTCAGGTAAGAAAACCCTTGTTCCCATAGAGCTTGTGTGCAGGGCTGAGCCCAACGTGTTTGAATTGTAGGGCGTAGCCCTTTTATTGTATTTGCTAGTATTCTGTACTTGTTTATTATGCTATGAGTGCAATTATGGGAATGATCGGCAAGAGTCGGGAATGGTGTAGGCCGAGGTCGGCAGGGGCCAGGAACGACAAGGGGCCGGGAACGGTGTTAGGCACGTTGAGTGCAAGGCTGAGTACGGCAAGGGGCCGGGAGCAGCGTTGAGCACGTGGAGTGCGAGTTGCCAGGGCGGGTCCCTAAAAGGATAGCTGGGATATCCTCACGGTGTGGACCACGAATCCAGGGCCTGGTAAAGCGCCTAGGACGGCTAGGCCGTATGTGTTTAGCCTATTGATGGCCAGTTTATATACTTGGTGTATGTTTTGCATATGTTATCTGTGTTTGGGTTTTCTTGCTGAGCTTCGGCTCACAGATGCTCTGTGGTGCAGGTAAGGGCAAGGAGAAAGTCAGCCAACCTTGAGTGTAGCAAGCATGAGCAGCGTGTACATGTTTGGCCAGCCTGGTTGCCACAGCCAGTGCATTTTAGGAGATGTTTGTAAATAAACCTAGATTTTGTCATTTAGTCAACTTGGTTCAATTTATATGTTGTAAATGTTTCTAAACTGTATTTTGGGATCCCAGGTGTTAAACTTTTATGATTTTCAATGATATAGAATTGTTTCTAGAGTTTTTTCCTCTGTTTATGGATTAATTACACTATTTGACCTAAAACCTCGATAAGCGAGTTAAATGCACGTTTTAAACTCACTTAGTAACGGCTCTAAGGAAGTAGGGCGTTACAGTATCGACTTCCTTGGTTGTGGCGAGTCGAGCTAAAGCATCTGCATTCGAATTCTGTTCCCGCAGAACTTGTTCAATCGCGTAAAACTCGAATTGCCAACTACTGCTTTGACCTTCTCCAAGTAAGCTCCTCGAGCCTAGTATTCTCCTAAGACATGGTTGACAACCAACTGGGAATCACTATAGTGGTGGATGGCTTTTTCTTTTAGCTCGAAAGCTATCCGAAGTCCTGCTAATAGTGCTTCGTATTCAGCCTCATTATTTGATGCCTTGAAGCCAAACTGTAAGGCTAAGTGAAAATGATTTCCTGTCGGAGTAATTAAGATAATTCCTGCCCCCGAACCGTGCTCTTTCGAAGATCCATCGACGGAAAGTCCCCATAGCTCGCAGGCTGGGGTTATGACTTCCTTGTTGGTGATTCAAGTACATTCAACTATGAAATTGGCCAGGGCTTGTCCCTTTATTGTCGTTCTTAAGTGATACGTGATCTTGAACTGCCCAAGTTCGACTGCCCATTTCAATAGTCTCCCTGACGCTTCGTGTTTTGACAATATCTGCCTCAGTGGTTGATCAGTCAGCACATGTACAGGATGCGCTTGGAAGTAAGGTCGGAGTTTTTGAGATGCATGTATCAAGCATAGGGCTAGATTTTCCATCAATGGATATCTCGAATTTTCCCCCAGTAACCTTTTACTAATGTAATAGACAGGTTTTTGTACTTTTTTTATCCTCTCAAACAAGTACTGCACTAATTGCATGTTCGGTTGTGGCGAGGTACAAGTACAGTATTTCTCTTGTGACTAGTTTGGATAAGATAGATGGTTCAACGAGGTATTTTTTAAGGGCTTGAAAAGCGAGCTCGCATTCGTCTATCCATTCAAACTTCTTGCCCCTTTGTAAAAGGTTAAAGAATGGTAGGCATCAACCCATACATTTCGATACGAGTCTACTTAAAGCCGCCATTCGCCTAGTTAAGATCTGAACATCTTTATGCTTTCGAGGTGAAGGAATACCAATTAAAGCCTTTATCTTATCCGAGTTTTCCTCTATGCCCCTAGCGTTTACTATGAATCTGAGAAACTTTCCCGTAGATACTCCAAATGATCACTTTTGTGGGTTAAGTATTATGTTGTACTTTTGGAGTATAACAAAACATTTTGCGGGATCGTCAATATGGTTACAATTATGCTTGGACTTGACCAACATATCATCCACATATAATTCCATGTTGTTCCCTATTTGCTCGGCAAACATCCTATTTACCAGTCTTTTATATGTGGCCCCGACGTTCTTGAGTCTGAAGGGCATCACATTGTAACAGTATAAACCTTTATCGGTTATGAAGCTCTATGCTCCTGATCGGGTGCAAGCATGGTTATCTGGTTATATCCAGAATATGTGTCCATGAATGACATGATGCCGTGACCCAAGGTAGCATCCATAAGTTGATTGATTCGAGGTGGAGGAAAACAATTCTTTGGACACGCCTTGTTGAGGTCCGAATAGTCAATGCAAGCTCGCCACTTGTCATTGGGTTTTGGAACTAGACTGGATTGGCTATCCAATCCAGATATAAAGCATCTCAGATAAACCAATTTGCTTTTAGTCTTACAACATCCTCTTTCAAGGCCTTCTTCCTTTCATCATCTAGAAGCCTTCTTTTCTGTTGCTCGGGTGGGAAGTTTTTGTCTATGTTCAACGTATGAATTATAATGTTTAGGCTAATCCCAATCATATTCGAGTGCCACCATGCGAACACATCCTGGTTTTCCCTTAGGAAACAGATTAATTGCTATCTCGCATCCTTTGGAAGGTTCTTCCTAATCTTTACCACCCTAGTGGTGTCCTTATCATCAAGATCAATGTCTTCCAGCTCTTCAATTGGTCCGAGATTAGCCCTGTCCTCATCTATCCTTGGGTCGATCTCTTCGTCAACCTTGTGCACTGATTCTCTTAGCTCCTCAATAACAACCAGTGTTTGTGCACTTGTTTGGCTCTTTTCCCTCATCGAGATGCTGTAGCATTCTCGGGTAGCCAATTGGTCTCCTTTTAGTGTCCCAATGCCATTGGGTATTGGGATTTTATAGCCAGGTGTGTAAAGGATGTAACTGCCCCCAACCTAATTAGGGTTGGTGTCCCGAGCAGCACATTGTAGGCTAAAGGGGTGTCAACTACGATAAACTCCATTATCTTGGTTATTGAAGTTGGATAGTCTCCCAAGGTTATTGGGAGCTCGATAGATCCTTTACTGGCCATTCCTTCCCCTAAAAATCTGTACAATGTGGTCGCACAAGCCTTTAGATATCGAATGGAAAGTCCCATTTTTTCTAGAGTTTCCCTATAGAGGATGTTGGCCGAGCTCCCATTATCGATCAGGACTCAGCGCACCTTCTTATTGGCGAGCTAAAAGGTAATGACCAGAGGGTCATTATGAGGGAATTGGACGTGCAAGACGTCTCCTTTGGTAAATGTAATGGGTTGGGATTCAACCCTCTGTTGTTTCAGAGCTCAGGGTTTAGGTTAATAGGGAGATTCATCCCCCGTTTTGAGCTCATTGACATACCTCTTTTGGGCATTTCTACCTGATCCCGCGATATGCGATCCCCTGGCGATGGTTATTAAATCTTCTCCATCGATTGGGGGAGGTCGATTATCCTCCCTTGCATGTAGGGCCACAGTTTGTTGGGCAGGCATAGTCGGAGCTGCCTTCTACCCGAGAAGCTTGGGTCGGATTTCTGTTTTGGACGTACTGACCGAAGTATTCTCTTGAGATCAAACCTTCGATCTCGTCCTTTAACTGTCTGCATTCATCAGTGGTATGACCTATATCCCTGTGAAATCTATAGAAATTTTTGGCATCCCTCTTGGATTTCTAGTTTCGCATCAGATTAGGTCGTCGGAAAGGGACTTGGTTTTTGTTGGCGACAAATATGTTTTCCCGAGTATCTGTGAGCTCGATATAAACTGTATAAATGGAGAAGTATTTTTCTCCTTTCTTTTTCTTATGCCTATCAGCCTTAGAGTTATTCCCTTCATTCTTCTTTCTCTTAGAAGGGTTTTCTCTTGAGGGTCGCGATGTGGAGGGTGTAGCCGAGGTGGTGGGTGAGTTAACGTTTGTTGTTGTAGTTATTACGGGCTGAGGAGTCAGCTTGAGTGCCGACCTCACTTCTTCTACATTGACAAACCTCTGAGCCCAAGTATTAAACTTGGCTATCAACCTCATGGGTTTTCTTTGCATGTCGTCCCAAAGGGGACTCCCTGTCAATACTCCAGCTCGTACTACCATGAGATGGCCACTGTCATCGACATTTCAAGCTCGTGCCACTTCTATGTTGAATCTTGCCAAGTAACCTTTTAATGACTAACCTAGCTACTGCTTAACATTAGTCAATGCTAATGCCTCGGGTTTGATACTCTTCACAACCTGAAACTGTTTCTTGAATTCCCGGGATAGTTGTTCCCATGACGAGATCGAGTGTCTCCGGAATTTATCAAACCAATTTTTTGCTGGTCTGGTGAGTGTGGTCTGGAAGAGCATACTTTTGAGCTTGTATTCGATGTTACTGGCTTGCATTACCATTTTGAATGTACTCATGTAGCTATTTGGGTTGGTAATCCAATCGTAGGGTGCCACATGGGGTATTTTGAAGCCATGAGGAAAAGGGGTATTTAAGATGTGGGGAACAAAAGGCTCGAGCTTCTCATTGGAATCGTAAGCATTTTCCTTATTTTTCCCCTCTCGAAGGAGCCTGAATGCCTCTTCGAGCTGGTTGATCCTCTCTTGGACCAGATCCACCAGAGGGGGAGCTTGCACTAGTGGCAGCTGATTATTGTTTGTAAGAACTCCAACTCCTTGTATCAGTACATGGTTATATTGATTCCCATATACTGGTTGTAAAGACTCTCTCCATTTATTTAAGTGTGTCTGTAGGTCTGAGTTTGGCAGATTAGATTCCCCCGGTTCTGATTTAGATGATCTCGAAGGTCAGGATAATCATTCTCGTAATCTCTAGGCTCGGTGTTATACACACTCATCTACCTGCTATAGTCTTGACCTCCACTAAGGAATCTGACATTCCTCTATGGCTGTTGTTGTTGTGTGGATCGATTATTACAAGGTGGGTATTCTACTTCCATCCTCACCCCGGTTGTTTGTGACCTCGACATACGACTTCTAGATGGTTGAGGTGGTCTATGTCCTTGATGAGCCTCTCACAGGGCCTCATGTTCACCCCTGTGCTCAAGTCAAGCCCTATGGATTCTGTCTCGACCCCCACTTTGAGCACTTCAAGAGGGCCACGGAGGTACCCGATCCCCTGCCCGGTTACCACTGGGAACTGGCTGGGGTACCTCTCGCGTTGGAGAGGGGTGTCTTATTGAAGAGGGTGGATGCCTTATTTATAACGCCCTACTTCCTTAGAGTCGTTACTAAGTGAGTTTAAAACGTGCAATTAACTCGCTAATCGAGGTTTTAGGTTAAAAGTGTAGCTAAACTATAATAAAAGTCATATAATTTGAAAATACAGTCGTTCATTGAAAATTATAAAGTGTTATACATTTGGGATCCCAAAATACTGTTTAGCAACTCAAAATATGATTAAAGTTGACTAAACGAAAAAATTTGGTTTAATACACATCATCTCCTAAAAATACCCCTGGTCATGGCAGCCAGGCAGGCCAAACATGTACACGTCGCCTCATGCTCTCCATACTCATGGTTGGTCGACCTTTCCCTTTCCATTTCCTGTACCATAGAGCACCCGTGAGCCAAAGTCTAGCAAGAAAACTCCACACAAGCAATCAACATACACATAACTATCAATTATCATACAACAAAGTTGCCAACAGGATAAACACATAATGACCATGTCGTCCCATGCGCTTTACCAGGCCCTGGGTTCGCAGTCTACACTGTGAGGATATCCCAGGTATCCAAGAGGGGTCTCACTTTCGCAACTTGCACTCCGTGTGCTTAACGCTGCTCTCGGCCCCTTGTCGTACTCGACCTTGCCGTACATTCACAAATATCCAGCACATAGCATATATATAACAAATACTTAGACACATACAAATACAAACAATAGGGCTACGCCCTGCAACACAATCACATAAGGTCGTGCCCTGCAACACAAACTATAGGGCCACGCTCTTCTCTACAGGTACAACCGTTTTCTTACATGTGTCCTAAGCTTCCCCAGCACCGATATCCAGAGCACATTCCCTTAGTCCGAGCCTCGCTAAAAACCTAGTCAGAACGTATCAACAACATCCGTTCATTAAGCTCTAATCTGTTAAATAACTTTGGAATGAAATTCTAGTCTCCGTGACCTTGGATTCTATCAATTCGGGTGATAAAATCCATCCCGAGCCTTAACAATTGGGTTCCCAAGCCAAAAACCTACAAAACAACCAATACATTGAATTAGGGCTGCGGCGCACCCCAAAACAGAGGCACAATGCTTCCCTAATGAGAGACACAAGTCGCGGCATGCCTTTCCTGGGGCCACGACACGCCTCAAGAACAGAGGCCTCCCCAGGCCTCCACGCACACGCAGGCCGCGACTCGCACCCCCAAACCCAGAAAATCTCCATTTTCCCTGCATTTCCTTCAAGCCAATCCTTCTAAAATCATCCCAACTCAATATCTAAACCCATAATTAAGCTTGGACTTCCCTACCACACCATTTAGACTCCATAACAAGTCCAAAACAATCATATAAACTCAGCCCATAACTAAACTTAACTCAATAATCTAGTTCACATGCAACTTACAATTCTAACCAAAACTCAGCAAAAACTCAAAGAATTTAGTGTTAGGCTCCTTACCTCAACTGTTAGCTTTGCCCTTGAGCTAATCCCCAACCACAGCTAGCTTTAATTCCCTAAAAACTAAGCTCAAAATTCTCTAAAACCTCAAAGTCTTCAAACGCAAGGAAGAGGAAGGAGGGAACCGAAGGAGAAAGAGAGTCTTGAGTTATGCCTTATCTTTTCTGAGTTCCAGTAAATTCCAAAGCCTCTAAGTGTATAACCTTTAGCCAAAAAGACTAAATTGCCCATAAGCCTAACCTTAACCCTTTAATGACACCAAGGGCATTTCAGTCATTTGCCAAATCCCTCTAAGTCCTCGAGTATTCCTATAAATCCCCATTTAATTTATACATAGTAAATTATTGATAAGTTACTAACCATTACTCAATATATTCCCGAACACAAATTATATACCCAAAATACCCCTAGGCTCCTCCCGAGCCGGGTATTTGACCCCGTTGTGACTTTCTAGCTAAATCGCTCTCTAGGACTGTCTCGAGTCGTGCATCATAAATATATCACCACTCACATATAGTGTCAATCATAATAGACACAAATATTGCATTCATACCCTCAACAGGCTAACATTACAAACATGCCCTTAATAATCAAATGGGGCCCACATGCATATTTAATTCACCCAAACATTCATTTCTAATCACATACTCATCAAATTCACATGTTAATATAATAAATCACTTATTGCCCTCCAGGCACACTAATCAAGGCCCTAAGTCTTGTTAGCAAATTTGGGACGCTACAACTATCCCCTCCTTACAGAAATTCCATCCTTGAAATTACCTGAATAACTCGAGATACCACTCCCGCATATCAGACTCAAGTTCCCACGTCACCTCCTCATCCTTGTTGTTCCTCCACAACACTTTCACCAAGGCGATGGTCTTGCTCCGCAAGACTTTATCCTTCCGGTCGAGAATCTGAACCGGCTTCTCCTTATATGATAAATCCTAGTCCAGCTCCAAATTCTCATAACTCAATATATGCGTAGAATCTGATACATACTGCTGGAGAATGGACACGTGAAAAACATCATGAACCCCTGATAAAGCTGGAGGCATCACCAATCTGTAATCTACCTCTCAAACCCATTCCAGAATCTCAAAGGGGCCAATAAACCTAGGGCCCAGCTTGCTCCGAACACCAAACCGTCTCACTCCTCTCAAGGGTGAAACCCCAAGGAACACATGGTCACAGACTTGAAACTCCACACTCCTACGTTTCAAGTCCGAGTAACTCTTCTGGCGACTCTGGGAGGCGAGCATTCAAGCTCTAATCTTTTCAATTGCCTCATTGGTCCTCTGAACCATCTCAGGACCTAAGTACCTCCTCTCACCCATCTCATCCCAATGGATAGGTGATCTACACTTCCTCCCATATAGCATCTCATACAGAGCCACCCTGATAGTCGCTTGGTAACTACTATTGTACGAAAACTCAATCAAAGGGAGATATTTACTCCAAGATCCCCCAAAATCTAGCACACAGGCTCGTATCGTATCTTCCAGTATCTGAATCGTCCTCTAAACTCATATACCAATCTAGTCTCACTTGGTTCAATTGACACAGCCCTAGAGGTGTCCAAAATGTTCACTAGGAATCCTATGTAACCCTCTTGCATCAGGTCTCTAGCCCTCAGTGCCGAAATCATAGGAACTCGTGATCCACAAAGTGTCCCCACAAATACAAAGGGTACCTCCCCCTTCTGGTTCAAAAGTCACCATTTTGAGCTTGCAGTCAATCGTCGCCCCATACTTCGATAACCAATTCATCCCTAGAATCATATCGAAGTCATCCATCTCTAACTCAATCAGATCAATAGACAACTCCCTACCGTCTATCTCTACTGGCAATGCTCTAATCCATCTCCTAGAGACTACCAGTTCCCCAGTCGGCAAAAAAGTTTGAAAACCCATAGCATACAAATCACTAGGTCTACACAGCTGATCTATCACTCTAGTAGACACAAATGAATGAGTAGCCCCCGAATCAATCAATGCAGTAAAAGAAGAACCAGCACTAGAAATCTGACCTATCACGATCGAGGGGCTAGCCTCAGCCTCAGTCTGAGTCAAGGAGAATACTCTAGCAGGAGCGAGGCTGTCGCTCTGCTTCAGCTCCTTTTTCCTGGCTTGTGGGCAGTCCTTCTTCAGATGATTGACACTCCCACAGATAAAGCAGGCCCTGATCCTGCACTCTCCCTGATGACGTCGTCTGCACCGAGGACACACTAGGAAACTCCTCCAGTTGTCACCCCCGCCTTGACGACCACTAAAAGCACCCCGTGCCCTCCTACTCGAACTAGGAGGAACGAAAGAATATGGGGCCTTTATCTTCTGCTCACTGGGGCCACTACCTCGACTAGATCCGGTAAAAGGAGGCACTGTCCTCCTGGCATCGCACCTAGCAATGTCCTCTCTCCAAATCTGATCCTCGACCCCCTCAGTTATAAGGGCCTTATCCACTACATGAGCATACGTAGTAGTCTACGGATCCATAAAATCTTAACATCACGGGCGATCATGACATTCAACCGGTGCGAACTTCGCCAACCTGTCAAATCTCAAAGCATACTCAGTAACTGTCAACCGGTTCTGAGTCAGGTTGATAAGCTTGTCAACCTTCGCAGCTCGGACTGCAACACTGTAGTACTTCTCATTGAAAATGTTTCTGAACTCTTCCCAGGTCATAACTGCAACATTTCTTCTTTGTGTCACTACATCCCACTAGATGTGGCCATCTTCTCTAAACATGTAGTTGGCACAAGCTATCCTCTTGCTTTCTACCACCCTCATAAAATCCAGAATGGAGGAAATCATATTCATCCACTGCTCTGCTCGTAGTGGGTCTGGTCCACCCTCGAAGGTGGGAGGATGCTGCTTCCTGAACCTCTCATACAAAGGTTCCCACCTATTCTCCATAACAGGCTGAACCGACACTGGTGCCACAGCCTGTTGAACTGGCAACCCAGTGCCCTGAGGAGGGGCCTGTTACCTCAGCTGTCGAAGTTCTTCCTTTGTTCAATGCAGTCTAGCTTCCATTTCAGCAAATATCTGTTGCTAATTCTGTGGGGTAGGTGGAGGGTCCTGACCCTGGTTGTCATCCTCGACTCTACTGCCACAAAGTCTAGCTGATTGTCGAGGCATCTCAATAATATGCCTGCAATCAACGATGCCGCTCTTCAGGCATGATAACAACATCTCAATTCACATCAACCAACCATAACAGAAATCCACGGTACCCAAATATCATACAACACTCAAGGGGCCATGCCCTGACATCATGCATATGTTAACACATTCATCATGCTCTATATAAAATAACCAGGCAAACAAGGCACTTAAACACATAAGAAAGCATACAATTCAGTCATTACCAACCAACCCTGAGTCGAGCTTGTCACTGGCAGCGAGAATACATGTTCGGTCAATCTCTAGGAACCATAAACCTTGGATCACTCTTATACCAAGTTGTAACGCCCTACTTCCTTAGAGTCATTACTAAGTGAGTTTAAAACGTGCAATTTACTCGCTAATTGAGGTTTTAGGTTAAAAGTGTAGCTAAACTATAATAAAAGTCATATAATTTAAAAATGCAGTCATTAATTGAAAATTATAAAGTGTTATACATTTGGGATCCCAAAATACTGTTTAGAAATATTTACAACTCAAAATATGATTAAAGTTGACTAAACGACAAAATTTGGTTTAATACACATCATCTCCCAAAAATACCCTTGGTTGTGGCAGCCAGGCAAGGCGAACATGTACACCTCGCCTCACGTTTTCCATACTCATGGTTGGTCGACCTTTCCCTTGCCTTTACCTGCACCATAGAGCACCCGTGAGCCGAAGCCCAGCAAGAAAACTCCACACAAGGAATCAGCATACGCATAACTATCAATTATCAGCAACAAAGCCGCCAATAGGCTAGACACATAACGGTCGTGCCGTCCCAGGCGCTTTACCAGTCCCTGGGTTCGCGGTCTACATTGTGAGGATATCCTAGGTATCCAAGAGGGGTGATAACTCTACAAAATAGAGTTATTTTACCACTTTTTATATGCTAATTATTGCTTAATTCTTGAGTTTTTAATTAATTTATTAAGTTTTTTAGTAATTTTGAATTTATTAGTCTTGTCATGATTTTATATACTTTTGTGTGTTTTTATAGTTATTTTGTTGTAAAATGTTGTAGTTAATTATTTGAATTAATGTTGTTTAGTTTGAGGTCAAAAATCTAGTTTTATTGAACTTAAATGCTAAATTAAATTAAGTTATAATTAATATTTTTAATGAATTAAAATGATTTATTTTATACTTAAAAATATTTGATTATGACTTAATTTATGTTTATTTTGTAGGAAATTGTTGTATTGTGGTGCTTGAAAAAAAATATAATAATAAAGAAAATAAAATAAAGTTATGATGGTAGGAGAATTATGGCAATTTTAAAGAGGAAAGAAGAAAAAAATGGCACATGAGCCCAGCGGCCCAAGCCATCCTCGACCCAGCTCTTTATCCTCAGCAAAGCTCCACGGACTCGCCTGCTTGTGCTCCTTCAAGGCCCACAGAAGCCACCCCAGTCCACCAGCGAAGCCCAGCCCGAGCACCTGCCTCCATCCGGTCCAAGCCAGCCTGAAGCACCCTGCCCAGCCGTACATCACGCTTGACCTGCCTCCAGCCCAACACACCAAGCCACAATTTTCTTGAGCCCAACAATGTCTATCTGTCATTGTGTCTAAAAATGTCATTTTTTTTACCCAAACTTTCTTACACATTTTACTCCAAAATCATCATCACGCCTTACCCCTACTTACCTTATTATTCTTCATTTCAAATTTAATTTAATCAATTTAATATTTTAAAATTGATTATTTTAAACACTTTTTTTTTTGCTATAAATAAGGGATTTGGGAGTGCTTATTTTGGGGGAGGATACCACAAAATTCCTACACTTGGAAGACCACTCCATTATCTTCATCTTTTTCTTCTTTTGGTCATTTTTCTATGAGTTTTTAGAGGAACAATTTGGGGGTTCCTCCTCCAAATTTTCCTATTTATGTTTGTAATTTCTATTCTAGTTACAAGTTTCTAATCTTTTTAAGATTATTAAGGTGACGATGAAACAATATGTAACTAGAAAGTATTTATGTTATATGTTGATTTCCCATTTTGTGCAATAAAGTTTATGGATTTTCTTCTCCAAATATTTTCTTTGATCTTAAATATCTTGTATTTTTTATTGTTAGAACATATTTATACTTTGTTCTTCATTAGTGCAAAATCATAATATTCTTTGATTAAGGCGTGCCATTAAATTGTGCACATCAAATGCTTAGAACAAAAATATTATGTTTTGCCTTATAAATAATATTAATCGATTTATTTGTTATTTCATTAGATTGATTTACATTAAATACTTTGAAATTATAATTTTAAAAGTGAAGATAAATCCTATATTTTTATAAAAACTTGTGCTTAAATAGAATATCTAATTTGAATAAGTGATAGTGATTAATTTATACTATTAATGAAACTTGGGAGTCAATGTACTTATAAATATTATTGAACTTATATTTTGTGGATTATAATACCTTAATAATCTTATTTTACCATCTTGATTTCTACTAGTAATTTATTTATTTATATTATCTTTAATTTCTTTATTATTATCTTTTTTTCATTATACAAAAATCTCATCAATCTTTGGAGCTAGGTTTGAATTTATTAATTTTGATTTAAAATAGTTTTCTTTTTTATTTTAGACAACTCATTTGGGTTCGATCTCGTGCTACACAAACACTATATTTCATATATGATTCGTGCGCTTGCGAGTTATAAATTTTTAAAACATACTCGTTTTGGGTCCATCAAGGGGTCTCACCCTGACAACTTGCACTCCGCGTGCTTAACGCTGCTCCTGGCCCCTTGCCGTACTCGACCTTGCTGTTCCTGGCCCTTGCCATTCCCGGCCCATGCTGTTCCCGGCCCTCGCCGCTCTCGGCCCTTGCCATACATTCACAAATATGCAACACATAACATATATATAACAAATACTTAGACACATACAAATACAAACAATAGGGCTACGCCCTGCAACACAATTGATGGACCCAAAACAAGTATGTTTTAAATATTTATAACTTACAAGCGCACGAATCGTATATGAAGTATATTGTTCGTGTAAGTACGAGGTCGAACCCAAAGGAGTTGTCTAAAATAAAAAAGAAAACTATTTTAAATCAAAATTAATAAATTCTAACCTGGCTCCAAAGATTGACGAGAATTTGTGACAAGAAAATCAAATAAGAGACAATAATAAAGAAATTAAGGACAATATATAAAAATACATTAATAGTAGAAATCAAGATAGAAAAATAATATTATTAAGGTATTAGAATCCACAAAATATAAGTTCAATAATATTTATAAGTACATTCGATTCTCAAGTTTCATTAATAGTAGAAATTAATCAACTATCACTTATTCAAATTAGATATTCTATTTAAGCACAAATTATTATAGAATTGTAGGATTTATCTTCACTTTTAAAATTATAATTTCAAAGTATTTAATGTAAATCAATCTAATGAAATAACAAATAAATCAATGAATATTATTTATAAGGAAAAACATAATATTTTTGTTCTAAGCATTTGATGTGCACAATTTAATGGCACACCTTAATCAAAGAATATTATGATTTTGAACTAATAAAGAACAAAGTGTAAATATGGTCTAACAATAAAAAATACAAGATATTTAAGATGAAAGAAATTTTTTGAAGAAGAAAATCCATAAACTTTATTGCACAAAATGGGAAATCAACATACAATATAAATACTATCTAGTTACATTTGGTTTCATCGTCACCTTAATAATCTTAAAAAGATTAGAAACTCGTAACTAGAATAGAAATTACAAACATAAATAGGAAAATTTGGAGGAGGAACCCCCAAATTTTCCTCTAAAAACTCATAGAAAAAATGACCAAAAAGATGAAGAGAATGGAGTGGTCTTCCAAGTGTAGAAATTTTGTAGTGTAACCCCCTCCTAAAATAAGAACACCTAAATGGTCTTGAAAATTTCCTATTTATAGCGAAAATGAGAGTATTAAAATAATAAATTTAAACTGATTAAATTAATAATAATATGGCAAATAGGGGTAAATTTAAGGGTATAATGATGATTTTGGGTAAATATTTTGGAAAAGTTTGGGTAAAAATATGACATTTTTAGACAAAGTGACAAGGGGACCATTTATGGGCTCAATGAAGGGGCATGGGAGCATGGTGGCTGCTGGCAGGTGGCTGAAGGTTGGGCCAAAGGGTCTAGGCGTGTGGGCCTCGGCAGGCCTTGGAGGAAGCTTGGGGAGGGAGGCCAGGTGGTGTGGGGCTTGGGCCAGGAGCTGGGAGAGGGCAGACGGCTGGGCTAGGTGGGCAACTTCGGGTGGGCTGGCTGGGCAGGAGGCTGCTGGGCTCGGTGGGCTTCGATGGGTTGGCTGGCAGCTTTGGGCCCAGGTGGCTGGGAGGGCCCAGATCGTGGGCTGAAGCAGGCGGGCCCAGAGCTGGTGGGCTGAGGGCTGGGTTCTCCAAATCAGTCTCTTTCTTCTCTTTTTCAGAATTGCCACATTTCTTTTCTTAAATTTGAATTTCCAAACATCAAATTGCCACAAAATTTCTGCAAAATTATCATAAATTAAATTAAAATTAATATTTTCATTAATAAAATATACAACATAAATCTCAGGAAAAAATTTATTAAAACTTAATTTACTTTGACATTTATGTTCAATAAAACAACATTTTAACTTTTAATCTGTTGACGCCGTTTTTCGTCAACAGATAAAAGAAGAGCACAAAAACAATGGATGACGATGGCCAAACGGAACAAACAAATCAAACACACGATTTTTTACGTGGTTCAGCAGTTAAATCTGCCTAGTCCACGAGTCTCTGTTATTAATCTTAAGATTATCTCTGAAAAATTCTTTAGCATGAATTCTCCAGAGTTTTCTCTCAAAGATCAGAATTTCGGTCCATTACAATGGTGCATGGCTTCTCTATTTATAGAGAAGGATGCAGAATACTATCCCACATATTTTGGGTAGTTACTCTTTTGTGAATAAAAATAAATGCCTTTAAATGCCTTTAATCAGATAAACAAGGAAACATCCCTGAAGACCAGGGAATGCATAACTGACTAAATAATATCCCACGATTCTTGGGGATTTACATCAATAAATGAGGATTACATCTCATGTTTACAATACTTGTAGATATTCAAGGTGGTTATAGCGTATCTCCAAGGCTTCAACATCTCAGGTTTCATGTCATTGTGCGAGCCACTGACATTTCCCGAGCTAACATTTCTTTCGAGATAGTACATCGAGCTCAAGACCCATGCTCCAAAGTCCCTGAAGATGAAGGTGTTCTCGGAGCTACCTTTCGAGATCGAGATCATTTTGAGGTCACCGCATTCGAGATCATATATCATACTTTGCATGCTCGATTTACAATCCTAGATCATACTCTAATCCTCACGAGACCATTTATTGCGAACTCAGCTTTCGAGGTCATATTTACCATGGTTCGAAATCTGGGTATAACATCTTGCCCCCTCAAAAGTATTTGTTCGAATCCTAAGAGAAGGAAACTTTTGAACTACTTTCTCTGGGAACCGTACCGTCATACGCTCTTGAAAACGGACACGTGCCAGATGGGTATTGCTCACTTTAGGTACTTGAGTACCTTGGGAACATGCCCACGATCGTCCGTCTGACAACTTTTCGGCGCCATCTTGTCATTGATCCCCATCCGTCCGATCTAGTGAGAATTCCATTCGACGCTCCTGATCAATTCCATTTTCCCACCTATATATACAAGACCCCCTCTTCGTCTTCTTCTTCACGTTTGTTCATCGTAAACCAGAAAGGAAAAAAAGAAAAAAAAAAAAGAAAACCAGAGACTTTCTTAAGAAGCTTCCGTCCCGTGCATGTTTTCTCGACCCAAGAAACAAAGAAATCCTGGTCTGTTCGAGTCCGTGAGTTCTTTCTTGCAACCTCTCCTCCAATCGACGATTTCGCTGCAATCACCATCACTGTGTAAGTATGCCATTTTTGTTTTCAGCTTTTTACCCATACTGTTCTTGTTGTGTATGCTAGTTTACGTTCTTAGAATGATACGATAGGAAGTTTTGAACCAATGGGCTTTTATGCCTTCTATATTTTCATTCTAGATGTTTGTCTCTGGTTTGTACCCAGTTTTGTTGTTTGAACGAAGTTTCAACTTTCTGGGTTTTGAAAATTTTAGGCCATGTTTCTTGTACACTAAGTTTTCGGGTAAAAAACCCTTGTTCTTGACAATTGCACGAAACCCAAAAATTCCCTTTCCTGGCTAACCGCCACCTTTCTTTCCCTTGAATTTTGGGATTTTCAAAAAATCATCCACGCTCCTTTTCTTTCCTGTGGAACACACGCTCTGACTCTTTAGTAAGGGTCTTAATACTTAGTTTCTTGTCCTTAAATCTCCGAGTTCATCCCATCGAGCTCGTGATTCTTGCATGCATGGCCCTCACCATTTTTTCTTTCTCGTTAGATGTCACATAATCCGGAAAGACGGTGGGGGTCATTATGAGCAATCCCTTACGAGCCCAAATCTCCGAGCCCGGAATCGGTCTTTGCCCGGAACCAACGTCGGATTACAGAATACGAGATCACACGCGAGCAAGAAGACATTTGAGCCCACTATCGTTGCCAGATAGACGAGGTTATTGAAAAGAAGAGAAGAGTTCTTCGGGAAGCCATCTATCCGGAGCCCAACCAAGGACCTAGGCCAGTTCCCCTCGACCCTGCGTTAAAAGTCACGGTTGCATACCACCCAGGGGAACTCCAGTTTTCCTTAATGGCGGAGCCTTCGTCTTCGCAGCCTAGGAGGGAGATGTTTGAAGCCGAATTCTACCAGAGCTCGGTTACCACCAGCGACCAAATAACTGATATCTTGGCCCTCCATGGCCTTAGTTCGTTGGACACACTGAAGTGTCGAGCTCTGACTAGGCATGAACAGAGCTGTTTCGCCCCTGGGGGCCGCGATTCCAGTGTAAAATACGCGGCCTGGAGCCAGGAACATATAAGGGCAGGAGCTTTACTGCCCCTGAAGTCCTTTTTCAGAGACTTCATTGATTTCGTTGGGTTGGCTCCATTCCAACTCAACACCAATTCATACAGGGCGCTGTCTGCCCTGAGGTCCTTGTTCCACGATCTGGAGTGGACAGGGCCTTCACCCCAAGAGATTTTATATCTCTTTTGTTTGAAGAGTAATCCCTCCCGAGCTCGGGGAGGAGATGGTTTTTACTATCTTTCGTGCTACCCCAAAGAGACGAAGATCTTTGAAGATCTTCCGAACCACCCTCCTGACTTCAAGAAGGCTTTTTTCTAGACAGACGGTCTGTCCCCGTCTCGACATCGTTCGTTTAGGCGGATTCGTAAGTATTCTCGTTACTTTCTATTTTTGAGCTCGAAATTTTAGCCCTTAAATCCATATTTAGTTGAAGTGTATCTTGCCTTTCAGCTAACTTTCAGCGTCCCACCCCTGACGAGACAATGAAGGGGCACAGAGAGACCTTGCTCCGACTCCCTTACGGCAGGAGATCTCTCTCATTTCTATTACATGAGGACAAGCTACGAGCTTGTGGGTTGTTGGGACAGGGCCAGTCAACCTCTGACTGGTCCAGTAAAAAATATGAACGCTAGGAGGAAGTGCCACTGCCCACAGGCATCCTTCCTCCGAGGAGAGAAAGGAGGGCATCTCTCCCAATTCGCTCGAGAAGTCCGCGATCGGGGAATGAGGCCAATGACGAAGCCTCGAGTTCGGACTCCGATGGAGGTAAAACCCTTCCTACCTCGCGAATGTGGTCCCCCACTTTATTAAAACACAGGCCCAATAGACCAGTCTCATGCCTACAGGATAGATACCACTTCTACATATGGAGTTGGGTAGATGACTGTGTCCATAGGTTTGATAGTGGGCTCGGGAAATACGACACTATGTACACCACGGACGAGGTGTGGAATGGGATAGCTGTGCAGTATGGGACCAATGATTATAGGGACCTCTCGAGGTTATCACCAACTTATAGGGAAGGCACTCCCCCCACCTCTTCTGAAGACGGGGGAATTTCATGGTCCCCAAGCTCGAGCTCGGGGGAGAGTCTCCGTTAGGTTTTTTCTTCAACTGGTTTCCATCTTTTTTCAAAGTTATTATTATTGTTCAACTCACTGTCATTGTGCAGGTGCCATGAATCCTGACCTCGACGCGGTGCTTTTTAGCGATGGTAGAGCTGGCGCCCAAAAGAGTAAACGCCCGAGGATACCAAAGAGATCCGACCGACCGTCCAAGGTACCTAAACATCGCGAGACGACTCCCACGGCCCAGACCACTGCGAACACCTCCAAGGAACCGACTGCCCAGATTGATGGGTCAGGCCCGACTGCATCCATCTCGCTGCTTCCCACCGGAACCCGGTTAACAGTTGTTCGGCCCCCGAAGAAACCTTCTACCTCGACGGTTCAGCTGCCAACGGCTCGAACCCACACTGAGGAGTATGTACTTGATGGTGCCGCTGGGACAGAAGGGGCTTTACTCAGCTTGGACGTCCTTTCTCGGGTAGGTCAGAGCTTTTCCGGCTTTGGCGCCGACCACTGGGATCTCGTGCGCAAGGCCTCGGACTGCAACACTCTTTATGAGAAGAGTATCGAACTCACCGCCGCGATAGCCTTCTCAACTCTATTTTAAGTATTTATGCCTCAATCCGCAATTCTGATTCGTTTGTGTTTCAGGCCCTTGTTGTTTCAGCACAGCTCAACTATAAACTGACCAACGAGGTACAAACGAGCTTGTCTCTGGCTCAGAAGTCGAAGGATCTCGAGCTTAAGATGGTTGACGAGCTCAAAGACTCAAAGTCTGAACTTGAAAAACTAAAGACCCGTCTCGAGGAGCTGGAAAAGTCAAACGCTGAGCTCGAGAAGGCCAATGCCAAGCTCGAAGAGGAGAAATCTGCTACCCTCGTCCTCATGGAGAGCGAGAAGGTCCGCCTCCTGAACGAGTCTAAGGAGCAGAAGGAGAAAGCGGTCGACCAGGCCATGTACAAGCTTTGGGCCGACAATGCCGACCTCGACACCAGCTTCCTGGGTCCTCTCGAAGCCACATATGTTGAGCGGTGGAATGCCCGTCTCGAGGCAAGCGTAGCTGCTCGAGAGGCGGCCCAGCAGGATAGCCATGCTATTCGTCCTGGAGGGTCCGGTGATACTGATGCTGAGAAGGCCAAGGGGACTCCTCTTCCTTAAATCTGATCTCGGGGAAATCACTTATTGGGGCTGCGTCCCCTTATTTAACTTTTAATTTATGCCCATGGGGCTGATACAATTAATTTTAACATTGACTTTTATATGCTTTACATTTCTTGGCTCGAAATATTTTGCACATTTTATATGGATGAATCATTTATGTTTATTTATTCATACAAACATATTGTGGATTTAAGCTCGAAACTCGATGCATTCATGCATAGTTTGTTCAAATTATCCGCTCCCGACTTCGTTATTCATCAAAGTCGGATGTTACTTTAACCATGAACTCGAAAATACTTATATGGTATGTAACGTGAATGGTTCGGTTATATCTTTTTTGCTTAGTCACTTTTCCTCGTCCTCGGTTTTTACTCCAAGGTTAAGAGTTTGAAACTATTTTTCTTTAAGATATTCCAGCCTCGATCTCGACTTATCCCGAAGTGGGTTTAGGTTCCTACTTATCGTCGATTAGTTTTTTGGCTGGTTTGTTCCGAACCTGTTAAGTTTGCACATCTGGTTAACTCCAAACGTTTTCTGTTTTTTGATAACTCGGTTATGTCCGAACTATCTAAGCTCGCGTATCTGATTATATCCAAATACTTCATTTTTGATAATTCAGTTATGTCCGAACTATCTAAGCTCGCGCATCTGGTTATATCCAAATACTTTGTTTTTGATAATTCGGTTACGTCCGAACTATCTAAGCTCGCGCATCTGGTTATATCCAAATACTTTGTTTTTGATAATTCAGTTATGTCCGAACTATCTAGGTTCGCGTATCTGGTTATATCCAAATACTTTATATATATATATATATTTTTTAAGCTATATATACCAATGATGCCCCCTTAATATCCTATGAGTGTGACCATAGGTTATTAAATTAAGAGAGATTGCAAAAATAAAAATAAATTACATGTGAAACAAAGTAGACCTTTCATTTGATGAAATTCAAAAACAAACTAACATAGATAGAAAATCATGGTTACAGGCAACACTTTTCCTATACTATTGATAATAAGGTCTAAGGTGTTCGCCATTCCATGCTCGAGGTATCAGGCTCCCATCTAATCTCGCAAGTTTATATACGCCAGGTCGGATGACTGATTCTATCTGGTATGGTCCTTCCCAGTTCGGCCCGAGCACCCCAGCTGTTGGATCTCGGGTTGCCAAGAATACTCGTCTCAAAATCAGGTCTCCCACTCCGAAATTTCGATCTCGAACCCTCTTATTGAAATATCTCGTGGTTCGTTGCTGGTAAGCAGCATTCCTCAGCTGAGCCTCTTCTCTTTTTTCATCGATCAAGTCTAGGGTTTCTTCGAGCTGAGTATGATTGGAACTTTGATCGTAAATCTGAGTTCGGATCGTCGGAATTTCGACCTCGATGGGCAACATCGCCTCGCAGCCGTACGCTAGAGAGAACGGAGTATGTCCCGTTGATGTCCGAGCTGTAGTCCTATATCCCCAAAGGACTTGAGGCAATTCCTCGGGCCAACGTCCCTTTGCCTCCTCCAACTTTTTCTTTAGAGAACTCTTGAGAGTTTTGTTAACGGCTTTGACCTGACCATTCGCTTGAGGGTGAGCCACTGATGAAAAACTCTTTATTATACCGTTCTTGTTACAAAAGTTGGTGAATAAGTCACAATCGAACTGGGTTCCGTTATCAGATACAATCTTTCTTGGTACTCCATATCGGCATACGATGTTCTTTACCATGAAATCTAGGATCTTTTTCGAAGTTATGGTCGCCAATGGTTCAGCCTCCGTCCATTTTGTGAAGTAATCAACCGCGACCACAGCATATTTTACTCCTCCTTTGCCAGTTGGGAGTGAGCCTATGAGGTCGATGCCCCATACCGCGAAAGGCCATGGGGATGTCAACATGGTCAGTTCGGAAGGTGGAGCTCGGGGTATCGTGGCGAATCTTTGGCATTTGTCGCACTTTTTCACGTACTCGAAAGAGTCCGTTTTAATGGTTGGCCTGAAATATCCTTGGCGTATAATCTTCTTGGACAGGCTATGCCCCCCGGTATGGTCTCCGCAGAACCCTTCATGAATTTCTTCAATAATCTTCTTTGCCTCGGGAGGAGTCACACATCTGAGCAACGGCATAGAATACCCCCTTCTGTATAGCCTTCCATCCAGGATGGTGTAACGAGGAAGTTGATACATTAGTTTCCGAGCCTGATTTCGATCTTTTGGAAGAATTCCATTTTCGAGATAATCAACTATCGGGCTCATCCAGGTCGGCTCTGTCTCGATCATACACACATCTTCCTCGTCTGGCTCAGTAATGCTAGGTGTTGACAGGTGTTCTACGGGTACAACATTCAGCTCTTCATTTTCGGCGGAAGTGGCGAGCCGAGCTAAGGCATCTGCATTTGAGTTTTGCTCTCGGGGAACCTGTTTGATTGCATAAAACTCGAAATACTCTAATGCAGATTTTTCCTTCTCCAGATAAGCTGCCATTTTTGTGCCACGAGCCTGGTATTCTCCCAAGATTTGATTAACCACGAGCTGGGAGTCGCTGTAGCAATGTATAGCTTTGGCCTTGAGCTCTTTTGCTATTCGTAGTCCCGCAAGTAAAGCCTCGTACTCAGCTTCATTATTAGATGCTTTAAAGCCGAACCTTAAAGCAGAGTGAAATTTGCTCCCTGCAGGAGTGATCAGAATAACTCCTGCCCCCGCTCCATTTTCATTTGACGACCCGTCGACGTAAAGTTTCCACAGCTCATGGGCCGTGGTTGTTACCTCGTCGTCGGCTATACCGGTGCACTCCACTATAAAATCCGCCAACGCTTGTGCCTTAATGGTCGTTCTCGGATGGTAGGTGATCTCGAACTGTCCGAGCTCAACTGCCCATTTAAGGAGTCGACCAGACGCCTCTGGTTTAGACAAGACTTGCCTTAGTGGTTGATCTGTTAGTACATGGATAGGATGTGCCTGAAAGTAAGGGCAGAGCTTGCGAGATGAGTGGATTAGACTGAGGGCGAGCTTCTCCATCAGTGGATATCTTGATTCTGCCCCCAGTAATATTTTACTGATATAGTAGACGGGTTTCTGTATTCTCTCTTCTTCTCGAACGAGCACCGCGCTTATCGCGTGTTCGGTAGTTGAGAGGTATAGGAACAGTACTTCTCCCGTCTCAGGCTTCGATAGGATGGGTGGTTCGGCTAAGTGCTTTTTGAGCTCCTGAAAGGCTAGCTCGCACTCATTTGTCCATTCGAACTTCTTACTTCCCTTCAATAAGTTGAAGAATGGGAGACCGCGGTCCGTTGACTTCGAGATGAACCTGCTCAGAGCTGCCATCCTGCCAGTCAAGCTTTGAACATCTTTATGCTTCCGAGGTGAAGGCATATCGATCAGGGCCTTTATTTTGTCGGGATTAGCCTCGATCCCACGAGAGTTGACAATGAAACCCAGAAATTTTCCTGAAGACACCCCGAAAGTGCACTTTTGAGGATTCAACTTCATGTTGTACTTTCTGAGCACGCCAAAGCACTCTTCGAGGTCATCAACATGGTTCTTGTTAAGTTGAGACTTTACAAGCATGTCATCAACATAAACTTCCATGTTGTTCCCTATTTGTTCTGAGAACATCATGTTTACGAGCCGCTGGTACGTGGCTCCGGCATTCTTGAGTCCGAATGGCATGACATTGTAGCAGTAGAGCCCTTTATCTGTGATGAAGCTCGTATGCTCTTGGTCGGGGGTGTGCATGGGAATCTGGTTATATCCAGAATAGGCATCCATGAACGACATCAGACCATGCCCCGCCGTGGCGTCTACGAGCTGGTCAATTCTCGGCAGTGGAAAACAGTCTTTTGGGCAGGCCTTGTTGAGGTCCGAGTAGTCAATGCACGTTCTCCATGTCCCATTGGGCTTCGGGACCAACACTGGATTGGCCACCCAGTCAGGGTAAAAGGCGTCCCTAATGAAATTATTTGCTTTCAGTCTGTCAACTTCCTCCTTTAGTGCTTTCTTTCTGTCTTCATCCAGCTGTCTTCGCTTTTGTTGCTTCGGGGGAAAGCTTTTGTCTATATTCAATGTGTGGCTCGCTACATTAGGGCTTATTCCCACCATGTCAGAGTGTGACCATGCGAAGACATCCTGGTTTTTCTTCAGAAAGCAAATTAATTGCTATTTGGCTTCGTCTAGGAGGTGTTTTCCGACCTTTACCTTCTTCGAGGGTTCAGCTTCGTCAAGCTGAACTTCTTCGAGCTCTTCCAACGGATCGAGGTCAACTTTCTCCTCAATCCTTGGATCGATTTCCTCGTCGATTTCTAAAACCGTCCCATCCTTATTTTGTATGATAACGAGCGCTTGAGCGCTCGTTTGTTTCTTTCCCCTCAAAGAGATGTTGTAACATTCTCTCCCTGCCAATTGATCTCCTTTCAATGTTCCGACCCCGCTCGGAGTTGGGAACTTAAGGGCTAGATGCCTTACAGATGAAACTGCCCCAAGCCCGACCAGGGCGGGTCTCCCGAGCAGTACATTGTAGGCAGATGGTAACTCTACTACCACGAACTCCATCATCTTGGTCACCGAGACTGGATAGTCTCCCAAGGTCACAGGGAGTTCGATGGACCCCATACAGGCGGTTCCTTCTCCAGAAAAGCCGTACAAAGTGGTTGCGCAAGCCTTTAGGTCGCGAAGGGAGAGTCCCATTTTCTCTAGTGTTGCTTTATAGAGAATGTTAACTGAGCTCCCATTGTCTATGAGAACTCGGCGCACTCTTTTGTTGGCAAGCTGCAGGGTGATGACTAGTGGATCATGATGAGGGAACTGGACATGGGAAGCATCTTCCTCGGTGAAGGTTATAGGTTGAGTTTCAACCCTTTGGCTTTTTGGTGCCCTTGGTTCGGGTTCATAAGGAGACCCGTCCCCTGTCTTCAGCTCATTCACATATCGCTTTTGAGCATTTCTACCCCCTCCTGCGAGATGAGGACCTCCCGAGATGGTTATTACGTCCTCTCCATCTATCGGCGGAGGCCTATCTTCTTCCCGAGATCGGAAGTTATTATTCTGTGCTGTCGGAAGTGCGGCTACTCTCTGGCTTGCAGTAGTCTGTCCAGTACTCTGGTTTTTGACATACTGCCGGAAATAACCTCTCGAGATCAACCCTTCGATCTCGTCCTTCAGCTGTCGGCACTCATCAGTTGTGTGTCCGGTGTCTCTATGAAACCGGCAATACTTACTGGAATCCCTCTTGGACTTTTGATTCCTCATTGGGTCCGGACGCCTGAAGGGGACCTGGTTTTCATTAGCCAGGTATATATTTTCCCGAGACTCGTTGAGCTCGGTGTGTACTTTATATACGGAGTAATACCTTTCTCCTTTCTTTTTCTTTCCTCCTTCAGCCTCGGGGTTATTTCCCTCGCTCTTTTTCCTCTTAGAGGGATTCTCTGAGGTAGGCTGTGAAGCCGCTGGGTCAGCCGAGGTTGAGGCGGAGTTAATGTTTATCGTTGTAGTTTCGGTTTGCGAGGTTGCTTTTAGCGTTGACCTCGCCTCCTCTACATTGACAAATCTCTGCGCCCGCTTATTAAACTCGGTTATTGACCTCACCGGTTTCCCTTGCATGTCATCCCAAAGGGCACTTCCAGGTAACACACCAGCTCGGATGGCCATCAAGTGCCCACTGTCATCCACGTCTCGAGCTCGGGCGACCTCTAGATTAAATCTTGTCAGGTAGCTTTTCAGTGTTTCGCCCGGTTGTTGTCGGACGTTAGTCAAAGTGGATGCTTCGGGTCTGACTCCCATCATAGCCCGGAACTGCTTCTTGAAGTCTCTAGACAATTGATCCCACGAAGTTATAGAGTGTCTCTTGTACTTCTCGAACCAACTCTTGGCAGGTCCGGCCAATGATGTCGGAAACAACATGCATCTGAGCTCGTAACCTACATTACTGGCTCTCATAATAGTGTTGAACGTACTCAGGTGGCTACATGGGTCGGTTTTTCCTTCAAACGTTGGGACGTGAGGAATCCGGAACCCTTGAGGAAACTGAGTGTTAGAAATATTAGGAGCGAATGGCTCGAGCTCCTCATCAGAGTCCTCGTATCGACCACTCCCTCGTTCATTCTTCAAAAGCCTAAAGGCTTTTTCGAGCTGATCAATCCTTTCTTGAACTGGGTCCTTAGGTGGTGTCTGGAATTGATAGTCATTAATCGCGATCCCAGGCTCGCGTCTCCGTGAGGGATCTCTACGCCCATTCAGATGATTCCTTAGATCCGGATTTGTCAAATCTCCCTTTCCCCTGCTCTGATTCAGATGATTTCGCAGGTCAGGATGACTCTTGCGATTCCCAGTATTTTTACGACCTCGGTCGTGCTTACTGACGGACCTAGTCTCTCTGGACTCATCACTGGTGAAACTCATTGATCGGTCATTTTGTGGTGGATCCTTTCTACGTCGCCTTGTCTCCGCAGTGCGAGATCGAGACGTCTGACTTCTCTCAGATGGTGCGCCTCTCCGCTCCTGGAACGTCTCCCTGTTTCCTTGTCCTTCCCCTGCACGCCCTTGATCCTGATCTCGAACAGGTTGAGCGTTTCTGCGGGGAGGTGAAGGATATCTTATGGGAGACGGAGGGAATCGTATAGGCGACGGTGGTTGTCGCCCTTGCCTCGGCCTAGAGGGTCCAGAATTTGCCCGAGATGGGTCAGTCGCGTTCGGTGCACTACCAGGAACCTGAGTCCGAGCCTCGGCAGGAGCTCGGTTGTTCTCAGTTCCTGCAGGCACTTCCACAGGTGGATTAGGCGGGACCCGAGCTCGGGTACTCCTCTGAGGCCTAGAAGGAGCAGATGGCTCTACTGGTGCTGGAGGTTATGTCGGCCTCCTTGTGGCAGCATTTTTTCGTGGACGTCCACGGGGCCTCCGGGGAGGAACGTGCACGTCCCTTGGAGGAGGGACTTGGTTTTCGCGCGGAGGCGGGGGCTGAGCCACCTGCACCTCTGCGGCTATCCTGGTCAACTCCTCGTTACGTTTGTTGGCTTCTGCCAACAACTGTTTCAGCTGCCGATTCTCCAATTCTACAATAGGGACATAACGCTCAGGATTGTAGTACATGTCCTCATCCCTTGGTTGTGGAGGTGGTCCCCGAGAATCAGAGGACCCACTTCTTTCATCAGCATCCGGGTTCTCCATTGGCTGTTTTCCAGGACGCCTTGGGTAATTTTCTTCAGGGGTGTTCTTATTGTTTGCAGCCATGAATCTCTCAAGGATGAATGCTTAAGGCTCTCAATGAAAGCACCAAACTGTTGACGCCGTTTTTCGTCAACAGATAAAAGAAGAGCACAAAAACAATGGATGACGATGGCCAAACGGAACAAACAAATCAAACACACGATTTTTTACGTGGTTCAGCAGTTAAATCTGCCTAGTCCACGAGTCTCTGTTATTAATCTTAAGATTATCTCTGAAAAATTCTTTAGCATGAATTCTCTAGAGTTTTCTCTCAAAGATCAGAATTTCGGTCCATTACAATGGTGCATGGCTTCTCTATTTATAGAGAAGGATGCAGAATACTATCCCACATATTTTGGGTAGTTACTCTTTTGTGAATAAAAATAAATGCCTTTAAATGCCTTTAATCAGATAAACAAGGAAACGTCCCTGAAGACCAGGGAATGCATAACTGACTAAATAATATCCCACGATTCTTGGGGATTTACATCAATAAATGAGGATTACATCTCATGTTTACAATACTTGTAGATATTCAAGGTGGTTATAGCGTATCTCCAAGGCTTCAACATCTCAGGTTTCATGTCATTGTGCGAGCCACTGACATCTCCCGAGCTAACATTTCTTTCGAGATAGTACATCGAGCTCAAGACCCATGCTCCGAAGTCCCTGAAGATGAAGGTGTTCTCGGAGCTACCTTTCGAGATCGAGATCATTTCGAGGTCACCGCATTCGAGATCATATATCATACTTTGCATGCTCGATTTACAATCCTAGATCATACTCTAATCCTCACGAGACCATTTATTGCGAACTCAGCTTTCGAGGTCATATTTACCATGGCTCGAAATCTGGGTATAACATAATCTAATAACACTAATTTCAAATAATTAAACTACAATATATTATAATAAAATAACTATAAAAACACACAAAAATCTATGAAATCAAAATAAACCCCATAAATTCAAAATTACTTAAAAACTTAATAAATCAATTAAAAATTCAAGAACTAAGCAACAATTACCATATAAAATATGGTAAAATAACTCTATTTTGTAGAGTTATCAACAATCACATAGGGTCGTGCCCTGCAATACAAACTATAGGGCCACGCCCTGCTCTACAGGTTTAACAGTTTTCTTACCTGTGTCCCAAGCTTCCCGAGCATCGATATCCAGAGCACAATCCCTTAGTCCGAGCCTCGCTGAAAACCTAGTCACAACGTATCAACAACATCCGTTCATCAAGCTCTAATCCGTTAAATAACTTTGGAATGAAATTCTAGTCTCTGGGACCTTGGATTCTATCAATCCGGGTGATAAAATCCACCCCAAGCCTTAATAATTGGGTTCCCAAGCCAAAAACCTACAAACACAACCAATACATTGAATTAGGGCTGCGGCGCGCCCCAAAACAGAGGCACAATGCCTCCCTGCTGGGAGACACGGGCCGCGGCATGCCATTCCTAGGGTCGCGGCGCGCCTCAAGAACAGAGGCCTCCCCAGGCCTCCACGCACACGCAGGCCGCGACTCGCACCCCCAAACCCAGAAAACCTCCATTTTCCCTGCATTTCCTTCGAGCCAATCCTTCTAAAATCATCCCAACTCAATATCTAAACCCAGAATTAAGCTTGGACTTCCCTACCACACCATCTAGGCTCCACAACAAGTCCAAAACAATCATATAAACTCAGCCCATAACTAAACTCAACTCAATAATCTAGTTCACATGAAACTTACAATTCTAACCAAAACTCAGCAGAAACTCAAAGAATTTAGTGTTAGACTAATTACCTCAACTGGTAGCTTTGCCCTTGAGTTAATCCCCAACCACAGCCAGCTTCAATTCCCTAAGAACTAAGCCCAAAATTCTCTAATACCTCAAAGTCTTCAACCGCAAGGAAGAGGAAGGAGGGAACCAAAGGAGAGAGAGAGTCTTGAGTTATACCTTATCTTTTCTGAGTTCTAGTAAATTCCTAAGCCTCTAAGTGTATAACCTTTAGCCAAAAAGACTAAATTTCCCATAAGCCTAACATTAACCCTTTAATGACATCAAGGGCATTTCATTCATTTGCCAAATCTCGCTAAGTCCTCGAGTATTCTTATAAATCCCCATTTAATTTCGACATACTAAATTATTGATAAGTTACTAACCATTACTCATTAATTCTTGAACACAAATTATATACCTAAAATACCCCTAGGCTCCTCTCGAGCCTGGTATTCGACCCCGTTGTGACTTTTTAGCTAAATCGCTCTCTAGGACTGTCTCGGGTGGTGCATCACAAATATATCACCACTCACACGTGGTGTCAATCACAATATACACAAATATGCATTCATGGCCTCAACAGACTAAAATTACAAACATGCCCCTAATAATTAAATGGGGCCCACATGCATATTTAATTCACCCAACACATGCATTTCTAATCACATACTCATCAAATTCACATATTAATATAATAAATCACTTATTGCCCTTCAGGCACGCTAATCAAAGCCCTAAGCCTTGTTAGCAAATTTGAGACGCTACATTATTGGCGAGGGCAGTGGCCACCCGTTATTTGTTCTGGAAAGTTCAGAGTTAAGCCGGGCAGGCTCCGGGTTATTCCTGACAGGTTCTGGGTTATCATTTCGAGCTATCGAAGAAGCTCAGTTATTCCTAGTTCCTGCAGGAACACTTCCTATAGGATTGTTCCTAACAGGGTTCCGAGCGTTCTCTCTAGGTCGACCATTGCTGGTGTTTGTCCTGTGTCTCGGTTGAGCTTGTTGGGCCCTTTGCTCAGCCATCCTGGCAGCTGTACTCCCACGGGGTCATCCTCTGGCCCTCCGAGGTGGTGCCTATACTTCAGCGGCTTGTCTCACCAACTCCTCGTTTATCCGTGTAGCCTCGACCAGTTGTTCGCACAATCTGCGATTTCCTAATTCCACTATTGGCACATACCTTTCAGGATTGTAATGCAAGTCTTGATTAGGCCTAGGGGTCTGACCAGGCCGTCCCCTTGAGGCCGATGATGCACTCCCCTCATTGGGACTTTGATCCACCACAGGCTACTTTCTAGGCCTCTGAGGGTGGTTTTCAGTCTAAGGAGTACGCTCCTCGGGGATTTGAGGTAACTGTCGCCCACAAGTTTCAGGGATGTTCAAGGCGGCCATTGATGTTGCGCAGGAGGTTTTTACTAAACAATACAAAGAATTGCTTAATGATTTCAACTAAAGCACCAAACTATTGACGTCGTTTTTTCATCAACTTAATTATGTAGAGCAATAAACAATTAATTTATAAAGAATAGAAGAAATCAGAGATTTTTAACAGTGTTCAGCCGTTACAATCTGCCTATGTCAACATGTCACTATTATTATGAACACTCTGTAAAAGTTTCGGATGATAGTAATTTGGCAGTCTCTTCTCAGTAAAAAATTGTGCCTAAGTACAAATGACCTAGTCCAGGCTATTTATAGGTCTAGTTGTAGGAATATTTTCCTCCCAGTTCAGGGAAGTTGCAATCAAATATTTACATTCAAATAAATATCTCAATTAATAGTACAAATCAAATGCATTAGTTAAATAATGATCCTATAAAAATAGGGATTCGTTACAACGTTTTGACCAATTCCAAAGAAATAGGGATTTCCCAACAGCTTTTCCGTGTGGTGAACGCGTCATCGAGCTTGAACATTGCTTCAATGCGCTTTCGAGATCACTCATAGCTTCGAGCTCATCAGTTCAGTTGTTGCCTCATCCTCACTTGCTAAGTCGATCGAACTCGTCCCTCGGAGAAAGTTGGTATCCTCGAGCCTGCAACTCATGCTCGAGCGTTGATAGCAAATCTAGAATCATTCGACAATTTGTACAAGTGTACTGCTAACACTTGTTAATCCCGAGCTTCTCCTTTATGAGCCTACATTTCAAGACTATCTATTTAATCTCGAATTTTGAGTGCAACAACTTTCAATTTAAACCAAAATTGAATTCAAAGGAATATTTTGTAAAATTTGTACTAAATGATAAAATAAAATAAATAAATATATTATAGTATTTTTAAAAATAAGTATTTTTTAAAGGATTTTAAAAATAAGTTGAGATATTTAAAACAAAATACCAAACTAAATTAATATATTTCTTCACTTAAAAGTTAAAAATAGTAGTTAGTATAAATAATTGAGGTTTTGTGCAAAATGACTCTTAATGGTGTGTGAAAGTAAGTAAATGTCTATGATTTTAATTTTGTAGTAAAATAGCCTAATCACATTTTTAATATTACATATTACTAAATATGTCATTTAGCAAATTACTATTTTATTCTAAATATTTTAATATTATGGTATATGTATATTATTTTTTATTTTGAAGTTATTTTGATTTTTTTTTCGTTTTTTACGAGTTGTTGAATGATATATCATACCACAAAATATATATATTGAGTTGAAAAATAATATACCAATAAAACTTACAAAATTATTATTAAAAATATATATACTTTGCTAATAAAATTATATACTACCATAATACAAAATTATATAGTACCATTATGTATAATAAAATAGAAACTAAATATTATAAAAAAAATGGAGAAATTTGCAGCCTAACCCCATTTTCTTTAATTTTGGTGGGAAAACCCCCTTATGTTTGATTTGTTGAACACTTAACCCCATTTTCTTTAATTTTGGTGGGAAAACCCCCTTAAGTCCCGTTCCGTTTGCAATTCACTGTTTCGTGCATTGAGGGTTGGAGAGTTTGTGGGTTGTTGTCGATTTCCAAACTCTCCAACCCCGAACGATTTTTTCTTCTTCTTTTAATCAGCCCTAAAATCGACCAGATCTGGAGCGTAAGTATCTTTTGATATTGGAGGAGTTGATTTTCTGATTGGGTCGAAGCTAAATCGCACCAGGTGTGCGTAAACTCTGTTCAAAGTTTTGACCCCAATACTCACAGTCGACATATTCTGGGAAAAAAAATTGTAGATTTGGATCTTATTTATTAGATTTATTTTATTATGTATTATTTTCAAAACACAAAAATAGTTTTAATTTGCCACCTGTGTATTAAAGCAGCCACGTTGGTAGATAGGCTGAGTTGGATTGTGTGGATAATGGGGTCAATGCACGGAATAGTGAATTGCAAACTGTACGAGACTTGTGGGGGTTTTCTCACCAAAATTAAAGAAAAGGTGGTTAAGTGTTCAACAAAACAAACATAATGGGTTTTCCCACCAAAATTAAAGAAAATGAGATTAAGTGTTCAACAAAACAAAAATAAGGGGATTTTCCCACCAAAATTAAAGAAAATGAGGTTAAGTGTTTAACAAAACAAACATAAGGGGATTTGGCCGCAAATTTCTAAAAAAAAATAATATATCATACCACGAAAAATATATACATCAATTAGAAAATAATATACTAATAACTTATAAAAAACTTAAAAAATCAATATAACTTTAAAACTAATTAAACAAAACTCTTAAACAAATAAATAAAATGTTAGAAAATAACAATTTAAATAAACATTTCTCTACAAATTTAAAAATGGAGATATTATCTTCTTCTTGACATTGTTTTAGTTATTTTCCTATAATTTCTCAAATAAATTTTCAAAGAGCTGGGATGATTGGAATTTCAACGACATTTGACTTCTTTCTAGATTGAAATAGGGCTTCCCCTTTCTCCTTTTCCTCTTCTCCGGAGTCGCGTAGTCATCACCGTCTGGACCTCTCCACCGTCAAGGGAACCGCTATAAGGTGTCGGCTGGGAACTTTAACCTAAGCCTCGCCGGTGAAAGAAAGACGGCCTAAGGATTGAAACCCCCCTGGTGAAGCTCTTCAAATTCCTCTGTGCTAAGCCGTGTCAATCAGTGCTCCGCCGCGTCACCGGTGGATTCGGTTGTTCCTTGGCTCCTCCCGTCAGGAAAATTTCATATATTTCGATTGAGAACCGACTTTGTGGAGTGTCAGTTGATTGCTTGCATATCGATTTGGTTAGTGAAAAGTAGGTAAATGTTTTCAATTACCCAACTCTTTGCTGTGTTATAATCTTGAGACATGTAGTTGAGTGAGTAGTCTGATTCTATGCCGTTATAAGCTAATTTTGAAATTGAAATTCAGAATTTTCGAAAGATACATAAAATCATTGGAAATATGAGATTATGTAATGAAATTCCACATGACAGTTATACGGTTGAACATATATGAATGAGTGAGTTGTGCTGGTTGAATGAATTGTTTTCATAAGAGATTGTTAGTTAATGATTATTCAGTTCGTTGAGATAATCTATGTAGTATGAGGGTCGTGTAAATGTGTTTGTAGAACTATTTTTCAAATGAAGTACTAGCCATGTAGGAGAAGGGTTTGGGTTGAGTGATCAATGAGGTGATTAATCGATATTCAAAAGTCTTACTAAGAAGCATGTTGTTTGTTCATTCAGCAATGTTTCCCTTCCTTTCAGGCATGAGTATATTGCGTTTTGGATTAGGAAAGCTCTATGTTTTGCTCGGAGAGGCAAGGCATTATACAGTAAGTTAACCAAAAAAATAAAAAAATTGGTAGACTGTGACGGCTTTTATTTTGTCAACCTGGGGACTTTTGAACTCTAGGAATTTACTCGTTATATACTGGTGTTTGTGAATGTATATAGTGCACGGATTTCACGTAATTTATTCATTATTTATACGCAATCTGTATAATCAGGTGATCCCACATCTGTGGAGAACATTAAGCAAACTTTATAAACAGTTTTGTGTTCTTTACCCTATAACAACAATGCATTGAGCTTTAGGAACTATGCCTACTCGTTATATGCGTAAGAAGGCTTATGATACCAGGAGAATGGCTACTTTGGAGAAATTTCTACAGTTAAAACCACCTTATTTTGAGGGAAAACCGGATCCATCTACTGCAGAGATGTGGCTTAAGTCAATTAAGGAGAAATTTGATACCTTGGATGTGCCTCCAAATTACAGAATGCAGTTTGCCACGTTTCTTTTCGAGGGAAATGCTGAGGCATGGTGGGACTTGATGGAAGATGATCATGACGTGGAGAACATGAATTGGGATCAATTTGAACAGTTTTTTCAGGAGAACTTTGTTACTGTTGATAATCATTTGTCAACGATTTCAGAGGTTTTTCTTGATGAGAATCTTGGTCCATTCAAGTTTTCAAAGGAAAAGAAAAAAATAAAAAATGGGTTGGTGACTAGGAAAAGCCAGAATCAGTTGCAAGGTTCACAGGGTAATGGGACCTCCTGTGGTGGTAGTGGTTTCTCAGGCAGTGGACGTTATAGTCCCTATAGCTGTTACAACTGCAACCAACAAGGCCATTTGAAGAAGGCCTGTCCATTACGTTTGCAACAATCTCCACTTTCCTTGAAGGGTTCTTTGGGTAGTCCGTCAGGTTCAGTTCAATTGGAAGTCAAGACTCCTCAGGGCAGTCAGGACCATAAACAGTTGGAAGGTTCACTGGGTAGTGGGATAACTAGTGGCAGTGGTTATAAGACTCCTCAGGGCAGTCAGTACCATAAAAAGTTGCAAAAGTTGCAAGATTCACAGGGTAGTGGGAAAACCAGTGGCAATGGTAATCTCTCGGAGCCTGGCCCTAAGGGTTCACTAGGCTGTTTCACTTGTGGCCAGCGCCATTTCAAGAAGAACTGTCCACTCCGACAACAAAAGCGACCTCAAACTAGTCAAGCTAGACCAAAGCAGTTTGCAGTAGCTAGGATTGGGAAGAAGAAGAAGAAGAATCAACTTCCGTTGCAAGGCCCAAAAGTTAATGGGAGCACCAACATTTGTTACAAGTGTGGCAAGGCGGGCCATTTCCAGAGGAGCTGTCGTATGATTAGCAGCACCGATCTCCACTTTCCTTGAAGTGTAAGAATTACAGCTTTTATATTACTCGTGAATATCTGGGTTATTGAGACCTAACCTATACATGTTAGCATATATAAAGAATACTCTGGAGCTATTTTGGTATGTAATACTAACCATCCAAAAAGATAATTAGAAGAAAACTAATAGGGTTGTTAATCTGAGTTCATACTGAGAACCTTGTGCCAATTATCTGTCACGTTGCACTTTTGGGCGGAGTACAGTGCAATTTGGGTTATGAAACCCATTTTTAGTAGTCAGAGGCAAGGCGTCAAGAAGTTAAGTTTATTGATCTCGTTAGACTAGCCTGCCTTAAAAAAAAAAAAATTCTGTTTGATGTTGTGTGATGTACCAGAGTTAGTATGTTTGAAGTACTTGAGTACCCAGTGTTATATATTTAGGCGTAACTTCCGTTTATTTTTTTGGTGCAGTTTGGTACAACTGTTTGTTTACATTGTTAAGTGTATTTATTACACATAGGTGGAAGTACTCAATTAAAATGATATTTATAGTGAAAGTATTTAATTAAAAAGATATTTGCAGTGAAAGTACCCATGTAAATTTGATGCCATGTAAGCAGATTTAACGGCGAAAATATAGTTGCATTAAAATATAGATATAAGGTAATTTTGCGACAAAAAATAAGCTGGGATATTTAAGTATTAGTGCTACAAACGTAATAATTTGTATACTTTCACTACGTTTCCCTGTATTATATAATGTGTTTATAAAGATGAATGACACCAGGATTTTACCTAATTTTTTTTGTTCGGAATAGGGATTTTACCTATATTTAATTCAGTGCTTATATAGTCTACTCTATGTTTACAACGTTTTGTTTGTTTGTTTGAGGATTTGCATATGTTTATGATTGAATATCAAATATGTTAAGAAGAATTTTGTGTTCAATTAATTTCATTTAATTTTATAACCCTTGTTCTTAATGTTACCGCACTTAACATCTGGGAGTGTAATATAGTGAGTTGAAGTTGGTCTTTGAATAGTGAATGTGAGTGTAACTAACACACGAAACTCTAATTGGTCTCAATTGTTCCATTTTTCTTTCTGATAAATCTACATAATTAGAATTATATTACTACTTTTTATACATCATATTAGTTTAATTCTTGAGTTCTTATTTTAGTTTGCTGTCTTTATTATTTTTTATTCTTTAATTTAATTTATCTATTTTATAATTTGGTATAAATTTATTTTATTTTGCATATTTTGTTACATTTATTGTTATGTAATTTTCTCCTTTAATTATTTATTTTATCCTCGTTTGCATTTAAAATTTGGTGCAGGTTTAAGAACTTATAAAAGCTTCATTGTGGGGTTAAAATTGAAAGAAGTCCTCAGCCAAGCGCAAGTGCAGAGCACACTACTCTCCCTGAGTTGTTTGATCAACAAGGTGAAGCCATCAGATGCGTAAGTGCAGTGCATGGTACTTAAGCCTTTGCTTGTGTCTTCGAACACTAGCATGGCAAAATGGGGCGGTGGGTTGGAGCCCCGAGCTAACGGGGCGGTTTTGCCCCAGTTTGTTCGGGGTAGTATTCGGGGCGGGGTGCCGACCTGCTGCGCTCTGCTATTGATTCAAGCAGGTCGATCGATGATGGTTAGAGATGCTCTAAGGATTTGTTCTGTGTATTAGAATTAAGCTATGTTATCCTAATCAAGGGAAGAGAGGAATCAAGGGATTGTTGAGGAATCCTAATCTTGATGATTTATTAAATTTAATTATTTAGCAACTAGATAATAATGAAAACAGTATTGTTCTATAACTATTATGATGAATGATCTTAAATTCTTATTTTTAAAAAAAATAAAAGAAGTAATATTGTGTGCATCTCAAACGTTTTTTTTTCTTTTTAATTTTAAGATAGTGTTGTAAAAATTATTTTTAGAGAAGATTTGAAGCGGGATCTTCAATCACTCAAATTATGTTGAACATTATATTTTTGTCACCAAAGAAAGACAATTTAAAAAAAAAAAATTGAAAATTGGAATTTTAATTGTTTTCTCACCTTTTTCTGGATCCAAATAATCAAACCATATATTCATTTTTAAGAATTGCGTGATAATAAATAATAGACTATAATTAAGTGACAACTAAAAATCCCACAACATTAAATTTCATATCAGTATATTATTTACTTTTTGTGCATATTTAGTAATTCTTGCGAAGAAACACGTACGTACCCTACAAAACAATCCAAATATTTTCTACACATACGCGATCATGATCATGATCATCTTCATCCTAGCTAGCTCAACTACTACACGGTGATGGAAATGGAATCATCAGTAGTGTAGGATCGTTCCATCGAGGTATACGGACCATCATCGTCTTCAGACTGATCAACAAACTGAATCTCTTCCAACTCTCTCACCACCTCCGACATATGGGGACGCTTCTCCGGAGACTTCTCAATACAATTCAAGGCAATCTCCAGCATCCTCAGCATTCCAGGCACGGCGCTTCTTCTATTCACGGCTATCTCTCCATCGAAAATCTCCGCCGTCCACTCTTCTCGCACCGCCTTGTAGACCCAACTACACAGGTCCACTCCTTTCACTCCGGCGGGTGCAGTGTAGGCTGCCACTTTACCGGTCAAGAGTTCCAAGAGGAGGCAGCCGTAGCTCCAGACGTCGGTCTTCTTCGAAACTCGCCTCGTCGACTTGTACTCTGGCGATCTGTATGAAACGGTGCGTTGAATCACGACGGCAGGTGCAATGATCAGGAAAGCAAGGCCGTAGTCGGATACCAAAGCGGTGTCGTTCCAGCCGAGAAGAATGTTTGTGGACTTTAGGTTCCCATGGGGGACTGTAACTTGGGAAGAGGTGTTTAGGTGTAGATATTCTATGGCACGTGCTACCCCACGTGCAACGTTTAATCTCGAGCCCCATCGAAATGGAATTCGCCCTCTTTCACCTTTGGCTCCTGCATTTATTTAATAGTCCAACATTAAGGTTTCTGAAAGTTAAAATTTTTGTTTTTTTATTTTTTAAACATAAAAATGAAATATTATTTTTATTTTTTTTATTTAATAATATAAAATGAGATAGATTTAACTGTTTAAAAAATTTTAAAAGTGAAAAAATTTTATTTTTAAAATTAAAAAAAAAATACAAATAAAGTTATCAAATATTGTTTATATTTAATTATCAAATTTTTAATTAATTAAATAAAAAATTATTTTTTTAAGTGTTACCAAATATCACCCATATATGTATATATTTATATGTGTAAATTTTGCTATAATAAATATTTATTAATTATATTAATATAAATTCAAATATTATAAAATATTATTATAATAATATTTAATACAAAAATAGATATTTAATAATTATATTAATATAAATTAATATGTTATAAAATATTATTATTACAATAATATATAATACTAAATAAATACATTATATATATGTATCATGTATTCAAATAATATGATAACTAAATAAGAAATTAAAATAATATTTATTTTTTATAAAGAATAAATAAATTTTTTCTCTAATCATTGATTGTGATTTAATCATGAATATTTTTTTTACTTTATATATTCTAGTTTGTGATCTAAAATATTATAGTATTATTTTAAATAAAAAATTATAAACAATATTTTGATCTAATTTTTCTTTTAATATCTTTATCTCATCTTTTATATATGGTATTATTTATTTATTTAAAATTTATATAGCAATAATAAATTAATTTATTAAGAAATTGTACAATAATAAAAACTTAATAAAAATAATTAATAAATTTTCAAAATAAAAACTAATCAAATTTTGACTTGTCCCTTGTATAAAAGCTCACCATGAATTCGTTGATAGAGGTTGCCTCTCTCGACATACTTATAGAGCAACAACTTCTCATTCTTGGAGTTGTAATAAGCCATAACAGGAAGCAAATTAGGGTGTTTGAGGCTAGCAACCAGAAGAAGTTTCTTGTTGAATTCCTCATCAGCCAAAGGCTTCAAGTTCTTCAACCGCTTAACCACCACCACCTTCTCTTCCATAATCATCGCCTTATAACAGTTCCCAAACGTCCCATGTCCCAACCCTTCCGCCGACGCCTTCAGCAGATCACCTATCGCAAAACTCCTCTCTTCCACCTCATCATCTCCACCAAGGAACATAAGCTTACCTTCACTTCCTTCACTTCCTTCTCCTCCAATGCTCTTCTTCTGATTCGTTTTTGTTAATCTTTTTTCAATATCAGCACCAGTACTAGTACTAGCACTAGCTTTTTTCACTTCAACGGTCTTGATTATTTGATGATTGATATTTTCATTTCCCTCACTTTTGATCACGATTCGTTGATCATTATTGTTAGCTCCCTCTTTCGATTCTCCACCTTGTTTGGTCCTATCTTTAATTATTTTCTTGAGCTTTTTCCGTTTCCTAAGGTACAAAACCACCATGAGAACCACCACCGCTACCAAAACTACATTCAAAAGAAGCAAATACTTCGTGTACGATTTCTTCTTATTGTCGTTGGATGATGATGAATAATCTTCAGTCGTAGACGAGGGGGTGGTGGCGTTTTGAGCATGAGACACAACGGAAGAGTAGTCGAGTTCATTATTTCCTGCATATGAATCAGAGCCAAAAAGTTCCAAGGACGGAGTTAAAGGGACAACACCACTGAGATTGTTGTAGGAGACGTTGAATTCCCTTAAGCTAGTTTGATTAAACGCTGGGACCGGTCCCGTCAGCGAGTTTTCCTCCACAAGAAACGACACCAATCCCAAGAGTCCCAAGACCGAGATCGGAATCTCTCCGGTAAATAAGTTTCGAGAAAGATCAATTCGCGTCAGTTTCGGGTTCAAACCAAACTCCATTAAAGTACCACTCAGAGAATTGTTTTTGAAGCTTAGAGTAGACAAGTCAGTCAATTTGACAAATGCGTTTAAGCTAATACGTCCACTTAAGTTCATGTTTTCCAACACTAATTCTGCCACGTGGCCTTCATTTGAGCACTTGATTCCGTACCATATTGGGGTACTTAAATTGCAGTGGGGACCAGACCAGACTTTGTTGAGGAAGTGATGGTTGAGAACTGCCTTTAGAGAGTAAAGGGCAGTTCTTTCTGAGTAATAGTAGTAATAGTTGTCTTGTTGATCTTCTTGTTTGGCTATGGTGAAAATGAGTAACAAAAGAAATGAAGTGATTAGGACTGGAAGGGACATACTAGATTTGATGGAAAATATGGAAGGAACTGTCATTTTGATTTTATTGTTTGGGATTTGATAGAACATATAATGATGAGAAAACTTTTGTTTATAAATCAATGATGATGAGATTAATTTAGTATAGATTGACAATTTTATTGCATGTAATTAATTTAATGATTGAATATTCTCATTGAAATTCCATTATTTGTACAGCTACACATGAATGGGGAGACAAAAACAAGACTCATTTTGACTTCTTTAGTTTGGCCTTTTTGATTATTATGGTTGTAAATCTGCTTGTTTTGTCTTCATTAATATGAGGTTATAAATTACGTTAACCTGAAATTGACTTATACTATATATATACATTGATCTTAAAACATTTTTTTTGTCATGTTTTGACCTGAGAAAACTAATAGTCGATTTTAAAATATATGTTTGACAGTTCATAGATTTATTTTTTATGTATAGACTTTGTCATATACGTGTTTGTATCATGTGTTATAAAGTATACACTTATGAATTTATTTATAGAAGGAAATAAACAAGAAAATATAATAATCATGACAACTGTATGAATGATATACTAAAATTAGTAGATTGCCCATATCGTTAAAGAAGTTCCTAGAGTTTATTTGTTTAATGCCAAAAAATTTCTTTGATAATATTTGGTGGAATTTTGGAAATAATACAATATATAGAGGCAGACTCACACTCAAAAATACAAACTACACATAAATATAAGACAAAACACAAAAATAAAAGTAGGAAGAGAATAAGAAAAGGAGATACAGTGCCATAACTCAAAATACAAATAAACAAGACTCAAACACACGATGAAAGAAGAAGATGCGGAAAGCACAACCTTAAAACAAATTATAAAGAACTTTGTCCATAAGATTATATTTCCACCCACTGATCTCTAGAATTCTTGGGGTACTGTCAAGGAAGTAATCTTTGGAATTTATCAAGCCTCACATGCTCTTAGGACAAAATTGAGAAGATGAGAATGTAAAGTATACTTCATAGTGCAAGGATCACAATACTAGTATTAATAGTACTATTTATAGATGTTTTTATCAATTTATGACCTTTTTGGACATTAATTAAGAGCTGATTTAGAATTTAAAATCTAAATTGGCAACATTAAAAATGCTAACAAAAAAGACTAATTTTGTATAACATGTGACATGTCGTCTAATGTGTAGGACATATTGCCAACCATATTGTTGTGAACAACAACACAAAGAACTAATCACACAACTCAGAACAAAGATGAACAAAGAGCAATCACACTCAACTTTACTTGGTTCAACAGAAAAAATAATTTGTTTTGTTGTCTACATCCAAGGTCTGAACACAGCCAGCAATGGCTGGTATATCTTTATTGATCAGCTAAGAACCTTTACAAATTATAGGGATTAACAATGGAAACTTGTTCCGAAATAAGAGAACAAAAATCAAAGCAATGCTCCTCTTACAATTCTCTTTGTACAAACGAATTATATCCCTCACAACTTTCTTTTCTGATACAAGTACAAGAGAAATAAAAAATGCCATATAAAGGCAAGAATTCTAACTAAAAAGAATGAGTAGCCAGCTGAGCTGCCACATAAGCCAACTCTTAAGTCACTAAATTAATCACCACAAATCCACCTTGATTTAGTCACTTAAGAGGTTAAAAAAATATAAATTGATTAGACCAGATCCAATAAGGTTCATTGTCAAATACCAAAGTTAATCAAGCTTAGGCGGTATCTAAACTTGGTTGTTGTAACACTCTTTGTTAGCATATCTGCAAGGTTGTCTTCAATGTTGATCTTCTTGGCAAAAACTTTCTTCAATGTTTCTAGTTCTCTGGTAAAATGGTATTTGATGTCAATATGTTTGATCTTTCACGCAATATAGGATTTTTGATTAAGTTCAAAGTACTTTGGTTATCATAGTACACTGTGATGTTCTTTAAGTTCAAACCAAACTCTTGAGTCAAGCCTTTCAATCAAAAAACTTCCTTAAATGCTTCAGTGGCTGCCATATATTCAGCTTTTGTTGTAGATATGGCCACCACTTTCTGCAAGTTTGACTTCCAGCTGACACAACCCCAAGTACCTTAAACACAAACCCTGTTAAATACCTTCTTGTATCCACATTAGCTGCATAATCAGAGTCTACATACCCCACAAAAATTTTGTGAGAATCAACATCTTTACCATAGATTAGACCTTGATTCAAAGTTCCTTTTAGGTACCTGAGAATCCATTTGAGTGTTGTCCAATGTGCTTCTCCTAGTTCACACATAAATATGCTCACAACACTCATAGCATGCCCCAAATCAGGCCTTGTACAAACCATTGCGTACATGAGATACCCTACAATGCTGGTATAAGGAACTTTAGCCATATAGCTCTTCTCTTCATTAGTCTTTGGAGCTTGAGTCTGTGACAACTTGAAATGATTTGCTAGTGGAGTAGGGACATGTTTGACACTATCCATAGAAAATTTCTGAATTACCTTCCTGATCAGATAACCTTCTTGAGACAACTTAATCACTCATTGTCTCTCTCTCTTTATTTCAATTCCAAGAATTCAACTAGATTAACCTAGGTGTTTCATTTTGAATTCTTTACTCAATGGAGCCTTAAGTTTATCTATTTCAAATCTTTTATTTCCAATGATAAGTATATCATCAACATACATAAGCAAATATACATGACCATTAAGATAGACACAAGGATCATAAGCACTTTTAGCAAAACCAATGGTTGAAATGAACTCATCAAACCTGATATTCCACTGTCTTGGAGCTTGTTTAAGCTCATACAATGATCTTTTGAGTAAACAAACTTGATCAGGATTACCATTTTCAAACCCCTCAGGTTGATTCATGAATATATCTTCTTCAAGATTTCCATGTAAAAAAGCTATTTTTATATCCATTTGATCAATTTCCATATGAAATTTAGCAGCCATTGCAGTCATTGCTCTAATTGAAGTTTGTTTTACCACAGGTGAAAAAATGTCATAGTAGTCAATACCTTCCCTCTGTGTAAAACCCTTTAATACAAGCATTGCCTTATATCTTTCTTTCTCTACCCCTGGTATCCCTTCCTTCTTCTTAAAAATCCACTTGCATCAAACTAGTTTCAGTTTCTCAGCTTTATTCACTAAGATCCAAGTGTTATTCTTAGTCAGGGACTTCATTTCCTCTTCCATGGATAGTTTCCATGAAGCACTATCCTTACTGCTCATTGATTCCTTGTAAGTTGTTGGTTCTTCACTTTCAATCTCTTCAACGGCTGCTAAGGCAAAAGCTATGAAATTAGCATAGCCAAATCGATCTGGTACTCTTGTTTCTCTTATTTCTCCGTGCCTATCCAACTGATAAGTGCTTAGATTAGGTTGTATGATTGCAGATGCTTCAGTCTCTTCCTGCCTTATAACTAATTCAATAGGTTAATCTCTAGTACAGTTTCCACCTCAAAACTGGCTTTGTTACTGTTGGAATTCTGAATAATTTCTTTGCTCCTTTTGAATGAAATTTCATCTTCTCTAAATAATGTTACATCTCTACTAATGATACATTTCTTAAATCTAGGTTCCAAACACCACAGTTTGTAGCCTTTAACACCATCTGGATACCCAATGAACATACACTTTATTGCTCTTAGCTCGAGTTTGTCTTGTCTAATATGAGCAAATGCAGTACATCCAAACACCTTCAAATGTTCAAAACTTGGTTTCTTTCCTGTCAATATTTCTTGTCGTGTCTTGAAATTAAGAGCTACTGATGGACACATATTAATCAAGTATCCATCAATTTTAATAGCTTCTCCCCATAAATGCCTCTCAAGTCCTGCTCCTTTCAACATACACCTCACTCTTTCTAAGAGTGTTATCACTACAAGAAAAAATGCTTTTAATAACACCGAAAATGTGTTACCAAAACATACGATAACACTTTCTGATGTGTTAAGACCGACTATGTTATCGTAGGTCAGGGTACTTTACATAACACTTTATTAGTGTTATACAGATGTGTTATTGTACTGTCAACGATAACACAATTTTTGTGTTATTTTAATATATAGATAAGTGTTGAATTATGTTATTTATAGTTGATTATATAACACTTTTTTTGTGCTATACTACACTTTAGTATAACACTTTTTTTGTGTTATACTACACTTTAGTATAACACATTTTTTGTGTTATACTATACTTTAGTATAACACATTTTTTGTGTTATACTACACTTTAGTATAACACATTATTTGTGTTATATAATGAAGTTTGCATAACATAATTCTTTGCATAAAAAGTGTTATTGTAATAGATATTATAACTCAATTTTTCTATTATTGTTATATTTAGATATGTTTAAATTCTCATTATATATTTTATTTATATAACACTAATTTATTCTATTATATTTTAATTTTTTTTATATAATTAAAATTAGATTTCTAATATATACTAGCATCATCAAATGAACTTCATTTTCAAATAACAAAAAGTAAGAACATTCTACATTGAATTAACAATCCACAATTTAATTTAAAACATTCAACACTGTCATCAACAACAAAATATTCTTTAAGTATTCAAGGAGTCTAAAAGTTACTAGTTTCAACACAAAGAAATAACGCTTTGCTGGATTTTTCCTCTACTTCTGCATCATCCATTGACAAGTTCTTAGAATTGTAGCTGTTTGATGGTTCTTCAATAACCTCTTTTTCAAATCCATTTTCCTTACCATTCTGGAGCTTAACTGAAGGACGCGTTCTCTTCAAAGGTGATAACAATTGTTATACCCAGATTTCGAGCCATGTTAATTATGACCTCGAAAGTTGGATTCGCAAATAAGTGGACTCATAAGGCTGGAAGCAAGCTCCAGGATCATATGCCGAGCTTGCAGGATATGGACGATCTCGAGTATGGTGACCTCGAAGAGTTCATGATCTCGAAAGATAGCCTTGGGAACACATTCATCTTCGGAGACAACTTCGGATCAGGGTTCCCGAGCTCGACGCGCATACGATCTCGAACAGATTGGGTGACCTCGGAAGATGTCTCCAGCTCGAAAGGTGACAGGAAACCTGGGAGACTAAAGCCTTAGAGATACGCAATAACCACATTGAATATCTACAAGTATTATAAATATGAGATGTAATCCTCATTTATTAATGTAAATCCCCTAGAATCGTGAGATATTATTTGATCAGTTATGTGTTTCCTGGTCTTCAGGGACGTTTCCTTTCATATCTGATTATAGGCATTTAAAGTCATTTATTTTATTCACAAAAAGAGTAACTACCCAAAATATGTGGGATAGTATTCTGCATCCTTCTCTATAAATAGAGAAGCCATGCGCCATTGTAAAGGACCGAAATTCTGATCCTTGAGAGAAAACTCTGAAGAATTCATGCTTAAGAATTTTCAGAGATAATCTTGAGTTTAATAACAGAGACTCGTGGACTAGGCAGATTTAACTGCTGAACCACGTAAAAATCGTGTGTTTGATTTGTTTTATTGTATTTGGCCATTATCAATTCTTGTTTAAGTGCTCTTCTTTCACTGTTTGACGAAAAACGGCGTCAACAACAATCTAGTAATAGCGGCTTCAACATTGGCTCCACATATTGGCTCTTTTAAATAAGTAACAAAAGGGGTACTGATAAGCTTTCCCTGACAACCCTTAACACTGTCTGACGGGCACTTGAAAAATCCAACTATCTAAGTTAGGAAATCCAGCAGAAGTCTAACAAGCAGTCTGCGTAGATGATCCAAGACATAAAATGACTAGGATACAAAAAATTAAAACACATATTTCTCAAAAGCAGATAATATAGCCAGTATTATCCAGTCAACACTTGACTTGGAGCGCTTGAACTTTATTCATACGGACTTCAGCTTCTTAATGAACAAGTCTTACTTATGTAAGGCCAATAATTATTTTAATTGATACTATAATCCCCTTCTGAAATTACATAGTTAAAGCTATTTTTCAATAGATGGATTGGCAACACCAGTTTGTACATCACATGTTTACCAGTGTTATTTACCAATTACATAAGGATAGGGATGCAAGCTTACTTTTCATGTGGTCGATGAATTATTTAAACTCTGGATCTTCCCACGATGTTTTTAGAAAGTCTATAAGCCACAATATGGTCATCCTCCTTAATTGGAGCCAATAGCTCTGAGGGGTTTTCCAAATATCGAAAAATCTTATGTTCATAAACCTGGCAATCGAAATTACAGTTACTCAACCACTAGAACTAAAATTAAGGGAATAAATAAAATAAATTGTAGCAGATATCAATGGAAACCAAATTTACCTTTGCAAGCAGAAGAATCTCATCAGTATTCAAGCAACAAGCATTACTTAGTTGTTCACTAAGATCTTTATAGCAACCTTGCTTTAGCAAACTAATAGTGTATGGCATAGGAAGGCCACTTCCATCGCCGTAAAATACAGTCACGGTTATTTGCCGAGTTGCAGTTGAAGGTAGCGGCAACGACAAATACATGAAGGGATCAAAAGTGATTGAAATCTTTCCACATGCTGGGAAAACCAGTGTCGACTTATATTGACCCTGACCATTAACATATAAACATTGTAAGAGAAGAAAATACTTTTGTACCAATACAGGAAAAAATAAATGCTTATGGTTCAAGGAAAGAAGAAATATAGCTTTCAAGAAAGAAGACTTTAATTCCCACTTACCTGGTAAACATCCACTATCAATGAGTCATTCCGGGCCCTGTGATTTTTCCAACACTCAACGGCAACTTCCTCATCTGGGCGACCATCTGAATCCTTTGCTTCTATGTAAGGTTTTCATTTAACACGATTTAAATCCTCATGCAGTCCATCCAACAAGAATGCAAGAAGTTCCTACGAAGAGAAAATTTTATGACATGAAGCAATATAGTGATCGTAAAAAAGAGTAAACTATAAAAATATATTTATATATATAGGAGTCAGTTCAATCAGTATGCTTCTTTAGCCTATTGATAGGAATAAATAATTTGTATGAAAAGTAGTATTTAAATTTTTTAGGGATTGATGATATATGGATAAAGGTGATATATGGTGGACTATAGATTAAAATCAAGAAGTCAAAATTGATTTCTCGATTGATAGTGAAAAAAATCCTGTTGTGACGACCCCATATTATATATACATGTATGTGTGCTACATGTAAACTACCTTGAATGGTTTATCTCATTTGCAATATGGACAAACTAATCATACAAAACATATCTAACAGACCCTAACGTCATAAAGTACAGATAAGCACAATACAAATTTGTTTGCTGAAGCCACACAAAGAGGTTTTAATTTTAAAATCATCAGCTCAATGAAGTGACTAAATATTAGTAAGAAAAGAATTTTCCCAATTTAAAAAGGCTGAGAAAAAATAAAAGCAAAACTTAGACTTAGTCCCAGTATCATCTGCAAGCACAAGTCCAAAACCAAAGTACTATAAACATAAATAACTGATTGATTTCTCCAACTTCATGCGCTAAAATTTCTCCCAAAAATAAACATCAGGACATAAAAATACATTAAACATTGAAGTATTCAGTATTGAAAGCTTTGCGATTATTATTCAATATACAATACTAACTTGAGAATCATGCTGGTTATAGCCACTGAACTGGGGAGAAAATCGAGCTAATTTTCCCTTGAAAACATGTGGTGCAATTGTAGTTCGCCTTAAGGACCATAATTTCCTCAACAACTCACCAAAGGCAATTGCAAGCTCACCCTGCACAGCTAAAATATACTTTAGAAATTGTATAAGCACCAGACCTACTTAAAATTCAAGTTATCCCCATAAAAAAAAATAGAAAGAAGATAAAAAAAGAACTAAAACCTACATGCATTCCCAAAGGATTTTCAGTATTGATCTCATCTTTGTAATCTTGCAAGAAATACTCAACAAGAGGAGGCGTGTGAACTAAACATTGCTGGGCACTGTTCATAAAGCAAGTATTTCCCAGATTCTGCAATCCTGCCAAACCTCCCCTTTCTCCTTTTGTTGACTTGTAAACATCATATCCATCATCTCAGAGAAGAAAATAAGAATCAAGACCCAAACCAACACTAAACTATTATCCCTTTTTTTCCTCAAGAAATGTGAGCTAAAACCCTAAATAAAATATACCCATAAAAATAGAAGCAAAAATAAGTATAAAACATTAAGTATAAACATATAAACCAACTGATAAAGAACCAAAATATGCCACTTAAAACAAGTTGTGAAATGTGTTTGTATGCTCAATGGTCAAAATGCATGTTCAGAAGAATTGATTGCAGAACTTGAAACTCTGTCAATATGTACCAACAAGATAAGAGAATTATCTACACTATTGCTTACTGTTAGCCAAAATACCCATATAAGTGAATCCATAACAAGTTTTAGTTGATGAAAAGTGCACCAAATGCACCCCAATAAGGGATCAAAATCATTGGGTCAGATCAAATCATTAGTTCCATGTGGTTGTTATTTCAATATTGCTGCAAGCCCAAATATGAATGAAAGCTAAATGGTAATTGGCACCAATCCTTCCATAACTTCTACAATTTATTTTAAAATCACAATAAAGAAAATGGAAAAGGGATATTTTTAATATAGAATAATGTACACTAAACAAATAGAAGAAGAAAAAACATATTTAAAATGTCATAAACAGAGAAAATAAAATATGATCACCATTAGATAACATTATAAAATATTCACCCAATTATTTAAAACAAGTTTTTCTATTATAAATTAATATTTTTAATGAAAAATAAACTTAATCTAACTAGCTAATGCTAAATGTCCAAAACAAGAGAGAAATACAGAAGCAAAAACATAAATCAATGTTTAAAACAATGAGAAATTATATATACCATGGACACGAGTGCAAGGAGTGTTCTCATAACAATATATATAAATATATATATTCAATTAGTATTGTATTATATATGTTCCAATAAATTAACAGAAATAAGCATTAAATATGCATGCACAAAAATAAGGCAGAAGCGAATGAGGGAACACTTGAGAATAGGCATTTCAACACAACCCATGAAATCATAAACTTAATTTAGGATCAATAGTAATAGAATTAAAATTTAAACCAGTTGCATAAAAAATAAATCACATGAAAACAGAGGAACGTATCCACAATATGGCACTAAAACTTCAATCCAAAGTCAAAAAACACATAGCAATTCATATCAGTGGCAAATTCTAGCCATCAAAATCTATGGCTGAACAACTTTGAGGATATGCAAGAGAGTACTATAGTATATATATATAGTATATGTATGTATATATAGATTATTCTGTCTTTGGCCATCAAATAATTTTAGTTCTTTCCCATTTCAAATCCAAAAAAAAAATAAGCCAAGACAAATAAAAAATACACTTAAAAAATTATGCCTTCTTATCATTTATATATCTTAGTGCTCAGAAATGCAAGTCCAAAAACAAAAATGTTTACAAATTATGAGATAAGAAAAATGCCAAAAGTTCACCAGTAACGAGAAGAAGCCAATATGAGAGTTGCTTAAGGAAAACAACTCATTTCCCCTTAAAGCGAAAAATGAAAGTGGAAAACTTATAGAAACAGGGATATTGCACATAGAAAATTAGTAAATATGTTAATAAAAAGAGTCAGTTGCATGTTTAACACATTCATATCCTCCATAAGATATCTCACCCCATCCTTTCCAACCACAGTCTTGAAAATTTTGACAACAACACATTAGTATATGCACCAGAGCTCCAAATAAAACTTTCAATCACAAGCATGGTACACGGAAAGAATAAACCTCCATTTGCTGCTTATGTATTACATAATGAATCAGCCAGAAAAATTAAAAGCATCACCTTTGGAATCAATTGCAGGAGTTTTTAAGGGACCGAACCAGCAGAGGATTTTGCTCCAACACAAAGAACCTTGCAACTATGCTCATGATTGTGAATGATAAAATAATACATTTTTTTTGTAAAATTAGCTAGAAGTTTATCAACGAATCACCAAATTTATTTTTACAATCAAGAAATGTAATCTATTAAGGTTTACCATAGCAATATCGATGCTAGTTTGTTCAGATGGTGTATAATGTCCCCTATTAATATAAATTAGAAAACCATTACTGAGAACAAAATAATTTAAGCTAAAATGCAAGATAAGATCAGTTAATGATGCAAAGAATCACACATGGTAAAAGGTTCAATACTATGCATTACCATTTGAAAATGAAAATAGCATTTGGATGGTTGCCTTTGACTTATAGACAATATCTGAACAAACTAAAGTTGTTATAATATATAACGAAAATAATTTCATATGCACACACACATGTGTGCTCTAATATCCCAGCATAAATCCCCAAAACTTGCTTGGTGGGTTCAAGTTCAAGTTAATCCCCAAAACTTGCTTGCTTGTCTGATTGCTTTTCCAGACTAGAATGAAAATTATGTTTCACTATGGCAAGAGAAATAGTTTTCTGAAGCTAGAGCTCCCACCATAAGAGTGAAATGAAAAGGAACCTGTTGACCCAAGATTTGGCCAACTGACACGGAGTCAGAATATGCTTGATATGAATGAATGTGTAGAGAAGAACGTAATGACAAAAAGCAATGACAACACGATATTTTTATAGTGGTTCGGCCCCAGGATCTGGTAATAACCTACGTCCACTTAGATTGTTATTGATATGAGAACCAAAGGAGTGATCAAAGAACAAGAGTTCCATGAGTTTCACTAACCTCTCAAGAACAATACAATATTACTAGGAGAATTACTATATCTCTAATGATTCAAAAGCCCAAAAGTCCCTTCCTTGAGCTATCTTTTGCTATTTATAGGCTCAAGGGGGATTACAAAAGATTGTTACAGATATTCTTTCCTGAATCATCGGATACTCAGGAGATTGTGTGAGATAGATTCGGGATTTACAAAGATCTTCTCATAAATGTTGCTTTGTATGCGGAACTATCGACCAGATTGGTCGCAGGTAAGACTGGGCCGCTTACTGCTTCCAATGTGTCTTCTGGTCGATACCCTAGCAGAACTTTTCCAGGTGTCAGCCACGTGTCCAAGGATCACTTGCCACGTCATCAATGCTAATTTTTTGAATAACATTTGCCCCCCCAAGTTTATTTATCACGAGCAATAAATAAACTTTTGAACAAATGACTCTTTGGTAACCCCGCCATACGTGTCAGAACCCTTCGTGTGTTCTTGGAAAAAGTAACCTACTTCTGTCTAATCACGTCTTTTCGGTTCCCCAGAAATATTTCGATGGCCATTCCGCTTCCCCATACTTCGAAAAAGGGAAACTGATGATTACACCTTTTTAATGCCACAGACAAACTTATATAATACCTTCGAAATTTTCCTTTTCTTTTTACGCACGCCATTATCTTCACAAGAAACCCTAAAAACCAGAGCTTTACTCGTCCCAGGAGACCATTTCTTCTGTATTTCCAAGACTCAGACCGAGAGTTTCTTGATCTCCGAAGGCCTTTTTTCCATCTCCACGATCATTTTCTTGGTAAGTTTTCGAATTCTTACGTTTCAAGTTTTCGTGGTGCATGCTTCTGTATGTTGACTGTTTGAGTCCATCTGCTTCTGGTTTGAGATGCTTGTGAGTAGAGTGTTTTGTAGGCAAAAAAGGTTACGAGTTAGTTTGATTAGTCAGGATCATGCTTTTTAGGACGTAAGATCGAAGTAAAAATTCGATCTTTAGGCTAGTTGGAAAATAGGTTTTTCCCGCCCTAAGGGGAGTTGAAAAAGCTTTCTTGAAAAACTTTTTACTTTCACGCTTTAATCCGTCTTTCAAACTGTTCGTATGGAACACTTTAGCTTTTGGTTAGAATGCTGTTGTATAAAAACTTGGCTTTTTATACTCGTCCAGCGTTATTCTAAAAAGCTTTTAAAAATTCTCAATCCTCACCTCCCCATTCTTCTGTTTGCAGACACTGATGCCAGATTTATGGGGAGGTGAGCGGCCCATTGACGATGACCTTCTCGCCCAGCTGCTCGAGGGTGAAGAACAAACGACCGACCGAGTTCACGAGATTCCCTTCTCACGATCCTCTACTAGACCCTGTCCTTCTCCTCAAATGGCCTGTTCAAAATCAGTAGGCAAGAAAAGACCTGAGTCTGAAAACAGTCCAAACCTTCCTGCCCAGCCTGATGCGCAGGCTAGGGCTCCCTCGACCAGTGGTCGAGAAAATCCTATCCCTGGCCCTTATATCCAAACTAGGGCTCGCCCTCGGCATCAGAATCTGCCTGATGTCGAGTGGTATACTGCTCCGACCAGTTCAGTAACCATGCGGATGGTTGCTAACTACTTTAGGAAATACCCTCTTACAGGGGTTTCTATTACAATTCATGCTGCAGACCAAAGGGCTAACCTCCCTGGGGGCATATTCAGTGCCTGGTCTCAGTATCACTTAGAGGCGGGAGCTTACCTCCCTCTTCATCCTTTTTATGAGGGGGTGGCCAATTATTTCGGTGTCGCTCCCTTCCAAATTACTCCAAACGGATATAGAATGATGGCCGCACTCTATATCCTGTACAAACTCAAGAAATGGCTAGAACCTACCCCTCATGAGGTCAATTATCTTTTTTACCTTAAATCCAACCCGCAACAATATGGAACGAGTTTCTTTCACTTCTGCCACCAGGAGACCAATCGGACGTTCCTGAATGACACCACGCATATATCGAACGTGGGGCAGTATAGTAAGGAGTACTTCCTTACACAGGTCATAACCAGCAACAACCTGGCCTTCGCTCGAGGAGGTAAGTGCTTGTCTTCGACTGGTCGATACTTTTAATCAAGTTGTTCTCTTTCATTTTTCTCAAACTGTAATCTGTCTTTCAGGCCCATGGTTACGTCCGACCCCAACACCAGACATGGTGTTGAGGTCCAATACTTTGGCCAGGATGACCGACGTAGCAAAAAGCGTCAAGACCCTGGTCACTGATGAAAACCTGAGGCGGTCTGGCCTCCTGGCTCCTCGCCATGAAACAAGAGGGTCCATGGTAGACGATGCCACTGCCGAGGGGGTTCCCGAGCAGCAACCTCTTGCGTCCCCTCCTCGGAGGAGGCCAACGGGGGTTACTATCAGGGAGCCCACGGGCAATCCTTCCGCAGAAAGGCCATCTGCTCCCCAAGGGAAGGGGAAACAAAAGGCCAAAGAGCCAGTTGTAGACTTGGGGGAGTCTTCTGATGAGAACGGTAACACTATTTTGCTTTTGAATAGTTTGCCAATTCCCTGTCACTTGTTTGACGGGGAGGGCAACTTTACATATACTCCAAAATTAGGGCCAGACTTCTTCATGCCAGATAGTGAATGTATGACTAATAGAGTCAATAGTATAGCGACCAATAGTTGTAGCTCGGGTATTCACTTTGTGACCTCTTTTCTGTTGCATAACAAATTTTCATCTGCCTTTATCTTTATTCTTATGCATGCTTTTTCTTGTGTGTAGATATGGCTACTCGCAACGTCTTTGATCTATACAACGCTGAGGAGGAAGAAGAAGTTCCTCAGCTCCGAAGGAAGTCGTCGCGGAGGCAGACTGGCGAAACAAGCCAGAGACCGGCCAAGAAAGGTCAAATAGAGGACCCCCCCAGGGACGTGCCAACTGGGCAAACTCCTATTCATCCTCCGGCCCCTGTCGAGAAAGAGACTCCTCCTGCTCCAAAGATCCCTCCTCCGACTCCAAAGAACCCTCCTCCGGCTTCACCCAGCAGGGAACAACATAGGCAGGAAGAGACCCTTGGGGCCAAACTCTCGAGCCGTACCGTACGAGTAGCAAAAGACCGCATCGCGTACATCGGGAAAAATGACCGTGTCAAAGATGCCATGGTTGAGGCAGAAAACATGACGGTCGACCTGATCCTGAACAGGACCCTGAACGAGATAGCCAGCGTAAGTACTTCTTTAATCCTTTTGGCCCTAGTTCTTTAGTCTTTGCCACAGGTTCTAACTCTTATCCTTTGTCTTCAGGCTTTGCTGTCCGCCACCACTGCTCGTACCCGCACCCAGGCCACCATCGAGCAGGCTAGGGCAAAGGCCATTGAGGGGTGCCAAGTGAAGGCAGCCGATGGGCTTTCGGCTGCAGAGGCCAGGCACGCCAAGGAGTTGGAGGCGATGGTCCAGCAGAGGGACGCTGCTGTGACAAATTTTTCGGAGGCTGAAGCTGTGAAGGAAGCCGCGATAAAGTCGAGGCAGGATTATCAGGATGCCAGCCGCACCCACCTTCGCGAAATCAGAAGGTTCGAAGAGGTGCTTAAACCCAAGGACGAGGCCATCGCCACTCTCGAGGGCAAAGTAAAGCAGTTGGAGGTTGACAACTCCAAAAATCTGGAAAGGTACAAGAAGACGACGCTCCGATGTTTCTACAACTTCTGGAAACACAATCAGGGAGCCGACTTCAGTTATCTTTCAAAGGAGATCAGGGCTGTTGAGCTGGCTCGCTGCGCTGCCCAACTGGCTGAAGAGGAGGCTAGAGCGAGGATTCCTGCCTCCCCAAGCCTGGCTGGTGCTGAAGAAGAAAGTTCTGCTGAGGATGCTGTCACCCAGAATGCTGCCAAGGACCCTCCGGCCCCAAATGCCTCTTGAACTTTTTCATTTATTTTTTCTTTCCTTTTGATTACACGACCCACGGGTCGTGATGTAAAGACAATATTTTCGTTTTAAACTTTGCTGCACGGGCAGTAAATCTTTTTTCTTTTACTTGAACAATTACATCCAAGAAGTGATGCTTGTGGTGTAAAAGATTGCACGATGCTATAATATTTTCATTTATTATAACATTTGTCCGTATGACCGAACTTAGCATAGTACTTTGGCATGATTTAACAAAATATAAATTTTGAAAAATACTCTAAGTACCCTAGCATGCTTTCACTCATTTTGTTCATGTGCTTACATACCTCATGGTACGCTTTGCTATCAATGTGCCTTATATGCCCCCCAAGTGATCGAGGAGCTTTAGGTCCTTGGTCACTTGCCTTGACCATGAACTGTTCGAACATTTCTGCTCGTGTGCAAAAATAATACTTGTAATACAGTAAAACAACACACGTAATGAACAAATACTTGTAAATGTAAATTCACAAAGGTTGGCAAGAATGACTGGCTGCGCATAGTCCCTTATAATCTCGTATTAAAAATGGACTAAACATGTCTTTACGAGTGATTCTGAAATAGAATCTTACATATACGAGCGATTAGCCATATAGCGTGGCTAACCCTCTTTGCTAAACTTGTAAAAAGAAAAATTAATACAAGCCAATCCTTTAAAAAGGACTGTTTACTGATAATACTTGCGCAGGTGTTCTCCATTCCAATAGCGTGGAACGAGATCTCCGTTTAAGCGTGCAAGTTTGTAGGTGCCCGGATGAAGGACTTCTTCAACTTGGTAAGGTCCTTCCCAATTAGGTCCAAGCACTCCAGCAGTAGGGTCGTGGGTATTTAAGAAAACTCGTCGTAGCACCAAGTCTCCGACGTTGAATTTCTTTCTTTAACTTTGGAGTTAAAGTACCGAGCGACTTTTTGTTGGTATGCAGCAACTCGAAGTTGGGCCTTCTCCCGTACTTCGTCAATCGAATCTAGAGATTCCATCATTAGTTGGCTATTTTGGTTATGGTCGTATGTTAGACGTCGATGTGAGGGGGAATCTAACTCGACAGACAACATTGCCTCATATCCATAGGCTAAGGAAAATGGGGTATGTCCTGTCGCAGTTCGGTGAGACGTTCTATACGACTAGAGGACTTCAGGAAATTGCTCTGGCCATCCTCCCTTAGCTTCTTCAAGGTGTCTTTAAGAGTTTTATTCACGACTTCGACCTGCCCATTCGCCTGGGGGTGGGCAACTAAAGAAAAGCTTTTAATGACTCCATGTCTTTCGCAGAAATCGGTGAATAAGTCGCTGTCAAATTGGGTCCCGTTGTCTGAAACTATCTTTTTGGGCAGACCATATCGACAGATGATGTTCTTGATAATGAAGTCAAGGACTTTCTTGGTCGTGATGGTAGCGAGCGGTTTAGCTTCGGCCCATTTGGTGAAGTAATCGACCGCCACGACTGCGTACTTTACTCCACCTTTCCTTGTGGGTAGGGATCCAATCAAATCTATCCCCCATACTGCAAAAGGCCACGGACTTTGCATCTGCTTCAATTCGTTTGGAGCCACTCGTAGAATCTTGGAGAACCTTTGACATTTATCGCAACTTCGTACAAACTCCATCGAATCCTCGTTCATAGTTGGCCAGAAGTAGCCTTGCCTTAGAATCTTTTTTGCCAAACTCTGCCCCCCAGCGTGATCCCCACAGAAGCCTTCATGCACCTCTTTCATTAGTTCCTTAGCCTTTTCTGGTGTAACGCATCTGAGTAGTGGCAAGGAATATCCTCTTCGGTACATAACCCCGTCGACCAGTATGTACCTAGCAGCTCGCCTTTGTAGAGTTCTGTCTTTGTTCTTATCTGTTGGCAACGTACCATTCGTCAGATACTCCAAGAAAGGCACCATCCACGTATCCTCCATTCGAATCTCCATACTGGACTCCATTACTTGTATGCTCGGCTTACTTAGTCTTTCTACTGGCACAATGTTCAAAGTGTTCGCATCCTTCGCACTCGCGAGTTTGGCTAAGGCATCTGCGTTTGAATTTTGATCTCGCGGGATTTGCTGGAGGGTGTACATCGTGAACTGGGCTAGCAGGTCTTTTGTTTTGTTTAAGTAGGCCACCATCTTCAAGCCTCGCGCTTGATATTATCCTAGGACCTGATTCACCACCAGTTGTGAATCACTGTAGATATCAAGCGTCTTTATGCTCATATCCTTTGCCATTCTCAATCCAGCGAGGAGTGCTTCGTATTCCGCTTCATTATTTGATGCAGTGAAGTCAAACCTGATGGCGCAGTGAAATCGATGCCCTTCCGACGTTATCAATATCACTCCCGCTCCAGCGTGGGATTCGTTGGATGAACCATCCGTGAATAGCTTCCACGAAGGAGCTTTGTCTTGAGGCTCGGGCGCTTCATGCTGTTCTCACTGCTTGCTGTCTGGGAGTTCGATGAACTCTGCAATAAGGTCAGCCAAGACTTGTCCCTTGATTGCTTCTCGCGGTGAATGAGTTATATCAAATTGTCCCAGTTCGACTGCCCATTTTAACAATCGCCCAACCGCTTCCGGTTTTTGGAGGACTTGCCAAAAGGGCTGGTAAGTTAGAACTGTAATAGGATGGGCTTGAAAGTAGGGGTGTAACTTCCTAGAGGCCAAGATCAAGCAATATGCTAACCTCTCAATTGGTGGATATCTTAATTCTGCCCCAATCAGTCTCTTGCTGACATAGTAGACTGCTTTTTGTACGCTTTCCTCCTCTCGCACTAATACCGCGCTGGCAGCAACTTCAGTAATCGCCAGATAAATAAACAAAGTTTCTCCTTCAATTGGCTTTGATAAGATGGGAGGCTGTGCCATATGGGCTTTTAAGGCCTGGAATGCCTGCTCGCAGTCTCCTGTCCATTCAAACTTCTTATTTCCCCTAAGTAGATTGAAAAAAGGGACACACTTGTCTGTCGATTTTGAAATGAATCTACTTAGGGCTGCGATTCTTCCGGTTAAACTTTGTACATCTTTGATCCTTTCTGGCGACTTCATGTCGATCAGGGCTTTTATCTTGTCGGGGTTGGCCTCGATTCCTCTTGAATTTACAATAAACCCCAAAAACTTCCCTGATCCAACTCCAAAGGAACATTTGAGGGGATTTAACTTCATTTGGTACTTGTTTAGCACACTAAAGCACTCTTGTAAATCCCTCACATGCCCTTCTACCTTCTTAGACTTTACCAGCATGTAATCCACATATACCTCCATGTTTACACCGATTTTCTCCTTGAACATGTGGTTGACTAGCCGTTGGTAAGTCGCACCTGCGTTTTTCAGTCCGAAGGGCATTACTTTGTAACAATATAAGCCTGTATCGGTCCGAAAGCTGGTGTGATCCTCGTCAGGGGGATGCATGCTAATCTGGTTGTAACTTGAATATGCATCCATGAACGAGAGGATCTCATGTCCTGCGGTTGCATCGACCAGCTGGTCGATCCTCGGGAGTGGGAAGCAGTCTTTTGGGCAGGCTTTATTGAGGTCTGTAAAATCCACGCAGGTTCGCCATTTTCTGTTAGGCTTGGGAACCAGCACTGGATTGGAGACCCATGATGGATAAAATGCCACCCTGATGAACCCATTCTCCTTTAGTCTTTCGACTTCTTCTTTTAAGGCTCTTGATCTATCTTTATCGAGCAGCCTTCTCTTTTGTTGCACAGGTGGAAAGGTCTTGTCTATATTCAAGACATGGTTGATTACTGCAGGATCTATCCCAGCCATGTCTTTATGGGACCAGGCGAAAACCTCCTGGTTCTTTCGAAAAAATTCCACTAGTGCGTTCTTCGCGGTAAGCTCTAAGTTTCTCCCAACCTTTATGACTCTGGTTGGGTCTTTTCGTCGAGTTGGACCTCCTCCAGGTCCTCGACGGGTCCAAAATTTTCTTCAAAATCCCCAAAGCGAAGATCTAAATCTCCATTCTCACTTTGGGCAACACCCTATTTGGTGACTTCATCACTGGATTGGGCTTGTGTATCAACTGCCATCTGCGACCTATCTGAGGTAGCGCTCTTCGACGTTCCACTCTTCGCCTTTGTGATCGAGGCGTTGTAGCACTCCCTGGCTTCCCTCTGGTTTCCCAACACGCGTCCTACCCCCGCGTCTGTTGGGAACTTCATGGCCAAGTGCCACATAGAGATGACGGCCCGTAGATCAACCATTATGGGCCTTCCAATAACGGCATTGTACGCCGAGGGACAATCGACCACTACAAAGGTGGCGAGTAATGTCCTTGTCGCAGGCGTTGTACCCGTCATTACTGGGAGTTTGATCAATCCGGTGGGAGCGAGTCCTTCTCCAGAGAAGCCGTATATCGTTTGGTTGCAGGGCTCCAAGTCCTTAACGGACAATTTCATGCGTTCCAGTGTAGATTTATACATGATATTCACTGAACTTCCTGTATCGACCAGTACCCTCTTCACCATCATATTTGCCATCTGGATGTCCACGACCAGCGGATCGGAATGTGGGAACCTGACGTGTTGGGCATCGACATCAGAGAAGGTTATTTCACCCTCTTCTGACCGAGCCTTCTTTGGTGCACGGTCCTCCACAGTCATCATCTCGATGTCCTGGTCATGGCGCAGAGTCCGAGCATATCGTTCTCTGGCCTTTCCGCTATTTCCCGCGAGGTGCGGGCCTCCACAGATGGTTAAGAGTGTTCCAGCCACAGGGGCAGGCTGTAAGGGTGGCGAGCGGATGCTTGCTTATTGCCACCCAGAGCTTCTCGTTGGGAATTTCCCGAGGCCCGTACGTATCTTCTCAAGTGTCCTTGTCTAATAAGGAACTCGATTTCGTCTTTCAACTGGTTGCATTCATTGGTGTCATGTCCTTAGTCGTTATAATAACGACAGAACTTGGTAGTGTCTCTCTTCGAAATATCCTTCCGAATGGGGCCAGGTTTTTTGTAAGGCACACTAGAGCTTGTGGCCTGATAAACCTCCCCCCGAGACTCAACGAGGGCAGTGTAGTTAGTGAACCGGGGTTCATAACGATTACCCTTGGCTCGTTTGTTGTCGGAGGTGGAAGGCTCGTTATATGGCCGTTTTCCACCATTCTTTCCATTGCTGTTGTCGTTCCCATTGCCTTTGTCGTTGCCATTAGGTTTAGAACCATTGGCGGCTTTGGCGGGTTCGGCAGCCTTCTTACCCTTGTTTGAGGGCTTTCCATCATCAGCAATGGCTTCTTCGAGCTTGATGTAGCGATCAGCTCGGTCTAAAAATTCTTGGGTAGTTCTCACTCCTTCTTTTCGGAGACTTTTCCAGAGGGGAGAACAACGTTTAACCCCTGCGGTAATGGCCATCATCTTGCCTTCTTCCCCCACTGTTTTTGCTCCAGCCGCTGCTCGCATAAAGCGCTGGACGTAATCCTTTACTGACTCCCCATCCTGCTGGCGAATTTCAACCAGCTGGTTTGCTTCGGTTGGATGCACACGACCTGCATAGAATTGTCTGTGGAATTCCCTTACGAACATTTCCCAGGAAACTATGCTCGCGGGAGGGAACTTAAAAAACCATTCCTGCGCCGCTTTAGAAAGTGTTGCAGGGAAGATCCTGCACCGAGCGTCTTCGGACACTTTCTGAATGTCCATTTGAATTTCAAACTTGTTGACATGAGAGACTGGGTCTCCATACCCATCAAAGTTTGGGAGTGTAGGCATTTTGAACTTGCTTGGAGTTTCAGCATTAGCTATCCTCTGTACGAAAGGAGTGCCTTTCCTCCTATCGTGGTCGATGTAGGATGTCCTTCCCCCGACCAGCTGTTGCACTGCCTGGTTGAGGGCGTCTATCTGGGCCTGTACAGCGGCAAGAATCGCTGTGGCCTCTGTTGCCGGGGGGACGTTCTCGCCATGCCGCTCGCAGTGATCGTTAAGTACGTTACGCAAATCCTCGTCTCTTCTCTGCTGCTCGCTACCCCCGACCTGGTTGAAGACATTATTTTGTCTGGGTTGCCCCCCGGCATCCCATCTATTGGGTTGGTCATCTTGAGGTACCTGGCTCTTGCCTTTACCTCTTTATTCATTCCTTTGGCCAGCGCCCCCTTTGCCTGAGTCAACCTCATTATATCCATGGCCATCTCTGAACCTCGACTGGCTATGGTGGGATCGACTGTTCCCCCGATTTCCATTCCTGGCTGAAACGTTCCGAGCGTTAGAGGGCGGCCTGCGTTGGTCGTGGTGTCCCTGTGCATCATCGTGCCGTGGGGGACCCCGGACCGCAGAGCCTAACTCTTAGTCCCTCCTGTTACCAGGGGGATACTGACCTCTGTTCGGTAGGTTTGGCTCATCACCCCTAGGCGTCTAGGGCTACGAGGCTGATGCTCGGCCCTATTCTGCCTTTGTTACGGGGGATTGCCGCAACCAGCATGGGATAGTGGCTGCGCCTCAGGGTCCAGCAGGGCATCATCATGGGGCGCTTGAGGCTGCTCGGGCCTTTGTGGACTTGAAGGCTGGATTGGTGGGCTTGGATTAGGACCCCTCTGGGGTGGTCCATTGCCAGGTTGGTCAGGTTGCGAAGCAGGTGCGGGCCGATTCGTTGCCAGCTGCAAGGCCGCCTCGAGGGCTGCCATGGCTTCGTTCTGGCGGCGGTCCATCTCCGCCTGCCTTTCGCTTAGTTCCTCCCGCTGCCGTTCAATCTCCTGCTGCTGCCGTGCCACAACTCCGGCAGCAGTCTCCTGACTGGCTCTCAGATTAGCCAGCTCTTCTTGCAACGTGCCCAGGGTACTCTTCAGCATTGCATCATCCATATCTTCCTCCTCAAAGTCCAGATGTGGCTCATCCTCCATCACGCTTGCAGGAGGAGGAGGTGGCGGGTTTGACGGTGCAGCGGCGGTCGTCTGTCCAGCTTTCCTTCCAGTTTTCGCCATTAGTTTTCTCAGCAATGATTGATCAAGCTCTCAATGAAAGCACCAGAATGTTGACCCAAGATTTGGCCAACTGACACGGAGTCAGAATATGCTTGATATGAATGAATGTGTAGAGAAGAACGTAATGACAAAAAGCAATGACAACATGATATTTTTATAGTGGTTCGGCCCCAGGATCTGGTAATAACCTACGTCCACTTAGATTGTTATTGATATGAGAACCAAAGGAGTGATCAAAGAATAAGAGTTCCATGAGTTTCACTAACCTCTCAAGAACAATACAATATTACTAGGAGAATTACTATATCTCTAATGATTCAAAAGTCCCTTCCTTGAGCTATCTTTTGCTATTTATAGGCTTAAGGGGGATTACAAAAGATTGTTATAGATATTCTTTCCTGAATCATCGGATACTCAGGAGATTGTGTGAGATAAATTCTGGATTTACAAAGATCTTCTCATAAATGTTGCTTTGTATGCGGAACTATCGACCAGATTGGTCGCAGGTAAGACTGGGCCGCTTACTGCTTCCTTTCCTTTATCTTTTGCTATTTATAGGCTCAAGGGGGATTACAAAAGATTGTTATAGATATTCTTTCCTGAATCATCGAATACTCAGGAGATTGTGTGAGATAAATTCGAGATTTACAAAGATCTTCTCATAAATGTTGCTTTGTATGCGGAACTATCGACCAGATTGGTCGCAGGTAAGACTGGGCCGCTTACTGCTTCCAATGTGTCTTCTGGTCGATACCCTAGCAGAACTTTTCCAGGTGTCAACCACATGTCCAGGGATCACTTGCCATGTCATCAATGCTAATTTTTTGAATAACATAACCTATAAATGAAAATCCCTAAAAGTATGAAAATAAGATATAAATATTGAGAACAGATTCATAACAAATGCACCTTAACAGTATTAACAAACACTTTTCATTTTCATAAAAGAAAAGCAATGCAAAACTAATACCCTCGAAGCTAGCAAGACTTCTCTTTCTGTATCAAAGGACATCACGTCGACACCAACTATAGGAGAACATGACTTAAGGGTCATGACATTACAGATTAATGGCTCAGTATTTCCCTGTAAAGTTAACAGATTTGCAATCTACAAATAAAAGAGAAATATCAGTTATCATTTTTCTTATAAACAGAATGACCAATAAATTTTTTTTAAATAAATAATTAAAAGTCAGTAAATTTTATATAAACTATAACAGATGAACATGTCCGACCTGGATAACAGTCTCACATACCATCAATCTAAGTCCTTCCCCATTTCATTGTAAATAATAAAGCTGTCCTGTACTTTTCTACTTGTCTAATCCTGCAACTCAATGACTAAAGATATTTCACTGTATTGACTTATACGGTGCTCTCAGTTCCTCCTAATTTAAAAAACAAATGAGGGTTCAGATATCCATGCCAATAAGAGGACAAATTGTAAGTTAAGAAAAATTGTAAGTCTCAAGTTTCCTAGTCCAAGAAAGAAGGAAATAAAAAAGCCTCCAATCTTACAGGAACTGTGAAAAATCTTTAATAAACTAATGAATGGGAATAGTTATATAAACCAATTTAAAAAAAAATGTAAAATCTATAAAGAGGAGAAATTTGGTGTAGGCATAGAGACGGATAAGAATTTGTCTGTATGTGTTCTCTTGTACAGATATAAAGAAGAGGTCAAGAATTATCATTAAAAGACAAATGAATTTCTTATAAATGCTGTCAGCCTTGAGAAATCTACATTGGAAACAGTGAATGTTTTATAAAATATTTACACAGAAAAAACTTGCTTAGCAAAACAATACTGCCATGGAAGTGATAAAATCTGACATATACACACAAACTAATGAATAAAAATTAGAAAGCAGCTTCGGGAAAATGACCAAGTTAAACTGGAGAAATTACACCTTGGAAATACCAGAGGGCGGTTGAAGAGATTATGCATGTTAGTATAGCACTCGAAAGAAAATGAATATACTTTAAATCCTCACCAGCATCCTCTTCAAGTGGAGCTCTGTTGCTATCCTCAAATAAAGATCCCTTCCTAGTGAATTATGGTAGGTAACAAATGGTCTTGCTTCTGCTCCACCAGCTGTTCCCTAGTTGATTAAGTCAATTAAAAACCAACCTTCAAATAGAAACAATACTAATGTATGTAAATTAAGGCACCAAAAAATTGTCATATACAGAAAAAGTAAAAACTATTCCTGGAAATGAATACAGTTAATCAAAATTTATAAAATATGAACCAAAAGAATTCCCAGCTAAGCATTTCAACAGTTCAACCTCCAGTCATCTTTACAATAAACTAGACATTATCTTTTTAAAAAATTATAGATTAGGGTATTCTATAAGTTGTATCTTGGCCAAGAACAAAAGCTAAGTAATTGAACAAGCATCATCAGAAGTAACAGTAATCTTACATAAGAACTCAACCAAACTATAAAGTCAAATTCCATTATAGAAATGCTAAATCTTGATATGAACCATATGACCATAAAATGGTTAGAAAATCCACAAACCTGTAGAACTGGAGTTTCAACTTCGAGAAATCCAAAAGATTCCACTGTCTTGCATAACTCTGATACAATCTAATCCACCAAAAAGAAAAAATAGCAAAACATCTTTAATGTATAAACAACAAGATGCCTCAACCACTCTATCTAGGGAATAATATTGAATTTATATATGTATACTTCAAAATGCCCAAACTAGAAACAACTTGGTATACCATCCTTCTTTTGCTCAAGTTTTCAACAACTCCATAATTGCTAAATACATTCAACCACCGTAAGCACTCTAATATTTAGAGCAAATTTGTTAAAAAGAAAGATAAAATATCCATAACTTGCATAAATAAATTATCTCCTTAAGTGTTAATGCTGTTAAGGAACTTAATATAGAAATTATAACCCTGTAACCTTTTTTTTAGAAAAAAAATAAAATCCAATGAACCGTGCTTCAACTCAGGAAAGGTCATTTAATGCTATTTTTGTCTATTCAAATACTTCATCAGAAGCTAAGTACACTTGAAGCAATCATGTAAGATAGTTCTAAGGTCCTCAAGTTAATAAAAATACTATTTCTAGAAAGAACATATACTTTAAATAACTAAAAGGTATTTAATTACTCCTCAGCCTAACTTACCTTTGCTCTCTTCCGAAATACATCAGCTACTTCAGGATTGGAAATCACATCAATGTACCTTTAAAAGAAAAGTAAAGTTCAGTTATAACCAAGTATACCCCAAAAAATATATATTTTCTTTAAAAAGCCATTTAGACAAGTCTTTTGCAAGCCACTTAAGAGCACAACATTTTACTCTTTTTTTGTATAACAGTAACGAACATAAGGTGTTGGTTTCAGATTTCGATGTATGAACATAAAATTTTACTCTATTTAAGTAAAATAGATAACAAAGATAAAGATGATGTTAGTTTCAGAATCCGACATATGAACACAACATTTTGAGTAAAAATACCATCTTTTGTTGAGGATTATTTTAGTGTGATAGTTTCTTAACAAAAGTAAGCATCTAATTATGATTTACATGTGGTAATTTAGTAGTCTTTAGATGTATGCATTTTCTTTTCTCTCTTTGGCTTCCTTCCAGGTCGATTCATCCAATTATTTGGAGATGACTCCAAGAATTCCAAATATTCTTAAACTATGTCAAATCAGGCACTAACAAGTTTTGACTAAGGACAGGACCGCAGACTGAAAGTATAAAAGTAAAGCACATGCAGTTGAAACAAGCAACTTAAGGCTTATTAGAATATATGAGCAATGAGATTATTACCCGCAGCCTAGAGTCTGTAGTATCCACATGGTAGTCCAAGTCATCCTGCACAACAACATAGTTGCATTATTACTCGTACAGAGCAGAGTACATTTTAAAATATAAACAATCAAGGTGAAATATCAGAGACAAAACCCATACAATAAGTCTGGTGTGCAAATCTAGTTCTTCATTAACTGCCAGTGCAATATGCTTTGTGCTTATTACAGTTTCCTCCAACTTCTCAAGGCCTTCATCTTCGCCATTTTAAATTTTTATAAGTCTTGCTCACCATTCATTTCTTCGCCATTTTCTAAATTTTTATAAGTCTATTGCAGCTGATTAGCAAAGTGAGTCCTGTCCCACTTATATGCATACGGTTCTAGCCCTTTGCTTCTCAATTCTTCTATCTACACAAAACACATCCACACAGACCTATGTTTATTGAGTAGTATTGAAATAACAATGTCCCTCTAACACACATTTCGCTGAACATTTTATGGGCATTACTTAATTGCCTCAAACAAGGATACGTAATCAAAGTCTAATTTCAAAACCTAGAGTTGGGAGTTAATCATCTTCACAATTTTCTCAAAAAAAAAAAACATATATATAATAATCAATTATCATAGAAATACCTCAATCAAAACTTTGGAGAAACCAATTTAAAGAAGAATGATAAAGAACAGACCTTCTTCAAGCGAATAGCTCGAACTGACTCCGGTGACGTGTGAGGGCTTGGGTCCGCGTGGTCGAAGCTTCGACGGCCTCTGAAGATCCCTAGCCGGCGCGTGTAGGGGAAGGTAGCGGTTGGTCTCCACAAAGAGAAAGGTGAGAGAGAAAGAGTGAAGGAGAGAGGTCTGGTGGGAGAAAAAGATCCGAGAGAGAGGAGAGAGAATGATAAGGAAAAAGGAGAAGGAAATGAATTGGCCCCAAATGAAATGAAAAAAAATGAAAGAAAAAAAAAGCTAAGTGTAAGTGGCAGAATGGTTTTATTATTACCGTCCAATTTTTATAAAGTGGCACATACTCTAGCATAATACTTTTTTATTAGTATTATATTCATGTGTTATGGAAATGGGTATTTGGTGTAGTGTATGTTCATCCTCCCAGCTAAGTCGTTCTATTGTGGAGTGTTTCTAACTGTATGATGCCTTGCGATTCCATCATTGCTGCAAAACTTGTCAAATTATTTTTAGCAATATTCAAGGCCATTATCGGTTCTTAACTTTTTAACTTTCCTCCCCAATTGGTTTTCAGTGAGCCTTTTCCAAGTTTTACAAGTTTCCAATGCCTGATCTTTGGTTTTTAATAACAACACCCACACCTTCCAAGAGTAGTCATCAATGGCACCCATAAAATAGTTAGCTCCATCCAATATAGAAACTTTAGATGGCCCCCAACGATCAGAGTGCAAGTAATCTAGAGGACCATTTGTAGTGTGCTTTTCTGAACTAAACTTGACCTTGCAACTTTTTCCATAAATGCATTCTTCACAAAAATCGAGTTTGCCACTGATTTTACCACTAAGAAATCCTTGTTTGTTCAACTCAAAGATACCCCTTTCACTAACATGACCCAGTTTGAGATGCCACAATCCTGTCATATCAGAGTCTTTGATACCCGAAATTGTTGCAGTTGTTCTTGTTACTGACTTTCCATTTAGAAAGTAGAGGCCATTTCTATAGTCACCCTTCATCACTTTCAGAGAACCCTTAAGAAATTTCATGGAGTTTACATCAATTTTTACTGTACAGCCTTCTAATGCTAGTACCCCAATAGAGAGTAAGTTTATTCTTAATTCAGGCACAAATCTTACATTCTTGATGGTTCTTTGTACACCATCATACATCTTGATTATCACAGTACCAATTCCTTGAACCTTACAAGCTTTATTATTCCCTAACAAGAGTGTTCCTCTTGCAATTTCTTCAAAAGTACTGAACAAAAGCTTTTTGAGACTTATAAGAAATGAGCATCCAGAATCCAAGATCCACTCTTCTCTTAATTCTATATTTGACACAATAAGAATATCAGCTGAGTCATAGCCTTCACCATCTGATGCAACTCCAGCTTCATCCCTTTCTTTCTACTTGGCTTGATTCAACTTGTTCTTTAACAAATAACAATCATTTTTATAGTGTCCTTCCTTGTGACAGTAATAGCATATCTTCCCAGGTCTTGAATTAGTTCTTGATTTATGTCCACCATGATTATTGTAACCATTAGAACCTTTATGATTCTTGAATTCACACTTCTCTTCTGCCTCTAACTATCAACCCTTCACCACTGTAATCACCATCCTCTTCAGACTTCTTCTGAATTTCTTTTGAGTTTAAAGCCGCTTTAAATTCAGACATAGTCAAAATATCTTTGCCATACAATATAGTCTCAACAAAATGTTCATAATGTTTAGGTAACGAACTAAGTAGAATGTCACCTTGATCTTCCTCCTCCAATTTGACCCGTATATTGTTGAGCTCCAAGATTATTAAGTTGAAATCATCTAGGTGCTTTATGAGTTCTTTAGCATCACCCATTCAAAGAGTGTCAAGACTTAGTAGTATAGCACTATGAGCTTTAGTTTCAGCATCTTTCTTTATCTTCTCATCCTTATGATTTTTCGAGTGCAGTCTCACCTATTGCATCTGAGATACCTTGATGCACTAACAAAGCCTTCATTTTAATCCTCTACAGACTAAAATCATTCTCACCAGTGAATTTATCCATTTAAAACTTTACCGATGACAATCTTGCTTTGAATCTTGAATCCCCAAGATTGACACCAATTAGTTCTTGAATCTCCTTAAGGAAACATGTGCTACTGATACCACTTGTTGTGAAAAAAACAACACAAAGAACTAATCACACAACTAAGAACAAAGAAAAATCACACGTAACTTTACTTGGTTCAACTGACAAAAAAATATGTTTTGTTGTCAACATTCAAGGGTTTGAACAACCAAATATAGGATCTTGAAATTTAAATCTAGATGCATGTTCTCTATTATATTTCCAAAAACATAATAGAAATATAGAATAACATGGCATACATATGAACATCATATTATAAATTTAAACAAAACACAAAGATGTAGAAACTTACGAATATGCAGTGGAACAATAACTCATTCCTTTAGATTCTCCATCCTTTTGTTCTTTCTAAATGCAAGGAATTGTCAAGAATCTAAAACTATTAGATTATGACACAGTCTTCCAAGCCTATCTCTAAATCAAGTCTAACAAAGATCGGGCAAGTTCTCAACACATGATATAGAATTAGAGAAAGAAGAACAAGAGGATGAGCGACCAAGAAAGGACTCGTTCTTTTGAACATTTAATTACAACTATAATCTATTGGTTTTTGAGCATGTGATTGACAGTGAAATGGAAGCATGTGATAATATTTCAATGCAATAATAACAATTATTAAAGCATAAGAACGAATCACTCTAGGAACCATAACTAGAATGAAATCTTTCTCATGCGCATGAATCTGAATAAAATAGAAACTTACAAATATCTTTTCTAGATGTAGAACACGTGTAGATCAAATAGCGTCTTAAGCATAGGGATATAGAGTTCCAAGTTGGGAACTATGTCTTCCTTCGAGTTTCACCTTTGAGAGAAGTGAAGCGGTTTGGGAAGAAGGAAAAGTTGAGCCCTAGGTTTGTGAGACTTTTGAGATCCTGGAGAGGATTTGGAACTACATGCAAATTTTTCCTATGAGGAACGATTGGTTCAAATCCTGGATAGAATAGATAAAGTCTTGAAGGACAAGACTATTCCTCTAGTTAAGATATTATGGAGGAACTGTAAGATTGAGTAAACGACCTAGGAATTGAGACAAATATATGGGATCAATGTACCGTATTGTTTAGATAAATTTCGAGGATGAAATTTCTACAAGGATGGGATATTTGTAACGTTCCAAATTTTTTAATAAGGCTTAGTGCCTTGATTAGGGTGCTGGGAGGGCATAATTGGAATTATGTGTTGTTTACTGAATATTTATGTGATTATGTGAATTACATGAGTTATATTATAATATGACTGATTATGCATGTTTAAGTGTATTAAATGTGCTTATAGACCCGTTTCTGTTAAAAATGGCATTTTTGTAACTTTAACCTGTTGTAGGTATATTTGTAATTATATGTGTTATATGGCTAAGCCCACATTGTTATGCGGGTATATTTGAGATATTCGGCAGGAGTCTATCCTTTTGAGCATAGTAGTAGTAAAGTCACAATGGAGATTGATACCCGACTCGGGGTAAGCCAATGGATATTTTGGTAAATTGGTGAGTTACCGGAACTCATTGGAGTGTGAGTCGTAATTGGGAAAAAAAATAGTGGTACTTAGGGATTGGCATAATTAATTGAGAATTATAAGTGTAATGTGGGATTAGAGTGTCAAATTTCATTTTTTCCCTCGGGGGCTTAAAGGAAGGGACTAGGTGGCCAAGGGCATCTTGGTCTTTTGGACCATTTGATTAACTTAAGCTAGCTGAGTTGATTAAATAAGAAATTACAAGACACTCTCTCTTCTTTCACGTTCTCTCTTTCTCTCTCTAGTGGTTCTTTGAGTTTTGAAAAGAATTCTTGAATTCAAAAGCTTGGAAGCAAACTTGGTGGGAATTGAAGTTACATTGGGAAAGTTTAGAAGCTTCCAAGCTGGGGTAAATAGTGAGAATTCAGATTCTCAGAGGCAATCCAATCATTTAAGTTGTTGAATTTTTTTATTTGAGAGTTTTAAAGAATTTCTTGAATTTTGAGTTTGGTTGAGTTATTGCAAGTTTTAAAGGTTGTTTATTGTTTATCGATTTTTGTTAAAGCCATATTTTGGGAGATTTGCTATTTCTGAAAATCGCAAGTTTTCTTGGTTCGTAGGGTAGCGTCGCGACACTATTCTTGAGTGTCGCGGCGCGCATGAACATAGACGAGGTTGGGGGTACCTCGAACCACCTTGGCGCTGCGACGCTTGGTGGGCTGCGTAGCGGCACAAGTGTATGGGAGTTTAAGAGCAGGCTCACTGGCTAGTTGTGTGCTGCGACTCTTTTGTGGGAATACTGCGGCTCAATTGGGAAAAAGGTAAAAAATCAGGTTTTGGGTTATGGGAACCCAAACCTAAGGGCTCGGGAATGGTTCTACTACCCAGTTTAGTAGAATTCATGGTCCCAAAGGCTAGGGCCCAGAAGCCTTTATTGGTTCCTTCCTTGATGGTTATTCCTTGTTATAATTGTGACTAGGGTGTATCGCTGGGCTTGAGGGAAAATGATTGCACTCAGGGTCGCTAAACTAAATCGCTTAGGACTCGAGGTCAGAAAACTAGTATATGCACATAGAGCTAATTGGTTGGTATGCTCATTAGCATTGAATTATCTGTGATTATATGGTATAACTGATAATCATCCACTATGTTGAACGTGGGGCCGCTTGGCCATCATGCTGAACGTGGGGTCAGTTGGCCATTGTGTTGAATGTGGGGTTGGTTGGCCATCAAATTGAGCGTGGGGCTGGTCAACAAGTGTGTGGAACACAAGTCGTAGAGGCAAGTTTAGTTGAGGGTGAAATCCCTACTCGCCCAACACGAACCGTGAGCTGAGTGCCTGAGTACGCATCTCGGTCAATTGGGCCATTCAGAAGGGTTGTTTTCTTGGGTCAAGTAATTGATTCATGAGAATGAAATGGAGCTCTTTGTAAGCTGTGGAATGTGCTTACAAGTTATATGATTGAGATAAATATATTTGGATGTTTGTGAAGCATGTGTTTATTACTTTTGAATATATGAATTATTGTTATACCTTGTGGGGTTTTCTTGTTGAGCCTCGACTCACGGGTGCTCTATGGTGTAGGTAAGGGCAATGGTAAGCTAGACTAGCCATGAGTTGGGGAGCTTCAAGGGCGGTGTGTACATATGCGGCCTGCTTGATCACCATGATTAAGATTTCTTTTGTGGATCTAGAACTATTGATCATTTTTCCGTTTAGTACGATTATTTTGTATAATGTTTGTCTTGTATCAGTTTATAAACTCTTTAATGGGATCCCATGTATATATTAAACTCTTTTAATAAACGGTATTACTCTTTTGGCCAAAATTTTTAATTCCTAACTGTTTACCCAAAAAACGGTTGTTGATGACGTGGCGAGAATTTCTCACACGTGGTTGACATGTGGCGAAAGTGCTGCTCGACTATCGACCAGAGGCACACCGCATCGTCAGGGTTAATTTTTGATACGACCAGGCTGGTCGTATAACCTAATTTATTTCCTTCTTAAGCTGTAATCTTATAAGAACTGCATTGACTATTTCTTCATTATTATCTTGATATGCAATTATTAAGGAATGATAGGGCACGTTGGTATGTGTAACCCTCCTTAAGCCTATAAATATGCATGAAATAGCTCAAGGAAGGGACTTTTGGATTTTTGATTCCTGAATCTTTTTGCGAAATATTGAGAGAAAAAGGAGCTATAGTGAGTTGTTCATCGTCTTATTGTAATACATTCAAGGTTTGTGAAACTCAAGAACCGTAGTTCTTTGATCACAACTTTGAGATTCAATAATAACAATATCACTAAGTGGACATAGGTCATTACCATTCTTTGGAGCCGAACCACTATAATTCCTTGGTGTTTTCTTCCTTTCCGTTAGATCATTTTTCTCATTCTTGCTTTATACTTTGTCGTACATTTGACTCTGTATCATTGGCCAAATCGAGGGTCAACATTCTGGTGCTTTCATTGAGAGCTTGGGAAAGAACTGTGAAAGAATCTAATGGCGAAAACATCCAAGAAGACTGGACAGGCTGCTAGCGCTGCACCATCCCAACCTCCCCCCCCCCCCCCCCCCCCCCGAAATGTGTCCGAGAATGAACCACAGTTGGAGTTTAATGAGGAGGAACTAGATTCCGAAACACTGAGGGAAATGCTGGGAGTATTGCAAGATGAGTTAGCTAATCTGAGGGCCAATCAAGAGAATACTGCGGAGACGATGGCGTTACAACAGAGAAATAGAACGCCAGCGCCAAGAGCTGAGTGAGCGACAGGCGGAAATGGATCGTCGGCTAAGAGTCAAGCTGTACCAGCCTCCCAGCCAGATCAGCCACCAAGCGCACCACCTCAAAGAGGTCCCAATCCAAGCCCTCTGCTCCAGCCAACAAGCCCTCAAAGGCCGGAGCAGCCGCCTATGGCCCAAGATGATGTCCCACCCAGGGATCCTGAGCAGAAGCCTCCATCCCAGGCTGTTCGAATCAATCCCCAGCGCTCGAGGTAGAATAGGGTCGAGCAACCGCCCCGCAGCCCTAGATGCCCAGGGGATGAAGAGCTAAATCTACCGAGCAGGGGACAATGTCCTTCTGCCAACAGAAGGAACACAGAGTCAGGCTCTGCGGTTAGGGGCCCCCCACGACATAACAATCCACGGGGACCCAACAACCAGCGCAGGCCTCCCCCTGATGCTCGAGAGATGCCACCTCGAGGAGGAAATAGCGTGAACAGCCGGTCACGCCATAGTCAGCCACAATTCAGAGATGGCCATGGCTATAATGAAGCTGACTCTGGCAGAGGGAACGCTGGTCGAAGAAATGAAGAAATAGGTGGAGGCAGAAGCCCCCCTCCTAGAGAAAATAGGCCAGCTAGCCAAAATGCTGGGGGGCAGCCCAGGCAGCCGAACGTCTTTAGCCGGCTAGGAGCTAGCGAGCAGATACGAAGAGACGATTATCTTAGGGATGTACTTAACCACCACTATGAGAGGCACGATGAGTATGCGCCCCCGGAACCAACGGCCCCAGCAGTCCCGGAAGCAGTTCAGGCTCATATTGATGCCCTGAACCAGGCAGTACAGCAACTGTTCGGGGGACGAACGTCCCATATCGAGTACGATAGGAGGAGGGGAACCCTCTTCGTACAAAGGATTGCTGCGGCCGAAACCCCCAGTAAGTTTAAGATGCCTACATTTCCAAATTTGGATGGGTATGGAGACCCAGTATCTCACGTTAATAAGTTTGAGATACAAATGGACATACAAAAAGTGTCGAAAGACGCCCGCTTCCGGATCTTCCCTGCGACACTATCTGATACCGCTCAGAAGTTGTTCTTCAAGTTCCCTCCTGCTAGTATAGTATCTTGGGAAATGTTCATGAAGGAATTCTACAGGCAGTTCTACGCGGGTCGTGTACACCCCACAGAGGCCAACTAACTGGTCGAGATATGATAGAAAGAGGGAGAGCCCTTGAAAGAGTATGTCCAACGCTTCATGCGAACTGCAGCTGGAGCCAAGACAGTGGGCGATGAAGGTAAGATGATGGCTTTAACTGTTGGAGTTAGGAGCCATTCACCCCTCTGAAGTAGCCTCAGAAAGCATGGGGTTAGAAGTACCCAAGAGTTCTTGGATCGGGTTGATCGATATATCAAGCACGAAGATGCGATTTCCAATGAAAGGAAATCGCCAAATAAAGACAAAGGGCCCAAAGAACCCGCCAAAGCCGCCAACGAGTCAGAAAAACCCAATGGCAACGGGGATGGCAATGGTAGGAATGGTGGAAAGCGGGCGAATAATGAACCCTCGGCTTCTGAGAGTAAGCGCCCCAAAGGTAATCGATATGAGCCGAGATTCACCAACTACACGGCCCTTGTCGAAAGCCGAGCTGAAGTCTACCAAGCGACCAGCTCAAGCGTGCCTTACAGACGACCCGCACCTATAAGGAAAGATATCTCCAAGAGAGATACAATGAAGTTCTGTCGTTTTCACAACGACTACGGGCACGAAACCAATGAATGTAACCAGTTGAAGGACGAGATTGAGTTCTTGATAAGGCAGGGACATTTGAGAAGATACGTGCGAGCCGTAGGAGGTTCTCAGCGAGAGGTTGAAGTTGGCAACGAGCAGGCGCCTGCACGCCAACACTCACCACCTCTACAGCCAGCTCCTGTGGCAGGCACTTTACTCACCATCTGCGGAGGCGCACATCTTGTAGGAGACAGTGGGAAGGCAAGGGAACGATACGCTCGAACCCTACGCCATGACCAGGTTATCGAGATGATGAGTGTGGAAGATCGAGCACCAAAAAAGGCTCATACAGAGGAGGAATTGATAACCTTCTCTGATGACGATGCCCAGCACGTACGATTCCCACACTCCGATCAGCTGGTCGTGGATGTACAAATTGCCAACATGATGGTGAAAAGGGTGTTGTTCGACACAGGAAGTTCGATTAACATCCTATACAAGTCTTCACTGCAAAGAATGAAGTTGTCCATCAAAGACCTGAAGCCATGCAACCAAATCATTTATGGTTTTTCTGGTGAAAGGCTCGCCCCAACATGGTCGATTAAGCTTCCAGTTACAGTAGGTACTACGCCTGCTAATAGGACATTACTCACTGCTTTCATAGTAGTTGATTGTCCTTCAGCATACAATGCTGTAATTGGGAGACCGATTCTGATCGACTTACGAGACGTCACCTCGTTATTGGCACCTCACTATGAAATTCCCAACAGACGCAGGGACCGGTTGTGTATTGGGAAATCAGCAGGAAGCGAGGGAGTGCTACAATGCCTCGATCACCAAGGCAAAGAAAGGTGTATCGAGAGATGTTCGCAAGAAAGAGTTGCAAATGGCAACTGATGCTCAAGCCCACTCGTGTGATAATGTCACTAAATAGGGCATTGCCCAAAGTGAGGATAGGGATTTAGATCCTCTCTTTGGGGATTTTGAGGAAGAAGTTGGACCCATCGAGGACCTTGAAGAGGTCCAACTCGATGAAGAAAATCTGACCAGGGTTGTGAAAGTCGGTAAAAACTTAGAAACAACAATAAAATGAGCACTGGTGGAATTTTTAAAGAGGAACAAGGAAGTCTTTGCCTGGTCACACAAAGACATGGTCGAGATAGATCCTGCAGTCATCAGCCATGTCTTGAACATCGACAAAATTTTTCCACCAGTGCAACAAAAAGAAGGCTAATCGACAAAGATAGATCAAGGGCCTTAAAAGAAGAAGTCGAGAAGCTAAAGGTAAATGGGTTCACCAGGGTGGCATTTTATCCATCGTGTGTCTCTAATCCCATGCTAGTTCCCAAGCCAAATGGCAAGTGGCGTACGTGCGTGGATTTTACAGACTTAAATAAAGCCTGTCCCAAAGATTGTTTCCCACTCCCAAGAATCGACCAGCTGGTCGATGCCACTGCAGGACATGAGATCCTCTCTTTCATGGATGTGTACTCCAGTTATAATCAGATTAGTATGCATCCCCCTGATGAGGATCACACTAGCTTTCGGACTGATACAGGGCTCTACTGTTACAAAGTGATGCCCTTCGGTTTGAAAAACGCTGGTGCGACTTACCAGCGACTCGTCAACCACATGTTCAAGGAACTGATCGGCACAAACATGGAGGTCTACGTTGATGACATGCTGGTCAAGTTGAAGAAAGCTGAAGGGCATGTAAAGGATTTGCAGGAGTGCTTCAACGTCTTGAACAAATATCAGATGAAGCTAAATCCCCTTAAATGCTCTTTCGGAGTAGGATCAGGGAAGTTCTTCGGATTTATAGTTAACTCGAGAGGAATTGAAGCCAATCCCGAGAAAATTAAAGCCATGATGAACATGAAATTACCAGCAAAGATTAAGGATGTTCAAAGCTTGAGCGGAAGAATTGCCGCACTTAGTAGATTCATTTCAAAGTCAACAGATAAGTGCGTCCCATTCTTTAATCTACTTAGAGGCAATACAAAGTTTGAATTGATGGAGGAATGCGAACAGGCTTTTCAAGCACTAAAACCTCATATGGCGCAACCGCCCATCCTGTTAAAGCCGGTCGATAAAGAAACTTTGTTCATCTACCTGGCGATCACGAAATACGCTGCTAGTGCCATTTTAGTAAGGGAGGAAGAAGGCGTGCAGAAGGTTGTTTACTATGTAAGCAAAAGGCTAATTGGAGCAGAACAGCAGTAGCCGCCCATCGAGCAGCTAGCCTATTGCCTAGTTTTGGCCTCCAGGAAGCTGCAACCTTACTTTCAAGCTCATCCAATTACAGTTTTGACCGACCAGCCTCTACGACAAGTCCTGCAAAATCCAGAGGCTGCAGGTAGATTGTTAAAATGGGCAGCTGAACTTGGGCAGTTCGATATATCTTACTTGCCGCGAGCAGCGATAAAAGGACAAGCCTTGGCTGACTTCATTGCAGAATTCACTGAACTTACGAATGGCGAGCAGATTGAAAAGCCTAATGAGCCTGAATGTCAAAACCAAGCTCCCACGTGGAAATTATTTACAAATGGTTCTTCTAACGAGTGCCACGCTGGGGAGGAGTGATATTGATGATGCCGGAGGGTCATCAATTTCACTGCGCAATCAGGTTTGACTTCACTGCTTCTAACAATGAGGCCGAGTATGAAGCACTACTCGTTGGATTGCAATTAGCCAGGGACATGAATATAAAAGTGCTTGACATCTACAGTGATTCTCAGCTAGTGGTGAATCAAGTCATGGGAGAATACCAGGCGCAAGGTTTAAAGATGGTTGCCTATCTGAACAAAACAAAAGATCTATTGGCTCAGTTCGACAAATACAATCTCCAGCAAGTACCTCGCGACCAGAATTCCAATGCTAATGCTTTGGCCAAGTTAGCAAGTGCGAAGGATGCTGATACTCTGAATATAGTGCCGGTTGAGCGGCTAACAATGCCAAGCATCCAAGCAGAGGAGACCGTTATGGTGATCCAGATGACGGATGCATGGATGACACCATATATAGAGTATCTAACGCAAGTCATATTACCAACGGTCAGAAACAAAGCCAGGACCCTTCAGCGACAAGCTGCTAGGTATATCCTGGTCGATGGAATCTTTTACCGAAGGAAATATTCAATGCCACTCCTCAGGTGTATTTCAAAAGAGAAGGCCAAAGAGTTGATGAAGGAGGTACACGAAGGCTTTTGTGGAGACCACGCTGGGGGGCAAAGCTTGTCAAAAAAGATATTGAGGCAAGGATACTTTTGGCCCACGATGAATGAAGATTCAATGGAGTTTGTACGGAGGTGTGACAAGTGCTAGAGGTTCTCCAAAATCCCGCGAGAAGCCCCTAATGAGCTTAAATAGATGCAAAGTTCATGGCCGTTTGCAGTTTGGGGCATAGATTTGATCAGATCTTTGCCCACAGGGAAGGGCGGCGTCAAGTATGTTGTGGTTTTCGTCGACTATTTCACTAAATGGGCCAAAGCCAAGCCACTTGCAACCACAACGACCAAGAAGGTCCTGGATTTTGTGATCAAGAACATTATTTGTCACTATGGATTGCCAAGGAAGATTGTCTCGGATAACGATACCCAGTTCGATAGTGATTTATTCACAGATTTTTGCGAACGACATGGCATTATCAAGAGCTTTTCTTCAGTCGATCATCCCCAAGCAAATGGACAAGTTGAAGCAGTCAACAAAATGCTGAAGGATACACTGAAGAAAAGACTAGAAGAAGCTAAGGGGGCGTGGCCAGAACAATTTCCTGAAGTACTTTGGTCGTACAAAACTTCCAACCGAACAGCAACGGGTCTCCATTCTCTTTGGCTTATGGATATGAGGCTATGTTTCCTGTTGAGTTAGATCTGCCTTCGCATCGTAGAATAACGTATGACCAAGGCTCAAACAGTCAACTATTGATGGAATCCCTCGACTTAATCGATGAGAAGCGTGAGCAAGCCTAACTCCGAGTAGCTGCGTACCAGCAAAAATTCGCCCGATATTTCAACTCTAAAGTGCGAGAAAGAAAGTTTAGCATTGGAGATCTTGTACTCCGAAGAGTTTTTCTAAACACTCGCGACCAAGTTGTTGGAGTACTCGGACCTAATTTGGAAGGGCCATACCAGAATGAAGAAGTCCTTCACCCGGCACCTATAAACTTGCTCGCTTAAACGGAGATTTCGTTCCTCACTATTGGAATGGAGAACACCTGCACAAGTACTATCAATAAACAATTCTTCTTAAAGAATTGGCTTGTATTAATTTTACTTTTTACAAGTTTTGAAAAAGGGTTGGTCATTTTATGTGACTGATTGCTTATAAGTGTAAGATCTTATTGATCACTCGTACAGACATGTTTGGTCCATTTATTACGAGAAATATAAGGGACTGTGCGCAGCCAGTCATTTCTTGCCAATTATTGTATTTATTACAACTATTTGCTCATTACGTGTGTTGTTTTGCTGTATGACAATTTCAATTATTTTGCTCCGAGTAGTATTGTTCAAACAGGTTTTGGTCAAGGCAAGTGACCAAGGACCTAAAGCTCCTCGATCACTTGGGGGCATATAAGGTACAAGTAAGCAAAGCATATCATCAAAAGGTATGTAAACACATGAGCAAAATAAGTGAAAGCATGCTAGGGTACTTAGAGTATTTTTCAAAATTTTGTATTTGCTATATCAAACCAAAGTGCTATGCTAAGTTCGGTCATGCGATCATATGTTATAATAAAATGAAAATGTATTATAATATCACAAACGTATTACTTTACACCACGAGTAGTATTGCTCAGATGTAATTGTTTGATTAAAAGGAAAATAGTTGCCCGCGCAGCAATAAAAAATTAATGTCTTTACATCACGACCTGTATGTCCTGTAATTAAAAGATTAAGAGATAGAAAGAGACTAAGAGACCGGAGGGTCCTGATGAGCGTCCTGGTCGACAGCTTCGCCAGCTTCATTATCTGCACCATCTATCCCTGTTGCCAGAGAGATCTCTGGGGAAGCAGGAACATTAGCCCTCTCTTCTTCCTCTAGGCGAATGGCACACTGAGACATTAGAGTCTGCCTCAGGCGTTCTGACAGATAATTGAAGTTAGCCTCCCAATTGTGCTTCCAAAACTCGTAGAAGCAAAGATGAGTGGCTTCCTTGTACTTCTCCAAGTTCCTGGCCTCGAGTTCCTCAAGCTCCTTCACACGCTTTTCCATATCCTCCGTCTCGTGCCTGCTCGCAATCAAATCAAGCTCGAGTTGTTTGCATTGTTGGTAGTTGAGTTTGGCGCTTTCCCTGAATGTTTCTTTGTCTTCATTGGATTTCTTCAGGGAGTCCCGAACCTCCAGCAGCTCCTCGGCCAGAGTGGCTTTTTGCTCGAGCATTTCCTCTTTCTGCTTAAACAGCTCCACACTCTTCTCAAGCAACTCGTTGTTCTGCTTAGCTAGCTCGTTGTTTTTCTCAAGCAAGTCGGCATTTTTCCCTCCAAGCGCTTTCTTAGCCTCAGCTAGCCTGGTGTCAAAAATTTTAGTCTTGGACACCATGGCACCTGCACGGCGCCAGCCAGCGGTCACGGTCAATAATCCCTACAACAGATGAAAAGGGTAAGGTGATGGCAGAAAATCAAAAGCAAATTATTCATCATCAGGAGGTAACGTACGCTAACAAGCTCATTCAGCCCTCAGTTGAGTATTTGGTCAGTCTCCATGGAAATGGTTTCGTTAACGGCCTCTTGACTGCATTTGTGCTTGGAGAGCTTGTATATCCTCTCCCTAGCTGAGCTAACCACGATGTTGGACAGGGAGCCTTCAGGCCGAGTACGCTGTGTTTGGCTAGTAGGGACCTAAGGAGTAGGGTGTTGGTCGACGAGTGTTGGAAGAGTGGAATGCTGGTCGACCGGAGGAGTTGAGGCTGGCTGCTCGAGTGGCGATGGAGGTGGCGTGTTCTCCTTCGACGGGACAGTGGCTGGAGGGTCCTCAGTTCGGGCCTTCTTTGAGGCAATTTTATTGCTCTCCCCCCGAGTCCTCTTGCTGTCTTTCTTCTTGCCTGAAGATGCAGCGGTAGCCTTGTAATGCTCGAACACGTCTTCAGATGACATATCTGCACAAAAAGAAACAACGCGAGCAGTGAGACAAGATGTACAGACAGAGATAAAAATGAAAGTAAAGAGAATATAAGAAAGGTACCCATGCTACAACTACTAGTCGCTACATTACTTACTGAACTACTTACTGCCTGGAAGAAATCTGAACTTAAGATTGCAGTATACTTAAAGTTGCCGTCGCCGTCAAATACGTGACAGGGAATTGGCAAACTATCTAAGAGCGAAAGATCAGTACCGTTCTCATCTGAAGATTCATCGATGGGAACGGGGGGTTCAGTGGCCTTCTTTTTTCCTTTTCCCTTTGGGGCGGGGGGAGCAGCAGCCTGCGGAGTGCTGGAAGGTTCCCTGATTGTTACTCTAGTGGCCCTCCTCGGAGGGGGTTGTTCCACGTCTGTGTAATGCCCCAGATTCCCTATTATGGTTAATGGCTGGATTAGTGGGCCGGGAGGGCCGTAACTGTTTAATTATGCCAATAAATGTGTTTATGCATGTTTATGAGAATTATATTATAATATGATGTTAAATGCATGCATGTGAGTCCACATTTGTTTACAGGGGTGTTTTGGTAATTTGGCCCGTTGAGGGTATAATTGAATATTTGTTTGCATGTTAATGATATATTGTGAGACCACATTATAATGTGGATTGGTTCGAGTATTTCGACGTGAGATGATCTTTAAACATGATTTATTGGTTTGGTCATAACAGGTTTGAGCTCGGGGCTCGGGGTGATATTAATGGTTATAGCGTTACCGGGGATTTTAGGGTAACAGGATATGAATTATTGGTGTTTGAGGATATTGAGATTAGCGGTAATTGGGAAGCGTTAATTATGATTAACGGGATAAGTGGAATGTGCCAAAATTACCCTTGAAGTGGCTTTAGAAGCTTTAAAAGACCTAGGGGTATTTTAGTCTTTTGGCTTGGATATATGTTAAGCTTGGAAGGCTGTAGATTAAACAGAGTAAAAACAGAGACATCACCTTCTCTTCCCGTACCTTCTCCTTACTTCATCTTTCTTGTGAATTCTTGTGGTCTTGTTGAGGATTTGAGCTTGGAAGGTAGGCCTTGATACTTTGGGAGAGTGTTCCACTGTTGAAGAGCACCATAACCTGAACTTGAGGTAAGCTTTTAGCCACTAGTATCCATGTATGCTCTGTTTTCTCTTTTGATTGCTAGTTCATGATTTTGATGTGGGAAGTGAGAATCAAAGGGAGTTTTAGTGTTGGTTTGATTGGGATTTGATGAGGGTGAGCTAAGGGTGTTATTTGGGGGTTTAATTGTATGTTAGGAAGGGGTTTTATGAAGGTTTGAAGGACTGGTTTGAGAGGAAATCGCACAGGGGAAAAACTGGTTCGCTAAGGGCATTCTTGCTGGTCTGGCCTGGGCGCCGCGGCGCAGCAGGGGTGCGCCGCGGCCCTTAAGGCCAATTTTGCCAAAATGTGGTTTTTAGCTTGGGGGTTCAAACCTTAGGCCTCGGGGATGGACCTAGTACCTGATTGGGTAGTATTTGATGTCTCGGGGGCTGGAATTTGGTTTGGGAACCCTCAGTTAACATTTTTATTAATGAATCCTATAATTTGGTTATGACCAGGTGATCGTCAAGGAATTAAAGGTTGATCGTTCTCAGGGGTCGCTCATATAATAATTCTCACTCGAACCAAAAGTAAGAGAATGGTGTATGAATACAGTTGCCCCCTGTATAGGTATATGACATGCATGGGTTGATATTGGAGCATGTTGGTTGATATATGTGGACGTGGATTGTATATTAAATGCTGATGTACGCTAATTACCTATTTAAGACACTGACTAGTCAGGGACCGACTCTAAAGTCGAGAATCATGCATTGAATGGCTCTATGGCATTAATGCTAGACCGACCCTAGGGTCAAAGAACTTATAAGCGCTTGCCTGGTCTACGACCAGATGTTTATAGCCAAGGTATAAGACCCCGGTGACCGTTTGTCACATGGCTAAGGGACGTTGTCCATAGTTTCGACTCTAGAGTCGTGAGGAAGGTTATGTTGGTGACTATCCACCTTGCACCTGTTCTGATCAAACTTATGAAAGAATCACTTATCAGTTAAGCCCTGGTGACCCTATTGTCACATGGCTAGAGGGAGCGATGCTCATTATTGTGACTTTTGGCTATTGTCACCTATTTGTTGGACTGATAGTCCTGAATGGTTATTACGACCGTTGTTGATATTATATCATGATTTATTGTGTTTTCTTGCTGGGCCTTGGGTCATGGGTGCTTTGTGGTGCAGGTAAAGGGAAGGAAAAGCTTAACCAACCCTGAGTGGAGAGCTTGGGCGATGTGGTGTACATACAGGGCCGCTTGACCGCCACGGTCAAGGAGTTCTCAGAGGGACTAGGGGTTTACCCTATTTTTGCCGCTTAGGCTGGCGGGGATTGTAAATCTAAAACAATAGCAACTCTTTTGTATTACGAACTACTTGTAAATATTTTTAAAGGCTCATGAGCAGTTTATTTACTTAATGAAATGTACCCTTTCCTTTTTACTGGTTTTCACCTTAACCTGATAATAGCACTTAGATCACGTTTTTAACCTAAGGACTCGGGTAGCAAGTCAAATTTCCGGTTCACTGTTCACTGTAACTGTTCTGGGGTAACCAGGGCGTTACAGTCTGGGTGCTTCTCGGGAACCTCTCCGCCAGTAGCACTCCCCGCTATTGACTCTCTCACGTCCTGATGAGGGGCCAAAAGGCCAACCAGCCTAAGGTTAGCCTATGTGACCAGATGCTTGACGCTTTTCTCCACGTCAGTCATACTGGCCAAGAGGGCTGATCTTAACTCCATGTCTGGAGTGGGGTCTGGTCACAACCATGGGTTTGAAAGGCACTAAAAATCTAAGAAAGTGTATAGAAAAAATTAAAGGAAGATTAACGACCAGTGGTACAAAGACGTTACCTCCTTGAGTGAAGGCCAGGTTGTTCGCGACCATGTCAGTCGTAAGGAAATACTCCTGATAGCACTTCCCCACATTTGATATGTGAGTGGGGTCGGACAGGAAAGTGCGCCATGTTTCCTGATGACAAAAGTGAAAAATCCCCGTGCTTTCTTGGTTGGGGTTAGACTTGAGGTCGAACAGATAATTAGCCTCATGTGGTGATGGCACATGCCATTTTTGTGGCTATAAAGGATATAGAGTGTTGTAAGCATTCTATATCCATTGGGAGTTATTTGGAAAGGGGCACTGATTTGAATACACAAAAAACAGTTTTGCATGGCATCTCAAACATCCAAGGGGTTCGTAAAACTTACTTGGATGAAAAGAGGGGTCTGAAATGAAACAGCTTTGAGCGTCCGAGCGGAGGATCCTTAGAATAGCGATGGAAGCTCCTCAAGTTTTTTGGGCTCTGAAAGTCGAGGTTCTTAGGAGTTCTTGACGAGAAAATGGCGAATGAAAAGTAAAAAGTAAAAAAAAGGATTTAGGGTATTATATATAGTGACTGCGACACGTTAAAAGAGGTAATCATGAGTTACTTTTTCTAAGCATGGGGAAGTGAAATGCCCGTCAGTCACATTCTTGGGAAACCGACAAGACTTGATTAGACATCATTGGTCACCTTTTTCGAGAAAGCATGAGCGGTTCTGACAGATTTCGTGGGGTATTCGAAGAGTCGGTTTCCTAAGTTTACTTATTGCTAGTCGCAATAAATAAACTTGGGGGGCAAATGTTTATCCAAAAAACGGTTGCTGATGACGTGGCGAGAATTTCTCACACGTGGCGAAAGTACTGCTCGACTATCGACTAGAGGCACACCACATCATCAGGGTTAATTTTTGATACGACCAGGCTGGTCGTATAACATAATTTATTTCCTTCTTAAGCTGTAATCTTATAATAACTGCATTGACTATTTCTTCATTATTATCTTGATATGTGATTATTAAGGAAAGATAGGGTACGTTGGCATGTGTAACCCTCCTTGAGCCTATAAATATGCATGAAATAGCTCAAGGAAGGGACTTTTGGATTTTTGATTCCTGAATCTTTTTGCGAAATATTGAGAGAAAAAAGAGCTATAGTGAGTTGTTCATCGTCTTATTGTAATACATTCAAAGTTTGTGAAACTCAAGAACCCTAGTTCTTTGATCACGACTTTGAGATTCAATAATAACAATATCACTAAAAGACGTAGGTCATTACCATTCTTTGGGGCCGAACCACTATAATTCCTTGGTGTTTTCTTCCTTTCCATTAGATCATTTTTCTCATTCTTGCTTTATACTTTGTCGTACATTTGACTCAGTGTCGTTGGCCAAATCGAGGGTCAACACTAACATTTATTTAGTTTAGTTACACGTTTAAGTCCAAATGACTCATTTAGTGAGTTGAACACTATTTTAAACACACAGTGTAACGATCCTGGAATAGTAGGGGTGTTACAATGAGATTAGGGTTAGGGAAATTGATATTGAGATCATTACAAGTTTAATTGGGTTACTCTAATTGATGATTAGATGTTTGTGACCATAATTAAATCTAATATATTAGATGAGGAATGCATTGTAACCCTAATCGAGAATTGCATTTAATGAGGAATGTATGATAACTCTAAAGGATATTGACATTGTATATGCATATAGTGATGAGACTAATGAAACCTTATGAGAAGGTAAACATGTCAATGCAATCGATATTGAGAACATTGCAGCCTTGAGTGAAGTTAATGCAACCTAAGAAAAGGTTCAAGGATGGTGGTATGATATTTGTGCCACCATTCATGCAACATATGATAAAAGTCTTTTCAAAACCTTTGAAAGTGCAAAGGTGAGACTTGAAGTCCAAATGGGAAATAAAAAGAGATCCAAGGTACTTGGGAGGACTGTATTGACATGTTCTTCACTAATGGAAAGAAAGTGACCCTAATTAACGTTTCTATGTTCCCGATATGACTAGAAACATTATGAGTGGAAGTCTTTTTTAGGAAACCCAGTATCAAAATGGAGTTTTAATCTGGTAAACTTATTTTGAATAAATTAGGCACTTTTCTTGGAAAGGGTTATTCATGTGATGAGATGATCAAACTATATACTCTTGATAATAATGACAATAATTATATGACATTTAGTTCTTATAATGTGATTAACTCTAGTTCTATTAATTTATTGCATAATAGACTTGCTCATATAGGTTATAGCACAATCAAAAGAGTTGTTAAGTGTGGATTAATTAATTGTGATGTGAGTGAGCATGATAAATGTGAATTATGTGTTAAATCTAAAATGTTTAAGAAATCTTTTCCAAGTGTTGATAGATGTTCAAACTTGTTAGATTTAATACATAGTGATTTATGTGAACTAAATGTCATGTTGACTAGAGGAAGAAATAGAAACTTCATGAATTTTATAGATGATTGCTCTAGGTATACTTATGTGTATTTTCTTAAGAGTAAGGATTATGCATTTAAAATCTATAAAGCTGAAGTAGAAAACAATTGGAAAGGAAAAATAAGACTCTTAGAAGTGATAGAGGTAGTAAATACTTTTCAAATTATTTTAATGTGTTTTGTGGAAAACAGTGTATTATACATGAATGCACTATACTATACACTCGAAAACAAAATGGAATAGCTAAAATACAGATTAGGACTTATCTTGAGATGATTAACTCAATGCTTTTACATGCTAAATTGTGATATAATTTGTGGGGTGAAGCTTCGCTTGTTGCGTGTCATATATTGAATCAAATTCCTATAGAAAGAACAATGTGTCTCCATGTGAGTTATGGAGAGGAAAGAAGCCTGATCTAGGCTATGTTAAAGTGTAGGGGCGGGTACCTTGCTTATTGCAAGGGCCATAAAGTGTCCAAAGCCTAAAAGGACCAAGTTGGGTCCAAGGGCCATAAAGTGTGCATTTGTTGGCTATGCCTCAAAAAGCAAGGCCTATAGGCTATTAGACTAGGAGTCTAATGTGATAATTGAATCAAGAGAAGTGGAGTTCTTTGAGAATATGTTATATTGTGATGGCAACTCTCAAGAACCCACAGGTGTTGGAGAATCTTGTAAAGAGAAAGATCCAAAGGTTGATGAGAAACCTATATTGCCTTAGAGAAGCCAAATGCTAAAATAGTTGGGATCAATTGAGAAATATTCTCAAGTAGAGATGCTCTACCATAAACTTGAAAAAGTCACATGAAAATCTCCTATGATTCTTCAAGTTAAGGATGATCCCAAAACCTATCAAGAAGTTCAAGAGACTCTGCCTTTTGGAAGGAGGCAATAAATGATGAGATGTATTCAATCATGTAAAACAACACATTGGGATTTGTAGACCTTCCACAAGGTTTAAATCCAATTGGATGTAAGTGGGTATTTCAGAGGAAATATCACACCAATGGCACATACAAACCTTCAAAGCTAGATGAGTAGCTAAATGGTTTGAACAAAAGGAAGGAATCGATTATTTTGACACATATGCACTGGTTGCTAGGACAACCAAAATAAGAGTTTTATTTGCCTTATCATCAATATATAACCTTTATGTTCATCAAATGGATGTCAAAACGACATTCTTAATTTGAGATATCGATGAGGAGATCTATATGGAACAACCGAAGAGTTTTGTTCTAAGGAGAAATGAACATAAAGTGTGTAGGAATGTTAAATCGTTGTATGGATTATAACAAGCACCGAAACAATGGCATGAGAATTTTGACAAAGCCATAGTTTCAGAAGAGTTTGGATAGAACAATGCGGACAAGTACTTATACTCTAAGACTTGTGATGGCTATGTTGTATTATTAGTGTGTCTATATGTTGATGATATGTTGAATTTGAATAATGAGATGAAATGCATAATAGAAACGAAGAAGTTTCTATCTTCCACTTTCAAGATGAAAGACCTTGGAGAGGTTGATACCATCTTGGGTATAAAAGGGAGAAGAAATAGTGGAGGTTATGCCTTAAGTCAAGCTCACTTTGTTAAGAAAGTGTTTAACAAGTTTAGTAATATGAAAATCAAAGAGGCGTGTACACCATTTGATTCAAGTATAAAGCTTGAAAAGAACAATGACAGAGCGGTTAGTCAACTAAGTAGGTTTACTAGCAATCCAAGTATCGAACATTAGAAGGCAATTGAGAAAATTCTAGGGTACCTAGAGAGGACCAAGAAGCTAGATCTCCAATGTTTTCTAAGATACTTGAGGGATACTCTGCGCAAGTTGGATCTTGAGTGTGGGAGACAATCTCTCCACCATTGGTTGGGTGTTATGCTCAAAATAGGAGTGGTTTATTGGGGCCTAAAGAAATAAACATATATTTCACTCAACCATGGAGAATGAGTCTATAGCTCTAGCGGCAAATGGCAAAGAGGCCAAGTTGCTTAGGGATTTCATGAGGAACATCCCAATAGTGATATACAAGCCACATTAGCTAGAGCTTATAATGACATATATATATAATAGGAAGTCTAGACATATAAATCTAAGACATGAGTATGTGAGATAATTCATTTGAGGAGAAATCATATAGATCTCATATATTAAGACATGCACTACAACAATTTTTACTTTTGATGACTCCCTATGATGTCTTACACATATGGTGTAAGACATTAAAAATTAGAATGAGTATTTAATGTCTTATGGTGGGATGCATTTAAAGTTTTGGATTTTTAATACAATTGCAAGTCATTAAAAATATGGGGGAGACATTGTAAATAGACTCGGTGGGCCGAATTCGGCATTACTTCTAACGTCTCCCTAAGGGAGACTTTGAAATTCTTTTTTTTTTTTTAATTAAAAATAGCTTCTAACGTCTCCCGTAGGGAGACGTAGAAAGTCTTTTTTTTCAAAAAAATTTTTTTATTAAAAATTGCTTCTAAGGTCTCCTTCAGGGAGACATTTAAAGTCATTCCTAAAAAAATAATAATAAATAAATTACATAAAAGGAAATAAGGTAGACCACGGTTTTGATTACCAGCACACAAATCCTTATCTTCTCTCTCTCTCTCCATTCAAACTCTAATTAGTTGTCTTTTTCTATTCCATTCAAACCCTTAACTTATCTCTCCCCCTCTCCATATTTATCTTTGCTTTCTCTCATAACAGTTCATCTCCAACAACAACAAAAATCCATTCATATTCTTCTCTTCTCTCCTTCTCCCTTTCTCATCTCTCCTTCGCTTCCATTCGTCGTCGGCCGCCTCCAAAGACGCGCAACCCTTTGTTGTGGCATCCCTCGTCTTCGCGCCTCCCTCGACACCACTCCTCCGTGTGGTCACGCCTCCCTCGACGCCGCACCTCCCCAATGCCACCTCTCTTCAAAGTCGCAAGCCCAACATCATCGAATCCTCAAGAGTTCAACAATTTTGTTCTTTGATTGTTTTTGTCCATAATCTATCTTCTTAATATTATTTATATAAATTTTGGACAACTCTTTGTATCTATATTCTTAATAAGTTGTTTTTGTTTTTCTTGTTATTTTTTGTTTAATTGAAGTGTTGATGTGGGTTTTCTTTTCAGATTGGATAGAATATTATTTTAGAATAGTGTAAAAATCAGTTTCGACAAAATGAAATATTACACATTCTTAAGGAAAGCCAATTAAAATATTGCAAAAATAATTAAAATTTACATAATAAAACCAAGAAAAATAGGCAAATATAATATATTTAATTAATAAATAAATTTATTCAATTTTATTTTAAATTAATGTATTAAAAAATATTAAATAAATATATTTTTTAAAATGTATAACCCTACGATGACTCGTAGAGGAAGACTTTTTAAGGTCCCTTGGGGGACGTCGTAGGGTGTAAAAAGATACCCTATGAAGTCTCCCAGGGGAAGACGTTGAATGTATTCAAAGTCTTCCCCTACGAGTCATCGTAGGATCACATAAGATGGCTCCTACTACAACATCTCCCATTAGGGGAGACATTGAATGTCTACAATTTCTTCCCCACGTAGCCATCAAACCCCTATTTTGATATAGTGAAGTGAGAATTTAGCGTATCCATTTACAAAACCTCTTGCGAAGAGGTTAGTAAGTTTCCCTTCAAAAGAGATCATACTAAAACTTCTAGAATAATATATTCATCAATGATGGAAACCCAAGTACAAAATTGTATACATCGAGGTCAAGAGTTCAATGGGTAAGAACAAGTCATTGAGTGAATAGTTTCAACACTTACACAGTCATGAGTTCCATCCAAGGATGGTTAGTGTTTGTTTCTACCGAGTGAGGGTTAAGCTAGGGTTTCTAATGAAGTTCAGTTATGTGCAACAAGCATCTCTATAGGTAGCAAAGATGTTGTAAGAACTTCACCTACGTGAACTTACAGGTGGTGCCGCCTCTCATGAAAGTTGAAGTTTCTCCCCAAAAATTTAATGAAATGGATGAGCACAAGACCATTAAAAGTGCTAAAGTGAAAAATACTTGAGTAATCAGATAGAGGTGTGCGAGGCATTACCATTTTTTATCACTTGGAATGTTGGATTCAATCTTTTAAGAATACCTTAGCATTTCGATAGAAGATTTGAAGTGTTTTCACTAAGATAAAATTCAAACCTAAAATGTACTTTATTTTATGCACTAATATCGTTTGGCTAGAGAAATTATGGCGTATTTAACCAAGTGGGGGTGTCTTATGATTGGTTAAATACATGGTGAAATTGGTTAGGCATGAAGATGTGCAAAACCATAATGATTTCACAAAAGTCAACATATGAGAGTTGATTTTTTGTATAAGCATTTATAACTCTTTTTTTTTTTGGGTCCAAAGTGTTTCTTTGGAGTATATAAGAGTACCCAAAAAGTTTGGGAGCATTTGGGGATGTTTTGAGACAAGTTTTGGAGCACCAAGGCAGTTGCATCTGCGATGCGTTGCCTCTGGAACGTGACACGTCACTCAACTTTGAAATAATGGCCAGCCAACATGTCGCCTGGTACTAGGCGACGCATCGCCTGGTGCCAGAGGACGTGTCGCCTGGGCTGTCCGTACTAGTTCGTACAGTGACACGTTTTTTGCTCCAAAATTCAAATTAAAATGCTCTAATCTCATTAGTTGAGTCTAATGAGGTTCTTATCACTACAAGAAATTAGGCCTTTACCTACAAATATTATTCGTGGGTAAAGGTATCGTATCAGTAGGTAAACCCTTTTACCTACATATTTTGACCAATATTGTATTGGTAGGCTATAATTAGTCGAGAAAGGTATTATTTCCTACGATTAGCATATTGGTAGGTAAAACTTACATGGACCCCACAGAAGTGAGTTAACGTCATTGACTTAATGTTTGACGTGGCAGAAGATGTGGCATGCCACGTGGTTAATTATGTGGAATATGATTAATGACATGGCACATGATGTGGCACATACAACCGATTACGTGTCGTTTGGTGGATGACATGGCACCTGGCATGGCTTTGTGAGTTTTTTTTACACGTGGTAGTTGCCTATTGCTCCACATGGCAACAGTGCAATTTATTGGTAGGCATTGTTAAATAATTATTTTGGAAAATATTTAAATTTAATTAATTATATGTGATAAAAAAAATTAATCAACTAAAAATAGATAAATTTTATAAAATATGAAAGAAAACATATCTTATAAATTGTACATAAAGAAAAAAATAAATTATAAAATGTTAAAGTTTTTGAAGAAACAAAGTAAAAAAATAAAAATACTCCGAATCATCTTGTTCCTCTAGCATTGAGGGGTCGGGATCGTTTCTGACGTTTGTATTGAAACATTGATCTGGTGGAGGCAGTGGCATCATATTATTTTTCTACGAGTATGCCCACGTGTTTTGCTACTACTAGGACCATTTGATTCTATATTAAAAAAAATTGTAAGTTTAAATTAAACCTAAATATAAAACAATCAAATGTAAAATCTATGGAACGTACCAGATGGTGCATGGGAAATATTATCTTCAGTAGCAGAGACGGCAGTAGAGCCAACTTGTTGACTCTGAATAATAGGAAGAATGCTAGCTTCGAGTACATTGCCTTGAACAGTCCCGCGAGTTGTGCAGCCAATTGGTCGAGGTTGTAGAGTATGAATATGAATTGTAAAATTACCACAATTTTATGAAACAAGGCCCACTTTCCAATTTCTTTTATTTGACTCTTATGAATTAAAGCCCATTTTATAAGTTAACACATTTTTTTTATGAATTTGAATTGTAAAAATACCGCAAGTTTATGAAATAAAGTCCATTTTCTCATATCTATTATTTAAATTTTATGGATTAAATCTCATATTATAAGTTAACATATTTTTAGAAATTTGAATTATAAAATTACCACAATTTTATGAAGTAAGGCCAATTTTCTAATTTCTTTTATTTGAATCTTATGAATTCCTATTTTCTAAGTTAACACAATTTTATGAATATGAATTGAAAAATTCCCACGATTTTATGAAATAAGGCCCATTTTCTAATTTCTTTTATTTGAATTTTATGAATTAAAAGCCCATTTTATTTTAATTTAATGAATTAAAGCCCATTTTATAAGTTAACACATTTTTATGAATTTAAATTGTAAAAATACCACAATTTTATGAAATAAGGCCCATTTTCTCATTTTTATTATTTACATTTTATGGATTAAAGCTCATTTTCAGATTTCCTTTATTTTAATTTTATGAAAAAAGCTCATTATCTAAGTTAACACAATTTTATAATTTGAATTCTAAAGTTACCACAATTTTATGAATTCATATTTTATAATTTAAGACCCATTTTCTCATTTCCATTATTTATATTTTATGAATTAAAGCCCATTTTTTCACTAGCAGTTTTGTATCCACGAATATGCCCACGTGTTTTGCTACTACTGGGACCACTTGATTCTATATGAAAAAAATTGTAAGTTTAAATGAATCCTAAATCTAAAACAATCAAATGTAAAATCTATGGAATGTACCAGATGGTGCATGAGATATATTATCTTCATTAGAAGAGATGGCAGTAGAGCCAACTTGTTGACTCTGAATAATAGAAGGAATGCTAGCTTTGGGTGCATTGCCTTGAACAGTCCCACGAGTTGTGCGACCAATTGGTCGAGGTGGTAGAGTATGAATATGAATTGTAAAATTACCACAATTTTATACAACAAGGCCCACTTTCTAATTTCTTTTATTTGAATCTTATGAATTAAAACCCATTTCATTTTAATTTAATGAGTTAAAGTCCATTTTATAAGTTAACACATTTTTTATGAATTTGAATTGTAAAAATACCACAATTTTATGAAATAAGGTCCATTTTCTCATATCTATTATTTAAATTTTATGGATTAAAGCTCATTTAATAAGTTAGCACATTTTTAGAAATTTGAATTATAAAATTACCACAATTTTATGAAGTAAGGCAAATTTTCTAATTTCTTTTATTTGAACCTTATGAATTCCTATTTTCTAAGTTAACACAATTTTATGAATATGAATTGAAAAATTCCCACCATTTTATGAAATAAGGCCCATTTTCAAATTTCTTTTATTTGAATCTTATGAATTAAAAGCCTATTTTATTTTAATTTAATGAATTAAAGCCCATTTTATAAGTTAACACATTTTTATGAATTTGAATTGTAAAAATACCACAATTTTATGAAATAAGGCCCATTTTCTTTTTTCTATTATTTAAATTTTATAGATTAAAGCTCATTTTCAGATTTTCATTATTTTAATTTGATGAAAAAAGCTCATTATCTAAGTTTACACAATTTTATAATTTGAATTCTAAAGTTACCACAATGAATTCATATTTTATAATTTAAGACCCATTTTCTCATTTCCATTATTTACATTTTAGAGGAAATTACATTTTATATGGGATTTTTAATAGAGTGTGCAAAAATTTGGCTTTTTTTTCAAAAAAAGTTAATCTATGGCTTTTTTTAAGAATTTTCACTTTTATGGGTTTATTTTCCCATATTTTTGTATAAAAGTTGGTTTATGCCATAGTTTTACTCTTAATCAAATTTGGAAGGGTATGTTTGCAATTTGATTATTTTTTTTAGGTTATTTATTTTTGTATATTGTTTTTATATTACTAATTTTATATTAAATTTTTCTTTGGTTGTTTTGCAAATTTTTTTTTTGTAATATGAATTATTTTTAAAATTATTATTTATTTATTATAAACATGTTTTTTTAAGATTGTAAGTTTTTTTTCTTCAAATCCTGAGTAGGGTAATCAGTTACTTAATTAATCTTAAAAAAAATCCTTGAGCTAGATTAAATAACATGCACCAGAAGGGGTAACTAGTTATCCTGAGATGAGTAAATTTCTGCCATAAGAGGGGTAACCAGTTACCTAAGAGGGGTGACAAGTTAATTATATTAAATATGAAAAGAAACATCAAATTTGAAGGAAAAAATGGAAGAACACTTCATTAAAAAGGGAAGAAGAAGTAACTATGATTTTAGTAACATAAGTAACTAGTTACCATAAAAAAACCATAAATATACACACACAAGAACGTGAAAGTAACCAGTTACCCTCAGAAATATACACACAAAGAATGTGAGGGTAACCAGTTACCCATTCACGTTTTTATATTTTTATTAGTTTTCTTTCCAAATTTTGGTATTCCTATAAGTGTTACAGTAAAAAGAAAATGCTGAAAAAATTGATTTGAATTTTTTTTATATATAGTGGAAAAAACTATAAAAAAATATTACAATAATAAAAGATAATAAAAAAAAAAATAGTAGAATAGTTATGCAATGTTAAAATATATGTGTAAAAAAATGAAAAAAAAAATAGAATGAGAAAAGAATAAGTACAAAAATGAAGAAAAAAAACAAAAGAAAATGAATGAAAAAAATAGATGAATAGATAAGAATGAAAAGAAGAAGAAAAAGAAAAATAATGGAAAAATGAAAAGAAACAAAATATGAATGAAAAAATTGGTAGAAAAAAAATGAAAAAAAAAATGGAAGAAGAAAGAAAAACTCATATGTGTGAAATAAGAAAAAAAATGGAAGGAGAAAATAATAAATACAAAAATGAAGAAAAAATAGAATGAAAAAAAAACTGAGAAAATATGAAAAAAAACAATACAATACAAATGAAAGGAAAAAAAAAAGGTAAATGAATAAAAATGAAAAAAAGAAGAAGAAGAATGAAACAATGGAAAGAAAAAAAGATGAAGGGAAAAATTAGTAGAAAAAAAAAAAAGAAAAAGGAAAAAGTGGAAGAAAAAACAAGGAAAAAAAAGAAAAAAGAATAAAAAAATGATGGAAAAAAATAAAATAAAATTACTTTCAAAATAAAAAAAAAACATAACTATGATAAAAAAAAATGTGACATTTTCATATTTTAGTTAGCTACTAATTGTGTTTCCCATACTTTAACTTTTTCTTTAATAAATTTCTCATACAAATTAAGAAAAATATAACTCCCATATATTTTGCACATTAATGATATAAAAGCCATATTTTTTAAAAATTCCCTACATTTTATGAATTAAAGCCCATTTTCTCACTAACAGTTTTGTATCCACGAGAAGGGCCACATGTTTTGCTACTATTGGGACCACTTGATTCTAAGCCTGCCAAACCAACGAAAGCTTGACACGTGGCTAACGTGTCTGCTGCACTTGTCCCACTTTGCGCCTATTTTGCAGCCACTTTTCCCACACTTTAGTACACGATTTTTAACACATTTTGGGTCT